>NW_025964001.1:45336823-46654323 GCF_023055435.1 Haliotis rufescens | reverse complement strand
TCCTCTCATCCCCCACACTCCTGTAGTTGTCCAACATCCGGTCAAGAGATCGCAGGTTACGTGTTGTGTCCTGATAAAGAAGAACAAAGTATTACATAGCAGGCATTCTGGAGCAACCCTAAGAGCATGTGTAGAGAAACACCCTTCACCAAGGTAACAATGGATTACAGCTCCTTTCTAGCACGCTAAAATTCAGGAGTGAGTGAGTTTGATTTAACACTGATTTGAACAGTACATAGTTTATTTACATCTATATATACATAGTAACATGTATTGGGATAAAAGCCTGAAGGTCTTAGACATGTACCACTTTGCAGCAGAGGAAATCCATGAACACGGGTATGGTGCTGACAAGCCCAGAAACATAATCAGGGCAAATCTTGGATTCCAAGCTGTGATCAGTATTCCAACAAGCATAAGGGACTTAACTCTGCATAACTAATTGCTGCACCTTCAGGGCTTGAGTTAGCTATATAAAACATTCACAAGCACAACCTATTATTGAAAAATACAACCTAATATTTATGTGTACATAATTTATGTCAAAATATTTCAAATTTGTGTCTGGCTAAACCTTAATTGTCCCCACAATATCTTTGAAGTTTTTTACACCACTAATTCCTGTGTTACGTGTACTTGGTCATGCTTTCTTAGGCTTGACATCATCAAACTGTGGGTAATTGAAGGTTATGTGCACATGTTCCCATAACATTTTACAGCAATGTGTCATTAACTTCTGTGACAATGGCTGGCAGCAGACAAGACTATGTTTCAACTTGGTTAATTTATGGGACCAGGGTGCAACCTGGTTTGTTTGGTGGAACTTCGTTTTCATGTCAACATGAACCTGGTGCAAATCTAATCAAGTTCCTTAAATCTAGCCCTGACCTTACACGGCTGAGACACCTGAGACAGGATATTCACTCAAAACATTAGAGGTATGGTAATACCGGTACACCATGACTTCAAATTCTAATGAATATATATCACAATACATTTGTAAATTCTGGTATATTGCGTTTTTCAAAATCAGGCATATTTCATTTGGTTGGCAAAGTTTACAAATTGAAGTGACAAAAAGAACTGATATTCAGAAATTAGCAATTCATTCCAGATTGAAAAACAAACTATTTCACCAGCTTCCTATATATAATGTGTCTATTACACATGTGTTGTGACCATAGCAACATCCAATGAAAAGGCAGATGACCAAGAAAGCGTCAAAAATGTGTTTTATTTTTACTTCTTTTCATAACAAATTACAAACAAGAGTCATCAGAAGATGACAAATCCCCCTGGTTCCTACAAATTCAAAAGAACAAATCCTCTTATTGTTACAGCAAGTGCTACAAGAGTGATCTGTCCAACTGGATGAGAGTATTCCTATCTAATCTGTCTGTACATATACAAGAGTAGTTATTGACCTATCAATATACATTTGTAATACCACTAAATTGGGATTCGGAACTTTGTATTTGCAAAGAAATGAATTAGTGAATGTCACACAATTGGTACATGGCTCATACTGTAAGCTGTTGTATCAACAACTGTGGTTATCAATAGTTACTGAAGTTCACCTTTCACATTAGACTTATAAAATCTTGTATATTGCAGCTTAATGGGAATACATACGAGGGGTGTTCATTAAAGATTTCCCCTGACCCACTTCCGATGGACCTAGTGGAATGAAACTTGGCATAGGTATTAGTCTTTCTCCACATAGGAACCACCAAGAGTTACACACTTCTCCCATCTTTTTATGCAACTATGGAGACCTCGCTTGTAAAAGCCCTCATTTTGCGTCTCAAACCAGGACATGACTTCAGAAATCAGTGTTTCATCATCTGCGAAACGTTTTCCCTTCAAAAATGACTCCATGGTTGGAATGAGGTGGAAGTCAGATGGTGCAAGGTCAGGAGAGTAAGGAGGATGTGGAAGGATTTCATAGCCACAGGACCGCGCTTCTGTCTGGGCAACATGAGAGTTGTGTACTGGAGCATTGTCTTGCAGGAGACGGACACCCTTGGTCAGCATGCCACGCCTCTTAAGCTTGATAGCGTCCCGCAATTTCCGCAGCAGTGAAGCATAATAAGCTCCTGTAATTGTGGTACCCTTTACCAAGAAATCCATCATCACTACTCCGTGCTGGTCCCAAAACACCGTGAGCATGACCTTGCCTGCAGAGGGTTGGACACGTGCCTTCTTTGGGGGTGGTGACTCCACATGCTTTCCATTGCATCGACTGAACTTTAGTCTCAGGATCATAGTGATGGACCCATGTTTCATCCTGTGTGATAAGTCTATCAAAAAAGTCTGCCTGGTTTTTTTGGCACATGTCCAAAAGATCCTTTGAGCAATTGACTCGTTCCTGCTTTTGGAAAGGTGTGAGCAACCTGGGAATCCATCGTGCAGACACCTTATGCATGTTCAAATTTTCATGGATGATTTTTTCCACAGACCCTACACTGATCTTGACATCTTGTGCTAACTGGCGAACAGTTATACGTCGGTCTGCCAAAATGGCGGTCTCCACTTGATGGATAGTGTCCTCATCAATGGCTGAATAGGGGCGACCAGGAATGGCAGCTGTTTCCACAGGTTTCCGATGACACTTGAACTGGCGATGCCAGTGTTTAACAATGTCATATGATGGGGCATCTTCCCCATAAGTTGCTTTCATTTCATCGAAAGTTTCTTTTGGTGTGCGACCTTTCAAATATAAAAACCTAATCACTGCTCGGTATTCTACTGGCTCCATTGTCACACCCTACTCGATCATAACACCTGTAAAAGTGGTAAGATTAATAGTTCGGTGCTGCAAATTCAGACATAACCCATAGATACATGTATCATTACACATGTGAAATTTCAACCAAATATGATAACCCTAAGTGGTTTAGGGGAAATTTTAATGAACACCCCTCGTATATAAATGATTACACTAAACATTTGCCTTCTGTTACTTTGGTTACCTTCACTGGTGAATAGCTATCCAAACAATCTTGTGGTCTGACCAGCGTAAAGTCAAACTCTTTGCCGTAGAAAACAAATTAAAATCCCTAAATAGCCAAACCTGGTTTTTGTGTGTGCAAAGTTTCATGAAAGAATACCTATTAGTTTTAGAAATATGGTTTGGACAAACACACTACTATGAACAGAGTCAAAGTCAGATTTGTTGCCATAGAAATGGAAAATATATATGTTCTAAAAATACTTAAAAAGCAAAAGACACGGGTTGATAACCTGGTCTTTCTTTGTGCAGAGTATCATGAAAGAATACCTAGTAGTTTAAGAGATACGATCAGAACAAAAAATGCTAACAAAAAATGCCAGAAAATTTCAAATTGAAAGCATATGTCGTCATTACAAATGAAAAGATGCTGCAGAATATTGTAAATACAGCCTAAATGATACTGTTCACAAATGTCTGAAGGCATTTGAGATGTCCTTGACACATTGCAAGTATAGAGAAAGTGCAAATAATTGTACTGAAACACAATGAAACAACTTTAACTCGAAATCAGAAAAGATGTGTTTTTGTGCTCAAGTCCTCCTCCAAACACATCGAATCAGATTTGAACCTGTACGCTGACATTGTTGTTTGATATCTCATGACTAAATACCCAGAATAACTTAATTTGATTTTTTGGCCAATTTGCCAAATATTACCAAAAATCTAAAATGCATTTTCAAAGTGTGTCAGTATAGCATTAATCATTGATTGTATTGAAATGTATTGTAATATCATGATTATCAAGAATCAAAATAAAATATGCCATGTTCTGACAATATGATTTTTGATGATCTTAATCTTCATCGAAGGTCATATAGAAATTTCTAAAGATGAGACCTCACTCAAGAGATCATGAATATTAAGTTTGTCAAATTCCAATTGTAAATTCTCAAAATATTGTGTTTGGAAGCTTTTGGGGACATACAGTTCACACTTTTTTACTTTGACCTTCAATGACATTCAATCACAGAGGAACATAGGTGAAATACAAATATGAAATCGTCATACCATATTGACAAAACTTTCTGAATGAAACTCCAAGTCATTTCATAAGTAAATGACCTTCAAAGTGACCTTGATATTTGACAAAAAGAATGACATGGATGACAGGTATCCTGTTAGTTATTTCAAGTCTATCATAGCTGATTGAAAAAAGCCTTATTTGTTTTCAATTTCAGCTATGTTTCATAATGTTATTTTCAGTGACTATGACATAAAAATTTAGGTGAACAAGATCTCTGCGTAGAGATCAAGCATACTAAGTTTGGTCAAATTCCAATTATAAATACACAAGTTTTTGAGTACACAAGACTTTTTTTAGAATAGTATCCGAGAGGCCGATGAAATCTTCTGAGACTAACCACAAAGTGTGCATAGTACACCCTTAACAGTTTGTATGTATTAATTACAATACTTTCCATGCTTACAGGCAACATTTGAACCAAAAACACAACCAGGCAGCATATCTCTCAATGTATCAAACTGGCCACCACACTGTTATTAAGTGATCTCCAACTGAAAGTACTCCAACAGCCAGCCATGCAAACTTCATTGGGTGAAGCTGTTTTCTGTGCCAGTGGTAAGAGGTGGGCAGTGGTGATATACTGGGTAGCAGTGTTCACACTGCAATGCATACGTCATGATTCATAGAATATTATTGACATACTATACACAGTGCAGGGAACAAGGTACTTTGAAGAGCTTGGTTAAAGTTACTAAGTACCTGAAACAGGCTGTTACACTTGCCTTACACATGTATAAAGCTCTATCAGCATGTCAGATAATAAACTAAAAATGGGGGTGAAATGGGGTTTAGCATTCCGTGCAAGAATATTGCACTTATATAGCAGCAGCTGCTATAGCATTAGGGCTGGGACGGGTAACTTGGGTGTTGGGTCAGGTGGGTACTGAGTAGGACCTGGGTACCCACAGGACTACCCAGACCCATGGTTAGTCCCGTGATATATTGTTTCATGACAAAAATTATCTAGAATGCCATGGTAACACTACAAGTTGCATTTCTTTCTAACTAGCCCCTTAATGCCAATCACCAGGCAGGGTAACAAGCAGTACCATCTTTTAATGTCTTTTGGTATGATGCAGACGGGAATCGATGCTCTACCACTGCAGCATGGAAGCGGTCTTAACTAAAAAAAGTATATATAAAAGGGGCTGATATGACTTTGGATGAGATGGTCATCGATTCCATCCCGTTTGTGCAACTGGGTTCCCCAAGCATATATGTCCCCTTTTTTTCTAACACTAGTTGTGCCTGTGTGAGGCTCAAGTTATCAATTTGTCAACAACTAGAAAGAAAAATGAACACCACAACTCAATCAGTCAACATCATTTTAGGTATCATGACTTGGCAAATTACATACTGATTCTGGAATCCACCAAGTCTATGAACTAGAGTCATCATCATGACTCAGTGCATATTCTCTTTAGTCCCAAGTACATTCTAGAGTCATACATGAGTTGAACTTATAGTCTACAAAAAATACCATCATGTCATTTGAACCATGTCATAATGACAAAATAGTGCCACTTCACTGTAGCTCACCTGTAGTCTACAGTTTAAAATGGCAACAGATTACAGGTTCTACTACACCTAATTTGATGTGGAATTGGGGTTGGTGTGTTTAGCTTCCTGATCTCAGAAAAAGAACAGGCCATGCTGGCCAATATTTGTGTTCTTTCTACAGCTTTAAGGTCAGACTGTGCATACATGTACATATAATGGCTGTTGAACGGATAGTTATTTTTTAAAAATTATAATGTTACCAATGATTAAATGTGTTTAATAAATTGTCTTTGAAGTTTGAGAAAACAATATGTGTCTGCCCACAAGCAAGTCTGAGTGAAGTGACAATGGTAAATCTGGCATCCCACCCCTTGCACATGCTGTCAATGTCACATGCTTCATGACTGTCACAATGTTGTGTTTGGGAGCTTAATTTCTTGGGAAATGTTCTTGCCACATACATCACTTACTTTCATACCCAGACATTGGTGTATGTTCCTGCAGTTTCACCTCAAAACAAAATATCCCCTACATTTATTGCATAGTATATATCACTATTGGCATGAATGTAGAGGCAAATTTAACAGTAATGGAAATGAACCTGCAGGCAGTTTGGGTTGAATGGATTAGTTCGGTGGCCTAGACATGAATGGTTTTGTGGTCAAACACAGAGGAAAAGCCCCATCGGGTGGCCCTTTCCATCAAGTCGTGATGCCCTGCCTTCTGAATTTGTTAAAACTGATGAATTTGACAACAAATTAGGATTAAGTCACCACTGCAACAACAATTTGTGTGTCAGTGTTTATCATCAGCTGGTCAAGTCACGTGATGCCGGTATCATGAGTATGGAAAGTGTACACTGCTGACAGCAGAAAATGTCACAAACCCTCTTAAAGTAAATGATGTAGTATACCATCAATTCTTTCTGTTTGGGGCCTACTTTTCTTTCAAATTTCAAAGACACTTAGTAACCTTCAAATAATGATATATTTCCCGCAACAATGGTCTCCTGGCAGTGAGGTCAATAACAATTTAACCGTTAATATTGTTTCAACAATGTTTTCAGCTTTTAGCATGTCTGTTGTTGACAAGGGAGGTATATGTGCACTCATGCAGAAGAAAGTGAAGCTTTTACATCCAATGGGGCATCTGGACAAGCCGATCTGAAGTCCGGTGTTGGCAGTGTATGATCGACAACCCTGGTTTTTACCTAGCTACCCTCTACCGCCTTGAAGAAGTTGTGGTCCTTGGACAAGTAGATACATTTAGCACATTTAAGCCCCTCAGTCCAGTTTAAGCCCCACTGCTGCCACCATCAAGGTCCATACAGTCACCCTCATACATTAGAAATTGCTCCCTTAATGCCTCATTGTGCAGTTCGTCAGCTTGCCAAACATGAAGCAAGGGGTTACGTCAGCCCCAGAACCTGCAGAGATAAAAGTACCACTCCCTGGCTCTTATGGAATTTAACAGTATGGTTTTAAGTTCACCTATAAGGTACGTGATAATGTTCAACATTAATAATTATCTCCCCTGTTTAGTAAAATGCATTGTATCTTTCTGTCCCCTATAAACCCATCAATTATTGGAGAAAAACACTCTTTTAAGCTGATATTGCCAAACACTGTTAATTATGAATAAAAATGACCACTCTGTCAGGATAACCTATATATTTCCTAAATTATATGGCATTTTTACTTTGTTTCCTACAAACTGGCATTTCACAAACTGAGATTGGAATGTTTACCGCGAAAAACATTATTAAGTATTTTTTAATTTTTTTCCTCCCACATTAAGCTGACATGCCGCGATATAACTGGAATACTGTTAAAAGCGGCGTTAAACCCAAATCACTCACTCACTAACCTATTGGAGGTTGCATAATAAGAAAACATTCCCTTTCCCGATCTTGTCAGCAACGCTCTGAATCGGCGGATGAAACGTCGTTAGGGTCATATTATAGATGTCATGTTTAGCCTTGTTTGTTGTTATTGTTTACATTTCAATTTCTTCACACAGTTGCAAACACAAAAATTTATTTACAACTGGAAAATTAATACCCCTTTCAAATCAATATTACAGTATGTCAATTCCAACTGAAATTACTTTCACCTGTATAAAATGGTTAACTACAACTTCAAATGATCATCAACCTATGGATGGCAGCCATTTATTAATCAATCAAAAATATCACATTTCCGTATTCACAGTAGAATTAGGTGCGAAGGCTAATTTTGCAATGAAGGTTTAAAACAAAAAACTCTCCTTTGCTGTAGACAGGAACATATGGAACATATTCTGTGAAAACAATATTTATCATGTTGTTATGCTGAGCAGTTTTGTGGGGAAAAAAATTCACTGCCAACAAATGAAAAGATGGATCAACAGAGGAATAGAAAGACAAGAGGTTTGTAGGAGCATATTCTTATTGTTGGGATCCATGCTAAGTTCCAATTCATAGACCTTCAGTTCACATGGTAAGGTGAGCTACACAAACACTGATAACCTACTGAGCATGCTGAGTGGAACAGCCAAACTAGTTGAACTCATTTATTAGTCATTATCATGAATATCATCTGCACTTTTTTAATCTAAAATTACAGTAAACATAATAAACATGTCAGAGGAAGTTGTTCCCTTTTGATATCAAATAACTGCAGAAAACATGAATATGACGAAATGTGAAATGTTAATGCAATCAACACAACCCAATAATGGTTGAGAATACCAGGCAGCCTGTAAATCAGAGCAATGTCTATCACTTGGCTGGGTAGAGAGATAAGACTTAGTCAAGCATTGCCGACACTTGGATAAGCTGAATAGACCCCAGTACTGGAAATATATTCAGAAATGCCTAAGTATACATACAAGTCATTCACGATCCATTGAAACCAGTGTACTAAGTCAACACTCTGTTACTCCTTCAAGGGGCACCCGTGAGCTGTGTTTTCTCCATAGAAACTGATAAGACTCTATCTAAAACCTATGCATATCAAGTGTATGATTGATCCTGGTACAATGCATCATTGTTGAGCAGGCAAGGAATATACAAACAAGGTTATTGTTCCCCATTTGGCTTACTCCCGCTTGGACATCAGCAAGGAAAGAATTGAGGAACAGATTAAAATAGCTAGTATAACATTCTGACATAGCAGTAATCATACACAGCCTGTGGTGTTCAGGGTAAACTACAAATCCAGTTATTATTCTAACACAACCTTCTAGAATCCTGATTGGTCCGCCGTAGTACTAAATCTATGTTAGATCAGAGAGAGAGAGCGGAGCGAGAGAGAGAGAGAGATCTCTGTGCTATATCATTTTTCACCCTGTGTGTTTGCAAGCATGACCCTTTGAAAGTTGTAAAACCTCCTTCCAGGAGTGCCCATTCAAAACTTGCTGTCTACTTTATTCCCTTCTCAAGTCTGATGATTTGATTCCTCCAGCCCTATATCAACAAGTGACACCCTTTGTCCAACATCAATAAATGTGACATTATATCTTACTGTACACTAATCATTTTCTACAGCTATAGATCTCAGCACAAGTGCTTCAATAGGCAGTCAGGGCACGGAGGTATCTGTCAATGCTGAAAGATGTTCAACTTGTTCAATCAGATATATGACTGATTAATGGCACCTTTGGTGTGTTGGACCAATCAGAGAGAAAGCATTCATATTCACCAGCCATAAAAAAGATAAGTTTCTATATTTATTAAATTTGCATAGTCTAAACGAACACAAAAGAATCAGATTTTGAATGTCATTCCCTCCATTGAAATTAAAGTGAGACCATAATTAATAATGAGTAACAACGATTGTCGAGGCATCTAAGTTTTTTACTTTACTTATTTACCTAAAATTTCACAAATGTGAACAAATAAAGGAAAACAAATATCTATGCTTCATTTGCTCCAAGGCCGTTAACAAATTTCAATTATGATAAAAACTATATGTAGACTCTCTGATGTTTCACTCACAGAAGAACTATGTTCCATCATAACTGTTTCATTGGTATTCTAGACGTTGGTGAGTAAATAAGAAAAAACTGTTATCAAGAAAACACCATTGTCAAGATGGAATGACTACAACCAAGTCATCACTTGGTTGCAATCTCTTTATAATCAGATGTTAGTTCTTGCAAGCTCTAAAACAAAGACTGGAGGACATCCCATTAAGAGTCACATCAGGACGGCCTTTCATCCGACCAATCAGAGTGTCGCTTACCAGATCAGGAAAGTGACACTAGGAAACGTTTTTCTCATCATGCAATCTCAAAAGGTAAAACACAGGGTATTCTGAACGACTGTTCAAGCTGTACAACTGCTCATCGTTTACCTCTCGCTTCGGGATGAACATTTGAATAGACTTTGCATAGCCCATGGGATGTACTGTCACACAATATAGGCCATCTATTAGACAATCCATAAGGTTCTTTGTTGCAGTTTTTTAAATTTTGAATCGTGAAGTTATTTTTCAAAGCGTCATCTTGAATGGAAGTCGGCAATTTGAAAGTAGTGCCATAAAGCTCGAGAAAGGTGCTTTCTGATTGGCTACCATTGATTCCTTCTAAATCATTTCATTGATCGGTCAAAGGTTGTTCTGACATGACCGGTAATGGGATGTCCTCAGATCTTTAATTAGCGGTAGCGAGAACTAAGATCTGATTTTAATGAGATTTCACATGATTGTAGACATTACAGCTCCATAAAGGTGTAGGAACCTACAGCAAAATGTCGCTATAAGAGGCTGTTATCCATAAAGTTTTCTGTATGTTTCATCATGCTCATTCATTTAATTTTTTTCTTCCATTTCATCCTTCCAAATACCATGTACACTAGACTGTCAAATTCATAAGTTTAACTATGTCATATTCAATCTGGCAAACAGATGCCATGGCTTTGAAAGAAATAAGTAAACCATGTTAAAGGTCTACTTGACTTGTGGTGGAAGTGACACAAGGTGACAGGCTCCTTGGTTCAGCGAGGCATGATGGGCATACGAGGGGCGTTCAGTAAGTTTTGCAACTTGGGCATTTGTGGGCAAATGTCAACTTGTGGTAGGTGTGGCACTAGTCATAACATCAGGTTGACATGTGTCATAACAAGTTCCAGACACAACAATAAGTTAGATGTGATGGCTTCATTCACCTAAGGGTGGTCACAATCATGGATTCTCTCAAACATGAACAACGCACTGTCATAAGGTTCCTTACATGCTCCGGTTCACAAGTCGAGAATTGCACAGGCCGCCATATGTGATTGTGGATTCAAACATTTAAATCACCCATCCCACAGCCCAGACTTTGCCCCCAGTGACTATTTCCTGTTCCGAAAAATGGAAGACGCTTCCAGGATGATGAGGACATAAAGGCTGCCACAGAGGCGTGGTTAGAGGGCCAATCTGCGGATTTCTATAAAAGTGGTATTAAAAGCTTGAAGGACAAATGGAATAAGTGTATTGAGGTGAATGGAGATTGTATTGAAAAATAAAAGTGCAAAAGATATTCTGCGACTTGGTCTTATATTGAAGTTGCAAAACTTATTGAATGCTCCTCGTACCTTGGAGAACATACACAGCAATATCTTGGAACAGTGTGCCATTTCTTGCAGACATTGGTATATAACATAGATGTAGGGATGGAGAGTCTATAATTTTCCTAGGAATTATGTCATAATATTCTTAACAGAACTGAGCAAGGGTGAACAGGCTTTCTTTTACCAAAGAAAGGTCTGACTCAAGTATGTTGTAAGTAGAAGCCTCAAGGACACCAGAGGTCTGTAAGTGTAATAAGAGGTGGTGCTGGTACTTTTGCAGCCATAAAATTCACCTGATAATATCATTACATTCACAGCAGAAAATGTCACTTCATAAATATATTGTGACTTACTCATGACATACTCATGAGAAAAACAAATGTGGTCAATCTATCAAAAAGAAATATCCAACAATTCTGAAAAAGTGATTTCAGTTGCAGAAAAAGTGCAATATGACATTTGCCAATTCCTTATGGTGAAACTGAGACATAGGAAAGAAAGAGTTATCACCCTTTATATGAATTGAAACGTGAACTCCTCCAACTGACAATGGAGGACAACAACAGGTGCTGACAGCGAACTACTACACATGCATCAAAGACATTCCCACGGACTTTCATGTTTCAAAAGTAAGCATAGACATGCACCTATTTCAGATAAAACCCTCCATTTTGAACAACAGCTTTGATGAAAATAAAACCTTAAAGTTTTTCAGTTACAGTACTTCAAACAACCATGACAACCACAGATGGAACTGACTGGAGCCAAGGGGATGGTAAACCCATAAATGACTGACTCAACCATGATAGAGAATTGACTGTATCAGAAATGGATGCTAAACCCATTAATGAATGACTCAACCATGATAGAGAATTGACTGTATCAGAAATGGATGCTAAACCCATTAATGAATGACTCAACCATGATAGAGAATTGACTGTATCAGAAATGGATGCTAAACCCATTAATGAATGACTCAACCATGATAACCACAGGGTTGACTGAAGTGGACATTCAACCCATAAATGACAGATTGTAAGGTCATTTTGACAATGGGTGTGAACTTGTGTATAGAGTTGAAACAAACACTTATGTGAAGGGGAATGTCAAAGTAACTCTCCATTCCTTAAAAATAATGAAGCAGAGGCACCGCAGGCGCTGAGGCCCTCTATGTTTAAGGTATGGAGAGTTACAAGGATATTCCCCAACTTGAAACCCATCCCTACTTTTACACTTTGACAAAATGTTCTCTTGTGGAAATGCATATAAAAAATAAACCATAACTCTTTGTTGTCTGTATTTATACTGTGTTTGTCGCCCTTGTGTGATGCACGAGGAATGCGTTCTCTGTTGCTGCTGCACATGCACCAAGCTCCGTCGCGAGCTGATATTTACAATGCATGGTACACAGCTCTTCATAATTTCATGGGGTCCTAAACTAGTATTTTATCAATCGCTTGCACATTATTACTATACATGCTGATGGGCATGATAAGAGATATAGAGTCCCGAACAAGGATATATCTTTATATGTTTACCTGAAGGTTTATCTAATTGCTATAAATATGAACATTGCTACAGGTAACCTGCTCTAACACAACATTATATACATATACATATTATTTTTCGGCTTTTAATCATTTTTCAAAATTATGAAAATATTTAACAGTTAATGTCACACTATACATTCTTGTGTTGCCGAGGCTGAGGTCGACAAAAACACGTCTTCAAATCAAATGATGCAGGTTCGAACCCCGCTGGCGACACGTTTTCCTACAAATTTGAAATTATTCATTTGTCAAAAGAATTATATATTTCCAAATGCAAATTAACTGAAATTTTGGTTCAAGATAATGTATAATTGACAAACAACTCTCCATTCCTGAAAAACAATGGAGCATTTAACAATAGATAGACGTCACAGATATGTTTTTAATTTTCAATCTTGTTTTCTCCACAATCCACTTAAAAAATAGAGTTAGGGATCATAAATATTTTGGGAGATATTATAATGAAATTGTGTACTCATTCTTCACTACAAAAACAATATCCTCCAAAATATTCATGACTTTTTTTGTTCACTATTTAATAACAATTGGTCAATCACTGATGACAATCCAACATCAGAAAGATGTCAACTTGTACACATGAAATCTTATTGATACCTGTGAGATTTCATGTGTACAAGTTCTTTATTGTTTGGCTACTTCTTGCCCCTTCATCAGGGGAATAACTGGTAAGTATATGCGAGTTAATAAGTTGAATTGTAATCCTGGCAGAATCCTTTTCAACATTATGGTCTTTACAAAAGGCACTCTGCTTCTCATACCTTTGTTTTCATCTATGACACTATTCATGCAAATAGCTCTCATCACACTGCTTAGCCACCTCACCTGCAGATTGGCAGTGAGCTCCTGCACCCGGGGATCCGTGTCGCCCATGTCATGGGGGTGGCGCCTCTGCCTGCTGGAGGGGAGATAATACTCATCACTCTCACTGGAGAAATATGTACCACCACCAGCCATCATTCACAAGAACAAGTGCAGGAAAACAACAGAGTGAGCAGGTGGTCAACGCAGTGCAGGACTCAACACGACAGTTTCAGCTGACATCTTCCTCACTGTAAGACACTATGCTCAGGGGGTGACTAAACTACACCTCACTCCCAATAAGGTGCAACTCATGCAACAGAGATCATTGGACAAGTCAGTCCTGAAAAACACAACACAATATTTCACAACATTAATCTTTCAATTTGTTTAATTAACATTCAATAAAGCATGACGGCTTTCTCTGTTCTGGTTACCCTAACAAGTATTTCTTTCTTCACACAACGTTAAATCGTGATTTACAGGTGTACTTGTTGAATATATTCACGATGCAAGCAAAACAAATTATCTGCATGAAAAAAAGATTTGATGAGGTTTTCATTATAGATCCCATGTACCAATGAGAAAGAATAATCAGAAATGATGATGCCATATCTTCTTTTTAGAAAGACTTTCTCCATGGTCTAGTGGTAGAGCATCTGTCCGGAGAGGGGAAGGTTCGGGGTTCAATGCGCATCACACCACTAGACGTTAAAAGATGGCATTTGTTGTTACCCTGCCTGGCGCTCAGCATTTAGGGGTTTAAACAAGGACTGGTCGGCTCAATATACTGTGTCTGAGTGGGGTATTCATGTTAAACTGTGGCATGGTATCTCAGTGGGCTATCATTCAAAATCGGCATTAGTCTGGACTAGCGCACGCACACACACACACACGCACACACACACACACACACACCAAAAATAATATTGAATGCAATGTTAAAACCCCATTTCACCTCACATTTGAGAAAAATAATAGTCTGAACCACGATGAATAATAATAATAGCTCCCTGAAGATACAACACAAGCTCCCTTGTCAGGCGCTAGAAGGTTAACACTCACAATACCATCTCATCCTTCCAGGAACCCAATTGTACTGCTGGGTGAACTAAGGCATATTTCTAACACGTCACTTGCCTAATCAGGCACCAGTGTGGGGCAGGACCAAAGTCTAGAAACTCTCGGGAGTCATGCTGCCGAGTGAGTGAATACAGAGTTATGAAACATGTGATTTTTTTTACATAATTTGTACTTAAGTGTTCACAAGTTTGGGCTAACTAATGACGCTTTTATAGTGCAAGGCCACTGAGATACCATGACGCTGTGGATATCCCACTCAGACACAGTTTCCTGACTACGAGCTAACCAGTCCTTGTTTTATCCCCTAAATGACCAGCAACAGGTAGGGTAACAGCAAGCACCATCTGTTAAACGTTTTTTGGTATGATGTGTTTGGGAAGTGAAACCCCAGACCTCCCACTTTTTGGCCAGACACACCACCCACTTTACCAAAGAGGCTATCTTTGTACTTAAGCAGCATTTGGTAACAGTTGCACATGGGTTTTTTTATACAGTATGTCATTAAAGTTGTTAGCACACATGAAATTTTGTGAACATGGTCACATCGTATGTTACTAAAATACACACATCGACAGACATATATCATACTTCCACCCTTATAAATGAGACACAATTTTATTTAACAAACATTTTTGTTCAAAACTTTAACATATTATTTAACTTAAGACACAATAAAGCTGTCAGGTCCAGGGATAATATGATACATAACACTGATGCAGGATCACATGAACATATTTAACTGTAAGTGTAACATGTGACTGTAAACTGCATGATCACACCACATATTAAACCTTCCACAACACAAATCACAGTATTCACCTTTCACAACACAACCCATGCAATATGACACTTATCATGTTACAAGATTCAACCAGATACAAACATAAAGGCACACTTACAAACTAAATGTTCTTGTTGTGGCCCAAGAGTCCCCCTGTCACATACCTGGTCACTCGGACTCCTCAACAAACAAATAGATCCAGCACAGTCTTTACATTTCACAATATTCCACTAATAGACTTCATGTATATCATATCCTACATCAACATGTAAAATGTACATATCCTCTGACTTTGTCCAGTAACGTCAATGACAGTATCCTAGTATTTACAACGCGATCCTGTAGGATAGTTCTAAAAACCGCCGCTCTGCAGCAATTGGTCGGGCAAGTCCGAACATGCCTTGACAAAAGTGCCCGTGTAATTTCACGACAACTCAGCTATAATACAACTACCCCATAGAGTAACAGTGTTGCAATACTTATCCAGCGTGTATGTAATGGCATAGATCTTCTTCTTTTTTTTTCTTTTCTTTTTGCTATTTTCAAACCAATTTGTTTGATTATTTACGTGTGCGATGAGGCAGCTGTCATCAACACTGAAAATAGGCCTCCAATACAATCGCTATCGTTTCAGTAACACAAACTAATCAACTAACATCCGCAACACACTCACATGTATGTTTTATTTAGTAAAGCGCTATGCAGGTGGCTGTAGTCATATGCTTGTGTACTTGTGCAGAGATAGATAGGCCATAGATGTGTCCGTGCATGTTTACAAGATTGAACTCGGCGCCATTGACCCGGAAGTCCAATGGAAATAGAACAATGAATTTGATTGGTGGTTCAGCCTATACGGTGTTAGGCATAAAAAGTACACCAATACTATAATATCCCCCATGCCACAATTCGCAATCATAACATGTTCATGACTTCTGTCTTGTTATATTTTCCTTAATTTGCAGTGTGCAAAACGATGCATGGAATTTTCTGACAAAACACTTCCTGAATATACAAAAGTGCTAACAGTGCTTGCATTTGTTACACTGGTTTCTGTTGAATTGAACACTTATACAAACCGTGTCGACTATAAATTTTAAAAAAATTTCTCCGTTTACTCTTAAACCTGAAAATTGTAAAAACAAATACACTTATTTTCGAATTCTACGTTTTTCACAGTAAACTTAAGTTGATTTAAATGTGAAGGTCAATAATGAAATAAACACATTATTAATTAAATAATCTTTACGTTTTGAATTCATTGGCCAATTTTTAAAAGGATTTTAGTACGATACACCAAATAAATAATACAAACTTATTTTTATGTGTCTAATCGGGCTAGCGGCGGAAACCAGCGAAGTGATGTTTGACGTCACAGAGCCTCGATTGTACACAATCATGACGTCATACTACAATGACGTTTTGGTGACTATGGTTACAAAGTAATCATTCGAGGAGTATCAGTAAACTTATGGTACTAAAGGTGGGATACTAAAGAGAAGGATGCATACAGGTAAGAGGTAGAAACCTGCAGTTTTGAAACAATGCCGATAGTTTGTTTTCATCCTCAATTTTTCAGGAAAAAATACTATACGTGTAGTGTTTAGAACATTACCCAGAAGATCCAAGGAAGCACCTCACAGGGAAACGAACAATTCATGTCGCTTACATTTGTATGTTGCTATGGTCGATAGTAAGAATTTCCGCCATTTTGGTAATGGATGTGCGCTACCTTCCTCAGTGGGCCCAGCGGTTTCTAAGATTTTTAGATGCCATATTTAGCCGTCTCTCTAAAATAACAGTGTTTTGGGGGGCATTGTCCCCTACGCAACGGCTTGAAATAAGTGCCTGTGTAATTAGTTACCAAAGTTTGTTGAAATGGCACCGATGGATGTCACTGATGAGGTTGTCGCGTATCATTATGGAATTTCTATTTTCTATGCTGATGTCCAATTTTCAGCTATTTTATAGAAGCATCAAACCAGAGACCATACAATATTTTATGGTCTCTGGTCAAACAAACATAACGGATAGGCGTCCAGTAAAATGTCACGTGTAGCAAAACGTCTATCCTATCAAAATATTCTCATGATAATTTATCGTTTCCAGAACTGAGACCGAGACTTTCTCAAACCAGCCAGATAGGAGACCGGTACAACCCAGGAGCTGCATCTCACCCAGATAGCGACCGGTACAACCCGGGATCTGCATCTCACCCAGATAGGGACCGGTACAACCCGGGATCTGCATCTCACCCAGACAGGGACCGGTACAACCCAGGATCTGCATCTCACCCAGATAGGGACCGGTACAACCCGGGATCTGCATCTCACCCAGACAGGGACCGGTACAACCCAGGATCTGCATCTCACCCAGATAGGGACCGGTACAACCCGGGATCTGCATCTCACCCAGACAGGGACCGGTACAACCCAGGATCTGCATCTCACCCAGATAGGGACCGGTACAACCCGGGATCTGCATCTCACCCAGATAGGGACCGGTACAACCCGGGATCTGCATCTCACCCAGACAGGGACCGGTACAACCAAGGATCTGCATCTCACCCACATAGGGACCGGTACAACCCAGGATCTGCATCTCACCCAGACAGGGACCGGTACAACCCAGGATCTGCATCTCACCCAGATAGGGACCGGTACAACCCGGGATATGCATCCCACCCAGATAAGGACCGGTACAACCCAGGAGGATCTGCATCCCTCCCAGATAGGGACCGGTACAACTCGGGATCTGCAGCATGTAGCCAACTCGCCCTCCCGCCATCATTCAGGTATCCTGCACACCAACACATGCCTCCACGATGTCACGCCCATCAACATGCCAAGTTTTCTCTTAGAGAAGTAACAGGTGGGGCTGGTCCTGCCACACACCCACACCCACGGACACGCCCAACAGATGCACACGAGGTGGATCGGGGCACCGAGTCGCCATCTCACTTCAAGCAACACGGCGATGGCTCTCAACTGTACACGTCAAGTGTAAAATCCCAAACAGTGCTAAATAATACAGCTGGCATGTACCACCAGTCCCCCTTATGGAGAGGACAATCCAGAGAACCTCAACGGTCTCACTCAATGTACGGTTGCAGATCATCAAGACACAATCAAAGTTCCTCGCTGACCAACCGTTCCAGCAGACAACCACCATTGTCAAGGTCGAATTCTCCTGTATCATCACATCAACAGCCCGCACGCTGTGCCTATATATCCCCAATAAAGCACGGTCTTTCCCAAGCCGCGCCAAATAAATACCCTGACATATCACCTGTTTCCAATAAAATACTCTGTAACAGCCATAGCCCACCTTCACCCCACTGTGATAGGATCAACCTACACACAACGTATGCCATACCATGTAGGCCCCCACCTACCCAATATTCACACATCCAGACAAGCTCCCCATGGCTACCCCAGTGTCGTCACACACTGTCGTCACGATTCGATCTCCCTCTCCGCCAAAATATGTCCCCTCCCGAACACAGGATTCCACCGCGCCTGAATATAACACCCCGCGAGCCTGGTGCGGCAACTTCCCTGTATACTTTCAAACCATTCCTGGATGAACCATCGACCCGACCCAGCCCCAAACAACATCCTTGTACATCACCCTCCCGACTCTCAAGTCTCTCTGCGTGCGCTGAGGTATCGCCCCCTCAGTCAAGGTTCCCTCGGTTCTCAAGGTCATCCCCGTCACGTCATTGTCTTCCTACTCATCCATTGAATGGACCACCATTACGCCCCGAGCTTTCCCCGGGCCCGACTGCTCCCCGGTCTGTGCTGGCTCCATGTCCCAAGCGCTGCTTCACTAACCACTATGGCTACCTCGACTATTGCCCTGTACCCGACCTGCCGAGCTACACGCCTAACTCACTGTGGTGGGAGGAACAAGCTGCTCTGACGTTACGTCGATCTCAAGCCGAGAGGAGACACAGTCGGCCCACGACCACATTGCCAGAGACAGGTAATACTTGTTTTACTGTCGGTTGCAGGAAACGTACGTATATAATACAGGTCAATCGTTCACGCAATCCAATATGCTTATACATAAACGCTGCCGCAGTCATTTTACGCTAGAATTTCCCTTATCAGTTCGTATATATACCCTCTGCACCCAAAACACTGACCCAACGAAATATTTGTTTATGTATATTATATGCAGTGTGAACATGTTCATATCAACTATACCCGCCTAAATCAGGCCTAGAATTTGTCTTCAGCAATCTATGCATGCTGTAAAAGGCGACTAGGCTTGTCATAAGAGGCGACTAAGATCAGGTGGTCAGGCTCGCTGACGTGGTTGATGCATGCCATTGTATCCCAATTGCGTATATCGATGCTCATAATGTCAATCACCGGATTGTTTGGTCTAGACTCGATTACTTCCAGACCGTTTTCGTATAACTGGAATATTGCTGAGTCTGGCGTTAAACAATAAACAAACAAACACATCTTATCAACCATTAACCCCACTGACACCGTAAACACATATTTGACCTGTGTCTATTGAGTAAAGTCAGTGAGGCCATATGGCATCATGCCTGTATAGTCCCTCGCCTGCAGTGCATCGGTTCTGTAACCTACAGGATCTCGACCCGACCGTGACATCCGAACCGGATCTAGTCCCTGTCCAGCCGACGTCTTCTGCGTGCACATGGGTAAGCGTGGCGGTGACGCGCTGCGAGAAGTCGACTGCTCTAAGAGGATGAAGCTCACACAGGTATTAAATTCCACATGTTCCCAACCCGGGGTAGAATAGGTCTTCAGCAACCCATGCTTGCCGTAAAAGGCGACTATGCTTGCCGTAAGGGCGACTAACGGGATCGGGTGGTCTGGCTCGCTGACTTGGTTGATGCATGTCATCGTATTCCAATTGCGTAGATCGATGCGCAAAATGTCAATCACTTGATTGTTTGGTCTGGATTCGATTATTTACAGACCGTCGTCATATAGCTGGAATATTGCTGAGTGCGTCATTGAACAACAAACAACCTCAGGTTCCCATTGTCATGCTACAGCTTAAAGAAATAATAACTTCGTGACGGGGTTAACATTAGCATCACATGGAGCTTATATTCTGGGTAGTGTATATGGTATATCGTTGACATTCACTTACTCAACATATAACCGTGTGCCTATATCTTTACCCAACACTAAACCCTATCACGTAGGAATGCACATGGCCCCAGATGGAGGTTGTCGAACAATACCGAGATTATGTATGGTCGGCTACAGTCATTTGTTTATGTTAACTCAAATTGTTTTTCAGAAATCGGCCCCACCTTCATTGCTGAACCAACGGCGGATCAAGGTGCTCAATAAAGCGCTAGGGTTGGCAAGAAGGTAACGATCTTACGCCGTATATATACGCCCTCTTGGGAGTCGTGTAACATGTCAACCCGTGTGTGAGAATTTATGCTTATATATTATTTCAAAAGAGAACTTTTTCAGATTGGTTTCCTTTATTGGCTCAAAAACAAAACATCATTAGTTATTGACATTTCGACATGCTGCTATTTCAGGTCGCCAAAAAAACCCAGCCAGGCAGTCAAATGTTCCAAGAACTGAAACACGTGCCTGTGAAATCGTCAGCAATAAACTGGAAAGTATGCCTCCGGACTGCTAAAGAAGACGTGGCGACATGTACATAGAATGTTTCTGAGTACTGCATGTCACTGCTCCCGATGACTGCGACCATAGACGTGTACATAGAATGTGCCTGAGTACTGAATGTCACTGCTCCCGGCGGCTGCGCCCACAGACGAGTTTCTTTGTCGTCTTTTGAGTATTAGAGTATTATTGTTTATGAATATATATATATGGAATGCAAGGTTCCAAGATATTCTTAGATATGTGTTAATTATTTTATTGATTTGACTTTGGATCGGACGGTAGAAACTGTACATGGGACTAAGAGGGAGAGGGGGGGGGGGGGTGGGGGGGGGGGGGGGTGGGGGGGTGGGGGGGGGAGGGGATGGGGGGGTGGGGGGGGGGGGTGGGGGGTCCTGTTTGTGACAGGCCTTTAAGAGAGAGCGAGTGAGATGGCTGTTTAACACTTGGTTGATTACGTATCAACCTACGGCTTGATGTGGACGTACTGATGCTTCAGGTGCTGCTGGTGTCCAGTAAAACAGCCTTTACCTGGCGGCCTGTAATGTAAATAGTCGTGTCTGGATCAGGCTAACCGGTGACTGAAGCATGGGTTGACATCTAGGTACATTGCTATCAACCAGTTACTGATAGTCCATAGTCCAATTCCATTTAGCCGGCTTTAATAAAATATAGGCTATTTGTATAGGGACACATTCGATCCCGGAATCGCCCAAATAATAACGATACTACTGATATCGTGCGAATGGTGGGAGCACACGAATCACTTGTACCAGATAAACATAGGTTGTTTAAATGTCACAGGGAAGTATTTGATCGACACCGGTTCAGATAGGCCGAGAGTGAAAGAGTCACCCTGAAAATATATGCAACTGTGGGTGTGTTTTTTTTCATCAAAAACCTACGAAAGACTATTGGAGTCAAAATTGATATATGTAAAATGTACGAAAGAAAATTCGTTATTACGGAAAAGTATTTGTTCAAACGAAAACAAATTCGTTATAACTGAAAGAAAGATGAGTCATTACGGGACAAAACGAAAACAAATTTGTTATTACGTAAATATATTACAAGTGATCACTTGCTTGATAACGGTGTTAGAACCTACACCGAAACGTCGCTCTTAATTGTAATAAGGAAGTTGTTCATCCATTCATCTTATCCTTACTTAGTACTCCAACTTCTGTCAAAGAAGTAATGGATCACTGTCTGAGAAAGTGCTGCTCAAGTGTGGGGTCCCACAAGGTTCTGTGCTTGGACCAGTATTAGTCACCGTATACACTAAGGAATTAGGTACAGTCATTGATAAGCACCCGATAAGTCACTTCTGTGCTGATGACACGCAGCTCCATGATGTCTGCAGACCCACACCATCAGATGAAAATGCTGCATTGTTGCGACTCGGCGAATGCTGCAGTGATATTAAGTTATGGATGTTTGAAAACAAGCTGAAGCTTAATGACAGTAAAACCGAGAGTCTATTTGTTGGTCCAAAAGGCCTAAGAGCGCAATGTGGCACTGAATCATTTCAGTTCAGTGATACTACCATTCCCCTGGCAGCAGGTGAGTTAAAATCTTGGTGACACCCTAGACCCGGAACAGCCTCCCAACAATCATGTCAACGATGTGGTTAGAACCTGTATTCTCATTCTAAGGAACATAGGGCACATCCGCAAATTTCTTACTCAGCAGTCGAATATCATACTTGTCTTGTCTTTAGTTATGACAAGGTTGGACTACGGTAATAGCTTGCTGGTGGGTGCAGCAAGATCCCAGCTGAACAAGTTACAAAGAGTGCAAAACATAGAATGTTACTCACTCTCGCAAGACTGGCCATATCACTCCTGTGTTATATACAACCTGCATTGACTTCCAGTTGAACACATGATGACATTCAAGCTTCTCTGTTATGTCTTCAGATGTCTCACGGGACAAGCACTATCCTATCTTGCTGATCTCCTTCATAGATATGTCCCAGGAAGATCGCTCCGCTCAGAGAAAAAGAATTTGCTTATCATACCAAATATGTCCGGACATCACACTATGGCAAACGTTCCTTTGCCTATTCAGGGCCTCGGTGACTGCAGTTAGGTGCCTACTTTCCGCTCACAACTCAAATCCTATCTCTCTCCACTTTCTGACTCCAAATGACTTCGTACTGTTTTGCGTTTTTTATTTATTTAGTTATGTTATGTTATGTTATGTTATGTTATAAGATTTTGTTTCCTTATAAGGAAAATTATTTCGTGTCCTTTCCATATTTCAGTTTTGACCCTAATAGGCTTTCGTAAAGAACAAAGTACTGGGCGCAAATAATATATCTTTTCTTTAAGATTTCGTTTCCTTATAAGGAAAATTATTTCGTGTCCTTTCCATATTTCAGTTTTGACCCTAATAGGCTTTCGTAAAGAACAAAGTACTGGGCGCAAATAATATATCTTTTCTTTCAGGCTCAACAAAGGGTTAAAAACGGAAACTGAATAAGGATGAAGGCCTCGACCAATTTAAACTACCCTGAATGCTTATGATTAAAACACCCAACATATTTCTAAATTTTAGGTGGAAATACAAACGGACAAAAATTAATGTGCTGATTATGTTTATAAATATACATCACATATAGTATTGTTTGTGTAAAAAAAAAACAACCAAAAAAAATCCCAAAATATATAGTATTGTTTGTTTGGTTTTTACGCCGTATTCCGGAATATTCCAGCTATACGTCGGCGGCCTGTTACTAATCGAGTCTGTCGACTAGACATTCAAGTGATTGACGTCATGAGCATCGATCCACTTATGGGAAACGATAACACGAAATCAACCAAGTCACCGAGCCTGACCATCAGATTCATTTAATCGCCTCGGACAAGCATAGGTTTCCTTACCCGAAAATCCCTACGTGATCACACAGTACTGATGCAAAAGCATTTCAGTATATTTGTTAACCCCGTATCTATTTATTCCAACCTTGGCCTTTCTTAAAAACATTACGTAATTAGTAAATTTATTAGCAACACATTGAGGACTTTAAAGACTAACCAACCCCCTATGAGGAATCACGAGTTATCTGTCTTGGTGAATAAATAGTGAAAGCTTTCGGCGAGGGACAGATAATCCGTCATTCAGAGTTTCGGGTTACTAAACTTTTCCCAATCGTCATTTTAAGAAGGAAACTGAAGAAAACGAATTAAGAATTGACCTTCGCTTTGTGTGAGTTCATTGGAGTATGAATTAACCTTCATAGAGTGAGGGCCAAACCGTACGAACGTCGGGGCTTGCGACGACGTTCATACAATGTTTGGCCCTCACGCTATGAAGGTTCATACTCCAATGAACTCACACAAAGTGGAAGTCAATTCTTATATTTTTATTATCACAATTTCTTACCTCAGAGGATGTAGGCCAAGATCTAAAAACAATTTTATTTAGTACGTGTGACTTCATGTCAACACTGACAGCCATACAACAACCAGCTATATCGCGGAATAAAATAGTTCCTCAAAAAGAGAGGTGACATGAGCGTATGGATGCATAACTTGCTCTTCAGAAACATCTTACACACCACATATGTGCAAATAATATTACCATTAGATGAGAAAGGTCTGTAAAGAACTACCTCAGTAAGTGAGTCACAATGACAGCGCGTCGTAATACATTTACATCAAGACGTCAAAATGGCCGACACGACAAACGTGACGGGAAAGATTTCCGAAGTTGTTAATGAACCTGTGGCGGTTACATGTGTTAGTCATCATTGATCAACTGGCCGATCATTGAAAGGTGATTAAAGATGCGTCAAACAGACACTAAGGTAAATTCATAGATTGCTGGAGACGGTCACTGTCAGCCAAGACACGGATCGAGTCGATACTAAGATAGTTTCAATCTCATTAAAATCATATCTTAGTTCTCGCTACCGCTAAACAAAGCTTTGTTGCCCCCTTGGATTTTTGATAGAAAACGTTTTTCCTTGTGAAAGTTAACTTGAATAAGAAATGAATAATCTTATTTGCGACTCCCCCTGTAAAAAAAAATTAACTACGGCCTTGATATATAAGTATTAGGCCTAATAGATTTCCTTCACACCTTTAGGCGTTATGTGGACATTCCAAGAGACAGCTAGTGTTATAAACATGGATAATTCCTAATTTTAATAGCCACCTGTTCAAGCCCCCAAACAGGCAAGGCGAAGATACTTTTGATATCACGGAGGACTTGAAAATAAATGTGAGCTCAGCGCCAAAACGCAACACTCTCTCAGCGAGGTTTTGCGCTCTCCGTTACAAGGAGGGAAGGAAGTGGCGACTGGCTGAAAACGGTGAAACATCTTTCGTGAGTACTGGAATTTGTGGAATTTTTTGTGCTATAGTTATCATTGATCGTCACGTAGAAAGCCATACATGAGCGCATGCTAATATGCTGGCTGTGCTTATTTCTGACGTATGTTTACGTAACATTAGAGACTTTCCAATGAACAATATTCATCAGTGAAAGTTTCCCAGTTCTGCTGTGTGAGTCAGACGAGACAGATAGACTCACGCACAATGTCCGACCTATACATCTAGTATACATGCACATATACCATATTCGCGTACAAAGTGAAGATTGGTGCAGTAGTGTAGTTCATCAATGTTCATTGTCATGGAATCACAATCATTTGATCTCACCCGCAAAACAATGATATAGACTAAGAGGTACCGTCACTCTCCCTCCCCCCTCTTCCCCGTCCCTCCCTAGTAGTCTAGTGTAGGTATACCCCCGCCATCACGGATTGGTGAGATTAGTGTGTGCATGTGGCAGACATCGTACAAAGTGAGGGAAGCCTTGTTTCTGTGATGTGCATTGTAATACCTGCAAGGTGCTGCACCTGACACATTGATGGGATAACTTATATGACATTAAGACACATGTGGGTGGGGGGGGGGGGGGGGGGGGGTAGGTAGGTGTGTAGGTGGAGTTAACTCAAAGCCTACCCCAAAAATCACAAACACATAATGTCAACCAATATAAATTTTGCAATAACTACCAAATCAACATGTTATCATGGTAGGCAAAATGCATACATAATGTCATCAAATGTGAAGAAAAGATAATGGGGGTGGCCACCCCCAGAACTGGTCATTTGTAATTAACATATCATTGTTAAACATGTTCTGTCACCAGTGATGGACCATGTTGACCCATCCTTACGTTATGTTCTATAACCAATATGAACTCACAGACAATATTCCCTTGTGCACATGTGGCATGGATGTAGAATTGCATCTACTATGTTACTTTGTTAGTGGGGTTTCAAAGATGTTACACATGGGCCAGTCACGGTCACAGCCACAGCATGGGCATGTTACACTGGAGCTGGACAGTAGGATATATAATAATGCTATACTGGAGCCAGACATCACCACAGCAGTGGGCTATGTAATGATGCTATACTGGAGCCAGACATCACCACAGCAGTGGGATATGTAATGATGCCATACTGGAGCCAGACATCACCACAGCAGTGGGATATGTAATGATGTCATACTGGAGCCAGACATCACCACAGCTGTGGGATATGTAATGATGCTTTACTGGAACCAGACATCACCACAGCAGTGGGATATGTAATAATGCTATACTGGAACCAGACATCACCACAGCAGTGGGATATGTAATGATGCCATACTGGAACCAGACATCACCACAGCTGTGGGATATGTAATGATGCCATACTGGAGCCAGACATCACCACAGCGGTGGGATATGTAATGATGCCATACTGGAGCCAGACATCACCACAGCGGTGGGATATGTAATGATGCCATACTGGAACCAGACATCACCACAGCAGTGGGATATGTAATGATGCCATACTGGAGCCAGACATCACCACAGCGGTGGGATATGTAATGATGCCATACTGGAACCAGACATCACCACAGCTGTGGGATATGTAATGATGCCATACTGGAGCCAGACATCACCACAGCAGTGGGATATGTAATGATGCCATACTGGAGCCAGACATCACCACAGCGGTGGGATATGTAATGATGCCATACTGGAGCCAGACATCACCACAGCAGTGGGATATGTAATGATGCCATACTGGAGCCAGACATCACCACAGCAGTGGGATATGTAATGATGCCATACTGGAGCCAGACATCACCACAGCAGTGGGATATGTAATGATGCCATACTGGAACCAGACATCACCACAGCAGTGGGATATGTAATGATGCCATACTGGAACCAGACATCACCACATCAGTGGGATATGTAATGATGCCATACTGGAGCCAGACATCACCACAGCAGTGGGATATGTAATGATGCCATACTGGAACCAGACATCACCTCATCAGTGGGATATGTAATATTTTAATTATATCAGTGGCAGTGCTTTTCTCACGTTTCAGTGTATTTATGATGGTTGTTTATTGTTAAATTGTCATTGCAGGCACTACATGTTTCATGGGCTAGTTGGTTTGAAAATTTACCCTTCAGAACAGGTCTAAGCAACCTATGCTAGTTGTAAAAGACAGCTATATATATCCATTGGTCAGGCTCGGTGACTTGTAGATTACATGTCATGTCAACTAGCGAAGTTGCCAATAATGTGTCGAGGTGGATTAATGGCTGTGGCCAAAAAGGATGTACTTCCGTTTGCAATGTTAGCTTCTTTTCTTAACCATGTACCATGACACACATTATATGATAGAAGAAATACCATCTTCACAGGGAAAGGGAGTTAACTGACTGTAAAAGTCAATTTTTTTAACTTATCCTGCATTGCTATTTTATGCATTTACTGCTGTTGTTTTACAGAAAGACAAAACTGTGAGAGGTCAAGCTGCAGAAGAAGTTGTTCCAACTAGTTGTGTGGCAAATACACTTTTTTACCTCCTCCCATACACCTTCAACCTGCTTTGCCATCATCTCGGCCACCCAAACAGACCCATATGCCTCAAAGACATGTCCAGAGACGACCTCTTCAAATTACCAGGCAGGCCAAACAGACTGGTTTTCATCTCTCGGTACATCTGTAAAGGGCCTTAGGCACCAGGGGAATTTACGACGACAAGTGGCGATCCTTTGAGAGTTTCTGCAGTCCTGGAAGATTGCAGAATGACTAAGATTCTGGAACTCCAAACTTTGCTCTGCTTCTTCAGATTGGAGGATCAGAAAGCCAAGTAAAGACCCCCGGCATGGGATTTGAACGTGGCTCACAAGTTGTTGCCTGATGCCCCATTTGAGCCACTTCACTCAGCTTCATTTTACAACCTCCAAGAAACCTAGAAGTAAACCTACAAGAAGTCTGTCTTCCTCTTAGCTCGGGCTACTGCAGCAAGGGGGAACAAGCTACATGCGTTTGACATCACCCTTGCCCGATTTGAGCTCAGGGTGTACAGTGCTGTTCGTCCTGGCCTGCGATGGGATTTCATAGCCAAGAATCAACTCGCAGGGCAGCCAGACTGATCCTTCACCATCACACCTCTCTCTTCGATAGTGGATGAGCAGGAACTCTACCTATGCCCGGTTCGTGCACTGTGGTCTTTTCTCTGACGCTGATCAACAAGATCAAAGCTATTGCCTCCACCATGACTTTCCACAGCAACTACTCTGTCTAACCCATCATGGAAGCTTGCTTATGGCGGTCGCCAGCCACTACCGGAGAAATATTCCCATAGAGGACGTGGAGGGCGTCCGCAGCTTTGGGACCCTTGGCTGTTGTCCAGCAGGTCACCAACCCCAAGCGCCATTGACGCTTCCCTATGCCCAGAGCTGACCTGTCAACCTCTTTGGTGCTTGTCACCCCAGACTAGAAGGTTTACATGCTACTAGCATCAGCTCAGTGCGCAGTTCCAGACCTTAGTTCTCGCATTTATCTACTACTGTACTGTTACCTGGACTTCCGGCATCCCTCACACTCTTGTTTTCCTTCTGACAGGAATGGTCATTGTTTTCCGGTCATCATGCAGGATGCTGTACTGGTTACTTGGACCTTGACGGTTATTTATTTTGGGTCATATCTAAAGGTATGCCCACCTGCCGTACTGTCTGATAAAGATGCATTGAAGAGTAATGCAGGATAAGTTAAAAAAATTAGTAAAATCTAAAATTTACATTTGTATACTTATCCTGCATTGCTTCATCTAAGTACCCTCCAATCGCAGCGCTACCTCCCAGCGAAGTCTTCAGATGTTATGTTCAAGCAGTAACGTTTTCATACAAGAGATCTCCACTTCCGGGATCACGTGGCAGATGTGTGAGGGTATTTGCCTTACAACTAGTTGAAACAACTTCTTCTGCAGCCAGACCTCGTCTTTCCGTAAAAAAAACCAGCAGTAAATGCATTAATGCAGGATAAGTAAACAAATGTAAAAAATATACCTTTCCTCGGAAAGATGAAGATATACATAAAAATGCTTTGTCTATTGTGAAACAGTACTCACATCTATCATGACTATATGAACTGTAATGAACAGATTTTAATATTGGCAATATGCTAGTGGTAACTGTTACAACATTTGTAGTGTAAGCATGGGAATGTTGTTGCAATTTTACATTTTACATGTTGTACACTTGTCATGCTTATCATGTAATGCAAGACTACACATGTATAACACTGTTAACGTCCTGTTGTAAATTGGGATGATATTGCAAATATATTCCTGCATCACTTTTATGGCACATACACAGTGTCAGTGTCATGAATATTGTGGTCTTAATCTTCACTTCACTTATCATGCTTAGACATGGTACGACAATGTCAGGTCAGACCATAATGTTTGATAGAGAGATGGTGTATATGACAGGGGAACTGCAACGTAGGATGGCTTTGGGACAAAATTAACACTGCTTTGAATATATTTTTTAGAAAACCTATTGACACTGTCTTCAACATATGCATGGATCAGGATTAAACAGTGCATTTGGCATCAAGGTGACCATGATGACATTTGTCAAGGTGACATTTGGCATTAAGGTGACATTTGGCATCAAGGTGACATTAGGCATCAAGGTGACATTAGGCATCAAGGCGACATTAGGCATCAAGGCGACATTAGGCATCAAGGCGACATGAGGCATCAAGGTGTCATTTGACATCAAGGTGAAATTTGGCATCAAGGTGACCATGGTGACATTTGTCAAGGTGACATTTGGCACCAATGTGACATTAGGCATCAAGGTAACATTTGGCATCTGGGTGACATTTGGGTTAAGGTGACATTAGGCATCAAAGTGACATTTAGCAGTGTATGTTGAACATTAGAAGTACAGTGTATGTTGGTGTTACTTTGCCAAGCTGTGCCCTGTGAACATTAGAAGTACAGTGTGTGTTGGTGTTACTTTGCGAAGCTGTGCCCTGTGAACATTAGAAGTACAGTGTGTGTTGATGTTACTTTGCCAAGCTGTGCCCTGTGAACATTAGAAGTACAGTGTGTGTTGGTGTTACTTTGCCAAGCTGTGCCCTGTGAACATTAGAAGTACAGTGTGTGTTGGTGTTACTTTGCCAAGCTGTGCCCTGTGATCATTAGAAGTACAGTGTGTGTTGGTGTTACTTTGCCAAGCTGTGCCCTGTGAACATTAGAAGTACAGTGTGTGTTGGTGTTACTTTGCCAAGCTGTGCCCTGTGAACATTAGAAGTACAGTGTATGTTGGTGTTACTTTGCCAAGCTGTGCCCTGTGAACATTAGAAGTACAGTGTATGTTGGTGTTACTTTGCCAAGCTGTGCCCTGTGAACATTAGAAGTAAAGTGTGTGTTGGTGTTACTTTGCCAAGCTGTGCCCTGTGAACATTAGAAGTACAGTGTATGTTGGTGATACTTTGCCAAGCTGTGCCCTGTGAACATTAGAAGTAAAGTGTGTGTTGGTGTTACTTTGCCAAGCTGTGCCCTGTGAACATTTGAACATGCCGTTGATTATAATTCAGTGGCAGATGTATCCGCTACTAATTATAGGTAGATTTGTCATGCTTGAGTATATTGTCAACGTCTGTAGCTTCAACATCTTCAAAGAAAGCTGGTATAGGTAAATGTCGACCAGGGAGCCTTTTGATCATTCAGAGTTACAAGCTCCAGACGGAGTAGCCTGATTCCTGCTGCATGACATGTAGTGCTGTGTTTGTGATCCATCAGTCAGTCGCCCCTCCCCAGGTTAAGGGGTTAAGGAAGTGCTTGATCCTAGGGTAATATTTGTAATATGATCTGCGATATATACATCATTATTGGTACTCTGCAACATATACATCATTATTGGTACTTCAGTTAAGCTAAGATAAGATAACACTTTATTCTCTCAAAGGAAATTTGGGCTACATCAGCAAATGGTCTCAGCTTATTGATAAACATACATACAAATGATTAAGAGCATCACAAACATAAATGATATTAAATGTCGCACTAGCTAAATATGCTCAACAATTATCACAAAAATTCTTGTAAAACATGGTACTAGCTGGTATAAATTAGGAGATAATCATACTGTGTTTGCAATGTAGAACTTGTTACCTGTAGATTTAACTGCGCTGGAACCGAACACGCATATCACTCATTGTGACGCAAATTGATATGATGTCCCACTCGTATGTAGAAAAGCTCCAAATTCCAAGCTCTCTGTTGTCTCCAAAACTTAAATACATTCCCTTTGTAGATTTCTATCGTGTTTTCTGCATGAAATGTATTGTCACACATCCTCTCAATATTCGAGTAATCGCAACTTTGCATTTTGTAACCTGTAATAGATATAATTATTTAAATATGTCTACTAACAATGACTGAAAAAAGTACTATTCTGTGAATATTAGCTTCTGTGGTGATGCAGCCGTCAAACCAGCTGTTTCAATCAGAGAGGGTTTATTGTGATTTAATAGCATCTGATTGACCAATCAGAATCGATTAATTTCCAAATTCATGGTAGAATTATTTATAATCAAATCTTAACCTGAGGCCTCCAAAATACTGCGCAAAATGGTTAAAATCATCATTTTAAGCAGGGTTAAAGCAGGGTTATGTGTTAAAGCATCTTAACACCATACTCATAAGTCAGGGTTAAGGTGTTACTCACCAGGGAACTGAAAATGTCATTTGAGAACACATTGACCAGGGTAGTTTCGATTAGGTGCTATGGAAGTGTACTCATTAATATTATTATAAATATTATGAAATGTAACACAGGATAGTTACAATACTTTAAGGTAATGCTACAGCTTCATGTGTAATGATTTGCTGATTTTTAATAGCCTCCTGATGTAGCGAATCCAGCAAACAGAAAGCATAGTTTTCAGTGATCCTTTTCATTTATTTCATTCAAAATCTGATTTGCAGTAAAGTAAAAATATAATTTACCTTTATTCCTGTAGTTCCAGTTTTATTCAAAATATCTGAAATACCTCATAACAAAGCCTCTAAGATTCTTATTTTCTTTCCCACGCTGCACGAGATATGATAATTGTTTGGAATAATCTGGGTACAATTGCTATGACCTTGTAGGTAAGGTAATAGAAATATTTTGTTATCAAAACAAGTTTCTTCGAAAGAATTCTGTCCGGAGTGACACTCCAGGCATGGACATACCAGAGATGACTGATAACATAGCCAGTGTGTATGTGTATATAGACAGGCCGCCCAGACCTAGTATCACATAGCTGCCATGCCTCACCCTGGATTACCACTAGCAAAGATTAGGTGAGGAGCTACATACATGTATTGTCATATATATTCACCCCTCACCAAGACACTGATTACTTAGGAGCCTGCAATTTGTTTCCTTGGAAGTGATATCTGCAGAACCTGTTCATATGTTGGAGTCTGTCCAGGTTTTTAACATAAGACTAACCTGATGGTTGATGTCACCAGTTGGATAGTGGGCTGTATGGTGTAAATCTCTGTAATTTAGACAGGAATACTTTGATGTGAGTATGTGTGGTTATCATGGTGATGACAGTACAAGACCGTGTTGTATGCAGCTGTGGAGCAGAGGATTACACAACAGATGACTCACTGAGGAATGTTGACTTGGTTGATGCATGTCATCGTATCCCAATTGCATGGATCGATGCTCATGACATCATTCACTGGATGGCCTGGTCCAGACTCGATTATTTTACAGACCTCCGTCAAATAGCTGGAATATTGCTTTGTGTGGCGTTAAACAACAAACAAACAAACTAATTAACTAAAGTAGTGATTGCAGAAGCATATTTAACCACACACAGGCAGTAATGAAGATTTACACTATCTGCCTATAGATACACAATATATTCACTCCACTCATAATACAGATATACTGTTCACACTTATCCCCCTGTTTCCTATATTGAATGCTTTCTGAGGGCTGAAACATGTACAGTACTCGTTCAAGCGTTAGTACTAAGTTGATGAGAAAGCAGATATATTCTTTGAATTACCTTGCATTATTGACTTGTACTTTTTGACTTGTGCTTAGTTGATGAGAAAGCAGATATATTCTGGAATTACCTTGCATTATTGACTTGTACTTTTTGACTTGTATTTGTACAACACATTTTGACAAAGATTCTCTGAAAACTCAGCACTTGTCACCAAAATTGGGACGATGAAATAACTCATATCTTGACAAATATACCAAATCTTGTGCAGAGCATCAAGTGGGCAATATGAACATGAGGAAGGTATTTAAGATATAATTAGCTGCAGCTGCAGTGAGCATCCTGAGGTTGGGAGTCAGTAAGACAGCAGAGCTGCATGTGATCTGATATGTGCATGGAACAGGCTTGTTGGTTGCTGTGGTGTACATTCCCTGTCTCTCCAACTGCTGGCTACTGTGCAGGGCCTGCCATCACTCTAGCACTCCAGTGAAGTGCAATATGTTCCACAGTCCCCTGGGGTATCTAAGGCAGGTATCTTGTCAGGATACATCTGGCAGTTACTGGCAACCTAGAAGTAACCTATTTTCTGGTTACTTACAGTTACTAGTTATGTCTCCCCCAGAATGGAGGGAGACATATTGTTTTTGGCACGGTTCCCGTCGGCGTCGGCGTTGGCGTCGGCGTTCCCACCGTTCCCCGACCATAACTCAGAAACCGTTTAATATTTTTTCGCGAAACTTTGTATACACATTAACCCAGCACTGAAGTGGTGCCTTTTGCTATTTAGAGATTTTTGACATTTTTATTTTTTCTCGTTTCCATGGAGATAACTTGAACATAGACTCTGAATGGGGGTAAGCTTGGTTTCCGGACCATAACTCGGAAACCGTTTAATATTTTTTCGCGAAACTTTGTATACACATTAACCCAGCACTGAAGTGGTGCCTTTTGCTATTTAGAGATTTTTGACATTTTTATTTTTTCTCGTTTCCATGGAGATAAGTTGAACATAGGCTCTGAATGGGGGTAAGCTTTGTTTCCTGACCATAACTCGGAAACCGTTTAATATTTTTTCGCGAAACTTTGTATACACATTAACCCAGCACTGAAGTGGTGCCTTTTGCTATTTAGAGATTTTTGACATTTTTATTTTTTCTCGTTTCCATGGAGATAAGTTGAACATAGACTCTGAATGGGGGTAAGCTTTGTTTCCGGACCATAACTCAGAAACCGTTTAATATTTTTTCGCGAAACTTTGTATACACATTAACCCAGCACTGAAGTGGTGCCTTTTGCTATTTAGAGATTTTTGACATTTTTATTATTTCTCGTTTCCATGGAGATAAGTTGAACCTAGACTCTGAATGGGGGTAAGCTTGGTTTCCTGACCATAACTCAGAAACCGTTTAATATTTTTTCGCGAAACTTTGTATACACATTAACCCAGCACTGAAGTGGTGCCTTTTGCTATTTAGAGATTTTTGACATTTTTATTTTTTCTCGTTTCCATGGAGATAACTTGAACATAGACTCTGAATGGGGGTAAGCTTGGTTTCCGGACCATAACTCAGAAACCGTTTAATATTTTTTCGCGAAACTTTGTATACACATTAACCCAGCACTGAAGTGGTGCCTTTTGCTATTTAGAGATTTTTGACATTTTTATTTTTTCTCGTTTCCATGGAGATAAGTTGAACATAGACTCTGAATGGGGGTAAGCTTTGTTTCCGGACCATAACTCAGAAACCGTTTAATATTTTTTCGCGAAACTTTGTATACACATTAACCCAGCACTGAAGTGGTGCCTTTTGCTATTTAGAGATTTTTGACATTTTTATTTTTTCTCGTTTCCATGGAGATAAGTTGAACATAGACTCTGAATGGGGGTAAGCTTTGTTTCCTGACCATAACTCAGAAACCGTTTAATATTTTTTCGCGAAACTTTGTATACACATTAACCCAGCACTGAAGTGGTGCCTTTTGCTATTTAGAGATTTTTGACATTTTTATTTTTCCTCGTTTCCATGGAGATAAGTTGAACATAGACTCTGAATGGGGGTAAGCTTTGTTTCCGGACCATAACTCAGAAACCGTTTAATATTTTTTCGCGAAACTTTGTATACACATTAACCCAGCACTGAAGTGGTTCCCATTAGTTGTTTGAAATTTCTAGGAGTTCTATTTTTGTCTCTGTTATTTAGTAATGGAGGGTGGGAATGAAGAGATGGGGTTTAACGTGAAGTAAACGAATGAATGGGGGTTAGGGGAGTGGGGGGAGACATATGTTTTTACGAGTAAAAACACTTTCTAGTTGTTATTGAAATAACAAGGCCTTCATTGTAGCTATATTGTTGATGTCATATTACAGAGGTATCAGGTATACCTTTGACACACTGAAGAGTACATCCTTGACAGATGTTGATATCACTACATTAGAGAGATGGGAGATATACCTTTGACACATTGTGGAGTACATCCTTGACAGATGTTGATATCACTATATTACAGAGATGGGAGATATACCTTTGACACATTGTAGAGTACATCCTTGACAGATGTTGATATCACTACATTACAGAGATGGGAGATATACCTTTGACACATTGAAGAGTACATCCTTGACAGATGTTGATATCACTATATTACAGAGATGAGAGGTATACCTCCTTTGGCACATTGTAGGGTACATCCTTGACAGATGTTGATATCACTATATTACAGAGATGGGAGATATACCTTTGACACATTGTAGAGTACATCCTTGACAAATGTTGATATCACTACATTACAGAGATGGGAGATATACTTTTGACACATTGTAGAGTACATCAATGACAGATGTTGATATCACTATATTACAGAGATAGGAGGTATACCTCCTTTGGCACATTGTAGAGTACATCCTTGACAGATGTTGATATAACTTTATTACAGAGATGGGAGATATATACCTTTGACACACTGAAGAGTACATCGTTGACAGATGTTGATATCACTATATTAAAGAGATGGGAGGTATTCCTCCTTTGACACATTGTAGAGTAAATCCTTGACAGATGTTGATATCACTATACTGCAGAGATGGGAGATATACCTTTGACACACTGAAGAGTACATCCTTGACAGATGTTGATATCACTGTATTTAAGAGATGGGAGGTATACCTCCTTTGACACATTGTAGAGTACATCCTTGACAGATGTTGATATCACTACATTACAGAGATGGGAGATATACCTTTGACACATTGTAGAGTACATCCTTGACAGATGTTGATATCACTATATTACAGAGATGGGAGGTATACCTCCTTTGGCACATTGTAGAGTACATCCTTGACAGATGTTGATATCACTACATTACAGAGATGGGAGATATACCTTTGACACATTGAAGAGTACATCCTTGACAGATGTTGATATCACTATATTACAGAGATGAGAGGTATACCTCCTTTGGCACATTGTAGGGTACATCCTTGACAGATGTTGATATCACTATATTACAGAGATGGGAGATATACCTTTGACACATTGTAGAGTACATCCTTGACAAATGTTGATATCACTACATTACAGAGATGGGAGATATACTTTTGACACATTGTAGAGTACATCAATGACAGATGTTGATATCACTATATTACAGAGATAGGAGGTATACCTCCTTTGGCACATTGTAGAGTACATCCTTGACAGATGTTGATATAACTTTATTACAGAGATGGGAGATATATACCTTTGACACACTGAAGAGTACATCGTTGACAGATGTTGATATCACTATATTAAAGAGATGGGAGGTATTCCTCCTTTGACACATTGTAGAGTAAATCCTTGACAGATGTTGATATCACTATACTGCAGAGATGGGAGATATACCTTTGACACACTGAAGAGTACATCCTTGACAGATGTTGATATCACTGTATTTAAGAGATGGGAGGTATACCTCCTTTGACACATTGTAGAGTACATCCTTGACAGATGTTGATATCACTACATTACAGAGATGGGAGATATACCTTTGACACATTGTAGAGTACATCCTTGACAGATGTTGATATCACTATATTACAGAGATGGGAGGTATACCTCCTTTGGCACATTGTAGAGTACATCCTTGACAGATGTTGATATCACTATATTACAGAGATGGGAGATATACCTTTGACACACTGAAGAGTACATCCTTGACAGATGTTGATGTCACTATATCAAAGAGATGGGAGGTATTCCTCCTTTGACACATTGTAGAGTACATCCTTGACAGATGTTGATATCACTATATTACAGAGATGGGAGATATACCTTTAACACACTGAAGAGTACATCCTTGACAGATGTTGATATCACTATATTAAAGAGATGGGAGGTTTACCTCCTTTGACACATTGTAGAGTACATCCTTGACAGATGTTGATATCACTACATTACAGACATGGGAGATATACCTTTGACACATTGTAGAGTACATCCTTGACAGATGTTGATATCACTATATTACAGAGATGGGAGATATACCTTTGACACACTGAAGAGTACATCCTTGACAGATGTTGATATCACTATATTAAAGAGATGGGAGGTATTCCTCCTTTGACACATTGTAGAGTACATCCTTGACAGATGTTGATATCACTATATTACAGAGATGAGAGATATACCTTTGACACACTGAAGAGTACATCCTTGACAGATGTTGATATCACTATATTACAGAGATAGGAGGTATATTTCCTTTGACACACTGAAGAGTACAACCTTGACAGATGTTGATATCACTATATTACAGAGATGGGAGGTATACCTCCTTTGGCACATTGTAGAGTACATCCTTGACAGATGTTGATATCACTATATTACAGAGATAGGAGGTATATTTCCTTTGACACACTGAAGAGTACAACCTTGACAGATGTTGATATCACTATATTAAAGAGATGGGAGGTATACCTCCTTTGGCACATTGTAGAGTACATCCTTGACAGATGTTGATATCACTATATTACAGAGATGGGAGATATACTTTTGACACATTGTAGAGTACATCCTTGACAGATGTTGATATCACTATATTACAGAGATAGGAGGTATACCTCCTTTGGCACATTGTAGAGTACATCCTTGACAGATGTTGATATCACTATATCACAGAGATAGGAGGTATACCTCCTTTGACACACTGAAGAGTTCATCCTTGACAGATGTTGATATCACTATATTACATAGATAGGAGGTATACCTCTTTGACACACTGAAGAGTACAGCCTTGACAAATGTTGATATCACTATATCACAGAGATGGGAGGTATACCTCTTTTGACACACTGAAGAGTACACTCTATATTACAGAGATAGGAGGTATACCTCCTTTGACACACTGAAGAGTACAACCTTGACAGATGTTGATATCACTATATCACAGAGATGGTAGGTATACCTTTGACACACTGAAGAGTACATCCTTGACAGATGTTGATGTCACTATATTACAGAGATGGGAGATATTCTTTTGACACATTGTAGAGTACATCCTTGACAGATGTTGATATCACTATATTTACAGAAGTGTTATTTGAATGAAATGGTCATAGATGTAGATGCACTAGTGAACATGATTGACTGCAGTTTATGAGCTTAACCTGTGTTAAGTGAACCAGTGCAGCAACTGTTGCCAAGCAACACACTTTGTTTACCAATGTAGCAACCACAGCTCTGCAACTCCCATGGCTAAGCAACTCATGTTGCCATGCAGATATTGGTGCCAGGCGAGTACTATTGCCAGTTAGTGAGCAAGGGCAACTATTCTTGTCAATCTGACCATCCACTGTAAATCAGAATGGATCAAATTGGCTCCTGCTGTACAGCAGGCAAAACTATCTTATGTGATTTATCATTTGGGTTGTATCCCAAGATGCCAGATGTAAATTGTATTGTAGTCGAGCTGTACTCGCCACAAGCACAAGGTACTACCCAACACCCGCAAACATTTGTGCTTACCTTAAAACACCATCCTTGCTTTCAAGGAGAAAGGTCACCCCTTATAACAATACCATCTTCATGAAGATGCGGGTTAGAATTGTTCTTCAACTCCCCATGCTTGTCTTAAGAGGTGACTAATAGTATCGGGAGATCAGACTTGCTGACATATTGGATGCATGTCATGGTATCCCAGTTGTGTCACTCATGATGTGCACAAACAATCCATCAAGTGATTGTCTCGTTATGACTCGATTCTTTACAGACCGTCTAAATATCGCTGAAATATTGGTGTGTGTGTGGTATTAATAACAAACAGTCAAACAACATATTTATACTATGGATATGGAGCGGCCAATATCATCTATAAAGATGCACTATAAGTGCAATAATTTTGGACGCGACATTAAACTCAATTTCACCTCACCTCTTATACAAGACAAGCTGTAGTAGATTGACAACCTAAGGGGGTATAAGAAGCAAGATCGGTCTGGTAGGTAATTTGTTAGTAAAATGTATTGTGGGAGATAGACTCTCCCTCTCTACCACCAGTGGGACTCTGTACAGGATGGAGGTGGCATTATCAACTTATCAAAGATCCACACTGCACATGTCAAGCATGCAAGAAAAGTTCATGCTCTCCAAGATCTAGATGCAATCATTGCAAGGGCTTATCAAAAGAAAAATTTGATAAACTGTATAAGGCGTGGGGTAAGAACCCTGAGACATCTAGACTGACAAGATCAGCCAAAAAGTCCCGAGTGATTAGCAAGCGGAGTGAATCAGACAGAGCTTCACCTTACTTACTTATGACCATGGACATAAAGATCATAATTCACGTGCATCTCACAGGCATCATGGAAACAAATCACATCCTCATACAAGACACGTAAAGAATAAACATGCAGATGATGTAAGGCCCTAAGAGTTCACCTTCACACTCTGTTACACATAGTAGCCAAGCATATGACATCTCTACACACAGTACTGATCGCCACAGACAATACGACAGAAGTAGCTTATATACAACATCAAGGGGGCATCAGGTCTCAGCCTTTGTTGAAAGAGGTTACACATTTATATGCTTTGGCAGACTCAGTAAGCTGCAGGATGGAAGCATGTTACATTCCAGGAAAGTTAAACATACTTGCAAACTGCCTATCCCGGAAGAACAAGACCGTGCTCACGGGTTGGTCCCACCGTCCAGAGATATTCAAGTGGATAATATCAATTTGGAAAACTCCACTTCTCAACCTATTCACCACCTGCCTCAACAACAAGCTACTGGTTTATGGTAGCCCAATGCCAGACCCTTCAGGTCGATGCCCTGTCCAAGAGTTGGGAGGGAATATAACTATGCATTCCCACCTTGGTCTCTCCTAGACAAGAGTCCTGAAGAAAATAGAAAAGACAGATTGCGTGATAGTACTAATAGCTCCAGCATTGCCCATAGGACATGGTTTCTGAGGTTCTACCCCTACGAATGAAAGAACCTCTGAAACTACTGGAACGTCACAATCTACTGTGCCAACAGAGATATGACATATTCCACAACAGCCTCATCAATCTCAACCTTAACGCTTGGAAGTCATCTCGGCAAATATGCAAGCCGCAGGTTGGTCTCAATCAGCTGCACAGACAGTGGCAAGCTCATGGAGACCAGCATCTACTGACATCTATAACAACAGGGGGAACAAGTTCGCCACGTGAAGAAGGGGAAGAGGTCTATCAGACTTAAAAGCCCTGTTTATACGGCGACATTTGCACACGTGTGTATTTTTTGCGTATGTGCAAATTTGCTTATGTGAGCAAATTTGACTGTATGGACACATTTACTCGTGCAGATTTTACTCATATGAGTAAATTTACACCTAGTTGGGACTAGGTGCGAATTTGCTACAACCTGTGAGTATATGCAGTTTAGATGTGTATTTTTTGCTACCGTGAGCAAATTTGGTCGTATGGACGCATAGCAAATTTACATACAGTAAGTATATTTCCCAACTTAGTGCATAATATCTATTTTAAGCGCGTGTTATTGGCAACGCTTAATCCTCATTGGTCAAATTATACCAGTTGATGTCTAGACTTCAAACAGATCAGACAGGCAAAAATGGCTAGCAGAAAAAGAACAAATGAGGGCCAAAAACGTGGGTCTGCATGGAGCGACGATGAAACGAGATGTCTTTTAGGAATATGGGAAGAGAATTGTATTGAAGAACAACTTGAAAACACCAAAACAAATAATGGGTCTATTTATAAAACGGTTGCAAGCGAAATGGCTGAGAAGGGTTTCGAGAAAACACCAGATCAATGTAAAGTACGAATTCATACTCTAAAAAGATCGTACAGAGAATGTAAAACAAGCATGAAAAAGAGTGGTAAGGGAAGGAAAACCTGCAAATTCTTCGAAGAACTGGACGTCATTCTCGGAAACAGACCAGCATCATCACCCCTGAAAGTGATCCATACTTTAAGGAAGAAAGCTGGACATGAAGAAGCTGATGAAATGATTATGGGGACATTCCGCAGTCTGTCAACGATGATCTCAGTGTCATTACACCTCTTGAGAGAGAAGATGATCACAAGAAGGAGAAGGAGTCGTCAGACACAAAAGACAAAAAGGATGAAGGATTGGTAGAAGAAAGAAGAATCTGCTGACAAAGCGAAGATCGAAAAGAAAAGGGTGCGAAAGACAAGGTTGGAAGTGGCACTGAAGTCAGTCATGGATGGATTTGGTGCAGCCAATGAGAAAGCAGAGGACAAAGTCGTGGATATTGAAAGACGAAAACTTGACTTTGAGAAACAAAAACTCGACTTGGAAAAGGCGAAAATAGAATCAGAGGAAAGACAGAAGAGGGAGGAACGTGAACATCAACTCAACATGATGAAGATGATTATGGGAGCAATCGGCCAACGACAGGCAGGGCAACCACATTCAATGCCATCATTCCCTGTGAGCATGAGTTCTATGCATTCTGGTGAAGGTCAGGTTTACAGAGGTCAAGGTCCTTCCTCACTCTCGTATTCAAGTCATGGTCAGTCGTCTGGCACTAACCCTTCATGGTCATCTTCAGACACGGATAAGCAAGAAGAAGGCACATTTTTCAATTTGTGAAGAACTGCATTCTTGTGAAGAATTAAGGACAACATGCATTTATATACAGAACAGTAAAAAAAACCGCAGGTTTCGCTGAAACGAATTTTCTTTTAATTTGTGAAAACATTTTATATTTGGTGATTTACACTTCACGTTCGAAGTCAAGAGTAATAATTCACTCAAGCAAACACTTTTGAAACTTTAAGTTTATAACGGTTTCTTTACTTGCACAAGGCTGTGTGAGATGATCATGTAAAAATCACATGAAAGCAAAAAAGGTTGAAAACGTGTAACTCTCTGTCATTCTCGAATGTGCTTTTGCATATATGGTGTCGTAACAAAATGTTAACCAGAGTTTTCTATTTCTCTCTCCATATTTGTTTGACGTAACTTTAAAATGTTTTAGGCAATAAAGAAATTAAAGAAAGAATCTGGTCTATTGAATAACATATTATTTCCTTCAATTAAGTAGCTAAAATGGCTGCCAAGTTTAATGTTTCACACACAGCACATTGCTTAAAAAGCGTTGTTCAAGAAAGCCTGTGCAATATCATCCCTAAGGGTCTTTGCACAACGGACAGGTTCGTCACCTCCATCCTTCTTGTTCATCATCTGCGTCATCATCTGTGTCTTCATTCCACTCATCCCTGTAGGTTTCATTGACACTCTCACATATGTTATGCAAGACAATGCAACTACCAATCACTGTGCAAGCAAACTCCACATCGATGTCCAATCACTTTTGTAATCATCTCCAGCGTCCCTTCAAACGACCGAAGGCATTCTCTATCGTCATCCTTGCCCTGCTGAGGCGATAGTTGAATGTGGCTTGAGCAGGAGTTAGATTGGCTCTGTTGGAGAAAGGCTTTAAAAGCCAAGTCTTTAATGGGTAGGCCGCATCACCAAGTAGTACCACTGGCATATTGGAATCACCAACCTTATTGTTCCGTGTGGGGAAAAGAATGCCATTATCACCTTGAATGTAAATATCGGAATTGGCAAACACGCGGGCATCGTGGACCCGACCTAGCCACCCAATGTTAATGTCTGTAAACATGTATCGATGGTCACAAACTCCCTGTAGGATCAGTGAATAAAAACCCTTCCTGTTCAAGTAATCGCCATGTGACTGTTTGGGGGCGATGATGGGAATGTGACTACCATGAATGGACCCTGCACAGTAAGGAAAATCCCATCTTTCCTCATATCCTTTTATCACATCCTTCAGGGCTTCTCCCTCAGGGAATTTGACATACTCATCCAATAGGACTTTCAAAATTGCCTCACACACCTGATGGACACAAACACACACAGTAGCCTTCCCAACACCAAAGAGACCTGTACTCTGACGAAGATGCAAGCCAGTAAATGGCAATTGCTACCTTATTTTGGACACCCAATGGTTCATCAACGGTGTCTTGGGAAGGAGAGAGTTCATCTTCAAGTCTTCTGCAAATGAAATCCAATGTTTCCTTCCTCATTCCTGAAGTTTTCTAGCCAGTCTGTCTCTTCAAAGTGCTGCAGAACAACCTTGTCATACCACTCCTTCGACCGGGGTTTTCTTCTTATTACTCTAACATTTGAACAACCCAGAGCTAGAGCTACACTCAGGAAATAGGGAAATTTTCTGCGCTTGCGGAAACATTCCAGTCTGATCTTTTCCATGGTTATGACAGAAATGGATGGTTTTGACAATTTACTCCACATTTACTTATGGGACTTATACTTCGTATGAATGCACAGCAAGTATACTTTTGCTCACGTGTGTAAATTTGCATATATGCAATTTTTCGCCGTATAAACAGAGTATTAGACATTACACTACCTTTTGTTGCTGATTTTCTATTACATCTAAGTATCATGGAACTGTTCTGGGTGAACAATACCTTCCAAATGACGTGCTGGTTTTCTTGGGGAATTAGTCAGCAAAGAGCCAGAGTCACAGGAGACCAATCACAATTTTATTTACAAGAACAATTAACAATTTACAATATCTTAGATAATAACTTAGGGTGCCACAGAGAGTCGGTACACACTCTGGGCTGTGGGAGAGAGGTCTGCTTGGTAAGAGAGTCAAACCCCTTCTCTCCTTTTCTCCCCTTTTCTCTTCTCTCTCAATCTCTCTGGACCAAGGCTTATATAGCCAAGGTCACCTGACATTTAGTAAGTAATAAATATAAATGTAAACAGTAAATCATCAGTGACATACTTGCACATCCTGTTCAGGATGGCAGACGGTCGATGTACACAAAAATGGGGATTAACAAATAGGATTAGCATCTAATAAATAACAGCAATTAAATGTTTCAAGGCATATAGATGTCATGGCTCCAGGGTAATGAGCCTTTGCAATTAAATGTTTAGACAATGGGTGTCGTAAATCAGTCTCCATGACAACTTCCCTCCGTTACGTGAAGCTTGGACCCCAAGCTTATATGAGTCCAAATTGATATGTGTGAGTTTTTTCACCAACGAAAACAACCATGCAAATGTGAACAAAATCAGATACATGAAATCCTTATGCAACAAATATATCTATGCAATGGCGGTATGAAAGTGATCATCTAGCCAATTTGGATTAGTGCCAGTTTGAAAACTAACCAAGTTATCTTTGTAATGTGCAATTTCACTACAAGGTAATTAACGCTTTTCACAGATTCAATAAATATATCACAGAAGGTTCTTTGAATTCAGGAGTCTGGCTTGGCGGTGCGACTCAGTACCGAATAATGATAATGAGTAATGTCATAAAAAGCACAAATTAAACATCCCAACAAATATTTCGCATAAAGAAATTTGAAACCAGGAGTCTAGCTTTACCGCGTGACTCAAACGGTACTTGTGGGTACTATTGCCCTTTTAAGTACAATGGGTGCTCTTCCCGTGTCTTTGACGGAGCTTGCCCAGATATTGTGGGTGCGATGCCCAAGAAGAAAAATCCTTAATTCCGACATCAAAACTCTGAAATGCTGAATACTGCTGTGCTGTTAATTACTTAATACTGACATACAATAAACATATGTGTGGGGGTGGCTCACCCAAGAATATCCCTAATCTGAATTCAAAGTCCTAGACAATACATTCAATTTTGTACCAAACTGTGCACATTAATTACTTGTAACAAATGACAAATTTTGTCGTTTAGATTTTTGAAATTACGAGTCGAGCTTTAAGGTGTGACTCGATAACCCTACAGCTTAGGTTTGTCTGGGCCCTAGCTGTATCTATATGTCTGGCGTGGCCTGGAGACATTTCAAAGATTCCCTACACAATAACTTCAAAGATCTAGCTTGACTAAAAATGTAATTTGGAGTATATTGCACACATATAAAACTGAATTTTTGAAAGACACATTTTGGCATTAATATACTGGCTTTGATTAAACATACCTGGTTGCAATATTCAACAGTCACACAATATATATCCTTGATTGAGTCCATGTAAGTAAACACAAATTTGTCAGTCCCCATGAGATATCTTTACACAGTGTCCATCTTGTAGGTGCCCGTGAGGCGGTTTCTGTATTGTGCAGGGTCTGCATGATGATGGATGGCTGTGGTCGGATCTCTGTGGGATAGGCGTGTATACTTCTTTTCTTTGGTCCTGTACAGTGTGCAGGAACGACATCTTGAAGGGGAAGTCTTAGCAGTGTTTCTTCAATCTTGTTAAAGGCCATTTCTTCGTTCTTGGTGATTGGCCTTCAGGAAGGTAGTATATCCTTTCAATAAGAGACTGTCACTTCCTACAGTTTTGTGAACCATATGCCTTGCTGCAAAGAGGTACAGGAAAGGACGGACTAAGAAGTCTGTCATACCCGATCGCTCCCCCAAATTAACAACGCGTGGCGGTCCGACGTTGATTAATGAACGATTTGCACACTCGTATATGCAAGGGGCCGACGTATGGTTCTCAGTGGGAAGTGACAACTTGGAGACGATGGCTTGCGGTATATACAGTTTTACTTTATACATGTAGATATATACATACAAAAGACACTATGTGTCAGGTCAGCACATAGTGGTAGTGGTTGTTGTTTAGGTGCCCCGGAGCACCCAGTCTAACCCTAGCTAGGCTAAGGGTAAGACCTTTTTTTCCCCCTTCTCTCCTTTTCTCTTTCATTCTCTCAATCATTCTGGACCAAGGCTTATATAGCCAAGGTCACCTGACATTTAGTAAGTAATAAATATAAATGTAAACAGTAAATCATCAGTGACATACTTGCACATCCTGTTCAGGATGGCAGACGGTCGATGTACACAAAAATGGGGATTAACAAATAGGATTAGCATCTAATAAATAACAGCAATTAAATGTTTCAAGGCATATAGATGTCATGGCTCCAGGGTAATGAGCCTTTGCAATTAAATGTTCTTTAGACAATGGGTGTCGTAAATCAGTCACCATGACATAAGAAACGAGAAGAACTTCAGACAAGCCACCATTGAAAACTACCAATCAGCTCTCGTCTCAGTGTTACAACATGATCGTCTTTCTGTAGCTACTCACCCAGTACTAAACTGACTCATGAAGTTTTTTGCACTAGAAGACATAAAAATACTATGTACCTTCACCAAGTGGAATATGTCTATAGTATAATTATCAGCCCTAGTAGTATACCACATGAACCTATGAACAAGGCTGCATTACTAATAGCTTTGAGGAAAACAGCTTTCCTCCTCCCGATGGCCACTGCAGCCCGTGTATCGGAGCTACACGCCACTGATTTCTCATCAGTAATGCAAGAACAGAACTGGAGTTCTTTATCGTTCAGATCCCTACTGGAATTTATTGCCAAGAATCAAGCATCAGTATTTGGTCCCCTAGGCAACAGGCAATACACGATTCCTGCATTAGGTAAAAGTGTGGACTATCGAGACAGGCTACAATGTCCAAGGCTACTTGTGGCAGGATGGCGCAAATCCACCATTGCAGAAAGCTATTGCCAAGCACATGTCTCCACACCAACATGGGCCCTTGCCAAACTAGACTTGAATTTCCAGGCTCGATCGTAGCGCCACCAGTGGCTATTATGAGTTATGTCCCTTCTACTAAACAAAGAGCTGAAGACATCCCATTAGGGGTCACGTCAGACCAATCAGAGCGTCGCTTACCAGATTATGAAAGTGACAGTCGAAATGTGATTTCTAATCATGCAACCTCGAAAATTTTAACACGGGTTATTCCGAACAATAGTTACAGGTTTAACGACTGATCCATACAATCTAGACCATCTATGAGCCATTCCAGAATGTTCTTTTGTTCAGGTTTCAAATTTGTAATCGAGTATTTGTCAAAATGTTTCCAAGCAAGGTCGCCAATTTGAAATTAGTGACGTAAAGCACGAGAGAGCTGCTTTCTGATAAGTCATTCCATTGGTCGGTCAAAGTTTTGCGCAAGGTCGGTCTGACGTGACCCGTAATGGGATGTCCTCAGATCTTTGTTTAGCGGTAGCGAGAACTAAGATCTGATTTTAATGAGATTGAATTAGGAACATGAAAAGATTTCCAAAATATCTGTCACAGCCCAGTGGGTGGTACACATGCTTTGCAAATCCTGCAGTCAACCAAAATCTGCATGTTGAACTCCTATCTTGTTCACGAACCGTATGGCTAGTTTATTATGCGATTTTGATTGGACTATGCATAGACTCGTTAGCCCAACCAAAATGTAACTCCAAGCCTTGTTCAGCAAGGAAGAAAACTGGACTTCAGTCAGTTAGCTCCCTTGCCTCGAGAAGATGAGGCTACTAATGCGTATCATATCATTGGCTAACACGGAAATCATAGATTGTTTGGAAATAAGTAATATACGGTTTCTATATGATACCCTAGAGTGTATCATTGTACTATCCTCCAGTTACCGACGTCAAAGGACAACCTCATAACTGGCATAACGTTAGATCATTCAAATATTACTGATGGGAAGCAATATGAAGACAAAGTAAGAGATGATGTCATAATGTTTATAAGACCTAGAAGGGGAAAAGGTCGCTATTACGTTGATCAGAAGATGCTACACTTAATATAAACCAGAAGTAACGTCAAGAAAACCTAAGAACTTGCAGAAATGTCAGTAATTATCGACAAACCGTAAGTGACTTCATATGTGACATCAGAAGCTAAGTTATGTCAAGATACGACATTTACAACTGCAAGGTTTCAATATTTGACGTCATATAAGCCTATCTAGTAATCGAGAACAGTTATGAGGCAATTACTTCCGCTTCTTTCCATATATATTTCCCATTCAACTGCTGCCAACTATCTTGGGATACTAGATGCCAGATCCCACTGGTGTATACTGGCTATGATGTAATAGAAGTAGGGTATTCGAAGTAATTATCAAACAATTGTTATCATTGTGTATAATTCTAAGAATACTGAATCATGATTTAGTCCCTCCCACCTCTCCAATAATCTGCATCTAGTGTATTTTGTGAGGTGAGGCAAAATGGGGTTTAACGACATGTCCAAGATTATTGCACTTATATAGAGATGTGTGTATTGCACTTATATAGAGATGTGTGTGTGTGTGTGTGTGTGTGTGTGTGTGTGTGTGTGTGTGTGTGTGTGTGTTGCTGCTTGTACTAGTTTGGTCTGATGCCGATTTATATACTGAGATACAATGCCCCAGTTTAACATGAATAGCCCACTCAGACACAGTATACTGACTCCGAGCTGACCAGTCCTTGTTTAAGCCCCTTAATGCCGAGCACCAGGCAGGGTAACAACAAGCACCATCTTTTAACATCTTTTGGTATGACGAGGCTTGCGCATGCACAGTTGTGGTTCCTGTTGGGGATGATAACCCTTACAAGTATTAGATATGTTGGCAATGAAGAAGATGTCTGTTCAAAATATAAATAAATTTGTTATTGACAGCCAAACAGGAATGTATGGCTATGATGTAATAGAGGTAGTATTCTTAGAATTATACTCCATGATAACTATTGTTTGATATCCCTTTAAGAAATTGTAAAAAAACACAACAATGTTTCAAAATCCTATGGCCAAGTGGTCCGTGGTGAAGTTGCTTGGGTTGGTTTGGGTGATGGTGGCATCAACTGTCTATGAAGGTGATGCTCACACTATCAACCATCAGTTGGTTCCATAACCTGGCAGTCAGATGTCACAGCTGTAATATGTCTCTTGCAAAATAACTCACGACTGCTAACTGCATTTATGACTGAAATCTTTCTAGCTGCAGTGAATGTAACCTGACCAATCCATTATAAGCAACCATATGTCTCATTGCTAGTTGTAAAGAACTCCACACTCAACAATGCTGAACTGTTGCTGGCCATGTTGGCGAGAGGCCAACTGTCAGTAAATGGTGTTTTGCCTGTCAATGGCTTCCCAGTGAGAGAGATGTCAGTGTGTCAGCCGTAGTGAGATTCCCAATGCGTGAACCTCCTCTCAGCAGTGTAGTGCAGCAGCAGCAGACAGGAGGCCCTCTGCAGCCAGGCTCACCTCCCAGCCAGGTCATCACAGCACATGGTTAGGTGGGGTGTGTGTGTGTGTGTGGGGGGGGGCTCCTCTGCTCCCTGGACATCTCCTACATCTCCTACATCTCCAATGTTCTCGCTTCAGTCAGCTGGAGCACCAGGTGCCTGGTCATGGCCTTGGTAGGAGGAGAGACTGGTGATCACAGTTGACAAATCACATCTGTAGATGTCTATATCATCTTTGATACTATCATGACCTTTGCTCTTTCACCTTTGTACATGTATGAGTGAGCGAGTGAATTTTTATAAGGACATTGCTTTTAGCAATATTCCAGCAATATCACAGCCAGGTACACCAGAAATGGGTTTCATGCATTGTGCCAATGGGGGGAATTAAAACCAGGCCTTCAGCATTTCAGCATGATAAACAAATGCTTTTACAACTAGACTACCACTCTGCATACATACACAAACGTAACACTATATAAATTTTAACAGGATTGTTCCTGTATTTTTGGTAAGCGTTGTTCACCTCACCATGCAGGGCACAAGAAAGGAGCAGATAAGAATTCAACATGAGGGAACATATTTTTGGAAATCAACACTTACTCACCCATGTGTTTATGTTGAGCTTGAGTTTCTGATGGCCATATATGTATGTATGTGTATGTGTATATGTATGAGTATATGTATGTGTATGAGTATGTGTATCATGGTGTATATGTATGTGTATATGTATGAGTATGTGTGTATGTGTATGTGTATATATGTGTGCATGTGTATATGTATGTGTATATGTATGAGTATGTGTGTATATGTATGTGTGTATATGTATGTGTATATGTATGTGTACGTGTATCTGTATGTGTATGTGTATGTGTACGTGTACATGTATGTGTACATGTATGTATCTGTATGTGTATATGTATGTGTATATGTACATGTATGTGTATATGTATGTGTATATGTACATGTATGTGTATATGTACATGTACATGTATTTGAATGTGTATGTGTATATGTCTGTGTATATGTACATGTATATGTATGTGTATGTGTATATGTCTGTATGTGTGTATATGTATATGTATGTGTATATGTACATGTATGTGTATGTGTGTATGTATATGTATGTATATGTATGTATATGTATGTGTATATGTACATGTACATGTATGTGTATATGGATATGTATGTGTATATATGTGCGTATGTATATGTACATGTATGTGTATATGTATGTGTATATGTACATGTATGTGTATGTGTACATGTATTTGTATGTGTATGTGTATATGTACATGTATTTGTATGTGTATGTGTATATGTATGTGTATATGTACATGTATATGTATGTGTATATGTCTGTGTATATGTCTGTATGTGTATATGTATGTGTATGTGTATGTGTTTATGTACATGTATGTGTATATGTATGTGTATGTGTATATGTAGGTGTATGTGTACATGTACATGTATATGTATATGTAGGTGTATATGTATGTTTATATGTACATATATGTGTATATGTACAATTATATGTATGTGTATATGTATGTGTATATGTACGTGTATATGTATGTGTATATGTATGTGTATGTGTATATGTATATGTATCTGTATGAGTATGTGTGTATATGTACATGTATGTGTATCTGTAAATGTATATGTATGTGTATATGTATGTGTATATGTATGTGTATATGTACATGTATGTGTATATGTATGTGTATATGTATATGCATGTGTATATGTACATGTATGTGTATATGTACATGTATATGTATATGTATGTGTATATGTACATGTATGTGTATATGTACATGTACATGTATGTATGTGTATATGTATGTGTATATGTATCTGTATGTGTATATGTATGTGTATATGTACATGTATGTGTATATGTATCTATCTGTATGTGTATATGTATGTGTATATGTACATGTATATGTATATGTACATGTATGTGTATATGTATGTGTATATGTACATGTATATGTATATGTATGTGTATATGTACATGTATGTGTATATGTACATGTACATGTATGTATGTGTATATGTATGTGTATATGTATCTGTATGTGTATATGTATGTGTATATGTACATGTATGTGTATATGTATGTGTATATGTACATGTATGTGTATATGTATGTGTATATGTACATGTATATGTATATGTATATGTATATGTATGTGTATATGTACATGTATGTGTATATGTACATGTACATGTATGTATGTGTATATGTATGTGTATATGTATGTGTATGTGTATGTGTACATGTATATGTATATGTATGTGTATGTGTATGTGTACATGTATGTGTATATGTATCTGTACCTGTATGTGTATGTGTATATGTACATGTATGTGTATATGTTTGTGTATGTGTATGTGTTTATGTATGTGTATATGTATGTGTATATGTACATGTAAGTGTATATGTATGTGTATGTGTTTATGTATGTGTATATGTATATGTATGTGTATGTGTATATGTACATGTATGTGTATGTGTATGTATACATGTATGTGTATGTGTATATGTATGTGTATATGTATATAATTTGATACTTTGAAGTTTACACTGTTTCTTTTATGCTGATTGACTGAAGGGGTAGTCACGTGATCTGATATTTGGAGTTCACACACCTGTGAATGCACAGAAAAAGTTCACACAATTTTTTGTGAAATTGATCGTGTGAACTTTTGCCGGAACTGCTTTCCGGGTTTTCCCCGAATTCTCGATCAGTGTTTAAGATCAACTCGTCTTTCTATTTTCTTTTTAATCCCTGCATTTATCAGCAATATAATTAATTTAGTATTTTTGCCTGGTCTTGTAACATTTCATCTGACTTATAAGTAAATAAATGCTTTGGTTCTGGTGTTTGATGTTGTCTAGCTGCTACATGAAACAAAATGGATTTTCCTTACCGATGTGCAAACTTTTGTAAGAATCCGCTATGCCGATTCATACAGTTTGCACATCTGTTTTTTGATTCATACTTCAATGAACTGAAAAAAATACAGTCAATCCTTAAATGTATGTGTATGTATGTGTGTGTGTATGTGTTTAAGTATGTGTTTATGTATATGTATATGTATGTGTATGTGTATGTGTGTGTGTTTGTGTTTGTGTTTGTGTTTGTGTTTATGTATATGTATGTATATATACATGAAGTCTGGTTTTGCTTGCAGGTAAACCAGGGGCAGATAACTCCACCATGCACTGATCAAATTGGCCATCTGCTTTCACATTATCACCTGCTCTTTGGGTCCTCAAACAAAATGGCGGATGTGAGTAAAGTGTTGAAGATAAGGAAGGGCAGTTTGAACGTAGATGACAGTGACTGTGAATTACTTTGTACTGTCTGTCGTCAACTCAAAGGTTAATTACAGAAAATGGTAGTAATCATGGTAATAACTCAGAACATGAAACTTTAAAAGGGCAAGTGAAATATTGCAGGATGAGTCCAAAATAATATCTCATTACTGTGCAGGAGACAAGATGGGTTTAAGAAATTTTTCTAGATCTGTTGTGATGTTTTCTATTACTATTTAAATTTGTTCAAAATGACATAACCTTGTTAATATAAGTATTAAACATGTTAAAACACACAAAAATTATAGTTATGTATCAAGGATGTTAAGTATGATGTACCACAGTGATAGATTTGGCAGTGTGCCAAAGACTTATAACACAACTAAAAAAGCCTTGAAAATGACAGTTGAAAGCTTTGAAGGTCCTTGAAAAGACCTTGAGTTTTAGGGGTCCATATCTGTAGGAACCTTGTTGACATTTGTTAGATGATGTGGCTTTACGTTCACTGTGTGAAAATTTATCATGACATTGATTCATGTTTCCCATTTTTATAGTAGCCTACCATGCACCCTACTCTGATTGAATTGTTGATTACAGAGTATGAACAAGGAGTTGTTCCTTGACATCCTCACTAAAGAGGAAAAAGAGGCTCTTCTCACAAAGAAAATGGAGGAAATTCGCAAAAAGAATGATGCTCTCCGCAAGAGACATGAGGTTTGTTCTTTCTCTAAAATGATAAGACTAGTGATAACACAGATGAATGATGCTGGTTACTGGTTAACAGGTTACAATATTATTGGTATTATTATCAGGGGAGAATTAAGCTTTTGAGAGATGCTAGCCAGACCATATGAAATAATCTTTCTTTTCTCACAGGAAATAGAAGCGGATAAAAGAGTTGCCGCCAAAAATAACCCCAATAAAGATGTCAACTCCTATACCAGGGAAACTTCAAGTCCTGGGTCATCATCCCCTCAGAAAGAATCTAAGGTAGGACAGCACACAAAAGGAACAGCATCACGTCTGCTTGTGCTATTCTACTACAGGTTGGAAGTGAATGTTGACATGATGACAGCAATTTCACAACTGCCTGAGAGTGTGAGCAACAAGACACACAATTGGCGGATGAGGGGTACCTGAAACGTTCTGAGTCTAACTGTAATGGACTGATGGAGATGGTTGCTAAATGTTTGAACTTATCCTAACTCACACTATGCATTTCTTCTTTCTTCTTCAATCCTATGTGGAAACATGCTTGAACCATAGTGCTGACACATGTTTTCTTCTCCTGACCCCCATACACTGTGTTGTGACTGTTGTGGCCAGTGTACCTTAACCTTGCAGTGTGCTGTGTGTCATAAGTTGCCAAACTCTGCTTTTCAACTTTACCTTCAGAAGTGACACCAAAGAATGGTGGACCATCGGTCTAAAGCTAAAGATTCTGAAAAGAAGTTGAAGTCAGTCATGTCTAGTCCTCTTACCGTGACTCAGACTCCTGGCCCCTGTCTTATCAGTTGGGGGGCGGTCATGTAGCCTAGTGGTTAAAGCGTTCACTCGTTACGCTGAAGACCCGGGTTCGATGCCCGACATGGGTACAATGTCATTATGTGTGAAGCCCATTTCTGGTGTACCCGCCGTGATATTGCTGGAACATTGCTAAAAGCAGAGTAAAATCAAACTCACTCACTCACTCACTCACTCTTATCAGATGCCGGACTAAATACTGAGTATACCTGATTTTCAACATTGATCCCTCTAACATATTATGCCATCATTTTGACCTCACCTCAGTCTTTTTGTCATCGTAAAATTGAGACAAACATATATACTACTCTCTGTTCTGTTTGAAATTTGAGTTCAAATTTGATAACTCCAACTTAAGTTTCAGATTAGAAACCTCGATATTGGGTCCACAGTCCATTTATCCCCTACATGAAATTAGACTCCTGTGAAGTCGGATATTTTTTGTTTTGTCATTACAGCTTCTCCCTGGGGAAGACAAACGTGGACCCCGTCCGAAGACTGGAGGGAGGGGCAAGTCCCAGGTAGGCGGGAAGAGCAAGGAAAAGAAGCCACAGGTAGGATCATATTGCTGCATAACATGAATAGTTCTCCTGTGCATTGTGCTGCTAGTCATTGGCTTCAAGTGTACTGACTGCCATGGCAATTCTTTGTGTTCTCCAAGATGAAATTTCATAAGAAGAGCATCACAATTATCTTCATCATGGGTAGTCCACAAGAGAAGACTACAGGGGTAGATCACAAGAGTAGACTAGATTACAAGAGTAGACTACAGGGGTAGATCACAAGAGTAGACTACAGGGGTAGATTACAAGAGTAGACTACAGGGGAGATCACAAGAGTAGACTACAGGGGTAGATTACAAGAGTAGACTACAGGGGTAGATTACAAGAGTAGACTACAGGGGAGATCACAAGAGTAGACTACAGGGGTAGATTACAAGAGTAGACTACAGGGGAGATCACAAGAGTAGACTACAGGAGTAGATCACAAGAGTAGACTACAGGGTAGATCACAAGAGTAGACTACAGGGGTAGATCACAAGAGTAGACTACAGGGGAGATCACAAGAGAAGACTACAGGGGTAGATTACAAGAGTAGACTACAGGGGAGATCACAAGAGTAGACTACAGGGGAGATCACAAGAGAAGACTACAGGGGAGATCACAAGAGTAGACTACAGGGGTAGATCACAAGAGTAGACTACAGGGGTAGATCACAAGAGTAGACTACAGGGGTAGATCACAAGAGTAGACTACAGGGGAGATCACAAGACTAGACTACAGGGGAGATCACAAGAGTAGACTACAGGGGTAGATTACAAGAGTAGACTACAGGGGAGATCACAAGAGTAGACTACAGGGGAGATCACAAGAGAAGACTACAGGGGTAGATTACAAGAGTAGACTACTGGGGAGATCACAAGAGAAGACTACAGGGGAGATCACAAGAGTAGACTACAGGGGAGATCACAAGAGTAGACTACAGGGGTAGACCACGAGTAGACCACAGGGGTAGTCTCCATGGGTAAGTCCACCTACACCCATATTGCCAATGTCACACCGGTATTACAGTCAGTGTGACAATGGCAGTTTGTAATGTCTTTTGTTGCATTTTACCATCATTGCTCTGTCAACTTTGAGAAATATTTTTGTTATACTACTATAGTTTGTAGTGAGTGCTTCCTTATAAATGATTATGCATGATCCTGTCAGTCTTCCGTTGTCTAAGGTTAGTGCAGTGGTTTGCTTGGCAAGGAATACTGGGGATTTGCTTGATTTGTGAAACAGATGAAAAGAGGAAATTAGAAAGTTTTTTTTGCCATAATGATTGTAAGTGGTATTTTGGCATTCGCATAAGAGGCTCTAAATAAAAAGGTTTGTATCAGTTCACAGTGAAACTTTTTTCACTCAGTAGACACTTAGAACAAGGAATGACAGAGACATTTTGGCTCATGAATAATAAAAGAGCTATGTCCCATAGTACAAATTGTACAATAGCTGGGGGACATGATCCAGGCTTGCTCTGAAGCATAGATTCAGCAAAATTTGCTCACAATTCCTGATTTATATATATATATATATCTAAGCATATATGTCCGATCAGTTTCACTTAGCTAGCCTGCATTGTTGATGTGATTTGATGACTACATTATGCATGTAGTCTCTTCAGCAACTACATATTCTGTGGAAAAGACATAAGATGTCCTTATTTTCAGTTAGGAGGAGCTTATTTCCCTTTTCACCGTGTATTAAGTATCAATTCCTGGATATGTCTCCTGTGAACATGTTTTTCCAAATTATGCTGGTTGGGAACAAAGGGAGGTTTGTAGGCCATCTAAGTCTGGGCAAATGAGGTGCCGCTATATATAATAACAGTCTGTCATCAAATCATTGATCACTTCAAACCTGTGTACATAGGGTTTGTCTGATATTTGGATTTTTCAGTCAATTATTTTATGTACTATGCACTTTCCTAACATCTGTAATAGATCTATACATACTTATATTGCCAGCACATATGGCATTGACTGTACTGACCCCCTTCTGAAAGAAACTATGTACACAGGTGTCTGTCCTTGCATGCTGTCCTCAGTCTCCCTACTAACTGGCATGTTACTCTCATCCCATCTTTAGCAAGGTGTTTTTCGAGTTATACGTTGGCAACCCCAGACTGGTGAAGTTGACATCACTGAGGACGATGCCAATGATGGTGGTGATGAAGGAGACGGGATGACAAGGTGCCCCCCCTCCCGGTTCCACACTGATCCCCATGAAGCAGGGCAGGAGGATGGGGAGGAGGCAAAGCATGAGATGAAGACCACCCCTGCCAAGAGAAACAGACGACCCCAAATGACCTCAGAGGACCATGAAGAGATGGCTGAAAGGAGAGGTCGCCTCATACCCTCAAGTCGACCCCAGAGAAGTTCAAGCAAGCTGGGCCCAGAAGATGTGAGTCCACAGGTCCAGTGCAGGGCAACAAGCAGTGTGGAAGTGTTAGGCTCCTTGCATCATGCACTGTACTTAGCACGCTCTCAGTCAGGCTGTAGTACCCTGTATTGACACTTCAAACGGACCACTGTGTTAACTTTGATTGGGTCATGTTCACCAGATGACTTAGCCCATGCTGCTCAAAGGAGATATATAGCCTGCTTAGTTTTTATTACCTTCCCATATATATATTCAGCTCTATTATCATCATATAGTGAGGTAGCATCTTATGTTCCTGGTGTTATCTGTTTGTCCCCTTGGGTAAGGGAGGTACTTACAAACATCCTATTAACCTGTCCCAGTGTATTGGCTGTGCTTCATGTTGATGATGTTTTCTCATCACTGTATGTTTTTGCCTGGATGGTGTATAGTGTCAGTGGTGCCAGCATGAAATGCTGCTTGTGTGACCACTGTCTACACTCAGTGTGCAGACTCTGGAGGGAGCATGACTGCAATGACACATAGAATAATTAGCTTCATTTTGCTGCAGCTGTAGTGATTCAGTAGGGAATAAGGTTTCTCATTGTAAGATTTAAAAAGATTGACCTGTGAAGATCCAGGTTAGAATATATAGGTTTTCAGCAACCCATGCTTGCCCTAACAGGTGACTGTGCTTGTCCACAGGCCCCTGAAGCAGGATAGTGATATTACTGAAACACCGGACCCATATAAAAAGACAAGGTACATCACTCACCATCTTGGCCAAAGTTGAAATCGGCTATGCCATGTTCACAATACGTCCCCAACTCCCTCCACATACGACCTGCATGCCACAAACCTTTATTTTTTGCAATTTATTACCTATATCGGGTGAGTTTATCGAAATACTGGCTCAGTCGCGGCTGTGGGTCACGGAAGTAAACAAAATGGCCTTGAGCGTTTCGATTGGTAAATATCCCCATGTGCGTTTGTTATCGTTGGAGCATGGACCAATCACAGCACAAATTAAGGTTTGCGTCATGCAGGTCATATGTCTATTTATATACATGGGTCCGGTGTTTCAGTAATATCACTATCCTGCTTAAGGGGCCTGTGTGCTTGTTGTATGAGGAAACTAATGGGATCCGGTGGTCAGGCTGGCTTGGTCGATGCATGTCATCATATCCCAATTGCATAGGCCGATGCTCATGATGTCAAATACTGGATTGTCTGGTCCAGACTTGATTATTTACAGACTGCTGTCATAAAGCTGGAATATGGCTGAGTGTGTGGTGTTTAATAACAAACAAACAAACAAACATGTCCATGTTTTCATGTAGAAAGATCCAGGGAAAGTGTATCATAATGAGAAATGAAGGACTATTTCATTTGGCCATGCAGTGGAGGTACAAAATACAGAAATAACAAAATATACCATCCCCCAAAAATGATGGTTTTTAGTCTTGAAATAATGTTGATTTCACTGTAAATCATATTCTTATTTGTGCACTTGACAGGAGAACTGTAGCTAATGTGAATGACCCTCATATTATACTCCACCAACTAATGTTATCCTCCCTTCCCAGGGTCCACCTCCAGACCCCTCCTACAACTTCCTTGCTGACCGCCGCAGAGAAGGGCCCGCCAAAGAATCTAATGGAGAATCCCCAGCGGAAAAAATCCGCAAGTCTGACACTAGACGACACCCCAAGAATTATGGGGGACAAGATTTTAATAATGTTAAAACACAAATGAGAACAACCAAAGAACGACAGGTAATAATTTACTTGATCATTTAAGCAAGTGTTTTTGATGAATTTGTCGCGTACATATTAACCTGTCTGATTGCTTCTGTCTCTTTTGTGCATTGGTTGTGTGTGTTTTGTCATCTCTAGCACCTCGCGGAGGAACCGACTCGAAAGAATTTCTTACATAAGTCTGATTGTCCTTAGATAGGACCAGGTTTCTTAAGTTCTTAGTGCTTTTGATCCCTGTAAATTACAAACAGTTGTATTCTGAATCGGGACGTCGGTGCATATCTGCATGCTTAGTTTTGAGCGTGAAGCATGATCTGTTTCATCTTGGACATCAGTAGACTTTCGGAATTGTGATCTCTACCATGTGATCTACCATGTGATCTACCATATAGCCTTGTATTTGCTGTCACATGGTGCCATTGCATAAGGCTGAGGTTTATCATGGTGATGATGTGGATGCAGTGTTGTGTTCTTGTCCCAGGAGCGTCCCAAGTCGGGGCCCCCTCGCACCAAGATGGAGCTTGCGATGGCGATGACAGGGAAAGAGCGGAAGCAGTACCTGGAGTGGAAGGCCGAGCGCGACCGTGTGGACCAGGAGAGAATGGACCGCCAGAAGTCTACCTCAGGAGAGTGGAGGCGTGCATGGGATGCAGATAAGAATCAGCAAGAGTAAGTGATATTAATCCTACACAGTTGTATAGTTTCATGGAATATAATCTATATGTATTCTTCTTTAATGAATATTTTGACATGGACGTGAGACATTTTTGAATGATTAAATACCTGATAAACTTATTTGTTTTGTTTCAGTTTCGAACAACCTTCAAGTCCACAGAGAACAGAGCCAGCCAAACGTCCAGGTAGTTACACTTTCTCTTGTGAAATTGAATGAAAATGGGTTTTGATTTTCTTGCTATTTATTTCCATGGAAACATTTAAATTGCTAGACAAATAAAAAACATAATTGCATATAACATAGCCAAAAATTCCCTTCTTGGCTGCCATTAGACTCAAAATCTTTTAGATATATCAACAGACATCCTCTTCACTGCCAACTATCAGTTTGGGTGCATCCCATTATGTTGAGATGCCTGTGGTGCACAAGCTTTTCCTTGAGATACATGTACTGAGGGTGAAATATGAGCATCGAAAACCTTCCTGACAACATTTCTCTTCTTGTGAGAGTTGACTGATGTGCCACGGCAATGTGTAAGTAAGAGCTGATATATAACGTCTCAGGAAGACCCTCGGTCGCATATAGTATCACAAGATCTCGACCTCATCTTTTTGAGAATTCACTCATATTAAAGGAGACATGGGGCTCAGAGGCTTCTTTCAAGCCCAGGATAGCTAACCTTCCCAATCTTTCCGAGACAAGGGAGTTAACTGACTCTGAAAGTCAGGGGCGGTCGGGTAGCCTAGTGGTTAAAGCGTTCGCTCGTCACGCCGAAGACCCGGGTTCGATTCCCGACATGGGTACAATGTGTGAAGCCCATTTCTGGTGTCCCCCGCCGTGATATTGCTGGAATATTGCTAAAAGCGGCGTAAAACCATACTCACTCACTCACTCACTGAAAGTCCAGTTTCCACCCTTGCCAAACTAGGCTGGAATCATGGAGTTAAATTTGGGCTGGTCTAACGAGTCTATGCATAGTCCAATCAAAATCGCGTAATGAAATCGACAACCGGTCCGTAAACTGCCATGCAGATTTGGGTGGATTCAATCTCATTAAAATCAGATCTTTGATTTATGGATACAGTCGTTAAACCCGTAACTATCGTTCGGAGTTAAAGTTTTCGAGGCTGCATGATTAGAAAATGATCTGGTAAGCGATGCTCTGATTAGTCGGATGAAAGGTCGTTCTGACGTGACCCGTAATGGGATGTCCTCAGATCTTTGTTTAGCAGTAGCGAGAACTGAGGTCTGATTTTAATTAGATTGGGGTCGATTGCCCTATTTGCAAAGCATATGACTTGATGTCAACATGTATTTTCAAAATCTTTTCATCTTTTTAATCAAGGTGCTCAAGTGATTTTATGCACTTCGCTTAGTAAGAACCATTTTATCACAATATAGATTTTGATTATCGCTCAGATCGTCTTGACTGGGCGCCACCATTTTGTTTGAAGCAAATGCAAGTGATATGAGAGGTGGAATCTGATTGGTCAATAGAAGGGACAAAATTTGTAATAGCCACTGGTGGCGCTATTATCGAGCCCAGAAATTCCACTGTAGTTCAGAGAGGGTGGAAACTGGACATTGACAGTCAGTTAACTCCGTTGCCTTGGGGAGATGCCCTTCCCTGCAGGACAAAACGCTCATCATTGGATCTATTTCAACAAAACAAACAAAATAGGAAGGTTCAACTGCTCTTTTTTTCCTTTAGACAGGTGGGATGAGGCATTAGGTTTCCCCTCAAGGATCAATGTCGCCCTCATTCGACACAATCTTGTCGTCGAGTACCCGTCAGTGGATTTTACTCCATGATGGACACTTTCTTCAGTTTAGTTTTTGTTTTAGGCGATGATATAGTAGAGGCTCTAGTTTTCCTTGCTAATTTATCCTCAGGAGAGCCTCAGGCTATACAGAGTATTTCAAACGTCTCCTTTGAGAGATCTTTGCAATAAGAGCATCTCAGTGAAGGCGTGCACATACTTTTCTTGCACGATTGGCATCAAGGGTAAGGGTATCTGACAACCTGGTCGATGCCTCACCCTGAGAAGAAGCTGATGGAGAGGGAGACGCCGATGGAGAGGGAGACAGTGATGGAGAGGGAGAGGGAGAGAGTGATGGAGAGGGAGACGCTGATGGAGAGGGAGATGCTGATGGAGAGGGAGACGCTGATGGAGAGGGAGACGCTGATGGAGAGGGAGTGTCTGACTCCCAGAATACGTCAACTAACTATCGTCAGTTACATTAACGTTTTATCTTAGTACTCCCAGCAACTACCAGTGTCTGATGTTGTATCATTGTTTTGAAGATGATCTTGAAGTTATGGTGTGAAAACATATCCAAATTTCTGCTGAACGTGATCAAATTTATTTTGATGTTTACTTCAATACACAGAGAAAAGAAGTGATGATTTACTGTGTCACGCATGCACAGTTGCATTAATCCTGAGAAGATGTTGCTTCAAAACTTGTTCAGAGATAGTTGGCAGTAAAGAGGACTTCTATTGAAAATCTATTGATGGCCAACATGGGAATTTATGGCCATGATGTAACAGAGGTAGTATTCTTAGAATTATACACATTGATAACTATTTTTTTATTTCTATTAATAATTACTGTACGAGAGGATGATTATTCAGTGACTTTTTGCTGTTTTTTACACTGTGGCTGACTGTTGTTCTTAGAGAAAATATCTGTGAACAGTGAACTAAGTGTCTGGTGCATGTTGCTTTTAAAGTCTCTAGTTTTGTAGCCATAGCCTTGGTTCAAGTTGGTGACATGCATCTTTTGTTCGGTTCTAAACCTTTTAGCAACAATGTTTGGGAACTTTGGACCAATCACCTTTAAGTAATCACCAACCAAGCTTAATCCTCTGAATACAGAACAAAGTATCCTTTATTCAAAATGTACTGTCAGTAGAGGTGTACTCTCACTGTCCAGTAGGAATGTACGCTCACTGTCTAGTAGGGGTGTACTCACTGTGCAGTAGGGGTGTACTCACAGTCCGGTAGAGGTGTACTCACTGTCCGGTAGCGGTGTACTCACTGTCCGGTAGGGGTGTACTCACTGTCCGGTAGGGGTGTACTCTTTGTCCTGTAGGGGTGGTGTGCTCACTGTCCAGTAGGGGTGTACTCGCATTGTCCGGTAGGGGTGTGTTCACTGTCCAGTAGGGGTGTACTCTCACTGTCCAGTAGGGGTGTGCTCACTGTCTGGTAGGGGTGTACTCTGTCTCACTGTCTAGTAGGGGTGTGCTCATTGTCCAGTAGGGGTGTACTCTCACTGTCCGGTAGAGGTGTACTCTCACTGTCCAGTAGGGGTGTGCTCACTGTCTGGTAGGGGTGTACTCTCACTGTCTGGTAGAGATGTACTCTCACTGTCCAGTAGGGCTGTGCTCACCGTCCGGTAGTGGTGTGCTAACTGTCAAGTAGGGGTGTACTCACTGTCTAGTAGGTGTGTACTCTCACTGTCCGGTAGGGGTGTACTCTCACTGTCCGGTAGGGGTGTGCTCACTATCTAGTAGGGGTGTACTCACTGTCCAGTAGGGGTGTGCTCATTCTCCAGTAGGGGTGTACTCTCACTGTCCGGTAGGGGTGTACTCACTGTCTAGTAGGGGTGTGCTCATTCTCCAGTAGGGGTGTACTCTCACTGTCCGGTAGAGATGTACTCTCACTGTCCAGTAGGGGTGTGCTCACTGTCTAGTAGGGGTGTACTCTCACTTTTGGGTAGGGGTGTACTCACTGTCCGGTAGGGGTGTACTCACTGTCTAGTAGGGATGTGCTCATTCTCCAGTAAGGGTGTACTCACTGTCCGGTAGGGGTGTACTCAATGTCTAGTAGGGGTGTGCTCACTGTCTGGTAGGGGTGTACTCTCACTGTCCAGTAGGGGTGTGCTCACTTTTGGGTAGGGGTGTACTCACTGTCTGGTAGGGGTGTACTCACTGTCTAGTAGGGATGTGCTCATTCTCCAGTAAGGGTGTACTCACTGTCCGGTAGGGGTGTACTCACTGTCTAGTAGGGGTGTGCTCACTGTCCAGTAGGGGTGTTCTCTCACTGTCCAGTAGGGGTGTGCTCACTTTTTAGTAGGGGTGTACTCTCACTGTCTGGAAGGGATGTGCTCTCACTGTCCGGTAGGGATGTGCTCTCACTGTCCGGTAGGGGTGTGCTCTCACTGTCCGGTAGGGGTGTGCTCTCACTGTCTGGTAGCGGTGTGCTCTCACTGTCCGGTAGGGGTGTACTAACTGTCCGGTAGAGGTGTGGTCTCACTGTCTAGTAGGGGTGATTCATGGTCGGGTAGGGGTGTGGTCACTGTCCCGTAGGGGTGTGCTCTCACTGTCCGGTAGGGTGTGTCACGGGGCGGTTGGGGTGTGGTCACTGTCCGGTAGGGGTGTACAACAAATAAACAAACGAACACTATCCAGTAGGATGTACTCTCATTCCAGAAGCTTTACCCTCAATCCAGTACTAGGATAGTTCTCACTATCCAGTTGGGTGGACCTGTGAAGATCCGGGGTTAGAATAGGTCTTCAGCAACCCATGATTGTTGTAAGAGGCAACTAACGGGATCGGGTGGTCAGGCTTGCTGACTTGGTTTCTGCATGAAATCGTATCCCGATATGCGTGGATTGATGATCATGATGTCAATCATTAAATTGTCTGGTCCAGACTTGATTGTTTACGAATTGACATATTGCTGAGTGTGCGGTGTTAAACAACAAACAAATTATCTATCCAGTACTATGGTGTAGTCTCTATCCAGTTCTAGGATGAAGTTTCTATACATTTCTAGGATGAAGTCTCTATCCAGTTCTAGGATGAAGTCTCTATCCAGTTCTAGGATGAAGTCTCTATCCAGTTCTAGGATGAAGTCTCTATCCAGTACTAGGATGTAGTCTCGCTCTATCCAGTACTAGGATGTAGGCTCGCTCTATCCAGTACTAGGATGTAGTCTCTATCCAGTACTAGGATGAAGTCGCTATCCAGTACTAGGATGAAGTCTCTATCCAGTACTAATGCAGTCTTCAGCAACCCATGATTGTTGTAAGAGGCAACTAACGGGATCGGGTGGTCAGGCTTGCTGACTTGGTTCACTGTCTGGTAGGGGTGTGCTCACTGTCCGGTAGGGGTGTACTCTGTCTCACTGTCTAGTAGGGGTGTGCTCATTGTCCAGTAGGGGTGTACTCTCACTGTCCGGTAGAGGTGTACTCTCACTGTCCAGTAGGGATGTGCTCACTGTCTGGTAGGGGTGTACTCTCACTGTCTGGTAGAGATGTACTCTCACTGTCCAGTAGGGCTGTGCTCACCGTCCGGTAGTGGTGTGCTAACTGTCAAGTAGGGGTGTACTCACTGTCTAGTAGGTGTGTACTCTCACTGTCTGGTAGGGGTGTCCTCTCACTGTCCGGTAGGGGTGTGCTCACTATCTAGTAGGGGTGTGCTCACTGTCCGGTAGGGGTGTGCTCACTGTCCAGTAGGGGTGTGCTCATTCTCCAGTAGGGGTGTACTCTCACTGTCCGGTAGGGGTGTACTCACTGTCCGGTAGGGGTGTACTCACTGTCTAGTAGGGGTGTACTCACCGTCTAGTAGGTGTGTACTCTTACTGTCGAGTAGGGGTGTACTCACTGTCCAGTAGGGGTGTGTTCATTGTCCAGTAGGGGTGTACGCTCACTGTCCATTAGGGATGTGCTAACTGTCCAGTAGGGGTGTACTCACTGTCTAGTAGGTGTGTACTCTCACTCTCTGGTAGGGGTGTACTCTCACTGTCCGGTATGGGTGTGCTCACTGTCTAGTAGGGGTGTGGTCATTGTCCAGTAGGGGTGTACTCACTGTCTAGTAGGTGTGTACTATCACTGTCCGGTAGGGGTGTACTCATTGTCTGGTAGGGGTGTGCTCATTCTCCCGTAGGGGTGTACTCTCACTGTCCGGTAGGGGTGTACTCTCACTGTCTGGTAGGGGTGTACTCACACTGTCCAGTAGGGGTGTGCTCACTGTCCGGTTGGGGTGTGCTCACTGTTCAGTAGGGGTGTACTCACTGTCTAGTAGGGGTGTGCTCATTGTCCAGTAGGGGTGTTCTTTCACTGTCTGGTAGGGGTGTGCTTACTGTCCCGTAGGGGTGTGCTAACTGTCCGGTAGGGGTGTACTCACTGTCTAGTAGGGGTGTGCTCACTATCTGGTAGGGGTGTACTCTCACTGTCTGGAAGGGATGTGCTCTCACTGTCCGGTAGGGGTGTGCTCTCACTGTCCGGTAGGGGTGTGCTCTCACTGTCTGGTAGCGGTATGCTCTCACTGTCCGGTAGGGGTGTACTAACTGTCCGGTAGAGATGTGGTCTCACTGTCTAGTAGGGGTGATTCATGGTCGGGTAGGGGTTTGGTCACTGTCCCGTAGGGGTGTGCTCTCACTGTCCGGTAGGGTGTGTCACGGGGCGGTTGGGGTGTGGTCACTGTCCGGTAGGGGTGTACAACAAATAAACAAACGAACACTATCCAGTAGGATGTACTCTCATTCCAGAAGCTTTACCCTCAATCCAGTACTAGGATAGTTCTCACTATCCAGTTGGGTGGACCTGTGAAGATCCGGGGTTAGAATAGGTCTTCAGCAACCCATGATTGTTGTAAGAGGCAACTAACGGGATCGGGTGGTCAGGCTTGCTGACTTGGTTTCTGCATGAAATCGTATCCCGATATGCGTGGATTGATGATCATGATGTCAATCATTAAATTGTCTGGTCCAGACTTGATTGTTTACGAATTGACATATTGCTGAGTGTGCGGTGTTAAACAACAAACAAATTATCTATCCAGTACTATGGTGTAGTCTCTATCCAGTTCTAGGATGAAGTTTCTATACATTTCTAGGATGAAGTCTCTATCCAGTTCTAGGATGAAGTCTCTATCCAGTTCTAGGATGAAGTCTCTATCCAGTTCTAGGATGAAGTCTCTATCCAGTACTAGGATGTAGTCTCGCTCTATCCAGTACTAGGATGTAGGCTCGCTCTATCCAGTACTAGGATGTAGTCTCTATCCAGTACTAGGATGAAGTCGCTATCCAGTACTAGGATGAAGTCTCTATCCAGTACTAATGAAGTCTCTATCCAGTACAAGGATGTAGTCTCGCTCTATCCAGTACTAGGATGAAGTCTCTATCCAGTACTAGGATGTAGTCTCGATCTATCCAGTACTAGGATGTAGATCTATCCAGTACTAGGATGAAGTCTCTATCCAGTACTAGGATGAAGTCTCTATCCAGTACTAGGTTGTAGTCTCTATCCAGTACTAGGTTGTAGTCTCTATCCCGTACTAGGTTGTAGTCTCTATCCAGTACTAGGATGAAGTCTCTATCCAGTAGTAGGATGAAGTCTCTATCCAGTACTAGGATGAAGTAGCTATCCAGTACTAGGTTGTAGTCTCTATCCAGTACTAGGTTGTAGTCTCTGTCCAGTACTAGGATGAAGTCTCTATCCAGTACTAGGTTGAAGTCTCTATCCAGTACTAGGATGAAGTCTCTATCCAGTACTAGGATGAAGTAGCTATCCAGTACTAGGTTGTAGTCTCTATCCAGTACTAGGTTGTAGTCTCTATCCAGTACTAGGATGAAGTCTCTATCCAGTACTAGGATGAAGTCTCTATCCAGTACTAGGATGAAGTCTCTATCCAGTACTAGGATGAAGTAGCTATCCAGTACTAGGTTGTAGTCTCTATCCAGTACTAGGTTGTAGTCTCTGTCCAGTACTAGGATGAAGTCTCTATCCAGTACTAGGATGAAGTCTCTATCCAGTACTAGGATGAAGTCTCTATCCAGTACTAGGATGTAGTCTCTATCCAGTACTAGGATGAAGTAGCTATCCAGTACTAGGTGGTAGTCTCTATCCAGTACTAGGTTGTAGTCTCTATCCAGTACAGTAGTAGTTGTGTTGGACCCTTGCAGCAGTGACATTAAAATGTCTGTTTGGTTCAGTGTTTGGTTTGGTAAGTGTACAGTATATGAAGATGAAACTTGGCAAACATAAGCTCTGCATTCATGTCAGTAAACTGAGCATACTGAAATATCAAAGATATAATAATAATTTTGAAACTTATGAAACCATAATTTGGGTTGTTTGTGTGAGTGACTTGTATGCCGTAAGTAGGTGTTAAGAGTTGTGTCGTATTGATTATTATTCAATTTGATCCTTTAATTGTCAGTCCACTAGTCGTAGTTGTGGTTGAAGAACATTTTCAATTCTGTACAACCATTGTGCAGTTGCCGCTATTAACTACATGTCTTATCTCAGCAAAGGTGTCCTAGGAATAATCAACATGCTCAGGTTAACTACAAAACAAAGCCCAAACCTTGTTTCAGTGATTTCACTTATTTATCAACCATGGTTTGCCTGTGTCACAAAACACTGAAATGAACCATATCATGTTCCTCTTTCCTGAATGCTTGTACTTGTTAAAGACTTAAATTGATCACACAAACTGGCATTCAATCAAGTGTGCTTCAACTTGAGGTATCTTCGGCACTTTAATGCAACCAGAGTGCTCTCAACAGGAATACTCCATACAGAGAGCATCATCTACAGAGGCAATATATAGAGAGGTTCTTGAAATAGTAATATTTCATTGTGAACTCCTTACTATAAGAATACTTCACGAGATGCTTTCTTTAAGAATAATTAGAGGAGCTATTTTAAGAGAAATATCCTAAGAGATCTACGGACAATGACAACACTTAGAGATATACATACAATGACAACACTTAGAGATATATACACATGCACAAAAGTTAAGCGCCACCATATTCATAGTCTCTTGATGTCACGTGTGGGAATCAGAAATACGAAATATGATGATGTATGACTGAATTAGGCTTCCATAGTTTCATGAACCCAAATTTGTCCAGATACCACAAGGGTCGTCATCACAGTGTTATCACTCGTTTGATTGTCAAACATGGTCAAACCAATGATGTCAATGACAGGCATAGGTCTGGTAGGCCAAGAAAGACCTCTATCAGGAAGGATAGACGTCTTTTCAGGATAGTCAGACGAAATCCATTTGCCACTTCAACAGATTTAAGACTGCAGTGGATTACCCATCAGAGACTCTCGACGATGACTGTAAGACGTCGCCTCAGAGCAGCTGGTTATAACGCCAGAAGACCAGTAAAACGTCCTTAACTGACTGAGAGGCACATGTGGAATCGTCTGATATGGTGTCGTGCCCGTAGTCGATGAAACTTGGCCAACTGGAGAAGGATCCATTGGTCTGACGAGTGTCGAATGCTGCTACGAACTGTTGATGGTCGAATATGTGTTTGGAGGCAACGTAACACTTGTTTTGCACCAAGGAACATCCAGAAGACCTTAGCATGTGGTGGCGGTTCTGTCATGATATGGGGTTGTGTTTCCTTCAGGTGCAAACTTCCGCTGGTGACAATTCGTGGAAACCTGAATGGCCAACAATACCGAGATGCCGTTCTTCATCTAGTAGTAGTCCCTCATTTTGACAACCATCCTCTTCAGACAAGACCCGTTTACATGGAAGACAATGCTAGACCACACAGATCTCAGGCAGTTTTGGCTTATTTGCATCAAGAAGCTATTGCCACTCTTCCTTGGCCGCCCTGTAGATCTTAATCCAATTGAGCATCTCTGGGACATTCTTGGCAGGAAAATCAGAAATTGTGATCCCCCAGTTCAAAACTCTCGCTGGACTTGAAGCCGCACTTCATGAAGAATGGATCTGTTTGCATCAGACAAGCATTCAACGACTTGTTTCTGTCTTGCAATAGACTCTGCACTCCATAGGGTGTCTATGTGACACCTGATATGGTCTGCTGATATCATGACAGTTACATGACAAAAAAAAGTTTTTCAATGTTTTCTAATCCTTCAATTTCTGGTCTTCGGTAAAATTCCTTTTTGCTCATATTCTTTTTGAACACAAGATAAACTTGCTTTGGGACAACTTTTGCATCACATGAGGTTTACATATACGGCTTATAACAATCGTACATCTCGTTATAATAGTCATCATTAAGTGCCAAAAGTAACAGCTCACAAATATGGTGGGTGGCGCTTAACTTTTGTGCATGTGTATACGTACAATGACAACACTTAGAGATACACATACAATGACAACACTTAGAGATATTCATACAATGACAACACTTACAGATATACATACAATGACAACACTTACAGATATACATACAATGACAACACTTACAGATATACATACAATGACAACACTTACAGATATACATACAATGACAACACTTACAGATATACGTACAATGACAACACTTACAGATATACGTACAATGACAACACTTACAGATATACATGCAGTGGCAACACTTTGAGATATATGTACAATGGAACACTTAGAAAGATAAGTACAATGACAACACCTTGAGAATATATCTCAAAGTGTTGCCATTGTATTTATATCGCTAAGTGTTCCCATTGTACTTTATATCTCAAGGTGTTGTCATTGTATTTATAAGTACAATGGCAACACTTAAGATATGAGTACATAGGACACTAAGAGATCTATATAAGTACAATAACAACACCTTGAGATACAAGTGTAACCGGGGGTGTTCATAAGTAACACTGGTCACTATATGTGAACAGGACTTTTTGTCGGCCAGAACAAACGCCCTGAAACATTACTTCAAAAATAAATTTACACGTAAATATATACATATATATATATATGTATGTAAATAAACACAGACCTAAATATGGAAGGGCACATCACATTCACATGCAGTCATATTATATTATATTTATTCACATTGTCACACCGACAACATCATAGAAATAGATAGAACTCATGTTTTTAACAAATACATTGAAGGATGTATTATAAGTCACAAAAACTATGTATTCATTTGTATCCTATACATGTGTAATGATATGATAAATGTAATTACTGATTACGTTAATACACAAGAAAATACAAGCATACCCTGTAGGTGAAACTGGGGCACAAACTGAGTTCACCACACAAAGTGACAGGACTATGATGCCTGCATCTAAATACAAATACAAGGCCAAAAATACTTACTTAGTTAAAACGGGTAATTAGAAAACACAAATTATGTGTTACACATAACGTATCTATGAACGCTTTACATTATACATAAATAACATAGTTATAAGAAAACACATACATGATAAAGACATATGCACTCGTTCACTCATTCTCAAATGAAACATTTAGGAAAGGTGAAGATAAACAGTGCTGGATTTCTCTAAAAACATTACTAACCTGTTAGAAGAATCTCAGTTGAAAATACTACACAAAGCAGATATTTGTTATCAGCATGAACAAGGGGTAGTGGCTGGTGTGCTGGTTAAATGCTGGGTGTTAGTATTTGAAACAAGGTCTATCAGGCTTAAGCTAAATTAAACAAAGGACAGTCCCAAGCTACCTACCCTACCCCACAGCCAGTAGTTAAATAAAAGAAAAATCCACCCAAATATTGAGTCATTATTCTGCTGCGGCACTGTAGAATACAGCAGCCATACAGGTTTATTTAATTTAATGCAACACAATAAAAGGCTAAAACATCATTTCATTACAAAAAATTATATGCATACAAATATATAAAATACCAAAAAAAACATGAATATACAACACTGCCACATAAGTACACCTTGAGATATAAGTACAATGACAACAGCTTGAGATATAAGTAAAATGGCAACAGCTTGAGATATAAGTACAATGACAACACCTTGAGATATAAGTACAATGTCAACAGCTTGAGATATAAGTACAATGACAACACCTTGAGATATAAGTAAAATGGCAACAGCTTGAGATATAAGTACAATGACAACACCTTGAGATGTAAGTACAATGACAACAGCTTGAGATATAAGTACAATGTCAACAGCTTGAGATATAAGTAAAATGGCAACAGCTTGAGATATAAGTACAATGACAACACCTTGAGATATAAGTAAAATGGCAACAGCTTGAGATATAAGTACAATGACAACACCTTGAGATATAAGTACAATGTCAACAGCTTGAGATATAAGAACAATGACAACAGCTTGAGATATAAGTACAATGACAACACCTTGAGATATAAGTACAATGACAACAGCTTGAGATATAAGTACAAAGACAACAGCTTGAGATTTAAGTACAAAGACAACAGCTTGAGATATAAGTACAATGATAACACCTTGAGATATAAGTACAATGACAACAGCTTGAGATATAAGTACAATGACAACACCTTGAGATATAAGTACAATGGCAACACCTTGAGATAAGTACAATGACAACAGCTTGAGATATAAATACAGTGGAATACTTAGAGATAAATACAGAGTGCAGAGCTTAAAGGATACCTACAAGGACTAGATGTATGGACAATAGAGGCATTAACTTTGTTAGCCATTACCAGCTGCAGCAGGCAGCATGACTGCCTCTTGTTCTGGTAGTGAGTACAGCACAGCTGTTTTCATAATTTTGTTAATCATAGAGGCAAATCAGCTGCTGTATTGTACATGTTCTTACTGTATTGTTTCCATGTTTGTTACATGATAACAAGGAAGTATTTCCAGTGTGTGTTGTTCCTAGTCTCACTGCTTTAATGAAACACATACTTAGTTGATGATGTTCATGATACCCTGTCTTCAATAACATGAACTTACTGTCCTCTTTCATGCAGGCACTCAGAACGCATGCAACATCCCTAGGAGACCTGACTATACTCTGTTGCTCATACCTTATCCCTAGTGTTTAGTGAAACCTTTTACATGGGACTGTCAACATGTACAGTGTGGTGTATGGTGGTAGTACAGGGCTGTGTGATGTATGGTGGTAGTACAGGGCTGTGTGGTAGTACTGGGCTGTGTGGTGTATGGTGGTAGTACAGGGCAGTGTGGTGTATGGTGGTAGTACAGGGCAGTGTGGTGTATGGTGGTAGTACAGGGCAGTGTGGTGTATGGTGGGGTAGTACAGGGCAGTGTCGTGTATGGTGGTAGTACAGGGCTGTGTGGTGTATGGTGGTAGTACAGGGCAGTGTGATGTATGGTGGTAGTACAGGGCAGTGTGGTGTATGGTGGTAGTACAGGGCTGTGTTGTGTATGGTGGTAGTACAGGGCTGTGTGATGTATGGTGGTAGTACAGGGCAGTGTGGTGTATGGTGGGGTAGTACAGGGCAGTATGGTGGTAGTACAGGGCTCTGTGGTGTATGGTAGGGTAGTACAGGGCAGTGTGGTGTATGGTGGTAGTACAGGGCTGTGTGATGTATGGTGGTAGTACAGGGCAGTGTGGTGTATGGTGGTAGTACAGGGCAGTGTGGTGTATGGTGGTAGTACAGGGCAGTGTTGTGTATGGTGGTAGTACAGGGCAGTGTGGTGTATGGTGGTAGTACAGGGCAGTGTTGTGTATGGTGGGGTAGTACAGGGCTGTATGGTAGTAGTACAGGGCTATGTGGTGTATGGTGGTATTACAGGGCTCTGTGGTGTATGGTGGTAGTACAGGGCTGTGTGATGTATGGTGGTAGTACAGGGCTGTGTTGTGTATGGTGGGGTAGTACAGGGCTGTGTGGTGTATGGTGGTAGTACAGGGCAGTGTGATGTATGGTGGTAGTACAGGGCTGTGATGTGTATGGTGGGGTAGTACAGGGCTGTGTGGTGTATGGTGGTAGTACAGGGCTGTGTGATGTATGGTGGTAGTACAGGGCTGTGATGTGTATGGTGGGGTAGTACAGGGCTGTGTGGTGTATGGTGGTAGTACAGGGCTGTGTGATGTATGGTGGTAGTACAGGGCTGTGTTGTGTATGGTGGGGTAGTACAGGGCTGTGTGGTGTATGGTGGTAGTACAGGGCTGTGTGATGTATGGTGGTAGTACAGGGCTGTGTTGTGTATGGTGGGGTAGTACAGGGCTGTGTGGTGTATGGTGGTAGTACAGGGCTGTGTTGTGTATGGTGGGGTAGTACAGGGCTGTGTGATGTATGGTGGTAGTACAGGGCTGTGTTGTGTATGGTGGGGTAGTACAGGGCTGTGTGATGTATGGTGGTAGTACAGGGCTGTGTTGTGTATGGTGGGGTAGTACAGGGCTGTGTGATGTATGGTGGTAGTACAGGGCTGTGTGGTGTATGGTGGTAGTACAGGGCTGTGTTGTGTATGGTGGGGTAGTACAGGGCTGTGTGATGTATGGTGGTAGTACAGGGCTGTGTTGTGTATGGTGGGGTAGTACAGGCCAGTGTTGAGTATGGTGGGGTAAATAACACTCATAAAACTATAACTCTTTCAACACCAGTCAACCAGAAGCGTTTACTGCTGTGACATGCGAGTTCCCAGAGACTTTTGTGTGATAAATGAAGCCAACAATTATCAATGAAAATATTTGCATGTAAAACATCTTTGCTACCACATATTAAACACCATTTCAAGGTTTAATCCTATTGTTTATAAATATGAAAGTTATGTTTATCACTTTATTTAAATAATGCATTTACAATTTAATTAAGTTCATTGTAAATAAAAAAAAATGAAAGCTAACACATTCATAGCCTCCAGATAAAGGACCAAGGAAGTGAAAAATTGACGATTTTCGTAAATATAAGATTTCATATAAAACAATTGTTTACACAATTGAAAAAAATAACAGCAGTTGTCCGCTCAGTAACATGAAGAAATACCTCCATTTTCGAATAACAAGTTCGTCAAAGACTGCCATATGACACATTGCTTTCAAGCTTGTATAAAATTGGTTTCTAATGATGCTTTCTTTGCCGAAATCTGCTACAAGGTTTGTGATTGGTCAAATCTGAGCACATGACCTAAGTCAGCCAATCAAATTACATCTATGGCATGATGAATTTCCGAATTTAATGAAAGATTTTTGTTAAATCGTGTTATTCTGAATGTTTTAAGCAGGGAATTGCGATCTGTATTAAAAAAATTGAACTTCATGTATGTATCATGGTAGGTTACGAGCTATGACAAAGATTTTTCATGCTTATATTTTTGCATTAAATATCGTGTCCGAGCCGAGGAAATTGAGGCGACGAAAGCCGAGATGTCATTTGACGTAATTACACGCGATCGCACGAAAAGATGGAAATAATAACCTAGATGTAAGTTTGACAACTTTAAGATATATTTTTGTTGATTTTATTTATTACTTTGTATAATATATTTAAAGATTTGCTTGAAATGTCTTTATATTGCTCTTTGACATGTTCGATGTAGACTCGTTGCCGGAGTGTTTTCGAGATTTTATTTTCAATAACATTGTGGGAATAAGTAAATAGTTTTTTGATTTATCAATAAGAAATTATAAAATGCAATTGAATTGGAATTGAAATGGAATACGTATTTCAGACATTGTGAAATGTGATAGATCCAATAAATGAATGATATGACAGGTAAGTTCATAAAATTATATACTATTTTGACGTGACTACGGCTTGGTCGGTCAGCCAGCCTTACGGGGTGTCGTCTGGGGATTCGAGGATGGTATGTCATCTTAAAAAAAGAAAAGACTTTGGGTCAATTGAATAAATTACCAATGACATAGTTTTTAAGGCATTTTATTGGTCTCTCGAAAATAGACATACGTCATTTGCATAATATTAATCTGCCTGCTATATGTTCATTGGTCAAAATGAGCTCAGAATTGTCCGCATTAACAAAAGTTGAACGGAAAGAAAGAAAGTGAAAGGTTTTCCCAGGAAATGCAATGGGGAGGTAACTCTAAACTGGAGGTAAACAAATCAAGGAAAATCTTCACAAAATCAAAAGTTTTCACAGTGAAATTAGAAAACTAGGTATTTCTCAACCAATTTTGAAACGAAAAAAAAGCATGACGCAAAAAATATTGTCTTTATTTTGATTTATAGATGAAAAATCATAAATTAAGACGTCTTAGCCACCCTTAATTTCGAACCCTGTGGTGGGGTAGTACAGGGCCGTGGGGTGTATGGTGGGGTAGTACAGGGCAGATGTAAGGTGTATGTTCTCTCATGGCTATGATGTACATGGCAGTTGAGGAGTGAATGATCCCTGTATTGAATAGATAGGAATGCTAGTTGCAGGGTGAATTATCCCTGTATTGTATAGATAGAAATGCTTGTTGGGGAGTGAATGATCCCTGTATTTGAAGATAGGCATGCTAGTTGCAGAGTGAATGATCCCTGTATTTGAAGATAGGAATGCTAGTTGAAGAGTGAATGATCCCTGTATTGTATAGATAGGAATGCTAGTTGCAGAGTGAATGATCCCTGTATTTGAAGATAGGAATGCTTGTTGCGGAGTGAATGATCCCTGTATTGTATAGATAGGAATGCTTATTGCGGAGTGAATGATCCCTGTATTTGAAGATAGGAATGCTAGTTGCAGGGTGAATAATCCCTGTATTATATAGATAGGAATGCTAGATGCAGAGTGAATTATCCCTGTATTATACAGATATGAATGCTAGTTACAGGGTGAATGATCCCTGCATTGTATAGATAGGAATGCTTGTTGCGGAGTGAATTATCCCTGTATTGTATAGATAAGAATGCTAGTTGCAGAGTGAAGGATCCCTGTATTAAATAGATATGAATGCTTGTTGCAGGGTGAATTATCCCTGTTTTATATAGATAGGAATGCTTGTTGCAGAGTGAATGATCCCTGTATGATACAGATAGGAATGCTAGTTGTGGAGTGAAAGATCCCTGTATTGTACAGATAGAAATGCTAGTTGCAGAGTGAATGATCCTTGTATTATACAGATAGGATTGCTAGTTGCGATGTGAATGATCCCTGTATTATACAGATAGGAATGCTAGTTGCGGAGTGAATGATCCCTGCATTGTATAGATAGGAATGCTTGTTGCGGAGTGAATGATCCCTGTATTTGAAGATAGGAATGCTTGTTGCAGGGTGAATTATCCCTGTATTATACAGATAGGAATGCTAGATGCAGAGTGAATTATCCCTGTATTATACAGATATGAATGCTAGTTACAGTGTGAATGATCCCTGCATTGTATAGATAGGAATGCTTGTTGCGGAGTGAATTATCCCTGTATTGTATAGATAGGAATGCTTGTTGCAGAGTGAATGATCCCTGTATGATGCAGATAGGAATGCTAGTTGTGGAGTGAATGATCCCTCTATTGTATAGATAGGAATGCTAGTTGCAGGGTGAATTATCTCTGTATTGCCGGTATATAGATAGAAAGGCTAGTTGCAGAGTGAATGATCCCTGTATTGTATAGATAGGAATGCTAGTTGCAGGGTGAATTATCCCTGTATTACCAGTATATAGATAGGAATGCTAGTTGCAGAGTGAATGATCCCTGTATTGTATAGATAGGAATACTAGTTGCAGGGTGAATTATTCCTGTATTATATAGACAGGAATGCTAGTTGCAGGGTGAATTATCCCTGTATTATATAGACAGGAATGCTTGTTGCAGAGTGAATGATCCCTGTATTGTACAGATAGGAATGCTAGTTGCGGTGTGAATGATCCCTGTATTATACAGATAGGAATGCTAGTTGCAGCGTGAATGATCCCTGTATTGTACAGATAGGAATGCTAGTTGCGGAGTGAATGATCCTTGTATTATACAGATAGGAATGCTAGTTGCGGAGTGATTGATCCTTGTATATGACCGCGTATAAGCCGAATTTTGAGGACCAGAAAAAAGATTCTGTAGAAAGGGGTCGGCTTATCCACGGGATACACTTTCATGATAGTATTTTTCAGATCGTGATCTGTCAGAAACATCGCCTGAATGATGGTCCGATAGATTACAACTTCCCGAAAGTTTGGAAGTTGCCACGACTGGAGCCATTATTGTTATAAATTATCAATAAAGTTATTATTATACACCAATGTTGTCATTATTAAAAAAATGTTATGCATGTTACTACTTCCGATAATAAGTTTTCAATTGAATGTTCAAAGTTTATCGTTCTTCGTAAACTCCACAATCTTTACATGTAACAATATATGTAATTCACAGCTATAATATATAATCCCCAGATAAAATCGCCAATAGCTATTACGTACGTAATGCAAAGTTCATAAATTGATAGTGAACAAGTGTCTACCTTTATTGAAAGAGGCAAATAAACAACTGTATCGGCGAGTTATTCCGTTCGCCATTTGCAAAAACATGTGATCAGCTGTTTCCTGTGACGTCACAAACGGTGACCACTGTGATTGCTTCCTGTTGTTTAAAGCAACACGGTACACAAGGAAATGAGCATTGATAATAACGGGCCGATTGGTATTGTCAGGTTGTTTACACAAACATTTTCAAGTTGTTGGTGCTTAGCGATCGTGTTGGGAGTAGGGGCTTAATTCCTTTGTTTTCGAGAGATTAGTTTAATAAACTGGAAAAGCCTGTGAGTAAGTGATGGTCATTTAATGTGTTCATAGTATGATAGTTTATTTAATTCAATTGGATTAACATACAATAGTGGTGTAAAGGGGGTTATAAAAGTTGGTATATTTTTACTGACTGACATTTTCATCATGAGTTTTAAACGAAAACGCCATGCTTACGATGCTGAATTCAAACTGCGAGTCTTCGCTCCAGCTGATATATTTTCTCACGGGTTCATAATTCTATATACACCGACTCACAAAATGGCGCTTCGTTGTTGATGGCAACATATAACGATCATTATGAGATTAAAAAAACCCACAAGAAACAGCTTCCCACAATATGAAAGTGGATGACTGGTTTGTTAAATCTTTATTAGAAATAATAATGACTTTTTCAATATAATAACAACGTTTTTCATCTTATATTTTTGAATATCTGCGAGTACCGGCACATGTCTTTCAGTCCGACTTCGCAGTGTTTTTTGTCTTTCAATTCCTGATTCGGCTTATCTGCGGGTCATATCATTTTCTTTTGTATTTCAATGGTCAAATAAACACCTCGGCTTATCTATGGGGTCGGCTTATCCGCGGTCATATACGGTAGATAGGAATGCTTGTTGCAGAGTGAATGATCCCTGTATTGTACAGATAGGAATGCTAGTTGTGGAGTGAATGATCCTTGTATTATACAGATAGGAATGCTAGTTGCGATGTGAATGATCCCTGTATTATACAGATAGGAATGCTAGTTGCGGAGTGAATGATCCCTGCATTGTATAGATAGGAATGCTTGTTGCGGAGTGAATGATCCCTGTATAATACAGATAGGAATGCTAGTTGCGGAGTGAATGATCCCTGCATTGTATAGATAGGAATGCTTGTTGCGGAGTGAATGAATGATCCCTCTATTGTATAGATAGGAATGCTAGTTGCGGAGTGAATGATCCCTCTATTGTATAGATAGGAATGCTAGTTGACTTTTCCCTGCATTAGACTCTGCTCTAGCTGCTATGACCTCAGTTAACTGCTGACATATCGCTTCAACTGTAGTACACATACATTAAAGTATTGATGAATATCCTTTTGCTGTTTGAGTATAATACTAATGGTTATAGCTTAACCAATTTCTAAATCAGTAAAGATACTTCTTAATTGCATTTTGTATCTTTATTATTTTTCAGGCTTTCTTTTGAAATTGTGATATGTTGTCAAGGTTGTCAAACTTGTAGTCAGTCATTGTAGTTTTTCAAGCCACGGAATGTTGTGCATTGTGAAGGAGACTTCCTATATCAGTGAGTTCCCAGAAACAGCTTGCTAGATGCTAGAGTTGTGCATGCTGCACCAGATTTGGCATCCTTTGTAGAATGACTCAGTATATCATCAAAACTTGTCATTTTTTGTTAAAGCTGGTCGAATCGGTAGTGGTAGATTTGACCGTGGGGAACGAGAGGAACGGCACCGGGGAGATGCCCCGAGACTAAAAGGTACCTGTGGTTCGTGCATCCTCATGTACATCCATCAGTACATATGTGTGTAGACATGGTCATCCATGGTGTGGTTCCTGCCATATTGTCATCTTTTACCAGTAACATCCATCATAACACCAGCCTAGCCTGCATGTTGTGTGTCATTGGTTGTACCAAGCAGACTGGCAAGCAGGGACACCTTCACACATGGACCAGTGAGTGTGCCCTATGTCATGTCACATACATAAATACTTCATCTTGAAAAACTGATTGAGATATGTAGACATTCTGTTAAGAGTTTCCAAAGTGGCTGACCTGCGGCCCTGCCTGACCAGTCGAATGTTGCAAGTAGTGAACACAACTGATGACAGGCTCCATTTACTTTCTCTCCCCTCCATGAGGTCTGGCTTTGGTTGTTGGGTGTGTTGGCAGGGCATGTCAGTGTATCTCGGTGTGAGCTGGTCAGTGTCTGCTACACCCACTTGGAATGTAGGTTTACATTCATCTTCATTAACTCTAATTCACTTTGAGTGCTTAACCTGAATGTGGTGTGTTATTTATTTTGTTGTATGTTAATTCTTTACAACAGATTGCACAGTGTGTGTTTGTTTCGATGACTATAGACAACCTTGGTCCTGCTACTGGCCACAGGATATCATGATATACTGCCACTCCAGGCAGATACCAGATAGACTGCATCCACACATGGCCCCATACCCACCATAGATCCCTGGTTCATACTTGTAACCCATGCTTGCCATAAGAGGCAACTTTGCTTAGAGTTGACTAAAGGGATAGTGTGCTCAGTTTCGCAGACTTGGTTGATGCATGTCATCATATCCCAATTGTGTAGATTGATGCTCATGATGTCAATCACTGGATTATCTGGCCCAGACTTGATTATTTACAGACAGCCTTCATATAGCTGAAATTTGGTTGAGTGTGGCGTTAAACAACAAACAAATAAGCCTTGATATGCAGAGACCATGGCAAACTTGTTTTCGTGTGACCTCTTTTCATGAGGCATAGTTGTCCCTTGGTATGTATGACACAAATATCCTGATATGCCGCATGTGAAAATGTCAAGTTGGAACTACCAGTGACTGTCGTCCCTATATAACTGCTGTAGATTCAGGACGTATATCAAATGTCAATGGCTTGTATTGTTCAGGGTATAAAGTATACACAATCATGATGTCACATATTATTCAATTTCGTTGTAGAATAGTCCTACATATTCTCATCCTAAGAGCTAAAATATTTTTTTTCTCATAGACACAGCAGTTGTTAAGGTTTCCTATCCAGATGAATTAACATTGAAAGTTAAGTAAGTAAGGACTCCCAGAATGGTGTTCTCCTGTGACACATGATGTGCTGCCTGTTACACGATTACTGTATAATGTCAGTCAGGGCTAACCTAGTGCTATACATATCACAACATCCATGGAACTATTCAAGCCTGCACTGACATTATCATTTAAAGGTCATGTGAACAGGAAAAACAGGCTACAGAAAACTACACCTAAGTATTCATGTTTTTAGAAGTAACTGTGTAACCACTTACTCACATATCTGTCGAAGGCTGTGTGATTTGTTGAGTGTTGCTTTTGTGCTTAACATGGTGAATGTGAAATGTAAAATGTCAGCAACATGATTGAGTTTGGATACATTAGATTAGAACATAGATACATGATCTGACTATACAAACAGTCTATATACAAATGAGGAAGAGGTCATGTTGCAAGTATACAATGTATACAAATTCTAATTATTAAGATCTGGATTTTATATACCTTGAAGTTAGTTTTGTAGCACCGCCTGTCTACCCCAGTAACTGGGTGTGTGCACGAGCACCTTCTCAGTAGACACCTCTCCATCCCCTCTCTGTCTGCTCCACCCCCTCTCCACCCCCTCTCCACCCCCTCTCTACCCAAAAACCAATGTGTGCACCAGCCACTTCCCAGTAGACACCCCTCCATTCCCTTCACCTCCTCCTCCTCTCTATCTCCACTCTACCTTAGTAACTAGTGGTGCACCAGCCGCTTCCCAGTAGACACCCCTCCATTCCCTTCACCTCCTCTCTATCTCCACTCTACCTTAGTAACTAGTGGTGCACCAGCCACTTCCCAGTAGACACCCCTCCATTCCCTTCACCTCCTCTCTATATCCACTCTACCTTAGTAACTAGTGGTGCACCAGCCGCTTCCCAGTAGACACCCCTCCATTCCCTTCACCTCCTCTCTATCTCCACTCTACCTTAGTAACTAGTGGTGCACCAGCCGCTTCCCAGTAGACACCCCTCCATTCCCTTCACCTCCTCCTCCTCTCTATCTCCACTCTACCTTAGTAACTAGTGGTGCACCAGCCGCTTCCCAGTAGACACCCCTCCATTCCCTTCACCTCCTCCTCCTCTCTATCTCCACTCTACCTTAGTAACTAGTGGTGCACCAGCTGCTTCCCAGTAGACACCCCTCCATTCCCTTCACCTCCTCCTCCTCTCTATCTCCACTCTACCTTAGTAACTAGTGGTGCACCAGCCGCTTCCCAGTAGACACCCCTCCATTCCCTTCACCTCCTCTCTATCTCCACTCTACCTTAGTAACTAGTGGTGCACCAGCCGCTTCCCAGTAGACACCCCTCCATTCCCTTCACCTCCTCTCTATCTCCACTCTACCTTAGTAACTAGTGGTGCACCAGCCGCTTCCCAGTAGACACCCCTCCATTCCCTTCACCTCCTCCTCCTCTCTATCGCCACTCTACCTTAGTAACTAGTGGTGCACCAGCCGCTTCCCAGTGGACACCCCTGTCAATTCTCTGGTGATGGTCATAACATCACCTTGTGGGTCAAGTTCTTACATTATCAGATTGCCCTACAAGCCAACTGTCTTGATCAAAGTCACATTATATCTGTCATCACAATCATTGATCTTCAGGTCTTCAGCAACCGATGCTTGCCATAAGAAGTGACTAACGGGATCGGGTGGTCAGACTCGCTGACTTAGTTGATGCATGTCATTTGTATCCCATTTAAGTAGATCGATTCTCATGATGTCAATCACTTTTTTGTCTGGTTCCTACTCAGTTATTTACAGACCACTGTCACAGCTGGAATATTGATGAGTGTGGCATTAAGCAACAAATGAACAAACAAACATTGATCTTCATTTCATACACACATTACCTTCATCACAACATTACACATGTTACCTAATCACAACATTACACACGTTATCTTCATCACAACATTACACATGTAACCTTCATCACAACATTACACACGTTACCTTCATCACAACATTACACACGTTACCTTATCACAACATTACACACATTACCTTCATCACAACATTACACATATTACCTTATCACAACATTACACACATTACCTTCATCACAACATTACACACGTTAACTCATCACAACATTACACATATAACCTTCATCACAACATTACACACGTTACCTTCATCACAACATTGCACACGTTATCTTCATCACAACATTACACATGTAACCTTCATCACAACATTACACACATTACCTTCATCACAACATTACACATGTTACCTTATCACAACATTACACACGTTACCTTCATCACAACATTACACATATTACCTTATCACAACATTACACACGTTACCTTCATCACAACATTACACACGTTATCTTCATCAAAACATTACACATGTAACCTTCATCACAACATTACACACATTACCTTCATCACAACATTACACACATTACCTTATCACAACATTACACACATTACCTTCATCACAACATTACACATATTACCTTATCACAACATTACACACATTATCTTCATCACAACATTACACATATAACCTTATCACAACATTACACACATTACCTTCATCACAACTTAACAAATGTTTCCTTCATCACAACATAACACATGTTCCCTGCATCACAACATTACCTTCATAACAACATTGCACACGTTACCTTCATCACAACATTACACACATTACCTTCATCACAACATTACACACGTTACCTTATCACAACATAACACACATTACCTTCATCACAACATTACACACGTTTCCTTATCACAACATTACACACATTACCTTCATCACAACATTACACATATTACCTTATCACAACATTACACACGTTACCTTCATCACAACATTACACACGTTACCTTCATCACAACATTACACACGTTACCTTCATCACAACATTACACATATTATCTTCATCACAACATTACACCTATAACCTTCATCACAACATTACACATAATCATCACAACATTACACACGTTACCTTCATCACAACATTACACACGTTACCTTCATCACAACATTACACACGTTACCTTCATCACAACATTACACATATAACCTTCATCACAACATTACACCTATAACCTTCATCACAACATTACACACGTTACCTTCATCACAACATTACACATATTACCTTCATCACAACATTACACATATTACCTTCATCACAACATTACACACATTACCTTCATCACAACATTACACACATTACCTTCATCACAACATTACACACATGACCTTCATCACAACATTACACATATTCCCTTCATCACAACATTACACCCATTACCTTCATCACAACATTACACACGTTACCTTCATCACAACATTACATATATTACCTTATCACAACATTACACACGTTACCTTCATCACAACATTATACACGTTACCTTCATCACAACATTACACACATGACCTTCATCACAACATTACACACATTACCTAATCACAACATTACACACATTACCTTCATCACAACATTACACACATTATCTTCATCACAACATTACACATATAACCTTATCACAACATTACACACATTACCTTCATCACAACTTAACAAATGTTACCTTTATCACAACATAACACATGTTCCCTTCATCACAACATTACCTTCATAACAACATTGCACACGTTACCTTCATCACAACATTACACACATTACCTTCATCACAACATTACACACATTACCTTATCACAACATAACACACATTACCTTCATCACAACATTACACACGTTTCCTTATCACAACATTACACACATTACCTTCATCACAACATTACACATATTACCTTATCACAACATTACACACGTTACCTTCATCACAACATTACACACGTTACCTTCATCACAACATTACACACGTTACCTTCATCACAACATTACACATATTATCTTCATCACAACATTACACCTATAACCTTCATCACAACATTACACATAATCATCACAACATTACACACGTTACCTTCATCACAACATTACACACGTTACCTTCATCACAACATTACACATATAACCTTCATCACAACATTACACCTATAACCTTCATCACAACATTACACACGTTACCCTCATCACAACATTACACATATTACATTCATCACAACATTACACATATTACCTTCATCACAACATTACACACATTACCTTCATCACAACATTACACACATTACCTTCATCACAACATTACACACATGACCTTCATCACAACATTACACATATTCCCTTCATCACAACATTACACCCATTACCTTCATCACAACATTACACACGTTACCTTCATCACAACATTACACACATTACCTTCATCACAACATTACACACGTTACCTTCATCACAACATTATACACGTTACCTTCATCACAACATTACACACGTTACCTTCATCACAACATTACACACATGACCTTCATCACAACATTACACACATGACCTTCATCACAACTTTACACACGTTACCTTCATCACAACATTACACACATTACCTTCATCACAACATTACACACATTACCTTCATCACAACATTACACATATTCCCTTCATCACAACATTACACCCATTACCTTCATCACAACATTACACACGTTACCTTCATCACAACATTACACACATTACCTTCCTCACAACATCACACACGTTACCTTCATCACAACATTATACACGTTACCTTCATCACAACATTACACATATAACCTTATCACAACATTACACACGTTACCTTCATCACAACATTACACACGTTACCTTCATCACAACATTACACATATTACCTTATCACAACATTACACACGTTACCTTCATCACAACATTACACACGTTACCTTCATCACAACATTACACACATTACCTTCATCACAACATTACACATATAACCCTCATCACAACATTACACACGTTACCTTCATCACAACATTACACACTTTACCTTCATCACAACATTACACACGTTACCTTCATCACAACATTACACCTATAACCTTCATCACAACATTACACATGTTCCCTTCATCACAACATTACACACATTACCTTCATCACAACATTACACACGTTACTTTCATCACAACATTACACACGTTACCTTCATCACAACATTACACACGTTACCTTCATCACAACATTACACACATTACCTTCATCACAACATTACACATATTACCTTATCACAACATTACACATGTTACCTTCATCACAACATTACACACGTTACCTCATCACAACATTACACATATAACCTTCATCACAACATTACACAAGTTACCTTCATCACAACATTACACACATTACCTTCATCACATCATTACACACGTAACCTTCATCACAACATTACACACGTTACCTTTATCACAACATTACACATATAACCTTCATCACAACATTACACACGTTACCTTCATCACAACATTACACATATTACCTTCATCACAACATTGCACACGCTACCTTCATCACAAGATTACACCCGTTACCTTCATCACAACATTACACATGTTACCTTCATCACAACATTACACCTATTACCTTCATCACAACATTACACACGTTACCTTCATCACAACACTACACACATTACCTTCATCACAACATTACGCACGTTACCTTCATCACAACATTAAACATGTTACCTTCATCATAACATTACACTCACTCACTCATTAAGTGTACGTCCCATTCAGTAGATAAGGCGTAATGCTGTGTTCTGACATCCTGACACTGCACAAGGCAGGCAAGTTATGAAGTTTTGAAGTCTAAATGTTAAAGTAAACTTTTCACAGTAGAATATTCATCAATGACTAGGCAAGTTCTGTGTCATTTCTGCAGAAACTGTTTCAGTCATTTTCATGGTACCTAGCTAATTTTGTAAAGACAGCCTTCTCCTGACATGACATAATCTCAGACTGACTGGGGACTTTATTAACTGAATGACCACATGCCTGTTGTAGGCATTCCTTCCCTATCAGTGATACTGTCAGTGTAAAATGCAGCAGGTGAACAGAACCAGTATATACACCCACAAAGGAAACATTTTCATTTGTCATCATGTAGTGATGCTAGTTGCATGATGTTAAAACTACCAATCATTATCTTAAAGCAACAACTAATTTTATCACTCTTATATGCATTGTATTCACAATTTTCAACGTATACTGTGTTAATCGCTAACTTGTATATTCATTGTCAGGCAGTGTAAGTATGATAAGGATACTGGTAAAAGTTCTGCTTTGCAACTTCCTTGTTTCATTTTCTGTTGGTAACTTTCTTATGTAGCTCTTTAAAAAGGAATTGTCCTTCATTTTAAAACAAATTGTTTTTGCTAAAAATTGATATGGACAATAAATGTTGAGAGCTTTGTACTGATGTAAACAGTGGAGTGTTTAAGATCCTATCTCATTACTGCTTGTAATGTTTTCGTATATATTCATCTTACATTGGATTGAATATTTAGCAGGCGTCAAGCAGGAACAAGATGTCCAAAATAAGCCAGTGGGTAGAGGTCGTGCTCGTGGCCGTGGTCGTGGTCGTGGTCGTGGTGATCGCTCACCCCGTCAGAGGACATTCTCCAGTGGGGATGAATCCAGGAAGGTGGAGAGACAGAAGGACCTTCTTGTGGTGAAGATTGACAACTCTGGGAAAGACACAAACCAGTCTGTGGAGGTGGAGTACTGGGATGATGACATGGTTGATGTCAAGTCCAACTCTGCTGCTTCTGTCAAGTCTGGAACTAGTTCACGCGACGGTCATTCCAATCATACTCGTTGTAGGCGTCGTGATGACCACCAGTTTGATGACCATGATGAAGGTCAAGATGGTGATGACAGCTGTGTTGGTGGTCATCCACATCGCCACACACTTAGTCACAGTCTGGGTGATGAGAATGAGCATGATGAGTCTTGGGAAGATTGTCCAGAGGACAGTGAGTTTTATGCAGATGATGATTATGCAGATGGGGATGACAAATATAAGGAGCCTCTAAAGCTGGAATGTAAGTTGAACCCAGATGCACCAGAGTTTACTCCAACATCACCAGAGTTCATGAAGACACCACCAGGCCATGTCAAGGTCATGGACTGGGTGACTGAGGTGAATTCAAATCTCAGCCCAACTTCACCCCCTCCGACCTTGGATGGGGTAAATAATGAGGAGTGTAAAAAGGCACTCTTCAAAGATAAGTCAAATAGTGCAGGAAAGAGCTCTTCTCATGGTGGAGTTACAAAAAATGACACTAAAGTTTCTGAAGAAGAACTTAGTGCCAGTTACATTGATGAGAAAGAAAGTTGTGATACTGCTGCCCCTGAAGCTTCAGAGGAGTTCCTAGATGCTTCTGGAGATGTAGGAGAGGCTGATATATCTCAGCTCTCCAATCAGGAAGTAGGACACGAACATGAATCCAAATCCAGCCCTGTTGGTAGCTGTGGGAATGTTGAAGGTGACGCTGACCCATCCACTCAGAACACGGAGGTCAGCACACCTCATAACGACAAAGTAATAGATGAAGCCCAGTCATACTCAAAGGTGAATGTGCCAAATGAACCTCAAGGGAACAATGAAACTATTGTCAACAGTGATGCTGCTGTCAGTAAAATGAAAGAGGTTGATGGTAATATGCATAGTGGGGATGACATATCCCTGATAGATCAACCGCTAATTTCTGGTGAAACTGGGATTTCAGCAAAAGCAGCTCCAATGAATCCCACAATAGATGCAATAAAAGTAGACTCCACAGAGATGGATTTCACGGCAGATGCCACAACACTGGACCCAACAACATTGGTGTCCACAGCAGATATCACGTCAGTTGATCCCACAGCAGATGCCACATCAGTGGATCCCACAGCAGATGCCACATCAGTGGATCCCACAGCAGATGTCACATTGGTTGAACAGACGTCAGATGCCACATCAGTGGATCCCACAGCAGATGCCACAGCAGTGGCCCCGACGTCAGATGCCACATCAGTGGATCCCACAGCAGATGCCACATCAGTGGATCCCACAGCAGATGTCACATTGGTTGAACAGACGTCAGATGCCACATCAGTGGATCCCACAGCAGATGCCACAGCAGTGGCCCCGACGTCAGATGCCACAGCAGTGGATCCCACAGCAGATGCCACAGCAGTGGCCCCGACGTCAGATGCCACAGCAGTGGTTCCCACAGCAGATGCCACAGCAGTGGAACCCACAGCAGAGATTGCAAGTGAGCTGTCCACACAGCAGATGGCCAAACCAGACATGACACCTCTGACTGATAGGTCAGACCAGTTACAAACACATCAGTTGGTGCAGGAAAAAGGTAAGCCACTATTCTTATAATTGGTATTATCAAACAGCGCCCATGTAAATGGGGATGCTTTCAGGGTTTTTTCTAAATATGTCCGTCACTACACACTTTTGAAACCACACTGCACTTGGACATCTCAGGGTTACTATATCAGGTATACCTTCTTTATAGCCCTGGAATATATATTTAGTACATTCATCAGTCGTATCAAGGGTTCAGTGTCATATGCAATTTCTTTGTTACGTTGAATTACACCTTGGTCATCATATATGGTTTACATACTTGATAGCCCCTGGGAATGTTTTTGAAATACATGTTCCTGATTTTGAAGGTCAAATTCACTTTCAAGGTCATACTCTCAAAAATGTATTAACCGGTGATGTTTTGAGAACACAAGAAGTGTTTGCTGTTGTTGGATGAAATATTTTACATATTGTCCTCAGGGTAGGGCATTTAATTGGTAAGGTTTTGAGCAACTTCCACTGAAGATCAAGGTCACTGGAATGGCCATTCTTGTCATGCTTAAGGTTGTTCTGCTCCTTTTGTACTGCACACAGTCCTGTTGTTGTATGACATGTTTAATGTAAGAGCTAGCACCAGTGGTTGTTCAAAATATTTATGCAATTGGCTGACATTGTCAAGGTCATACAATCTGAAGTGCATGTCACACTTATTAAATCTTATTAAATCAAGGTAACCAGAGGCTTGGGACTTTTCTGTTCTATTATTGTATTGCATTAGATATATTTTTCCCAAATTGAAGTAAAATTTATTTTTCTTATTTGTCTTGTTGAAGGAATGTGACTTTCTGCTTTAAAGTAGCACTGCATGTGTTAATGTTGCACAATGTATGACATTTCCCAAGTGATATCATTCAACCTTTTGATTAAGCTAGTTAGAATCATAGTTGTCTTACATTAGACATGTGTTTTCTAAAACTAGAAGTGATGTCTTGTTAATGCTGTTAGAGGCATGTAACTTCCTGTTTTAAAGTCAAACTACATGTACCGGTATTTTCCCAAACCGCAGGTGATGTCATTGAACAGGAAGTGCTTATAGGTTGTTATTAGGGACTTTTTGTCCACACTGGGCATGTTGTTTTTTCTTAATCCAGTGTTGATGTCATTAAACCAGAAGTGTTTATGTCATGTTATAAGGGAAGCTAGAGGCATAGGACTGCATTAGACAACATATGGATCAAAGATGTAAAAACATCAATATTGGTGAGGGCAGCCAATACTTGAATTGATAAAGTCAAATTGCTTCATGATACTTCAAATAATTTTCTGGTGGGAAAAGTTTGGGACTTTCAGGAAATGGCGGGAGTGGGGTTGCAAGCGCCTGTCTAGTTTTTATTAAGACATTGATAGGAAATATAAAAAGCCTTTTATCTTGTGTTTGCAACCCAAATCAGTTTTATTTGCTTCCAGTTTCAGTCCTCTACTAGCTAGTACAGGCAATGAGGATATCATTTGCATAGAAATGTCTGTTACTTGTTTTGCATACACCATTGTCAGAGTTTATGATGTGATGGCATCATGTTATTCTATTGTAGTGCCAACTGTTGACAATGATCAGAAGAGCTCTGTATCTGAGACTGTTGTTGCTGCTGAGAGCAAAACAACAATCCCAACAACTACCACCGCAACAGCTGAAAGCTCTCATGTAAGCATTGTAAACATGCACAGCCTCTCAGTCCGTTTCAAGCTGTCAGGCATGGACTAATACTAGTGTAGCTATAACTAACATCTGCAAGTGAGGTAAGTGTGAGATTGATGAGATGGAGCTGCCTGCTTGGGTTTCCTGGTCTACTTTGGTTGTTACCCCACTTAGCACAGCAGTAATATGGTTACATGGCTTCATCTTTGTCAGGTAAGAAATATAATTTGCTCCACCCCCATGTATAGTGCAATACAGGGCTCGATATTGAGCTATATCAAACATACACCAGTGCAACCTATTATTTAAAAATGCACCCTAATATTTATGTCAACATGCACCAAGTGCCTGTCAAAACATTTCAAATTTGTGTCTCCCTAACCCTTACATGTCCAAACAACATCAGTCTTTGAACAGATTCAATTTACCATACTACACTACTTATTCCTGTGTTATCATACTGTGTAATTTGTCATGCTTTTGTGGGCTTCATGTCATCAAACTGTGGGTACTTCAAGGTTATGTGTACATGTTCCTGTTATGTTTCACAGCAGCATGTGACACAGGCAGCAGACCGGCCGATGTTTCAACTTTGATAAATTTATGGGACCAGGATGCAACCTGGTTTTGTCCGATGCACCTGGTGCAAGTTACGTCAAGTTTCTTAAATCGTGCCCTGTAATAAAGTATAGTTTTGCCTTCAACTATTATTTTCGAAAAGCATGCGGACATTAACACATGTAAACATAGCTGAAGTTCTATGTTGTTGGTACATGTTTTCTGTACAAGATTTGCATCTTTACTTCCACCACTGTTAGCAGACTGCAGCAACTGCAAGCCATAAAACATTGTGCTTACTGAGTTTGTTCCACTGATGTTAGCAGACTGCAGCAACTGCAAGCCATAAAACAGTGTGCTTACTGAGTTTGTTCCACTGATGTTAGCAGACTGCAGCGACTGCAAGTCTTGAAACGGTGTGCTTACTGAGTTTGTTCCACTGATGTTAGCAGACTGCAGCGACTGCAAGTCTTGAAACGGTGTGCTTTACTGAGTTTGTTCCACTGATGTTAGCAGACTGCAGCGACTGCAAGTCTTGAAACGGTGTGCTTTACTGAGTTTGTTCCACTGATGTTAGCAGACTGCAGCGACTGCAAGTCTTGAAACGGTGTGCTTACTGAGTTTGTTCCACTGTTAGCAGAAAGAAGCAATTGCAAGTCTTGAAACGGTGTGCTTACTGAGTTTTTTCCACTGCAATATTGCACCATTAACAACGTGATTTGACGTGGCGTGATATGGTGTCGCAGCCTTCAAGAGACAAACATGTCAGAGGAAGGGCAACAGCGTTTGATTGGTTTGACTGCAATATGTGTCTACTTCCCACGCTGAGAAACAGATCTACATGTTGTTATTAAACTTTTCAAGGATTGCTCATTGCTGTGTCCAAAGACAGACATAATTCCTAGGGCAGCAACGCCAGCCTCGGACAACTTTGTGGTTGATGGTTGACATCATCATGCCATATTTCTTCCCTGGGAATAAAATTCAAATATTCAGCAAGTTTAAAGATACTAATTCATCTAGGCTAAAGCAATAATAGTCTTGGTTCTCAGGCACCATCCTCATTATCATACAGTCTGCCGAACGTTTTGTTTTAATTTTCATTTTAAAGAAAATATATACTGTATTCGATGTAATAAGCGCCCAGGGCGCTCTCAAAATTAGGAATAGGGGGCTCTTATGAGAATATTATTTTGAAAAGTTGAAGTTGAAAGATAAATTTTGTGGTATATGCTGACAGCCTGAAATGTTTATGTACGACAGATATATTTTTCCAGAATGAAATTGCCCATGATTAAGGGAGCATATAACACACAAATGTATTATACATGAATAAATAAGTGAGTATGGTTTTACGCCGCTTTGAGCAATATTCCAGCAATATCACGGCGGGGGACACCAGAGATGGGCTTCACAAATTGTACCCATGTCGGGAAAGGAACCAGGATCTTCAGCGTGAAGAGCGAACGCTTTAACTACTAGGCTACCTGACCGCCCCGCAAATAAATAAGTCTTGTGTACATTGATCAATTGGAAGGGGTGCTAATTGGGATTGTTCACTAGCCAATATATTAGCAAATATCGCTGTGGGTGCTTATTATGTCGAATACGGTAATTCCTAAAATTTACACACAATGCACACAAAAAATTGAAAATGGAAACAAAATCGAACGTGCAATGAACTTTATGATGATGTGGGCAGTGCCTGAGAACCAAGACTATAATGTTTTTAGCCCTATCGATAATTGATGTAGATGCACCATTTTGATTGATAGTAATGATAGAACAATGTTACTATGGATATGTTAGATCATGGGGGAGCTAATTGAACAGCTTCATGATGTCAAAATAGGATGGTGGTTATGGAACAGCCATTTTCTGCAGTTCCCTTGACATGCAACTATGCTTGTGATGAAAATCTGCTCAAGTAGTTTGTAGATGTACGATCAAGTCTGAGGCAAACAATCAGTATGAATGCAGTCAACTGTCTGTCTTCCATGGAGGATTCTAGGTTCATATCAACTAGATGTTCGGCCTCAATGCAAAATTAATGGATGGTCCAAATTTGAGTATTACAGGCCACCATGATGCAGCTGGAATATTGCAAATGGCAGTGTTAAAGACCATTCACTCAGTGACTCTCTTACTCACTCGTTCACTTGGTAGCATTGATAAGTATCAACTATTTATTTAGTACCAGTATATCTTCAAAGAAAAAACTTTGTTGTAGATTTGTGATTTAATTAAATATATTATTTGAATATAAAGTTAAAAATGTAATAGCTAGAGGATAGCTGAAAGTATTGTGTCTGCAAGGTACAGTTGCAAGAACAAAGGGTGAGGTGAAGTCGAGCCTTATTGTTTTTGCAATGTGTCTTTTTAACCCGTTCAAGTTCTGTCACTCGTCCTTATTCTGTGTTAGAGCACCGCCAAATACTTGAGGCCCATGTGCTTTTATAATGTGAAGAGTTTACACAAGAGACACTTTTCACTTTCCATTTAAGGCCAACAAACCCATGGCCCTTTATCAGGATATGATTGTTCAATATGTGACCCAAATAACAAACACTCATTGGACCAGAGTCGTCTTTAACAGTGCACTACTGAATTGTGGTGAATAATAAATGGTTGTCCACATGGTGAAGATGTACCCTTCAGATGCACTGTGTTATGCCATGTCATTATTTGTTCCATATATTTTCAGGTTGAATGAGGATCTTGCAGAGGAAGGCCTACAGTTTCAACACGACAGTTTTCACATCATCCTTTCGACAACATATCCGCCCTGCTTTTAGGGAAAACCACAGCCAAAAAGATATCCATGTTTTTAACTTCATTTCATCCAATCAGCATTATGTTGTTTAAATGTTATGTCAGGTTTTAAGTAAATCTTAGATTTGAAAAAGTTTAAAGTTGTTTTACATTATAAACTATAATCTGATTCAATGTTTCCATGGAACATGGGGTGAGTACATCTTCCAGTCTCTGAGGATGGGATGTCCTCCATCCCTTAATGTGGGAAGTATGTCTGACAGGACTAGTGCAGTCGCTAGCCACAGGATTGTTAGTGCCACCGCAATGTGTCTTATTGACCTCATAAATGTCCCCCATGAGGTACGTTATGAAATGTCTAGTGTTTTAAGGTGCTCTGATACTCAGTATGTTTTTATTCACTTACAGTACATGTCAAATGTGAAGTTTTTTTCTTTTTAACATATTATGTGTGCCAGGTCGTGAAAACGAATCAGTTGCTTAAGAGATGAAGTTTGTCATTTCTTTCAATCATGGTACATGTTATTTGATACTACTGTCTATGTGAAGCGATAGTATTTAGTTTTGATAGCTGGCCAACAGCCAGCATTGAAGTACTGCCCTTTGTGAGACAGTGTTGTGAGTATTTTATGTGCTTGAGATGTGTTTGATATTGAATTGTACATAGTCACAGATGCTGTTTGTTCTTATGTGCTCATCCTGCATATTTGAAATTGTGTGTTCCATTTAGAACATGTTTGTTGATAGAATTGGTCAGCTGAACTTTATTTATGCAAATTCATGCAAACAATTACTTATAAATGTCCTTCCCATATTTCATTGGTAGTCTTGTTTACTGCTATTGGTTGTTGCAATTCTTTTACATTCTGTCCTGGGAGACTATTCTTCCACTGACATTTTGTAAGAATGAAAAGGTTATTTTAAGTCATAGATCAATTCATAATATTTCATATATCAAATTCATTTTACAGTCACTTGTTATTTATTGACAACTATACATTGTCCTTCATATTTATGTACTGTGCAATCATATCCACAGTTATTGCATTTAGGATGTGAAAACTTCACTTGTATAGGACTCTAATGTACAAAAGAAGCAGTATTCACTTCCATAATATTTATCTGTAGTGAGGTTGACAGATAAACATGTTTGCTACTCCATCCTGCCACACAACATGGAGGCAACAGATGGCCAAGCCTGAGTGTGCTACATCCTGCCACACAACATGGAGGCAACAGATGGCCAAGCCTGAGTGTGCTACATCCTGCCACACAACATGGAGGCAACAGATGGCCAAGCCTGAGTGTGCTACATCCTGCCACACAACATGGAGGCAACAGATGGCCAAGCCTGAGTGTGCTACATCCTGCCACACAACATGGAGGCAACAGATGGCCAAGCCTGAGTGTGCTACATCCTGCCACACAACATGGAGGCAACAGATGGCCAAGCCTGAGTGCTGCTACATCCTGCCACACAACATGGAGGCAACAGATGGCCAAGCCTGAGTGTGCTACATCCTGCCACACAACATGGAGGCAACAGATGGCCAAGCCTGAGTGTGCTACATCCTGCCACACAACATGGAGGCAACAGATGGCCAAGCCTGAGTGTGCTACATCCTGCCACACAACATGGAGGCAACAGATGGCCAAGCCTGAGTGTGCTACATCCTGCCACACAACATGGAGGCAACAGATGGCCAAGCCTGAGTGTGCTACATCCTGCCACACAACATGGAGGCAACAGATGGCCAAGCCTGAGTGCTGCTACATCCTGCCACACAACATGGAGGCAACAGATGGCCAAGCCTGAGTGTGCTACATCCTGCCACACAACATGGAGGCAACAGATGGCCAAGCCTGAGTGCTGCTACATCCTGCCACACAACATGGAGGCAACAGATGGCCAAGCCTGAGTGTGCTACATCCTGCCACACAACATGGAGGCAACAGATGGCCAAGCCTGAGTGCTGCTACATCCTGCCACACAACATGGAGGCAACAGATGGCCAAGCCTGAGTGCTGCTACATCCTGCCACACAACATGGAGGCAACAGATGGCCAAGCCTGAGTGCTGCTACATCCTGCCACACAACATGGAGGCAACAGATGGCCAAGCCTGAGTGCTGCTACATCCTGCCACACAACATGGAGGCAACAGATGGCCAAGCCTGAGTGCTGCTACATCCTGCCACACAACATGGAGGCAACAGATGGCCAAGCCTGAGTGTGCTACATCCTGCCACACAACATGGAGGCAACAGATGGCCAAGCCTGAGTGCTGCTACATCCTGCCACACAACATGGAGGCAACAGATGGCCAAGCCTGAGTGCTGCTACATCCTGCCACACAACATGGAGGCAACAGATGGCCAAGCCTGAGTGTGCTGCACCATCCTGCCACACAACATGGAGGCAACAGATGGCCAAGCCTGAGTGCTGCTACATCCTGCCACACAACATGGAGGCAACAGATGGCCAAGCCTGAGTGTGCTAAACCATCCTGCCACACAACATGGAGGCAACAGATGGCCAAGCCTGAGTGCTGCTACATCCTGCAACACCACATGGAGGCAACAGATGGCCAAGCCTGAGTGCTGCTACATCCTGCCACACCACATGGAGGCAACAGATGGCCAAGCCTGAGTGCTGCTACATCCTGCCACACAACATGGAGGCAACAGATGGCCAAGCCTGAGTGCTGCTACATCCTGCCACACAACATGGAGGCAACAGATGGCCAAGCCTGAGTGTGCTACATCCTGCAACACCACATGGAGGCAACAGATGGCCAAGCCTGAGTGCTGCTACATCCTGCCACACCACATGGAGGCAACAGATGGCCAAGCCTGAGTGTGCTACATCCTGCAACACCACATGGAGGCAACAGATGGCCAAGCCTGAGTGTGCTAAACCATCCTGCCACACAACATGGAGGCAACAGATGGCCAAGCCTGAGTGTGCTACATCCTGCCACACAACATGGAGGCAACAGATGGCCAAGCCTGAGTGTGCTACATCCTGCAACACCACATGGAAGCAACAGATGGCCAAGCCTGAGTGCTGCTACATCCTGCCACACAACATGGAGGCAACAGATGGCCAAGCCTGAGTGCTGCTACATCCTGCCACACAACATGGAGGCAACAGATGGCCAAGCCTGAGTGCTGCTACATCCTGCCACACAACATGGAGGCAACAGATGGCCAAGCCTGAGTGCTGCTACATCCTGCCACACAACATGGAGGCAACAGATGGCCAAGCCTGAGTGCTGCTACATCCTGCCACACAACATGGAGGCAACAGATGGCCAAGCCTGAGTGTGCTAAACCATCCTGCCACACAACATGGAGGCAACAGATGGCCAAGCCTGAGTGTGCTAAACCATCCTGCCACACAACATGGAGGCAACAGATGGCCAAGCCTGAGTGTGCTAAACCATCCTGCCACACAACATGGAGGCAACAGATGGCCAAGCCTGAGTGCTGCTACATCCTGCCACACAACATGGAGGCAACAGATGGCCAAGCCTGAGTGTGCTAAACCATCCTGCCACACAACATGGAGGCAACAGATGGCCAAGCCTGAGTGCTGCTACATCCTGCCACACAACATGGAGGCAACAGATGGCCAAGCCTGAGTGTGCTGCACCATCCTGCCACACAACATGGAGGCAACAGATGGCCAAGCCTGAGTGCTGCTACATCCTGCCACACAACATGGAGGCAACAGATGGCCAAGCCTGAGTGTGCTAAACCATCCTGCCACACAACATGGAGGCAACAGATGGCCAAGCCTGAGTGTGCTAAACCATCCTGCCACACAACATGGAGGCAACAGATGGCCAAGCCTGAGTGCTGCTACATCCTGCCACACAACATGGAGGCAACAGATGGCGAAGCCTGAGTGTGCTGCACCATCCTGCCACACAACATGGAGGCAACAGATGGCCAAGCCTGAGTGTGCTGCACCATCCTGCCACACAACATGGAAGCAACAGATGGCCAAGCCTGAGTGTGCTAAACCATCCTGCCACACAACATGGAGGCAACAGATGGCCAAGCCTGAGTGCTGCTACATCCTGCCACACAACATGGAGGCAACAGATGGCCAAGCCTGAGTGTGCTGCACCATCCTGCCACACAACATGGAAGCAACAGATGGCCAAGCCTGAGTGTGCTAAACCATCCTGCCACACAACATGGAGGCAACAGATGGCCAAGCCTGAGTGCTGCTACATCCTGCCACACAACATGGAGGCAACAGATGGCCAAGCCTGAGTGTGCTGCACCATCCTGCCACACAACATGGAGGCAACAGATGGCCAAGCCTGAGTGTGCTGCACCATCCTGCCACACAGCAGCTCACACATAACATGGAGGCAACAGATGGCCAAGCGTGAGTGTGCTACACCACCTTCAAGGCTCACACATAACATGGAGGCAACAGATGGCCAAGCAAGAGTGTGCTACACCACCTTCCAGGCTCACACATAACATGGAGGCAACAGATGGCCAAGCGTGAGTGTGCTACACCATCCTGCCACACAGCAGCTCACACATAACATGGAGGCAACAGATGGCCAAGCCTGAGTGTGCTGCACCATCCTGCCACACAGCAGCTCACACATAACATGGAGGCAACAGATGGCCAAGCGTGAGTGTGCTACACCACCTTCAAGGCTCACACATAACATGGAGGCAACAGATGGCCAAGCAAGAGTGTGCTACACCACCTTCCAGGCTCACACATAACATGGAGGCAACAGATGGCCAAGCGTGAGTGTGCTACACCATCCTCCCAGGCTCACACACAACATGGAGGCAACAGATGGCCAAGCGTGAGTGTGCTACATCGTCCTCCCACACAACATGGAGGCAACAGATGGCCAAGCGTGAGTGTGCTACACCATCCTCCCAGGCTCACACACAACATGGAGGCAACAGATGGCCAAGCGTGAGTGTGCTACACCATCCTCCCAGGCTCTCACACAACATGGAGGCAACAGATGGCCAAGCGTGAGTGTGCTACATCGTCCTCCCACACAACATGGAGGCAACAGATGGCCAAGCGTGAGTGTGCTACACCACCTCCCAGGCTCACACATAACATGGAGGCAACAGATGGCCAAGCGTGAGTGTGCTACATCGTCCTCCCACACAACATGGAGGCAACAGATGGCCAAGCGTGAGTGTGCTACACCACCTCCCAGGCTCACACATAACATGGAGGCAACAGATGGCCAAGCGTGAGTGTGCTACACCACCTCCCAGGCTCACACACAACATGGAGGCAACAGATGGCCAAGCGTGAGTGTGCTACACCACCTCCCAGGCTCACACATAACATGGAGGCAACAGATGGCCAAGCGTGAGTGTGCTACACCACCTCCCAGGCTCTCACACAACATGGAGGCAACAGATGGCCAAGCAAGAGTGTGCTACACCACCTCCCAGGCTCTCACACAACATGGAGGCAACAGATGGCCAAGCGTGAGCGTGCTACACCATCCTCCCAGGCTCACACATAACATGGAGGCAACAGATGGCCAAGCGTGAGTGTGCTACACCATCCTCCCAGGCTCACACACAACATGGAGGCAACAGATGGCCAAGCGTGAGTGTGCTACATCGTCCTCCCACACAACATGGAGGCAACAGATGGCCAAGCGTGAGTGTGCTACACCACCTCCCAGGCTCACACATAACATGGAGGCAACAGATGGCCAAGCGTGAGTGCGCTACACCACCTCCCAGGCTCTCACACAACATGGAGGCAACAGATGGCCAAGCAAGAGTGTGCTACACCACCTCCCAGGCTCACACATAACATGGAGGCAACAGATGGCCAAGCGTGAGTGTGCTACACCACCTCCCAGGCTCACACATAACATGGAGGCAACAGATGGCCAAGCGTGAGTGTGCTACACCACCTCCCAGGCTCACACATAACATGGAGGCAACAGATGGCCAAGCGTGAGTGTGCTACACCATCCTCCCACACAACATGGTGTGGACAGGTAGGCATGTCTGAGTGCTGCACCCACCTCCCAAACAACACTCACTGAGGAGTTTTTATTTATTTATCACTCTATTGTTTTGTTACAAATGTGTATCCTACTGCCTTGAATCCTTTTTCAAAAGTAAGAGGTCTATTTATTGAAAGGACTCTAATTACTTGCCATGTTAGACTGTTTGGTGCTCTAGTTAGATGTTCATAGCAATATCACAGTTCAAATTTTAGAGAGTATCCAAAACAATCAGTTTATATATACTTTGATAGATTCATTTCCTGGGTTTCTTTACAGGAAATGTGTTCGTGGAAGCATGACATCTGAACCTTTATGTTGTTATCTGTGGAGATTTGGATCTCAGACTATGAGAGGCGACTTTGATATATGACTGTCTACTGTGTGACTGCAGGCAGCGAACACATACAGGAGGATCGGCTCACTTAAGTCAAGAGACACCAGTAATGTAAACTAGACACCAACTTTGTAACTTTGGAGTGTTTATGCAGTATTAATAATCTGTGTATATTAGCATTAGCATGTGTTGATATGTGAGAAATATACAAAATACAGACATAAGCAAGAAATAATACAAAAATACTTAGCTTGTATGTACTGTGTCAGCAATGTTTTAATCATTTTTATGTGATGGGAACATTCCCAAGTCTTCAGTCTTGGCTTACTGGACTAGAGAATGCACAACACTGTTAACAATAAGACCTACTGAAAAAAATGGAACGCTTCAGAGTTTTCAGATTTTATTGAAATGAATTTTAACAGAGAATAAATTTTGTATAAAGACTTGAAATGGTGTATTAGTATTGACTTCAGTTTTAAGCTCAACTGGAGGAATGCAGGACCCGGTCATCTGCGGTGCCTTTAATTTGCTGTGAATGGCTAAATCTCAGATGTGACAGAAGTACATGATCATGGATTACAGTCAGATTTGCCCCAATAATCATCCTTGGTTTGATCACTCGTGCTTGTTTGTTTCACCAAATGGGTTAACTTTTAAGACCTGCATTACCTAGGGTTTTCTCCAACATTTAAGCTGGCACCTTATGATAAAACTGAAATATTGTTCACATCGTGATTAATCCCAACAAACTCACTCAACAGATTGGAGATTTAGATTTGGAAAAGTGAGCTCATGTTGTGGAACATTGTCTTTCATCTGCGCTCCTCATACCACCTGCATATTTTACATCTCTGAAACTCTTGGGTTTTTTAAACTGAAAGTTTGTTTATGTGATCCGAGTAATCATGTCTTAAACATCTTCTAACAGAAATCTGTTCCAGTTTAAACATTGCAATCATGACAGCCATATTGTACATTGTGCCCATATCTCAGTAATTTTGGTATAAATGCAATAAGTATGTGGTACACAGAATAACATACGTTTTTGGGAGTATTTATATTTTTGACACAACTGTTGCCTTGCACCATTTTCTACACCTCCAAATTCACTTTGATGCTGAAGCTGAGTGACTAACAGTTTATACCTGATTTTATATTATCAATGATTCATTCATTGGTAGTGATGAGGTGGTCTGCCTTGCTGACTTCGTTGATGCATGTCATAGATTGATGCTCAATTACTGGTCGTGACTCCATTATTTACAGACTGCCTTCATATGGCTGGAATAGTGCTGAGTGTGGTAGTAAACAACAAACAGTCATCACACTTTGTTGCATGACAGATTTCATCACTGTAGATGAGCATAATGATTCCAACTGTCCAGTTGGGTAGCCCACCCATCTGCCTGGAGTTCTGACATACATGGTGCACATTTCGTCAGTTGGTATCACAATCTCATCAGTATAGGTAAGTTACCTTGAACGTTGATGACATTTTATAAAGATTATAGCTTATCAAGGGAAAAGAAAGTTTACTTTGCCCTTTTTAGTGTGGGCAACTTTTAAGATTCTTCCTAGCTCCTCAAATCTGCTCATGGATTGTACATTAAAGAACAGCAGGACAGCTTTCCTCTATTTCATTTTGTATACATGGATTTTTAATGCCTGATCGATTACCTTTCTTTGCCCATTCTTCCAGTTGATCAGAAAGCAGACAATTCTACATGGAATTTTATTTATATACATTTATCTCTACCCAAAACCTTAAATTCTATATGAAAGTGTATAGTTTACGATACATATTAAGGTATCCATTCTTCATTACGTTTGCAATCCAACTTATGAATGAATGGATCAATCAATCCTAAATAGTACCAGTAAGGTCAAAGTTTGGGTATCAGCCAATCGAATTGCATACAAGGGTAACTTCTCTTATTGCCTCCAGTGCACTTTGCAGACAATGTTATCAAAACAACTTCATGGTTCAGGGCACACAATAGCAAAACCTTCATCCCTACACTGTAATGAACTTATCTATGCAATGCCATTGTCATCAAACAGGGGATAATAATTTATACTTGTTTATATATATTTAAACAAGTATAAATATAACGAACTGTTTTTTTGTCCCAGCCATTTGCTGTGTATATGCTGTATATATGCTTATAGCAAACAATGGTTATAAACGAACTAAAATGTGTGGATCGATGATCATGATGTCAATCACTGGATTGTCTGGTCTAGACTGGATTATTAACAGACACCAACATATAGCTGGAATATTGAAGGTCATCTGTGGTCTGTGTAGCATTGTATCGATGCAGGAGACGGTAAATTGTGGTTATGTTAACGTTAAAATGACGGGCAACATCTTGGACAGACTCTCCAGCTTCCAAACGTCCGATAGCATGGTTTCTCTGAATTTGAGTTAGGCGTGGCATTGTTGACCAAGGAGTGGTAGGTCCAAGAATCGGCCACAGTTTTATACCCACTACAGTTTGTGCATTTTCGATTTCGCGAGAAATGGGTGCATGATACCCACATATTCATTGAAATGGTGCGTTTTGGCGATTCGTTTTTTATGTTGCGTTTTTACTCGGGGCTTCCAAAATGCAACACCATCAGGCTTCACTACATGCTAAAACTCGTATCAATTTATGGTTCCGTGTTTGTTACCTATTTGCCTTGCGTTTCTTTTGCGTGTGAGTATACATGATGCAAATGTGTAATTGTACTGATCATTAATTAGAAATTGTATTTAGCATTCAGCATACGTTCGATTTTCATACAATTTGGTGAGTGACGACAGCGCCTGGCATGAAGTAATGTTTCGTCCCTGGTAAGGTCTCCATTTGGCCTCCAACTTGCGGTTAAATGTCACAGTCCTGGCATTATGATGATGAGACATATGTCCATATTATACGAATTCCCACACTAACGGCAGTGAGGCGGTCTCTTTGTGTGGCAGTGTAAGAAGGAATTATTGGTACTGACTGTCAGGAGAGTACAAGAACAGTTTATTATCTCGAAACCACTGGCGGTGGTACAAAAGAGTACAAAAGAATAAGCATGTCCACATAAAGTATTAATATGTGACAAGTTGACAGTATGTCATTCATAGGTATATTATATCTATTCTGTTTTGTGTTTTCGTACTACTTTATATATTTCATCGATCAATCTCGATAAGTTCTTAAGATCTCTAATGTTTTGACTGTTCAATAACCTCTTAAATGTATACAAATTAGACCATTTATTCTGGTAAGTAATTGGTAAGTTTACAAGTTTATTTTTTACAGAGCCTTGCATCTAAACAGATAATGAAATTCGTCTGCAACTGAAGGAGAGTTGCACAGTTCACACACACGATCTTCTTTCTTTAGTTTATTCTAACGAATGGTTTCAATCGGTAAATTATGCTTACATGTTCTGAATTTTAAGATTGGATTATACATGTTCTGTCATTAAAGGGTATCCTTTAAATTTTGTGTTTTCCGTCAGATACTGATAAATGTAACATTTGCTGCTCATTGCCAGGTTGCATCTCCATTCTTGTAGGAATTGTTCCTGTTGTACCTTGCCTACCTAAGCAACCTGCCATGTCGTATCACAGGTAATAGGGTTGTAGAATATGTGTACTAGTCCACAGTTATTTAATACAGTTTTAATCCATTCTAGGTATTACTTACATCTTGATTCCGTATAACAAAGTGATAAATCATTTGTCAGTAAGTGAGCTCAAATTTAACGTCGCATCGGCATTAATTCGGCCATATATAAAAACAAATTTTATCAAACACATGTGAGCATAACAATATCATTCATACAGTTTGAAACACGGGTTATAGGCCACCTCGCTGGGGATCATGGGGACTTACGGTGCCTCAGCTTCCTGCACAACACCCCAGCAGGATTTACGTCATCACTTTAGCTACTGGTGGTTGTGCTCAACACTAGCCAGTAGTAAAACATACTCAGCAATGAGTTGGCTTAAAACACTGGTTGATGACAGTAACATCGATTATGACAGTAATAACGTGTCACACATTTGTGAAAGTTACTTATCACACGTAGGTGTTGCGATGTTATGCCAGAATTTAATTACACGTTTTGAAATAGTTATGTGTAGAGGTTTTCTGCCTAATTTCCCATAAACCATTAAATTTGGAGTTGATGCCCTTAATCCAGAAGCAAATTTTAATTTCTTTAAATGTACACGCTAAATAATTTGTAAATTGTCGTATCCCCGTTTTCTGAACGATATAACAAGATAATTGATACCATAGAATCAAAAGTCGAAATAAGGCAAACGAGAGGTAAATGGATATTTCTTGCTCTCTTTCCTGGCATTAGAGGCAACAAATTGCGCCTATCATCCTTCGATTTCTATGGAATGTTGGGCCAAGGTAAACATAGTTATCTACTAGCTCGAGGTGTTTTCCGCCAAACATGAATTGGAGTTTACTTCGCTTAGCATGGCCACTGCCAAATATGATAATGTTTTATTTATATATCTAATTTCCATTTAGTGCAGTAAATTCTAAACGAGTCAAGGTTTTCTGTTAATCGGCGGGGCATCTACTAACTAAGAGTGTCATCAGCATACAGTAAAATCATAAATTGTAATAATACGTTAATAAGATTGTAATAAACATTTACACCGTGCGCGCGGGAGGCAGGGTGTTATTGTTACCAGTGAAGGGTGACAATCGTGTATTAAGAATACTCGTAAAAAGTTTCCCCATGCAACTCAAAATTGTGATAGGTTTGTAAGAGTTCGGGTCTTGTGAGTTACCTTTCTTCTTAAATATACTGAGAGGCAATGAAAACGCAATCCAATTTTCAAACGTGAATTTTATTAACATAAGAAAATTTCAAAGCTTGTATTAAGTATATTAGCAAAGACTGATAATTCTGCATAAAGCAGTGTCCAATATCATCAGTTCGAACCCCATTTACAAGAGAGAGATTGAACAGACCCTCAGTATCTGGTGTGTCCACCTCGAGCACGAACACAAGCTTGCAAACGCCTTGGCATGGAATCACATAAACGACGGAAGAAATGAGCCGGGATTGCGTGCCAGTGATACTGCAATGCCTGAGTGAGTTCAGCAACATTGCGGGGCGAAATCTGCTGTCGTCTCACACGCCTACCAAGTTCGTCCCACAGGTGCTCAATTGGGTTCATGTCTGGTGACCTTGAGGGCCACTGCATGACCTCCGCGTTATTTCTCTAAAGAAAATTCCGTGTCAGGATGGCAGTATGGGGCCTAGCATTGTCATGCTGAAAAACTAGCCGGTTTCCACCATACTGTCGTAAGAGAGGAAGAAGAACTGGCTGTAGAACAGTATCCACGTAACGTCGTGCCGTCAAGTTACCTTGCACAATAACAAGCTGTGATTTAAACACAGCATTTATGGCTCCCCAAACCATTACTCCTCCACCACGAAAGCGATCTCGTTCAATAACACAAGGTCGCACATAACGTTCACCTTGACGTCGGTACACATCTGGGAAAGAGACGTTAAAGCGAGACTCATCAGAGAAAACAACATTCCTCCAACCGACGTTGCCCAGAAAACCACCTGCTGCAGCCCATCGCTTTCGTTGAAGTCTGTGATTATGCGTTAAGATCTGACCTTGGTGCGGTCGACGTGACCGTATCCCTGCTGCAGCAAGACGTCGACGCACAGTTCGACTGCTGATGGATCTTCCTCTGATTCCGATAGTGTTGTTAGCAGTCTGTACAGCTGTCTGAAATCGACGTCGGAGGTGTTGCATGACAATATAGCGATCCTGACGTCCTGTTGTCACCCGTTGAACGCCTAGGCGTGGCCGATCCTCCACCCTGCCTGTGACTTGGTAGCGCCTTCTGAGACGACTGACAGTTGATGGATGGACATTAAAGTGTTGTGCAACGTCAGTCTGTGGAATGCCAGCTCGCAGCATTCCAATGGCCTGGTGTCGCTGATCTTTGGTTAACCTAGGCATGGTGCATATGGACACCAGTTTCAAATCATGATGGGGGGCAATGTGTACTGTTTGCATGCAATTCAAAATTCATGTCGTGCACATGCATTTCGGACTGCAAGCTGAAGATGTGTTTTGGCATTTTGTTCAGGATGGTGTGCACACAACCAAACATGTCTGTACACACGACGACAGAAGACAATTATCACGCTAAGTAACATTTTTCACTTACTAATAACTTTGTTTTCTCCTCTGTTACTATTCTATGATAAAAAATGCTGATTGCGTTTTCATTGCCTCTCGGTAATAGTACTGGCTTGATCACATCGGTTAGCCATGCATTTTGTATGTTTCCGGTAGTAAACACGGCATTACAGTAATCAAGATAAACCGGTTGTAATCATTACTATATACTCATTCATTCACAAGGAGATCTATACCAGCAGGGTTTTTTTCAGGTTATGTCTTCTATTGTGATGTCACTATTGAGCATTTGATCAAATGATCATATTTTGATATTCTTCATCAATAACTGTGTCTGTATTCTTATGTTTATTTATATCTTTATAGTGCTTATAAAATGTTTCGATATCAGGTTCAATGTTATTCACCTAACTCTTATTCATGTTAAAAGAGCGTTCCAATAGACTGTTTTCGATTGGCTCTACATAAATTGCATAAATCGTCCCTATTTTTCTTGATATGTTTGTGCAAGCATTTCTTATATGCCTCAGATTGCTCTCGGAAAAGCTTTCTGTTTTCAATAGTGTTAGTTTTCTTAAATTTCTTTTTAGCCTTTATACATGAACACAGACTGAAGTGGTATGCAGTATTCTGTCGGAAACCAGGAAAAGAAAGCACGATAATTATTAAATTATATTTATTAAATATCAGAGTCCTCTCTCTATGTCAGCCATACAAGTCTGTACTTGAACGTTTCCCATTTGCCCCAGACACCAAACATATAAGTAGGTAAGGACAGCACCCTGGTATCCAAACCAGCAGGAGTTATCTCCCCTGCCGGAAGTACCGCCATTTTGGATGCGCGAAGAAGAGCATGCTGGGTAATGCGTGTGCATTCAAGATGACGTTACGTCCGGTTCCGGGAGGCGTGCGAGAAGGAGAAGCGCACGTAAACTCCTCCACTTCAATAAAAGAAGCGTACGTAAAATCCTCCACTGAAGCAAGTAAGGCCATCATGGGCATCAGGGTTGGCAAGCAGTGTGAGGAGGAGGAGGGAGGAGGAGGGTTCTTTTTTGTGTGTGTTTGTTGGCAAAGCAATGATGAAAAAGTTCTTTCGGGAGAGTTGGGTGGCCCTGAAAAGGGCCGTTTGGAGAAGAAAGATACCACCAAAACTGGAACGGGAACTGGAACGGGAATGGGAATGGGAATGGAAACTTCATCCTAGGAAGGCGCGGGAAGCTTCCTCATTCGCTTTGCTCTGATTCGCAGTCTCCTCCCACAGATAGTGCCAGAAAGTAGTAGCTGCCACGTTCTTCTTGTGGCTCACCAGCCCGTTCAGCTTGAGGTAGGCGCAGTGAGAGGACCACTTGAGGTCATCTAGCCAAGGATCGTCGTGGAGCACCCATCTTCTCAGCCGCACGCCGCAATGAAAGTAGTAAACGCCATCGGCACTTCTCTTCAGCGGTCTGGTTCATCTGCATCAGCCACCCCTCGAAAGTGGCTAGTCTTCTTTCAAAGTGTAGATGGGGCTTACTAGGCAGCGGCGGCGCCACAGCCATCACCACCACTACCACCACCGCCACCATGATCATGTTGTGGAACGGACGTCTGAATTCTAAAGGTGGACCTACATGGACAGACATGGACGTGATGTAGACATGCTTACATGGTGTACTTCCTGTCTCCATGCAAACGTCGTGTCACTCGTGACTACAAACTTACGTTTATATATTTATAGATAGATAGACATATGTGGTGACGCTCGCTCATCCATGCCTCAGTGTTGGCACTCGTGTATGCATACATGCGTACTGTCACTCGAGTCTCCATGCAAATGTGGTGTCACTCGTGACTACAAACATACATTTATATATATTCATAGATATACATACATACATAGATTTGTGGTTTCACTCATAGGCGTGTGCCTCCAAGATGACGGGGGAGCGTGTGGGGGTTCTTTTGGGGGTTGGGTTGTTTGTGTTGGCAAAGCAATGATCAAAACATATTTTTCGGGAGACTTGGTTGGTTTGATCGTAAGAGACTAACTCCTCACCCACATATGTGCTGTGCTGCACAGGCACGGATTGGTCGTCATCTTTCTTCTGACAGGACACTCACTGGTGTGGGTTAAACACCTCATGTAAGTGTCCTTCAGTACGGTATGACAATTCACGCACTGAAACGTCCCATTACATGCCTTAGTGCCATGAGCGTAGACTGGCAGGCAGCCTTTGCACATACTGCATTGCCATGGAGGCGATGGCAATGCTGCTGCTGTCTTTGTGAGTTCCAAGTCCCAGTGACAGCCTTTGCACAGCAGCAGCTTTTCAATTGAAACCAGCTCCACATCCCCGTTTTCCATGTTGTTTTCAATGTTGTCATAGAATGCAGTGTTGGGGACCTCGCTCTTTTTATAGCAGAGGAGCGGATTAAAATGTCCCCCTATTTTGATTAGTTGAAAACACAGCACCCTAAATGGTCCGTTTGGGTGCCTGGTCTGAGCCCCGGTTTTCCAAACCAACCCGACCCGACCCTTGTGTTTCTTTTCCATAGGAAAAGGCATGTTCCATGGTAGAGAAAGCACAACTCATCTCGGATGCTGTCTTCTGATTGGTCGGTGCTGTTTTCTGATAGGTCAAAAGCTTCTGATAGGTTGCCTTTTTGATCCTGTTTTGGGGAAGGCTTGTCTATAAATCAAGAAGAGCAGACGTTCATCAGGCTATCATTGGCATCATGGCTGGCAAACAGAGTGAACCGTATCACTTGGAGAAGATAGAGGTGTCTCAAGCCAGACGGTTAAGAACCTTGAACTATACTTATCATTTGACATTGAACCAAGGCTACTTGGAAGATGACCCACCACACCACCTGTCAACAGAACTGAAAAACTGATGAACTGAAACGTTAATTTGACAGAGTGATTGATGACATCTACCCAGAGGTGTCAGGCCAGAAGGGTGACCATACTGGTCTTTGTATCCGTCACCCCGCTTTGGAGTCTCCCATACGGATTCCATTTCGCCGCTTTGAAGATCTCCATGGCCAAGATATCTTGCATGCTGTGGAAAAAGTCCAGCAGTCAAACAAAGACCTTGTCATTGATGACACTATGGTTTTGAAATTATTACATGTAGTAGATCCAGACCGACTAGGATCAGGCAGTGGGCATCTGAATAACGTGGTTGGGCTGGAAACATTTTTTAGAAAAAGTGCATTGTAAGGATCTAGAACAAAGATCAATCCTGTTTGTAAAGGGCCATTGTTGTGGCACAGCATTATACACAGAAGACCAAACCACCTACCCAAGAAGGGGCATACCAGAGAGTGAGACTGATGAGAATGGGGCGAGACGATGTTCAAGGAAAACTGGCACAGACACTGTTTCGACGCCTTGGCATCCCTGACGGTCGCTGTCAGGGCCTGGACACCCTAGAACGTGTGGGATGTGCCTTGGCCAAAAGGAACAATCAGCTGAAAGTCTACAGTCAAGATATTTTCTACAGACTGTTCTACAAGAGTGATGAGGCTCCACCCGGCACCACCATTTTGCATTTATACCATCATCATGACCACTTTGATGTCATCACTGCCATGCCAGCCTTTTATGGGTCTAGCCATTACTGTGAGCACTCCAACTGTGGTTATGATCGTTCCAAAAGACACCCCTGCGCCAAGCAATACCGCTGTCATGCATGCCACCACCCCACATCTTGTGGACCCAAGGAAGATCATGGTATGTCTTGTTTGTCATGCAAAGGATGGTTCCGAAATGTCCAGTCACCCTCAGAGGGAGGACCCAGTGCCTGTCAAGCGTGACTTGCCTTGGTTACACCAATGGCCTAACATGTGTGCTCAGAAGACTGGTCTCCATGTAAAGTGTGATGATGATGATAATGATGATGATGATGATGATGGATGGAGCAAAAAAGCCCAGCAAAACAACACCAACTTCATCTTCTATGATTTTGAATGTATGCAAGACATGGGTGTGCACATCCCGAATTTGTGCGTGGTGCATTTAGGATGTGGGCGTTGCATGGGTCAAGCTACAAGCGAGTTGTGCCAAGACTGTCCATGAGACAAGAAGGTCAAGGTCCCAGCCGAGTGAATGTGTTTCAAGGTCCCATCACGCTAGACACGCGTGCATGGTTGATGAAACCCAAGAAGGCACGACCTGAGGAGGATGAAGCATGCAAGGGGTCAGCAGCACACCCTCCCGTGGAGGTGGACTCGTCCACCCTGCTTGAGGAGGAGGAGGCGGAGGATCCCATGGAGGTGGTCACACCCGCCTGATGAGGATGACGTCATTTATGCGATTGCTCATAATGTGTGGGGGTATGATGGACACTTGATCATGAAGGCCATACACTCGCATCTGGTGAAAAACCCAGACGTGATACTGAGAGGGCAACAGATTTTACAGATGAAAGTGGGACGTTTGTGTTTCAAAGATAGTTTTAATTTCCTGACCATGCCACTGAAAGCATTTCCAGAGACCTTTGCACCGGCTGAACTGAAGAAAAGGTATTTTCTTCACTTGTTCAATGCCCAGGCCAACCAGACCTACAGAGGTCCCTATTCTCCAGCAGCTATGTACGATCCTGAAGGCATGTCTTCCTCCAGTGGCATACCAAGAAATTGCAAGAAGGAACCATGTTGGACTTGCAAGAAGAACTCTTAGCCTACTGTCAGAGTGATGTCGACATTTTGAGGCGTGGATGTGCATCCTTCCGACAGTTCTTTATGGAGCAGTGCGATGTGGATCCTTTTGCAGAGGCAGTGACACTCCCCACGGCATGCCCGAAAACCTACAATAAACTCTTTCTGAAACCAAAAAACATTGCCATTCTCCCACCTCAAGGCCACCGGCCCGTTCCAAGACTATTCCTTGACCTGTTTGCACTGATTACGCTATCTCATGAAGACCACACCAGACCTGCACATACAGCATGCTAGAAATGGGGGTGAAGTGACTTTCACGTGTGCAGAGGGTAGACATCATTACAGTGTGGATGGATACGATCAAGTTACATGCACCGTCTTTGAATTCATGGGCTGTTTCTCAGCGCTTAGGCTATGGTCAGACAGAATATATCAGCACTCCTGTCAAGTACTTTGCTCTGTTGAGAGATAAAAGAAATACCATCAACGATGTTATGGTCATCAACGAACATATGGTTTTGGTGAACTATACCCACAAGAAAGAATTCCACACGCCCCATCCTAATTCCAATGTCGCCGTGGCTGCTTGGGTCACCGCACAAGCGCGTCTCATGATGTACAACATCCTCAAGCCGCTGGATCGCAGGGTCTTGTACTTCAACATGGACAGTGTCATTAATGTCCATCGCCCAGAGGACGTTTGTGTCAGGGGGTCCCAAAAACTATGCCTATGGGTAAATGCACCCAAGAATCGATGGAATGCACAACACGACCTGCAAAGTGGTTTCACTTTGAATTACAGAGCCTGTCAACACCTCAACTTTGACGGCATGAAAGACCTGATTGTTGGACAACGGTCTGGGGATATAATGAGGGTGCGAACACTCATCAGATCATGCGTGCAGGACTTCACCACGGGAACGATCTTCTAACCCAAGCCACCACAAAAGATTACCGCATCGTCTACAGTATAAGCACAGGTCTGTCTGTAGACATGGTCCCCTTTGGGTACAGAGACTAGACATTGTTTTTGTGAGGTTCTTAACGTTGTGTTGGCTGTTGGTGTTTTACCTTGAAAACATGCATGTTCGGAGAGAGTGCTGTTCACTTCAATCCATGAAGCCATGGAAGAAAACAATGGTCTGAAAGTGGATCGAAATGCAACCAATCAGAAGCTAGGGTTTTCGACCAATCAGTTGCCCCAACACAGAGTTGTGCTTTCTCTCCCATGGACCATGCCTTTTCCTATGGAAAAGAAACACAAGGTCTGTGCCAAACTGTGTTGCGTGTGGGACAGAAACCAACCAATGAGAAAGTAGGGTTATCGCCCAATCAGGAAGCAGGGTTTCAGTGCTTCTCCTATAAAAAGAACGAAGCCACACACCGTCACAGCCCCGGCACTGAATAAGAGATCAACCATGACGTCCTGATACAGCTGTATGAAGTTCCAGACCAACAGTCACAGTTACTTGTACTGCCCTGAAGTGACATGTACCGAGTGTCACACTCAAGGTCACCGAAGACGAAGATAAGCAGTCAAGGCCCATGCTACAACTGCCAAGCCGTTGGCCATTTTGCTGCAGATTGCCCAGAACCCCGCCGCAAGAAGACTCCAGCATCGCCGTCCATGTCAACACAAGTGACACAAGTGACCCATCTCATAGAAGACATGCATAACGATGTCCGTGCCCTAAAAGAATGCAGCACACAACTCCATGCGGACGTCACACCACGCCTAGGCAAAAGAAAACATGACAGAAGCCCCTCATGAAAGCTCCCTTCAAAACGCCAGTGACGTCATCAGTCTGAGGTGGAGGAGGAAGAAGATAGGCACCTATCATTTGAGCAAAATGACATGGCATGCTGCTTAACTTTGTTTTCCAGTTTCCAATAGTTTCCAGTTTCCTACAGTTTTCCAGTTTCCAGTTTGTTTTCAACGGCCCTTTTCAGGGCCACTCAACTCTCCCGAAAGAAATGCTTTGATCATTGCTTTGCCAACACAAACAACCGAACACCACCCCCAAAAGAACCACACACCCTCCCCCGTCATCTTGGAGGCACACGCCTACGAGTGACACCACACATCTATGTATGTATGTAAACACGAGTGGCTTCACGTTTGCATGGAGACATGAGTAAAACACCACATATGTCTATCTATCTATAAATATAAATATAAATATGAATATATATAAACATATGTTTGTAGTCACGGGTGACACCACGTTTGCATGGAGACACGATTGACAGTATGCATGTATGCATACACGAGTGCCAACACCGAGGCATGGATGAGCGAGTGACACTTCATATGTCTATATATCTATCAATATAGAAACGTAAGTTTGTAGTCATGAGTGACATCACGTTTGCATGGAGACACAAAGTACACCACGTAGGCATTTCTATATCACGTCCATGTCTGTCCATGTAGGTCCACCTTTAGAATTCAGACGTCCCTTCCACAATATGATCATGGTGGCAATGTTGGTGGTGGTGGAGGAGGCGGTGGCGATGGTGGACATGTCTACCAAAAAAAACCCAGGATCGATAAGGCACCAATCAGAAGCTTGGGTTTTCGACCAATCAGAGGCCACACATGCCCTGTGCGGGTCTCTGATTGGTCGAACAGCAGGTTGTGCTTTCTCTCCCATGGAACAGGCATGTTCCTATGGAAAATAAAAACAAGGGTCGGTCCGGTTTGAAGGCTCAGACAAGGCCCTGGAACGGACCAATCAGCGCACTGCATGTCGGACCAATCAGCGTGCTTCATGTCAGACCAATCAAAACAGCGGAACATTTCGATCCGCTCCCTCTTCTATAAAAAGAGAGCAAAAACTCTAGTGGGTTCAGATTCACTTGTGAAAAAAATCATTATCATCACACCGAGAATGGCAGAGATGAAGAGCTGTACAGATGCTTGTGAGGGGACCATGATTCTTCTGGGGACTGAGGGTGTGAATTCTTGTGGACCCAGGAGTGATGGTACGGATACTTGTGAGTCCAGATCTGAGTGTACAGATGCTTGTGATGGTAGGCTGCCACCGCCCAGTAAGCCACCATCGCTGCATCTACACTTTGAAAGAAGACTAGCTTCTTTTGAGGGGTGGCCAATGCAGATGAACCAGACCGCTGAAGAGATGGCTCATGGGGCCTTCGTGTATACGAAAAGTGCCGATGGCGTTTACTGCTCTCATTGCGACGTGCGACCGAGAAGATGGGTGCTCCACGACGATCCTTGGCTGGAACACCTCAAGTGGTCCTCTCACTACGCTTACCTCAAGCTGACCGGGCTGGTGAGACACAAGAAGAAGAACGTGGCAGTTACTACTTTCTGGCACTATCTGTGTGAGGAGAATGCGAATCAGAGCAACGCGAATGAGGAAGCTTCCCCCACCTTCCTAGGATGAAGTTTTCGTTCCAGTTCCCATTCCAGTTCCTGTTCCCGTTCCCGTTCCAGTGTTGGTGTTTTTTTCCTTCTCCAAACAGCCTTTTTCAGGGCCACCCAACTATCCTGAAGGAACACTTTCATCGTTGCTTTGCCAGAAAACACACACACAAAAAACCTCCTCATCCTCATCCTCCCTTCTCCTCCTCCTCCCTCCTCCTCCTCACTCTGCTTGGCAACCCTGATGCCCATGATGGCCTTACTTGCTTAAGTGGAGGATTTTACGTGGGCTTCTTTTATTGAAGTGGAGGATTTAACGTGTGCTTCTACTCCTCCCGGAACCAGTCGTGCAGCCATCTTGGAGGCGCACGCCTCCCAGAAACTGATGTACCGCCATCTTGAAGGCATGCGCATGCCCTCTCTGAAACGGACGTGACGTCATCTTTGATGCGCACGCATTACCCAGCATGCCCCTCTTCGCGCATCCAAGATGGCGGCACTTCCGGTAGGGAGATAACTCCTGCTGGCTTGGATACCAGGATGCTGTCCTTTACTACTCATGTAGCATATGAAAGGTCAACGTCAGAGAATAGTAAGTCTCGATTATCTGACGAAACAGATGCCAGTGGACATAAGAGGTAAAATAGCAAAGAAAATTAATGGAAAAATTGTGGATCACTAAAAATCATTGATGACATCAGGTGTTTGCGAAAAGGGTAAGCATGTCCTGCCCCTCCGATAGCAACCGCCATTCTCAGAATTTTCATAAAAACGGACACCTCACTCCTGCCATGCTGCGAGTGCATGTAAACAAATCAGACAATCAAGCGATGGATCAGAAATCAAGTGACACGATAGCGCATTTACTAATTTTGTTGAAACTGGAAACCGATATGTTTATATTGAATTAGGTCTGTTGTGCACAAAGGCAGAAATTCTGCTGTTTATCTAAGAAATAAAAGACGCGGGGAAGTTGTTTAACGTAGAATAAAACAATGCAGCAGGGAGAATAAACCACGACTGTGCAGCCCCAAGTGCTTTATTCTCCCTGTTGCAGTGTTGTATCGCGTAGCTATCTGATATTTTTAGTCTAAAGAAAAAACTTTTTACAAATATGTAATACGTATAAAATATTACAAGGTTAATGTGGACACATTGACATCAATACAGCTGGCTTGGCTATATAGCAGACGTGCTTGGGAAGAGCTCTGTAGCTTGGGTCTTGATTGGCGTGGTTGATTATCGATGTTTGGACGTGTAGATAGTCAACGATATGTCAAGACTGTAATGGCAGAGATCCAGAGCGCCATACAACCTGTTGATCAACAACACACAAGTCAACATGCTGAACACCAATCATCAGCTGCGGTCAACAGAAAACGACAACACTCCGGTGACACTTCATCTGAGAGAAGCAAGAAAAGCAAAACAGCCGATCAGACAATTGAGACCGTGCACACAGACAGACAATTGTTTATTTGAGTCTCACCCCAGCAATACAGTATAAATGTTACAAACGTATATAAAACAATATAAAATTATTACTTAGGCCACTCAATACAGAGTTATGAGAAACTAAAACGTTTAAGATTATGTACAGCAAACATGTATAAAAAAAAGTAAAGAAATATCACACTTTGTTATAAATAACCGATTTACGTTTTTGTAAAATTGCATGGCCGGTTTTGGCACTAAGATAACACATAACATTATTTGATAAAACAATAGACACTTTTTCAACTTCGCTAAGAGTATTAAAACCAGGATACATATCACAGAATTGTGCTAAAAATTCATATCCATGATAAAGCACATTTAACAGATGCCATGAGACTGGTACAATTAAAGATGCATCTGACTAGTGAGGCTGAGAGGGCCATTGCAGGTCTTGGATCTAGTGGCACCATGTACGCTACTGCCTTAAAAATGTTAAAAGAACAGTTCAGCCAGGAAAGTTATATTGCAAGAGCATATGTGAACCAGCTGACTAAGGGGAACAGAATACAGGGACGAGAGGCGCTGCGAGATTTCTCCTTAGATGTGATCAATTACATAGCAACTTTAACACGGATGGGTTCCTTTGCAGATATAAACGCAAATGATAATTTGCGGCAGATAGTAATGTGTATGCCAGGGTACCTTATTGATAGATGGAAAGTGAAGGCATCTGATATCAGAGAAAGAGGTGAACGGCTGTCAATTCGCCATATCAGTGATTTTATCAGAAAACAAGTAAAAGCAGAGTTCGACCCAGACTTTGGGGATTTGGAAAGAAGAAGTGATTCCAGAAGGATACAAGGGTTATATTCTCATCAGCAGATGAAGAGGGGGCCCATATGTTATCTTTGTTCTGAAGAACATAGAATCTCAGATTGCCCAACATTCACAGATTGTACTGTTCCAGAGAGGACTCAGAAGGTTCGAGACCTACGAGAGACTGTAAGACCAAGAAGGCCTGCCGTATCAACGGATGTTCACGTACACACAACAAGATGTTGCATTTTGACCCACAGGTGGCCAGTTCTATCATTGATACAAATAGTATTCTACCAGTGGTCAGGGTGATGTTTAAATCCTCAAATGGTAGGACCAGGGAAGGTAACGTCCTAATAGATGGAGGTGCAGGAACCACAATCATTCGCAAAGAATTTGCAAAATCACTTGGTCTCCAGGGTAACAAGGAGAGACTTGATCTATCACTTGTAGGATGTGAGAACTTGAGAACATTAACAGTCGCGGATTGAAATTTTGGATTTCTTCACTTGAAAGCAGTGAGGCATTTGAAGTAGAAGCTTATGAGATTGATAAGACTGTTTTGAATGTTAAGCCCTTGGATAGAAACTGGTTGAGATCATTCCCACATCTTAACAACATCGAATTGTCGCACAAGGCGGGACCTATTGATCTCATCTTGGGAGTTCAGTATTCTCACTTGCATGCTGAAGAAGAGGTTCGTCAAGGTCTTCCATTTGAGCCGATCTGAAAGAAGAGCAAGCTTGGATGGTATATTATGTGTCCAGACAAAACTCAACGTTCAGTGATATGCTCAGTGAACTTTGTTGAGAAACTTAATCTTGACAAATTCTACCAGTTTGAAACATTGGGGGTACAAGCTCCAAATTGTAAATGTTCTGTTGAAGTACTCTCAAGTGAGGATCGCATAGCACTCAAACTGATGAAAGAATCGCGTCGCACGGTTCAGGACAGATACGAGATTGGTCTTCCTTGGAAGAAGAACTCTGCCTTACTTCCAAACAACTATAATGTAGTCTATAGAAGACTTGTGTCTCTTGAGAAAAATCTCCTGAAGAATGACCAAAAGGCTAAAATGTATTGTGATGCTGTGAATGAGTATGAGCAGAAAGAATGGGCAGAAAAGATTGATGAACCCAATGTGAAAACTAATGGTTTCCCAGTTTACTATCTTCCACACCATGGAGTTTATAGACCGGACAAGCCCAGTACCCCATTGAGAGTTGTGTTTGATCCGGCATGTGTGTGTGATGGTGTATCCCTCAACTCATATCTGTAGAAGGGTCCAGGTCTCACTGGGAACTTGCTGAGTGTTCTTCTGAGGTTTCGAGAGGACAGAGTTGCTATAGTTGGAGACATCTCCAAGATGTATCTTCAGATCAGGTTGAGAGAGAGTGACACTCATTTACACAGATTCCTATGGAGAGACTTAGAGGTGGATAGAGAGCCGTCAGTGTACAGATTGCTCAGAGTGACTTTCGGTGATAAGTCCTCTCCAGACATGGCAAGTTATGTAATGCTTCGAATTGCTGAAGAGAATGAGGACAGATATCCTGATGCATCAGCAATTTTGAGAGACGACAGGTATATGGATGATCTGATTCATTCATGTGAAACCCAAGAAAAGGCTACGAAGAAAATCAATGAGGTTAATGCTGTGTTAGCTACTGGACAGTTTCTTCGCAGTTGGTTCGTGAACAGAGTAGAGAAAATCAACCACAATCGTCTTCCTCTGTCAGTCTTGATGGTGAAGAAATCAAGACCTTGGGTATTCGATGGAATCCGGATACTGATAATCTGAGTTTTACAGTCAAGAATCTGGTTGCAGAGAAATACACTAAGAGACAAGTATTATCCAGAATGTCAATGTTGTATGACCCACTTGGACTAGCTTTAGCCATCACGATCAAAGCTAGAGTAGCTATGCAGGATATCTGACGTCAGAAATCGTTGGATTGGGATGATGAGTTACCCAAAGAAATGTATGTTCAGTGGTCGAACCTGTTTCAGGAACTGCAAAGGTTGAGAGATGTTCAGTTTCCATGTTGTTTGAAACCTCCTGATTCCGTCAACACAACAACTCTACACGTCTTTGCAGACGCAAGCATGAAAGCCTATGGAGCTGCAGCATATCTCACATGTGCAACAGAAAATGAGACTTCAACACAGTTGATTATGGCAAAGGCTAGAGTTGCGCCATTGCATCAGACAACAATACCGAGATTGGAGCTTATGGCGGCATTGATTGCTTCAAGGTTGGCTACAACGATCAAAAGAGAAATCAGACAGAAGCTGTCAGATGTGATATTGTGGACAGACTCACAAATTGTGCTTCATTGGATCAGAGCAGAATCAATATCATTCAAAGCCTTTGTTGGTGTCCGCATAGCCGAGATACAATCTCAATGGAATCCAACACACTGGAGATATGTGCCAACATATTGGAATCCTGCAGATGATCTTAGCAGAGGAATTTCTTTGGAGGAATTGAATGGTAGCTGGATGAATGGGCCAGAATTCTTGAAGTTACCAGCTAATAAGTGGCCGACCCAGCCATGTGATGCAGCAACTACTGAATCCAGTAAGGAGAAAAGGAAGTGTCCAGCTATTGCTGCTTGTGCACCAATCAACCCTGTCATAGAAGCAGATAAGTTTTCATCATGGCAACGACTTCTGCAAGTTACAGCATACTGCCTAAGGTTTGTCAGGAAACTCAAGGACAAGATACACAAGGTTTCATAACTAGGGGATAATGCTATGACAGTGAGTTGTGAAGAGATGAAAGCAGCAGAATTGTATTGGATCAAGTGTGTCCAACGTGGAATGAATGATTGGAAGAGTGACTTCTGTAATCTAGCTCCCTTTGAAGAAAAGGGTATTGTTCGAGTAGGAGGTAGACTCAGACATTCTCCACTGCGGTATGATCAGATTCATCCAGTACTATTGTCTCCAGGTCACCATGTATGCAAATTGATAATGTGTGATGTTCATGTGCAAATGGGTCATGCTGGTCCAGAGAGAACATTGTGCGAGAGTAGGAGATATTATTGGATTGTGCGTGGGCGGGACCTAGCCAAGAGTATTGTGAGAAATTGTGTTGTGTGCAGGAAGTTACGTCAGCCTGGTCATACCACTTTGATGGCTGACTTGCCTCCAATAAGTTTGCTTCCATTCTCACCACCATTCCATGTAACAGGGGTTGATCTCTTCGGACCAATGTCAATCAAGTATGGTAGGAACAAAACCCAAAAGGTATGGGGAGCAATCTTCACGTGCACGAATGTGAGAGCGGTTCACTTAGACATAGTGGATGGATTGTCTACTCAGGCATTTCTACAAGCATTGCGTCGTTTTGTATCAAATCATGGATGGCCACACACAGTTATTTCTGATAACGGCACATCGTTTGTTGGAACCGAGAGAGAACTTCGTACCCTATTCAGAGAAGGCAAACAACAAATGATGGACTTTGCATTGCTGCACAGAATCAATTGGAAGTTCATCACGCCTTTGAGCCCACACCAAGATGGACACTATGAAAGTTTGATTAAACAAGTGAAAAGATCTCTGAAGGTCATCATCGGTCAACAGATTCTCACCTGGAATGAGTTATCAACTGCATTTGCAGAAGTAAAAGGTTTGCTGAACGCAAGACCATTGTATTATACAGCACAGGATCCTAATGATCCACAAGCCCTAACACCCAACCACTTCCTGTTAGGGAGAGCTTCCATGTTCCACAAGGACCGTTCCAGGAGACAAAGAACCTACATAAAAGGTTTGAATATGTGCAGATGCTGGTGAAGCAGATCTGGAATAGGTTTCTACGAGAGTATCTACCAACTCTCATGCGTAGGAGCAAGTGGCGTACACAGGGGAGACAACTCCAGATAGGAGATATTGTTCTGCTCATGGACAACAATGCACCAAGAGGAAAATGGGACTTGGCAAGAATCGTTGATTTATTTCCAGGAAAGGATGGTGTTATCAGAAATGTCAGAGTTCGCACCAAGAACGGTGAATACAACAGATCAGTACAGAAGTGCTGTCTGATCATGGAATATTTCACATAGACTGTTTTCAGATGGCACTTGGTTGCCCCCCGGAGGATTTGGTTGAAATGACATTTGAATGTAAAATAACTAATATTGAACTTCATTTATGCCAAGAAAGACATATTTTAGTTTGCCGGTTTGATCAAGCCGTTTTGGTATATGTATTGTGTTTCCAAAATAATGATGACTCCCTGTTGTGTTTTGCGAGCTCCAGCGATGAGCGTGAGTGACCCGCGATGGTCAAATGTGTGAGAATTTCTGTGTGTTGCAGAGAGTTAGCGGCTGAGCACTAATCTTCAGGTATAAAACACTGTTTTTTGTTTAATATATTATCATGTCATAAATGCAAGTTTTGGAAATACGTCAACTTTATTGATGATTCATTTTGCATTTTTCAAAGAGCGTGTTGTTCAATTTTCAATCATCTTTGAGTGCTCAAAATATATGCTGGAAGTATTTGTAATGTTTTCAAGTATTGTTATATCCCCTAAATGGTATAACTATTCTTTGTTGCGTAAATGTCGGTCAAAGAAAATGTTTATTTGCCGTAAATGTTAATTTTGGAGCGAGTTAAATTTAAGGAGAAATCCTTGTTTCAAAATGAAATGTAAACTTTATTGGGGATGATTTTGGGTGAACATTATGAATGTTTGAATACTTTTTAAGAACTGCAATTGATTTTTTTGCTTTATTATCACTAAAGAGTATATTTATTTTACTCTTCAGAACATATTTATGTTACGAAGGACTCAGCCAATAAGGAGTGGTGAACACTATCTTCTCTTCATCATTTGTACCAGTGTGATTCCCTTAATTCTGAGATCGCGATTATGAACTCTACTATCACCAAACGTATGTATAGTTTAGAGGATAGACAAGAACATTCACTCTCTGATCGTGTTGCCGCATTAATTAACAGCAAGATTAAAGAAAAAGTTGACAATGTGAAAAAGGAATTTCAAGCAAATATACTAGCCACATAAAGAAAATGTGCACGGAGAAAATATAGATATAAGAGCACACCGTCCATATATGAAATATAGGTTTGAACACAGCAATTATTGGAGACATCCAAACGCTCATGCACGTGCCGTGCGATATGACGTCATTGATGGGGGCCTATGGACGTGCAATGTGTTACTGCACGTGCATCCTGTGCAGCTGTACACAGCATGTGCAACTCAAAATTCGCTGTCACTTTGGAAAGCATGATCTGTGGTCATTCAAAAATTCAAAACTTCTCAGGCGCAGACACAAGCATATCACAAGCAAATCATGCAAGATTGACAGCTGCACAGCGTCATGAAGCCATTGGAATGATCCGCGCGGGAATGAGGCAACAACAGGTGGCAACACATTTCCAATGCCATCGTAACACGATATCGGCATTGGTGAGGCGTTATCAGAACACAAATGACGTTGCCGACCACCCACGTTCAGGGCGTCCCCGAGTAACGACGCCAAGACAGGATAGATGGATTCGAGTTACACATCTCCGACACAGGTTCCAAACGGCAGTAACGACGTCCCAGACAATTCCTGGACTGTGCCGTATCCATCCCAACACTGTCAGGAATCGTTTACGCCAGTACGGGATTCGACCACGACGCCCTGCCATACGTCCCATCCTGACACACCGTCATCGAGTCAACCGTCTAAGATGGTGTCGAAATCATGTTCGCCAACCTCGAATATGGTGGAGAAATGTTGTCGTTACAGATGAATCGAGGTTCAACATTTCCAACAGTGACGGGCGCCAACGTGTCTACCTGCGTTTGGGAGAACGTTATGCACGCAACTGTATTGTGGAGAGGAATCGTTTTGGAGGTGGCTCTGTGATGATTTGGGGTGGGATAACAGCACGGCACCGAACCCCTTTGGTGGTTGTTCAGGGCAATCTCACTGGTGTTGGCTACAGAGATCAGATTCTGAGGCCTGTGGTCATTCCTTTCCTGCAACGTCATGGCCCAGGATTGACATTTCAACAGGACAACGCTCGTCCTCACACGGCTAGGGTCGCAATGGATTTCCTTCACCATAACAATGTCATGTTACTGCCATGGTCTGCAATTTCTCCAGATCTCTCCCCAATAGAGCATGTGTGGGATGAAATGGAGCGCCGTCTGCGTCGTCTTCCACATCCTCCAGATAACGTCCGTGATTTGGCACAGGATTTGAAGAGGATATGGCAGGCCATTCCCCAGGCCTTCCATGCCCATTTGGTGGACTCCATGCGTCGCCGATGCACTGCTGTGATTCACGCACAGGGTGGTCATACCCGTTATTGACTTTGTGACTTTGTCGTTTGACCCCCTACTCCACTTTGATCTTCTGACGTCATCGTAACAGATGTTGTTCAGGTCCCGTTGACATTTTCTTATGGTCCGATCATTCAGCTGCTACAGCGTCTGCATCATTTTGTTCTTGCTGTGTTGTATTTCAATCCAGAATATATTTTCTCCGTGCACAGTTTCTTTATGTGGCTAGTATATTAGCCAGCTTGAATGCAAATTAGCGAAGTTCGAAAAGTCCTATGCAGACTGCATCAAACCAAAAGCTGCGAACAATGATATTTCCGATCGCCGTATTGTGCTAAAAAAATTGAAATTATATGAAAACGAGGCCACGGAAAAATCGATCACTAACAACAAAGTGGTGTCAGTGATCGGAGATGGTCTCAAAATATTTGTCATTAAAGTTGTCTCTGCTGAGAGGAAGAAGGCGAGAGGTGAGTACCCCAGTGTTGTGATCGCCACACTGGACACCGTGCAACAAAAGGATAAAGTTTTGAAAGCCAAAGCTAGGCTGAAAGATGTAAACAAGTTTAAGAATGTTTATATCGAATCATGTAAATCCCAAACAGAAATGAAAGAAAATGCAAATCTTAGAAAACTGTTGAAAGAAATTGGTAAAGATGATGTACTCTTTGTCAATTCTGGTGGTTATATCACTAAAAAGCAGGGTTCGAACTAGGACATAAGGGTTGGTTCTTGGAACGTAGGGGGGTGGTCCCTTACTGATGTTGATTATAGGCTTTTTCGTTCAAATACTGCCAGTTAGTTTGATTTTGACATTTTATGTATATGTGAATCATTTTAAAGAAATAATGATGTTTTATCTTAACCTGATTATAAATGGTTTGGTAGAAAAAAGAGCAAAATGGACTTGATACGTTAATAAAGGCCATAAAGGGACAGACTTATGGTTAGGGTTAGGGTTATTGGCAAGTTAGGTCTAGCAAATGACAGAAAGCAAAGAATTCCCTGTGATGTTATAGATGATAACGGCAATTTTTTTTAGAATAACAATGTTCTTGATAAGTGAAAAGATGCTTATCATCGCTTATATAGCTCCCCTTAAGATTCACAAAGTGATGTTTTACTGTTATGAATGATCGTTATCCTATGACGAATAGAAATATAAATATGGCTGCCTTAAATAAACCGGTCGACAGGCTGGAAGTCGAAAAAACTGTTTTTAATGCTAAAAGTGGTAAGGCCTGTGACCTTGATGGCATTATACCTTCTGAGGTTCTTAGAAATTCCGCCTGTGTTGATTAACCGTATAGAATCATCAAACATTGTTTTAATAACGGAGTAGTGCCCTCCAAGTGGAATGAAGGTATTCATAACCCCATACCTAAATCTGGCATGAGTGATCCCCGTAACCCACTTGAATATCGGGGCATAACCCTTATATCGATTCCAGGCAAGACTTATGCAGATATACTTAAAACTCGTTTGAGCAATTGGTTGGAGAAAAATGATATTTTAGTCGAAGAACAGAATGGTTTCCGTTCTAACAGAGATTGTATTGATCATCTTTACGTTTTATCGTCTTTAATTCAGACAAGAAAAGCCAAAAAAGATTCCACTTTTGTTTGCTTTGTTGATTTAAAAAAAGCATTCGATACTGTTAATCGAAAATGCCCGTGGTATGAATTGTTCCAACTTGGTATAAGAGGAAAATATTACATGCCATTCCTCTCTATGACAATGCAAACTGTTTTGTTAAATTCAATGAACATTTTACTGATGCTTTCTCAGTGATGTCTGCTGTAAAACAGGGGTACAAGTTATCCCTGACGTTATTTGCTGTTTATATAAACGACTTAGCCCTTTGTATTGATAACCTCAACTGTGGTGTTCAACTTGATTATGTGATAATATAAAGTTTGATGTATGCAGATGATATGGCGCTTATAGCGCCTGACGAAACGTCTTTGCAGACAATGTTGAATGTTTCAGATGTGTAGTGCAAGCATTGGAAATTAACAGTAACTGCAAGTAAAACAAACATTGTACATTTTAGATGTCCTTCAGTGACGAAATCTAATTTTGTTTTCACATGCAATGGTAATACCTTTGAGTATGTTGAGTGTTATAGATACCTCTGTATCTGGTTGAACGAACATATTCATATGAAGAAATCTGTCAGATAACTGTATAAATCTGCCAGTAGAGCCCTGTCCTCTTTATTTTCTAAGTTTGAGGCTGCTGGCGGCATCTCATATGATGTGTTTAAAAAGCTGTATGAAACTTTGGTTGAACCAGTTATGTTGTACGGCTCCGGTTTATGGGGCATTAACACATACAGAGAAATCAATACATTGCAGAACAAAGCATGTCGCTTCTTTCTTGGAGTTGTTAAGAGAGCACCCAAACCTGGCTGTTAACCGTGATAACGGTTTTACATGCCAACTGTTAAAACTGTCACGAATGTTTTAAGACTGTACATTAAGTATTCCAAGTGCAAATACTTGTAAAATAAGCAAAACTTGTAAACATATGTTTAACATGTCGAAACGATTTAAAACATCATGGAGGAGCAAAGTTGAAAAATTGCCTGTAAGTTCAATGTAGACAAAATCCTGTTATCTTCCATCCCTAAAATGCAAATATACAAAAATGCATACAAGATGACAAACAGGAATGGGAAAATGACATTTGGGTATGATGAACTACCATAATTGTAATAGGTTGGGTAAGAACATACAGGTTTTTTTAAATCAGACTTGGCTGTTGAGAATTACGTTTTTAAGCTTAGATATACTGAACCAAATTAAAAACTTCATAATCCTATAATTCTAACATTTTGATCAGTTATCATTGTGGGCCCTTATTGTGTATTTAAACAGTAATGGCCACGTATTGTCTTCAGATAACACCCGTTTTTGTGCAGGTGAATCGATCAAAATCATGTGCACAGCACTATAGTGACAAAAGTGGTTTTTCACGTGCAACTGGTCACGTGGCCATAATACCGCACGTGTTTTCAGCCATACTTGTTAGCAGTCATTAACAAAAAAAGAAAAACGCAAGAAAACAAAAGTCTTTACGGCCATTTGTCATGCCACGCCTTTCAAATGTGCAACGTAAACGTGCCATCGGCATGTTGCAGACGGGAACGTCCGTAGCTGAAGTCGAAAGGACGATGGGTTGTAGTCGACGGACTGTTTATGATTTACAGAGGCGTCTACAGCAAACGGGTGCCACCGCTGATCGCCCTCGGCCAGGTCGACCACGTGTGACGTCACATGCAGAGGATCGTCAGATTGCCTTACGTCACCTCCGTAACCGATTTTTGACGGCTACATCAACCAGAAATGAACTGTTAGGGGTAGACTGAGTGCGCAAACTGTTCAAAACCGTCTGAGAACTGCTCACCTTCAAGCACGACGGCCATACTGCGGGCCGATTCTGACTCAATTACACAGACGTCAACGTCAATTGTGGGCACGGCGACACTTACGATGGACTCAGAGGAATTGGAATCAAGTCGTCTTCAGTGATTGATGAATCCCGATTTAATCTTCGATTTGCTGATGGTAGGGCGAGGGTGTGGAGGCGCCGTCATGAACGTTACGCCCAGTGTTGTGTACAGGAAGTTGACAGATTTCGAGGCGGAAGTGTCATGGTGTGGTGTGCTTTCTGTGGCAATGCACGTTCCAGGCTTCTTGTCATCCGTAGCAACCTCAACGCTTCTGCTTACCGCGACCAGGTACTGGCACCAGAACTTCTGCCTTTTATGGCAGCACATGGAACACGACAATGCCAGACCCCACACAGCAATTTTGACAAGGAATTTCCTTCAGAATGCGGGAGTCAACGTCATAGACTGGCCGTCAAGGTCTCCCGACCTCAATCCCATCGAACACGTCTGGGATGCTCTTGGCAGAAGTCTGCGCACTCTCCAGAAGACAGACAGAACAGACAGAATATTTTATATGTGTCACACTCGTGGGGATACATGCATATAAAATTGAGTATTAAGACATGTATTGTACACGACCAATCGCTTAGCGATTTATGAGAGACACTTTAAAACTTAAGTAAAATATATACAACAATGCAATACATTAAAACACATCTGTACACACATAAAACACTATTGATGTAAAAGCTCGCGTCTCTTTCTTAAAATATCATGGCAGGTTTTGGAGGAATAAAAGCTAAGGTCCAGGCTGGATAAAATGCATAAAAACTGCTCACTCGGTTGTTTACTTATAAAATCCTGCACAGTACGAATACACTGTTTAAAAAGTAAATCTCTGACATCTTTGTATAAGGGGCAAGATAAAAGAACATGTATTTCGTCTTCGACTTTATCTGTACAGTTAAAACAATAACGTTGATAAAAAGGTATATTTTCGTAACGCCCCGTTTCTACACGTAAAGGAGCCACCCCACAACGGACCTTGACATAGGCACTTCTGTGGCCACGGGAGAGTGGCTATTTTAGATATTGTTCTGAGGAATACTCTTTTTTGTATTGTTTATAAATTCTCAGTTTATTCCTTCCGTGGTTTCGTGCAGATGTATCTTTTAAAAGCAGATTTTTCCATTTTGTTATATATTCTTCAAAGACTGACGTCTTCACTGTTTTTACAAATAGCCGGGTTTCAATAGGCATTTCTACATTACAAAAGTGTCCTAGGTCCATGTTACGTAGACGGGATGTTACCCTGAAGTTCCAACTTTTCCTTTTACACTGTTCCGTCCACCTGAATATTCCATTGTTTAAACCCCTCTGTGATGTGTTACACATTCTGGCCCAGGTTCTACACACAGCTGCCCACTGTCTCACTATTTGAGGTACCCAGCCACTTTCACCATTTACTGCTACAAACCACAGAATTTGCAAGATCTTGGCACCATTTTGCAGCAACAATGGCTTTGTCTTCCCAATCATGTGTTCACAAGCATCACAAGGTTCATGCGGAGGCGTTGTGTGGCAGTTGTCAACGCACATGGTGGCCATACACGCTACTAAACTTGTGTGCCATCAGATTCTCGTGCTTGGGACTTATGATTTAAACTGTTGATGTTATTACCGAATACCGTAGGTGCTTGGAACAAATTATGGTTACCACCGTTAATTAAAATCCTTCTTTGGACATTAATGATTAAAAATTTCCTTCTCTGATACATTTGTCCGTGGTGTATCATATATGGGATTACTTTTAAAAATGTGAAGTTTTTAATTTGACTCAGTATATAAGGACCAACGCCGTGTTTTATATTGTTCCGATGTGGAATTTTTCCCCTTACTATAGAAACTGGACGCTATTCTAAACCACCAACCCTACCATGTGATAGAATTTGTAAATACCGTTTTAATACTTTAAACATGAAAAGCACTTTCTTATCTGATGTCCTTTTTATGAAGATTTAAGATATGAATTATTTTATGAAGCTTCAAATGTATCCCAGAATTTTTATACCCTTGATGATATGCATAAGTTATGTTTTATATTGCAATCGGACGACTTACAGTATTGTTTATCAAAGACCCTTTTAGTAATGTATAAACGATTATTATCTTTCATATGAATTGTCTTTAACAATACTAATATAGAGCTGAAAATGTTATATAGCTTCATATTTTTTATGAATTATATGTGTTATATGTTTTCATCGTGTCTCATAAGCCCTATGGCTGGGCGTTACATATTTTATTATGTCACTGAGTTTGTATATAATTTATCCCTTACATTGAACGCGTGACACGCAAATAAACTACTTTCCGTTTCAATAATAGGTCAACAACGCTATAAGGTTAAGCCAACACAAAGACATTAGCTCCAAAATGATAATGAAAGAATTCAGCCAGTTTGAACATTACTGAGAACTAAGTGTTAGTGAGTGAGTATTGTTTTACGCCGCTTTTAACAATATTCCAGCAATATCACGGCGGTGGACCTGACTTTTATTTCCATACAAAACTTTATGACTGTTTATTATTACATCTTCTTGGTGAGTTTACAAAGTGTTTGCGTGCAAAGCAAGAAAGTGTTGGCTCTACAGCTCTCTTTCCAAGAAGGCATGTGCCTGACTTTTATTTCCAAAGAAAGAAAGAAACTTAGTTAATATGCTTAATATTACAAACCTAGACAGTGAAGTAAAATGCAATGATTCCTAACCTATGTCAGTCAGATTACCCCCCTGAGATGTGAAGCGCCTCACTTTGGTTCATAATATGATCCAAACAAGTACCAATAGTAAGTGAAAAATGTTCTCGTAGCTTGGATCACCAAACACACGGTAAGAACCTGCACCTTTAAACACCCAATAATTCAAAACATGCATACGATTAGGTACATATCCGTCCTGTCATTTTACACATTGCACAACGTTTAAATGAAACTTACTGAGAACATGCACGTATGTATTCCAGGCAGTATACAATGCAAGATATCAAAAGAGTGTGAAACAATATAAGAAACATGGCATGCTGTGATAGTGGCTAAAATTGAAAGTAAGCATATATTGAAATGGATTGCGCTGTTTAACTGACGACTTGTAACACCTAGAAGAGCCTTTCCGAAAACTGTAAGATGGAATGACAGTGGGGACCGTTTTGGGTTGTATAACAAGTGCACGGGAAACTGCTTACTGTTTCGTCAGTTATTATTATCTTCACAGGTTAGAGGTTTGGCAAAGTATGGCACGATAGACTCTATTGCTGGTAAATCTTGAGCCACGCAATAACAGCTTGCCATCTTTGCAACCTTGATGACACTGAATGGTTAGTTTAATCAGAATTGACTGTCAATCAGTGAATAATCAATCCCAAGTTGAGAAATTATTGTCATACATACAGCTATTGTTTTTACAATGGCACTATGTTATTGTCTTTGAGATCACAGAACCGTCACAAATGAATACTCAGTTCTTTGTGGAGAAAACATTACTTGCTATTCATGCTGATGTCATATCGGACCTTGTTTGGTCATTTCAATCACGGCGCACAACCGGCAGAAAGTGATGTTTTCAATGCCTATATGACGCACAAACCAAACGACCCTTGGTTCAAACCATTGCAGATGTAGGGATTTTTTTTATTTTAACCAAAGCACAATAGTGTCTATGCAAACATGTCTCGTTTAAGGTACTTGTGAAATAGAGATAAAATTCAAGTCCGTGTGCGATTTGTTCAATTAAAATGGCTAACAATATTGGGGCCTTATCAAATGTCATGCGTAGGTTATCGGTTGTAAAAATATGTATGAAATTCCACACAACTACAATTACGTGTTGGATTAAATGTCCCTACACTAGTGTGTAGCTAAACAGATTAGCGCTTCGATCTTTCTAAACGCGAATCGGATTAGAGGCTAATGTAAAGAGGAAATTACTTCAACAATAACAAGTTCCTAAACCAATCTTTACCAATCTCCTAGAGTGGTACTATCAGGGTCGAAGGATATACCTGACTATCTTTTCAGAATGTACAGAGCTTGATAATGAATCGTAATCTGTCTGTATTGATGTCTCTCCACAATTTGAAGAAAGGTTGATGTTTTCTGTGAAAACAAATCTTCTTTGTAAACGTGGGAACTTTGACGAGCCTATTTAATTTCTGCTTAGCAAGACGAGTATATAAGAGGTGAAGTTGGGGATATAAGCCATTAGCAACTTGGCCATCGTTCCAGCTTGTAGCCAAATTGTCCTTTTCACACACAACTTTTGAAAATGAAGCGCCAGTCAGAAATAATCTACACTTGTTTGGGATCAACTGAAACACGCTTTTTGATGACACCAAATTTTAACTTTGCTGACGATGCTCACACATCCCGACTGGTGGATTATTCTTTCACAGATGACAGTGACAACGATTATGAAAACGACAGTCGTGCTCCACATTTCAAAGAACCCCTACAGAAACTCAAATCAGAATTGGCTCTGCTCACCTCCACAGCCCGACAGGTTCAATGTGATCGTCGTCGCCGAGATGTTCAGAGAAGATTCAGCAGACATTTAAATGAAAGAGCATCCCTTAGACTAAAGACCGAAGAGGACGACGAGAAGCTGAGGAATGAATGTGTCTTAAAACGATTAAATGATGCTTTAAGTCTGCCAAAAACGCATTGCGGCATCCAAGGAAGACTATGCACGCCTCAAGAAAAACAGAGATCAAGGAAGATGAAATCCACGCAATCCAGTTCACTTACAGTGTATGATACCGAGCGACCCACCAAAAAACCCATAATGGATTTGAACATATTTCGGAGGTGTTCTAAGAAACCAGTTGTCAAGAAGGTGGCCTGCAAAAGGAAGCAAATGAGTAGTTGGGTTGTAGACGATGACGACACAGTGCCTACGGATTGCCTGTTTGTATTCCTCAAGATAAAAAGATAAACTTTCATGCAAAACTGTTTGATAGGTACATCCAAAAGAAGTGCTTTGTTTCACCCGTTTCAGTGCTATCGTATGTGTCCATATTATGTCCAATAAACTTCAAAAAGTTTACTCGTGTTTTAGTCATACTCAAATTTAATCTTTCCAAATAGGAATGAAAAAATGTCTTCAGAATGGGCGTTGCATGATAGTTACAATTCCATGTCATATTGATAGTAAACAGATTCGTTTTCTCCATTGCCATTTACATAATAGGTCAAGAACGGTATAAGGTTAAGCCAACACACAGACATTAGCTCCAGAATGATAGTGACAGAATTCAGCCAGTTTGAACATTACTGAGAACCAAGTTTTAAGCATTCAATGTAATATTTGAAAAGGGTCACTCCAAACGGTTTTGTCACTATTTATTTTGACACACAAAGAACATTTCTTCATTAAACCGATACAAAACTTTATGACTGTTTATTATTACATCTTCTTGGTGAGTTTACAAAGTGTTTGCATGCAAAGCAAGAAAGTGTTGGCTCTACAGCTCTCTTTCCAAGAAGACATGTGCCTGACTTTTATTTCCAAAGAAAGAAAGAAACTTAGTAAATATGCTTAATATTACAAACCTAGACAGTGAAGTAAAATGCAATGATTCCTAACCTATGTCAGTCAGATTACCTCCTTGAGATGTGAAGCGCCTCACTTTGGTTCATAATATGATCCAAACAAGTACCAAAAGTAAGTGAAAAATGTTCTCGTAGCTTGGATCACCAAACACACGGTAAGAACCTGCACCTTTAAACACCCAATAAAACAAAACATGCATACGATTAGGTACATATCCGTCCTGTCATTTTACACATTGCACAACGTTTAAATGAAATTTACTGAGAACATACAGGTATGTATTCCAGGCAGTATAGTGGCTAAAATTAAAAGGAAGCATATATTGAAATGGATTGCGCTGTTTAACTGACGACTTGTAACACCTAGAAGAGCCTTTCCGAAAACTGTAAGATGGAATGACAGTGGGGACCGTTTTGGGTTGTATTACAAGTGCACGGGTAACTGCTTACTGTTTCGTCAGTTATTATTATCTTCACAGGTTATCTTGACAAAGTATGGCACGATAGGCTCTATTGCTGGTAAATCTTGAGCCACGCAATAACAGCTTGCCATCTTTGCAACCTTGATGACACTGAATGATTAGTTTAATCAGAATTGACTGTCAATCAGTGAATAATCAATCCCAAGTTGAGAAATTATTGTCATACATGCAGCTATTGTTTTTACAGTGGCACTATGTTATTGTCTTTGAGATCACAGAACCGTAACAAATGAATACTCAGTTCTTTGTGGAGAAAACAGTACTTGCTATTCATGCTGATGTCATATCGGACCTTGTTTGGTCATTTCAATCACGGCGGACAACGGGCAGAAAGTGATGTTTTCAATGCCTATATGACACACAAACCAAACGACTCCTGGTTCAAACGGTTGCGGATTTTTCATTTTAACCAACGCACCAAAGTGTCTATGCAAACATGTCTCGTTTAAGGTACTTGTGAAATAGAGATAAAATTCAAGTCCGTGTGCGATTAGTTCAATTACAATGGCTAACAATATTGGGGCCTTATCAAATGTCATGCGTAGGTTATCGGTTGTAAAAATATGTATGAAATTCCACACAACTACGATTACGTGTTGGATTAAATGTCCCTACACTAGTGTGTAGCTAAACAGATTAGCGCTTCGATCTTTCCAAACGCGAATCGGATTAGAGGCTAATGTAAAGAGGAAATTATTTCAACAATAACAAGTTCTTAAACCAATCTATACCAATCTGCTAGAGTGGTACTTTTTAGGGTCGAAGGATATACCTGACTATCTTTTCAGAATGTACAGAGCTTGATAATGAATCGTAATCTGTCTGTATTGATGTCTCTCCACAATTTGAAGAAAGGTTGATGTTTTCTGTGAAAACAAATCTTCTTTGTAAACGTGGGAACTTTGACGAGCCTATTTAATTTCTGCTTAGCAAGACGAGTATATAAGAGGTGAAGTTGGGGATATAAGCCATTAGCAACTTGGCCATCGTTCCATCTTGTAGCCAAATTGTCGTTTTCACACACAACTTTTGAAAATGAAGCGCCAGTCAGAAATAATCTACACTTGTTTGGGATCAACTGAAACACGCTTTTTGATGACACCAAATTTTAACTTTGCTGACGATGCTCACACATCCCGACTGGTGGATTATTCTTTCACAGATGACAGTGACAACGATTATGAAAACGACAGTCGTGCTCCACATTTCAAAGAACCCCTACAGAAACTCAAATCAGAATTGGCTCTGCTCACCTCCACAGCCCGACAGGTTCAATGTGATCGTCGTCGCCGAGATGTTCAGAGAAGATTCAGCAGACATTTAAAGGAAAGAGCATCCCTTAGACTAAAGACCGAAGAGGACGACGAGAAGCTGAGGAATGAATGTGTCTTAAAACGATTAAATGATGCTTTAAGTCTGCCAAAAACGCATTGCGGCATCCAAGGAAGACTATGCACGCCTCAAGAAAAACAGAGATCAAGGAAGATGAAATCCACGCAATCCAGTTCACTTACAGTGTATGATACCGAGCGACCCACCAAAAAACCCAAAATGGATTTGAACATATTTCGGAGGTGTTCTATTAAACCAGTTGTCAAGAAGGTGGCCTGCAAAAGGAAGCAAATGAGTAGTTGGGTTGTAGACGATGACGACACAGTGCCTACGGATTGCCTGTTTGGATTCCTCAAGATAAAAAGATAAACTTTCATGCAAAACTGTTTGATAGGTACATCCAAAAGAAGTGCTTTGTTTCACCCGTTTCAGTGCTATCGTATGTGTCCATATTATGTCCAATAAACTTCAAAAGTTTACTCGTGTTTTAGTCATACTCAAATTTAATCTTTCCAAATAGGAATGAAAAAATGTCTTCAGAATGGGCGTTGCATGATAGTTACAATTCCATGTCATATTGATAGTAAACAGATTCGTTTTCTCCATTGCCATTTACATAATAGGTCAAGAACGGTATAAGGTTAAGCCAACACAAAGACATTAGCTCCAGAATGATAGTGACAGAATTCAGCCAGTTTGAACATTACTGAGAACCAAGTTTTAAGCATTCAATATAATATTTGAAAAGGGTCACTCCAAACGGTTTTGTCACTACTTATTTTGACACACAAAGAACATTTCTTCATTAAACCGATACAAAACTTTATGACTGTTTATTATTACATCTTCTTGGTGAGTTTACAAAGTGTTTGCATGCAAAGCAAGAAAGTGTTGGCTCTACAGCTCTCTTTCCAAGAAGACATGTGCCTGACTTTTATTTCCAAAGAAAGAAAGAAACTTAGTAAATATGCTTAATATTACAAACCTAGACAGTGAAGTAAAATGCAATGATTCCTAACCTATGTCAGTCAGATTACCTCCTTGAAATGTTAAGCGCCTCACTTTGGTTCATAATATGATCCAAACAAGTACCAAAAGTAAGTGAAAAATGTTCTCGTAGCTTGGATCACCAAACACACGGTAAGAACCTGCACCTTTAAACACCCAATAAAACAAAACATGCATACGATTAGGTACATATCCGTCCTGTCATTTTACACATTGCACAACGTTTAAATGAAATTTACTGAGAACATACAGGTATGTATTCCAGGCAGTATACAATGCAAGATATCAAAAGAGTGTGAAACAATATAAGAAACATGGCATGTTGTGATAGTGGCTAAAATTAAAAGGAAGCATATATTGAAATGGATTGCGCTGTTTAACTGACGACTTGTAACACCTAGAAGAGCCTTTCCGAAAACTGTAAGATGGAATGACAGTGGGGACCGTTTTGGGTTGTATAACAAGTGCACGGGAAACTGCTTACTGTTTCGTCAGTTATTATTATCTTCACAGGTTATCTTGACAAAGTATGGCACGATAGGCTCTATTGCTGGTAAATCTTGAGCCACGCAATAACAGCTTGCCATCTTTGCAACCTTGATGACACTGAATGATTAGTTTAATCAGAATTGACTGTCAATCAGTGAATAATCAATCCCAAGTTGAGAAATTATTGTCATACATACAGCTATTGTTTTTACAGTGGCGCTATGTTATTGTCTTTGAGATCACAGAACCGTCACAAATGAATAGTATTACTCAGTTCTTTGTGGAGAAAACATTACTTGCTATTCATGCTGATGTCATATCGGACCTTGTTTGGTCATTTCAATCAAGGCGGACAACGGGCAGAAAGTGATGTTTTCAATGCCTATATGACACACAAACCAAACGACTCCTGGTTCAAACCGTTGCAGTTGTGGGGATTTTTCATTTTAACCAACGCACCAAAGTGTCTATGCAAACATGTCTCGTTTAAGGTACTTGTGAAATAGAGATAAAATTCAATTCCGTGTGCGATTTGTTCAATTACAATGGCTAACAATATTGGGGCCTTATCAAATGTCATGCGTAGGTTATCGGTTGTAAAAATATGTATGAAATTCCACACAACTACAATTACGTGTTGGATTAAATGTCCCTACACTAGTGTGTAGCTAAACAGATTAGCGCTTCGATCTTTCCAAACGCGAATCGGATTAGAGGCTAATGTAAAGAGGAAATTATTTCAACAATAACAAGTTCTTAAACCAATCTATACCAATCTGCTAGAGTGGTACTATCAGGGTCGAAGGATATACCTGACTATCTCTTCAGAATGTACAGAGCTTGATAATGAATCGTAATCTGTCTGTATTGATGTCTCTCCACAATTTGAAGAAAGGTTGATGTTTTCTGTGAAAACAAATCTTCTTTATAAACGTGGGAATTTTGACGAGCCTATTTAATTTCTGCTTAGCAAGACGAGTATATAAGAGGTGAAGTTGGGGATATAAGCCATTAGCAACTTGGCCATCGTTCCAGCTTGTAGCCAAATTGTCCTTTTCACACACAACTTTTGAAAATGAAGCGCCAGTCAGAAATAATCTACACTTGTTTGGGATCAACTGAAACACGCTTTTTGATGACACCAAATTTTAACTTTGCTGACGATGCTCACACATCCCGACTGGTGGATTATTCTTTCACAGATGACAGTGACAACGATTATGAAAACGACAGTCGTGCTCCACATTTCAAAGAACCCCTACAGAAACTCAAATCAGAATTGGCTCTGCTCACCTCCAGAGCCCGACAGGTTCAATGTGATCGTCGTCGCCGAGATGTTCAGAGAAGATTCAGCAGACATTTAAAGGAAAGAGCATCCCTTAGACTAAAGACCGAAGAGGACGACGAGAAGCTGAGGAATGAATGTGTCTTAAAACGATTAAATGATGCTTTAAGTCTGCCAAAAACGCATTGCGGCATCCAAGGAAGACTATGCACGCCTCAAGAAAAACAGAGATCAAGGAAGATGAAATCCACGCAATCCAGTTCACTTACAGTGTATGATACCGAGCGACCCACCAAAAAAAACAAAATGGATTTGAACATATTTCGGAGGTGTTCTAAGAAACCAGTTGTCAAGAAGGTGGCCTGCAAAAGGAAGCAAATGAGTAGTTGGGTTGTAGACGATGACGACACAGTGCCTACTGATTGCCTGTTTGGATTCCTCAAGATAAAAAGATAAACTTTCATGCAAAACTGTTTGATAGGTACATCCAAAAGAAGTGCTTTGTTTCACCCGTTTCAGTGCTATCGTATGTGTCCATATTATGTCCAATAAACTTCAAAAAGTTTACTCGTGTTTTAGTCATACTCAAATTTAATCTTTCCAAATAGGAATGAAAAAATGTCTTCAGAATGGGCGTTGCATGATAGTTACAATTCCATGTCATATTGATAGTAAGCAGATTCGTTTTCTCCATTGCCATTTACATAATAGGTCAAGAACGGTATAAGGTTAAGCCAACACAAAGACATTAGCTCCAGAATGATAGTGACAGAATTCAGCCAGTTTGAACATTACTGAGAACCAAGTTTTAAGCATTCAATGTAATATTTGAAAAGGGTCACTCCAAACGGTTTTGTCACTATTTATTTTGACACACAAAGAACTTTTCTTCATTAAACCGATACAAAACTTTATGACTGTTTATCATTACATCTTCTTGGTGAGTTTACAAAGTGTTTGCATGCAAAGCAAGAAAGTGTTGGCTCTACAGCTCTCTTTCCAAGAAGACATGTGCCTGACTTTTATTTCCAAAGAAAGAAACAAACTTAGTAAATATGCTTAATATTACAAACCTAGACAGTGAAGTAAAATGCAATGATTCCTAACCCATGTCAGTCAGATTACCTCCTTGAGATGTGAAGCGCCTCACTTTGGTTCATAATATGATCCAAACAAGTACCAATAGTAAGTGAAAAATGTTCTCGTAGCTTGGATCACCAAACACACGGTAAGAACCTGCACCTTTAAACACCCAATAAAACAAAACATGCATACGATTAGGTACATATCCGTCCTGTCATTTTACACATTGCACAACGTTTAAATGAAATTTACTGAGAACATACAGGTATGTATTCCAGGCAGTATACAATGCAAGATATCAAAAGAGTGTGAAACAATATAAGAAACATGGCATGCTGTGATAGTGGCTAAAATTAAAAGGAAGCATATATTGAAATGGATTGCGCTGTTTAACTGACGACTTGTAACACCTAGAAGAGCCTTTCCGAAAACTGTAAGGTGGAATGACAGTGGGGACCGTTTTGGGTTGTATAACAAGTGCACGGGAAACTGCTTACTGTTTCGTCAGTTATTATTATCTTCACAGGTTATCTTGACAAAGTATGGCACGATAGGCTCTATTGCTGGTAAATCTTGAGCCACGCAATAACAGCTTGGCATCTTTGCAACCTTGATGACACTGAATGATTAGTTTAATCAGAATTGACTGTCAATCAGTGAATAATCAATCCCAAGTTGAGAAATTATTGTCATACATATAGCTATTGTTTTTACAGTGGCACTATGTTATTGTCTTTGAGATCACAGAACCGTCACAAATGAATAGTATTACTCAGTTCTTTGTGGAGAAAACATTACTTGCTATTCATGCTGATGTCATATCGGACCTTGTTTGGTCATTTCAATCAAGGCGGACAACGGGCAGAAAGTGATGTTTTCAATGCCTATATGACACACAAACCAAACGACTCCTGGTTCAACCCGTTGCAGTTGTGGGGATTTTTCATTTTAACCAACGCACCAAAGTGTCTATGCAAACATGTCTCGTTTAAGGTACTTGTGAAATAGAGATAAAATTCAAGTCCGTGTGCGATTTGTTCAATTACAATGGCTAACAATATTGGGGCCTTATCAAATGTCATGCGTAGGTTATCGGTTGTAAAAATATGTATGAAATTCCACACAACTACAATTACGTGTTGGATTAAATGTCCCTACACTAGTGTGTAGCTAAACAGATTAGCGCTTCGATCTTTCCAAACGCGAATCGGATTAGAGGCTAATGTAAAGAGGAAATTATTTCAACAATAACAAGTTCTTAAACCAATCTATACCAATCTGCTAGAGTGGTACTATCAGGGCCGAAGGATATACCTGACTATCTTTTCAGAATGTACAGAGCTTGATAATGAATCGTAATCTGTCTGTATTGATGTCTCTCCACAATTTGAAGAAAGGTTGATGTTTTCTGTGAAAACAAATCTTCATTGTAAACGTGGGAACTTTGACGAGCCTATTTAATTTCTGCTTAGCAAGACGAGTATATAAGAGGTGAAGTTGGGGATATAAGCCATTAGCAACTTGGCCATCGTTCCAGCTTGTAGCCAAATTGTCCTTTTCACACACAACTTTTGAAAATGAAGCGCCAGTCTGAAATAATCTACACTTGTTTGGGATCAACTGAAACACGCTTTTTGATGACACCAAATTTTAACTTTGCTGACGATGCTCACACATCCCGACTGGTGGATTATTCTTTCACAGATGACAGTGACAACGATTATGAAAACGACAGTCGTGCTCCACATTTCAAAGAACCCCTACAGAAACTCAAATCAGAATTGGCTCTGCTCACCTCCAGAGCCCGACAGGTTCAATGTGATCGTCGTCGCCGAGATGTTCAGAGAAGATTCAGCAGTCATTTAAAGGAAAGAGCATCCCTTAGACTAAAGACCGAAGAGGACGACGAGAAGCTGAGGAATGAATGTGTCTTAAAACGATTAAATGATGCTTTAAGTCTGCCAAAAACGCATTGCGGCATCCAAGGAAGACTATGCACGCCTCAAGAAAAACAGAGATCAAGGAAGATGAAATCCACGCAATCCAGTTCACTTACAGTGTATGATACCGAGCGACCCACCAAAAAACCCAAAATGGATTTGAACATATTTCGGAGGTGTTCTAAGAAACCAGTTGTCAAGAAGGTGGCCTGCAAAAGGAAGCAAATGAGTAGTTGGGTTGTAGACGATGACGACACAGTGCCTACGGATTGCCTGTTTGGATTCCTCAAGATAAAAAGATAAACTTTCATGCAAAACTGTTTGATAGGTACATCCAAAAGAAGTGCTTTGTTTCACCCGTTTCAGTGCTATCGTATGTGTCCATATTATGTCCAATAAACTTCAAAAACTTTACTCGTGTTTTAGTCATACTCAAATTTAATCTTTCCAAATAGGAATGAAAAAATGTCTTCAGAATGGGCGTTGCATGATAGTTACAATTCCATGTCATATTGATAGTAAAAGCAGATTCGTTTTCTCCATTGCCATTTACATAATAGGTCAAGAACGGTATAAGGTTAAGCCAACACAAAGACATTAGCTCCAGAATGATAGTGACAGAATTCAGCCAGTTTTAACATTACTGAGAACCAAGTTTTAAGCATTCAATGTAATATTTGAAAAGGGTCACTCCAAACGGTTTTGTCACTATTTATTTTGACACACAAAGAACTTTTCTTCATTAAACCGATACAAAACTTTATGACTGTTTATCATTACATCTTCTTGGTGAGTTTACAAAGTGTTTGCATGCAAAGCAAGAAAGTGTTGGCTCTACAGCTCTCTTTCCAAGAAGACATGTGCCTGACTTTTATTTCCAAAGAAAGAAAGAAACTTAGTAAATATGCTTAATATTACAAACCTAGACAGTGAAGTAAAATGCAATGATTCCTAACCCATGTCAGTCAGATTACCTCCTTGAGATGTGAAGCGCCTCACTTTGGTTCATAATATGATCCAAACAAGTACCAATAGTAAGTGAAAAATGTTCTCGTAGCTTGGATCACCAAACACACGGTAAGAACCTGCACCTTTAAACACCCAATAAAACAAAACATGCATACGATTAGGTACATATCCGTCCTGTCATTTTACACATTGCACAACGTTTAAATGAAATCTACTGAGAACATACAGGTATGTATTCCAGGCAGTATACAATGCAAGATATCAAAAGAGTGTGAAACAATATAAGAAACATGGCATGCTGTGATAGTGGCTAAAATTAAAAGGAAGCATATATTGAAATGGATTGCGCTGTTTAACTGACGACTTGTAACACCTAGAAGAGCCTTTCCGAAAACTGTAAGATGGAATGACAGTGGGGACCGTTTTGGGTTGTATAACAAGTGCACGGGAAACTGCTTACTGTTTCGTCAGTTATTATTATCTTCACAGGTTATCTTGACAAAGTATGGCACGATAGGCTCTATTGCTGGTAAATCTTGAGCCACGCAATAACAGCTTGGCATCTTTGCAACCTTGATGACACTGAATGATTAGTTTAATCAGAATTGACTGTCAATCAGTGAATAATCAATCCCAAGTTGAGAAATTATTGTCATACATACAGCTATTGTTTTTACAGTGGCACTATGTTATTGTCTTTGAGATCACAGAACCGTCACAAATGAATAGTATTACTCAGTTCTTTGTGGAGAAAACATTACTTGCTATTCATGCTGATGTCATATCGGACCTTGTTTGGTCATTTCAATCAAGGCGGACAACGGGCAGAAAGTGATGTTTTCAATGCCTATATGACACACAAACCAAACGACTCCTGGTTCAACCCGTTGCAGTTGTGGGGATTTTTCATTTTAACCAACGCACCAAAGTGTCTATGCAAACATGTCTCGTTTAAGGTACTTGTGAAATAGAGATAAAATTCAAGTCCGTGTGCGATTTGTTCAATTACAATGGCTAACAATATTGGGGCCTTATCAAATGTCATGCGTAGGTTATCGGTTGTAAAAATATGTATGAAATTCCACACAACTACAATTACGTGTTGGATTAAATGTCCCTACACTAGTGTGTAGCTAAACAGATTAGCGCTTCGATCTTTCCAAACGCGAATCGGATTAGAGGCTAATGTAAAGAGGAAATTATTTCAACAATAACAAGTTCTTAAACCAATCTATACCAATCTGCTAGAGTGGTACTATCAGGGTCGAAGGATATACCTGACTATCTTTTCAGAATGTACAGAGCTTGATAATGAATCGTAATCTGTCTGTATTGATGTCTCTCCACAATTTGAAGAAAGGTTGATGTTTTCTGTGAAAACAAATCTTCATTGTAAACGTGGGAACTTTGACGAGCCTATTTAATTTCTGCTTAGCAAGACGAGTATATAAGAGGTGAAGTTGGGGATATAAGCCATTAGCAACTTGGCCATCGTTCCAGCTTGTAGCCAAATTGTCCTTTTCACACACAACTTTTGAAAATGAAGCGCCAGTCTGAAATAATCTACACTTGTTTGGGATCAACTGAAACACGCTTTTTGATGACACCAAATTTTAACTTTGCTGACGATGCTCACACATCCCGACTGGTGGATTATTCTTTCACAGATGACAGTGACAACGATTATGAAAACGACAGTCGTGCTCCACATTTCAAAGAACCCCTACAGAAACTCAAATCAGAATTGGCTCTGCTCACCTCCAGAGCCCGACAGGTTCAATGTGATCGTCGTCGCCGAGATGTTCAGAGAAGATTCAGCAGACATTTAAAGGAAAGAGCATCCCTTAGACTAAAGACCGAAGAGGACGACGAGAAGCTGAGGAATGAATGTGTCTTAAAACGATTAAATGATGCTTTAAGTCTGCCAAAAACGCATTGCGGCATCCAAGGAAGACTATGCACGCCTCAAGAAAAACAGAGATCAAGGAAGATGAAATCCACGCAATCCAGTTCACTTACAGTGTATGATACCGAGCGACCCACCAAAAAACCCAAAATGGATTTGAACATATTTCGGAGGTGTTCTAAGAAACCAGTTGTCAAGAAGGTGGCCTGCAAAAGGAAGCAAATGAGTAGTTGGGTTGTAGACGATGACGACACAGTGCCTACGGATTGCCTGTTTGGATTCCTCAAGATAAAAAGATAAACTTTCATGCAAAACTGTTTGATAGGTACATCCAAAAGAAGTGCTTTGTTTCACCCGTTTCAGTGCTATCGTATGTGTCCATATTATGTCCAATAAACTTCAAAAAGTTTACTCGTGTTTTAGTCATACTCAAATTTAATCTTTCCAAATAGGAATGAAAAAATGTCTTCAGAATGGGCGTTGCATGATAGTTACAATTCCATGTCATATTGATAGTAAGCAGATTCGTTTTCTCCATTGCCATTTACATAATAGGTCAAGAACGGTATAAGGTTAAGCCAACACAAAGACATTAGCTCCAGAATGATAGTGACAGAATTCAGCCAGTTTGAACATTACTGAGAACCAAGTTTTAAGCATTCAATGTAATATTTGAAAAGGGTCACTCCAAACGGTTTTGTCACTATTTATTTTGACACACAAAGAACTTTTCTTCATTAAACCGATACAAAACTTTATGACTGTTTATCATTACATCTTCTTGGTGAGTTTACAAAGTGTTTGCATGCAAAGCAAGAAAGTGTTGGCTCTACAGCTCTCTTTCCAAGAAGACATGTGCCTGACTTTTATTTCCAAAGAAACAAACTTAGTAAATATGCTTAATATTACAAACCTAGACAGTGAAGTAAAATGCAATGATTCCTAACCCATGTCAGTCAGATTACCTCCTTGAGATGTGAAGCGCCTCACTTTGGTTCATAATATGATCCAAACAAGTACCAATAGTAAGTGAAAAATGTTCTCGTAGCTTGGATCACCAAACACACGGTAAGAACCTGCACCTTTAAACACCCAATAAAACAAAACATGCATACGATTAGGTACATATCCGTCCTGTCATTTTACACATTGCACAACGTTTAAATGAAATTTACTGAGAACATACAGGTATGTATTCCAGGCAGTATACAATGCAAGATATCAAAAGAGTGTGAAACAATATAAGAAACATGGCATGCTGTGATAGTGGCTAAAATTAAAAGGAAGCATATATTGAAATGGATTGCGCTGTTTAACTGACGACTTGTAACACCTAGAAGAGCCTTTCCGAAAACTGTAAGATGGAATGACAGTGGGGACCGTTTTGGGTTGTATAACAAGTGCACGGGAAACTGCTTACTGTTTCGTCAGTTATTATTATCTTCACAGGTTATCTTGACAAAGTATGGCACGATAGGCTCTATTGCTGGTAAATCTTGAGCCACGCAATAACAGCTTGGCATCTTTGCAACCTTGATGACACTGAATGATTAGTTTAATCAGAATTGACTGTCAATCAGTGAATAATCAATCCCAAGTTGAGAAATTATTGTCATACATACAGCTATTGTTTTTACAGTGGCACTATGTTATTGTCTTTGAGATCACAGAACCGTAACAAATGAATAGTATTACTCAGTTCTTTGTGGAGAAAACATTACTTGCTATTCATGCTGATGTCATATCGGACCTTGTTTGGTCATTTCAATCACGGCGGACAACGGGCAGAAAGTGATGTTTTCAATGCCTATATGACACACAAACCAAACGACTCCTGGTTCAACCCGTTGCAGTTGTGGGGATTTTTCATTTTAACCAACGCACCAAAGTGTCTATGCAAACATGTCTCGTTTAAGGTACTTGTGAAATAGAGATAAAATTCAAGTCCGTGTGCGATTTGTTCAATTACAATGGCTAACAATATTGGGGCCTTATCAAATGTCATGCGTAGGTTATCGGTTGTAAAAATATGTATGAAATTCCACACAACTACAATTACGTGTTGGATTAAATGTCCCTACACTAGTGTGTAGCTAAACAGATTAGCGCTTCGATCTTTCCAAACGCGAATCGGATTAGAGGCTAATGTAAAGAGGAAATTATTTCAACAATAACAAGTTCTTAAACCAATCTATACCAATCTGCTAGAGTGGTACTATCAGGGTCGAAGGATATACCTGACTATCTTTTCAGAATGTACAGAGCTTGATAATGAATCGTAATCTGTCTGTATTGATGTCTCTCCACAATTTGAAGAAAGGTTGATGTTTTCTGTGAAAACAAATCTTCATTGTAAACGTGGGAACTTTGACGAGCCTATTTAATTTCTGCTTAGCAAGACGAGTATATAAGAGGTGAAGTTGGGGATATAAGCCATTAGCAACTTGGCCATCGTTCCAGCTTGTAGCCAAATTGTCCTTTTCACACACAACTTTTGAAAATGAAGCGCCAGTCTGAAATAATCTACACTTGTTTGGGATCAACTGAAACACGCTTTTTGATGACACCAAATTTTAACTTTGCTGACGATGCTCACACATCCCGACTGGTGGATTATTCTTTCACAGATGACAGTGACAACGATTATGAAAACGACAGTCGTGCTCCACATTTCAAAGAACCCCTACAGAAACTCAAATCAGAACTGGCTCTGCTCACTTCCAGAGCCCGACAGGTTCAATGTGATCGTCGTCGCCGAGATGTTCAGAGAAGATTCAGCAGACATTTAAAGGAAAGAGCATCCCTTAGACTAAAGACCGAAGAGGACGACGAGAAGCTGAGGAATGAATGTGTCTTAAAACGATTAAATGATGCTTTAAGTCTGCCAAAAACGCATTGCGGCATCCAAGGAAGACTATGCACGCCTCAAGAAAAACAGAGATCAAGGAAGATGAAATCCACGCAATCCAGTTCACTTACAGTGTATGATACCGAGCGACCCACCAAAAAACCCAAAATGGATTTGAACATATTTCGGAGGTGTTCTAAGAAACCAGTTGTCAAGAAGGTGGCCTGCAAAAGGAAGCAAATGAGTAGTTGGGTTGTAGACGATGACGACACAGTGCCTACGGATTGCCTGTTTGGATTCCTCAAGATAAAAAGATAAACTTTCATGCAAAACTGTTTGATAGGTACATCCAAAAGAAGTGCTTTGTTTCACCCGTTTCAGTGCTATCGTATGTGTCCATATTATGTCCAATAAACTTCAAAAACTTTACTCGTGTTTTAGTCATACTCAAATTTAATCTTTCCAAATAGGAATGAAAAAATGTCTTCAGAATGGGCGTTGCATGATAGTTACAATTCCATGTCATATTGATAGTAAAAGCAGATTCGTTTTCTCCATTGCCATTTACATAATAGGTCAAGAACGGTATAAGGTTAAGCCAACACAAAGACATTAGCTCCAGAATGATAGTGACAGAATTCAGCCAGTTTGAACATTACTGAGAACCAAGTTTTAAGCATTCAATGTAATATTTGAAAAGGGTCACTCCAAACGGTTTTGTCACTATTTATTTTGACACACAAAGAACTTTTCTTCATTAAACCGATACAAAACTTTATGACTGTTTATCATTACATCTTCTTGGTGAGTTTACAAAGTGTTTGCATGCAAAGCAAGAAAGTGTTGGCTCTACAGCTCTCTTTCCAAGAAGACATGTGCCTGACTTTTATTTCCAAAGAAAGAAAGAAACTTAGTAAATATGCTTAATATTACAAACCTAGACAGTGAAGTAAAATGCAATGATTCCTAACCCATGTCAGTCAGATTACCTCCTTGAGATGTGAAGCGCCTCACTTTGGTTCATAATATGATCCAAACAAGTACCAATAGTAAGTGAAAAATGTTCTCGTAGCTTGGATCACCAAACACACGGTAAGAACCTGCACCTTTAAACACCCAATAAAACAAAACATGCATACGATTAGGTACATATCCGTCCTGTCATTTTACACATTGCACAACGTTTAAATGAAATCTACTGAGAACATACAGGTATGTATTCCAGGCAGTATACAATGCAAGATATCAAAAGAGTGTGAAACAATATAAGAAACATGGCATGCTGTGATAGTGGCTAAAATTAAAAGGAAGCATATATTGAAATGGATTGCGCTGTTTAACTGACGACTTGTAACACCTAGAAGAGCCTTTCCGAAAACTGTAAGATGGAATGACAGTGGGGACCGTTTTGGGTTGTATAACAAGTGCACGGGAAACTGCTTACTGTTTCGTCAGTTATTATTATCTTCACAGGTTATCTTGACAAAGTATGGCACGATAGGCTCTATTGCTGGTAAATCTTGAGCCACGCAATAACAGCTTGGCATCTTTGCAACCTTGATGACACTGAATGATTAGTTTAATCAGAATTGACTGTCAATCAGTGAATAATCAATCCCAAGTTGAGAAATTATTGTCATACATACAGCTATTGTTTTTACAGTGGCACTATGTTATTGTCTTTGAGATCACAGAACCGTCACAAATGAATAGTATTACTCAGTTCTTTGTGGAGAAAACATTACTTGCTATTCATGCTGATGTCATATCGGACCTTGTTTGGTCATTTCAATCAAGGCGGACAACGGGCAGAAAGTGATGTTTTCAATGCCTATATGACACACAAACCAAACGACTCCTGGTTCAACCCGTTGCAGTTGTGGGGATTTTTCATTTTAACCAACGCACCAAAGTGTCTATGCAAACATGTCTCGTTTAAGGTACTTGTGAAATAGAGATAAAATTCAAGTCCGTGTGCGATTTGTTCAATTACAATGGCTAACAATATTGGGGCCTTATCAAATGTCATGCGTAGGTTATCGGTTGTAAAAATATGTATGAAATTCCACACAACTACAATTACGTGTTGGATTAAATGTCCCTACACTAGTGTGTAGCTAAACAGATTAGCGCTTCGATCTTTCCAAACGCGAATCGGATTAGAGGCTAATGTAAAGAGGAAATTATTTCAACAATAACAAGTTCTTAAACCAATCTATACCAATCTGCTAGAGTGGTACTATCAGGGTCGAAGGATATACCTGACTATCTTTTCAGAATGTACAGAGCTTGATAATGAATCGTAATCTGTCTGTATTGATGTCTCTCCACAATTTGAAGAAAGGTTGATGTTTTCTGTGAAAACAAATCTTCATTGTAAACGTGGGAACTTTGACGAGCCTATTTAATTTCTGCTTAGCAAGACGAGTATATAAGAGGTGAAGTTGGGGATATAAGCCATTAGCAACTTGGCCATCGTTCCAGCTTGTAGCCAAATTGTCCTTTTCACACACAACTTTTGAAAATGAAGCGCCAGTCTGAAATAATCTACACTTGTTTGGGATCAACTGAAACACGCTTTTTGATGACACCAAATTTTAACTTTGCTGACGATGCTCACACATCCCGACTGGTGGATTATTCTTTCACAGATGACAGTGACAACGATTATGAAAACGACAGTCGTGCTCCACATTTCAAAGAACCCCTACAGAAACTCAAATCAGAATTGGCTCTGCTCACCTCCAGAGCCCGACAGGTTCAATGTGATCGTCGTCGCCGAGATGTTCAGAGAAGATTCAGCAGACATTTAAAGGAAAGAGCATCCCTTAGACTAAAGACCGAAGAGGACGACGAGAAGCTGAGGAATGAATGTGTCTTAAAACGATTAAATGATGCTTTAAGTCTGCCAAAAACGCATTGCGGCATCCAAGGAAGACTATGCACGCCTCAAGAAAAACAGAGATCAAGGAAGATGAAATCCACGCAATCCAGTTCACTTACAGTGTATGATACCGAGCGACCCACCAAAAAACCCAAAATGGATTTGAACATATTTCGGAGGTGTTCTAAGAAACCAGTTGTCAAGAAGGTGGCCTGCAAAAGGAAGCAAATGAGTAGTTGGGTTGTAGACGATGACGACACAGTGCCTACGGATTGCCTGTTTGGATTCCTCAAGATAAAAAGATAAACTTTCATGCAAAACTGTTTGATAGGTACATCCAAAAGAAGTGCTTTGTTTCACCCGTTTCAGTGCTATCGTATGTGTCCATATTATGTCCAATAAACTTCAAAAAGTTTACTCGTGTTTTAGTCATACTCAAATTTAATCTTTCCAAATAGGAATGAAAAAATGTCTTCAGAATGGGCGTTGCATGATAGTTACAATTCCATGTCATATTGATAGTAAGCAGATTCGTTTTCTCCATTGCCATTTACATAATAGGTCAAGAACGGTATAAGGTTAAGCCAACACAAAGACATTAGCTCCAGAATGATAGTGACAGAATTCAGCCAGTTTGAACATTACTGAGAACCAAGTTTTAAGCATTCAATGTAATATTTGAAAAGGGTCACTCCAAACGGTTTTGTCACTATTTATTTTGACACACAAAGAACTTTTCTTCATTAAACCGATACAAAACTTTATGACTGTTTATCATTACATCTTCTTGGTGAGTTTACAAAGTGTTTGCATGCAAAGAAAGAAAGTGTTGGCTCTACAGCTCTCTTTCCAAGAAGACATGTGCCTGATTTTTATTTCCAAAGAAAGAAAGAAACTTAGTAAATATGCTTAATATTACAAACCTAGACAGTGAAGTAAAATGCAATGATTCCTAACCCATGTCAGTCAGATTACCTCCTTGAGATGTGAAGCGCCTCACTTTGGTTCATAATATGATCCAAACAAGTACCAATAGTAAGTGAAAAATGTTCTCGTAGCTTGGATCACCAAACACACGGTAAGAACCTGCACCTTTAAACACCCAATAAAACAAAACATGCATACGATTAGGTACATATCCGTCCTGTCATTTTACACATTGCACAACGTTTAAATGAAATTTACTGAGAACATACAGGTATGTATTCCAGGCAGTATACAATGCAAGATATCAAAAGAGTGTGAAACAATATAAGAAACATGGCATGCTGTGATAGTGGCTAAAATTAAAAGGAAGCATATATTGAAATGGATTGCGCTGTTTAACTGACGACTTGTAACACCTAGAAGAGCCTTTCCGAAAACTGTAAGATGGAATGACAGTGGGGACCGTTTTGGGTTGTATAACAAGTGCACGGGAAACTGCTTACTGTTTCGTCAGTTATTATTATCTTCACAGGTTATCTTGACAAAGTATGGCACGATAGGCTCTATTGCTGGTAAATCTTGAGCCACGCAATAACAGCTTGGCATCTTTGCAACCTTGATGACACTGAATGATTAGTTTAATCAGAATTGACTGTCAATCAGTGAATAATCAATCCCAAGTTGAGAAATTATTGTCATACATACAGCTATTGTTTTTACAGTGGCACTATGTTATTGTCTTTGAGATCACAGAACCGTCACAAATGAATAGTATTACTCAGTTCTTTGTGGAGAAAACATTACTTGCTATTCATGCTGATGTCATATCGGACCTTGTTTGGTCATTTCAATCACGGCGGACAACGGGCAGAAAGTGATGTTTTCAATGCCTATATGACACACAAACCAAACGACTCCTGGTTCAACCCGTTGCAGTTGTGGGGATTTTTCATTTTAACCAATGCACCAAAGTGTCTATGCAAACATGTCTCGTTTAAGGTACTTGTGAAAAAGAGATAAAATTCAAGTCCGTGTGAGATTTGTTCAATTACAATGGCTAACAATATTGGGGCCTTATCAAATGTCATGCGTAGGTTATCGGTTGTAAAAATATGTATGAAATTCCACACAACTACAATTACGTGTTGGATTAAATGTCCCTACACTAGTGTGTAGCTAAACAGATTAGCGCTTCGATCTTTCCAAACGCGAATCGGATTAGAGGCTAATGTAAAGAGGAAATTATTTCAACAATAACAAGTTCTTAAACCAATCTATACCAATCTGCTAGAGTGGTACTATCAGGGTCGAAGGATATACCTGACTATCTTTTCAGAATGTACAGAGCTTGATAATGAATCGTAATCTGTCTGTATTGATGTCTCTCCACAATTTGAAGAAAGGTTGATGTTTTCTGTGAAAACAAATCTTCATTGTAAACGTGGGAACTTTGACGAGCCTATTTAATTTCTGCTTAGCAAGACGAGTATATAAGAGGTGAAGTTGGGGATATAAGCCATTAGCAACTTGGCCATCGTTCCAGCTTGTAGCCAAATTGTCCTTTTCACACACAACTTTTGAAAATGAAGCGCCAGTCTGAAATAATCTACACTTGTTTGGGATCAACTGAAACACGCTTTTTGATGACACCAAATTTTAACTTTGCTGACGATGCTCACACATCCCGACTGGTGGATTATTCTTTCACAGATGACAGTGACAACGATTATGAAAACGACAGTCGTGCTCCACATTTCAAAGAACCCCTACAGAAACTCAAATCAGAATTGGCTCTGCTCACCTCCAGAGCCCGACAGGTTCAATGTGATCGTCGTCGCCGAGATGTTCAGAGAAGATTCAGCAGACATTTAAAGGAAAGAGCATCCCTTAGACTAAAGACCGAAGAGGACGACGAGAAGCTGAGGAATGAATGTGTCTTAAAACGATTAAATGATGCTTTAAGTCTGCCAAAAACGCATTGCGGCATCCAAGGAAGACTATGCACGCCTCAAGAAAAACAGAGATCAAGGAAGATGAAATCCACGCAATCCAGTTCACTTACAGTGTATGATACCGAGCGACCCACCAAAAAACCCAAAATGGATTTGAACATATTTCGGAGGTGTTCTAAGAAACCAGTTGTCAAGAAGGTGGCCTGCAAAAGGAAGCAAATGAGTAGTTGGGTTGTAGACGATGACGACACAGTGCCTACGGATTGCCTGTTTGGATTCCTCAAGATAAAAAGATAAACTTTCATGCAAAACTGTTTGATAGGTACATCCAAAAGAAGTGCTTTGTTTCACCCGTTTCAGTGCTATCGTATGTGTCCATATTATGTCCAATAAACTTCAAAAAGTTTACTCGTGTTTTAGTCATACTCAAATTTAATCTTTCCAAATAGGAATGAAAAAATGTCTTCAGAATGGGCGTTGCATGATAGTTACAATTCCATGTCATATTGATAGTAAGCAGATTCGTTTTCTCCATTGCCATTTACATAATAGGTCAAGAACGGTATAAGGTTAAGCCAACACAAAGACATTAGCTCCAGAATGATAGTGACAGAATTCAGCCAGTTTGAACATTACTGAGAACCAAGTTTTAAGCATTCAATGTAATATTTGAAAAGGGTCACTCCAAACGGTTTTGTCACTATTTATTTTGACACACAAAGAACTTTTCTTCATTAAACCGATACAAAACTTTATGACTGTTTATCATTACATCTTCTTGGTGAGTTTACAAAGTGTTTGCATGCAAAGAAAGAAAGTGTTGGCTCTACAGCTCTCTTTCCAAGAAGACATGTGCCTGATTTTTATTTCCAAAGAAAGAAAGAAACTTAGTAAATATGCTTAATATTACAAACCTAGACAGTGAAGTAAAATGCAATGATTCCTAACCCATGTCAGTCAGATTACCTCCTTGAGATGTGAAGCGCCTCACTTTGGTTCATAATATGATCCAAACAAGTACCAATAGTAAGTGAAAAATGTTCTCGTAGCTTGGATCACCAAACACACGGTAAGAACCTGCACCTTTAAACACCCAATAAAACAAAACATGCATACGATTAGGTACATATCCGTCCTGTCATTTTACACATTGCACAACGTTTAAATGAAATTTACTGAGAACATACAGGTATGTATTCCAGGCAGTATACAATGCAAGATATCAAAAGAGTGTGAAACAATATAAGAAACATGGCATGCTGTGATAGTGGCTAAAATTAAAAGGAAGCATATATTGAAATGGATTGCGCTGTTTAACTGACGACTTGTAACACCTAGAAGAGCCTTTCCGAAAACTGTAAGATGGAATGACAGTGGGGACCGTTTTGGGTTGTATAACAAGTGCACGGGAAACTGCTTACTGTTTCGTCAGTTATTATTATCTTCACAGGTTATCTTGACAAAGTATGGCACGATAGGCTCTATTGCTGGTAAATCTTGAGCCACGCAATAACAGCTTGGCATCTTTGCAACCTTGATGACACTGAATGATTAGTTTAATCAGAATTGACTGTCAATCAGTGAATAATCAATCCCAAGTTGAGAAATTATTGTCATACATACAGCTATTGTTTTTACAGTGGCACTATGTTATTGTCTTTGAGATCACAGAACCGTAACAAATGAATAGTATTACTCAGTTCTTTGTGGAGAAAACATTACTTGCTATTCATGCTGATGTCATATCGGACCTTGTTTGGTCATTTCAATCACGGCGGACAACGGGCAGAAAGTGATGTTTTCAATGCCTATATGACACACAAACCAAACGACTCCTGGTTCAACCCGTTGCAGTTGTGGGGATTTTTCATTTTAACCAATGCACCAAAGTGTCTATGCAAACATGTCTCGTTTAAGGTACTTGTGAAAAAGAGATAAAATTCAAGTCCGTGTGAGATTTGTTCAATTACAATGGCTAACAATATTGGGGCCTTATCAAATGTCATGCGTAGGTTATCGGTTGTAAAAATATGTATGAAATTCCACACAACTACAATTACGTGTTGGATTAAATGTCCCTACACTAGTGTGTAGCTAAACAGATTAGCGCTTCGATCTTTCCAAACGCGAATCGGATTAGAGGCTAATGTAAAGAGGAAATTATTTCAACAATAACAAGTTCTTAAACCAATCTATACCAATCTGCTAGAGTGGTACTATCAGGGTCGAAGGATATACCTGACTATCTTTTCAGAATGTACAGAGCTTGATAATGAATCGTAATCTGTCTGTATTGATGTCTCTCCACAATTTGAAGAAAGGTTGATGTTTTCTGTGAAAACAAATCTTCATTGTAAACGTGGGAACTTTGACGAGCCTATTTAATTTCTGCTTAGCAAGACGAGTATATAAGAGGTGAAGTTGGGGATATAAGCCATTAGCAACTTGGCCATCTTTCCAGCTTGTAGCCAAATTGTCGTTTTCACACACAACTTTTGAAAATGAAGCGCCAGTCTGAAATAATCTACACTTGTTTGGGATCAACTGAAACACGCTTTTTGATGACACCAAATTTTAACTTTGCTGACGATGCTCACACATCCCGACTGGTGGATTATTCTTTCACAGATGACAGTGACAACGATTATGAAAACGACAGTCGTGCTCCACATTTCAAAGAACCCCTACAGAAACTCAAATCAGAATTGGCTCTGCTCACCTCCAGAGCCCGACAGGTTCAATGTGATCGTCGTCGCCGAGATGTTCAGAGAAGATTCAGCAGACATTTAAAGGAAAGAGCATCCCTTAGACTAAAGACCGAAGAGGACGACGAGAAGCTGAGGAATGAATGTGTCTTAAAACGATTAAATGATGCTTTAAGTCTGCCAAAAACGCATTGCGGCATCCAAGGAAGACTATGCACGCCTCAAGAAAAACAGAGATCAAGGAAGATGAAATCCACGCAATCCAGTTCACTTACAGTGTATGATACCGAGCGACCCACCAAAAAACCCAAAATGGATTTGAACATATTTCGGAGGTGTTCTAAGAAACCAGTTGTCAAGAAGGTGGCCTGCAAAAGGAAGCAAATGAGTAGTTGGGTTGTAGACGATGACGACACAGTGCCTACGGATTGCCTGTTTGGATTCCTCAAGATAAAAAGATAAACTTTCATGCAAAACTGTTTGATAGGTACATCCAAAAGAAGTGCTTTGTTTCACCCGTTTCAGTGCTATCGTATGTGTCCATATTATGTCCAATAAACTTCAAAAAGTTTACTCGTGTTTTAGTCATACTCAAATTTAATCTTTCCAAATAGGAATGAAAAAATGTCTTCAGAATGGGCGTTGAATGATAGTTACAATTCCATGTCATATTGATAGTAAAAGCAGATTCGTTTTCTCCAATGCCATTTACATAATAGGTCAAGAACGGTATAAGGTTAAGCCAACACAAAGACATTAGCTCCAGAATGATAGTGACAGAATTCAGCCAGTTTGAACATTACTGAGAACCAAGTTTTAAGCATTCAATGTAATATTTGAAAAGGGTCACTCCAAACGGTTTTGTCACTATTTATTTTGACACACAAAGAACTTTTCTTCATTAAACCGATACAAAACTTTATGACTGTTTATCATTACATCTTCTTGGTGAGTTTACGAAGTGTTTGCATGCAAAGCAAGAAAGTGTTGGCTCTACAGCTCTCTTTCCAAGAAGACATGTCCCTGACTTTTATTTCCAAAGAAAGAAAGAAACTTAGTAAATATGCTTAATATTACAAACCTAGACAGTGAAGTAAAATGCAATGATTCCTAACCCATGTCAGTCAGATTACCTCCTTGAGATGTGAAGCGCCTCACTTTGGTTCATAATATGATCCAAACAAGTACCAATAGTAAGTGAAAAATGTTCTCGTAGCTTGGATCACCAAACACACGGTAAGAACCTGCACCTTTAAACACCCAATAAAACAAAACATGCATACGATTAGGTACATATCCGTCCTGTCATTTTACACATTGCACAACGTTTAAATGAAATTTACTGAGAACATACAGGTATGTATTCCAGGCAGTATACAATGCAAGATATCAAAAGAGTGTGAAACAATATAAGAAACATGGCATGCTGTGATAGTGGCTAAAATTAAAAGGAAGCATATATTGAAATGGATTGCGCTGTTTAACTGACGACTTGTAACACCTAGAAGAGCCTTTCCGAAAACTGTAAGATGGAATGACAGTGGGGACCGTTTTGGGTTGTATAACAAGTGCACGGGAAACTGCTTACTGTTTCGTCAGTTATTATTATCTTCACAGGTTATCTTGACAAAGTATGGCACGATAGGCTCTATTGCTGGTAAATCTTGAGCCACGCAATAACAGCTTGGCATCTTTGCAACCTTGATGACACTGAATGATTAGTTTAATCAGAATTGACTGTCAATCAGTGAATAATCAATCCCAAGTTGAGAAATTATTGTCATACATACAGCTATTGTTTTTACAGTGGCACTATGTTATTGTCTTTGAGATCACAGAACCGTAACAAATGAATAGTATTACTCAGTTCTTTGTGGAGAAAACATTACTTGCTATTCATGCTGATGTCATATCGGACCTTGTTTGGTCATTTCAATCACGGCGGACAACGGGCAGAAAGTGATGTTTTCAATGCCTATATGACACACAAACCAAACGACTCCTGGTTCAACCCGTTACAGTTGTGGGGATTTTTCATTTTAACCAATGCACCAAAGTGTCTATGCAAACATGTCTCGTTTAAGGTACTTGTGAAAAAGAGATAAAATTCAAGTCCGTGTGAGATTTGTTCAATTACAATGGCTAACAATATTGGGGCCTTATCAAATGTCATGCGTAGGTTATCGGTTGTAAAAATATGTATGAAATTCCACACAACTACAATTACGTGTTGGATTAAATGTCCCTACACTAGTGTGTAGCTAAACAGATTAGCGCTTCGATCTTTCCAAACGCGAATCGGATTAGAGGCTAATGTAAAGAGGAAATTATTTCAACAATAACAAGTTCTTAAACCAATCTATACCAATCTGCTAGAGTGGTACTATCAGGGTCGAAGGATATACCTGACTATCTTTTCAGAATGTACAGAGCTTGATAATGAATCGTAATCTGTCTGTATTGATGTCTCTCCACAATTTGAAGAAAGGTTGATGTTTTCTGTGAAAACAAATCTTCATTGTAAACGTGGGAACTTTGACGAGCCTATTTAATTTCTGCTTAGCAAGACGAGTATATAAGAGGTGAAGTTGGGGATATAAGCCATTAGCAACTTGGCCATCTTTCCAGCTTGTAGCCAAATTGTCGTTTTCACACACAACTTTTGAAAATGAAGCGCCAGTCTGAAATAATCTACACTTGTTTGGGATCAACTGAAACACGCTTTTTGATGACACCAAATTTTAACTTTGCTGACGATGCTCACACATCCCGACTGGTGGATTATTCTTTCACAGATGACAGTGACAACGATTATGAAAACGACAGTCGTGCTCCACATTTCAAAGAACCCCTACAGAAACTCAAATCAGAATTGGCTCTGCTCACCTCCAGAGCCCGACAGGTTCAATGTGATCGTCGTCGCCGAGATGTTCAGAGAAGATTCAGCAGACATTTAAAGGAAAGAGCATCCCTTAGACTAAAGACCGAAGAGGACGACGAGAAGCTGAGGAATGAATGTGTCTTAAAACGATTAAATGATGCTTTAAGTCTGCCAAAAACGCATTGCGGCATCCAAGGAAGACTATGCACGCCTCAAGAAAAACAGAGATCAAGGAAGATGAAATCCACGCAATCCAGTTCACTTACAGTGTATGATACCGAGCGACCCACCAAAAAACCCAAAATGGATTTGAACATATTTCGGAGGTGTTCTAAGAAACCAGTTGTCAAGAAGGTGGCCTGCAAAAGGAAGCAAATGAGTAGTTGGGTTGTAGACGATGACGACACAGTGCCTACGGATTGCCTGTTTGGATTCCTCAAGATAAAAAGATAAACTTTCATGCAAAACTGTTTGATAGGTACATCCAAAAGAAGTGCTTTGTTTCACCCGTTTCAGTGCTATCGTATGTGTCCATATTATGTCCAATAAACTTCAAAAAGTTTACTCGTGTTTTAGTCATACTCAAATTTAATCTTTCCAAATAGGAATGAAAAAATGTCTTCAGAATGGGCGTTGAATGATAGTTACAATTCCATGTCATATTGATAGTAAAAGCAGATTCGTTTTCTCCATTGCCATTTACATAATAGGTCAAGAACGGTATAAGGTTAAGCCAACACAAAGACATTAGCTCCAGAATGATAGTGACAGAATTCAGCCAGTTTGAACATTACTGAGAACCAAGTTTTAAGCATTCAATGTAATATTTGAAAAGGGTCACTCCAAACGGTTTTGTCACTATTTATTTTGACACACAAAGAACTTTTCTTCATTAAACCGATACAAAACTTTATGACTGTTTATCATTACATCTTCTTGGTGAGTTTACGAAGTGTTTGCATGCAAAGCAAGAAAGTGTTGGCTCTACAGCTCTCTTTCCAAGAAGACATGTCCCTGACTTTTATTTCCAAAGAAAGAAAGAAACTTAGTAAATATGCTTAATATTACAAACCTAGACAGTGAAGTAAAATGCAATGATTCCTAACCCATGTCAGTCAGATTACCTCCTTGAGATGTGAAGCGCCTCACTTTGGTTCATAATATGATCCAAACAAGTACCAATAGTAAGTGAAAAATGTTCTCGTAGCTTGGATCACCAAACACACGGTAAGAACCTGCACCTTTAAACACCCAATAAAACAAAACATGCATACGATTAGGTACATATCCGTCCTGTCATTTTACACATTGCACAACGTTTAAATGAAATTTACTGAGAACATACAGGTATGTATTCCAGGCAGTATACAATGCAAGATATCAAAAGAGTGTGAAACAATATAAGAAACATGGCATGCTGTGATAGTGGCTAAAATTAAAAGGAAGCATATATTGAAATGGATTGCGCTGTTTAACTGACGACTTGTAACACCTAGAAGAGCCTTTCCGAAAACTGTAAGATGGAATGACAGTGGGGACCGTTTTGGGTTGTATAACAAGTGCACGGGAAACTGCTTACTGTTTCGTCAGTTATTATTATCTTCACAGGTTATCTTGACAAAGTATGGCACGATAGGCTCTATTGCTGGTAAATCTTGAGCCACGCAATAACAGCTTGGCATCTTTGCAACCTTGATGACACTGAATGATTAGTTTAATCAGAATTGACTGTCAATCAGTGAATAATCAATCCCAAGTTGAGAAATTATTGTCATACATACAGCTATTGTTTTTACAGTGGCACTATGTTATTGTCTTTGAGATCACAGAACCGTAACAAATGAATAGTATTACTCAGTTCTTTGTGGAGAAAACATTACTTGCTATTCATGCTGATGTCATATCGGACCTTGTTTGGTCATTTCAATCACGGCGGACAACGGGCAGAAAGTGATGTTTTCAATGCCTATATGACACACAAACCAAACGACTCCTGGTTCAACCCGTTACAGTTGTGGGGATTTTTCATTTTAACCAATGCACCAAAGTGTCTATGCAAACATGTCTCGTTTAAGGTACTTGTGAAAAAGAGATAAAATTCAAGTCCGTGTGAGATTTGTTCAATTACAATGGCTAACAATATTGGGGCCTTATCAAATGTCATGCGTAGGTTATCGGTTGTAAAAATATGTATGAAATTCCACACAACTACAATTACGTGTTGGATTAAATGTCCCTACACTAGTGTGTAGCTAAACAGATTAGCGCTTCGATCTTTCCAAACGCGAATCGGATTAGAGGCTAATGTAAAGAGGAAATTATTTCAACAATAACAAGTTCTTAAACCAATCTATACCAATCTGCTAGAGTGGTACTATCAGGGTCGAAGGATATACCTGACTATCTTTTCAGAATGTACAGAGCTTGATAATGAATCGTAATCTGTCTGTATTGATGTCTCTCCACAATTTGAAGAAAGGTTGATGTTTTCTGTGAAAACAAATCTTCATTGTAAACGTGGGAACTTTGACGAGCCTATTTAATTTCTGCTTAGCAAGACGAGTATATAAGAGGTGAAGTTGGGGATATAAGCCATTAGCAACTTGGCCATCTTTCCAGCTTGTAGCCAAATTGTCGTTTTCACACACAACTTTTGAAAATGAAGCGCCAGTCTGAAATAATCTACACTTGTTTGGGATCAACTGAAACACGCTTTTTGATGACACCAAATTTTAACTTTGCTGACGATGCTCACACATCCCGACTGGTGGATTATTCTTTCACAGATGACAGTGACAACGATTATGAAAACGACAGTCGTGCTCCACATTTCAAAGAACCCCTACAGAAACTCAAATCAGAACTGGCTCTGCTCACTTCCAGAGCCCGACAGGTTCAATGTGATCGTCGTCGCCGAGATGTTCAGAGAAGATTCAGCAGACATTTAAAGGAAAGAGCATCCCTTAGACTAAAGACCGAAGAGGACGACGAGAAGCTGAGGAATGAATGTGTCTTAAAACGATTAAATGATGCTTTAAGTCTGCCAAAAACGCATTGCGGCATCCAAGAAAGACTATGCACGCCTCAAGAAAAACAGAGATCAAGGAAGATGAAATCCACGCAATCCAGTTCACTTACAGTGTATGATACCGAGCGACCCACCAAAAAACCCAAAATGGATTTGAACATATTTCGGAGGTGTTCTAAGAAACCAGTTGTCAAGAAGGTGGCCTGCAAAAGGAAGCAAATGAGTAGTTGGGTTGTAGACGATGACGACACAGTGCCTACGGATTGCCTGTTTGGATTCCTCAAGATAAAAAGATAAACTTTCATGCAAAACTGTTTGATAGGTACATCCAAAAGAAGTGCTTTGTTTCACCCGTTTCAGTGCTATCGTATGTGTCCATATTATGTCCAATAAACTTCAAAAAGTTTACTCGTGTTTTAGTCATACTCAAATTTAATCTTTCCAAATAGGAATGAAAAAATGTCTTCAGAATGGGCGTTGCATGATAGTTACAATTCCATGTCATATTGATAGTAAGCAGATTCGTTTTCTCCATTGCCATTTACATAATAGGTCAAGAACGGTATAAGGTTAAGCCAACACAAAGACATTAGCTCCAGAATGATAGTGACAGAATTCAGCCAGTTTGAACATTACTGAGAACCAAGTTTTAAGCATTCAATGTAATATTTGAAAAGGGTCACTCCAAACGGTTTTGTCACTATTTATTTTGACACACAAAGAACTTTTCTTCATTAAACCGATACAAAACTTTATGACTGTTTATCATTACATCTTCTTGGTGAGTTTACAAAGTGTTTGCATGCAAAGAAAGAAAGTGTTGGCTCTACAGCTCTCTTTCCAAGAAGACATGTGCCTGATTTTTATTTCCAAAGAAAGAAAGAAACTTAGTAAATATGCTTAATATTACAAACCTAGACAGTGAAGTAAAATGCAATGATTCCTAACCCATGTCAGTCAGATTACCTCCTTGAGATGTGAAGCGCCTCACTTTGGTTCATAATATGATCCAAACAAGTACCAATAGTAAGTGAAAAATGTTCTCGTAGCTTGGATCACCAAACACACGGTAAGAACCTGCACCTTTAAACACCCAATAAAACAAAACATGCATACGATTAGGTACATATCCGTCCTGTCATTTTACACATTGCACAACGTTTAAATGAAATTTACTGAGAACATACAGGTATGTATTCCAGGCAGTATACAATGCAAGATATCAAAAGAGTGTGAAACAATATAAGAAACATGGCATGCTGTGATAGTGGCTAAAATTAAAAGGAAGCATATATTGAAATGGATTGCGCTGTTTAACTGACGACTTGTAACACCTAGAAGAGCCTTTCCGAAAACTGTAAGATGGAATGACAGTGGGGACCGTTTTGGGTTGTATAACAAGTGCACGGGAAACTGCTTACTGTTTCGTCAGTTATTATTATCTTCACAGGTTATCTTGACAAAGTATGGCACGATAGGCTCTATTGCTGGTAAATCTTGAGCCACGCAATAACAGCTTGGCATCTTTGCAACCTTGATGACACTGAATGATTAGTTTAATCAGAATTGACTGTCAATCAGTGAATAATCAATCCCAAGTTGAGAAATTATTGTCATACATACAGCTATTGTTTTTACAGTGGCACTATGTTATTGTCTTTGAGATCACAGAACCGTCACAAATGAATAGTATTACTCAGTTCTTTGTGGAGAAAACATTACTTGCTATTCATGCTGATGTCATATCGGACCTTGTTTGGTCATTTCAATCAAGGCGGACAACGGGCAGAAAGTGATGTTTTCAATGCCTATATGACACACAAACCAAACGACTCCTGGTTCAACCCGTTGCAGTTGTGGGGATTTTTCATTTAAACCAACGCACCAAAGTGTCTATGCAAACATGTCTCGTTTAAGGTACTTGTGAAATAGAGATAAAATTCAAGTCCGTGTGCGATTTGTTCAATTACAATGGCTAACAATATTGGGGCCTTATCAAATGTCATGCGTAGGTTATCGGTTGCAAAAATATGTATGAAATTCCACACAACTACAATTACGTGTTGGATTAAATGTCCCTACACTAGTGTGTAGCTAAACAGATTAGCTCTTCGATCTTTCCAAACGCGAATCGGATTAGAGGCTAATGTAAAGAGGAAATTATTTCAACAATAACAAGTTCTTAAACCAATCTATACCAATCTGCTAGAGTGGTACTATCAGGGTCGAAGGATATACCTGACTATCTTTTCAGAATGTACAGAGCTTGATAATGAATCGTAATCTGTCTGTATTGATGTCTCTCCACAATTTGAAGAAAGGTTGATGTTTTCTGTGAAAACAAATCTTCATTGTAAACGTGGGAACTTTGACGAGCCTATTTAATTTCTGCTTAGCAAGACGAGTATATAAGAGGTGAAGTTGGGGATATAAGCCATTAGTAACTTGGCCATCGTTCCAGCTTGTAGCCAAATTGTCCTTTTCACACACAACTTTTGAAAATGAAGCGCCAGTCTGAAATAATCTACACTTGTTTGGGATCAACTGAAACACGCTTTTTGATGACACCAAATTTTAACTTTGCTGACGATGCTCACACATCCCGACTGGTGGATTATTCTTTCACAGATGACAGTGACAACGATTATGAAAACGACAGTCGTGCTCCACATTTCAAAGAACCCCTACAGAAACTCAAATCAGAATTGGCTCTGCTCACCTCCAGAGCCCGACAGGTTCAATGTGATCGTCGTCGCCGAGATGTTCAGAGAAGATTCGGCAGACATTTAAAGGAAAGAGCATCCCTTAGACTAAAGACCGAAGAGGACGACGAGAAGCTGAGGAATGAATGTGTCTTAAAACGATTAAATGATGCTTTAAGTCTGCCAAAAACGCATTGCGGCATCCAAGGAAGACTATGCACGCCTCAAGAAAAACAGAGATCAAGGAAGATGAAATCCACGCAATCCAGTTCACTTACAGTGTATGATACCGAGCGACCCACCAAAAAACCCAAAATGGATTTGAACATATTTCGGAGGTGTTCTAAGAAACCAGTTGTCAAGAAGGTGGCCTGCAAAAGGAAGCAAATGAGTAGTTGGGTTGTAGACGATGACGACACAGTGCCTACGGATTGCCTGTTTGGATTCCTCAAGATAAAAAGATAAACTTTCATGCAAAACTGTTTGATAGGTACATCCAAAAGAAGTGCTTTGTTTCACCCGTTTCAGTGCTATCGTATGTGTCCATATTATGTCCAATAAACTTCAAAAAGTTTACTCGTGTTTTAGTCATACTCAAATTTAATCTTTCCAAATAGGAATGAAAAAATGTCTTCAGAATGGGCGTTGCATGATAGTTACAATTCCATGTCATATTGATAGTAAGCAGATTCGTTTTCTCCATTGCCATTTACATAATAGGTCAAGAACGGTATAAGGTTAAGCCAACACAAAGACATTAGCTCCAGAATGATAGTGACAGAATTCAGCCAGTTTGAACATTACTGAGAACCAAGTTTTAAGCATTCAATGTAATATTTGAAAAGGGTCACTCCAAACGGTTTTGTCACTATTTATTTTGACACACAAAGAACTTTTCTTCATTAAACCGATACAAAACTTTATGACTGTTTATCATTACATCTTCTTGGTGAGTTTACAAAGTGTTTGCATGCAAAGCAAGAAAGTGTTGGCTCTACAGCTCTCTTTCCAAGAAGACATGTGCCTGACTTTTATTTCCAAAGAAAGAAAGAAACTTAGTAAATATGCTTAATATTACAAACCTAGACAGTGAAGTAAAATGCAATGATTCCTAACCCATGTCAGTCAGATTACCTCCTTGAGATGTGAAGCGCCTCACTTTGGTTCATAATATGATCCAAACAAGTACCAATAGTAAGTGAAAAATGTTCTCGTAGCTTGGATCACCAAACACACGGTAAGAACCTGCACCTTTAAACACCCAATAAAACAAAACATGCATACGATTAGGTACATATCCGTCCTGTCATTTTACACATTGCACAACGTTTAAATGAAATCTACTGAGAACATACAGGTATGTATTCCAGGCAGTATACAATGCAAGATATCAAAAGAGTGTGAAACAATATAAGAAACATGGCATGCTGTGATAGTGGCTAAAATTAAAAGGAAGCATATATTGAAATGGATTGCGCTGTTTAACTGACGACTTGTAACACCTAGAAGAGCCTTTCCGAAAACTGTAAGATGGAATGACAGTGGGGACCGTTTTGGGTTGTATAACAAGTGCACGGGAAACTGCTTACTGTTTCGTCAGTTATTATTATCTTCACAGGTTATCTTGACAAAGTATGGCACGATAGGCTCTATTGCTGGTAAATCTTGAGCCACGCAATAACAGCTTGGCATCTTTGCAACCTTGATGACACTGAATGATTAGTTTAATCAGAATTGACTGTCAATCAGTGAATAATCAATCCCAAGTTGAGAAATTATTGTCATACATACAGCTATTGTTTTTACAGTGGCACTATGTTATTGTCTTTGAGATCACAGAACCGTCACAAATGAATAGTATTACTCAGTTCTTTGTGGAGAAAACATTACTTGCTATTCATGCTGATGTCATATCGGACCTTGTTTGGTCATTTCAATCAAGGCGGACAACGGGCAGAAAGTGATGTTTTCAATGCCTATATGACACACAAACCAAACGACTCCTGGTTCAACCCGTTGCAGTTGTGGGGATTTTTCATTTAAACCAACGCACCAAAGTGTCTATGCAAACATGTCTCGTTTAAGGTACTTGTGAAATAGAGATAAAATTCAAGTCCGTGTGCGATTTGTTCAATTACAATGGCTAACAATATTGGGGCCTTATCAAATGTCATGCGTAGGTTATCGGTTGTAAAAATATGTATGAAATTCCACACAACTACAATTACGTGTTGGATTAAATGTCCCTACACTAGTGTGTAGCTAAACAGATTAGCTCTTCGATCTTTCCAAACGCGAATCGGATTAGAGGCTAATGTAAAGAGGAAATTATTTCAACAATAACAAGTTCTTAAACCAATCTATACCAATCTGCTAGAGTGGTACTATCAGGGTCGAAGGATATACCTGACTATCTTTTCAGAATGTACAGAGCTTGATAATGAATCGTAATCTGTCTGTATTGATGTCTCTCCACAATTTGAAGAAAGGTTGATGTTTTCTGTGAAAACAAATCTTCATTGTAAACGTGGGAACTTTGACGAGCCTATTTAATTTCTGCTTAGCAAGACGAGTATATAAGAGGTGAAGTTGGGGATATAAGCCATTAGTAACTTGGCCATCGTTCCAGCTTGTAGCCAAATTGTCCTTTTCACACACAACTTTTGAAAATGAAGCGCCAGTCTGAAATAATCTACACTTGTTTGGGATCAACTGAAACACGCTTTTTGATGACACCAAATTTTAACTTTGCTGACGATGCTCACACATCCCGACTGGTGGATTATTCTTTCACAGATGACAGTGACAACGATTATGAAAACGACAGTCGTGCTCCACATTTCAAAGAACCCCTACAGAAACTCAAATCAGAATTGGCTCTGCTCACCTCCAGAGCCCGACAGGTTCAATGTGATCGTCGTCGCCGAGATGTTCAGAGAAGATTCGGCAGACATTTAAAGGAAAGAGCATCCCTTAGACTAAAGACCGAAGAGGACGACGAGAAGCTGAGGAATGAATGTGTCTTAAAACGATTAAATGATGCTTTAAGTCTGCCAAAAACGCATTGCGGCATCCAAGGAAGACTATGCACGCCTCAAGAAAAACAGAGATCAAGGAAGATGAAATCCACGCAATCCAGTTCACTTACAGTGTATGATACCGAGCGACCCACCAAAAAACCCAAAATGGATTTGAACATATTTCGGAGGTGTTCTAAGAAACCAGTTGTCAAGAAGGTGGCCTGCAAAAGGAAGCAAATGAGTAGTTGGGTTGTAGACGATGACGACACAGTGCCTACGGATTGCCTGTTTGGATTCCTCAAGATAAAAAGATAAACTTTCATGCAAAACTGTTTGATAGGTACATCCAAAAGAAGTGCTTTGTTTCACCCGTTTCAGTGCTATCGTATGTGTCCATATTATGTCCAATAAACTTCAAAAAGTTTACTCGTGTTTTAGTCATACTCAAATTTAATCTTTCCAAATAGGAATGAAAAAATGTCTTCAGAATGGGCGTTGCATGATAGTTACAATTCCATGTCATATTGATAGTAAGCAGATTCGTTTTCTCCATTGCCATTTACATAATAGGTCAAGAACGGTATAAGGTTAAGCCAACACAAAGACATTAGCTCCAGAATGATAGTGACAGAATTCAGCCAGTTTGAACATTACTGAGAACCAAGTTTTAAGCATTCAATGTAATATTTGAAAAGGGTCACTCCAAACGGTTTTGTCACTATTTATTTTGACACACAAAGAACTTTTCTTCATTAAACCGATACAAAACTTTATGACTGTTTATCATTACATCTTCTTGGTGAGTTTACAAAGTGTTTGCATGCAAAGCAAGAAAGTGTTGGCTCTACAGCTCTCTTTCCAAGAAGACATGTGCCTGATTTTTATTTCCAAAGAAAGAAAGAAACTTAGTAAATATGCTTAATATTACAAACCTAGACAGTGAAGTAAAATGCAATGATTCCTAACCCATGTCAGTCAGATTACCTCCTTGAGATGTGAAGCGCCTCACTTTGGTTCATAATATGATCCAAACAAGTACCAATAGTAAGTGAAAAATGTTCTCGTAGCTTGGATCACCAAACACACGGTAAGAACCTGCACCTTTAAACACCCAATAAAACAAAACATGCATACGATTAGGTACATATCCGTCCTGTCATTTTACACATTGCACAACGTTTAAATGAAATTTACTGAGAACATACAGGTATGTATTCCAGGCAGTATACAATGCAAGATATCAAAAGAGTGTGAAACAATATAAGAAACATGGCATGCTGTGATAGTGGCTAAAATTAAAAGTAAGCATATATTGAAATGGATTGCGCTGTTTAACTGACGACTTGTAACACCTAGAAGAGCCTTTCCGAAAACTGTAAGATGGAATGACAGTGGGGACCGTTTTGGGTTGTATAACAAGTGCACGGGAAACTGCTTACTGTTTCGTCAGTTATTATTATCTTCACAGGTTATCTTGACAAAGTATGGCACGATAGGCTCTATTGCTGGTAAATCTTGAGCCACGCAATAACAGCTTGGCATCTTTGCAACCTTGATGACACTGAATGATTAGTTTAATCAGAATTGACTGTCAATCAGTGAATAATCAATCCCAAGTTGAGAAATTATTGTCATACATACAGCTATTGTTTTTACAGTGGCACTATGTTATTGTCTTTGAGATCACAGAACCGTAACAAATGAATACTCAGTTCTTTGTGGAGAAAACATTACTTGCTATTCATGCTGATGTCATATCGGACCTTGTTTGGTCATTTCAATCACGGCGGACAACGGGCAGAAAGTGATGTTTTCAATGCCTATATGACACACAAACCAAACGACTCCTGGTTCAAACCGTTGCAGTTGTGGGGATTTTTCATTTTAACCAACGCACCAAAGTGTCTATGCAAACATGTCTCGTTTAAGGTACTTGTGAAATAGAGATAAAATTCAAGTCCGTGTGCGATTTGTTCAATTACAATGGCTAACAATATTGGGGCCTTATCAAATGTCATGCGTAAGTTATCGGTTGTAAAAATATGTATGAAATTCCACACAACTACAATTACGTGTTGGATTAAATGTCCCCACACTAGTGTGTAGCTAAACAGATAAGCGCTTCGATCTTTCCAAACGCGAATCGGATTAGAGGCTAATGTAAAGAGGAAATTATTTCAACAATAACAAGTCCTTAAACCAATCTATACCAATCTGCTAGAGTGGTACTATCAGGGTCGAAGGATATACCTGACTATCTTTTCAGAATGTACAGAGCTTGATAATGAATCGTAATCTGTCTGTATTGATGTCTCTCCACAATTTGAAGAAAGGTTGATGTTTTCTGTGAAAACAAATCTTCTTTGTAAACGTGGGAACTTTGACGAGCCTATTTTATTTCTGCTTAGCAAGACGAGTATATAAGAGGTGAAGTTGGGGATATAAGCCATTAGCAACTTGGCCATCTTTCCAGCTTGTAGCCAAATTGTCCTTTTCACACACAACTTTTGAAAATGAAGCGCCAGTCTGAAATAATCTACACTTGTTTGGGATCTACTGAAACACGCTTTTTGATGACACCAAATTTTAACTTTGCTGACGATGCTCACACATCCCGACTGGTGGATTATTCTTTCACAGATGACAGTGACAACGATTATGAAAACGACAGTCGTGCTCCACATTTCAAAGAACCCCTACAGAAACTCAAATCAGAATTGGCTCTGCTCACCTCCAGAGCCCGACAGGTTCAATGTGATCGTCGTCGCCGAGATGTTCAGAGAAGATTCAGCAGACATTTAAAGGAAAGAGCATCCCTTAGACTAAAGACCGAAGAGGACGACGAGAAGCTGAGGAATGAATGTGTCTTAAAACGATTGAATGATGCTTTAAGTCTGCCAAAAACGCATTGCGGCATCCAAGGAAGACTATGCACGCCTCAAGAAAAACAGAGATCAAGGAAGATGAAATCCACGCAATCCAGTTCACTTACAGTGTATGATACCGAGCGACCCACCAAAAAACCCAAAATGGATTTGAACATATTTCGGAGGTGTTCTAAGAAACCAGTTGTCAAGAAGGTGGCCTGCAAAAGGAAGCAAATGAGTAGTTGGGTTGTAGACGATGACGACACAGTGCCTACGGATTGCCTGTTTGGATTCCTCAAGATAAAAAGATAAACTTTCATGCAAAACTGTTTGATAGGTACATCCAAAAGAAGTGCTTTGTTTCACCCGTTTCAGTGCTATCGTATGTGTCCATATTATGTCCAATAAACTTCAAAAAGTTTACTTGTGTTTTAGTCATACTCAAATTTAATCTTTCCAAATAGGAATGAAAAAATGTCTTCAGAATGGGCGTTGCATGATAGTTACAATTCCATGTCATATTGATAGTAAGCAGATTCGTTTTCTCCATTGCCATTTACATAATAGGTCAAGAACGGTATAAGGTTAAGCCAACACAAAGACATTAGCTCCAGAATGATAGTGACAGAATTCAGCCAGTTTGAACATTACTGAGAACCAAGTTTTAAGCATTCAATGTAATATTTGAAAAGGGTCACTCCAAACGGTTTTGTCACTATTTATTTTGACACACAAAGAACTTTTCTTCATTAAACCGATACAAAACTTTATGACTGTTTATCATTACATCTTCTTGGTGAGTTTACAAAGTGTTTGCATGCAAAGCAAGAAAGTGTTGGCTCTACAGCTCTCTTTCCAAGAAGACATGTGCCTGACTTTTATTTCCAAAGAAACAAACTTAGTAAATATGCTTAATATTACAAACCTAGACAGTGAAGTAAAATGCAATGATTCCTAACCCATGTCAGTCAGATTACCTCCTTGAGATGTGAAGCGCCTCACTTTGGTTCATAATATGATCCAAACAAGTACCAATAGTAAGTGAAAAATGTTCTCGTAGCTTGGATCACCAAACACACGGTAAGAACCTGCACCTTTAAACACCCAATAAAACAAAACATGCATACGATTAGGTACATATCCGTCCTGTCATTTTACACATTGCACAACGTTTAAATGAAATTTACTGAGAACATACAGGTATGTATTCCAGGCAGTATACAATGCAAGATATCAAAAGAGTGTGAAACAATATAAGAAACATGGCATGCTGTGATAGTGGCTAAAATTAAAAGGAAGCATATATTGAAATGGATTGCGCTGTTTAACTGACGACTTGTAACACCTAGAAGAGCCTTTCCGAAAACTGTAAGATGGAATGACAGTGGGGACCGTTTTGGGTTGTATAACAAGTGCACGGGAAACTGCTTACTGTTTCGTCAGTTATTATTATCTTCACAGGTTATCTTGACAAAGTATGGCACGATAGGCTCTATTGCTGGTAAATCTTGAGCCACGCAATAACAGCTTGGCATCTTTGCAACCTTGATGACACTGAATGATTAGTTTAATCAGAATTGACTGTCAATCAGTGAATAATCAATCCCAAGTTGAGAAATTATTGTCATACATACAGCTATTGTTTTTACAGTGGCGCTATGTTATTGTCTTTGAGATCACAGAACCGTAACAAATGAATACTCAGTTCTTTGTGGAGAAAACATTACTTGCTATTCATGCTGATGTCATATCGGACCTTGTTTGGTCATTTCAATCACGGCGGACAACGGGCAGAAAGTGATGTTTTCAATGCTTATATGACACACAAACCAAACGACTCCTGGTTCAAACCGTTGCAGTTGTGGGGATTTTTCATTTTAACCAACGCACCAAAGTGTCTATGCAAACATGTCTCGTTTAAGGTACTTGTGAAATAGAGATAAAATTCAAGTCCGTGTGCGATTTGTTCAATTACAATGGCTAACAATATTGGGGCCTTATCAAATGTCATGCGTAAGATATCGGTTGTAAAAATATGTATGAAATTCCACACAACTACAATTACGTGTTGGATTAAATGTCCCTACACTAGTGTGTAGCTAAACAGATTAGCGCTTCGATCTTTCCAAACGCGAATCGGATTAGAGGCTAATGTAAAGAGGAAATTATTTCAACAATAACAAGTTCTTAAACCAATCTATACCAATCTGCTAGAGTGGTACTATCAGGGTCGAAGGATATACCTGACTATCTTTTCAGAATGTACAGAGCTTGATAATGAATCGTAATCTGTCTGTATTGATGTCTCTCCACAATTTGAAGAAAGGTTGATGTTTTCTGTGAAAACAAATCTTCTTTGTAAACGTGGGAACTTTGACGAGCCTATTTAATTTCTGCTTAGCAAGACGAGTATATAAGAGGTGAAGTTGGGGATATAAGCCATTAGCAACTTGGCCATCTTTCCAGCTTGTAGCCAAATTGTCCTTTTCACACACAACTTTTGAAAATGAAGCGCCAGTCAGAAATAATCTACACTTGTTTGGGATCTAATGAAACACGCTTTTTGATGACACCAGATTTTAACTTTGCTGACGATGCTCACACATCCCGACTGGTGGATTATTCTTTCACAGATGACAGTGACAACGATTATGAAAACGACAGTCGTGCTCCACATTTCAAAGAACCCCTACAGAAACTCAAATCAGAATTGGCTCTGCTCACCTCCAGAGCCCGACAGGTTCAATGTGATCGTCGTCGCCGAGATGTTCAGAGAAGATTCAGCAGACATTTAAAGGAAAGAGCATCCCTTAGACTAAAGACCGAAGAGGACGACGAGAAGCTGAGGAATGAATGTGTCTTAAAACGATTAAATGATGCTTTAAGTCTGCCTAAAACGCATTGCGGCATCCAAGGAAGACTATGCACGCCTCAAGAAAAACAGAGATCAAGGAAGATGAAATCCACGCAATCCAGTTCACTTACAGTGTATGATACCGAGCGACCCACCAAAAAACCCAAAATGGATTTGAACATATTTCGGAGGTGTTCTAAGAAACCAGTTGTCAAGAAGGTGGCCTGCAAAAGGAAGCAAATGAGTAGTTGGGTTGTAGACGATGACGACACAGTGCCTACGGATTGCCTGTTTGGATTCCTCAAGATAAAAAGATAAACTTTCATGCAAAACTGTTTGATAGGTACATCCAAAAGAAGTGCTTTGTTTCACCCGTTTCAGTGCTATCGTATGTGTCCATATCATGTCCAATAAACTTCAAAAAGTTTACTCGTGTTTTAGTCATACTCAAATTTAATCTTTCCGAATAGGAATGAAAAAATGTCTTCAGAATGGGCGTTGCATGATAGTTACAATTCCATGTCATATTGATAGTAAGCAGATTCGTTTTCTCCATTGCCATTTACATAATAGGTCAAGAACGGTATAAGGTTAAGCCAACACAAAGACATTAGCTCCAGAATGATAGTGACAGAATTCAGCCAGTTTGAACATTACTGAGAACCAAGTTTTAAGCATTCAATGTAATATTTGAAAAGGGTCACTCCAAACGGTTTTGTCACTATTTATTTTGACACACAAAGAACTTTTCTTCATTAAACCGATACAAAACTTTATGACTGTTTATCATTACATCTTCTTGGTGAGTTTACAAAGTGTTTGCATGCAAAGCAAGAAAGTGTTGGCTCTACAGCTCTCTTTCCAAGAAGACATGTGCCTGACTTTTATTTCCAAAGAAACAAACTTAGTAAATATGCTTAATATTACAAACCTAGACAGTGAAGTAAAATGCAATGATTCCTAACCCATGTCAGTCAGATTACCTCCTTGAGATGTGAAGCGCCTCACTTTGGTTCATAATATGATCCAAACAAGTACCAATAGTAAGTGAAAAATGTTCTCGTAGCTTGGATCACCAAACACACGGTAAGAACCTGCACCTTTAAACACCCAATAAAACAAAACATGCATACGATTAGGTACATATCCGTCCTGTTATTTTACACATTGCACAACGTTTAAATGAAATTTACTGAGAACATACAGGTATGTATTCCAGGCAGTATACAATGCAAGATATCAAAAGAGTGTGAAACAATATAAGAAACATGGCATGCTGTGATAGTGGCTAAAATTAAAAGGAAGCATATATTGAAATGGATTGCGCTGTTTAACTGACGACTTGTAACACCTAGAAGAGCCTTTCCGAAAACTGTAAGATGGAATGACAGTGGGGACCGTTTTGGGTTGTATAACAAGTGCACGGGAAACTGCTTACTGTTTCGTCAGTTATTATTATCTTCACAGGTTATCTTGACAAAGTATGGCACGATAGGCTCTATTGCTGGTAAATCTTGAGCCACGCAATAACAGCTTGGCATCTTTGCAACCTTGATGACACTGAATGATTAGTTTAATCAGAATTGACTGTCAATCAGTGAATAATCAATCCCAAGTTGAGAAATTATTGTCATACATACAGCTATTGTTTTTACAGTGGCGCTATGTTATTGTCTTTGAGATCACAGAACCGTAACAAATGAATACTCAGTTCTTTGTGGAGAAAACATTACTTGCTATTCATGCTGATGTCATATCGGACCTTGTTTGGTCATTTCAATCACGGCGGACAACGGGCAGAAAGTGATGTTTTCAATGCCTATATGACACACAAACCAAACGACTCCTGGTTCAAACCGTTGCAGTTGTGGGGATTTTTCATTTTAACCAACGCACCAAAGTGTCTATGCAAACATGTCTCGTTTAAGGTACTTGTGAAATAGAGATAAAATTCAAGTCCGTGTGCGATTTGTTCAATTACAATGGCTAACAATATTGGGGCCTTATCAAATGTCATGCGTAAGATATCGGTTGTAAAAATATGTATGAAATTCCACACAACTACAATTACGTGTTGGATTAAATGTCCCTACACTAGTGTGTAGCTAAACAGATTAGCGCTTCGATCTTTCCAAACGCGAATCGGATTAGAGGCTAATGTAAAGAGGAAATTATTTCAACAATAACAAGTTCTTAAACCAATCTATACCAATCTGCTAGAGTGGTACTATCAGGGTCGAAGGATATACCTGACTATCTTTTCAGAATGTACAGAGCTTGATAATGAATCGTAATCTGTCTGTATTGATGTCTCTCCACAATTTGAAGAAAGGTTGATGTTTTCTGTGAAAACAAATCTTCTTTGTAAACGTGGGAACTTTGACGAGCCTATTTAATTTCTGCTTAGCAAGACGAGTATATAAGAGGTGAAGTTGGGGATATAAGCCATTAGCAACTTGGCCATCTTTCCAGCTTGTAGCCAAATTGTCCTTTTCACACACAACTTTTGAAAATGAAGCGCCAGTCAGAAATAATCTACACTTGTTTGGGATCTAATGAAACACGCTTTTTGATGACACCAAATTTTAACTTTGCTGACGATGCTCACACATCCCGACTGGTGGATTATTCTTTCACAGATGACAGTGACAACGATTATGAAAACGACAGTCGTGCTCCACATTTCAAAGAACCCCTACAGAAACTCAAATCAGAATTGGCTCTGCTCACCTCCAGAGCCCGACAGGTTCAATGTGATCGTCGTCGCCGAGATGTTCAGAGAAGATTCAGCAGACATTTAAAGGAAAGAGCATCCCTTAGACTAAAGACCGAAGAGGACGACGAGAAGCTGAGGAATGAATGTGTCTTAAAACGATTAAATGATGCTTTAAGTCTGCCTAAAACGCATTGCGGCATCCAAGGAAGACTATGCACGCCTCAAGAAAAACAGAGATCAAGGAAGATGAAATCCACGCAATCCAGTTCACTTACAGTGTATGATACCGAGCGACCCACCAAAAAACCCAAAATGGATTTGAACATATTTCGGAGGTGTTCTAAGAAACCAGTTGTCAAGAAGGTGGCCTGCAAAAGGAAGCAAATGAGTAGTTGGGTTGTAGACGATGACGACACAGTGCCTACGGATTGCCTGTTTGGATTCCTCAAGATAAAAAGATAAACTTTCATGCAAAACTGTTTGATAGGTACATCCAAAAGAAGTGCTTTGTTTCACCCGTTTCAGTGCTATCGTATGTGTCCATATCATGTCCAATAAACTTCAAAAAGTTTACTCGTGTTTTAGTCATACTCAAATTTAATCTTTCCAAATAGGAATGAAAAAATGTCTTCAGAATGGGCGTTGCATGATAGTTACAATTCCATGTCATATTGATAGTAAGCAGATTCGTTTTCTCCATTGCCATTTACATAATAGGTCAAGAACGGTATAAGGTTAAGCCAACACAAAGACATTAGCTCCAGAATGATAGTGACAGAATTCAGCCAGTTTGAACATTACTGAGAACCAAGTTTTAAGCATTCAATGTAATATTTGAAAAGGGTCACTCCAAACGGTTTTGTCACTATTTATTTTGACACACAAAGAACTTTTCTTCATTAAACCGATACAAAACTTTATGACTGTTTATCATTACATCTTCTTGGTGAGTTTACAAAGTGTTTGCATGCAAAGCAAGAAAGTGTTGGCTCTACAGCTCTCTTTCCAAGAAGACATGTGCCTGACTTTTATTTCCAAAGAAAGAAAGAAACTTAGTAAATATGCTTAATATTACAAACCTAGACAGTGAAGTAAAATGCAATGATCATAACCCATGTCAGTCAGATTACCTCCTTGAGATGTGAAGCGCCTCACTTTGGTTCACAATATGATCCAAACAAGTACCAATAGTAAGTGAAAAATGTTCTCGTAGCTTGGATCACCAAACACACGGTAAGAACCTGCACCTTTAAACACCCAATAAAACAAAACATGCATACGATTAGGTACATATCCGTCCTGTCATTTTACACATTGCACAACGTTTAAATGAAATTTACTGAGAACATACAGGTATGTATTCCAGGCAGTATACAATGCAAGATATCAAAAGAGTGTGAAACAATATAAGAAACATGGCATGCTGTGATAGTGGCTAAAATTAAAAGTAAGCATATATTGAAATGGATTGCGCTGTTTAACTGACGACTTGTAACACCTAGAAGAGCCTTTCCGAAAACTGTAAGATGGAATGACAGTGGGGACCGTTTTGGGTTGTATAACAAGTGCACGGGAAACTGCTTACTGTTTCGTCAGTTATTATTATCTTCACAGGTTATCTTGACAAAGTATGGCACGATAGGCTCTATTGCTGGTAAATCTTGAGCCACGCAATAACAGCTTGGCATCTTTGCAACCTTGATGACACTGAATGATTAGTTTAATCAGAATTGACTGTCAATCAGTGAATAATCAATCCCAAGTTGAGAAATTATTGTCATACATACAGCTATTGTTTTTACAGTGGCACTATGTTATTGTCTTTGAGATCACAGAACCGTAACAAATGAATAGTATTACTCAGTTCTTTGTGGAGAAAACATTACTTGCTATTCATGCTGATGTCATATCGGACCTTGTTTGGTCATTTCAATCACGGCGGACAACGGGCAGAAAGTGATGTTTTCAATGCCTATATGACACACAAACCAAACGACTTCTGGTTCAAACCGTTGCAGTTGTGGGGATTTTTCATTTTAACCAACGCACCAAAGTGTCTATGCAAACATGTCTCGTTTAAGGTACTTGTGAAATAGAGATAAAATTCAAGTCCGTGTGCGATTTGTTCAATTACAATGGCTAACAATATTGGGGCCTTATCAAATGTCATGCGTAGGTTATCGGTTGTAGAAATATGTATGAAATTCCACACAACTACAATTACGTGTTGGATTAAATGTCCCTACACTAGTGTGTAGCTAAACAGATTAGCGCTTCGATCTTTCCAAACGCGAATCGGATTAGAGGCTAATGTAAAGAGGAAATTATTTCAACAATAACAAGTTCTTAAACCAATCTATACCAATCTGCTAGAGTGGTACTATCAGGGTCGAAGGATATACCTGACTATCTTTTCAGAATGTACAGAGCTTGATAATGAATCGTAATCTGTCTGTATTGATGTCTCTCCACAATTTGAAGAAAGGTTGATGTTTTCTGTGAAAACAAATCTTCATTGGAAACGTGGGAACTTTGACGAGCCTATTTAATTTCTGCTTAGCAAGACGAGTATATAAGAGGTGAAGTTGGGGATATAAGCCATTAGCAACTTGGCCATCTTTCCAGCTTGTAGCCAAATTGTCGTTTTCACACACAACTTTTGAAAATGAAGCGCCAGTCTGAAATAATCTACACTTGTTTGGGATCAACTGAAACACGCTTTTTGATGACACCAAATTTTAACTTTGCTGACGATGCTCACACATCCCGACTGGTGGATTATTCTTTCACAGATGACAGTGACAACGATTATGAAAACGACAGTCGTGCTCCACATTTCAAAGAACCCCTACAGAAACTCAAATCAGAATTGGCTCTGCTCACCTCCAGAGCCCGACAGGTTCAATGTGATCGTCGTCGCCGAGATGTTCAGAGAAGATTCAGCAGACATTTAAAGGAAAGAGCATCCCTTAGACTAAAGACCGAAGAGGACGACGAGAAGCTGAGGAATGAATGTGTCTTAAAACGATTAAATGATGCTTTAAGTCTGCCAAAAACGCATTGCGGCATCCAAGGAAGACTATGCACGCCTCAAGAAAAACAGAGATCAAGGAAGATGAAATCCACGCAATCCAGTTCACTTACAGTGTATGATACCGAGCGACCCGCCAAAAAACCCAAAATGGATTTGAACATATTTCGGAGGTGTTCTAAGAAACCAGTTGTCAAGAAGGTGGCCTGCAAAAGGAAGCAAATGAGTAGTTGGGTTGTAGACGATGACGACACAGTGCCTACGGATTGCCTGTTTGGATTCCTCAAGATAAAAAGATAAACTTTCATGCAAAACTGTTTGATAGGTACATCCAAAAGAAGTGCTTTGTTTCACCCGTTTCAGTGCTATCGTATGTGTCCATATTATGTCCAATAAACTTCAAAAAGTTTACTCGTGTTTTAGTCATACTCAAATTTAATCTTTCCAAATAGGAATGAAAAAATGTCTTCAGAATGGGCGTTGCATGATAGTTACAATTCCATGTCATATTGATAGTAAGCAGATTCGTTTTCTCCATTGCCATTTACATAATAGGTCAAGAACGGTATAAGGTTAAGCCAACACAAAGACATTAGCTCCAGAATGATAGTGACAGAATTCAGCCAGTTTGAACATTACTGAGAACCAAGTTTTAAGCATTCAATGTAATATTTGAAAAGGGTCACTCCAAACGGTTTTGTCACTATTTATTTTGACACACAAAGAACTTTTCTTCATTAAACCGATACAAAACTTTATGACTGTTTATCATTACATCTTCTTGGTGAGTTTACAAAGTGTTTGCATGCAAAGCAAGAAAGTGTTGGCTCTACAGCTCTCTTTCCAAGAAGACATGTGCCTGACTTTTATTTCCAAAGAAAGAAAGAAACTTAGTAAATATGCTTAATATTACAAACCTAGACAGTGAAGTAAAATGCAATGATCATAACCCATGTCAGTCAGATTACCTCCTTGAGATGTGAAGCGCCTCACTTTGGTTCATAATATGATCCAAACAAGTACCAATAGTAAGTGAAAAATGTTCTCGTAGCTTGGATCACCAAACACACGGTAAGAACCTGCACCTTTAAACACCCAATAAAACAAAACATGCATACGATTAGGTACATATCCGTCCTGTCATTTTACACATTGCACAACGTTTAAATGAAATTTACTGAGAACATACAGGTATGTATTCCAGGCAGTATACAATGCAAGATATCAAAAGAGTGTGAAACAATATAAGAAACATGGCATGCTGTGATAGTGGCTAAAATTAAAAGGAAGCATATATTGAAATGGATTGCGCTGTTTAACTGACGACTTGTAACACCTAGAAGAGCCTTTCCGAAAACTGTAAGATGGAATGACAGTGGGGACCGTTTTGGGTTGTATAACAAGTGCACGGGAAACTGCTTACTGTTTCGTCAGTTATTATTATCTTCACAGGTTATCTTGACAAAGTATGGCACGATAGGCTCTATTGCTGGTAAATCTTGAGCCACGCAATAACAGCTTGGCATCTTTGCAACCTTGATGACACTGAATGATTAGTTTAATCAGAATTGACTGTCAATCAGTGAATAATCAATCCCAAGTTGAGAAATTATTGTCATACATACAGCTATTGTTTTTACAGTGGCACTATGTTATTGTCTTTGAGATCACAGAACCGTAACAAATGAATACTCAGTTCTTTGTGGAGAAAACATTACTTGCTATTCATGCTGATGTCATATCGGACCTTGTTTGGTCATTTCAATCACGGCGGACAACGGGCAGAAAGTAATGTTGTCAATGCCTATATGACACACAAACCAAACGACTCCTGGTTCAAACGGTTGCGGATTTTTCATTTTAACCAACGCACCAAAGTGTCTATGCAAACATGTCTCGTTTAAGGTACTTGTGAAATAGAGATAAAATTCAAGTCCGTGTGCGATTTGTTCAATTACAATGGCTAACAATATTGGGGCCTTATCAAATGTCATGCGTAGGTTATCGGTTGTAAAAATATGTATGAAATTCCACACAACTACCATTACGTGTTGGATTAAATGTCCCTACACTAGTGTGTAGCTAAACAGATTAGCGCTTCGATCTTTCCAAACGCGAATCGGATTAGAGGCTAATGTAAAGAGGAAATTATTTCAACAATAACAAGTTCTTAAACCAATCTATTCCAATCTGCTAGAGTGGTACTATCAGGGTCGAAGGATATACCTGACTATCTTTTCAGAATGTACAGAGCTTGATAATGAATCGTAATCTGTCTGTATTGATGTCTCTCCACAATTTGAAGAAAGGTTGATGTTTTCTGTGAAAACAAATCTTCATTGTAAACGTGGGAACTTTGACGAGCCTATTTAATTTCTGCTTAGCAAGACGAGTATATAAGAGGTGAAGTTGGGGATATAAGCCATTAGCAACTTGGCCATCTTTCCAGCTTGTAGCCAAATTGTCGTTTTCACACACAACTTTTGAAAATGAAGCGCCAGTCTGAAATAATCTACACTTGTTTGGGATCAACTGAAACACGCTTTTTGATGACACCAAATTTTAACTTTGCTGACGATGCTCACACATCCCGACTGGTGGATTATTCTTTCACAGATGACAGTGACAACGATTATGAAAACGACAGTCGTGCTCCACATTTCAAAGAACCCCTACAGAAACTCAAATCAGAATTGGCTCTGCTCACCTCCAGAGCCCGACAGGTTCAATGTGATCGTCGTCGCCGAGATGTTCAGAGAAGATTCAGCAGACATTTAAAGGAAAGAGCATCCCTTAGACTAAAGACCGAAGAGGACGACGAGAAGCTGAGGAATGAATGTGTCTTAAAACGATTAAATGATGCTTTAAGTCTGCCAAAAACGCATTGCGGCATCCAAGGAAGACTATGCACGCCTCAAGAAAAACAGAGATCAAGGAAGATGAAATCCACGCAATCCAATTCACTTACAGTGTATGATACCGAGCGACCCACCAAAAAACCCAAAATGGATTTGAACATATTTCGGAGGTGTTCTAAGAAACCAGTTGTCAAGAAGGTGGCCTGCAAAAGGAAGCAAATGAGTAGTTGGGTTGTAGACGATGACGACACAGTGCCTACGGATTGCCTGTTTGGATTCCTCAAGATAAAAAGATAAACTTTCATGCAAAACTGTTTGATAGGTACATCCAAAAGAAGTGCTTTGTTTCACCCGTTTCAGTGCTATCGTATGTGTCCATATTATGTCCAATAAACTTCAAAAAGTTTACTCGTGTTTTAGTCATACTCAAATTTAATCTTTCCAAATAGGAATGAAAAAATGTCTTCAGAATGGGCGTTGCATGATAGTTACAATTCCATGTCATATTGATAGTAAGCAGATTCGTTTTCTCCATTGCCATTTACATAATAGGTCAAGAACGGTATAAGGTTAAGCCAACACAAAGACATTAGCTCCAGAATGATAGTGACAGAATTCAGCCAGTTTGAACATTACTGAGAACCAAGTTTTAAGCATTCAATGTAATATTTGAAAAGGGTCACTCCAAACGGTTTTGTCACTATTTATTTTGACACACAAAGAACTTTTCTTCATTAAACCGATACAAAACTTTATGACTGTTTATCATTACATCTTCTTGGTGAGTTTACAAAGTGTTTGCATGCAAAGCAAGAAAGTGTTGGCTCTACAGCTCTCTTTCCAAGAAGACATGTGCCTGACTTTTATTTCCAAAGAAAGAAAGAAACTTAGTAAATATGCTTAATATTACAAACCTAGACAGTGAAGTAAAATGCAATGATCATAACCCATGTCAGTCAGATTACCTCCTTGAGATGTGAAGCGCCTCACTTTGGTTCATAATATGATCCAAACAAGTACCAATAGTAAGTGAAAAATGTTCTCGTAGCTTGGATCACCAAACACACGGTAAGAACCTGCACCTTTAAACACCCAATAAAACAAAACATGCATACGATTAGGTACATATCCGTCCTGTCATTTTACACATTGCACAACGTTTAAATGAAATTTACTGAGAACATACAGGTATGTATTCCAGGCAGTATACAATGCAAGATATCAAAAGAGTGTGAAACAATATAAGAAACATGGCATGCTGTGATAGTGGCTAAAATTAAAAGGAAGCATATATTGAAATGGATTGCGCTGTTTAACTGACGACTTGTAACACCTAGAAGAGCCTTTCCGAAAACTGTAAGATGGAATGACAGTGGGGACCGTTTTGGGTTGTATAACAAGTGCACGGGAAACTGCTTACTGTTTCGTCAGTTATTATTATCTTCACAGGTTATCTTGACAAAGTATGGCACGATAGGCTCTATTGCTGGTAAATCTTGAGCCACGCAATAACAGCTTGGCATCTTTGCAACCTTGATGACACTGAATGATTAGTTTAATCAGAATTGACTGTCAATCAGTGAATAATCAATCCCAAGTTGAGAAATTATTGTCATACATACAGCTATTGTTTTTACAGTGGCGCTATGTTATTGTCTTTGAGATCACAGAACCGTAACAAATGAATACTCAGTTCTTTGTGGAGAAAACATTACTTGCTATTCATGCTGATGTCATATCGGACCTTGTTTGGTCATTTCAATCACGGCGGACAACGGGCAGAAAGTGATGTTTTCAATGCTTATATGACACACAAACCAAACGACTCCTGGTTCAAACCGTTGCAGTTGTGGGGATTTTTCATTTTAACCAACGCACCAAAGTGTCTATGCAAACATGTCTCGTTTAAGGTACTTGTGAAATAGAGATAAAATTCAAGTCCGTGTGCGATTTGTTCAATTACAATGGCTAACAATATTGGGGCCTTATCAAATGTCATGCGTAAGATATCGGTTGTAAAAATATGTATGAAATTCCACACAACTACAATTACGTGTTGGATTAAATGTCCCTACACTAGTGTGTAGCTAAACAGATTAGCGCTTCGATCTTTCCAAACGCGAATCGGATTAGAGGCTAATGTAAAGAGGAAATTATTTCAACAATAACAAGTTCTTAAACCAATCTATACCAATCTGCTAGAGTGGTACTATCAGGGTCGAAGGATATACCTGACTATCTTTTCAGAATGTACAGAGCTTGATAATGAATCGTAATCTGTCTGTATTGATGTCTCTCCACAATTTGAAGAAAGGTTGATGTTTTCTGTGAAAACAAATCTTCTTTGTAAACGTGGGAACTTTGACGAGCCTATTTAATTTCTGCTTAGCAAGACGAGTATATAAGAGGTGAAGTTGGGGATATAAGCCATTAGCAACTTGGCCATCTTTCCAGCTTGTAGCCAAATTGTCCTTTTCACACACAACTTTTGAAAATGAAGCGCCAGTCAGAAATAATCTACACTTGTTTGGGATCTAATGAAACACGCTTTTTGATGACACCAGATTTTAACTTTGCTGACGATGCTCACACATCCCGACTGGTGGATTATTCTTTCACAGATGACAGTGACAACGATTATGAAAACGACAGTCGTGCTCCACATTTCAAAGAACCCCTACAGAAACTCAAATCAGAATTGGCTCTGCTCACCTCCAGAGCCCGACAGGTTCAATGTGATCGTCGTCGCCGAGATGTTCAGAGAAGATTCAGCAGACATTTAAAGGAAAGAGCATCCCTTAGACTAAAGACCGAAGAGGACGACGAGAAGCTGAGGAATGAATGTGTCTTAAAACGATTAAATGATGCTTTAAGTCTGCCTAAAACGCATTGCGGCATCCAAGGAAGACTATGCACGCCTCAAGAAAAACAGAGATCAAGGAAGATGAAATCCACGCAATCCAGTTCACTTACAGTGTATGATACCGAGCGACCCACCAAAAAACCCAAAATGGATTTGAACATATTTCGGAGGTGTTCTAAGAAACCAGTTGTCAAGAAGGTGGCCTGCAAAAGGAAGCAAATGAGTAGTTGGGTTGTAGACGATGACGACACAGTGCCTACGGATTGCCTGTTTGGATTCCTCAAGATAAAAAGATAAACTTTCATGCAAAACTGTTTGATAGGTACATCCAAAAGAAGTGCTTTGTTTCACCCGTTTCAGTGCTATCGTATGTGTCCATATCATGTCCAATAAACTTCAAAAAGTTTACTCGTGTTTTAGTCATACTCAAATTTAATCTTTCCGAATAGGAATGAAAAAATGTCTTCAGAATGGGCGTTGCATGATAGTTACAATTCCATGTCATATTGATAGTAAGCAGATTCGTTTTCTCCATTGCCATTTACATAATAGGTCAAGAACGGTATAAGGTTAAGCCAACACAAAGACATTAGCTCCAGAATGATAGTGACAGAATTCAGCCAGTTTGAACATTACTGAGAACCAAGTTTTAAGCATTCAATGTAATATTTGAAAAGGGTCACTCCAAACGGTTTTGTCACTATTTATTTTGACACACAAAGAACTTTTCTTCATTAAACCGATACAAAACTTTATGACTGTTTATCATTACATCTTCTTGGTGAGTTTACAAAGTGTTTGCATGCAAAGCAAGAAAGTGTTGGCTCTACAGCTCTCTTTCCAAGAAGACATGTGCCTGACTTTTATTTCCAAAGAAACAAACTTAGTAAATATGCTTAATATTACAAACCTAGACAGTGAAGTAAAATGCAATGATTCCTAACCCATGTCAGTCAGATTACCTCCTTGAGATGTGAAGCGCCTCACTTTGGTTCATAATATGATCCAAACAAGTACCAATAGTAAGTGAAAAATGTTCTCGTAGCTTGGATCACCAAACACACGGTAAGAACCTGCACCTTTAAACACCCAATAAAACAAAACATGCATACGATTAGGTACATATCCGTCCTGTTATTTTACACATTGCACAACGTTTAAATGAAATTTACTGAGAACATACAGGTATGTATTCCAGGCAGTATACAATGCAAGATATCAAAAGAGTGTGAAACAATATAAGAAACATGGCATGCTGTGATAGTGGCTAAAATTAAAAGGAAGCATATATTGAAATGGATTGCGCTGTTTAACTGACGACTTGTAACACCTAGAAGAGCCTTTCCGAAAACTGTAAGATGGAATGACAGTGGGGACCGTTTTGGGTTGTATAACAAGTGCACGGGAAACTGCTTACTGTTTCGTCAGTTATTATTATCTTCACAGGTTATCTTGACAAAGTATGGCACGATAGGCTCTATTGCTGGTAAATCTTGAGCCACGCAATAACAGCTTGGCATCTTTGCAACCTTGATGACACTGAATGATTAGTTTAATCAGAATTGACTGTCAATCAGTGAATAATCAATCCCAAGTTGAGAAATTATTGTCATACATACAGCTATTGTTTTTACAGTGGCGCTATGTTATTGTCTTTGAGATCACAGAACCGTAACAAATGAATACTCAGTTCTTTGTGGAGAAAACATTACTTGCTATTCATGCTGATGTCATATCGGACCTTGTTTGGTCATTTCAATCACGGCGGACAACGGGCAGAAAGTGATGTTTTCAATGCCTATATGACACACAAACCAAACGACTCCTGGTTCAAACCGTTGCAGTTGTGGGGATTTTTCATTTTAACCAACGCACCAAAGTGTCTATGCAAACATGTCTCGTTTAAGGTACTTGTGAAATAGAGATAAAATTCAAGTCCGTGTGCGATTTGTTCAATTACAATGGCTAACAATATTGGGGCCTTATCAAATGTCATGCGTAAGATATCGGTTGTAAAAATATGTATGAAATTCCACACAACTACAATTACGTGTTGGATTAAATGTCCCTACACTAGTGTGTAGCTAAACAGATTAGCGCTTCGATCTTTCCAAACGCGAATCGGATTAGAGGCTAATGTAAAGAGGAAATTATTTCAACAATAACAAGTTCTTAAACCAATCTATACCAATCTGCTAGAGTGGTACTATCAGGGTCGAAGGATATACCTGACTATCTTTTCAGAATGTACAGAGCTTGATAATGAATCGTAATCTGTCTGTATTGATGTCTCTCCACAATTTGAAGAAAGGTTGATGTTTTCTGTGAAAACAAATCTTCTTTGTAAACGTGGGAACTTTGACGAGCCTATTTAATTTCTGCTTAGCAAGACGAGTATATAAGAGGTGAAGTTGGGGATATAAGCCATTAGCAACTTGGCCATCTTTCCAGCTTGTAGCCAAATTGTCCTTTTCACACACAACTTTTGAAAATGAAGCGCCAGTCAGAAATAATCTACACTTGTTTGGGATCTAATGAAACACGCTTTTTGATGACACCAAATTTTAACTTTGCTGACGATGCTCACACATCCCGACTGGTGGATTATTCTTTCACAGATGACAGTGACAACGATTATGAAAACGACAGTCGTGCTCCACATTTCAAAGAACCCCTACAGAAACTCAAATCAGAATTGGCTCTGCTCACCTCCAGAGCCCGACAGGTTCAATGTGATCGTCGTCGCCGAGATGTTCAGAGAAGATTCAGCAGACATTTAAAGGAAAGAGCATCCCTTAGACTAAAGACCGAAGAGGACGACGAGAAGCTGAGGAATGAATGTGTCTTAAAACGATTAAATGATGCTTTAAGTCTGCCTAAAACGCATTGCGGCATCCAAGGAAGACTATGCACGCCTCAAGAAAAACAGAGATCAAGGAAGATGAAATCCACGCAATCCAGTTCACTTACAGTGTATGATACCGAGCGACCCACCAAAAAACCCAAAATGGATTTGAACATATTTCGGAGGTGTTCTAAGAAACCAGTTGTCAAGAAGGTGGCCTGCAAAAGGAAGCAAATGAGTAGTTGGGTTGTAGACGATGACGACACAGTGCCTACGGATTGCCTGTTTGGATTCCTCAAGATAAAAAGATAAACTTTCATGCAAAACTGTTTGATAGGTACATCCAAAAGAAGTGCTTTGTTTCACCCGTTTCAGTGCTATCGTATGTGTCCATATCATGTCCAATAAACTTCAAAAAGTTTACTCGTGTTTTAGTCATACTCAAATTTAATCTTTCCAAATAGGAATGAAAAAATGTCTTCAGAATGGGCGTTGCATGATAGTTACAATTCCATGTCATATTGATAGTAAGCAGATTCGTTTTCTCCATTGCCATTTACATAATAGGTCAAGAACGGTATAAGGTTAAGCCAACACAAAGACATTAGCTCCAGAATGATAGTGACAGAATTCAGCCAGTTTGAACATTACTGAGAACCAAGTTTTAAGCATTCAATGTAATATTTGAAAAGGGTCACTCCAAACGGTTTTGTCACTATTTATTTTGACACACAAAGAACTTTTCTTCATTAAACCGATACAAAACTTTATGACTGTTTATCATTACATCTTCTTGGTGAGTTTACAAAGTGTTTGCATGCAAAGCAAGAAAGTGTTGGCTCTACAGCTCTCTTTCCAAGAAGACATGTGCCTGACTTTTATTTCCAAAGAAAGAAAGAAACTTAGTAAATATGCTTAATATTACAAACCTAGACAGTGAAGTAAAATGCAATGATCATAACCCATGTCAGTCAGATTACCTCCTTGAGATGTGAAGCGCCTCACTTTGGTTCACAATATGATCCAAACAAGTACCAATAGTAAGTGAAAAATGTTCTCGTAGCTTGGATCACCAAACACACGGTAAGAACCTGCACCTTTAAACACCCAATAAAACAAAACATGCATACGATTAGGTACATATCCGTCCTGTCATTTTACACATTGCACAACGTTTAAATGAAATTTACTGAGAACATACAGGTATGTATTCCAGGCAGTATACAATGCAAGATATCAAAAGAGTGTGAAACAATATAAGAAACATGGCATGCTGTGATAGTGGCTAAAATTAAAAGTAAGCATATATTGAAATGGATTGCGCTGTTTAACTGACGACTTGTAACACCTAGAAGAGCCTTTCCGAAAACTGTAAGATGGAATGACAGTGGGGACCGTTTTGGGTTGTATAACAAGTGCACGGGAAACTGCTTACTGTTTCGTCAGTTATTATTATCTTCACAGGTTATCTTGACAAAGTATGGCACGATAGGCTCTATTGCTGGTAAATCTTGAGCCACGCAATAACAGCTTGGCATCTTTGCAACCTTGATGACACTGAATGATTAGTTTAATCAGAATTGACTGTCAATCAGTGAATAATCAATCCCAAGTTGAGAAATTATTGTCATACATACAGCTATTGTTTTTACAGTGGCACTATGTTATTGTCTTTGAGATCACAGAACCGTAACAAATGAATACTCAGTTCTTTGTGGAGAAAACATTACTTGCTATTCATGCTGATGTCATATCGGACCTTGTTTGGTCATTTCAATCACGGCGGACAACGGGCAGAAAGTAATGTTTTCAATGCCTATATGACACACAAACCAAACGACTCCTGGTTCAAACGGTTGCGGATTTTTCATTTTAACCAACGCACCAAAGTGTCTATGCAAACATGTCTCGTTTAAGGTACTTGTGAAATAGAGATAAAATTCAAGTCCGTGTGCGATTTGTTCAATTACAATGGCTAACAATATTGGGGCCTTATCAAATGTCATGCGTAGGTTATCGGTTGTAAAAATATGTATGAAATTCCACACAACTACCATTACGTGTTGGATTAAATGTCCCTACACTAGTGTGTAGCTAAACAGATTAGCGCTTCGATCTTTCCAAACGCGAATCGGATTAGAGGCTAATGTAAAGAGGAAATTATTTCAACAATAACAAGTTCTTAAACCAATCTATTCCAATCTGCTAGAGTGGTACTATCAGGGTCGAAGGATATACCTGACTATCTTTTCAGAATGTACAGAGCTTGATAATGAATCGTAATCTGTCTGTATTGATGTCTCTCCACAATTTGAAGAAAGGTTGATGTTTTCTGTGAAAACAAATCTTCATTGTAAACGTGGGAACTTTGACGAGCCTATTTAATTTCTGCTTAGCAAGACGAGTATATAAGAGGTGAAGTTGGGGATATAAGCCATTAGCAACTTGGCCATCTTTCCAGCTTGTAGCCAAATTGTCGTTTTCACACACAACTTTTGAAAATGAAGCGCCAGTCTGAAATAATCTACACTTGTTTGGGATCAACTGAAACACGCTTTTTGATGACACCAAATTTTAACTTTGCTGACGATGCTCACACATCCCGACTGGTGGATTATTCTTTCACAGATGACAGTGACAACGATTATGAAAACGACAGTCGTGCTCCACATTTCAAAGAACCCCTACAGAAACTCAAATCAGAATTGGCTCTGCTCACCTCCAGAGCCCGACAGGTTCAATGTGATCGTCGTCGCCGAGATGTTCAGAGAAGATTCAGCAGACATTTAAAGGAAAGAGCATCCCTTAGACTAAAGACCGAAGAGGACGACGAGAAGCTGAGGAATGAATGTGTCTTAAAACGATTAAATGATGCTTTAAGTCTGCCAAAAACGCATTGCGGCATCCAAGGAAGACTATGCACGCCTCAAGAAAAACAGAGATCAAGGAAGATGAAATCCACGCAATCCAATTCACTTACAGTGTATGATACCGAGCGACCCACCAAAAAACCCAAAATGGATTTGAACATATTTCGGAGGTGTTCTAAGAAACCAGTTGTCAAGAAGGTGGCCTGCAAAAGGAAGCAAATGAGTAGTTGGGTTGTAGACGATGACGACACAGTGCCTACGGATTGCCTGTTTGGATTCCTCAAGATAAAAAGATAAACTTTCATGCAAAACTGTTTGATAGGTACATCCAAAAGAAGTGCTTTGTTTCACCCGTTTCAGTGCTATCGTATGTGTCCATATTATGTCCAATAAACTTCAAAAAGTTTACTCGTGTTTTAGTCATACTCAAATTTAATCTTTCCAAATAGGAATGAAAAAATGTCTTCAGAATGGGCGTTGCATGATAGTTACAATTCCATGTCATATTGATAGTAAGCAGATTCGTTTTCTCCATTGCCATTTACATAATAGGTCAAGAACGGTATAAGGTTAAGCCAACACAAAGACATTAGCTCCAGAATGATAGTGACAGAATTCAGCCAGTTTGAACATTACTGAGAACCAAGTTTTAAGCATTCAATGTAATATTTGAAAAGGGTCACTCCAAACGGTTTTGTCACTATTTATTTTGACACACAAAGAACTTTTCTTCATTAAACCGATACAAAACTTTATGACTGTTTATCATTACATCTTCTTGGTGAGTTTACAAAGTGTTTGCATGCAAAGCAAGAAAGTGTTGGCTCTACAGCTCTCTTTCCAAGAAGACATGTGCCTGACTTTTATTTCCAAAGAAAGAAAGAAACTTAGTAAATATGCTTAATATTACAAACCTAGACAGTGAAGTAAAATGCAATGATCATAACCCATGTCAGTCAGATTACCTCCTTGAGATGTGAAGCGCCTCACTTTGGTTCATAATATGATCCAAACAAGTACCAATAGTAAGTGAAAAATGTTCTCGTAGCTTGGATCACCAAACACACGGTAAGAACCTGCACCTTTAAACACCCAATAAAACAAAACATGCATACGATTAGGTACATATCCGTCCTGTCATTTTACACATTGCACAACGTTTAAATGAAATTTACTGAGAACATACAGGTATGTATTCCAGGCAGTATACAATGCAAGATATCAAAAGAGTGTGAAACAATATAAGAAACATGGCATGCTGTGATAGTGGCTAAAATTAAAAGGAAGCATATATTGAAATGGATTGCGCTGTTTAACTGACGACTTGTAACACCTAGAAGAGCCTTTCCGAAAACTGTAAGATGGAATGACAGTGGGGACCGTTTTGGGTTGTATAACAAGTGCACGGGAAACTGCTTACTGTTTCGTCAGTTATTATTATCTTCACAGGTTATCTTGACAAAGTATGGCACGATAGGCTCTATTGCTGGTAAATCTTGAGCCACGCAATAACAGCTTGGCATCTTTGCAACCTTGATGACACTGAATGATTAGTTTAATCAGAATTGACTGTCAATCAGTGAATAATCAATCCCAAGTTGAGAAATTATTGTCATACATACAGCTATTGTTTTTACAGTGGCGCTATGTTATTGTCTTTGAGATCACAGAACCGTAACAAATGAATACTCAGTTCTTTGTGGAGAAAACATTACTTGCTATTCATGCTGATGTCATATCGGACCTTGTTTGGTCATTTCAATCACGGCGGACAACGGGCAGAAAGTGATGTTTTCAATGCCTATATGACACACAAACCAAACGACTCCTGGTTCAAACGGTTGCGGATTTTTCATTTTAACCAACGCACCAAAGTGTCTATGCAAACATGTCTCGTTTAAGGTACTTGTGAAATAGAGATAAAATTCAAGTCCGTGTGCGATTTGTTCAATTACAATGGCTAACAATATTGGGGCCTTATCAAATGTCATGCGTAGGTTATCGGTTGTAAAAATATGTATGAAATTCCACACAACTACCATTACGTGTTGGATTAAATGTCCCTACACTAGTGTGTAGCTAAACAGATTAGCGCTTCGATCTTTCCAAACGCGAATCGGATTAGAGGCTAATGTAAAGAGGAAATTATTTCAACAATAACAAGTTCTTAAACCAATCTATTCCAATCTGCTAGAGTGGTACTATCAGGGTCGAAGGATATACCTGACTATCTTTTCAGAATGTACAGAGCTTGATAATGAATCGTAATCTGTCTGTATTGATGTCTCTCCACAATTTGAAGAAAGGTTGATGTTTTCTGTGAAAACAAATCTTCATTGTAAACGTGGGAACTTTGACGAGCCTATTTAATTTCTGCTTAGCAAGACGAGTATATAAGAGGTGAAGTTGGGGATATAAGCCATTAGCAACTTGGCCATCTTTCCAGCTTGTAGCCAAATTGTCCTTTTCACACACAACTTTTGAAAATGAAGCGCCAGTCTGAAATAATCTACACGTGTTTGGGATCAACTGAAACACGCTTTTTGATGACACCAAATTTTAACTTTGCTGACGATGCTCACACATCCCGACTGGTGGATTATTCTTTCACAGATGACAGTGACAACGATTATGAAAACGACAGTCGTGCTCCACATTTCAAAGAACCCCTACAGAAACTCAAATCAGAATTGGCTCTGCTCACCTCCAGAGCCCGACAGGTTCAATGTGATCGTCGTCGCCGAGATGTTCAGAGAAGATTCAGCAGACATTTAAAGGAAAGAGCATCCCTTAGACTAAAGACCGAAGAGGACGACGAGAAGCTGAGGAATGAATGTGTCTTAAAACGATTAAATGATGCTTTAAGTCTGCCAAAAACGCATTGCGGCATCCAAGGAAGACTATGCACGCCTCAAGAAAAACAGAGATCAAGGAAGATGAAATCCACGCAATCCAGTTCACTTACAGTGTATGATACCGAGCGACCCACCAAAAAACCCAAAATGGATTTGAACATATTTCGGAGGTGTTCTAAGAAACCAGTTGTCAAGAAGGTGGCCTGCAAAAGGAAGCAAATGAGTAGTTGGGTTGTAGACGATGACGACACAGTGCCTACGGATTGCCTGTTTGGATTCCTCAAGATAAAAAGATAAACTTTCATGCAAAACTGTTTGATAGGTACATCCAAAAGAAGTGCTTTGTTTCACCCGTTTCAGTGCTATCGTATCTGTCCATATTATGTCCAATAAACTTCAAAAAGTTTACTCGTGTTTTAGTCATACTCAAATTTAATCTTTCCAAATAGGAATGAAAAAATGTCTTCAGAATGGGCGTTGCATGATAGTTACAATTCCATGTCATATTGATAGTAAGCAGATTCGTTTTCTCCATTGCCATTTACATAATAGGTCAAGAACGGTATAAGGTTAAGCCAACACAAAGACATTAGCTCCAGAATGATAGTGACAGAATTCAGCCAGTTTGAACATTACTGAGAACCAAGTTTTAAGCATTCAATGTAATATTTGAAAAGGGTCACTCCAAACGGTTTTGTCACTATTTATTTTGACACACAAAGAACTTTTCTTCATTAAACCGATACAAAACTTTATGACTGTTTATCATTACATCTTCTTGGTGAGTTTACAAAGTGTTTGCATGCAAAGCAAGAAAGTGTTGGCTCTACAGCTCTCTTTCCAAGAAGACATGTGCCTGACTTTTATTTCCAAAGAAAGAAAGAAACTTAGTAAATATGCTTAATATTACAAACCTAGACAGTGAAGTAAAATGCAATGATCATAACCCATGTCAGTCAGATTACCTCCTTGAGATGTGAAGCGCCTCACTTTGGTTCATAATATGATCCAAACAAGTACCAATAGTAAGTGAAAAATGTTCTCGTAGCTTGGATCACCAAACACACGGTAAGAACCTGCACCTTTAAACACCCAATAAAACAAAACATGCATACGATTAGGTACATATCCGTCCTGTCATTTTACACATTGCACAACGTTTAAATGAAATTTACTGAGAACATACAGGTATGTATTCCAGGCAGTATACAATGCAAGATATCAAAAGAGTGTGAAACAATATAAGAAACATGGCATGCTGTGATAGTGGCTAAAATTAAAAGTAAGCATATATTGAAATGGATTGCGCTGTTTAACTGACGACTTGTAACACCTAGAAGAGCCTTTCCGAAAACTGTAAGATGGAATGACAGTGGGGACCGTTTTGGGTTGTATAACAAGTGCACGGGAAACTGCTTACTGTTTCGTCAGTTATTATTATCTTCACAGGTTATCTTGACAAAGTATGGCACGATAGGCTCTATTGCTGGTAAATCTTGAGCCACGCAATAACAGCTTGGCATCTTTGCAACCTTGATGACACTGAATGATTAGTTTAATCAGAATTGACTGTCAATCAGTGAATAATCAATCCCAAGTTGAGAAATTATTGTCATACATACAGCTATTGTTTTTACAGTGGCGCTATGTTATTGTCTTTGAGATCACAGAACCGTAACAAATGAATACTCAGTTCTTTGTGGAGAAAACATTACTTGCTATTCATGCTGATGTCATATCGGACCTTGTTTGGTCATTTCAATCACGGCGGACAACGGGCAGAAAGTGATGTTTTCAATGCCTATATGACACACAAACCAAACGACTCCTGGTTCAAACCGTTGCAGTTGTGGGGATTTTTCATTTTAACCAACGCACCAAAGTGTCTATGCAAACATGTCTCGTTTAAGGTACTTGTGAAATAGAGATAAAATTCAAGTCCGTGTGCGATTTGTTCAATTACAATGGCTAACAATATTGGGGCCTTATCAAATGTCATGCGTAGGTTATCGGTTGTAAAAATATGTATGAAATTCCACACAACTACCATTACGTGTTGGATTAAATGTCCCTACACTAGTGTGTAGCTAAACAGATTAGCGCTTCGATCTTTCCAAACGCGAATCGGATTAGAGGCTAATGTAAAGAGGAAATTATTTCAACAATAACAAGTTCTTAAACCAATCTATTCCAATCTGCTAGAGTGGTACTATCAGGGTCGAAGGATATACCTGACTATCTTTTCAGAATGTACAGAGCTTGATAATGAATCGTAATCTGTCTGTATTGATGTCTCTCCACAATTTGAAGAAAGGTTGATGTTTTCTGTGAAAACAAATCTTCATTGTAAACGTGGGAACTTTGACGAGCCTATTTAATTTCTGCTTAGCAAGACGAGTATATAAGAGGTGAAGTTGGGGATATAAGCCATTAGCAACTTGGCCATCTTTCCAGCTTGTAGCCAAATTGTCCTTTTCACACACAACTTTTGAAAATGAAGCGCCAGTCTGAAATAATCTACACGTGTTTGGGATCAACTGAAACACGCTTTTTGATGACACCAAATTTTAACTTTGCTGACGATGCTCACACATCCCGACTGGTGGATTATTCTTTCACAGATGACAGTGACAACGATTATGAAAACGACAGTCGTGCTCCACATTTCAAAGAACCCCTACAGAAACTCAAATCAGAATTGGCTCTGCTCACCTCCAGAGCCCGACAGGTTCAATGTGATCGTCGTCGCCGAGATGTTCAGAGAAGATTCAGCAGACATTTAAAGGAAAGAGCATCCCTTAGACTAAAGACCGAAGAGGACGACGAGAAGCTGAGGAATGAATGTGTCTTAAAACGATTAAATGATGCTTTAAGTCTGCCAAAAACGCATTGCGGCATCCAAGGAAGACTATGCACGCCTCAAGAAAAACAGAGATCAAGGAAGATGAAATCCACGCAATCCAGTTCACTTACAGTGTATGATACCGAGCGACCCACCAAAAAACCCAAAATGGATTTGAACATATTTCGGAGGTGTTCTAAGAAACCAGTTGTCAAGAAGGTGGCCTGCAAAAGGAAGCAAATGAGTAGTTGGGTTGTAGACGATGACGACACAGTGCCTACGGATTGCCTGTTTGGATTCCTCAAGATAAAAAGATAAACTTTCATGCAAAACTGTTTGATAGGTACATCCAAAAGAAGTGCTTTGTTTCACCCGTTTCAGTGCTATCGTATCTGTCCATATTATGTCCAATAAACTTCAAAAAGTTTACTCGTGTTTTAGTCATACTCAAATTTAATCTTTCCAAATAGGAATGAAAAAATGTCTTCAGAATGGGCGTTGCATGATAGTTACAATTCCATGTCATATTGATAGTAAGCAGATTCGTTTTCTCCATTGCCATTTACATAATAGGTCAAGAACGGTATAAGGTTAAGCCAACACAAAGACATTAGCTCCAGAATGATAGTGACAGAATTCAGCCAGTTTGAACATTACTGAGAACCAAGTTTTAAGCATTCAATGTAATATTTGAAAAGGGTCACTCCAAACGGTTTTGTCACTATTTATTTTGACACACAAAGAACTTTTCTTCATTAAACCGATACAAAACTTTATGACTGTTTATCATTACATCTTCTTGGTGAGTTTACAAAGTGTTTGCATGCAAAGCAAGAAAGTGTTGGCTCTACAGCTCTCTTTCCAAGAAGACATGTGCCTGACTTTTATTTCCAAAGAAAGAAAGAAACTTAGTAAATATGCTTAATATTACAAACCTAGACAGTGAAGTAAAATGCAATGATCATAACCCATGTCAGTCAGATTACCTCCTTGAGATGTGAAGCGCCTCACTTTGGTTCATAATATGATCCAAACAAGTACCAATAGTAAGTGAAAAATGTTCTCGTAGCTTGGATCACCAAACACACGGTAAGAACCTGCACCTTTAAACACCCAATAAAACAAAACATGCATACGATTAGGTACATATCCGTCCTGTCATTTTACACATTGCACAACGTTTAAATGAAATTTACTGAGAACATACAGGTATGTATTCCAGGCAGTATACAATGCAAGATATCAAAAGAGTGTGAAACAATATAAGAAACATGGCATGCTGTGATAGTGGCTAAAATTAAAAGTAAGCATATATTGAAATGGATTGCGCTGTTTAACTGACGACTTGTAACACCTAGAAGAGCCTTTCCGAAAACTGTAAGATGGAATGACAGTGGGGACCGTTTTGGGTTGTATAACAAGTGCACGGGAAACTGCTTACTGTTTCGTCAGTTATTATTATCTTCACAGGTTATCTTGACAAAGTATGGCACGATAGGCTCTATTGCTGGTAAATCTTGAGCCACGCAATAACAGCTTGGCATCTTTGCAACCTTGATGACACTGAATGATTAGTTTAATCAGAATTGACTGTCAATCAGTGAATAATCAATCCCAAGTTGAGAAATTATTGTCATACATACAGCTATTGTTTTTACAGTGGCGCTATGTTATTGTCTTTGAGATCACAGAACCGTAACAAATGAATACTCAGTTCTTTGTGGAGAAAACATTACTTGCTATTCATGCTGATGTCATATCGGACCTTGTTTGGTCATTTCAATCACGGCGGACAACGGGCAGAAAGTGATGTTTTCAATGCCTATATGACACACAAACCAAACGACTCCTGGTTCAAACCGTTGCAGTTGTGGGGATTTTTCATTTTAACCAACGCACCAAAGTGTCTATGCAAACATGTCTCGTTTAAGGTACTTGTGAAATAGAGATAAAATTCAAGTCCGTGTGCGATTTGTTCAATTACAATGGCTAACAATATTGGGGCCTTATCAAATGTCATGCGTAGGTTATCGGTTGTAAAAATATGTATGAAATTCCACACAACTACCATTACGTGTTGGATTAAATGTCCCTACACTAGTGTGTAGCTAAACAGATTAGCGCTTCGATCTTTCCAAACGCGAATCGGATTAGAGGCTAATGTAAAGAGGAAATTATTTCAACAATAACAAGTTCTTAAACCAATCTATTCCAATCTGCTAGAGTGGTACTATCAGGGTCGAAGGATATACCTGACTATCTTTTCAGAATGTACAGAGCTTGATAATGAATCGTAATCTGTCTGTATTGATGTCTCTCCACAATTTGAAGAAAGGTTGATGTTTTCTGTGAAAACAAATCTTCATTGTAAACGTGGGAACTTTGACGAGCCTATTTAATTTCTGCTTAGCAAGACGAGTATATAAGAGGTGAAGTTGGGGATATAAGCCATTAGCAACTTGGCCATCGTTCCAGCTTGTAGCCAAATTGTCCTTTTCACACACAACTTTTGAAAATGAAGCGCCAGTCTGAAATAATCTACACTTGTTTGGGATCAACTGAAACACGCTTTTTGATGACACCAAATTTTAACTTTGCTGACGATGCTCACACATCCCGACTGGTGGATTATTCTTTCACAGATGACAGTGACAACGATTATGAAAACGACAGTCGTGCTCCACATTTCAAAGAACCCCTACAGAAACTCAAATCAGAATTGGCTCTGCTCACCTCCAGAGCCCGACAGGTTCAATGTGATCGTCGTCGCCGAGATGTTCAGAGAAGATTCAGCAGACATTTAAAGGAAAGAGCATCCCTTAGACTAAAGACCGAAGAGGACGACGAGAAGCTGAGGAATGAATGTGTCTTAAAACGATTAAATGATGCTTTAAGTCTGCCAAAAACGCATTGCGGCATCCAAGGAAGACTATGCACGCCTCAAGAAAAACAGAGATCAAGGAAGATGAAATCCACGCAATCCAGTTCACTTACAGTGTATGATACCGAGCGACCCACCAAAAAACCCAAAATGGATTTGAACATATTTCGGAGGTGTTCTAAGAAACCAGTTGTCAAGAAGGTGGCCTGCAAAAGGAAGCAAATGAGTAGTTGGGTTGTAGACGATGACGACACAGTGCCTACGGATTGCCTGTTTGTATTCCTCAAGATAAAAAGATAAACTTTCATGCAAAACTGTTTGATAGGTACATCCAAAAGAAGTGCTTTGTTTCACCCGTTTCAGTGCTATCGTATCTGTCCATATTATGTCCAATAAACTTCAAAAAGTTTACTCGTGTTTTAGTCATACTCAAATTTAATCTTTCCAAATAGGAATGAAAAAATGTCTTCAGAATGGGCGTTGCATGATAGTTACAATTCCATGTCATATTGATAGTAAGCAGATTCGTTTTCTCCATTGCCATTTACATAATAGGTCAAGAACGGTATAAGGTTAAGCCAACACAAAGACATTAGCTCCAGAATGATAGTGACAGAATTCAGCCAGTTTGAACATTACTGAGAACCAAGTTTTAAGCATTCAATGTAATATTTGAAAAGGGTCACTCCAAACGGTTTTGTCACTATTTATTTTGACACACAAAGAACTTTTCTTCATTAAACCGATACAAAACTTTATGACTGTTTATCATTACATCTTCTTGGTGAGTTTACAAAGTGTTTGCATGCAAAGCAAGAAAGTGTTGGCTCTACAGCTCGCTTTCCAAGAAGACATGTGCCTGACTTTTATTTCCAAAGAAAGAAAGAAACTTAGTAAATATGCTTAATATTACAAACCTAGACAGTGAAGTAAAATGCAATGATCATAACCCATGTCAGTCAGATTACCTCCTTGAGATGTGAAGCGCCTCACTTTGGTTCATAATATGATCCAAACAAGTACCAATAGTAAGTGAAAAATGTTCTCGTAGCTTGGATCACCAAACACACGGTAAGAACCTGCACCTTTAAACACCCAATAAAACAAAACATGCATACGATTAGGTACATATCCGTCCTGTCATTTTACACATTGCACAACGTTTAAATGAAATTTACTGAGAACATACAGGTATGTATTCCAGGCAGTTTACAATGCAAGATATCTAAAGAGTGTGAAACAATATAAGAAAAATGGCATGCTGTGATAGTGGCTAAAATTAAAAGGAAGCATATATTCAAATGGATTGCGCTGTTTAACTGACGACTTGTAACACCTAGAAGAGCCTTTCCGAAAACTGTAAGATGGAATGACAGTGGGGACCGTTTTGGGTTGTATAACAAGTGCACGGGAAACTGCTTACTGTTTCGTCAGTTATTATTATCTTCACAGGTTATCTTGACAAAGTATGGCACGATAGACTCTATTGCTGGTAAATCTTGAGCCACGCAATAACAGCTTGGCATCTTTGCAACCTTGATGACACTGAATGATTAGTTTAATCAGAATTGACTGTCAATCAGTGAATAATCAATCCCAAGTTGAGAAATTATTGTCATACATACAGCTATTGTTTTTACAGTGGCGCTATGTTATTGTCTTTGAGATCACAGAACCGTAACAAATGAATACTCAGTTCTTTGTGGAGAAAACATTACTTGCTATTCATGCTGATGTCATATCGGACCTTGTTTGGTCATTTCAATCACGGCGGACAACGGGCAGAAAGTGATGTTTTCAATGCCTATATGACACACAAACCAAACGACTCCTGGTTCAAACCGTTGCAGTTGTGGGGATTTTTCATTTTAACCAACGCACCAAAGTGTCTATGCAAACATGTCTCGTTTAAGGTACTTGTGAAATAGAGATAAAATTCAAGTCCGTGTGCGATTTGTTCAATTACAATGGCTAACAATATTGGGGCCTTATCAAATGTCATGCGTAGGTTATCGGTTGTAAAAATATGTATGAAATTCCACACAACTACAATTACGTGTTGGATTAAATGTCCCTACACTAGTGTGTAGCTAAACAGATTAGCGCTTCGATCTTTCCAAACGCGAATCGGATTAGAGGCTAATGTAAAGAGGAAATTATTTCAACAATAACAAGTTCTTAAACCAATCTATACCAATCTGCTAGAGTGGTACTATCAGGGTCGAAGGATATACCTGACTATCTTTTCAGAATGTACAGAGCTTGATAATGAATCGTAATCTGTCTGTATTGATGTCTCTCCACAATTTGAAGAAAGGTTGATGTTTTCTGTGAAAACAAATCTTCATTGTAAACGTGGGAACTTTGACGAGCCTATTTAATTTCTGCTTAGCAAGACGAGTATATAAGAGGTGAAGTTGGGGATATAAGCCATTAGCAACTTGGCCATCTTTCCAGCTTGTAGCCAAATTGTCCTTTTCACACACAACTTTTGAAAATGAAGCGCCAGTCTGAAATAATCTACACTTGTTTGGGATCAACTGAAACACGCTTTTTGATGACACCAAATTTTAACTTTGCTGACGATGCTCACACATCCCGACTGGTGGATTATTCTTTCACAGATGACAGTGACAACGATTATGAAAACGACAGTCGTGCTCCACATTTCAAAGAACCCCTACAGAAACTCAAATCAGAATTGGCTCTGCTCACCTCCAGAGCCCGACAGGTTCAATGTGATCGTCGTCGCCGAGATGTTCAGAGAAGATTCAGCAGACATTTAAAGGAAAGAGCATCCCTTAGACTAAAGACCGAAGAGGACGACGAGAAGCTGAGGAATGAATGTGTCTTAAAACGATTAAATGATGCTTTAAGTCTGCCAAAAACGCATTGCGGCATCCAAGGAAGACTATGCACGCCTCAAGAAAAACAGAGATCAAGGAAGATGAAATCCACGCAATCCAGTTCACTTACAGTGTATGATACCGAGCGACCCACCAAAAAACCCAAAATGGATTTGAACATATTTCGGAGGTGTTCTAAGAAACCAGTTGTCAAGAAGGTGGCCTGCAAAAGGAAGCAAATGAGTAGTTGGGTTGTAGACGATGACGACACAGTGCATACGGATTGCCTGTTTGGATTCCTCAAGATAAAAAGATAAACTTTCATGCAAAACTGTTTGATAGGTACATCCAAAAGAAGTGCTTTGTTTCACCCGTTTCAGTGCTATCGTATGTGTCCATATTATGTCCAATAAACTTCAAAAAGTTTACTCGTGTTTTAGTCATACTCAAATTTAATCTTTCCAAATAGGAATGAAAAAATGTCTTCAGAATGGGCGTTGAATGATAGTTACAATTCCATGTCATATTGATAGTAAGCAGATTCGTTTTCTCCATTGCCATTTACATAATAGGTCAAGAACGGTATAAGGTTAAGCCAACACAAAGACATTAGCTCCAGAATGATAGTGACAGAATTCAGCCAGTTTTAACATTACTGAGAACCAAGTTTTAAGCATTCAATGTAATATTTGAAAAGGGTCACTCCAAACGGTTTTGTCACTACTTATTTTGACACACAAAGAACTTTTCTTCATTAAACCGATACAAAACTTTATGACTGTTTATCATTACATCTTCTTGGTGAGTTTACAAAGTGTTTGCATGCAAAGCAAGAAAGTGTTGGCTCTACAGCTCTCTTTCCAAGAAGACATGTGCCTGACTTTTATTTCCGAAGAAAGAAAGAAACTTAGTAAATATGCTTAATATTACAAACCTAGACAGTGTAGTAAAATGCAATGATCATAACCCATGTCAGTCAGATTACCTCCTTGAGATGTGAAGCGCCTCACTTTGGTTCATAATATGATCCAAACAAGTACCAATAGTAAGTGAAAAATGTTCTCGTAGCTTGGATCACCAAACACACGGTAAGAACCTGCACCTTTAAACACCCAATAAAACAAAACATGCATACGATTAGGTACATATCCGTCCTGTCATTTTACACATTGCACAACGTTTAAATGAAATTTACTGAGAACATACAGGTATGTATTCCAGGCAGTATACAATGCAAGATATCAAAAGAGTGTGAAACAATATAAGAAACATGGCATGCTGTGATAGTGGCTAAAATTAAAAGGAAGCATATATTGAAATGGATTGCGCTGTTTAACTGACGACTTGTAACACCTAGAAGAGCCTTTCCGAAAACTGTAAGATGGAATGACAGTGGGGACCGTTTTGGGTTGTATAACAAGTGCACGGGAAACTGCTTACTGTTTCGTCAGTTATTATTATCTTCACAGGTTATCTTGACAAAGTATGGCACGATAGGCTCTATTGCTGGTAAATCTTGAGCCACGCAATAACAGCTTGGCATCTTTGCAACCTTGATGACACTGAATGATTAGTTTAATCAGAATTGACTGTCAATCAGTGAATAATCAATCCCAAGTTGAGAAATTATTGTCATACATACAGCTATTGTTTTTACAGTGGCGCTATGTTATTGTCTTTGAGATCACAGAACCGTAACAAATGAATACTCAGTTCTTTGTGGAGAAAACATTACTTGCTATTCATGCTGATGTCATATCGGACCTTGTTTGGTCATTTCAATCACGGCGGACAACGGGCAGAAAGTGATGTTTTCAATGCCTATATGACACACAAACCAAACGACTCCTGGTTCAAACCGTTGCAGTTGTGGGGATTTTTCATTTTAACCAACGCACCAAAGTGTCTATGCAAACATGTCTCGTTTAAGGTACTTGTGAAATAGAGATAAAATTCAAGTCCGTGTGCGATTTGTTCAATTACAATGGCTAACAATATTGGGGCCTTATCAAATGTCATGCGTAGGTTATCGGTTGTAAAAATATGTATGAAATTCCACACAACTACCATTACGTGTTGGATTAAATGTCCCTACACTAGTGTGTAGCTAAACAGATTAGCGCTTCGATCTTTCCAAACGCGAATCGGATTAGAGGCTAATGTAAAGAGGAAATTATTTCAACAATAACAAGTTCTTAAACCAATCTATACCAATCTGCTAGAGTGGTACTATCAGGGTCGAAGGATATACCTGACTATCTTTTCAGAATGTACAGAGCTTGATAATGAATCGTAATCTGTCTGTATTGATGTCTCTCCACAATTTGAAGAAAGGTTGATTTTTTCTGTGAAAACGAATCTTCTTTGTAAACGTGGGAACTTTGAAGAGCCTATTTAATTTCTGCTTAGCAAGACGAGTATATAAGAGGTGAAGTTGGGGATATAAGCCATTAGCAACTTGGCCATCGTTCCAGCTTGTAGCCAAATTGTCGTTTTCACACACAACTTTTGAAAATGAAGCGCCAGTCAGAAATAATCTACACTTGTTTGGGATCAACTGAAACACGCTTTTTGATGACACCAAATTTTAACTTTGCTGACGATGCCCACACATCCCGACTGGTGGATTATTCTTTCACAGATGACAGTGACAACGATTATGAAAACGACAGTCGTGCTCCACATTTCAAAGAACCCCTACAGAAACTCGAATCAGAATTGGCTCTGCTCACCTCCAGAGCCCGACAGGTTCAATGTAATCGTCGTCGCCGAGATGTTCAGAGAAGATTCAGCAGACATTTAAAGGAAAGAGCATCCCTTAGACTAAAGACCGAAGAGGACGACGAGAAGCTGAGGAATGAATGTGTCTTAAAACGATTAAATGATGCTTTAAGTCTGCCAAAAACGCATTGCGGCATCCAAGGAAGACTATGCACGCCTCAAGAAAAACAGAGATCAAGGAAGAAGAAATCCACGCAATCCAGTTCACTTACAGTGTATGATACCGAGCGACCCACCAAAAAACCTAAAATGGATTTGAACATATTTCGGAGGTGTTCTAAGAAACCAGTTGTCAAGAAGGTGGCCTGCAAAAGGAAGCAAATGAGTAGTTGGGTTGTAGACGATGACGACACAGCGCCTACGGATTGTTTGTTTGGATTCCTTAAGATAAAAAGATAAACTTTCATGCAAAACTGTTTGATAGGTACATCCAAAAGAAGTGCTTTGTTTCACCCGTTTCAGTGCTATCGTATGTGTCCATATTATGTCCAATAAACTTCAAAAGGTTTACTCGTGTTTTAGTCATACTCAAATTTAATCTTTCCAAATAGGAATGAAAAAATGTCTTCAGAATGGGCGTTGCATGATAGTTACAATTCCATGTCATATTGATAGTAAGCAAATTCTTTTTCTCCATTGCCATGTACATAATAGGTCAAGAACGGTATAGGGTTAAGCCAACACAAAGACATTAGCTCCAGAATGATAGTGACAGAATTCAGCCAGTTTGAACATTACTGAGAACCAAGTTTTAAGCATTCAATGTAATATTTGAAAAGGGTCACTCCAAACGGTTTTGTCACTACTTATTTTGACACAAAAAGAACATTTCTTCATTAAACCGATACAAAACTTTATGACTGTTTATCATTACATCTTCTTGGTGAGTTTACAAAGTGTTTGCGTGCAAAGCAAGAAAGTGTTGGCTCTACAGCTCTCCTTCCAAGAAGACATGTGCCTGACTTTTATTTCCAAAGAAAGAAAGAAACTTAGTAAATATGCTTAATATTACAATATGATCCAAACAAGTACCAATAGTAAGTGAAAAATGTTCTCGTAGCTTGGATCACCAAACACACGGTAAGAACCTGCACCTTTTTACACCCAATAAAACAGCACATGCATACGATTAGGTACATATCCGTCCTGTCATTTTACACATTGCACAACGTTTAAATGAAACTTACTGAGAACTTGCACGTATGTATTCCAGGCAGTAAACAATGCAAGATATCAAAAGAGTGTGAAACAATATAAGAAACATGGCATGCTGTGATAGTGGCTAAAATTGAAAGTAAGCATATATTCAAATGGATTGCGCTGTTTAACTGACGACTTGTAACACCTAGAAGAGCCTTTCCGAAAACTGTAAGATGGAATGACAGTGGGGACCGTTTTGGGTTGTATAACAAGTGCACGGGAAACTGCTTACTGTTTCGTCAGTTATTATTATCTTCACAGGTTATCTTGACAAAGTATGGCACGATAGGCTCTATTGCTGGTAAATCTTGAGCCACGCAATAACAGCTTGGCATCTTTGCAACCTTGATGACACTGAATGATTAGTTTAATCAGAATTGACTGTCAATCAGTGAATAATCAATCCCAAGTTGAGAAATTATTGTCATACATACAGCTATTGTTTTTACAGTGGCGCTATGTTATTGTCTTTGAGATCACAGAACCGTAACAAATGAATACTCAGTTCTTTGTGGAGAAAACAGTACTTGCTATTCATGCTGATGTCATATCGGACCTTGTTTGGTCATTTCAATCACGGCGGACAACGGGCAGAAAGTGATGTTTTCAATGCCTATATGACACACAAACCAAACGACTCCTGGTTCAAACCGTTGCAGTTGTGGGGATTTTTCATTTTAACCAACGCACCAAAGTGTCTATGCAAACATGTCTCGTTTAAGGTACTTGTGAAATAGAGATAAAATTCAAGTCCGTGTGCGATTTGTTCAATTACAATGGCTAACAATATTGGGGCCTTATCAAATGTCATGCGTAGGTTATCGGTTGTAAAAATATGTATGAAATTCCACACAACTACCATTACGTGTTGGATTAAATGTCCCTACACTAGTGTGTAGCTAAACAGATTAGCGCTTCGATCTTTCCAAACGCGAATCGGATTAGAGGCTAATGTAAAGAGGAAATTATTTCAACAATAACAAGTTCTTAAACCAATCTATACTAATCTGCTAGAGTGGTACTATCAGGGTCGAAGGATATACCTGACTATCTTTTCAGAATGTACAGAGCTTGATAATGAATCGTAATCTGTCTGTATTGATGTCTCTCCACAATTTGAAGAAAGGTTGATGTTTTCTGTGAAAACGAATCTTCTTTGTAAACGTGGGAACTTTGAAGAGCCTATTTAATTTCTGCTTAGCAAGACGAGTATATAAGAGGTGAAGTTGGGGATATAAGCCATTAGCAACTTGGCCATCGTTCCAGCTTGTAGCCAAATTGTCGTTTTCACACACAACTTTTGAAAATGAAGCGCCAGTCAGAAATAATCTACACTTGTTTGGGATCAACTGAAACACGCTTTTTGATGACACCAAATTTTAACTTTGCTGACGATGCCCACACATCCCGACTGGTGGATTATTCTTTCACAGATGACAGTGACAACGATTATGAAAACGACAGTCGTGCTCCACATTTCAAAGAACCCCTACAGAAACTCGAATCAGAATTGGCTCTGCTCACCTCCAGAGCCCGACAGGTTCAATGTAATCGTCGTCGCCGAGATGTTCAGAGAAGATTCAGCAGACATTTAAAGGAAAGAGCATCCCTTAGACTAAAGACCGAAGAGGACGACGAGAAGCTGAGGAATGAATGTGTCTTAAAACGATTAAATGATGCTTTAAGTCTGCCAAAAACGCATTGCGGCATCCAAGGAAGACTATGCACGCCTCAAGAAAAACAGAGATCAAGGAAGAAGAAATCCACGCAATCCAGTTCACTTACAGTGTATGATACCGAGCGACCCACCAAAAAACCTAAAATGGATTTGAACATATTTCGGAGGTGTTCTAAGAAACCAGTTGTCAAGAAGGTGGCCTGCAAAAGGAAGCAAATGAGTAGTTGGGTTGTAGACGATGACGACACAGCGCCTACGGATTGTTTGTTTGGATTCCTTAAGATAAAAAGATAAACTTTCATGCAAAACTGTTTGATAGGTACATCCAAAAGAAGTGCTTTGTTTCACCCGTTTCAGTGCTATCGTATGTGTCCATATTATGTCCAATAAACTTCAAAAGGTTTACTCGTGTTTTAGTCATACTCAAATTTAATCTTTCCAAATAGGAATGAAAAAATGTCTTCAGAATGGGCGTTGCATGATAGTTACAATTCCATGTCATATTGATAGTAAGCAAATTCTTTTTCTCCATTGCCATGTACATAATAGGTCAAGAACGGTATAGGGTTAAGCCAACACAAAGACATTAGCTCCAGAATGATAGTGACAGAATTCAGCCAGTTTGAACATTACTGAGAACCAAGTTTTAAGCATTCAATGTAATATTTGAAAAGGGTCACTCCAAACGGTTTTGTCACTACTTATTTTGACACAAAAAGAACATTTCTTCATTAAACCGATACAAAACTTTATGACTGTTTATCATTACATCTTCTTGGTGAGTTTACAAAGTGTTTGCGTGCAAAGCAAGAAAGTGTTGGCTCTACAGCTCTCCTTCCAAGAAGACATGTGCCTGACTTTTATTTCCAAAGAAAGAAAGAAACTTAGTAAATATGCTTAATATTACAATATGATCCAAACAAGTACCAATAGTAAGTGAAAAATGTTCTCGTAGCTTGGATCACCAAACACACGGTAAGAACCTGCACCTTTTTACACCCAATAAAACAGCACATGCATACGATTAGGTACATATCCGTCCTGTCATTTTACACATTGCACAACGTTTAAATGAAACTTACTGAGAACTTGCACGTATGTATTCCAGGCAGTAAACAATGCAAGATATCAAAAGAGTGTGAAACAATATAAGAAACATGGCATGCTGTGATAGTGGCTAAAATTGAAAGTAAGCATATATTCAAATGGATTGCGCTGTTTAACTGACGACTTGTAACACCTAGAAGAGCCTTTCCGAAAACTGTAAGATGGAATGACAGTGGGGACCGTTTTGGGTTGTATAACAAGTGCACGGGAAACTGCTTACTGTTTCGTCAGTTATTATTATCTTCACAGGTTATCTTGACAAAGTATGGCACGATAGGCTCTATTGCTGGTAAATCTTGAGCCACGCAATAACAGCTTGGCATCTTTGCAACCTTGATGACACTGAATGATTAGTTTAATCAGAATTGACTGTCAATCAGTGAATAATCAATCCCAAGTTGAGAAATTATTGTCATACATACAGCTATTGTTTTTACAGTGGCGCTATGTTATTGTCTTTGAGATCACAGAACCGTAACAAATGAATACTCAGTTCTTTGTGGAGAAAACAGTACTTGCTATTCATGCTGATGTCATATCGGACCTTGTTTGGTCATTTCAATCACGGCGGACAACGGGCAGAAAGTGATGTTTTCAATGCCTATATGACACACAAACCAAACGACTCCTGGTTCAAACCGTTGCAGTTGTGGGGATTTTTCATTTTAACCAACGCACCAAAGTGTCTATGCAAACATGTCTCGTTTAAGGTACTTGTGAAATAGAGATAAAATTCAAGTCCGTGTGCGATTTGTTCAATTACAATGGCTAACAATATTGGGGCCTTATCAAATGTCATGCGTAGGTTATCGGTTGTAAAAATATGTATGAAATTCCACACAACTACCATTACGTGTTGGATTAAATGTCCCTACACTAGTGTGTAGCTAAACAGATTAGCGCTTCGATCTTTCCAAACGCGAATCGGATTAGAGGCTAATGTAAAGAGGAAATTATTTCAACAATAACAAGTTCTTAAACCAATCTATACTAATCTGCTAGAGTGGTACTATCAGGGTCGAAGGATATACCTGACTATCTTTTCAGAATGTACAGAGCTTGATAATGAATCGTAATCTGTCTGTATTGATGTCTCTCCACAATTTGAAGAAAGGTTGATGTTTTCTGTGAAAACAAATCTTCATTGTAAACGTGGGAACTTTGACGAGCCTATTTAATTTCTGCTTAGCAAGACGAGTATATAAGAGGTGAAGTTGGGGATATAAGCCATTAGCAACTTGGCCATCTTTCCAGCTTGTAGCCAAATTGTTCTTTTCACACAAAACTTTTGAAAATGAAGCGCCAGTCTGAAATAATCTACACTTGTTTGGGATCAACTGAAACACGCTTTTTGATGACACCAAATTTTAACTTTGCTGACGATGCTCACACATCCCGACTGGTGGATTATTCTTTCACAGATGACAGTGACAACGATTATGAAAACGACAGTCGTGCTCCACATTTCAAAGAACCCCTACAGAAACTCAAATCAGAATTGGCTCTGCTCACCTCCAGAGCCCGACAGGTTCAATGTGATCGTCGTCGCCGAGATGTTCAGAGAAGATTCAGCAGACATTTAAAGGAAAGAGCATCCCTTAGACTAAAGACCGAAGAGGACGACGAGAAGCTGAGGAATGAATGTGTCTTAAAACGATTAAATGATGCTTTAAGTCTGCCAAAAACGCATTGCGGCATCCAAGGAAGACTATGCACGCCTCAAGAAAAACAGAGATCAAGGAAGATGAAATCCACGCAATCCAGTTCACTTACAGTGTATGATACCGAGCGACTCATCAAAAAACCCAAAATGGATTTGAACATATTTCGGAGGTGTTCTAAGAAACCAGTTGTCAAGAAGGTGGCCTGCAAAAGGAAGCAAATGAGTAGTTGGGTTGTAGACGATGACGACACAGTGCATACGGATTGCCTGTTTGGATTCCTCAAGATAAAAAGATAAACTTTCATGCAAAACTGTTTGATAGGTACATCCAAAAGAAGTGCTTTGTTTCACCCGTTTCAGTGCTATCGTATCTGTCCATATCATGTCCAATAAACTTCAAAAAGTTTACTCGTGTTTTAGTCATACTCAAATTTAATCTTTCCAAATAGGAATGAAAAAATGTCTTCAGAATGGGCGTTGCATGATAGTTACAATTCCATGTCATATTGATAGTAAGCAGATTCGTTTTCTCCATTGCCATTTACATAATAGGTCAAGAACGGTATAAGGTTAAGCCAACACAAAGACATTAGCTCCAGAATGATAGTGACAGAATTCAGCCAGTTTGAACATTACTGAGAACCAAGTTTTAAGCATTCAATGTAATATTTGAAAAGGGTCGCTCCAAACGGTTTTGTCACTACTTATTTTGACACACAAAGAACATTTCTTCATTAAACCGATACAAAACTTTATGACTGTTTATCATTACATCTTCTTGGTGAGTTTACAAAGTGTTTGCGTGCAAAGCAAGAAAGTGTTGGCTCTACAGCTCTCCTTCCAAGAAGACATGTGCCTGACTTTTATTTCCAAAGAAAGAAAGAAACTTAGTAAATCTGCTTAATATTACCAACCTAGACAGTGAAGTAAAATGCAATGATTCCTAACCCATGTCAGTCAGATTACCCCCTTGAGATGTGAAGCGCCTCACTTTGGTTCATAATATGATCCAAACAAGTACCAATAGTAAGTGAAAAATGTTCTCGTAGCTTGGATCACCAAACACACGGTAAGAACCTGCACCTTTAAACACCCAATAAGCAAAACATGCATACGATTAGGTACATATCCGTCCTGTCATTTTACACATTGCACAACGTTTAAATGAAACTTACTGAGAACTTGCACGTATGTATTCCAGGCAGTATACAATGCAAGATATCAGAGAGGGTGAAACAATATAAGAAACATGGCATGCTGTGATAGTGGCTAAAATTGAAAGTAAGCATATATTCAAATGGATTGCGCTGTTTAACTGACGACTTGTAACACCTAGAAGAGCCTTTCCGAAAACTGTAAGATGGAATGACAGTGGGGACCGTTTTGGGTTGTATAACAAGTGCACGGGAAACTGCTTACTGTTTCGTCAGTTATTATTATCTTCACAGGTTATCTTGACAAAGTATGGCACGATAGGCTCTATTGCTGGCAAATCTTGAGCCACGCAATAACAGTTTGCCATCCTTGCAACCTTGATGACACTGAATGATTAGTTTAAACAGAATTGACTGTCAATCAGTGAATAATCAATCCCAAGTTGAGAAATTATTGTCATACATACAGCTATTGTTTTTACAGTGGCACTATGTTATTGTCTTTGAGATCACAGAACCGTAACAAATGAATACTCAGTTCTTTGTGGAGAAAACAGTACTTGCTATTCATGCTGATGTCATATCGGACCTTGTTTGGTCATTTCAGTCACGGCGGACAACGGGCAGAAAGTGATGTTTTCAATGCCTATATGACACACAAACCAAACGACTCCTGGTTCAAACCGTTGCACTTGTGGGGATTTTTCATTTTAACCAACGCACCAAAGTGTCTATGCAAACATGTCTCGTTTAAGGTACTTGTGAAATAGAGATAAAATTCAAGTCCGTGTGCGATTTGTTCAATTACAATGGCTAACAATATTGGGGCCTTATCAAATGTCATGCGTAGGTTATCGGTTGTAAAAATATGTATGAAATTCCACACAACTACAATTACGTCTTGGATTAAATGTCCCTACGTTAGTGTGTAGTTAAACAGATAAGCGCTTCGATCTTTCCAAACGCTAATCGGATTAGAGGCTAATGTAAAGAGGAAATTATTTCAACAATAACAAGTTCTTAAACCAATCTATACCAATCTGCTAGAGTGGTACTATCAGGGTCGAAGGATATACCTGACTATCTTTTCAGAATGTACAGAGCTTGATAATGAATCGTAATCTGTCTGTATTGATGTCTCTCCACAATTTGAAGAAAGGTTGATGTTTTCTGTGAAAACGAATCTTCTTTGTAAACGTGGGAACTTTGAAGAGCCTATTTAATTTCTGCTTAGCAAGACGAGTATATAAGAGGTGAAGTTGGGGATATAAGCCATTAGCAACTTGGCCATCGTTCCAGCTTGTAGCCAAATTGTCGTTTTCACACACAACTTTTGAAAATGAAGCGCCAGTCAGAAATAATCTACACTTGTTTGGGATCAACTGAAACACGCTTTTTGATGACACCAAATTTTAACTTTGCTGACGATGCCCACACATCCCGACTGGTGGATTATTCTTTCACAGATGACAGTGACAACGATTATGAAAACGACAGTCGTGCTCCACATTTCAAAGAACCCCTACAGAAACTCAAATCAGAATTGGCTCTGCTCACCTCCAGAGCCCGACAGGTTCAATGTAATCGTCGTCGCCGAGATGTTCAGAGAAGATTCAGCAGACATTTAAAGGAAAGAGCATCCCTTAGACTAAAGACCGAAGAGGACGACGAGAAGCTGAGGAATGAATGTGTCTTAAAACGATTAAATGATGCTTTAAGTCTGCCAAAAACGCATTGCGGCATCCAAGGAAGACTATGCACGCCTCAAGAAAAACAGAGATCAAGGAAGAAGAAATCCACGCAATCCAGTTCACTTACAGTGTATGATACCGAGCGACCCACCAAAAAACCTAAAATGGATTTGAACATATTTCGGAGGTGTTCTAAGAAACCAGTTGTCAAGAAGGTGGCCTGCAAAAGGAAGCAAATGAGTAGTTGGGTTGTAGACGATGACGACACAGCGCCTACGGATTGTTTGTTTGGATTCCTTAAGATAAAAAGATAAACTTTCATGCAAAACTGTTTGATAGGTACATCCAAAAGAAGTGCTTTGTTTCACCCGTTTCAGTGCTATCGTATGTGTCCATATTATGTCCAATAAACTTCAAAAGGTTTACTCGTGTTTTAGTCATACTCAAATTTAATCTTTCCAAATAGGAATGAAAAAATGTCTTCAGAATGGGCGTTGCATGATAGTTACAATTCCATGTCATATTGATAGTAAGCAAATTCTTTTTCTCCATTGCCATGTACATAATAGGTCAAGAACGGTATAGGGTTAAGCCAACACAAAGACATTAGCTCCAGAATGATAGTGACAGAATTCAGCCAGTTTGAACATTACTGAGAACCAAGTTTTAAGCATTCAATGTAATATTTGAAAAGGGTCACTCCAAACGGTTTTGTCACTACTTATTTTGACACAAAAAGAACATTTCTTCATTAAACCGATACAAAACTTTATGACTGTTTATCATTACATCTTCTTGGTGAGTTTACAAAGTGTTTGCGTGCAAAGCAAGAAAGTGTTGGCTCTACAGCTCTCCTTCCAAGAAGACATGTGCCTGACTTTTATTTCCAAAGAAAGAAAGAAACTTAGTAAATATGCTTAATATTACAAACCTAGACAGTGAAGTAAAATGCAATGATTCCTAACCCATGTCAGTCAGATTACCCCCTTGAGATGTGAAGCGCCTCACTTTGGTTCATAATATGATCCAAACAAGTACCAATAGTAAGTGAAAAATGTTCTCGTAGCTTGGATAACCAAACACACGATAAGAACCTGCACCTTTAAACACCCAATAAAACAAAACATGCATACGATTAGGTACATATCCGTCCTGTCATTTTACACATTGCACAACGTTTAAATGAAATTTACTGAGAACATGCACGTATGTATTCCAGGCAGTATACAATGCAAGATATCAAAAGAGTGTGAAACAATATAAGAAACATGGCATGCTGTGATAGTGGCTAAAATTGAAAGTAAGCATATATTCAAATGGATTGCGCTGTTTAACTGACGACTTGTAACACCTAGAAGAGCCTTTCCGAAAACTGTAAGATGGAATGACAGTAGGGACCGTTTTGGGTTGTATAACAAGTGCACGGGAAACTGCTTACTGTTTCGTCAGTTATTATTATCTTCACAGGTTATCTTGACAAAGTATGGCACGATAGGCTCTATTGCTGGTAAATCTTGAGCCACGCAATAACAGCTTGGCATCTTTGCAACCTTGATGACACTGAATGATTAGTTTAATCAGAATTGACTGTCAATCAGTGAATAATCAATCCCAAGTTGAGAAATTATTGTCATACATACAGCTATTGTTTTTACAGTGGCACTATGTTATTGTCTTTGAGATCACAGAACCGTAACAAATGAATACTCAGTTCTTTGTGGAGAAAACAGTACTTGCTATTCATGCTGATGTCATATCGGACCTTGTTTGGTCATTTCAATCACGGCGGACAATGGGCGGGCAGAAAGTGATGTTTTCAATGCCTATATGACACACAAACCAAACGACTCCTGGTTCAAACCGTTGCACTTGTGGGGATTTTTCATTTTAACCAACGCACCAAAGTGTCTATGCAAACATGTCTCGTTTAAGGTACTTGTGAAATAGAGATAAAATTCAAGTCCGTGTGCGATTTGTTCAATTACAATGGCTAACAATATTGGGGCCTTATCAAATGTCATGCGTAGGTTATCGGTTGTAAAAATATGTATGAAATTCCACACAACTACAATTACGTGTTGGATTAAATGTCCCTACGTTAGTGTGTAGTTAAACAGATAAGCGCTTCGATCTTTCCAAACGCGAATCGGATTAGAGGCTAATGTAAAGAGGAAATTATTTCAACAACAACAAGTTCTTAAACCAATCTATACCAATCTGCTAGAGTGGTACTATCAGGGTCAAAGGATATACCTGACTATCTTTTCAGAATGTACAGAGCTTGATAATGAATCGTAATCTGTCTGTATTGATGTCTCTCCACAATTTGAAGAAAAGTTGATGTTTTCTGTGAAAACAAATCTTCATTGTAAACGTGGGAACTTTGAACAGCCTATTTAATTTCTGCTTAGCAAGACGAGTATATAAGAGGTGAAGTTGGGGATTATAAGCCATTAGCAACTTGGCCATCGTTCCAGCTTGTAGCCAAATTGTCGTTTTCACACACAACTTTTGAAAATGAAGCGCCAGTCAGAAATAATCTACACTTGTTTGGGATCAACTGAAACACGCTTTTTGATGACACCAAATTTTAACTTTGCTGACGATGCTCACACATCCCGACTGGTGGATTATTCTTTCACAGATGACAGTGACAACGATTATGAAAACGACAGTCGTGCTCCACATTTCAAAGAACCCCTACAGAAACTCAAATCAGAATTGGCTCTGCTCACCTCCAGAGCCCGACAGGTTCAATGTGATCGTCGTCGCCGAGATGTTCAGAGAAGATTCAGCAGACATTTAAAGGAAAGAGCATCCCTTAGACTAAAGACCGAAGAGGACGACGAGAAGCTGAGGAATGAATGTGTCTTAAAACGATTAAATGATGCTTTAAGTCTGCCAAAAACGCATTGCGGCATCCAAGGAAGACTATGCACGCCTCAAGAAAAACAGAGATCAAGGAAGATGAAATCCACGCAATCCAGTTCACTTACAGTGTATGATACCGAGCGACCCACCAAAAAACCCAAAATGGATTTGAACATATTTCGGAGGTGTTCTAAGAAACCAGTTGTCAAGAAGGTGGCCTGCAAAAGGAAGCAAATGAGTAGTTGGGTTGTAGACGATGACGACACAGTGCCTACGGATTGTTTGTTTGGATTCCTCAAGATAAAAAGATAAACTTTCATGCAAAACTGTTTGATAGGTACATCCAAAAGAAGTGCTTTGTTTCACCCGTTTCAGTGCTATCGTATCTGTCCATATTATGTCCAATAAACTTCAAAAAGTTTACTCGTGTTTTAGTCATACTCAAATTTAATCTTTCCAAATAGGAATGAAAAAATGTCTTCAGAATGGGCGTTGCATGATAGTTACAATTCCATGTCATATTGATAGTAAGCAAATTCTTTTTCTCCATTGCCATGTACATAATAGGTCAAGAACGGTATAAGGTTAAGCCAACACAAAGACATTAGCTCCAGAATGATAGTGACAGAATTCAGCCAGTTTGAACATTACTGAGAACCAAGTTTTAAGCATTCAATGTAATATTTGAAAAGGGTCGCTCCAAACGGTTTTGTCACTACTTATTTTGACACAAAAAGAACATTTCTTCATTAAACCGATACAAAACTTTATGACTGTTTATCATTACATCTTCTTGGTGAGTTTACAAAGTGTTTGCATGCAAAGCAAGAAAGTGTTGGCTCTACAGCTCTCTTTCCAAGAAGACATGTGCCTGACTTTTATTTCCAAAGAAAGAAAGAAACTTAGTAAATATGCTTAATATTACCAACCTAGACAGTGAAGTAAAATGCAATGATTCCTAACCCATGTCAGTCAGATTACCTCCTTGAGATGTGAAGCGCCTCACTTTGGTTCATAATATGATCCAAACAAGTACCAATAGTAAGTGAAAAATGTTCTCGTAGCTTGGATCACCAAACACACGGTAAGAACCTGCACCTTTTTACACCCAATAAAACAAAACATGCATACGATTAGGTACATATCCGTCCTGTCATTTTACACATTGCACAACGTTTAAATGAAACTTACTGAGAACATGCACGTATGTATTCCAGGCAGTAAACAATGCAAGATATCAAAAGAGTGTGAAACAATATAAGAAACATGGCATGCTGTGATAGTGGCTAAAATTGAAAGTAAGCATATATTCAAATGGATTGCGCTGTTTAACTGACGACTTGTAACACCTAGAAGAGCCTTTCCGAAAACTGTAAGATGGAATGACAGTGGGGACCGTTTTGGGTTGTATAACAAGTGCACGGGAAACTGCTTACTGTTTCGTCAGTTATTATTATCTTCACAGGTTATCTTGACAAAGTATGGAACGATAGGCTCTATTGCTGGTAAATCTTGAGCCACGCAATAACAGCTTGCCATCTTTGCAACCTTGATGACACTGAATGATTAGTTTAATCAGAATTGACTGTCAATCAGTGAATAATCAATCCCAAGTTGAGAAATTATTGTCATACATACAGCTATTGTTTTTACAGTTGCACTATGTTATTGTCTTTGAGATCACAGAACCGTAACAAATGTATACTCAGTTCTTTGTGGAGAAAACAGTACTTGCTATTCATGCTGATGTCATATCGGACCTTGTTTGGTCATTTCAGTCACGGCGGACAACGGGCAGAAAGTGATGTTTTCAATGCCTATATGACACACAAACCAAACGACTCCTGGTTCAAACCGTTGCAGTTGTGGGGATTTTTCATTTTAACCAACGCACCAAAGTGTCTATGCAAACATGTCTCGTTTAAGGTACTTGTGAAATAGAGATAAAATTCAAGTCCGTGTGCGATTTGTTCAATTACAATGGCTAACAATATTGGGGCCTTATCAAATGTCATGCGTAGGTTATCGGTTGTAAAAATATGTATGAAATTCCACACAACTACAATTACGTGTTGGATTAAATGTCCCTATGCTAGTGTGTAGCTAAACAGTTTAGCGCATCGATCTTTCCAAACGCGAATCGGATTAGAGGCTAATGTAAAGAGGAAATTATTTCAACAATAACAAGTTCTTAAACCAATCTATATATATTGATGTCTCTCCACAATTTGAAGAAAGGTTGATGTTTTCTTTGAAAACAAATCTTCTTTGTAAACGTGCGAACTTTGACGAGCCTATTTAATTTCTGCTTAGCAAGGCGAGTATATAAGAGGTGAAGTTGGGGATATAAGCCATTAGCAACTTGGCCATCGTTCCAGCTTGTAGCCAAATTGTCGTTTTCACACACAACTTTTGAAAATGAAGCGCCAGTCAGAAATAATCTACACTTGTTTGGGATCAACTGAAACACGCTTTTTGATGACACCAAATTTTAACTTTGCTGACGATGCTCACACATCCCGACTGGTGGATTATTCTTTCACAGATGACAGTGACAACGATTATGAAAACGACAGTCGTGCTCCACATTTCAAAGAACCCCTACAGAAACTCAAATCAGAATTGGCTCTGCTCACCTCCAGAGCCCGACAGGTTCAATGTGATCGTCGTCGCCGAGATGTTCAGAGAAGATTCAGCAGACATTTAAAGGAAAGAGCATCCCTTAGACTAAAGACCGAAGAGGACGACGAGAAGCTGAGGAATGAATGTGTCTTATAACGATTAAATGATGCTTTAAGTCTGCCAAAAACGCATTGCGGCATCCAAGGAAGACTATGCATGCATCAAGAAAAACAGAGATCAAGGAAGATGAAATCCGCGCAATCCAGTTCACTTACAGTGTATGATACCGAGCGACCCACCAAAAAACCCAAAATGGATTTGAACATATTTCGGAGGTGTTCTAAAAAAACAGTTGTCAAGAAGGTGGCCTGCAAAAGGAAGCAAATGAGTAGTTGGGTTGCAGACGATGACGACACAGTGCCTACGGATTGTTTGTTTGGATTCCTCAAGATAAAAAAATAAACTATCATGCAAAACTGTTTGATAGGTACATCCAAAAGAAGTGCTTTGTTTCACCCGTTTCAGTGCTATCGTATCTGTCCATATTATGTCCAATAAACTTCAAAGCGGTCAAAAGTTCACTCGTGTTTTTGTCATATTCAAATTTAATCTTTCCAAATAGGAATGAAAAAATGTCTTCAGAATGGGCGTTGCATGATAGTTACAGTTCCATGTCATATTGATAGTAAGCAGATTCGTTTTCTCCATTGCCATTTACATAATAGGTCAAGAACGGTATAAGGTTAAGCCAACACAAAGACATTAGCTCCAGAATGATAGTGACAGAATTCAGCCAGTTTGAACATTACTGAGAACCACGTTTTAAGCATTCAATGTAATATTTGAAAAGGGTCACTCCAAACGGTTTTGTCACTACTTATTTTGACCCAAAAAGAACATTTCTTCATTAAACCGATACAAAACTTTATGACTGTTTATCATTACATCTTCTTGGTGAGTTTACAAAGTGTTTGCGTGCAAAGCAAGAAAGTGTTGGCTCTACAGCTCTCTTTTCCTGACTTTTATTTCCAAAAAAAGAAAGAAACTTAGTTCATATGCTTAATATTACAAACCTAGACAGTGAAGTAAAATGCAATGATTCCTAACCCATGTCAGTCAGATTACCCCTTTGAGATGTGAAGCGCCTAAATTTGGTTCATAATATGATCCAAACAAGTACCAATAGTAAGTGAAAAATGTTCTCGTAGCTTGGATCACCAAATACACGGTAAGAACCTGCACATTTAAACACCCAATAAACAGAAACAAAAAATGCATACGATTAGGTACATATCCGTCCTGTCATTTTACACACTGCACAAAGTTTAAATGAAACTTACTGAGAACATGCACGTATTTATTCCAGGCAGTATACAATGCAAGATATCAAGAGAGTGTGAAACAATATAAGAAACATGGCATGCTGTGATAGAGGCTGAAACTGAAAGTAATCATATATTCAATTGGATTGCGCTGTTAAAAATGACGACTTGTAACACCTAGAAGAGCCTTTCCGAGAACTGTCAGATGGAATCACAGTGGGGACCGTTTTGGGTTGTTTAACAAGTGCACGGGAAACTGCTTACTGTTTCGTCAGTTATTATTATCTTCACAGGTTATCTTGACAAAGTATGGAACGATAGGCTCTATTGCTGGTAAATCTTGAGCCACGCAATAACAGCTTGCCATCTTTGCAACCTTGATGACACTGAATGATTAGTTTAATCAGAATTGACTGTCAATCAGTGAATAATCAATCCCAAGTTGAGAAATAATTGTCATACATACAGCTATTGTTTTTTACAGTGGCACTATGTTATTGCCTTTGAGATCACAGAACCGTAACAAATGAATACTCAGTTCTTTGCGGAGAAAACATTACTTGCTATTCATGCTGATGTCATATCGGACCTTGTTTGGTCATTTCAATCACGGCGGACAACGGGCAGAAAGTGATGTTTTCAATGCCCTCGTATATGACACACAAACCAAACGACTCTTTGTTCAAACCATTGCAGTTGTGGGGATTTTTCATTTTAACCAGCGCACAATAGTGTCTATACAAACATGTCTCGTTTAAGGTACTTGTGAAATATCGATAAAATTCAAGTCCGTGTGCGATTTGTTCAATTACAATGGCTAACAATATTGGGGCCTTATCAAATGTCATGCGTAGGTTATCGGTTGTAAAAATGTGTATGAAATTCCACACAACTACAATTACGTGTTGGATTAAATGTCCCTACGCTACTGTGTAGCTAAACAGATTGGCGCATCGATCTTTCCAAACGCGAATCGGATTAGAGGCTAATGTAAAGAGGAAATTATTTCAACAATAACAAGTTCTTAAACCAATCTATACCAATCTGCTAGAGTGGTACTATTAGGGTCGAGGAATATACCTGACTACCTTTTAGAATGTACAGAGTTTGAAAATGAATCGTAATCTGTCTGTATTGATTTCTCTCCACAATTTGAAGAAAGGTTGATGTTTTCTTTGAAAACAAATCTTCTTTGTAAACGTGCGAACTTTGACGAGCCTATTTAATTTCTGCTTAGCAAGACGAGTATATAAGAGGTGAAGTTGGGGATATAAGCCATTAGCAACTTGGCCATCGTTCCATCTTGTAGCCAAATTGTCGTTTCCACACACAACTTTTGAAAATGAAGCGCCAGTCAGAAATAATCTACACTTGTTTGGGATCAACTGAAACACGCTTTTTGATGACACCAAATTTTAACTTTGCTGACGATGCTCACACATCCCGACTGGTGGATTATTCTTTCACAGATGACAGTGACAATGATTATGAAAACGACAGTCGTGCTCCACATTTCAAAGAACCCCTACAGAAACTCAAATCAGAATTGGCTCTGCTCACCTCCAGAGCCCGACAGGTTCAATGTGATCGTCGTCGCCGAGATGTTCAGAGAAGATTTAGCAGACATTTAAAGGAAAGAGCATCCCTTAGACTAGAGACCGAAGAGGACGACGAGAAGCTGGGGAATGAATGTGTCTTAAAACGATTAAATGATGCTTTAAGTCTGCCAAAAACGCATTGCAGCATCCAAGGAAGACTATGCACGTCTCAAGAAAAACAGAGATCAAGGAAGATGAAATCCGCGCAATCCAGTTCACTTACAGTGTATGATACCGAGCGACCCACCAAAAAACCCAAAATGGATTTGAACATATTTCGGAGGTGTTCTAAAAAAACAGTTGTCAAGAAGGTGGCCTGCAAAAGGAAGCAAATGAGTAGTTGGGTTGTAGACGATGACGACACAGTGCCTACGGATTGCCTGTTTGGATTCCTCAAGATAAAAAGATAAACTTTCATGCAAAACTGTTTGATAGGTACATCCAAAAGAAGTGCTTTGTTTCACCCGTTTCAGTGCTATCGTATCTGTCCATATTATGTCAAATAAACTTCAAAGCGGATCAAAAGTTTACTCGTGTTTTTGTCATATTCAAATTTTATCTTTCCAAATAGGAATGAAAAAATGTCTTCAGAATGGGCGTTGCATGATAGTTACAGTTCCATGTCATATTGATAGTAAGCAGATTCGTTTTCTCCATTGCCATTTACATAATAGGTCAAGAACGGTATAAGGTTAAGCCAACACAAAGACATTAGCTCCAGAATGATAGTGACAGAATTCAGCCAGTTTGAACATTACTGAGAACCACGTTTTAAGCATTCAATGTAATATTTGAAAAGGGTCACTCCAAACGGTTTTGTCACTACTGATTTTGACACACAAAGAACATTTCTTCTTAAAAGGATACAAAACTTTATGACTGTTTATCATTACATCTTCTTAGTGAGTTTATAAAGTGTTTGCGTGCAAAGCAAGAAAGTGTTGGCTCTACAGCTCTCTTTCCAAGAAGACATGTGCCTGACTTTTATTTTTTTAAACAGAAAGAAACTTAGTTAATATGCTTAATATTACAAACCTAGACAGTGAAGTAAAATGCAATGATTCCTAACCCATGTCAGTCAGATTACCCCTTTGAGATGTGAGGCGCCTAAATTTGGTTCATAATATGATCCAAACAAGTACCAATAGTAAGTGAAAAATGTTCTCGTAGCTTGGATCACCAAATACACGGTAAGAACCTGCACCTTTAATCACCCAATAAACAGAAACAAAAAATGCATACGATTAGGTACATATCCGTCCTGTCATTTTACACATTGCACAAAGTTTAAATGAAACTTACTGAGAACATGCACGTATGTGCTCCAGGCAGTATACAATGCAAGATATCAAGAGAGTGTGAAACAATATAAGAAACATGGCATGCTGTGATAGAGGCTAAAACTGAAAGTAAGCATACATTCAATTGGATTGTGCTGTTTAAATGACGACTTGTAACACCTAGAAGAGCCTTTCCGAAAACTGTACCGTTTGGGGTTGTATAACAAGTGCACGGGAAACTGCTTACTGTTTCGTCAGTTATTATTATCTTCACAGGTTAGAGGTTTGGCAAAGTATGGCACGATAGACTCTATTGCTGGTAAATCTTGAGCCACGCAATAACAGCTTGCCATCTTTGCAACCTTGATGACACTGAATGATTAGTTTAATCAGAATTGACTGTCAATCAGTGAATAATCAATTCCCAGTTGAGAAATTATTGTCATACATACAACGATTTTTTTACAGTGGCACTATGTTATTGTCTTTGAGATCACAGAACCGTACCAAATGAATACTCAGTTCTTTGCGGAGAAAACATTACTTGCTATTCATGCTGATGTCATATCGGACCTTGTTTGGTCATTTCAATCACGGCGGACAACGGGCAGAAAGTGACGTTTTCAATGCCTATATGACACATAAACCAAACGACTCTTGGTTCAAACCATTGCAGTTGTAGGGATTTTTCATTTTAACCAATGCACCATAGTATCTATGCAATCATGTCTCGTTTAAGGTACTTGTGAAATATAGATAAAATTCAAGTCCGTGTGCGATTTGTTCAATTACAATGGCTAACAATATTGGGGCCTTATCAAATGTCATGCGTAGGTTATCGGTTGTAAAAATATGTATGAAATTCCACACAACTACAATTACGTGTTGGATTAAATGTCCCTACGTTAGTGTGTAGTTAAACAGATTAGCGCTTCGGTCTTTCGAGGGCAATCGGATTAGAAGCCAAAGTGTTTGCTTGGAAAACAAGAAAGTGTTGGCTCTATTTCTCTCTATCATCATCATCTTCATTTATTATTCAAAAAAAGAACCACCCACGGTGGTACAGGAGAAAAAGTTTCATAACATGAAAATAATTAATATTTAAGAAGATGTCGGTTATACTGTACAAATATTTGGCGATAAACATGTTGCTTGAAGATGTGTACGAACATTTAAACAGAATCATTTACATAAACAAACACACATATACACAGTTACACTCAAATGTACGCATCTATAATACATATGAATTTTGTAAGGTTCTTGATTTATTTTACATTTCTGGTACTCAGCATTTTTTGGGGGTATTATTATATTCGGAAACTGCGTATATTTATTTGAGCTAAGTTTAGATCTTGATTCACGGAACGCTTCACATTTAAACAGGTTGTGGAATTTATCGGCTATAGCTGGTGACATACACAGTTTACATGTCCTAAATTTTCTATCTGTACCAAGCCAACAGCCAACTTCCACAGGTAGATTATGGTTACAGGTTCTTTGTTTTAGAATAGGGTAATACATTTGTTAAGATAGGAGAAGAAAGAGGACATGTGCCTGACTTTTATTTCCAAAGAAAGAATCTCAATTAATATGCTTAATATTACAAACATAGACAGTGAAGTAAAATGCAATGATTCCGGTCATATCTCACCTTCTACGCCGATTTGCGGCATAATCATTTTAACAAAATATATACGACTGACCCGACGTTTCTGGGAAAATCTCTTCATTACAAAAGGTTATCCACCTGCTGAATTATGACAATAACATCACACCCCTAGCTGCTGCTTCTTCTTCTTCTCCTCCTTCTTCTTCTTCTTCTCATTTGTCAGACTACCCAGTTGTTAGACAGTGCAGTAGAGATGGCTTGTCAAAGCATATGAGATTTACCTGTTGCAGACCAGTCTTAATAGACTTAATCCATAGCCCCTTTTCCCATTCCTGATGTTCAGCATACGTGGATATGCTATGGAAACCTGCCAAGATGTGCCGTCTGCTGGGGTCTTTAATGACTACAGTCACCACCTTGGTTGACGATGAGTCACTCTTCACTATTCTAGTGTGGAACCACCATGAGACATGTGGTCCTAGAGCCAACAACAGCCTTGAAGGTTTCAACAGTCGTTTGAATGCCAGTCATTCCTGCCGACACCCAAACCTTTTCCGTCTTATGAAGATCATGAAGAAAATCGAAAAAGCAGACAACATGAAACTTGTTCAGTTGGACTTTGGTGCTGCTCCTCCACCTCGGAGATGAGTTTCCCGAGAGACAGAAAACCGTCATGGTAGACTCAAAGACCAGTTGACTCATGGGGTCAAGACCCCAATGCAGTATTTGGATGCTGTGAGCAGACTGGTGAAATTGGGTTGACTCTTGTTGAATTATTTGTATTATCTGTGTGACTATTTAAGCCTAGACAGACAGACAGTTTATTAGGGTCTCACCTCATGTACAGCAATATATACATAAAATAATATACATTTAATATCAAAGTACACAGGCCTTTCTATAAGAATTGCGAGAGACTATGTATAAAACAGGTTATACATAATATATTTAAAAGAGCATTCCCTGAAATAGAATAGAAATACATAATAAACTCAGGAATAGCAAAGCCCTCTTCGCCGGGTTAAGATTAAATACAAGTTTTTTGCCGAAATTAAAAGTAAGCTAGTAAATGACAGTAAAACACACATCTTATCAATATCAGACAGAGAGTTGTATTGCGGTAATAGCAGCGTCGCGTTCTGCTCTAGCTTGTACCTCAGGTCTGAATATACTGCACAATGTAAAAGGACATGTATCTCATCTTCGATGCAGTTGTCACAAAAGGGGCATAACCGTTGTTGAAGGGACAGTTCTTCATATCGGCCCGATTCAATACGTATGGGGGCGACACCACAGCGAAATTTACTTAATGCACTCCTGAAGTTTTGGGGCATGTTAACTTGAGTATAAGATTCCATACAGTAATCTTGTTTGAAAAGACGATAATTTCTCAATTATCTATCATTTTGCCGAATGTTGTCTCTCCATGCTTCCAATATTTTCAGTTCATATGCATTAATAACACTATCGATCACATTCTTGGATATAAAAGTTTCAACGTTGTAGGAATTACTCGACCTTTGGTTTTCAAAGAACTTGTAAAGTCTGTAGTTCCATATCTTAAATCTTGATACTCGGTAATTGTCCAGTAAAATGAATATTCTTCTGTTCAATCTATCCCAGTTCATGTTCACCAATCTTCTCCACTGACGTAACGCGGCTTTCCACAGGTCGACACACATAGGGGTCCATCCCATCTCCCCCTGTACTGCATCATTAGGAGTATATTTTCCGACCCCAAGAATATGTGTACACGCTCTGTTTTGAATCTTTGTAATTGTGGAAAATCTTCGAGTTCCCCAAACTGTTGCACCATACGTAATCACAGGTAGCACAATTGCATCATATAGTTTGGAATACGCATCGTAGGGGAGACCACCCAGGGCTTTACTTTTAGCAATGATAAGACCCAGGGCTCTACTCGCTGACTGTGAAACTGCTTTTGTCGTCGTGTTAAAATCCAGGAATTCATCAATTAAAAGTCCGAATTGGTTGTAAGATGAAACTGTCCTTAGGGGGTCGTCACCGTAGTAAAAAATACAATTCGTTCTGCTGCACGATGGGTTACGAAAATGTACAATACCGGTCTTTTCTCTGTTAACACACATCTTGTTATCGACACACCACTTGTGAACATGACTTAGCATTAGTTGGAGATCCGTTTCATTCTCCGCGAGTAATACAAGGTCGTCAGCATAAAGTAAAATACATACTAACTCGTCGTTTATTGTCACTCCTTTCCCAAGCGGGGTGATTGCTAGATCATTAATATACATATTGAAAAGTAGTGGAGACAGCAGACAACCCTGTTTAACACCACCATATAGTTCAAACCAGTCCGTTTTAAAACCATTTATTCTCACACAACTTGAGACGTTTGTATATAACTCACGTACTATCTGTAGTATGTTTCCACCCAGACCGAGGTGGTGTAGCTTCTCCCACAATATTCATCTGTCCACTGAATCGTACGCCTTTGTAAAGTCTATGAGTGCTGCGTATGTTGACAATTTCTTCTTTTTTTCTCAGCTCCACAATCGATGTCAGAGTGTTTAAATGATCAACTGTACTTCTTCCCTTTCTGAATCCATTTTGTTCTTCAACTTAAATGCCATTTTGTTCAACCCATTCAGTAAGTCTATTGTTAAGAATTTTGAAAAACAGTATATTCATAACATTTATCAGAGTAATGCCTCTATATGACATAGGATCTCGCATGTCTGCTGTAGATACTTTGGGGATTGGGTTGATGATACCTTGTCGCCATGAATCAGGAATTACGCCACTGCTAAAACATTTGTTGAAAGGCTCAGAAGAAATGCATGCGAAAGTCCATTACGTAATACTTCAATTGGTATTTCATCACTTCCGGTTGCTTTCCCATTTTTCATACTAGAGATGGCACGGGATACTTCTTCCTCCGTTATAGGAATATTCAAGGTATGATCAACATTAGGTAGCTGCATATCTGTGGAGAGATTAATATCAGAGTCTGCGTGAACATTTAAAAGATTTCTAAAATCGGTTTTCCATTTGCCCATTACAACATGAAATAAGTTGGATACAGTCCCATCATCCTTAATCACTTCCATACGGATTATCTTTCTGCGTTCATTACCCACGCCCACTTTTCATATTGTCTTCCAAAACTGTGTGTTATCATCCCTTACCATGTCAGCAACCTCACCATGCAATTTCTTCACATAGTCCCGTTTTGAGCCTGTACACAGCGATCGAATTGCTTACAAAGTCAGCTTTGAGAATTTTCTTTTGTAACCCTTTACCTTTCGTCCATACTTTCTCTGCTTTACACAAGTCACACTACATGTCAGTAAGATTGCCATTCCACCATGACTTTCTCTGCTTACACTTCTTGTTATTACCCTGATATACTTTAACCTTTTTGCACTGTAGCTTCGAGTTCATCTCCGTTTTAACATGAGAACAAAATTCCTGGTATATACCATTCACATCAGTTTGTGTGTTCTCTGCACTCTGTATTCTATCAATTGTGTCTTGGACAGCTAACACAATGTCCTGCTCGCTCAAGAAGGTAACGGGAATATTTTTCAAATCAAACTTGGTATATTCCGCAGTGGGTAAAGGTTGATACGACTCGTCGCTATATGGAAGGTTAATCTCCCAGGAAAGCAAGGAATGGGCGGGAACACATCTAGGTCCTACACCCGACTGTCCGCATATCGTACTTGGAAGGTCGGAGGCACGATTCACACTGAAATTACTGTAGTTATCTAAACATTCGTGTGGGACAATACAGTAGTCGACAACAGCACACCCTCTTGATGAAATAGATGTAAAGTCATTATGTCTACATTTTCTTCCATTAAGCATACACATGTTGCATTCGATCATGAAATCAAAATGGGGCGGTCGGGTAGCCTAGTGGTTAGAGCGTACAATGGGTACAATGTGTGAAGCCCATTTCTGGTGTCCCCCGCCGTGATATTGCTGGAATATTGCTAAAAGCGGCGTTAAACCATACTCACTCACTCATGAAATCAATAAAGAGTTCACCATATCTATTCACCACATTATCAACAACACCTCTCTCTGATATATCATCCACTCCCTCAATATAATCACACAAGTCGCCACAGCGACTGTTGAAATCACCACACACCGAAACACTTCCCTGCTTTTGAAATTCATAAATATTAAACAATAATGTATCAAGAAAGTCATTTACATCCACGTGTCTGCTTGAGTTTTCAGGGGGGAGGTAGCATACACATAAACTATGTTGAAAGTTCAGTTCTTTATGTGTAAGGGATATCCATAGAATAACCTCAGTGTTCCCATCTAAAACACCAAACACATATTCATTTAAAACACAATCCTTTATCAAGAAACCTACCCCACCTGATCCGGACTTGGCCTTACGGTTGACTTTGTTTGATAGGCATTACTTACGGTTAACCCTGGTCCTGTTATGACCGACCCACTTGTATCCGGGGACACATATAACTTCATCTCTTCTTAAATGAGTTTCGCTAAGTCCAACAATGTCATATTTACCATATTCTATACAAGCAACAAGGAACGAATGATTATCTTAGTTTATGTTAGTGTTCCACCCGTTGACATTCCAAAACCCTGTCTTCACCTATCTTCTGCGCTGTGACCTTGGCTGGCTTGAACGTCGCTCAACACGTGACCAGTCTTCACCGCTAATCCCGCTCTCTGCGCCCAAGTTATGTCTTCTTGACGTCGTGTAGCGGTTCTCGGATGAGTCATGCCTTATTGCCTCTTGCACGGACGCTTTCATGGCGGCTGTTGTTGTGATTGCTTGTACTGACCTTATCACTAGACACAACCCGGTTTCCTTTCAGCTCCAGTTTACCTCGTCCCACAACATTTACAATTTTCCTCAAATTTTGAATTTCACGTTGCTCGCTTCTTGTTTGGTAGGGCGCAATGTACACATCTTTAAAGTTCCTTGTATTTTTAAGGGATTTCTACTTTTCTAAAATGCTCTTCTTTTGTTCTAGATTTTCACACTGCGCGATGATTACCACAGGCTTGTCAGTTTTGGATTTTAGCCTCGTAACTTTAACCATGTTAACGTTGTGAAGCTTTAGACCGTCTCTGATCACAGAAATGACCATGTTTGACACATTTTCGCCGTTCGTCTGGTGAACGTTGAGAAGCACAATTTTGTCCCTGTCAGCTGTATGATGATATGATAGGCTTTCTTCATTTGCGCATTTACGATCTTCCAGTTTGCAGACTTTACGTGACAAATCTTGCTTTACATTGTCTATTTCATTTTCAAACTCACCACGTAATCTTCTTGTTATTCGGTCTTCAAGTGCAACTAACTTGTTGTTGAAGGCTGTTTTCATGTCTTCTCTTGTTGAATTATTTGTGTTATCTGTTTGACTATTAAAGCCTATGACTATTCTCGCCTATTTGTTTACTATGGCTTATATTTTCGTGAGGTGTCTGACAAAAAATGGATATGATCGGGACTAATCCATTTTACCACTTGGATAACATGCATTGGGCGTTGGGAGAAGTCAACCGTGACATTTGTGATTTTAAGGTGTCTGACAAAAGCTGTGGTGCGTATCATTCTACTGCTGTGGGTCTAACATTGATGTAATGAAACCTGCTGTGGTGTAACATCTGCTGTGGATCTAACGTTGATCTAATGTAACGATGCTGTGGTGTGTATCGTTCTACTGCTGTGGGTCTAACATTGATATAATGTAACTATGCTGTGGTGTAACATCTGATGTGGATCTAACATTGATCTAATGTAACGATGCTGTGGTGTGTATCATTCTACTGCTGTGGGTCTAACATTGATGTAATGCAGCTATGCTGTGGATCTAACATTGTTCTAATGTAACGATGCTGTGGTGTGTATCGTTCTACTGCTGTGGGTCTAACATTGATATAATGTAACTATGCTGTGGTGTAACATCTACTGTGGATCTAACATTGATCTAATGTAACGATGATGTGGTGTGTATCATTCTACTGATGTGGTGTGTATCATTCTACTGCTGTGGGTCTAACATTGATATAATGTAACTATGCTTTTGTGTAACATCTGCTGTGGATCTAACATTGTTCTAATGTAACGATGTTGTGGTGTGTATCATTCTACTGATGTAGGTCTAACATTGATGTAATGCAGCTATGCTGTGGATCTAACACTGTTCTAATGTAACGATGCTGTGGTGTGTATCGTTCTACTGTTGTGGGTCTAACATTGATAAAATGTAACTATGCTGTGGTGTAACATCTGCTGTGGATCTAACATTGATCTAATGTAACGATGCTGTGGTGTTTATCATTCTACTGATGTGGGTCTAACATTGATGTAATGTAACTATGCTGTGGTGTAACATCTGCTGTGGATCTAACATTGTTCTAATGTAACGACGGTGTGGTGGGTATCATTCTACTGATGTGGGTCTAACATTGATGTAATGCAGCTATGCTGTGGATCTAACCTTGTTCTAATGTAACGATGCTGTGGTGTGTATCGTTCTACTGCTGTGGGTCTAACATTGCTATAATGTAACTATGCTGTGGTGTAACATCTGCTGTGGATCTATTATTGATCTAATGTAACGATGTTGTGGTGTGTATCATTCTACTGATGTGGTGTGTATCGTTCTACTGCTGTGGGTCTAACATTGCTATAATGTAACCATGATGTGGTGTAACATCTGCTGTGGATCTAAAATTGATGTAATGTAACGATGCTGTGGTGTGTATCATTCTACTGCTGTGGGTCTAACATTCATGTAATATAACGATGCTGTAGTATACGTCATTCTATCTGCTGTTGTTTGACATGTATTTAATGTAACGATAATGTGGTGTGTATCATTCTACTGATGTGGTGTGTATCATTCTACTGCTGTGGGTCTAACATTCATGTAATATAACGATGCTGTAGTATACGTCATTCTATCTGCTGTTGTTTGACATGTATTTAATGTAACGATAATGTGGTGTGTATCATTCTACTGATGTGGTGTGTATCATTCTACTGATGTGGGTCTAACATTGATGTAATGCAGCTATGCTGTGGATCTAACACTGTTCTAATGTAACGATGCTGTGGTGTGTATCGTTCTACTGTTGTGGGTCTAACATTGATATAATGTAACTATGGTGTGGTGTAACATCTGCTGTGGATCTAACATTGATCTAATGTAACGATGATGTGGTGTTTATCATTCTACTGATGTGGGTCTAACATTGATGTAATGTAACTATGCTGTGGTGTAACATCTGCTGTGGATCTAACATTGTTCTAATGTAACGATGGTGTGGTGTGTATCATTCTACTGATGTGGGTCTAACATTGATGTAATGCAGCTATGCTGTGGATCTAACCTTGTTCTAATGTAACGATGCTGTGGTGTGTATCGTTCTACTGCTGTGGGTCTAACATTGCTATAATGTAACTATGCTGTGGTGTAACATCTGCTGTGGATCTATTATTGATCTAATGTAACGATGTTGTGGTGTGTATCATTCTACTGATGTGGTGTGTATCGTTCTACTGCTGTGGGTCTAACATTGCTATAATGTAACTATGCTGTGGTGTAACATCTGCTGTGGATCTAAAATTGATGTAATGTAACGATGCTGTGGTGTGTATCATTCTACTGCTGTGGGTCTAACATTGATGTAATATAACGATGCTGTAGTATACGTCATTCTATCTGCTGTTGTTTAACATGTATTTAATGTAACGATACTGTGGTGTGTATCATTCTACTGCTGTGGGTCTAACATTGGTGTAATGTAACGATGCTGTAGTATACGTCCTTCTATCTGCTGTTGTTTAACATGCATTTAATGTTACGATGGTTAAGTGTACGTCATTGGTCGAACATGAAGTCTAACTTCTCTAGGGCAGATTTAATGATGAGGACGCGATATATGGTATTCTGTACTACTATCATAGACCTAATAAGATATCTATGATTATGGCATTGGGTTGAGTGAAGGGACACTCAAGATGAATGACATCCTCTTGGTGTCTTCCGATGGTCTCTTATTACGTATGTTATGATAAAAGGGGGAATCAGATACTATATCAAGCTCAGAAAAAAATAGTTTTGATCTCTCATAAGCAGTGTGCGTGTGAGTGAGCGCGTTTGCGTATATAACTAACGATCGGATAGCATATTATTGATAAACACTATTTTCAATCTGTCACCGGCAATAACGCATCCAACAATACATGTAGAGAAGTCAGCAGAAGCGGTCAATATTATTTATCATATATGAACTTGTATCGCTCCAGCGGTCACTTGCAATCTGCCAATCACATGAGAAATTTATGATCGAATATGACATACCGGGACAATTGTGTTCGTTCCCCGTCTGCACTTCCCCACGCAAAACGAGAGAGAAGCAAGAGTGCGTCATTGAAATCTGAGGAGGCAAATCGGTCAGCCGGGTGGCAAGATGAACAGCTGAACCGCACTTCTCATGGCATCGCCATGTCAAAATTGAGGACACATCTTAACGTTGAAAGTTAGATACAAGACATCCGCAATTTGTAAATTGCCCTCAACACACAGGACTCTATGAAATGAATCTGTTTGGCGTAGCAGTAAATACCTTTTTCAAGAAGTGATCAAGTCGACTCCAAACATGGTCGACTATTCACATGTAGTTATTATTTATGGACCGCCACTTGCATTGTGAAACGTGAACAATAGTCAGGAAAATCTTAAGACGAAACCGTAACAAAAAGCGTTATAACTGATGACATCGATATCACTATTCATTCCATAAACGGGCATATATTTTATCATATAAACGGGCATATATTTTATTCGAATTCGGGTTTTATGGATATTCAAAACTTTACTGCAGTTTTCATTTCCATACAATATTTACTGAAGATTGCGTGTTACTCAGTTCAATGCATACAACATTTACCACGTGTTTCGTCCCCAACGCCCATGGTAGTCCCTTGTGATGACAGTCAATACATTGTGATTGTATGACACCGACACATGAGCGTCGCTCAGTCACTCAATCAGCTTAATGCAGTCAATAATATGATGTGGACGTGGCCACGCCCGAATTGAGACAAGGATTACTTGCTATTGAAGGCGTTGTCATGGAGATATAAACTCTTTTGTCTGCTTCCCCATACTACTATGGAAACGGCGACTAATGAGAGTATTACATAACATACAATCTTCAACAACTTCAATCAAAGTGACGCCCTCAATATACGAGCATAAAGAGAATATACTAGCAGAATATACGGAGAGTTTGGGTGATTCTGGCACAGTCTCGCTGGTTAGGGTCATCATCAGCTCAGGTCCCTTGCCCTCTCTACACGCAGCCCAGTCAGTGAATGGGACTTCTCCCAGGAAGCGTTGCCTAGTCAAATCCACCCAAATTTTTCGAGAATGTGAAGACTCCCCAACACTGCAGCCTTCTACATTACCCAGATTGTCAGAAGGGCTGTATTCCTGGTAGCAAACCAGGGTACTCTCCCAATGTCAGTCAACAGATTGGGAGGTACCAAGCCTAAGGCACCAAGAACAATGGGGAGTCAACTTGGTAGGTGGGATGCAAGCGTGACATTTCCAAAGTGAGGTCCGCATATTTGCTATGTTTCTCCTGAATATTGTCAATCACATTAGTGTCAAAAGGGACAGAAGAATTAATTAAATAAATGATTTCATTGGATTTATCAAAAGGACAAGATCAGGTTTGTTGGCCTGGATAGGTCAGAGGCTGTGTAGGGCCTATTCCAAAAACAATTGTATTTATCATTTTCAATGACACCCTCTGAATATACTGAGTCGTACCATGGATGCACCTCTGTGTCAAAACCACAAGCATTATTATTATTATTATTATTATTATTATTATTGACAAATAAGTCAACACAACAAACAAAAGTACTGTAAGAACACTCACATTTATTTTAAACAGAACTGACAATAAATTTGTAATATTACCAGATATGGTTGTAAAGCCAAGATAATAAAAACAGTACTGGAAATCTGCCAGATAAAGGAACTGCAGAATCAGTCTAAGATATTCCATATATTGCACATAGCATGTTTCTTGAACAAAATGCTACATGCCAGAGCTAGAAATGCAGTAATAGATTATGGAGTCATTTCCAAAAACACTCAAATATTAAGCATGATCCAACTTGAGTACAGCTGGATCGTGCATCTCCAACATCGCAATGCCTGGGAGTGTCCATCATAAATAGGAAGATGTCTTTGTAATTAAAACATATTGCACATGACACTGATTGTAACAAGGATATCCAAAATGTTGGTACACACGATGAGTACATGCAAATATCTAGGACAGAATATTGGTATAAACATAGATAATAGTAAACAGTTCATAATTCATTTATTGCACATAACCACATATTTCATATATGACCTGGTTACAAATGCTGGGAGAATATATATATACAATGTAATATATAATATATATTCAATATACCTCAAACAAAAACATTCTATGCACATGGAAACAATATGTAACACTAAAATAAATATCTGATTTGTTGCATACTGATCACTCTCATAGGCATCTGGTCCCCTGATATTTCACCATTTGAATAGTATTAGCAACACTTTTGTTGTCCTGGAGTAGATTAGTAAACTACATGTATTAGTTAACCATTATTGAACCATTATAAACACCCTACAAAGTTTTTGAATATCATGCTAGTCAGACAACATAAAAAGTTTTTAAACCAACCAGGTTACTTTTGGCTGAGGTTTTCACTACTGGTATTCTCTTTGAAACATTAAATGAAAACAAATGTCACTGCTATGCAATTTTCTGCAGAACACATAAAACACTAGGTATTTCCCTTATTGAAACACTTCCTACTACTGTGCAGGAACATACATGGATGTAAATGCATGTGCTGTCATTCACTACAGCTGCTGTAATAAGCTTGCATGGGAGCGACAAGACTGAAAATGTTCATCATTAACAGGTGTTGATCATTAGAATTTAAGTGTCTTACTGATATAAGATGGTAATTATTCAACTGTTCATTTCTCCTCCCCTGTGTCAAGTGCCTGCCATGTGGTATGGGACGGTCGCCAGGCTGCAGTACGAGACTGCCTGGTATTTATGCAGGGAAGGCTGCACTGTGAACCTGTAACCGAAGAGCCCCCACCATACACACGTGTCTTGTGTGACCAGGAAATACTCTCAAGTTGGACTCTCTGGTATTTCTCAATGTGGGATTACATCTGCCTGGCTTAATATTATTCATCCTTGTTATACTGCTAGAATTTGGCACATTGATCTCCAGGCAAATAGCTCTCTTCTGTCCTAAAGCTTTTTATATGTATGCATCAATCCTTCTTACACCGAAATCTCCAAATAAGGACAATCATAAAAAAACATCCGTAACTACAGCCCAATATGAAACTGATTCTATGAAATAATAGACCTCTAAAGATAATAGACTGCTAATTGTTGTTGCATGTAAGGTTATAATGTGGAGGCCTTTGAGATTGTGTGATCAAAATAATCAATATCTCATGTTACAGGGCCTGTGCAAGATGTAGGGAGCATGTAGTTGTTACACCTAGCAGGGCTGTATACAGCTGTGTTGCTGCATGCTGCCCCATAGCCCCACAGCATCCTCCTGTTAGGTGTGATATGACATTCATACACTCTCCGGGAGACATGGGACTGTGTCACTTCATTAACTGATGATAATTTCAGAAATGTTCAACTTCGCACTGGTAATTTCTATCTGTCACATCTCAAGGGAATAACCTGACAAATGCGTGTCACTCGTTTACCACTGGTCAAACACAATCAGGACACTGTACTACATTGTACCTTAAATAATGTACAAACAGGAAATGGTAGATCTGTAACAACAACAACAACAACAACAACCAAATATCACCTGTTGTGGCACACATAAATATATATCATTGAATAGAAACCATCTGGCATTCTCAAGTCAAAGCACAACAAGCTGGAGATGTGATGATATACTTGGATTACTGGCTTAGTTACCAAACTGGCATGATTTTCCCAAACGAATGCACCATCAATAATATCCATCAATTACCATTGTAATCTGGGGAAAGATTGATATCCCACACAAAGGATTTATTTCAGTGTCAAAATCATAGGTCTTTTGTAAACCTGACAATTCCTCAATCTATTATCATCACAGACTTCCAACAAACTTTGTAAAATAGCCTTCTTTGGCAAGTGTAAGAAATGTGATAATTACTGAAAGGTTAATAAAACGAATAAAAGTTCTACATTGTATCCTGGTACCATAAGGATAACCTTACATTTCATGTGACATTAGCCAGCACCCAATCACAGTTAATAACAGAACTATTATTACATATAATTATGCTAAATCACCTAACCTACTGCTAAGTCTGATAGGGTTATACATGACATAGCAATTATCCCCCTTCCCAGAGATGAAGAAACAACTGAATAGGACAAAAAAAGACCAAACAAAAACAATTCTAGAAAAGTGAAGAGAAAACTAAATAGTAGATTACATTTTCGAACTCAAGGCAATAGTGTATAAATAAGCCCTGTGCATAATAACACACCAAGTTGGAGCTGAAACACAGAAGTATCTGTGAACACACTGTAACAAAACATGGACGCCATGAACATGTGGTAGTATTAAATTTTTAAAAAGATTAAAACATGTTCATATAATCCCTCCCCACAAACTAGTCACCCTGTTATCTGTTGCAACACATCCTACTGACTGTTCTTAATTGACACCCTTGGAAGTTGGGATTGTCCTATTTATTTTGGCAAGATCAACATGCAAATGAAATGATGAATAAAGATCAACTGAACTCGGCAAATGCTTTTCCTCAATCATGTGTTAATACTCAAACACAGTTATACCCTATTCCTTTCTGGAAATTTACAATGAATAATAAAATGAAAAGTAAAGGACGTTAAATTTGAATAAAGTATTTCTCCCCACACACTTTCCACTACGAAATAAAGCCATATGTTCCAGTGTATAACCAACTATTCATAGCGAGGCACTGTAACAATACTGAATCACAAAGAGGTATAGTACAGAGTCATCACTGATGTCTAACCTAGCAGCATCCAGGGCCAGCAACAGTCTGTCACGCTGCACACCACCACGTGGGAGAAACAGCTGGCACTACATTGAGGAATACATCTAACAATCACATCATGCTGAAACACATTGTTCCATATTCTTTATGTCAGAATTTAGAAGGAGACAGTATAACACTCTCAACAGAAGTCTTGAAGTCAAACATTGATCTTGTGCATAAAAGAACAAGGTAATCATATTGTATGTTACATATTGTGTGTCATGAATACTGACATTCATGACACTGTTTGGTGTTGAAACTTCTGTCCAAGAGGGTTGCCTGCTGGCAGGTGCATGCTGTGGCCCTGCTCTGTCTCCTAGTGGTTGGCCAGGCACACACTCCAGCACCACTCTCCTGGACGCCACCAGGTCACAACATTATTGCTGTCTGTCCACAGAAGGCGCTAGGCCAAACCTATAGGTCCAGAATAGACGAAGATGATGACGTAAGGTACAATAGATACAATGACTTATTTGAGACAGATTGCTGATGGTGAATGTCATCCCAAGGGACTAATTACTGACAGTACAAGATACCACACCCATCATCATCCATCCATGACTATGGGCAGACTACCTCGGAGATGACAAGTACCTGAAACAACATTGAAAATATTTGTCAATAAGTGTAAAGAATAGAAACTAAAATATAATCTGCTTTGCAGACTGCACATACTTTCAAAATATAATCCATCATAAATGCCAGAAAGGCAAACGTACATTGTATGTATGTAGTAGTACATAATCAGTCATAAGAATATCCATATAAATATATATACATGATCAGATGATAGTATGTGTGTATGTGTGTGTGTGTGTGTGTGTGTGTGTGTGTGAACACAAAACAACAGTTTTTTTAAAGCTAACAACATAGGCACAACAAATGCAAAATGCAATGTGCCAAATACCTAGCATTTCATCAAGTCTAGTAATCTTATTTCACAACAACACAATATAACAAGTTTGTCACCTGTTCATTCACCTGAGGTGATATTATGTAGCTTTTGACAGCACAGTGCATATGAAATGGCAATTCTTTCTAAACATGCTACCAACAACGGGGGATGCTCACTGTACTGTGCTGTGTACACAGAGCTTCAGAGAAGCTGCATATTTACGACCATATCAAATACACCAAATACATCACCATACAAATAGACATTGCAGTTTTTAAAAGTCATTAGTATAACAACACGTACCTATATGTCTTTACATTATTTTTTACTGAATGCAGGCATCATGTCACATGTACATGAACTCTCAACTGCAGCAAATAGTGCACAGAAGTTGCAGGTCTTGCTTACGGGTACTGTAATTCAGACATGTAAGGAACACAAATGAACAGATGCAAATTAGAAGTCATCTAATACCGCATTAAAAAGCAGACTTAATATTTTTAGAAAAGGTATGCACATTGGTATAAAAAATATTCAAAAGACTCGAGTCAGTGGAGTAAAAATATATTCAATACACAAAGAGAACCATGAACATGATGAATCCAATGTGAATGATGATGTGAGTAAATACACAATGGCTCCAAAATTTTTCTGGGGCGGTATTCACAAAGCTTCTTAGAATTTTCTTAGAACTTGACTGAAGTTTTCTAAAAAATTCTTAGCTAAGAAAAAATCTTAAGTATCAATTCACGAACAGTCTAAGCATGATTCTTAGCAAAGTATTAGTATAATATCTAAGAGTTTTCTTAGTCTACCCCGTTGCATCTTGGGAAGTAAAGTTTTGACTAAGAATATTCTTAACACCTTTCGAGTGACGTTTTGGACATTCCCTTATCTATAAATAGCAACAAAACACGACTCTTCAGTGTTGAAAACGCGAAAGTAAAAAGTTTTGGCAGACGACCTATTTTCGATTCGGCGGGAATATCGACGGCAGCCAGCGAACATGACTGACAAAAAGCGAAAACCCAACTGGTCTGAGGACCAAAACCTGCTCCTGACGAAACTTGTTGACGAAAACAAAGCGGTTTTATTAGGAAAGTTCGGGGCAGGCGTGAAAGCTCAAAAGAAAAAGGAAAAGTGGGTGGAGTTTACCCACACGATCAACGCAGCCTTTCCAGGTACGGCAGACCATAAAGATAGTTTTGGGTATTGAAATATATTAAGATTCAAATAATGTTCAAAATTCTATTGTTATTCAAGATTTTAGTATTTTGCAAATTTTCACAGCAGCAACGCACATAAAATCGGAAGGATTTTTTTGGATAGAACCAGATTGTATTGTATAAGATCTATATTTTATTTAACATAAAATTTATTTTCAGGGAAAGAAAAAAATAAATGTTATTGTACAGGTTATCAGTTATATTACAGTGTCACATCCAGTACCTATTCGTTTATTTCTGAAATTTACATTACACAGTTGAGAATTGAATATTTTTATGTAAATCATAGGATGCATCAGAGCCCCCGAGGAGGTGGAAAAGAAATGGCATAACATCCAAAGTAAAGCCAGGGGAGAAATTGCAAGGTACAAGCAAGGTGTTATCAGCACAGGTAATTATTGTAGTTCACATTTTGCAACACTGAACTGTAATAGTAGTTTTACAGTGCATAAATCACCAGATCTGAGATACATTTAATCTTAATGTGTTACAATTATTGTTTATTCTAGCTTTCAAGTAAAAATATTTGTATTTGGTGTCTTTAAGTACATTTTGGTGTCCCATACAGTGTATAATCAATTCTAAAAAGTTTGAATTTACATATGTATATACAATTCTTAGGCTGTCTTCAATTGATACTTTAGTATTATTTAACACATTGATTCGGAATAAAACTTTCTCAATTTTTCTGATGTAAGTAAAAATAATTTTCACTTCGACAGGTGGTGGTCCATCACCATGCCACATCCGAGGTAGTGTGGGATATTCTGGGGCAGGATAATGTATCCATATCTGGAATCCCATCAGCCATGGACACATCCCTCCTACAGGTGGTCAGCCTTTCTGACACAGTTAATGCAAGGTAATTCTACTGATGTATTCCCTTGCCCTTGTAGTGAGTATAATCATTCATATAGCATAACTCTACTTAAATGATTTGCTATGAAAAACTATTATGTTAGCAAAGTACCTCCTGTGTATAAGTGGTCATACACATTACTATAAAAGCATCCATATTAAATTATATAACACATCAATAACAGAGAATAACCAATCTTGATTATCTTCCTAAACAAATCCTGCAAAGTGCAAGATTGTGGTGAAAAGTATTTGAAGGGATCACTAAAAATTATTGATACTCCATGTGTTTGAAACTGATTATTACCTCATATTTTTACCCTATTCAGATACATAGATACTCAAAAACAACAATGACTAAAACATTTTCTGTCCATTTATATACAGTGAATACAGTGATATGGCAGCACTTGACTTGCAGACACTCCAGGCCATGGGAGGAGCTGTCCCTACTGCATCAACAGTGTCTGTGCCTTTACAGCCGGAACCATCAGTGCCAGACACCACCTCCTCAGCACTGGGATCCATGAAGAGACCAGCAGGATGGAGCACAGTCCAGGAGCCAAAGTCCTCGCGACAAACTTTCCCTGTTGGGGGAAAGCTATGATGAGCTACTCTACAAGAAACTTAAACTTGAAACTGATTGTTTAAGTCTTAAGAAGAAAATTATGGAAATTCAACTTCAAAAACTGCAGAATGAATAAAATTTATATCTATACCATGTATGCATATCACTTTTTAAGGCCAGAGAGTTTACCATGTTTTCAAAATGTAATGTATTCTTTGAAGAGAAAGATTTGAAACCTATTTTGACACAACCATACTCCTTTTCAGTTTAAATTTATCTTCAATAATATAATATTGGTTAATGTGTGAGGTTACAGTGTGTGAAATGTCATTTCTATCAATAGATACATTGATAACATGTCATAATTTGAATGTGTTTTCATTCAACCATATTCTCATGTTTTACTTCTTCTTACAGCAACATTGCATTTCAGGGTTCAAAATCTTCGTATTTGGGTGCCAATGATATGGATAAAATCAATAAAATGTAAGACCTTAGCTGACTAAGCTTGTAACACACTTTTTCCAGTTAAGTATTTCATTGAACAGTATTGTGTATCTCTGTTGAATGCCTTTCATATTTTTATAAGAATATTGTTCCCACAACAAGGAGGCAAACAGTTCAGGATAATGTCAAAATGATCCACAAAAGATTTTGTTAATCTATTTTAGGAATAGGGTACTAGTCATCATATTGTGTTACTTATCGCGAAACTGGAAGATGTCCATTATGGGGTGCCTGTCACTAATTGTAGAAAGTACTTGCTCCGTCTGTTGAGACTATCACCTGACAGGTATGTTTATCAGTGCTAAAAAGGATTGTTATCTATGGCCAGTGGCCAGTGAGGATGAATATCTTATTCTGTGTCACTGCATTTGATATGACAGACAGGGCCAGTTACTCCAAGAAATTGTGATATGTATTACAACATGTATTTGCTAAATTTCTGAAATATGTATAAGAAATGCAGGAAGAATTTAAACGTGTTTAACTTTCAACAATGATTATGTATTGAAGACTTTATGTACTATCGTTCTTTTGAATTTACTACAATAAAATCTGTCTGTCATAAGATGTTTCTTACAAGAAGATAAATGTATTTTCATATACCAGGTAAGTAAACTGGGAAAATGCATTGCAATTGAACCCTTGAGCATTTTTTAAAGAATCCTTGAGATTCACAAATTATATATAATATTTAACAATTATAGTAACAATATTAAATTCATTAACCAGTTGTAATAAATTGTTTGTGAATTATTTTTGAAAAAAGGTAAACCTTATCAACTAATTCTTATACTCTTATTTGTTAAAATAAACTGTTTTTTTACTGAAATTTTTTGTTGTTGAATATAATTCATTAAATAGTGGTTTTACTCAATTAAAAGAAGAATTATCACTCACACTGAAAGTGAGTGTTTGCAAAGTGATTCCTGAAGGTCAAGTTGTGGCCAGGAATATCTCTCTCTCTGTAGGGGGCTGTCATGTCTTCATCCGGATCATTGGACTCACTGTCAGGTAATGGGATATTCCTTATCTTGCAGATGTTATGCAGAATTCCACAACATGTTATGATTTTACATGCCTTAATTGGAGAAAGGCGAATCTCTCCATGTAAGACATGGAACCGTCTCTTGAGCTGGCCTATACCTCTTTCCACGACACTCCGCGTCCTTTTATGTGCTCTGGAAAACAAGTTCAGAACCCGTCTAATACACACACACACACACACACACACACACACACACACACAACAATTTACAGATATGTGTGTATTACAGTCAGTGTGTTCCATAATGAATTTCCACAAATTTGTTTCAGTTATCTTACAAATTGAGTAAAAATATGTCCATTTTATTTATAATAATAATGAAATCCAAACATTATTATGCTCTATTTCATCACTCAGTGATTGAACATGAGTAGTCAATAATTATTGTGAAGTGTCTAAGCCCTTTTGAACTCCAATAACGATTATCCAGTCTGTTAGGTGAATGGACAGATGTTTTAGTCACTTGATGTAATGACTAAAATATTTACGCTTTTTTATACTTTGTAAAAAGTGATTCACATTGACCTATATATTTTTAGAATATTTTTTATGTTTTTTTAAACATAAATGTTTTTATGTGTCATTAAATATATTTCATATTTTTATATGGGTAATTTCTTAATGTTCAATTTCGATATAAATATGCACAACCAAATATCTTTTCACATTTGAACACTTAAACTTTTCACAACAACCAATTCTCACTTTTGTAATTTTGAAGGGGGATAACTCTCATTACGATTGCGTGTTCACGAATGTAGGAGAATATTACCGATTGTAGGATGTCTGTGAGCCAGGATTTGGTCTCAGGTACGGCGTAAGCAGCCAGTTTCTGCAGGGGTAGCCACTATCTCCAAGTAGGTGACATCCGGTTGGCACGATGTGTCGTTCAAATAAAATATGAAGCCCGCTTTCGGTGAATATTCTCGAGTCGTGTGTCGAGCCTGGCCACTTCGCAACAAGGTCAATTATCATATTGTTTGGATCGAATACAAGCTGTGTGTTTATACTGTGGTACTGTTTACGATTTACATATGAGGGTTCGTCGACAGATGGTGCAATAATCACTAATTACCAGGGAAGTGAGCGATGTTGTAAAACGCCGCTTGATTCCGACGAATGCAACCCTGTGTTGTCGGAAAGTGAATAAACTGGGATGCTATCTCAGCGTCGGACAAAGCTGACACTGTCTGCTCTATCGCCCGACTGACCGACGATTGGGAAAGACCCAAGTCATCCCCGTTGCATAATTGCATTTTGCCTGTAGCGAAATAACGTAGCGTTGCTACAACCTTTTCAGTTCCTGTCATGGCATGAGAACGAGAGGTGCTAGGACATATTTTATCAGCAATTAACCCAGTCACATATTCAATACCACTTTTGTTTAACCTGTATCTTCTGATTAGTTCTTTGTCAGAATATATTTGCAGTACATCTCGTCTAGCGGTGGTTTGTACAATACCTATGGCAGCCATATTGGATGTCTTAAGAAAATTCTTAAGGACTTAAGTAAGCTCATGAGGTATCTTAAACTTAAGCAAAGAACTAAGCACTGAGAAGCTCTGTGAATATGACTTAAGAAATTTCTTAAAACTTAAGTTGGTTGTTAGGGAAACTAAGATTTCTTTGTGGATTTAAGAATTCTTAAGGCTTAAGAAAATTCTAAGAAGCTTTGTGAATACCGCCCCTGGAGGCCTGTACACAAGGAAATATGATAAGTTGCCAAGTGTTCAGCGGGTCTCTTACTAAGTCTTAGAGAGAAAATACTGAAGCCTCATGTAAATGACGGACGAAGGGGACACTCGGTTTCAAGTGAGGGATCAAGATTCAATCCCACACTTATCATGTTAATGCAGTACAGAATTTAAAGAGTTAATATCTGATTCTAACATGTCTCAGAACCCTTAGGAAGCCTTGTTTCCATGTAACATGTATTCAACTTCAATGAATTTAATAATGTTCATTTCGTGCTAGCAAGACAAACATGATGAAAGCTATCATAAAGTTTCTTGAAAATCACACTGTAAACATAATTCTAAATTGTCTCTGACCAAATTAGTAAACATCATAGCTGAATCAATGCTACTTTTTTTCTATTATGAGGAAGCATTGCATTACACATTATTTCCACAGGGAGTGGAATTTGACAACTTCTGGGAAAAAAGATCAATCCGATAGGAAATAGACCTATACAATTTGTAATCAAAGGACAAAAAGTCCCAAGGAAGGATATGCTACAAATAGTGAGAAGTTTAAACCTCATTTGATAACACTGCAACTGTTCAAATAATCTTCTTGCTCAACATGCTCAAGCAAAGAAAGAATTAAGTTTCTTCTAATATTTTTTCCAAAGGACCAATTGGTGTTCAAGCATTATTAACTGATTAAATCAGGTCCAAGTTTGATGCATGTAATCGGTTCTGTTTTAATCTGACTATCCATTGTGTAAGACCATGATATATGAATGATCTGGGAAAATATCATAATATATCAGTACAGTACACTTGGGTTTCTGCTGTATTGGATATTTCAGGAAGCCATAATTGTGAATGTGAAATTGTTGCATAGCCACAAAGTATTGTCAGCAACCCTGTCTCACGTTTTCTTACATTGTACCACTAACATCACAACAGAAGAGCAAATTTTGATTTATACACTAATATATCCTCGGCCTGAAGTTCAGGTGTAGACATTTTATTACATTAGCAAAAGAACTGTTAGTGTGCACCAACCAATCAGATGGGACTATTTTCTAAATGTGGTCTCATTTTTTTATTCCATAACACACTGACACCATCACTGCAATAAGACATGTAGATATTCAGACACCATCACTGCAATAAGACATGTAGATATTCAGACACCATCACTGCAATAAGACATGTAGATATTCAGACACCATCACTGCAATAAGACATGTAGATATTCAGACACCATCACTGCAATAAGACATGTAGATATTCAGACACCATCACTGCAATAAGACATGTAGATATTCAGACACCATCACTGCAATAAGACATGTAGATATTCAGACACCATCACTGCAATAAGACATGTAGATATTCAGACACCATCACTGCAATAAGACATGTAGATATTCAGACACCATCACTGCAATAAGACATGTAGATATTCAGACACCATCACTGCAATAAGACATGTAGATATTCAGACACCATCACTGCAATAAGACATGTAGATATTCAGACACCATCACCATGATCACTGCAATAAGACATGTAGATATTCATATTGATTTGGCAAATAAGTTTGGAGTTGATTCTATGGCATGCACATGCTATATTTCAATGGAAATTTGCAATGTTTGTGATGATGCCTAAAATAAGGTCATGATGTCATTTTATACCACAATACTACAGATCATAAAATGCAATGACACTAGTAGATGTGTAAAAGCTTGATCCCATTGTAAAATAAACTTGAACATCTATGTTGCTATTGCAGAGATGAGTGGGATGAAGTTGGTCTTAAATAGCATTAAAGACATACTGTTCTTCTGTATTTAATGACTCATGTTCAGACACTGTGTAACTACTGTTCTCTTTTAGTACAAACTGTAAATTAGTGTAATGTTTAGATATGTCATCTTATCAATGCAGTGATTTCTTCTCATGTATTGAAAATCATGTGTGATGAAAGGCATCAATTACTATGATATTACAGCCCATCATATGAGTGGCCTTTCCATGCCACCTGGAATGTCTTGTCATATTCATATTCATGTTTTCCACTCAAATCAACATCAGTTTGGAATTTCAGCTTCAATACCCCAATGTTGTTTTAGAGATCCCTAAAATGCCAGTAAACTAAATGTGTTATAACATGTAAAAATGTCCTTGTGACAGCCGTGTACTTCATGCTTATAGATTTTTTTGTTACAAATCCTGGTATGTATGTACAAAGACAGTTCAGAGATTGTTCGTTCTTCAAAACTTGTGTGAGTACCATGATATAGTTTTCATGAAGCTGATCTGGTACATTTTACAGGTGAACATACACTAATAATGGTGTGCACCGTTTCTTGTAGTAAAGACACCTGTTTGCATTTGTTGGAATAATACAATATTTCTCTGTCAGAAGAAAAAATGTCCACTTTTTCATATTATAGGGTTGGCAGTTCAGTTAACCAATTTGTTAAATATGTTGAAGTAAAGAATGGCCTTGCATACAACATGCACAAACCCATACGTCATTACGCCTTGTGGTGTTTGCGGCAGAGATGTTACAAGATACAGAGTTGGTACACAAATATTTCAATAGTATTTCTCAAGGAACTATACTAGAAGTATTGGAGGAAACTAGATTTCTTAGCTATTTTGAGACAAAAAGCTCCAGCCGCTGTTTGCATGGTTGGCCAAAACTTGCTAGCTAATTCCTAAAACAAATAGAAGTGATTATCTTTCAAACCCAGCCCTGGTAATTGGTGAGTCAAGGTCATGTAAATCCTTTTACCATGTTTACAGTCAGAAACTTGGAAAAGATCAAATCAAATCCAAACAGTCCTCTATTAATTAAGCAGCAAGACATTTCATACTATGGTGAAGTTCTTTAACCGTTTAGTCTCTATATCCAGAAAAAAATGAATCAGTCAACCCCTCAATTATCACTACCATTGTATGGAATCAAAGTTCAGGGATTTATCTACACCTGCTCAGAGGCTGCTCATTTGGTTCCAAATCTCTAGCAAATGTCACTAAAACTTCCCAAAATGGAATTTAAAAATTCGCAATTCATGTTCAAAATATTACAAATAACTAATGTTATGGCTTCGTAGTGAGTGAGTGAGTATGGTTTTACGCCGCTTTTAGCAATATTCCAGCAATATCACGGCAGGGGACACCAGAAATGGGCTTCACACATTGTACCCATGTCGGGAAACCCGGGTCTTTGGCGTGACGAGCGAACGCTTTAACCACTAGGCTACCCGACAGCCCCTATGGCTTTGTAGGGCATATAGAGATAACCTGTACTTCACTGATAAGAAGACCAGTACATAAAATGCAGTTTAATGCTTTGTGTTATAGTATTGCAATGAATGCAATAATAAAATACAATGTAACAAATGTTATACTTGGAATAACACTTTCTCAGTCAAGTACAAATTCTGGTATTATTTTGTACTGTCCTGTATGGAGATACAAGGCCCATGATACAGTACATCAATTTAAGAGTCCTGTATCCCGATACATGATACATTTCATTGCCAGTTGGTGTAAAAACATGTGACTAATAACAGAAATAACTGTTCAACCACCAGCTTAGGCACATGATGCAGATTCTCTAGTATTTTATGGTTTGACATAAAAAGCATAACATATTCACATTCACAGTGCCCTTTAGCCAATATATTTTTGCCTTACAATGTCCCATCTTTGATCTCCGAACTTTAATAACAAATGTTTCAGGATTGTGATTCACCTTCAAAAAGGAACTTGTGAAATATAAGTACTGTATTGGGATACAAATTGTATTGCACCCATAGTATCGGGATATATACATTTTTTTTTAATCAATAATGGCTACCTTTTCTATACATATTACCAGGAAAGGCAACACCCAAAACAGCATGTTGATTAAAATCCTAATTTCTGTTGTTTTCTTCTTTTTTAGCCGTTTTTGACCAATCTATATATTAAAAGTTGTTGCCATTTATCATAAATATGTGTGACTGTTTCTGAAAATTTCTGTTTTATGTGGATCCCATGCAATGCCTGCACTGGTACTACAACAATGAAGGATGTCAATCATTTTTGTTTACAAATATGGTCCCAACCAAACAGTTTTTACACAAATATGAACCTCAGGAATGAAGTCCTCTTGTGTCTCTCCCATTTATGAACCCTCGGGTTAGCTGTGACTGATAGGGTTAGCCATATAAACTCTTTTAGCATGTTTAGTGAAATGTTTCCTATGGAAATCAAACATTATTTAAAGCAAATCCATTATTTTGTCCAGTTTCCTCTGTTATTGAGAATGATGGGGGAATCTTGTGACCTAATGTACATATCTATTGTACCCATTAAAAAAACAACTGCATCAAATGATGGTATGATCCATGCAGGTTGTACTGCAGATGTATGTCGCACTCATTAGTTGATTAAGGGGCATATGTATTCTGAGGAATTTGTTTAATTTCAAGCTTGAGATAAATTTTAAATACACATATAACATAAATAACTTTGATTAAGGTGATGTTTGTATTTGTGTTCAAACAGTCCTTCTACCAAAAGCAAAACTTAAAACTACTTCTAAAATAAATCACAGCCCATTTAGCAACGACTAGTATCTGTGTAATTATGGCTAGTAACATTCTAATATGTGTGGATGTACAATCGTCAACCTTACAAAGTGTACATCAATTACACGGTAATTTATACATAATTATAAGATAGTGTGCGCTTTTACTGATATAGAAGACCACTTACCACAGAATGTTGACATCCTACGGGCCCGAGCTCACGGCGGCGGGGGTGCCTACAGACATGGTGAGATTAGAGTCATGAACCTGCGTCACACCGAAGTTCTCTGGGGCTGGGATGGTGGTGGTTTGTGCAACTGATGAGGAGGGCATCTTGTTCAGTTTTGGCTTCCAAATCAAACTGTAGTACGTGGCCAACACAATAGCAGCTAGGGAGACTGCCAACACATAGGCGAGGACAGTGGCAAGGCGAACCCACTTTTTGTTTGTTTTCGCTGCCATTTTATTCTTGTTCTTCTCCGTTGTGAAAGTTGGTCCTTTCGAAGCATTGGTTGTAGCGTTGCCTCTGTAGTTAGCGCTTCCATCTTCCTTATCCATGGTAACTGGTGAGAGATGGTGATGTTAACAGCCAAGCGGGAGAAAGACGAACGGAGAATGAGCCTTGGGCGAGGTCACAACACTAGATCAGCTTGCTGTACTTCGATCTAACGACATAAAGACCAAGCCTTTCTATTGACTTCTGTACCAACTGTGCCGTGGCGCCCTCTATAAAAATCATTAACTGGCACCACGAAAGATAACTCTGGCGATGCTTATGCCCAGCAGCTGTTGATCATGAATGTGTACCATGGCGTTCAAAGTCAGCGTTAGAAATTGACACTAGTCCTATAGTCCTTGCCAAACTGCCCAGTAGGACTAGTAGAAATTTGCCAATTTTAAGACTTTTGCTATATGTTATCATTATAAGGTCTAGTGGACTAAAGCTGTAAGTTTCTACCGCTGAAAGTAGGTGTATTCAGAGAACATAAAATAGATCCATTATATGGTCTCTGGTGTATATATGTGTCCAGCCACTGCTAGTCAAAACAAGGGGCGGGTTTGGACGATGATGATGAATTGTATTGTCAATCAGGTGATGTGAGATGCTGCAAACAAGAGTCATACCTCCACTAGAGTTCGTGCAGAATTAAAATAATTAGTGTCCTGACGCCCCCTCCCCACCTTTGTTTCTTTGGAAAACCACACGTAGCATGTTGTAGACAATAAAATTGACTGAGAGATGATTTTGATATTTTTGACCACCCCCTTTTAAGAATGCTGGATCCGCACGTGTAATTCTAGAAACGACTGTATTCGCGCAAAGCAGCCATCATGACCTTCCATAAGTTTTGATTAACGATGTTATCTGAAATATTGATTGTAACTTGTCATGGTAACCAAATCCTACTTGGGAAGATGTCAAATCAATACACCACAGATCACGTATGACAGGTAGATCAAGATCTCGTGTTGGACATGGAGTCTCAAATGTGTTTTGATCCTTCTGGTCTGCAGTAAATTTACATGTCGATATATTGCTCACAGTAAGCCGAAGGTTTTTAAATGAGGGCCTGAAGAATTTGGTCTGGGCCTGCAGGTCCTAAAGTATGTGGATCCTGATGACACCCTTTCATTGTTTATATTTCACACACTGTAAGATAGACGTCCTGAATCGGAATTGTGTACAAAGAGGTCGTATTCAGATACATTGTATCACACATTAAAGGGAATGTAAACGATCAATATTATGAAAACCGCGCGATTCTGCAGCGCCCCTTTGGTTTATAACGTGAGTTCTTCTCTGCATTGAATATCAACTGTACAAAATCTATGCCGGTGTTTCCAAAACAGGCACAGCAAAGTTAAGTATCGCCAGTCACGAGTGAGTTGTCTCCCTTCATGAATCATTCGGCAACAATGGAGCCCGAGCTCTACCATCCGCTCAATTACCGCGCTATAGTGCGACCGCTGTCTCGCTATAACGTTACCGTACCTCACGCTCCAGTGACTCTCGCTTCACGATCCAACACTCCTTTTCGGTCTTAGGAAAACTTACACGTCTTTACGACCTAACACCCCCTTTCGGTTTAGGGAAACTTACACGTCTTTACGATCCAACAACCCTTTTCGGTCTTAGGGTAACTTGCTTAGGGCATGGATCTGAAAAAGTGCGCCAGGTAAAGTGCACTACTCAGCAATATTCCAGCTATATGACGGCGGTTTGTAAATAATCGAGTCTGGACCTGACAATCCAGTGATTGATATCATGAACATCGATCCACGCAATTGGGATCGATGACATGTATCAACCAAGTCAGCCAGCCTGACCACCCGATCCCGTTAGTCGAGGCATGGATTTGACTTATATGCCAGTGGTCACAGCGTTGCGAGGGGTGATTCGTATGTTTTACGCCTCGCATGAAAGACTTGACCTGAAATCATTAACTGTTCAACACAACCCCGGGTTGATTCGTATGTTGTGAGCCTCGCGTTGGAGAGATTTTTCCCAGTTTCGTAGAAGGTCTTCTCTTGGCTGTCCAAATAGGTCTCCACAGCTGCTATGACGTCATCGTTCGAGTCGAAATGGGTTCCGGTTAAAGCTTTTTTCATGTTTGGGAACAGATGGAAGTCTGACGGAAGCAGATCGGGAGAGTACGGTCGGTTCTGAAGGTGTTCAAAGCTACACTTGTGTATTATAGCCATGGCAATGACTGATTTGTGGATTGGCGGATTGTCCTGATGGAAGATCACACCTTTTGTAGCTTCTCAAATCTCGTAGTCGTCATTTCATCCCGTAAATGCCTCAAACGTGCAGCATAATATGCTTCGTATAATTGTCTAGGAGTTTGGAAGATAGTCCACCATGACGACACCTTCGACATCCTAGAATACGAAGGTCACAACCTTTCAAGCTGACTGAACAGTCCTTGCCTTTTGGTGGTGGGAATATAAAATGGCTCCACTGTTTTGATTGTTGTTTGGCCTTGACGTTTCTGTATCGGCTTCAAACAGAGCTGGATTATCACGATCCATGTTGTGAGAAGCTTTGGAACCCAAACGAGCTGATACTTTTTTAATTGTCAAAGTTTCTGCGATAATGGATTGTACCCTTTCTTTGGAAACACCCACTGAATTATATAAAATGGGATCTCCATACACGACTGGAACGAATTATTCAATGTACAAATTACATCAGTATTTGTCACCCGTTCGAAATTGGCTGGATCAGGTAAATGCTGGAAAACATATTAATATCATACTCAAGTGGACCTGTTCGTTGAAAATGAGATAATCACACATTTTAGCAAGTGCTGACACAGTATCAAACTTCCTCCTCTATTTCAAATGCAGCTGTATGTAGATATTCGAGATCGCAATCAAAACAAACTACACATTTCTCATTTGTAACCTCCCTATAACATTTACCGATCATCAAAAGAAGTAAGCAATACATCAGAGATATCTGTAATTCATTTAGGAACACGTTTGTGTAGTTTTAAAAAGTTGGAAATTCGTACTATATGTCCTTTGAGTGATAATAAGGAACCACCCTTCAACAGTCATAGTACGCATTAGACAAACACATATTGTAACCACTGCACCTGGCTAGAATTTCCTGTAAGTACTTAATCACCGCATGTTCCTCAAGTTGGTTCATTTTACAAAATTCACAGATCCCTGCTTATTTAACTGACTTATCAAAGGGACCATTCTTAGCCAATATGCATGACCTCGAGGTCAAATCGAAAGCGAGGCTAACGTAGGCAATCACACCCAGGAAATGGCGACCTCGAAAAGGAAAGATTACTGCTGTGTGCCTTTGTGTAGAAGCGATGACCGTAGTGATTTTACGGTGTCATTCCACCGCATTCCCAAGGATAAGACCGTAAGAACTAAGAAGGCAGTGGTTGGCGAAAATACGCGGAGATCCTTGAAAGTCATTCAGAGTGAGTACATACTAATTATGATATGTCACATAGACATCGCGAAACATACTTAATCTATTCAATATTCAAGATCAAAATGACATCAATCCACCCAAAGTCACCGATGAACAGGGATTACTCACATTTACTTCTGAAAATTATTTGTATCCCTTTCCCATCTGTGATTTTCCACTTTCTGAATATAGCCTTCAACGAACGAAAACTTGAAATCAGGAAGTACATTTAGATCTTTCGCATTCGCCGCCATTATGTTAATGTGGCTTTGCCTACGTTAGCCTCGTTTTGGTTTAGATAAGAATATTCATGAAACCTCATGAGATCGTGTTTGTGGATGATATATCTATATAACATCATGTAATGTCTACAACAAAACATTTCACTATTACGCCTTTCCTTCCTTATCAGTCGGCCCTCGGACACTACCGATTTCCCAAGCTAAGATGTTATTCTCAACTTCGCAGCTAAAACAGATACTATCGAGTGAAACAAGAATGTTATTTTATATTTTTGGTGAATAACAAATGCCTATTACTCTGTTTACAATCACATGGAACAATCTGATGACGTCACTGAACAAACTGGCGTTGCCATTATTATTAGTCGGGTTGGATTTCATCGTTGTCCGGTGGTTTCAACGAGTGAGTTAGTGAGTGAGTGATACGAACCAACGATCATAGGTCCCTGGCGCCCTAAGGGAGTTTCAACAGGGTAGATTCAGTTAATACTGGTACATAAGAAGTTTACCTTATCGTATTTCTGTCTGAAAACTTAAAATCGATATGTCACTCGGGTAAAATAACACGTGTTGCCAGAAAGTATTTCACTCTGCCTGATCGGCACTATATATTTTCTCAAGTAAGATTACTGAGAAAATACATTATACAAAGACCATTTTTGGCTTTCCTTGTAAAATAACATGTTAGTTTCATCTCGAACGTGTTTAAATTTTCCTTCGTGGCTGTGCCACTCTTGAACACAGCAATTTTGTCAGATCACTTGATGAGAAAAACGTGATATCTTGTGAACAAGATTTGGTTCCAGGCGTATATACGTTCCGGGGGAACTTTTGCTATCAACATTTGTTCCCTTGGAGGTTCATATCGCGTCAAGTCTTGGTTCCTATCACACTGAAATTTGTTGCGGTCATACTAGAACTTTCACACACATATGTTCTACCTTGTGAAACTGTCAAGTGTCTAAAAGTGGGATTTTTGTGATGGGTCTGTATTAATAAATGGAGCTTGGTTATTTTGTTTCTTGTTTTATTTGTTTTGATTGTTGTTTGTTGTTTTTTTCTTTCTTTCTTTTTGGTGTGTGAGGGTGTGGGTGTGGGTGTGTGAGTGGGAATATCTGTGTGAAAATTCCTGTTTGACATTTCCGTGAACAGTTTGTAAAACATTTAATTCATGAAAACACTTTATATATCTGTTACCATGGTAAATAGAATCTGTTAAGTCTTCAGGATACTTCATCCCGACAGCCGCAGTATTCACTGCCAACTGCCTTATTGTTTAATGTATTTGACATAAACACAGTAATTTCATGGAATTATCGTGCAGCAGTACATTCGATTTTGGTTGCGTTTTGGGATCTGCATTCTTTCCGTTTCTGTCATACTTACGTATTTCACATTTGCCTTTTTCATTAATAAACTATTAATTGGGATTTGTTTCATGCTTTCCCATTTCATCATATTCATATTTTGTTTTAGATTCTTTTAGATTATATTGCCACAGTGTCCTAGATGCTCTGTTTTTCATGTTGCTCATTAACAATATACAGGAACATCTCTCATAAACACACCCAAATGTTTGTTCCTATCAACCGGGACTTTTCACGGGTTATAGCGAAAACGGCACCTCAGCAAAACGTCACCGGGCGAAAACGGCACCGATTGGCGAAACCGGCACCTCGACTCGAGCGAAAACGGCACCTCGACTCGAGCGAAAACGGCACCTTATTTTTTTGTTTTACCTTGGTCAAATAAATGACTACAGGGTCGGATCATTTTCAAAGCAATTTTGTGTATTTCATCCTGATATCTTTTTCCGTGTCGGAACTAAGTTTGGGCGGAACATAAAAGTACTTACAATATGAAAAACACACCATATATATTCTACAGGAACCGCGTCATTGAAAAGGCGAATCTTAAATATACTGGGTATTTCTTTTAGAAATATGACTGAAATTCTGAACGCAATAACGACTGCATTTTCACCGGGAACCTAGTTAAAATGACACCGGATTTCGGTGGGCGGGGTATAAAATCTCGTGACCTCTCGTCGGTCAGTATAGCAATATGGCGTTTGCAGACGACGCATGGAGATATGTGCACGGCCTGGCAGGCGGTGAAGTGCAATTGATATACTATGTGTCATATATGTTTCTCGCGTGGGGAGCACTTGTTGCAGTGTCATTACAGGTCGTCAGTGCTCCGTATGGCCGGTATGCCCGAAAAGGTTGGGGCGTCGGCGTGACTGCGAATGTGGCCTGGGCGATCCAAGAACTGCCTTCGTTTGCTGTGCCGTTACTGCTGCTGGCATTATCAGACTCTCCAAAGATTCATGATCTACCAAATAAAATAATCCTCGGCTTGTTTCTCCTCCATTATTTTCAAAGGTACGTTATACGGGTAGACAATCCAAATGACAGACTAATGTACTTCATATCACATGTAAATGTATACTACATGCTATATCACATTTTCAAATATAGTGTTTCAACTTATTCAAGTACAATGTTTCAATATTGTAATCTCCTGTCTTCCCTGTTTTAATGTTAATGTATTCATAACTAATACATTGTAAATATTCAATTTATCTATTATTGTCACTTAATGTAACAAACAACTGAGGTTTTTTTACAAGTATTACACAATTCATTACAGCTGTGGTATAAATTTATTAATGTCCTATGACTGGATTTTTTAGTTGGACATGCCATGTTAAATAGCAGGCATCAATACAGATTAATTGTAGCAAGCACAATTGTCAGCTCAGCTGGTGATGAACTGGTGGAGTTAAAATAGTCCAATCAATGATGCAGTGTTTGTTGTCTGTACTGTCCATCCATCTGCAAGTCTGAGGTCACAAGGTTCAGCGCAAACATTGCTGGGCAAGTAGAAACAGAGGACAAGTAAGGATTAAGTTAGCATTGTAGTTTCTCCAAAATTTAGTAACCTATACATGCACTACTTACATTGAAAGAATTGTGGATAAGTGGGATTCAGCACCTGGTGTCTACCTTTTGTCTCATCTTGATCTAGATGACTTGAGTGTCACACCCTCAATCCAGCCCTAGTTACTTCTTTAATGATTAAATAGTGGACACGTCATTACAACTCTTATGATAGTATGATAATCCAACTGTCTATTTAGACCTCATGTAAAACATACAAGTAATGGTCCATTCAGGGAAGTTATTGCAGATTGTGTGCTCACATTTACTGAATCAAGTCTTGAGCAGTGCTCTAGTCAGCATGGGTGATATGATCACTTGTTCATCAGTGTCGTGTATGACCTGTCATCAGCTGCTTAGAGTAGCTGCCCTTCATCATACCACTATGAGCCCACACCACTCAGGTGATGATAGACACTGATAACAGCCCTCAATATTACTCCATAACAAAACTAACTTGTTCACATTCACACTTCTAGATTTCAGCACATCTGCATCTGGGGGAGGGCTTATTACCAAAACATCAGTTTCCTCTTCATTACTCTTTTTACCTTTGAACATGTCAAGGTCTCACATACTGAATTAGTGGAATCTTGGTGAGATGAGGGCAAATAATGTACTTTGGTCATTTGTTTCCTGATAATGAATGCTATGTTATCATTTGGCATTTTTACTTTGACAGTGCTGAATATTTTCTTTTTTTCTGAATTCATTCTTTTTTTATTCATATTCTCGGAGACTGAAATTGATATCTCTAGTTCAACTGGTGCGTACTGGTTTAGTCAGTTGTTTCTTTAGATTTGTTGTAAGGGGAGATAACTGGAATCTGTGTTTGTTCAAGTTCCTGAAATCAAGTTGAAAATCTCATTGAAATCAGATTTTAGTGCTCGCTACCACTACAAAAGGTCTGAAGATGTCCCATTACAGGTTACATCAGATCCATGTTTCACCAACTTTGACTGACCAATGAAACTACTAAAAAGAAATCTACTTTAATAAATCAGAAAGAAGCTTTCTTGAGTTTTACGGCACTAGTTTCAAAGTGCAAAGTATCAATGAAACAAATATTACAATTGAACAAAAGACATTTGTGGAATGTCTAATAGATGGTCACAGGCTATGGAGAGTCTCGTTTCAAATATTTATCCCATTGAAGTGAGAGATAGATGCTGATTTTGACAGTCAGTCGTACAGTCCATGTTAACCTTTTCGAGGTTGCATGATTAGAAAGCACATTCCGACTGTCACTCAATTGATCTGGTAAGTGATGCTCTGATTGGTTGAATGAAAGGTCATTCTGACATTCTGTTCGATGCTTACTTGATAGAATTGTAACAGACCCAAACATAGGTAATATATAACTACCGATCACAATAGAGGATACCTTTGATTAACTTTGATTAACTATATGGATGCCACTGGCACTGGCAGGTGAGCTATAGTGCTCCAGCACAGAAAGACCTATGTGAGACTGATAAGCCATCATTTGTTTGAAAAATGCACAAGGGCACACACCTTTATTTTGCACTTTGCAGAAATTTGTCCGACCACTCTCTGGTGGATTAGAAATAATAATAGTAATAATAATAAAATTTAAACATAGAAATATTTACTGATTTAAATAATGATTAGATGTATTGTATATAGTCTAAGGGCCACTTCTTATGAAGAGACAAAGCTTTCACTTACTGAAATATAAGTATACATGAAGTTTACTTATCCTCGTTAAACTAACAGAACTTTAATGCCAAATAGAATAAAAACAATATTCAGCGAAACAAATGTTGTAATTTTATTAACAGTAACAGAATCCAAAGTATGTGTAAAATATACAGGGCCTGGCCTAAAGAGATCTCAACTGCTGCATCACAGGAAGTCATGTTTGTGACCATTGTAGGTCATTATAGCTCGAATGGATAGAATTAGGAGATAAACATACTGTGTATTCAATGTAGAGCTAGGTTACCTGTAGATTTAACCGCACTAAATTGAATTTGGAACCGAACGCGCAGCGTGAGGTTTCAAATGTTAAATTTAGCGCAGTTAACATGGTTAAATCTACAGGTAACCTAGCTCTACATTGAAAACACAGTATGTTTATTTCCATTCTACCATGACTAAATAAAACGCGAACTCTTTGGTGTTAGCAAATATACTGAGTGAAGTGGCATGGGTTGAGTCCAGTGTTTTGAGTGGGTTACCGATCTGAATTACGGAATCACCGAACAAAATATGGCGCTGTATATACTCAAGTAGTTTGTTTACACCGTAATACTTCACTCGAACAGGCATTGAAAGCATATAAGCACGACAACTTGGTAAGCTAACATGAGGTGGGCATCCCTAAAGAAAACAAAGCAAGCTTTGCAATGCTTTCGCTCTACATCGCACGTCACCATTATGACGTCATATTTCCCATTGTGCCACAAAAGATATGACGTCACAGTCGTATATAGAAAAGCGCCAAAATTCCAAGCTCTCTGTTGTCTCCAAAACGTAAACACATTCCCTTTCCAGATTTCTATCGTGTTTTCTGCACAAAATGTATTGCCACACATCCTTTGAATATTGTAGAATCCGCATCTGTGCATTTTGTAACCTGTAATTGTAGATATAATTATTTAAATATGCCTACCAACAATGCCTGAAAAAAGGTGCTATTCTATGATTATTAGCTTCCGCGGTGATACGGCCGTCAAACCAGCTGTATCAATCAGAGGGGGTTTACTGTGATTTAATAGCCTCTGATTGACCAATCAGAATCGAGTAAATTCCAATTTCATGGTAGAATTATCATTAAACCGCCTGCATGTTTTCAGAAATGAGCAGGCCACTGTAACTTTATAATGCCTTCATATTGCTTGACCACGGGCCATTATCACACCCATTGTTAGGTGACGTCATAGGGATACGGAAAGGTGATGTCACATTCAATAGTGACATCATTTGGTTTGTTCTATGACGTTTCCATATTTTAAAAGTGGGTCAGTAAAATCCGTGTTGATTGCAGTAAATGTTTCAAAACCGATGTTGGGTTCTGTTTGATAACACATTCTATCCATTTTAGCTATCATAACAGTAATGCTATTTTTCAGGGCATTGTCATTTGCAGATGCCCTCTGTCTTTTCAACTGCCCTCCTTTGTCAGGCAGTTAATGGGAGACCTCAGGCTTCTGCAAATAATAATGCTCTGAAAAAAAGTGTTATCCTTATATTAGACCACACCATATTATGTTCACAGTGTATGGTGCACAATGCATATCACACTACATTGGAAACTGCATATTCATCATTTTAGGGAACATAAAAGTGAAACATGAAATTATTTTCCCACTTGATAATCTCTATACACCCAATGCCAAGTCCAAGAAAACACATCATCAAACAGAATATTGCCAAAGTACCACTTGGAAGATCATCTGATGGTAATTTTAGAAAATGAACAAGTTTTAATTTTGCAAACATTGTATTTATACAATTATAAAGAATTGTGCAGGTTGTAGGAGTATAAATTATTTCAGTCTTAGACTGCAGATACTGAGAAAGTATGTTAACATTTGGAAGGTCTTGATATGCTTATAGGCTTAAACAGTATGTTTGCACATCAGGCATGTTTCTTGCCATGTATGTTGCCCTCAAGTGTACAAGTTCAGTAGGAGCCAGGTACACAGCTTGGTATTGTGAACTACCATGTTCAGTATAAAGAGGACACATGTTCCATGAAGAAGGTAGCGGCTCATCTGACCTAACATTGACAGACATGGAGAAACTATTGAAGTTATTGATGCTTCATCTTTTGCAGAACCTTCATTTTCTCACCACTGATAAAAGGAGGCAAGGCTACACCTCTTGTGCCATTCCTGATGGCATTTGTGTTCTGTACAATGAATGGGTACTTACAGGGCCGTTACCTGCTCAGGTATGCTGACTTCAGTGCTGACTGGGAGAGGAAACCCACTTTCCTTCTTGGTAAGTGATCTTATTTGTCAGGCTTGTTCCTACTCATCTTCCTGAGGCAGGGGAGTTTACTGACTGTAAAAGATGAACAAAGATGGAATTTCTGGGCTCAATCGTAGTGCCACCAGAGTTAGGTTCCTTCAATGTCCCTAATATTGACCCATCAGATTCCCATCTCATACCAGCTGTTTCAAACAAAATGACAGCCTCCAGTCTGATCGATAGTCAAGATCTATATTGTAGTAATATAGGTCTTACCTCACCAAGTGCATCAAATCCCGTGAGTATCTTGATCAAAAACATGTAAATATTTGGAAAATAGTTTCTGACGCCCACTTGGCGGTACATATGTTCTGCAAATCTTGCAATCGACAGGAATCTGCAAACCGGATGTCAATTTTGGAACACAATTTTGATTGGACTATGCATAGACTCGTTGGTCCAGACAAAATACAACTACTGAAGCCTAGTTGGGCAAGGTTGGAAACTAGACTTTTATGGTCAATTAACTGCCTTGCCTCGGTAAGACGGTCCCTATTTAGATCAGTCACTGAATCAGTTTGTCTGGGTGAATCAAGAACAGGTATCACTTAAAATAAATTCACTAGAATACTTCAACGTGGGGAATACTGTGTGCACACATTTTTAGTTGGATCCACCCAAGCCAACTGGTTACCAAACATCCTCTCTAACATGTCTAAGAAGCTTGATGTCATATGTTTCTCAAATCCTGGCCAGAGCTTGTTATTTTACATTCATCTTCAAGTGCAGAGTTTTTAAATTCAGCTGATTTTACACTGACCTAAAGTATTACAGGACAGACAGAAGTCTTGATTGTGTGGGGAGTTGTTGCATTAAGTGTTTAAGAGGTCGCCTTCTGCCTAGGCAATTTCGACTGGCCTGTCCCTCTTTGGGACTCCTGTGTGTGAGAAGGGTACACATATCTATTGTGAGTTTGGTGTTCACATAATTTCTGTTTTTGTATTGATATCATTTCTATTTTCTTATATTGATATGATTTCATTTTTATCCTTGGCTGCTCTGTTTATATACGTTCGAGTAGCTGTCCATCTCTCAGAAATAGAGTTAGTTTGGCCTTCGCTATTGCATCTCTTGGCTTTAGGAGATCTATGACAGATAGCAGATCTAACTGCAATTCTTGTTTTAACCTAGCCCGGGCTGGGGCATGGTCTTGACATTCTAGTAACACGTGATCAATGGTGTGTGGGGAACTGATATTAGGGTTTTTATTCTTTCGCAATGTGTTTCTACAAAGAGACCTTACGGAGAACATCACTAAGATGTGTGAAGCTATATTGTTATACACCTCACTGTTGCAGTTGAAGCTGTATATCTATATAATTATGCAAAACTATGTAAAGTGCACCGAAAGTCCTGCATAAGGCCCATCTGTTCTTATTTCAGAATAAGTGTGTATGTTTACAAACAAGAGAATAGTCCAGTCAGGTGATAAGCCTACAACTGCAGTGTGGTCACTGGAGCCGAACACTTTGTCTCAGAATAAGGCAGGCTGAGCCGAGTAAGCTCAAGGGTTGCCGGCTATTGTTTACAAACAAAGCCTCAGAACAGTCAACGTCCTGTTTCTTTGATGCACAAATCTGTGGCCATTTGAAGTAATATTAATCCATCCAGCACCAAGCTTCTCCAGTAACTATAAAATGAAGGTTAAGTTTCACATATTCAAACATGTTTGCAAGCACCAAAGTTTGTGTCTGTTTAGCGAGCCAGGCACAGGTGGCCCAGTCATCTAAGGCACCAGAATGTGCTGTGCAGGCTTCTTGTCCCTTAGGCATGCCAGGCCCTGTTATCATGTGTAGGAATCCCAGACTCACCCCGATTAGGATCATTGGCTTGTCAGCACCATACCCGTTTTCGTGGGTTTCACCATAGTGCTAAACATCTAAGACCTGTATCACTTGGGTCTTTCCTCCTCTGTGAAGATGGCATGCTGTGATATGACTGAAATACTGTTAAAAGTAGGGTTAGACGCAACTCACTAAGTCACTATGTGAAATTTTGAAAACCCTATAGAATTATAGCTATTCTTACAATTACCAGTAACAGTGACAATTTATTTCAGGCATTGCCATGTTTTTCTCAGGGATGTTTATCAATATCCAGTCTGACTCAATATTGAGGAACCTCCGTGATCCTGGAGAAACATGCTACAAGATACCTAGAGGTACACATTTATCCTTGGGTCTAGGTGCATCATGTGCATTCAAGTCCTTCAACAATATCATATCAACATCAGCTGCTGCTCATTAAATGCAAAACTGAAAGCAACGGTTTGACTTCCATGCTGTTTTTGTTTTCTAAAACATTGTAAAACCATGTGTAAAATGTTGTCCTTTATCTGTTGTGTGCATAACATGTAACTTCTGTAATTCCTCTGTGTGTGTGTGTGTGTTTTCTGGTGCCAGCTATCAAGTGTAATTCCTTCTGCAGGGGGGATGTTTGAGTATGTTTCTGGAGCCAACTTCCTGGGTGAGATTCTGGAATGGTGGGGCTTTGCTGTGGCCAGTTGTACCCTGCCAGCGTTGGGGTTTGCCGTGTTCACCACATGTAACATCGGCCCACGTGCCTGCCAACACCATCAGTGAGTGTCCTATTCTCATCCCTCTGTAATCAGACTGCAGGCAGTTCATGGGCTGTAATTTATATAATCCCTTCAAATACCCTTCCTCTATTACATCACAGACACAAATTCCATATTTTGGCTGACCTCACACCATAAAAACCTAAGATTTTTCAACATATGTCCCCTTCACTGCCAGCCATGTATAAACAGTTGCCTAGAAAGTTGTATGTTAAAAGGCGCTAGTAGAAGTAAAAGGTCATTCGTGGTTCCACAGAGTACCCAGGCTTGCAGGCTGAGTGTACTCACCATGAAGTTGCTGAAGCTGTCTGGGTCTATCACTTTTGTCCTGTGAAGGAATTCTTTGAGAAACCAACTATGAAGATAAGTTCGCCTTATCTGCAACCATGAGTGCTATGATTCGTTAAGAGCTCATGTCTGTTAAACAAGACATCTCTCATTTACAAGGTGTGTACCATTACTGAGATACAAACATATCAGGCTGACTCCTGTGCCCTTTACTCGGGACAGGGATGTTAATTTTTCTAGCATCTCTCCTGACCATGTTCTAAAATCTCTCCCAACCATCATGCTCCTCATGCAGGGGGCGTACTGTTTGGGCGTAACCTGAGAGAATCTGCTACATCTCGTGCTGCTATTGGAGTCAGTAAGAGATTATGCAGGTCTTGTATAAGTTTATGCCGTCTCTGCCTCTGAAGCATGACAAGGAACTGAGCCGACTCGCCTTTAGGTTGAACGACAGCGATAACCCTATGCTGTCGTTCACTTCATTGTCAAGGTGAAGGATGATCATTTGAACAGGCACATCATGCAGTTAGGTTTGTACCCAAGGAACCACCCAAGAGAAGGAATATTCATTTCAAGCACAAGCTTGGAAAGAAAAATACAACAAACAGTTCCCAAGTGAGATGATACTTTCTTTCAAAGTGATGTAACTGAGTGCTTTCAATAATCCCAAGTTACACAGAATCCTATCGACCTGGCATTGCTTACGGACCTTGATTCAGACTACTGCACTTCAACACAATGGCAACTCCAGGAGGACGTTACACTGACGACTGGAAATCAGTGACGTCAAACCACTTGTTACTCAAAGTTATAAAGATCAGATACAACATGCATTTCTTCCAACGCCCAGCACTTGTATCCTGGCCTGAAAGTGCTTAAAACTATTTAGTATGTTCACCAAAGTTTCAAGTAAACTCTTGTCAAGGTTAGGAGACTGGGCCATGAGCATGGATTTACAAAACCGACTATATCCATATCCCGAAACATCCAAGCTACCGTCATTACCAGAGCTTCGCAGTCAACAGGCAGAGGTACGAGTTCCTGGTCCTTCCATTCAGACATCTCCATAGCATCTACCCTGGAGATCATGACAATGATGTATGGTTTGCCAGGGGATTCTCCCATCACTTCAAGGCCTTACTTACAGAGGAACTGGATGAATACCTCACAATCTAGATCTGGATGAACTGATTACACATCCAGCACCCAGACAACTGAATCTGAAATGATGGCTCATCCATCCCAACATCACTCCAGGCATTTCCCTCATGTTTCCTCCCCCAGTACATCACCTGTACATGGATGCCTCGAGCACAGGGTGGGGAGCTCACATGGCAAGCTCTACAGTCCAGGGGATATGGTCAGAAGGGGACAAGGCACTTCATATCTACTACCAGGAAGTATAGGACATTTGTCTTGCTCTGAAGACTTAGAGCCCTTGGCTTCATCACTTCTCAGTACTACTGGCGACTGACAATACTTCTGTGGGAGCCTACATCCAGACTCAGGTGGGGAATTCCTAGGGAAAAACCTCTTAAGACAGAACTTTGAGATCAATTGCACGAAGCACAATTAGACATATACTCCATGGAAACCACCATTACGTCCACCTATTCGCATGGATGTTATGGTGTCCAAAATGCAGGCTGCAGGATTCTCAGAATTTGCCTCTGCAGCAGTGTCACGATCTTGGAGGCCTTCATCATCTGACATATGAATGACACAAGATGAAAAAAGTGGAGAAGAGCAGGTGGATTGGAAGATGTGGAGATAAGCATTGCCATGGTTGCCAGATTCTTTCTACATTTGAGACAAGACAAGGAATTCAGGCATTGCACTATTGAGGGGAAGAGTCCAGGGATCAGCAACCTTATGTGGTAATTAGCTTCTTATACCCTGACCTAAAAGGGGTATGTTGTTATATTAAGTCTGTCCATCCTTCTAAGGACATTTTTGTGCGACCTGTAACCTGAAAACTACTGCATAGATTCTTTTCAGACACTTTAACACTTTCTATACCAATAGGAGAGGTGCAGTGCGAAGTTTGTTTTCAATATATGTATTTTCAACAACAAAAAATTATTTTCATGTTTTGAACTTTTTTCTTACTTCAATCTTTGTTTGACCTCTGACTTGAAAACAGCTTAATAGAAATCTTTTCCAATTGTGAGTGGAGTTTCTATACTAACAAGGTGAGGTTTCCTTGCCTTGTGCAAGTGCAGTTGCTCCATTTAAGATACTACTTTCTAGCCAACTAATTATAGATGTCTGGCAGTGAAGGGAATGTCTGTTGAAAACTCTGAAGATTGTATGGTGTGAGGTCAGCCAAAATACAGGATTTGTGCTATTATGTAACAGAGTGATAACTACTGTTTGATATTATATGTAATTATGTCGTATCCTAATACGGAAATGAGCATAATTTGATTTATTGTGTATCACACTGTGTTTCATTGAGAACTTGAGTCTAACTGGTCACAATGTTATGTATGATGTGTCCTTGTTTCAGGTGGTACAGACAGAAGTTTGAAGATTATCCCAAGGGTAGAAGAGCTGTTCTGCCCTTTATTCTGTAACTACTATTCCTGAGTTCCTTATGTATGTGCCTACAAACATCTTGTATCTTTTCCAGCAGACTCGACTGCTCACTGGGCTGTTGTCTGTATTTGCTGTAACTAATATTGACATTTGTATTTCAATGATTACAATGTGAAGAAACTGGTCTGGCCTTTTGAAAAAAAGCAGTTATGATTTACTGATGCATTAAAGAATTAAGAATAGAATGTGTACGCTCTTTCAGTTGATTCCTGGAGAATCTCTGTTGGGTAGAAATCTCAGAGTGTTTGGCGCTTCTGTGGTTCACAGAATATGTCTCAGGGAAATTGGTCACTGTGTTTTCTACCATGAATTGGTCCATCAAAGCTGTTTCAAATCACAAGAACAACTTCTTATTGAAATAGTTGTTTTTGATTGCTGCATAACAACCACAGCAAATATTTATTTGCAAAGGACTTTTTCTCCATTATTGTTGATTGGCATCTTCAAATAATCAATGTAAAATGTTGCAAACTTCACATATGCAGTTACTCCAATGTTCAAAGTAAACAAAAATGTTTAAGAGACCAGTCATTTATTATAAGGTGGGGTGGGTCAGAGATAATCCGGAGGGAGGGGAGGGTCACTAAATAATATGACAGTCTCAATGGGAGGGTTATGAATAATGATAAACATATTTGGGGTGGGTCATGAACAAAATTACCAGTCCCTAACTTTTGAAACCTTCTGCTGCATCTTTGGTTCTATATTCAATTTAGTAAGGTTAACTCTGGGGATTAACTGTGGAGGTAGACCTAGCTCTCCAGTAAAAAGACAGTATGTTTACCTCCTACATGATCATCAATAAACCATGTGACTGCAATATATTCCAACTTGGCACATATAATGTCTGGAGTACTGTCACCACTGCTGTCTGCCATGTACATACCGTTCAACAAGGCTGGACACTGTGATTGACACTAGTCTCTCTGGACCTGCATAATACAGGAAAATGTGAACCAGGACATGTTGTTTGTTTCTGTGATTGGTGTAAATGTTTTGTGTTCTCTTGTTCCGTAGAAATATCCAGTTGACAAAATTTGATTATCTTTGAATAAAATATGGTCCTTTTTTGTGCTGTTTAAAGTGTTTGCAAGTACTGTCTTAGAAGGTCTCAGACCCTATGGGTTTTCCTGGCAGGAATTGGCCCTCAGCAACCTGTGCTTGTCACATGAAGCGATTTGTGTGGTCTGGCTCAGCAACCTGTGCTTGTCACATGAAGCGACTTGTGTGGTCTGGCTCAGCAACCTGTGCTTGTCACATGAAGCGACTTGTGTGGTCTGGATCAGCAACCTGTGCTTGTCACATGAAGCGACTTGTGTGGTCTGGCTCAGCAAACTGTGCTTGTCACATGAAGCGACTTGTGTGGTCTGGCTCAGCAACCTGTGCTTGTCACATGAAGCGACTCGTGTGGTCTGGCTCAGCAACCTGTGCTTGTCACATGAAGCGACTTGTGTGGTCTGGCTCAGCAACCTGTGCTTGTCACATGAAGCGACTTGTATGGTCTGGCTCAGTGACCTGTTACCCCCTGAAGATCAATTTTAGAATTGGTCTTCAGGAACCCATGTTTGTCATAAGATTTTGTTTGTTTGTTGTCTATCGCCGCACACAGCAATATTCCATCTATATGACGGCGGTCTGTAAATAATCGAATCTGGACCAGACAATCCAGTGATTGACATCATGAGCATTGATCCACGCAATTGGGATCGATAACATGCATCAACCAAGTCAGCATTAGTCGCCTTTTATGACAAGCATGGGTTGTCTACCCCGCATCTTCACGGTTCGTTTGTCATTATAGGCAGTTAACGAGATGGGTGGTCAGTGACAACAAACAGTGACCTAGTTGATATTGCGTCACTGTAGCCCACCCTCAGTGACTGTTGGTGTGTTCCACTTGATTATTGACAGGATGGCATATTGCTGAGGTGGCTGTTACTAATAACGCACGGGTTGAGTGAGTGAGTATGGTTTTACGCCGCTTTTAGCAATATTCCAGCAATATCACGGCAGGGTCACAAGAAATGGGCATCACACATTGTACCAATGTCAGGAATCAAACCCAGGTCTTCGGCGTGGCGAGCGAATGCTTACACCACTAGGCTACCCGACCGCCCCCGCACGGGTTGAACCAGAACACCAACAAGTAGATTATTGACAGGATGGCATATTGCTGAGTGGGGTGTTACTAATAACACACGGGTTGAATCCGAACACCAACAAGTAGATTATTGACAGGATGGTATATTGCTGAGTGGGGTGTTACTAATGACACACGGGTGGATCAGAACACCAACAAGTAGATTATTGACAGGCTGGCATATTGCTGAGTGGGGTGTTACTAATAACACACGGGTTGAATCAGAACACCAACAAGTAGATTATTGACAGAATGGCATATTGCTGAGTGGGGTGTTACTAATAACACACGGGTTGAATCAGAACACCAACAAGTAGATTATTGACAGGATGGCATATTGCTGAGTGGGGTGTTACTAATAACACACGGGTTGAATCAGAACACCATCAAGTAGATTATTGACAGGATGGCATATTGCTGAGTGGGGTGTTACTAATAACACACTGGTTGAATCAGAACACCAACAAGTAGATTATTGACAGGATGGCATATTGCTGAGTGGGGTGTTACTAATAACACACGGGTTGAATCAGAACACCAACAAGTAGATTATTGACAGGATGGCATATTGCTGAGTGGGGTGTTACTAACAACACACGGGTTGAATCAGAACACCAACAAGTAGATTATTGACAGGATGGCATATTGCTGAGTGGGGTGTTACTAATAACACACGGGTTGAATCAGAACACCAACAAGTAGATTATTGACAGGATGGCATATTGCTGAGTGGGGTGTTACTAATAACACACGGGTTGGATCAGAACACCAACAAGTAGATTATTGACAGGATGGCATATTGCTGAGTTGGATGTTACTAATAACACACGGGTTGAATCAGAACACCAACAAGTAGATTATTGACAGGCTGGCATATTGCTGAGTGGGGTGTTACTAATAACACACGGGTTGAATCAGAACACCAACAAGTAGAATATTGACAGGATGGCATATTGCTGAGTGGGGTGTTACTAATAACACATGGGTTGAATCAGAACGCCAACGAGTAGATTATTGACATGATGGCATATTGCTGAGTGGGGTGTTACTAATAACACACGGGTTGAATCAGAACACCAACAAGTAGATTATTGACAGGATGGCATATTGCTGAGTGTGGTGTTACTAATAACACACGGGTTGGATCAGAAGACCAACAAGTAGATTATTGACAGGGTGGCATATTGCTGAGTGGGGTGTTACTAATAACACACGGGTTGAATCAGAACACCAACAAGTAGAATATTGACAGGATGGCATATTGCTGAGTGGGGTGTTACTAATAACACACGGGTTGAATCAGAACACCAACAAGTAGATTATTGACAGGATGGCATATTGCTGAGTGTGGTGTTACTAATAACACACAGGTTGAATCAGAACACCAACACGTAGATTATTGACAGGATGGCATATTGCTGAGTGGGGTGTTACTAATAACACACGGGTTGAATCAGAACACCAACAAGTAGATTATTGACAGGATGGCATATTGCTGAGTGTGGTGTTACTAATAACACACGGGTTGGATCAGAACACCAACACGTAGATTATTGACAGGGTGGCATATTGCTGAGTGGGGTGTTACTAATACTTGCTGCGCAGCAAGTATTGTAATTGTAATTGTACTCTAGGCCACTTGGCCCAAAATACTGAATAAAGAATCTTGAATCTTGAATCTTGTGTTACTAATAACACACGGGTTGGATCAGAACACCAACACGTAGACCTAACTTAAGAATGACCATAACAGTAACCTTGAAGGTTGCTCAAAACCTAATCACTTCAATGCCCCATTCCAAAAATATGTCCCAAATACAGCAAATACTTCTTGAGTTCATTTTTTTAACGCCACACTGCTGAATATTGCAGTTATGTGATAACAGTATGTACATAATCAAGTCTACCAGATAATCCATTAATTGACATAATAAGCATCAATGTACACAATTGGGATATCATGATGGGCATCAACCAAGTCAGCGAGTCTGACCACTTGATCCCGTTAGTACGATAATCATTGGTTGCTGAAGGCCAATTCTAACTCGGATCTTCATGTAAGTTGGAAAGTTGATTATCTGCAAATGAAGAGTAACATAAGCCCATGACGTCATCATCAGTCTTCAGCAACCCATGCTTGCCATAAAAGGCAACTAACGTGGTCAGGCTCTGTGACTTGGTTGATGCATGTCATCGTATCCCAATTGCGTAGATCGGCTCTCATGATGTCAATCACTCGATTATCAACAGGCCGCCGTCATATAGCTGGAATGTTGCTGAGTGTAGCGTTAAACAACAAACAAACATTACGTCATGAACACCAAATCACAAAGTAAATAAGACCACTAATTGCAAATACATATTTAGGAGATGTCCAATCATTATTTCTTCCATTTGAAGCACGTTTCAACCTCTCAAGACTTTTCCGTCGAGCCAATGTCATTTTACACACATCTTTCAATCTTAAGGACAAGACATAAACGAGGTGACGACGTGATGGACTTACCGGTTTCTGTTTAGACTTGGGCAGGTTGTGTGAAGTTTTTAAACCAGAAGTGCTTACAACTTTCTTTAGGCTAAGGCATAAAACTTTATGTCTCATGCATGAGACATTGCTGGAAATGTGTTTCCACAAACCGAATGTGAAGTTATTACACCGGGAGTGTATGGGACTTTCCAGGCTGAAGTCCCTACTGCACTTATCATCAGTTTTCGCAAACTGTGTTACCATCAGATCATCAATACTTGTCAGTCCTTGCACTTTGTTTAACAGTCTATCAGGTAATGATTACCCTAGTTGCACAGAGAAAGTTAGTTGTGTGGTTGACTCCACTAGTCCATATGCACCGGAATGACCAGGGTAGCGTCATTGGGTTTTTTCTTCATTTTAGGGGGCTGAGATTTTTCTTCTTCTTAATAGAGAGCTGAAACTCTATTTTATGGCACATTTCAAATTCAACCTTTGGCAAGAATGTTAAAATTGTCGCACTGTTCGATTAAACATAATAACTGTACAGATGTAGGTGATTTTAAAACAGAACAACGAAAATAGAGCATTTAGTAAAAGATTATTTTATGAAAGACCTTTCGCAAGAACACAAGTCCGCCTTCATGTATTACACCCTATGGTGTTTTTTAATGGAATCGCCTCCCTTTCAGCCTCAAAAATGCTCTTATGGCATTTCAGCAAACCATTTCAGGCACAAAAAGAAATGTATTGATGTTACATATTAATCTATGTAGATGACATATTTTCTAAAACGTTTTCAAAACATTTGAATCACCTCAAGGCAGTATTCCAAAAGATCAAAGAAGCAGGACTCACTCTTAACCCAAGACAATGTAAATTTGCGTCGAACAAGTCACCTACTTCGGGCATTTCTTCAACAAAGATGGCATCCATGTCGACCCATGCCTCGTATTATCGCAAAATTGTAGGAAACACTTCTGGCATCTATCCCCTCCATACAACCTTCGGAAAAACAGGCAATTTGAAAACTGAAGTAAGCTCTCACAACAGCTCCCATCCTTGCACATCCCGACCAAAACAAACCCTTTATCCTCACAACTGAATCTGATGCTTCTCAAACTGCAATAGGGTACATTTTAGGTCAACTTGATTCTCGTGGTATAACATAATGATGTTGTTAGTTCATGTCTTTTGACAATACAAGTATCTTCTTTGACATTGGTCCTGTTTTGTTTTTAGGAACAAACAATCTTGGTTGTCAAAGTTTCTTTTGCTCGCTAGTTTAGGTTATTGTAATAAACTATTTTTATTTATATACATGTTTATGTTGTATTTGTTTTCCAAGTAAGGGTAAAAGATGAATTATGTTAATTTCACTTCACAGTCAACAACTGTTTCAGACCTATCACAGTGGGACAAGCGAGTCAATAACCTTGTCCAAGGATACAACACAGTGACTTGCATGATATGGCCTTTTGAAATGGAAGATTTTAATGGTTATTAATAAATAAGGGTTACAGACACATTGTTTCTCATAGTAATGTCTCCCTGTCAAGGATTATGGCTCTACTCGAGAAATACTCTGTATTGATGGGGATGGCCATATTGCGGTCGAGACTTTTTATTGAGGCTGAATTTATTTTTTTAAGCAGATAGAGGCTGAGTTTTTTATTTACACAAAATTCATGTTGGTGTCAATTGTCATCCCAGTCCAAAATAAAAAAGTACCGGTTGAAATTATGACTGGTTCATATAATATTTCGTATTTTAGCATGGTTTAACATGGTTAAACTATGTTTTAACTGACCAACACCTGAAGGGAATCTCAGATTTCGTTAACTATGGTGAACTGTGTTGATGGATTTGATTGCTAAATATTTTACAACGTAATCCCCTCCGAGGTCCACACACTTCTGACGATACGGGAATGCCTGGATCCCACTGGTGTAGAAGGCGTCCTCCTGGTGGTGTAAAAAGTCACAACAGAAATAACGTCATCATTTGCATAATGCTTCTTTCTTCGAGTTTGTGAAGAGGTGAAAATATGACTGTGCCAAAGCTGGTATAATAATAATAATGATGATAATAATAATAATAATAATAATAATAATAATAATTATAGATAGACTTTAATGTTGGATAGACTACAGAAAAGCTTGAATGGATTGTATTGACCTCCCCGGGCGACTACTTGTTTTACTCAAGTCTTTAATGAATTGCTGGTCAACTCAACTTGAGATGTATTCGCGGGGGCAGGTGGTGGCTTCGGAACCGATTTCTATTTGAAGAGAAATATGTATTTCAGGGCGATTCTTTCAGTCCATGGCTTTACTGTTTGTCATTAATTCCTTTAAGCTTTTTGCTTAGCAAAGAGGAAGGTTATCATCCCGGACCTCCTTAGCACAGATCCCCAACACCCCATACTCACCTCCTTTACATGGATGACCTTGAACCTATTGCGAATGGAGGATCCACACTCAAAAAAACAGATTCTCCTTGTCGAGTCCTTTTCTAATGATATCGGCATGTCCTCTTGACTCGACAAATGCAACATTCTTCATCTGAAACGTGGCAAGGTAGAAGAGGGAGGATCAGTCAGTTTACTTGGAGGAGGAGTTATTCACCATCTCGTGGAAGGTCAGGCCTATACGTACTTAGGGATGCAGATTAGGTACAAACTCCAGAATGCCCATAGCATGTAAAAACTTCGAGCAGAGTACAAATGTAGACTTAAGAAAATCTGGGAGTTCAGAGCTGAACGCTCGCAACAAAGTCAAAGCCACAAATACTTCTGCTCTGCCCGTCCTTTCGTATTCTTTTGGTGTTGTTGGTTGGACGAAACAAGAAATTCAGGGTATTGACACCCTCACACGAAGAATCATGTCAGACAATAGAGATCCCACCACCCTCGCTCTTCCCTCAATCACTTATATTTACCAATCATTATGGGAGGACGTGGTTTGATTAACGTTGGGGCTCTTCTTGATAGAATTGATTTGTGCACTTTTGCACACATTTATTTGTCTGATGATCCCCTTGTGAAGCATGTCAAGACTCATGATGAAAACAAAGCGTTCCACAGTTTTCAAAAACGAGCCAAGGGTGTGGGACATAAGCTCAGTGTCAGTGTTGATTTTGTTGATGGTTCTGTACTGCTGGACGGTACAGAAATGAGTGTCAACCAAGCGAAGTGCCATATCAAATCGGCCCAGTTTTTAAAAGGAGAGGCTATCGGAACGACCACTGCATCGAGTAATCTGTAAATAATAATCATAATCATAATCATAATCATAATAATGCTGGCTATATATATTACTTTAACTTACTGTAATGTAAAGTTATATTCAATGTAAGTTAAAGTTTCCATTACACCTGAAGAGCCGTAGTATCTTGTGTGGATAAAGGAGTTTTGACAAGCACAAATGGACTTTTTTTTGTATATTTTATACTTATACACCTGATGAAATATATATATGATCAGTACAAGCAGAAAAACAATACGATACCACAAATTCATACAAGCCACATCCACTCAACCCACCCTGCATGCACAACCCCACACCCACATACATGCATACTCATCCAAAAGCGCGCGCGCACGCACGCACACATTACCTCGATCGATGAAACTGGATCATGAGATGATACCCACGCAGGGGGAGTGGAACAAGGACAATAATCGCATTCAAAAATTCAGTGTTCGTACACATTATGGGGGCGGTCGGGTAGCCTAGTGGTTAAAGTGTTCGCTCGTCACGCCGAAGACCCGGGTTCCATTCCCGACATGGGTACAATGTGTGAAGCCCATTCCTGGTGTCCCAAGCCGTGATATTGCTAAAAGCGGCGTAAAATCAAACTCACTCCACATTGACAAAGCAAAATAATGACAGATGGTCATTTATGGAGTTAATATCACTCCTTGCCGTTTGTTATTCTCTCGAAAATGTTTCTTTATAAACTTTCAATTTCTGATTTAACAATCGAGATCGGTCCTTTCGGAAAGCGCCATTTTTGTTAGTTGACCAGCGTGTATGTTTTCGCCAGCGGTCTCCTAGTTTTCAAGAATATTTTTGCAATCGACTTAAGCAGAAGCAACACCAGCAGCACCTACATTTTACAGCACCCAGGCCCTCGTGTACACGTTCAGAGGTAAGAAATTCCATCCACTGCCACAAAGGCGATCAGACATCAACCTTCTCCAGATCTGCACTCAGACATCCAACAGCGACAACTTCCTATTCCATTCCGACGAGATTCTCATTTTCACTACCGAGTCCAATCTGTGACATCTATCTATGACAACAACTTTTTCCGGACCCTCCAACTCAAGTCTTCATAACTCATCCTTGAATATGACCGCATCAAGCTGCTGTTCAACTGAAAGGCTGTATGTTCCAGTATGAGAGGCTGTATGTTCCAGTATAGACAAGCCATATGGTGAAGTGCAATCAAGATGTTCAACTGACCCAGCTGTAAACCATGCTGCTCAACGTGCTTGTGTTTTGCCCCTTGTTGAGACTATGTGACATTGATGACGTGTGGTTTCATGCTCTTGAAGAAGCAGACCTTGCTGATCTAGCAGTTCTACGTTTTACTGACTGTTTCGGAAAAGTGGATTGGGAATGACGTTACATCCACCTGCAAGTAGCTGGTTCTGATGCACCGCCAGATCTAGCTGGTTCGGAAACGCAAAATAATTAATAAAGCAAATGAAGTATTAAGCGATACCTCGCCTGTTTTACATTCGGCACCAGGTTCTTTCTTCTGGCCGCCGATACGATTGCCGATGTTGAGAACAAACAGGGGCCGGAATTCCTTCCTACCAGATACTAGTCTACTACCAGGTTTTATAATTAGTTGTGTGATAAATAAGTGTTGAGCATTTTACTCGCTAGTGCAACATTTAATCACATTACGTTTGTGGTGCTCTTATTTATTTGAATGTGTTTTATCAATAAGCTAAGGCCTTGAGCTGATATAACACGAATTCTCTTCTCTGTTCTTCTCTTCTCTTCTCCATAAAGAACCACTTCAAAAACAATTAGATCCGCCATCTGTCGTGGATCTCCTGAACTATTGAAGGCCAAACTAACTCTATTTCTGAAAGATGGTCAGCTACTCGGACGTATATCATTAGAGCAGCCAAAGAAATTCTACCAATTTCTAAAAATATAAAAATCAATTCATATCAATACAAATCTTATCAATACAAAAACAAAAATCTTACCAATACTAAGACTCCCAATATAAAGGTGTACCTATTCACCCACGAGTCCTTAGGAGGGACAGGTCAGCCGAAATGGCTAAGACAGAAGGCGACCTCTTAAACACTTAATGCAACAAGAACCTTTTGTTTCTCATTTTATTTTCATTAGCATTCAATGATATTGCTTATCATTGTATTATGAATGCGAGCATAAGAAACTGGTAATAAGTCTTATTAACAACGATTAAGCCATATGATTAAGCACGATAGTGTTAGTCATGGAAAGACGTGTCCTTACAAAGGGTATATTTTATCAATGTCTATGCTATATATACTGTTGACATTATTATTCCACAGCCTGTCTTGTGTATAAATTATATATATATGTGTATATATATGGATGATAGCTGCCCATTTACCTGTTCACCAAAGTACACCTGTACATCAAACATTAAATAAGACCACACCGGTTTTTCCCTCGTGTGATCCGCCCAACCGATATTTCCTGATTCCGAAAATAACATGAAAAATGATTAATTGTTTTTTTTAATAATTCGACGACCAACCTGTACAGTATAATATCAATCGATTTGTCAATGCAAAGGAAGCAACTCTTGACTATAACGCGCAGTTAACATTTTGGGGTAGATGTTTTGGGAAAATTGTTATTTTGTGTATTGTGTGCAGTCAAAACCTACATCGTATCACTTCAGGTGAACTCGAGAAAATTGCTCAATGAAAACTGCGAGACATATCACTATAGACATGATAATTTACCATTTTAGTTGTATTTCCTGTTATCACCTGGTTATGACAATGATCGGAATAACTTGTATCTGAAACTATTAAACATGTTCCAATATATCGTGTTAGATGTAGCTTAAACGAAAAACTCACTTTGAAAATTTCTAACAATTACATAACAATTTTGCATGTTTTTTTTCAGGCCGTCTTTTTTAGGTGTATAGAAAAGACAACCAGAACAATAATCTACAATTAGAAAAAAATGATGTGATTGTTAATTAAAACGGGAACTTTACGGTTGTCTTTTCTTAGTTAAAACAGAGACCATATAATAATCTATTATACGGTCTCTGGTTAAAACCCGTTAAAAAAAAGAACTAGAAACCCGTGTAGAAGATAACACCATTTTAGCTGTTTTATCTACTTGTGTAAAAACTACACTGAGACATATTTGAGCATGACAACTAGAAACCGACTAGATCGGTCTAGTAACTAACTTAAAGACTACGCTTGCGTTGAGGGCATATAAAAATAAAACACAGACTTCATGAATCACATTGAGTTGTCCCCCTTCAAATAATTTATATCATGGCTGAGCCATCTCGCAGCTCGGAAGAGAGATTCAGTCCACTCTTTCAGTTACCTGAACACATTATACAGAATGTGCTGTCTTATCTCACTTACCATGAAATAAGTGAGGGTCGTCGGGTATGCATATTGTGTTATAGTTGTTTGTAAAAACGAGAGAAGCCCGTGGGCTCTTAGACCTTCTGTTTTCGCTCACAGTGCAACCTAAATGTGATTCAACTCGAGCATACATGTACAATGTTGCAAAATGTGGGCGAACATTCTGCGATTGGGATAATTTTCCGTATAATAAAGGGAAAATGTCATACAAGAATACTGAGTAAAAAACTAAATAGAATAGCAATATTCGTAAAAATGTTGTGATGTAAGTTAATATCACGAACGGATCGAATTGCCTTAGAAACGAGTAGATTCTAGTGACAACCCAGTGTATTTGAATTAGGCTACATCACACCAATGAAATGACATGGTTTTTGGATTGTAATGGTGTTGAGTTTGTAATATTCTATATTCTATTGATGACCATAGCATTTCATTGTTTTGTTTTTTTATTTTTAGTCCTGATATTTTGAATCGGTCAATATACCAGTATCACACATGCAGTACAATAACCTGTTAGGTAGCTGTGGGAAATGGAGGAACGTCATCTTTGCATTTTAATTTTTAGTGTAATATGGCAACCCAAACATGGAGGTAAAGTATCATTGTTATCAACAGTTAATACCTCATATTTTCACATGTTCAAATGTATAGCTTATAGTAGAAAATCTCATGAGATTACATGCATCTAATTCATACAAGTTAGTTGGCATAACAAAAATACATGTTCTGGATATGGTTGCCATGGAAACACAGAAATAACTGGCCACTGGACGTAATACATTAAAGCATGATAGTTCACGCAAGCTGGAGTAAAGTATGTAACAATTTCATTTATGAAAAAAGTAGGTAGGCCTGGGACGAGTCCAAATTTACTAGCGAGGTACCCAAACCCCAATTACCCGACCCTACCTATGTACCTGCTGTAGGTCTCAAGAGATGAATGCAGAATGTCCAATTGGGAATTATTTAACCAGAGCCCTGACAATAGATATTTAGATATACTATGAAAAGATCTGGTCATGCAAACACAGAAGTTGGCTGAAGCTTTATCTTTATTCAAACAGATGAAAGTCAGAAAAAATGCATGATTAGTCAGAAAGAAATGCAAACATTAGTGACTACTTGAAGTGTAACCGTGGAGTTCTAGATATTTTTTTTATATTAAACAATGTATCATGTGGCTAACCACGGGTCCGGTTGATCCTATGGGTACCCAGGTCCTACTCAGTACTCACCCACCCCGAGTACCTGAGTTACCTGTCCCAGCCCTCAAGGTAGGTCATCCAGAATAAGTTGAAAGTTTGAGACAGCAGGCAGTGCACAGAAATTGGGAAGACATATTTGGTGTGTTAAAGGTAGAGTGGGTTATGCATGTTGTGCACATGCAGGTCATGACGATGAAATTACTACACTCCCATGGACACACGTGTTGCTCATATTGACATTTTGTTCACATAAACATCACATGGTTTTGATCTTCAATATATTTACAGTTTTTGGCGATACAGAAATCACATAATCATTTATTATGAGGAGTGTAACTACGTCTTTCAAGCTCCAGTTTGGGATTGAAATAATTACACTTAAAGTTTCATATATATAGTGACATTCTACATTCTACATTACATTAAGATATATATATCTTAATGTAATGTAGAATTTCACTTGTTAAATAATGTTCTGTGGTCAGCATAGATTTGACCTGAACATAACTCAATTCAAAGGTAATTCGATTGAAAATGCCAGTCTTGATAGTGATTGTCTAAATGTCAGTCTTGATAGTGATTGTCTAAATGCCAGTCTTGATAGTGATTGTCTAAATGCCAGTCTTGATAGTGATTGTCTAAATGCCAGTCTTGATAGTGATTGTCTAAATGCCAGTCTTGATAGTGATTGTCTAAATGCCAGTCTTGATAGTGATTGTCTAAATGTCAGTCTTGATAGTGATTGTCTAAATGCCAGTCTTGATAGTGATTGTCTAAATCCCAGTCTTGATAGTGATTGTCTAAATGCCAGTCTTGATAGTGATTGTCTAAATGCCAGTCTTGATAGTGATTGTCTAAATGCCAGTCTTGATAGTGATTGTCTAAATGCCAGTCTTGATAGTGATTGGCCGATAGTCTTTTAAGAAATTCAAAAAGGAATAATGTCTTACTCCTGATTTCTTGTATCCAGAGCCGTCCAAAACATAAACAGAAAAAAAATGTTTGTAATTGATGTTGCCCATGTTACTCTGTCCACATCAAGTGATTTCTAACATAAGAAGGCTTGACCAGGTAATCTGTGAGAGTCAAGATGAAGAAATCTGCACCAATATTTCATTGCCCTTGTCATATAGACTGCAGAGGGAGTCTGCCATATTCCCTAAGTACCATGTTATTTAGTGTATTATGAGAGGGATGAAGACATCATTTACATAAAGATATTGGACATTTTCAAATAACTTGTTGTACATTGTCCTCAGAACTTAATGTCTGTAACACAAGCTCTCAATGATAACGCTGTCAACTATTTTAAGATGTCTTGGAATTATATGAATCTATTATTCTTTTCATAGTAGTTGAAATATCTGATTGATTTGTTTGCTTGAGCTGTAAGACTGATGAATGTTTTGCTCCATGACAACTTGAAGTGAAAACTATTTGTTACAATCTATAAAAATTCACAACTTCAGTTCTTTTTCCTTTGATAAAGCATTTTTCATAGCCTTGGGATATTCCGCGTCTTGGAAACACAAATATTTGTGTTTTATTTAAATACTTTCCATTGCACTGGATTCACAAAACGTTTTAAGAATGACTATTTTACGTTGTTGCTGTAAGGCACTGTCCACAGTAGTCGATACAGTGTCTGTCTATGAAAATGAAAATAGATGTGGTATGTCACTAATAATAATTATGCCTTGACCATGTTGACCACCATTTTGTTCCAACATCACTGTGCATTCATTTAAAGAGATAATAAATAGTTTTGGACATTACAGGTGAGACAATCAGAAAAAAACAACCTCCATTCAAACACCTAATGATAACTTATGAATTGTTTGATGGGCATTACTTAGAAGTTGACGGATGACAAAGTAGACACAATTTATGGATAACAACTTCTTTAATACTGTATAGGCGACGTTTCGGCATGGATCCTAATACCGTTGTCAAGCAGGACTGAATGAGGAACATAGTACAGAGTAACAGCAAATGCATGCATGAGTGGGATAACATGAGTAGGTAATGTCAACAGAAGGATAATACTGTCACAATATGATGGACAGAGAACACATAGGTGGAAGCCAATGAGACATGAAGCCAGTAAAACAGGATAAGTTCACATAGGTGTGGTGATTATTGCTTAATTAGTTCATAGTAGGCGGATGGGATGAAATAGCCTTGATCTCTGTTGATTGATGGCTTGTGGCGGCGAATGTGGACTGCTTCTGTTAGTTTTCCTTTAGTGAAGTCATGGAGGTTGTTGGAGAGGATTTGGACATTTTCCCAGTTGATGTTAGGATTGAAGCATTTGCTTATATGGTTCGAGATGGCTGATTTACTATCTGATTTAATGGTTGAGGTTTTGTGCTCTTTGATTTTGGCGTTGATGGGGCGGGATGTTTCACCTACTTAGGATTGTCCACAGTTGCAGTCAATTTTATCAACTACACCTTTAGGCTGTTGTGGTTTGGTAGTGTTCCTGCCGTTGGCGCTTAGAAGGGTATTGAGGGAGGTATTCAACTGAGAAAACATCCAAACAACTTAAGAGTACATCAAAGCTAATAATCAGGGAAAGTTCCTATTTATTCCGACTCGATCCAAATATTTAAAAAGTACATTGTGGTTCTCTCTGTTGAAAGGCTACAACAGATCATGGTGTGAGTGAGAGATATGAATGTAATTGTCTGGTTCATCCTCATTCCTCTGGAACAACACCAGTATAAAGAATTCTGTTGAACACTTTTTTAAAAATAGGTGTAATGTAATGTCTTGTTGATTTCATAAACTCACTTACAATACAGTGTAATCCCGGGGCTTTATTATTTTTCAAATCATCAGTGAAAGGCATGTTAAGATCATCTCCTATGTCTGCGGTAGAGGAAGCTGGATCCCCATCATGTGTATCTGTTATCAGAGTCATAATCACTGTCAGTGTGTTTCTCAGAACAGATTTAAACATGACCAAGCCACTGCTATGGTGTAACAACATTGGAGATTCCTGAAGGACATCTACATTTTTTTATAGTTTTTCAAAATAACCTGGGGTTCCTTGCCAGCTAATTCCACATTTCGTTTCTTGTTATAATCTTCTCTTTGGGTAGAAGTTAAAGTTTTAAGCAATTTATATTGAACTTTGAAGTTGACTTAGAGCTGCATTTTACCACTGTTGTATAAACTTAAAGTAGAAACCAAACTGTATTTCAGATTGAAGAAAAATTTGTAGGCTGGAATGAAAATGTACAGAGGTGCACCTTACACCCAATTCATCACAATATTTACTATAAGTGAAGGTCAAAAGTAGCCTTTTCAATATGGTTTCTATGGAAACCAATTAAACTTTAGACGTTTTCTCAATACAATAGATGATGATCCATGCTGAACTGATGAAATCTGGCATCTATGTTCCTACCAAGGAGAATCAGTAATGTTTAAGATCATTGTGATCTGAAAGTAGATTTATATCTGATCCATCTACTGTTTCATTCATATAAATTCACTAAAGTAAACATGATAAGATATAGTTTTTCTCCTTTTCTCAAAATCAGTTGCACCGAAGTTTCTATAATGGATGTTAATGACTCTTTTTGTCAAATTGAAAATAAATAACTTGATTGGACATTAGTATAGGATTTGAAAGAAGTGTTCAAATCGTGTTGTGAGTTTCCACCCTTTGTGGTGAGTTCTGTGATGACGGACAGATCTGGGATTGCTTCAGGTGTGCCAGTACTTCAACCGCTGCTGCCAAGAACTGCTTACACAGGGCTTCAATCAAATTGACAAGTTCCATGCACAGATACAGAAGGAGGTCAAGTCCAAGTTGCCGCGTCGGGAATCGGAGCGACGCAACCACGAACTGTCCCGCCATGTTGACATCCTGTCGGCAGTGGAGACAAGGTTGTCCCTGCTGTCCATGACCTACTCCAAGTACATAGACCACGGCCTCTGCTGCTTCATCCCAGGCAAGGTGAGTTGCAGTGGGGAGTCATCAATAGGAAGTATGCCAATTTATGCTGGGTTGAGGTAAGATTTAAGGTATGCCAGAGACATGATCCACAAAGCGTTCATAGCCAAAGGTGATCGTAACTCCCATACTTTAACAATAGCTTAAGATCGTTGTAGTGTTAAGGTCGCTTTGTGGAACAGGACACAGGTCTCTAAACTGTTGTTAATTTTACTTTGAACAATGAACGGCAAGTTTCCTTATTACCATCAAGTATTATTACATGACAAGTCGTAACATGACATCAGATAGTACTTGCAGCAGAGCCCATTTAATCTGATGCAATCTAATGGACATCCATAGTTACCTGTTAGAAATTTTTCAGTATGCCAAGAGCCTAGTGTGTAGTCAAAAGATATTCAGTCACAAATATTTATCAACCATACAACTGGAGACAAATAAGATCTTTATTATCCTGACTCAGCACTTTTCAATTTCCTTTTAAAATTTGATTCTAAAACACAGAACCTAGAACGCGCTTCTTCCTCCTCTGGGGCGCTCCTTGTCCTTGGTTACCAGTTAGGAGTTATCTGTCCCTGATTCATTCACTTCCTTCTCATAGCACACTGTGATAAATGCGTGTTTGCAATTTGGATTCTATTTCCTCGTTTTTATGATTTGTTGAAGTTCTAAATGAACGCTTCTATATCAGGTACCCTTTTTGGAGGATGCTACATATGCGGGATGTTTTCATTTAGCCTTTTGCATATTATATTACCTTGTGTCTTGGGAATATTATTTTATTTTGTTTCCATAGAATGGCACAGATCAAGTAGCAGTCGACAGCATTAACTTTGACAGACACATAAGCATTGGACGTGGAACAGGCGCTTTGCCACAAGCAAGCTCTTACCCTACGTCTGATGGTGTCCATCAGAATCTGCTGCATCCCTGGATGTGGCCCATGGCTTACTGACTGCAGAGTCAACCTCCACCAAGGTGGATGGTCATATATAGTAGGCATTGGGTTGGAGCCACATAACCCAAAGAAATCAAGAGCTGATGATTCAAACAGCCTATTTCGGTGTGGGATCCAACTGTTTACCGAAACAACACCACTATGGTGTAAGGCTATCAGCATAAACATCCTTCTCCATGTTACTACTACCAGGGCTGCTATAGTTTTATAACCTGTCACCACAGGTTCCTCCACATTGTGGATGGGCGATGCCTGCATCGACTTGGGTGTTTGTGCGACAGTCGCCTCTTTGCAGCTACTCCACTGGCAATGGTTAACTAGTTAGTGACTACACTTTCTACGTCTATCTTGATATGTACTGACATCAGTTCCTCTAGTGGCACGTTCCCTGGCGCTGGTTCAACCAGTGATGACTTCTTTAAAGTGGGGATATACTACCTCGACAACCTTAGCGCCTTGTTTGGTGTCTCAAATGATAACATTCCACAGGTGTCAATGTGCTCTCTGGATTCTTCCCCTGCAATTTAATCAGAGACTAGGCAATGACTTATGTATTAATAAGTGACTTGTTGCCAGTACAGGACAATTGGCGTCTGTAGTCACCGACTGTCACAGAAATATTGTCTCTTGTTGGTGGCAGATTAATGTCAGCATCTTCCGTTAACTACCATATTTTCTTGAGTATAGTGCGCACCCATGTATAATGCGCACCCCCCTCTAGCGGATTCAATATTTGGGAAAAAAAAGAAATTTGAATATTATGCGCAGAAAAAATTTACACCGTACCCCTTCAGCGAAGTCCGGCAAACGAACGGGTGATGAGAAACTTTGTCAGTACAAATTCGAAATTTGAGATAAAAAATCACCAGACATGTTGATTTACCGTTTAAATTGTATTTTTCGTTCAGCTAGGCATTGTTTTATATCAAGGGATTAAGATTACCTTGTGTATTTTCTCGTAAACTAAGCCAGACACAGCATTCAGCTGTACACACGGTTTCTTGGAATCTACCGGTGAATCGGTCAAGACACACCCAATGATATAACTTTACAGTATTTTAATGCAAGGATCGGCAAAAGTTGTATCTGAAACTATTTTTTTATCAGGAATAATATATTCCAATATCTTGTTAATTTAGATGCAGCTTTTACTAAACATATTTAAAATAATAATAACCCTAAGCGAAGCAGCTGATCGCTATTGCCTTGTATTATTTTTTACATGGAACCAGTCTGAACAGTCACCGTCAAGGGTCCCGTGCAAGTGATCGCATGATCGCGAGAATTACGTGTTGACACAGAATCGTCCAACAAAACAATTTTACTTTTAACGAATCAAAGTATGGCATTTATGATATATGTATCCATTCTCTGTCAACTAAACTTCGTTTCAAGGTGTCAATAGCGGTAATCTGACCGTGGTTGCTGTTAATAACGGTGAGTTGTGCGATCTTCCGATTGCTTCACACACGATTTTGCCGAAATTAATTAAAACAATATTAAAAGGAATTTTGAATAAAATTAATGAAGTAAGTTACAAACATAAGTCCAGATATACAAAGAACACTTTTTATAGCCAGACAGTGTAATTACATGAATAATTTGCGAACTTCAGTATTGATTTGTTGACATGGTATTTCCGGTGTTACGTGCTCACAGTAATGTCTTTCCATGGGGGAAAAAACATCCAAACTCATAATTTGTGTATAATGCGCACCCCCTTCTACACAGCTGTGTTTTTTGGGAAAAAAGTGCACACTATACTCAAGAAAATATGGTATGACTTGAGAGGCTCAGCATGATCAGCTCATGCCAGGAAGCGCTGAGCAGACTTGACCTGTTGCAATGTGTTGTCTTGTTGTAAACGGCCTAGAAGTGAGCTGTCATTGTGCGAGGGATACATGGCCCATTCCATTCTGATATTGCGTGGTATATGCCAACTTAACAACCTTATAGTGCTTTTTCAGACAAGTTGGACACTGACAAGAATGACTGTCAGCAGGAAGAATGTTTCTCATACAGGCATACCACTGAGTGTTCCTGTTTGTGAAACTGATGATAGATTAAACCAAGAAGTTGGGACCTGGTCTCATTTCAGTCACTTCATGACATAGGAGCTCCGTTCAACCCCGCATGGGCCACCTAATGATCTACTGGGCATCTTCTGGATGTTATAGGCTATCAATTGGCATTTTCAGGCAGCTGATGGCAGCTTCCCTGCTGTGCAGGAAGGCTACTGCTGGATATGTCAGCTTCTGTCCTGTAAATATAGGGGCTAGTATAGGTCTTCAGCAACCCATGCTTTGCTGTAAAAGGTGACTATGCTTGTTGTAAGCGGCGAATAACAGGATCGGGTGGTCAAGCTTGCTGACTTGGTTGCATGTCATTGTATCCCAATTATGTGGATCGATGCTTATGATATCAATCACTGGAATGTCTGGTCCAGACATCGTTATTTACAGACCGCTGTCATATAGCTGGAATATTGCTGAGTGCAGCATTAAATAACAAATAAACAATCAAACAAAGATATCAGCTTCCACTCTTACATAGATGACTGCATCTTCAGTGACCAGGGTCCCAAGGTTCTAGTTGAACACATTGCTTTTTCCAGGCACCTGTTGTCCCAGCTTGCAGGGCTGATCAACTTTGAAAAATCGGATTTGGTTTCATTGCAGTCTCAACAGTTCCTTGAAAGGTCTATTTGACACCAGTTGGTGATGACTAATGGACTGATGACTGATGATATAATCATCAGTTCTGCTGGCTGGTCTAGATTGTATGAATACAGTCGTTAAACCCGTAACTATCGTTCTGAGTTAAAGTTTTTGAGGGTGCATGATCAGAAAACACATTCCGACTGTCACTTTCATAATCTGGTAAGCGATGCTCTGATTGGTCGGATGAAAGGTCGTTCTGACGTGACCCCTAATGGGATGTCCTCTGACCTTTGTTTAGGGGTAGCGAGAACTGAGGTCTGATTTTAATGAGATGGCACATCGTCGTTTCCTCCGCTTCATCTTTCAGGGCCAGCACTTTCAGTGGAAAATGCCTCCATTTGGCATTTCCACGGCTCCGTGGTTATTCACACGTATAACCCATCCCATTGTTGCGTTCCTTCGCCGCAGGGGGATTCGGTTCGGAGCCTACCTCGACGACTGCATCCTCGGTCACGGCGTCAATCAAACCTTGATTCTTCAGCGCAATTTCACCCTCTGCCTCCTCCATCGGTTGGGTTGGATCATCAATATGAAGAAATCGGATCTGACTCCCTCTCGCCATCTCACTTTCATAGACGATCTCTTTCTGACAGACCTCTCCTTGATACAAGTTCTGGGGTGAGGAGAGCCCTCTCTCAACCTCTCGATCTCCGTCAGTGGCAGAGCCTTCTCAGGCTGTTGTCCTCAGCTCAGGATCTGACGTCAAGGGGTCGTCTTCAACTGCGTCCCCTTCAGCAGTTTCTCCTGCCATTTCTGCACAGAGATCTGTCTGTACCCCTTCTTCCTCTGCCAAGGGACTTACATCCGTTCCTGGAGTGGTGGCTAGTCACATCGAACGTCTTGAGTGGTTCCTCTATGACAAGCTTTGAGGCCTCTCACCACGTTTAGCGTGTCTCCAGAAGTCACTGATCGCTAAAGGTTTTTCAGCTCCTGCTGCGGCGGCTGTTTCCAGAGCTCAACGTTCCTCCACTTGCTCCCTATATGATGACAAGTGGCGGTCGTTCCAGGCCTTCTGCTTGTCCAGGCACATCGTTCCAGTGAAGGCTACCGTTCCACAAGTGGCTGACTTTTGGGTTTTCCTTCGCCAATCCCATCATCTGGCTGGTTTCACAATTGCGACCTATCTTGCTGCCCTCAATTCTGTCCTCAAGATCGCTAGAGGTTCCAGCCTATCATCGGTTGGGATTTCAATGTTGTTTTGCAGGATTCACGCCAGGCTCTGTAAGAGCCACTTGCGTCTCGTTTGAAGATTTCACCTTGAAGATTTGCTTTCTCCTGGCCCTTGCAACAGCTGCCAGGGTTAGCGAGCTTCGTGCCTTGGATGTGACCCGTGTCCGGTTCAACCAGCGTCCTCACGGTTTGGTTCACCTTGGCCTTTGTTAGGACTTTATTGCCAAAAACCAACTGCCCGGCCAACCCGATCGACAGTTTCACGTCCCGTCTCTTTCGGAGATCGCCGGCCCGGATGATGACCTGGAGCTCGCCCTCTGCCCAGTTCGGTCCAGAGGGCTTATCGTTGTGCTGACTTACCACCACCAACAGCCTCCAATCCACATGAGATCTGTGCCGTCTTCTTCGCTGACCCTCCATGCTAAAGTCTCCGTCCGATCCATCATGGAGGGGTGCTTCTGGTCATCTACTACTGTCTTCACCAGCCATTATCTTTGCAACATTTCGGTGGAGGATGCCGAGGGTAGGCATAGCTTTGGACCACTTGTCCTGGCCCAGCAGCTGACCAACCCCCGACACCATTAACTGTCCTCAAGATCACTAGAGGTTCCGAGGAACGTGGCTGTCTGCGGCCCCACTGGCCCAGCTGACGCCTATTGCCAAGGTAGGACCATCCTTTGTGCTGTTCCTCTTGGGTTGCTGGGTACTGTTATGTCGGTACCTAGTAAAGTTTTGGTCCCGTTTTTCCCCCTCATTTTGAGCCGGATACCTTACTTTTACCCTCTGTCAAGCATTGTTCTCTCTACTGTCAGACGACCATTCTGTTCCGAGAGGGCTTGACCTGCATCATCTTATCCCCTTGCCTGCCGTTATGGGAGACACTACCTTGCTGGCGCACGCTGGGTTTCCTGCCAGACGGTTTAGTTGTGCTTCTTCAGGGTGCCTGGCGCTTCTCACGGTAAGCCCGCCTTCAATCAGTCGAATAAAGCACTGTGTAGCATCAGGTGAGTTAAAACATGAGCATTTCTGATTAAATGCAATGTTTTTATACTTACCTGATGCTACACCTATAGGCCCACCCAGACGCTGTCCTCCTCCTCCGCCTTACCGTTGGTGCCACTGTGTACTCTACGTCTGATGTCATCCAGTGAAGAATATGAGGAGTAGGGGCCAAGGGGGACAACTCGTGGATGCCTAGGCACAGGCTGTAGTCTGCTTAAACTGTCTCTTTGTTCCAGTACTGTCTGTTTGTATAAGGTAGGGAAGCTAAAGCACTGTGTAGCGTCAGGTAAGTATAAAAACATTGCATTTAATAAGAAATGCTCATTTTCGAACATATAATCTCTGAAAAACTGCTGTGTGTTTCAACTTAGCACAACATGTCATCACTGAGCCATGACATGCCATGGATTTGTTGTACTGGCTTCAACTTGGAGCCCCGGTCCTCCAGAAGTCGATCACTATAAGCCACTGCTCAGGGCATTGCCAGATATTTTCCTTGTGTCCTATGTGGCTCAATAAATATTCTGAAGCATTGTTGGGCTCGAGTTGTTATGCACTATTTCCAATGGTATTAGAAGCCGCACAGGTACTCGACCATGGAGCATAGCTTTGCAGCATGTTAGAGTAAGAGTGTTACAGGTGATACAGGATCAGTGAAGAGGGTGCCCTGCTAAACATAGTCTAATCCAGACATAGTCCGCCTGGTTACCAATACCACAAGCTGCAGGGCCCGCCATCATCTGTGAGATAAGTGCAGTGTGAGGATAAGAAAAAATGTACATGAAGTTGGATATTCATGGTACATGTATTAGTATACTTACCCTGATACAAAGTCTCAAGCCCACCCATCCATCCATCCATCATCTGACGATCAAGCCCATTATAGATGAAAAGGCAGTGAAGGGATCAGAGACAGACACCCCGGAGAAGGCAGAGGCATGTTTCAATTATTGTTTCGGACTCTCTATTGTAGGGTCAGAGCTCAGAAGGAAATTGCTAAGTGTTGTGTCTGGATAAGTTATATCATGGATATCCAAATTTATAGAGTTTGTGTTGCAGTAAAGGTAGAGATGTGACTTTTTTAGACCCATAATACTTTGAAAATGAGGAAGACTATTATTAATTATTGTATTATTATTCCCCGCCCAACGAAGTTGGCGGGGGATATAGAAACGGGCTCCGTCCGTACGTCCGTCACGTTTCGTTTCCGGAGCATAACTCATAAACTGTTCAAATTTTTTCATCAAACTTTGCAGGTCTGTCAGGTACATGCTGAACTGGTGCCTTTTGCTATTTAGAAATTTTAGAAATTTTTATTTTTTACGTTTCCATGGCAACAAGGTGGACTTAGGTTCTGTGAGGGTAGGGTTCGTTTCCGGAGCATAACTCATAAACCGTTCAATATTTTTTCATCACACTTTGCAGGTCTGTCAGGTACATGCTGAACTGGTGCCTTTTGCTATTGAGAAATTTTAGAAATGTTTATTTTTTACCTTTCCATGGCAACAAGATGGACTTAGGTTCTGTCAGGTGCATGCTGAACTGGTGCCTTTTGCTATTGAGAAATTTTACAAATGTTTATTTTTTACAATTTCCATGACAAGTTCCACCTCGGTTAAAAAAGGTTAGGGTTTGTTTAGATTTAATTATGTCATAAATTCTGCAACAGGGGTGGGGGATATAGCCACGTTAGTGGCAAACTCTTGTTATTATTGTTATTTACAGATTAAAATTAAAAATAAATTGAGTGATCCTGGCACAGTCAGGCTGGTTAGTGTCATCATCAGCTCAGGGCCCTTGCCCCCTCTACACACAGCCCAGACAACGAATGGGCTTCTCCCAGGAAGCGATGCCTAGTCAAACCCACCAAGAACTTTTCGGAGAATGTGAAGACTCCCCAATACTGCAGCCTTCTGCATTACCAGGATTGTCAGAAGGGCTGTGTTCCTGGTAGCAAACCCGGGTACTCTCCCAATGTCAGTCAACAGATTGGGAGGTACCAAACCTAAGGCACCGAGAACAATGGGGAGTCAGACAACTTGGTACTTGGGATGCAAGTGTGACATTTCAAAAGCGAGGTCCGCATATTTGCCATGTTTTTCCTCATGTTGTCAATCACATTAGTGTCAAAAGGGACAGAAATTTCATTGATATAAATGATTTCATTGGATTTATCAAAAAGGACAAGATCAGATTTGTTGGCCTGGATACGTCTGGGGCTGTAAATGGGCCTATTCCAAAGAATTTTGTATTTATCATTTTCCATGATGCCCTCTACATATTCTGGGTCGTACCTAGGATGGACCTGTGTCAAAACCACACGCATGGCGAAAACGGTAATAAAATGATCAAGCCACTCCATCATGGCATTTAAGATACTGTGTTTGTGCCAAAGCTGGGCATCCAATGACAATGTGTTGGACAATCTCATTAAATTACATAATCTACAATTCATATTTACATTTTGATGCAAAATAACACGTTGACTGTTTCGAGTGGGAAGTGACTGGTCCTGAGCAGCAAACAAAGCCTTCTGTTTCACTTTTCAGGCCAGACAACTTCATCCAAACGAAGGACTCTGCAGGATTGCTGATCTTCTCAACACACTGCACATAAACTCGATGCAGTGGTCGTTCAGATAGCCTCTCTAAAAACTTATTATTATTATTATTATTATTATTATTATTATTATTATTATTATTATTATTATTATATGTTAGTTGTTTACTAATAATGTCAATACATGTGTCATAGTTATGGATGATTATTTTAATATTGGGGCATGTTAACTATTACACTAGTATTGTGATGGGTCAAAACACTGGGGGGACATTGTTGCAGTGGTATGATGACAATCTTCCTACAATGCAGACTTCCTGGCTTTGTTCCACATGATGTCCACCTTTTCTTGGGTCCTGTAGTTATGGAGGTGTTTAAATGTATAATGTGTCTCTTTCAACCTAATGTTTTTGGGATAAGCTGGCAATATATGCATGTTGCTTCCAGGTTTTGGATGAGCTGTTCACACTCCTCAAGAAGTTGCAGGAGAAGAACTCACAGCCACCAAGAGCTCATGAGTTCCTACAGGAGCTCCGTGACATCTCCTCCATGGCCATGGAACACTTTGAAGAACACATCATCCCAGCACTTAAACAACAGCTGCCTGCAGGCTCCCTCTCACTGGCCTTGCCAGATCCATTCTCTCCAGACCAAGGTAGACAAACACTTCTCTTTCAGAGATTAGACAAGATCATGGAAATAATTCCAACAAATATCAGTCTATCTCAGGAGAAGGTCAAATAACAAAGTAGGATACGAATCAAGTCATCAGGTTTATTTCTTAATCGTGTTAATGATTTTGCTGGAAATTGCCCTTGTTTTGTTTCTGAAACCAATCCTTGCACCCCTAGTCAAGTTCTTTCTCAAAGTCATACCCCTAAAAATGTGTGTTCATATTGTTTTCTGTCCAGGCTCGCCATCCTCCATGGTCCACTTCTCAACGCCCACAATGTCTCGTATGCCGTCGCTGCGCCAAGAGCTCCTGCGCTTGCAGCATCAGATGCGTGTCCAAAGTGGTAGTGTGCAGTCCTACAAGAAGGAGCTGACAGAACAGAAGAACAAGATGGTGGAGCAACGGAAGATTAACTTGGAGCAGGAGAAGAAACTGCTGGAACAGGATCGCAAACTACAGGAACAAAGTCGAATCATATCTGAGCAGAATATCCGCATCGATAGACTGGAGAACTCCATCAGTGACTTGAACAACAGGCTTGCCACAGTGTACAAGCGGGTGAGTGACAGCGATGTGATGGCTGACATTGCTGGGCCTGTTGGTCCCACACACAGGCGAAAGTGTAAGAAGTCCAACCAGGAGGTACAGAAGATTACAATCAAAACTCGCCAGAAGAGAAAGCAAGAGTGTGACCTTGCCGAGGAGGCATGTGGAAGAGGCAAAGTCAAAAGCCTGAAGAGAAAGAAATATTGACAACTGTGATGTGGTGTGAAAGGAGTGAAACAGTTCATCATGATATACCACACCATGACATGATCCACACTACAAACCATTTCCACCACAGAATCAAAATTGGTAATCAACATATCTCTCCATAAAGAATTCACAGTCAGTTAGATGTTCAACATTATCATTGATCAAGGGGTGAAATGATACAGCAAGGTCACGAAACATTATGTATCACGAAACATACGTCACAATGCGATACATATCGCGATACGCATATTTATGTCAAATCGCATGGAAACGTCTTGCAATAAATATTTCATAGCAGGTTCATAAGGAAAAGCAATCTGTAGACACATTTCCGTAGTGGCTTTTTTTTGTAGTGACCTTGAAACACTAATTATCCCCCGACACAAAGTGGGATGGGGGATATAGGAACAGAGTTCGTCCGCCCGTCTGCTTCTCAATGTGGACATATTTTCTCAAAAACTATTCAAGTTATAGAAATGAAGTTTTACGCACTGATGCTACTGGTCATGATCTCAAATGAGTTTTTGTCATTCACTCATTTTATGGCCCTTGTTCCATGCTTTTCAACTTCAAATGTGCCCAAATGCGTGGGGAATAGTGATAAATGCTTTGCGATTTTTGACTGACAAAAAAGCAGTTTTTAAACAAGTAGTAAGTAATATTCTTTAGCAAGTGCGTCATCTTGTATCATTACAGAGAAAAATATTGTATCATCGTTGCATGAAAAGTCATGGTGCACCGATGTATCGTTTCACCTCTAGTTGACGTGAGGTTTATCTTGATTATATTAAACTTCCTACAAGTAAACAAGCTCAAACCGTGTTTAAGAAATACAATTTAAAACAGTCCTTCAACATAACAGAGGAAAATTGTATTGTACTGCATGTCAGAAAATGAAGCAGATATTTCAAAGAGCTGTAACCCATCACATATATATCTTGAGTTGTGAGTGAATCTTGCCATTGATGTTGTTCCTCTATTTAGCATATTATGCGTTCATGTAAAGAGGTGGTGTGTGAGCTGCATGTACCATCTTATGCCAAGAAAATAATTCTACACATACATAATAGGGCTGGGACGCTACACCATCTGTGCGATCCGATACGTAACATGATACTTTGCTCACGATCCGATACGTATCATAATACTTACACATGCTCTTAAGCACATAAGCCATCTTTTCAATAGACAGGATGGCCATATATCTGGCACACTAACGATTTACAGTTGGCAGTGTTAGTATGGCGCAATTGATGAAAATATTTACATTTTTCACTACTCAGCATCACAAGTAATTAGTGTATGGTGTAACATGTATTAAGGAATATACTTAAGGTAAGAATCAATACTTTTTACTTAGTGTGCAATTGTGATCGATACTTGTATCGAGAAGTAAGTGTATCGTCCCAGTACTAATAAAAAAGTGGAGTAGCGTAATGTGCCATGGTCACTAAATGTTATGCCATCATGTTACTGTCAAGGAGACATCCCCAGAAATCAACTCGATGTACACTTCAGTCATTTTAGATCAACAGTTAGAGAATTAATGGAACCTGACTTATAGTGTATCCCAAACTTAAGGAGGAAATCTGTAGATACTGTAAGAAAAGTCAAGAGGCAGTGAACACATAAACAGTGATTGACTGTGGAGCTGAAGGGAGGTACTAATTTGCTTTTTAGACATTGTATAGGTAGTAGTTCACATCATCCATTACTATAGAAGGTGTAACTGCTGATTTATTTGAACCAGGTGGCCTCAACCATCAGACTGTATGTATAGACTGTGATTGGATGCAAACAAATTAAAGTCTATAAAATGTAGTAGAGACAATTCAAAGAAGTCAAAGAGACAGTCCTGTTACATATCTTTGTAATACACTGACAATCTTTCCATCCTGACAACATTCACAGCCCAGTTTATGACTTCCAGTTTTGATTGGAACTCCCAAGGTTTCCTTTTCCAACTGTAGTTTGCAAGCCATACTTTGTCCAGTAGTCATGTGTGGTAAACATGGTAAGAGAAGGAACTAGAAGCATTACGGTGTTTTCTTTGATGGTCAAGTTATAGAGATTTTTAAACAAGCATGTGTGTCATACTGATTTTACGAAATGAGTGTCTGAATTCTCGTATTGCCCAAACCAGAGTGTGGGTAATACATGGATTCTTACACGTTTTGTAAAATCAGTATTACACACATGCAAGTGTAATAATTTCTTTATTACCCATTATTTCATAATCCTTTAGGGCTCCCTTGTAGAAAAATGCACTGATCATGACCACCAACTTAGAAAACCACAATTGTCAAATGATGTCAACAGTCTTCAGCTATGTTTTTTTCTAGTGTGTGGACACTTCTGCCTAACTTGACAGTACAATTCAAATGACATCAACAATGTCGAGGTGACGGAAACAATACACTGGTGTGCAGGAAGTGATATTTGCACCAGTGCCCATACAGTTTTTATCAACTCGGTAATTTCTATCCAAGTAATAATGGGTAATAATGATAATTAGCCCTCATGGTTTTGTGAAAGTACATGCATAATATGTCCTGCTTCTAGACATTTACGAAGTGATGAGTGTGTGTCCCGTCTGCTGTGCAGTGCGCCTTGGTTGATCCACAAGTGCATGATCATATTTTCACTTGCCCTTTTGTCAAGTTATGAAATATGTTTCAGAATAACCCTTTTGTTAAATTTCAACACCTTTTTAAGGAAAGACTGTAGATTGCTATTGCACAATATCTCATAATTCTTTTGAAACTTACTCCAATGTTCTGAAGTGCTTAGATTTCAACATTATACTTTCATCATGTAATACTTAATACAATATCAACAATTTGGAGATGTTTATCTGCTTGTGTTTAGTAAACTGCCCTAAATTTGGCAAAAGTAAATAAGTGCTGTGGTTGAAAACATGCTTATTTGGAACATCCTTTTTTTCATTCACTAAACCTTATGGCATCAAGAACTGATGAGAATAGAGTTATGGTTTACCCTGAGGATCTGAGAATGGATTGGAACATATCCAAGTTTACATTTGGAACATTTTGTTCATGTTTTCCTTCAGATGAAATTGGGATTGCATTGTGAATGTGCATTATTATTTGCAAATTTGGTTGAGTTATATTTTGCAAAACAAATATGAATTAAATATAAAGAGTGCTACTTTGTTTTTTATTTCAAGTTTGTGTCATGAAAAATTACACATTTTAAGCTTCTATTCATAAGACAACCAAGATGTCACACAAACAGCAAAGTCACACTTTAACAGAGTACTGAGAACCCAAGTCCCAAGTGAATGGCTTCATGAGGCCAGGAATGTTACATACCCAAACTAGGGGATGACTTGACAGGCCAGGTATGTTATCTACACAAACTAGGGGATGACTTGACAGGCCAGGTATGTTATCTACACAAACTAGGGGATGACTTGCCAGGCCAGGTATGTTATCTACACAAACTAGGGGATGACTTGACAGGCCAGGTATGTTAACTACCCAAACTAGGGGATATCTTGATGTGCCAGGTATGTTATCTACCCAAACTAGGGGATGACATGATAGGCCAGGTATGTTAACTACCCAAACTAGGGGATGACTTGATGGGCCAGGTATGTTATCTACCCAAACTAGGGGATGACATGACACGTCACGTATGTGAACTACCCAAACTAGGGGATGACTTGATATGCAAGGTATGTTATCTACCCAAACTAGGGGATGACTTGATGGGCTTAGGTATGTTAACTACCCAAACTAGGGGATGACTTGATGGACCCATGAAAGTTAACTACCTAAACTAGGGGATGACATGATAGGCCAGGTATATTATCTACCCAAACTAGGGGATGACTTGATGGACCCATGAAAGTTAACTACCTAAACTAGGGGATGACATGATAGGCCAGGTATGTTAACTATCCAAACAAGGGTATGACTTGACAGGCCAGGTATGTTATCTACCCAAACTAGGGGATGACATGATAGGCCAGGTATGTTATCTACCCAAACTAGGAGATGACTTGATTGGCTCAGGAATGTTAACTACCCAAACTAGGGGATGACTTGATTGGCTCAGGAATGTTAACTAACCAAACTAGGGGATGACATGATAGGCCAGGTATGTTAACTAGCCAAACTAGGGGATGACTTGACACGTCACGTATGTGAACTACCCAAACTAGGGGATGACTTGATATGCAAGGTATGTTATCTACCCAAACTAGGGGATGACTTGATTGGCCCAGGAATGTTAACTACCCAAACTAGGGGATGACTTGATTGGCTCAGGAATGTTAACTACCCAAACTAGGGGATGACTTGACAGGCCAGGTATGTTAACTATCCAAACTAGGGTATGACTTGAGAGGCCAGGTATGTTATCTACCCAAACTAGGGGATGACTTGCCAGGCCAGGTATGTTAACTACCCAAACTAGGGGATGACCTGACAGGCCAGGTATGTTATCTACACAAACTAGGGGATGACTTGACAGGCCAGGTATGTTATCTACACAAACTAGGGGATGACTTGATATGCAAGGTATGTTATCTACCCAAACTAGGGGATGACATGACAGGCCAGGTATGTTAACTACCCAAACTAGGGGATGACTTGACCTGTCACGTATGTGAACTACCCAAACTAGGGGATGACTTGATATGCAAGGTATGTTATCTACCCAAACTAGGGGATGACTTGATGGGCTCAGGTATGTTATCTACCCAAACTAGGGGATGACTTGACACGTCACAAATGTGAACTACCCAAACTAGGGGATGACTTGACAGGCCAGGAATGTTAACTACCCAAACTAGGGGATGACTTGATTGGCTCAGGAATGTTAACTACCCAAACTAGGGGATGACTTGATAGGCCAGGTATGTTAACTATCCAAACTAGGGGATAACTTGATGGGTCCAGGGATGTGAACTACCCAAACTAGGGGATGACTTGATAGGCCAGGTATGTTAACTATCCAAACTAGGGGATAACTTGATGGGTCCAGGAATGTTAACTACCCAAACTAGGGGATGACTTGATAGGCCAGGTATGTTAACTATCCAAACTAGGGGATAACTTGATGGGTCCAGGGATGTGAACTACCCAAACTAGGGGATGACTTGACAGGCCAGGTATGTTATCTACCCAAACTAGGGGATGACTTGACAGGCCAGGTATGTTAACTACCCAAACTAGGGGATGACATGACAGGCCATGCATGTTATCTACCCAAACTAGGGAATGACTTGACAGGTCAGGTATGTTAACTACCCAAAATAGGGGATGACATGATGGACCCCTAGATGTTAGCTACCCAAACTAGGGGATGACTTGATGGGCCCAGGGATATTAACTACCAAAATAGGGGATGTCTTGATCGGCCCATGGATGATAACTAAAAAAACTATGAGATGACATGACAGGCCAGGGATGTTAACTACCCAAACTAGGGGATAACTTGATGGGTCCAGGGATGTGAACTACCCAAACTAGGGGATGACTTGACAGGCCAGGTATGTTATCTACCCAAACTAGGGGATGACTTGATAGGCCAGGTATGTTAACTACCCAAACTAGGGGATGACATGATAGGCCAGGTATGTTAACTACCCAAACTAGGGGATAACTTGATGGGCTCAGGTATGTTATCTACCCAAACTAGGGGATGACTTGACACGTCACAAATGTGAACTACCCAAACTAGGGGATGACTTGACAGGCCAGGAATGTTAACTACCCAAACTAGGGGATGACTTGATTGGCTCAGGAATGTTAACTACCCAAACTAGGGGATGACTTGACAGGCCAGGTATGTTATCTACCCAAACTAGGGGATGACTTGATAGGCCAGGTATGTTAACTACCCAAACTAGGGGATAACTTGATGGGTCCAGGGATGTGAACTACCCAAACTAGGGGATGACTTGACAGGCCAGGTATGTTAACTACCCACACAAGGGGATGACGTGACAGGTCAGGTATGCTAACTACCCAAACTAGGGGATGACGTGACTGGCCTTTGGGCGTTATTTGGAACTGTCCCTTAAGTAAAACAAGAGTCATAAGAGGATGACAAATCCACCGACCTCCACAGATTCCAGAGAACAAATCATCTGACTGTTACATTAAGTCCAACTTGATTAGAGAATGTCTATCTACTATGTCTGTATACTCGAGTAGTTAGTGAGCTATCAAAACAACACCATGAAATCAGGTGGGATTCGCAACATTGTATTTCTATCTCATGTACACGCCAGTATGAACTGAGTCAAAGCGAAACTTGTTGCCACGGCAAAGTGAAAGAATATAAATTCTAAACAACCAATATAAGAAAGGCACCAGTTGACAACCTGGTCTTTGTGGGTGCATAGGTTTGGTGTCTGTCCATCTGTCGGACTTGAATGGGGTCAAGTTTTCTCGGAAACCAGTGCAGATACAAGGAAACCATTTTGCAGAGATCGTAAAGGGATACATATTCTGATTCAAGTTCTGAATCAAATTCAAAACCCAGCATCGGGAATTACTATTTGACAGAGTTATGGCCCTAGCCTTACGTTTCTTAACATGGAACACAGTACCCCCAAATGGGTCAGATTTTCCTGGAAACAACTGGGGATACAAGTTCAATATTTTCCATACGTCATATATGTGATCGAGTACGAATAGTCCAAGGCATTGCTACTCTAATTCGGTTGTAATGCTTCGTCGTGAACGGAAGTCCACGATTCGACTGTGGCACTAAACAGGGTTCTGTTTGAATTGCCATCCTGCTGTCCAAAGTATCCTAAACCCTTGATATCAACTGTATTGTGTCGTTATGAGTCCACATCACTCTCCCACGTTCATATAGAGATCTTTACACATATTAGCATCAGCCATTATAGTTTCAACGTTAATAAGTTATAAGGGCCAATTAAACGGGTCCTATCATTTAACGTCCGGGATCGTCAGGAAGATTTCATCAGACGTCTGGGAGTTAAATAATGAAGTGCAGTCAGCCAGGTGTCTTTCTCATTTTGGTACAATCTTGAAAATATCCACTGTAAATGGACTTACAAATAAATAAAACACAGCCCCAAAAAACTAAAAAGTAACAAGGTAAGAAATATTAAATAGGCCATGAAGGGTGTTTTTTTTATCCAACAAAGCGGATCAATAATTTATTTTTAAATTTGAAGTTTACACGATATACGGCTTTTCCATTGGATGAGAGGTCGGTCACATGAACGACACAACTTGACGTTCATACGTTTTCATGAGACCGTGTTCTTAAAACGACGTAAACACTGACGGCCTACTTCCACATTCCTGGGGGAACCCGTGGGAATTCCCCAGCACGGATAAATACAGAAGCGTTGTTTCTCATCATTAGGACCTTTTAATCTTGGATTAAGAGCGTTAGCATACTTTGGGATAAGTTAGAGAATTTGATTGCATGCCCGTTCAAGGATATATCCTCGCTGCAACCAATCTTAAAGAACAAAACATTAGTAATGCTCAAATATTCTATTTTTTCGATATTTGTCTCAATGCTTTTGAGATCTGTTTTAAATGGAATTGAGGATATAAAGCAGAGACCATAATATTTATATGAATACAACCAATCTTAAAGAACAAAACGAAGAAAAGCAGATTAAAACTACCGTCGTAAATAAATGGTTACATTAGTAATGTACATATTTTCTTCAAATATTCTATTTTTTCGATATTTGTCTCAATGCTTTTGAGATTTGTGTTAAATAGTATTGAGGATTTAAAGCAGAGACCATAATATTTTTATGAATGCAACCAATGTTAAAGAATAAAACGAAGAAAAGCAGATTAAAACCACCGTCGTATCGACTTGATCCGTGTATAGACTACAGTGACAGTCAACAGAAATATATGAATGTACCTTAGTATCTATTTGTCACATCTCTACAATAGCCTTTCAGTGATCGACCAATCGGCCACAGGATCCCGTTAGTCGCCTCTTGCGACAAGCATGGGTTGCTGAAGACCAATTCTAACCCGCGTAAGTTAAAGTTATCGGTTCTTATGTACAATATATAAGATAATTGAGAGTTTCGAAGATTGAGGTCGCTAAATCACTCTTAAGCTTCATCGAGTTTATTTTATACATAGTTACTGTTATATCACTGTCTTGTTCTAAGTGGAAGAGTGCCCACTGCCAAAAATACTGAATCCTGAAGTAGCACAGACGGCTTGATTGACTGTAATACAATGCAGAAACGTCTATGAAATGTACTAATATTTAGACACAAAAATGTAAATAAATGGTTACATTAGTAATGTACATATTTTCTTCAAATACTCTATTGTTTCGATATTTGTCTCAATGCTTTTGAGATTTGTGTTAAATAGTATTGAGGATTTAAAGCAGAGACCATAATATTTATGTGGTCTCTGTTCAAAGGTGAGCAATGAGACTCAGAGCATGCTGATTCAGGAGAGGAGGGGGTTGCACCCTCATTAATGGCACTTTATTATAATTAATACAAGAACACAATTGTATAGAATACACTTTATTATTTAGTATCATTCTCCCAGACGTTCCCTGATGCTTACTGGCATTGCCGGACGCTTCCCAACATTATTTAGTCGGACCGAATTAAACTAATCTTCGCAAGGAAAGGGAGTTCAACTGACTATAAAAGTCCAGTTTCCACCCTTGCCGAACTAGGCAGGAATTTCGTGTCTATCACGAGTTTCGTCCCTTCTATGTCACTCCTATTGACTAATCAGATTCCACCTCTCATATCATTTGCTTCAAACAAAATGGTATGGGCCAGTCAAGACAATCTGACTGATTATCAAGATCTGTATTGTATAAACCCGGTCCTACCTCGTGAATGGACACTGGCTGTGTAGATTGGTTGCCGACATGCCATACTCTAGAATGAACACTGGCTGTGTAGATTGGTTGCCGACATGCTACACTCTAGAATGGACACTGGCTGTGGAGATTTGTTGTTGACATGCCACACTCTAGAATGGACACCGGCTGAGTAGATTGGTTGCCGACATACCACGCTCTAGAATGGACACTGGCTGTGTAGATCGGTTGTTGACATGCCACACTCTAGAATGGACACTGGCTGTGTAGATTGGTTGCCGACATACCACGCTCTAGAATGGACACTGGCTGTGGAGATTGGTTGCCGACATGCCACACTCTAGAATGGACACTGGCTGTGTAGATCGGTTGTTGACATGCCACACTCTAGAATGGACACTGCCTGTGTAGATTGGTTGCCGACATACCACGCTCTAGAATGGACGCTGGCTGTGGAGATCGGTTGTTGACATGCCACACTCTAGAATGGACGCTGGCTGTGGAGATTGGTTGTTGACATGCCACGCTCTAGAATGGACACTGGCTGTGGAGATTGGTTGTTGACATGCTACACTCTAGAATGGACACTGGCTGTGAAGATCAGTTGTTGACATGCCATACTCTAGAATCGACACCGGCTGTGTAGATTGGTTGCCGACATACCACGCTCTAGAATGGACACTGGCTGTGTAGATTGGTTGCCGACAAACCACGCTCTAGAATGGACACTGGCTGTGTAGATCGGTTGTTGACATGCCACACTCTAGAATGGACACTGGCTGTGTAGATCGGTTGTTGACATGCCATACTCTAGAATCGACACGGGCTGTGGAGATTGGTTGTTGACATGCCACACTCTAGAATGGATACTGGCTGTGTAGATTGGTTGCCGACATACCACGCTCTAGAATGGACACTGGCTGTGTAGATCGGTTGCCGACATGCCACACTCTAGAATGGACACTGGCTGTGTAGATCAGTTGTTGACATGCCACACTCTAGAATGGAAACTGGCTGTGTAGATCGGTTGTTGACATGCCATACTCTAGAATCGACACTGCCTGTGTAGATTGGTTGCCGACATGCCACACTCTAGAATGGATGCTGGCTGTGTAGATTGGTTGCCGACATACCACACTCTAGAATGGACACTGGCTGTGTAGATCGGTTGTTGACATGCCACACTCTAGAATGGACACTGGCTGTGTAGATCGGTTGTTGACATGCCATACTCTAGAATGGACACTGGCTGTGGAGATTGGTTGCCGAAATGCCACACTCTAGAATGGACGCTGGCTGTGGAGATTGGTTGCCGACATGCCACATTCTAGAATGGACACGGGCTGTGTAGATTGGTTGCTGACATGCTACACTTTAGAATGGACACTGGCTGTGGAGATTGGTTGTTGACATACCATACTCTAGAATGGACGCTGGCTGTGTAGATTGGTTGCCGACATGCCACACTCTAGAATGGACACTGGCTGTGGAGATTGGTTGTTGACATGCTACACTCTAGAATGGACACTGGCTGTGGAGATATATGCACACATGCAAATATATGGTATTGTCATGTTCTTCAACTGACCAATATTGTTGTGAGATTGCTGGAATATTGCTAAAAGCTGCATAAAACCAGAACTCACTCACTCAACTGACCAACACATTTCATCCTTAACAGAAATAATTTCCAGCATAAACAATAATTGAGAGAAATCCTACAAAATCCTTGGAAAAAAGTGGTGATCTGTTCACTTCTTTCTGCAATATCTAAGAATTGACTTACAAAAGTAGGTATAAACATAAATACCGGAGTGCACACTGTAAATCTGTGAAGTACATTTATGAAAAGTGTGCTCACTGCTTATTACATTTATCACTCCATATTGAAGTCATTCCATAAAAATAAATATGTCAACCATAATTACTTCATAGGCTGCTTTTTTAATCATTAAAACACACAAAAATATACACTACAATCATCGACATCATTCAGCACGATAATACAACACAAGCCCAACCCACTCTATTATCAACCAATCAAAAACCAAGTCCATTAGTGGGCAAGGCCCAATAAATCAGTTTATGGGAACAAACACATGAAAAATTGCTTGGTTAGTCAATCCAATGCCATGAAATCACTTGCAATTTATTTATTTATTAATATTTCTAAATTCTGGCATAATACAGTATTCACTGCTCCACTGGAATCAGCCATATTTTGCTTAACATGTGCTTTCACAAGTCCTGTAGCAAGCAGGATGAAAACTATATCCAAACTATATCTCTGCTGTTGTCTCAGTCTGTCTCTGTTCCACATGGCATCAGTTCACAACTTGAGGGCAAAGGAAGCCCCACATGAGCAGCCCTGCTCAGCCTTAGGATTGTTGATTATCCTGAACGCTGATCGGATGAGTTCTTCTTGGTAGTCCACAGTGGATCCAGTCAGGTACTCTATTGAATCTTCATCCACAACCACCCGCACGCCATCTCGCTCAAACACCCTGCAACATTCACAACTGTCAAACATCATACAGCAAATGAGTAATTATTGACTGTGAATTGAGAAAGATGACACGGAGATGACACAGGTATATCTTCTCATACAATCTTATTGGAGGGATTCAAATTATTTATATAAGTTTAAACATATTTTATTCAGATTGAAATGGATTGGGAACAAGTTATCCAACTTAGAACTCCCTCTCCATGGTATTTACAAAAACTTGTACAGTAAATCATATACAAGGAAAATAGAAAAGAAGATGAGTGTATAGCTAACAAATGAAATGTACAAAAGAGAGACTAGTATATTTACATTTAAGTGTTACCCAAATCTCTTTGTATGACTTATAAACATTTCGCTGCCTTAAAGATATGTTGGTTTTCGATAATGGACAAACATTCATTTCTATTTAACATCAAACTTAAATCTAATTTAACAATTTTGTTCACAGTGTTCTCTAAAATGTCCCAAATTATTATTAACATAGATTTTCTTTGGTGGACATATAATGGACACTCTAACAAATAATGAAATGCATTTTCACATGGATTACCACATTGACATATTGGATCACATTTTATCTCTATTCTGTATAAATAATAATTTAACTGGCTTTTCGTGTATCTTAATCGAGTATGATAAATATTCAACTTTCTGACAACATAGGAAAAATATGAAGGTGCAATAACTTGCTCTTTTTGTATGTATGTCTTGAATTGGGATGTAGTATACAATTTCTACCTGCTGCAGGAATAGTGTTCCATAACCTAACAGTTGCTGGAATAAAAGAATGTGTGTAATTATTTATATGTGACATATGTGCTTATGACAATACAAGTATCTTAAAATACTGATAGAAAATTAAATAGACATGACTAACATTTAAATGGGCACAGCTATCTTCAAGCTTCCTTAGCCATGCTACAACATATGAGCCACAGCAGTCCTCCTCACCATGCTACAACACATGAGTGTCAGGGAGTCCTCCTCACCACGCTACAACACATGAGTGTCAGGGTGTCCTCCTCACCACGCTACAACGCATGAGTGTCAGGGAGTCCTCACCACGCTACAACACATGAGTGTCAGGGAGTCCTCCTCACCATGCTACAACACATGAGTGTCAGGGAGGAGTCCTAACCACGCTACAACACATGAGTGTCAGGGAGTCCTCCTAACCATGCTACAACACATGAGTGTCAGGGTGTCCTCCTCACCATGCTACAACACATGAGTGTCAGGGAGTCCTCCTCACCATGCTACAACACATGAGTGTCAGGGTGTCCTCCTCACCATGCTACAACACATGAGTGTAAGGGTGTCCTCCTCACCACGCTACAACACATGAGTGTCAGGGTGTCCTCCTCACCATGCTACAACACATGAGTGTAAGGGTGTCCTCCTCACCACGCTACAACACATGAGTGTCAGGGAGTCCTCCTCACCATGCTACAACACATGAGTGTCAGGGTGTCCTCCTCACCACGCTACAACACATGAGTGTCAGGGAGGAGTCCTCACCATGCTATAACACATGAGTGTCAGGGAGGAGTCCTCACCATGGTACAACACATGAGTGTCAGGGTGTCCTCCTCACCATGCTACAAAACATAAGTGTCAGGGTGTCCTCCTCACCACGCTACAACACATGAGTGTCAGGGAGTCCTCCTCACCATGCTACAACACATGAGTGTCAGGGTGTCCTCCTCACCACGCTACAACACGTGAGTGTCAGGGTGTCCTCCTCACCATGCTACGACACATGAGCGTCAGGGTGTCCTCCTCACCACGCTACAACACATGAGTGTCAGGGAGTCCTCCTCACCATGCTACAACACATGAGTGTCAGGGTGTCCTCCTCACCACGCTACAACACATGAGTGTCAGGGAGGAGTCCTCACCATGCTACAACACATGAGTGTCAGGGAGGAGTCCTAACCACGCTACAACACATGAGTGTCAGGGAGTCCTCCTCACCATGCTACAACACATGAGTGTCAGGGAGTCCTCCTCACCATGCTACAACACATGAGTGTCAGGGAGGAGTCCTCACCATGCTATAACACATGAGTGTCAGGGAGGAGTCCTCACCATGGTACAACACATGAGTGTCAGGGTGTCCTCCTCACCATGCTACAAAACATAAGTGTCAGGGTGTCCTCCTCACCACGCTACAACACATGAGTGTCAGGGTGTCCTCCTCACCACGCTACAACACATGAGTGTCAGGGTGTCCTCCTCACCATGCTACGACACATGAGCGTCAGGGTGTCCTCCTCACCACGCTACAACACATGAGTGTCACGGAGTCCTCCTCACCATGCTACAACACATGAGTGTCAGGGTGTCCTCCTCACCACGCTACAACACATGAGTGTCAGGGAGGAGTCCTCACCATGCTACAACACATGAGTGTCAGGGAGGAGTCCTAACCACGCTACATTACATGAGTGTCAGGGAGTCCTCCTCACCATGCTACAACACATGAGTGTCAGGGAGTCCTCCTCACCACCCTACAACACATGAGTGTCAGGGTGTCTTCCTCACCATGCTCCAACACATGAGTGTCAGGGAGTCCTCCTCACCACCCTACAACACATGAGTGTCAGGGTGTCCTCCTCACCACCCTACAACACATGAGTGTCAGGGTGTCCTCCTCACCATGCTACAACACATGAGTGTCAGGGAGGTGTCCTAACCATGCTTCAACACATGAGTGTCAGGGAGTCCTCCTCACCATGCTACAACACATGAGTGTCAGGGAGGAGTCCTAACCACGCTACAACACATGAGTGTCAGGGAGTCCTCCTAACCATGCTACAACACATGAGTGTCAGGGACTCCTCCTCACCACCCTACAACACATGAGTGTCAGGGTGTCTTCCTCACCATGCTCCAACACATGAGTGTCAGGGAGTCCTCCTCACCACCCTACAACACATGAGTGTCAGGGTGTCCTCCTCACCACCCTACAACACATGAGTGTCAGGGTGTCCTCCTCACCATGCTACAACACATGAGTGTCAGGGAGGTGTCCTAACCATGCTTCAACACATGAGTGTCAGGGAGTCCTCCTCACCACGCTACAACACATGAGTGTCAGGGTGTCCTCCTCACTACGCTACAACACATGAGTGTCAGGGTGTCCTCCTCACCACGCTACAACACATGAGTGTCAGGGAGTCCTCCTCACCACGCTACAACACATGAGTGTCAGGGTGTCCTCCTCACTACGCTACAACACATGAGTGTCAGGGTGTCCTCCTCACCATGCTACAAAACATGAGTGTCAGGGTGTCCTCCTCACCATGCTACAACACATGAGTGTCAGGGAGTCCTCCTCACCACGCTACAACACATGAGTGTCAGGGAGGAGTCCTCACCATGCTACAACACATGAGTGTCAGGGTGTCCTCCTCACCATGCTACAAAACATGAGTGTCAGGGTGTCCTCCTCACCACGCTACAACACATGAGTGTCAGGGAGTCCTCCTCACCATGCTACAACACATGAGTGTCAGGGAGGAGTCCTCACCATGCTACAACACATGAGTGTCAGGGTGTCCTCCTCACCACGCTACAACACATGAGTGTCAGGGAGTCCTCCTCACCATGCTATAACACATGAGTGTCAGAGTCTTCCTCACCACGCTACAACACATGAGTGTCAGGGAGTCCTCCTCACCATGCTACAACACATGAGTGTCAGGGAGGAATCCTAACCACGCTACAACACATGAGTGTCAGGGAGTCCTCACCACGCTACAACACATGAGTGTCAGGGAGTCCTCCTCACCACGCTACAACACATGAGTGTCAGGGAGTCCTCCTCACCATGATACAACACATGAAAGTCAGGGAGTCCTCCTCACCACGCTACAACACATGAGTGTCAGGGTGTCCTCCTCACCACGCTACAACACATGAGTGTCAGAGTCTTCCTCACCATGCTACAACACATGAGTGTCAGGGAGTCCTCACCACGCTACAACACATGAGTGTCAGGGTGTCCTCCTCACCACGCTACAACACATGAGTGTCAGGGTGTCCTCCTCACCACCCTACAACACATGAGTGTCAGGGAGGAGTCCTCACCATGCTACAACACATGAGTGTAAAGGGAGTCCTCCTCACCACGCTACAACACATGAGTGTCAGGAAGTCCTCCTCACCATGCTACAACACATGAGTGTCAGGTAGTCCTCCTCACCACGCTACAACACATGAGTGTCAGGGTGTCCTCCTCACCACGCTACAACACATGAGTGTAAAGGGAGTCCTCCTCACCACGCTACAACACATGAGTGTCAGGAAGTCCTCCTCACCATGCTACAACACATGAGTGTCAGGTAGTCCTCCTCACCACGCTACAACACATGAGTGTCAGGGTGTCCTCCTCACCACGCTACAACACATGAGTGTCAGGGTGTCCTCCTCACCACGCTACAACACATGAGTGTCAGGGAGGAGTCCTCACCATGCTACAACACATGAGTGTCAGGGTGTCCTCCTCACCACGCTACAACACATGAGTGTCAGGAAGTCCTCCTCACCATGCTACAATACATGAGTGTCAGGGAGTCCTCCTCACCACGCTACAACACATGAGTGTCAGGGAGTCCTCCTAAACATGCTACAACACATGAGTGTCAGGGAGTCCTCCTCACCACGCTACAACACATGAGTGTCAGGGTGTCCTCCTCACCACGCTACAACACATGAGTGTCAGAGTCTTCCTCACCATGCTACAACACATGAGTGTCAGGGAGTCCTCCTCACCACGCTACAACACATGAGTGTCAGAGTGTCCTCCTCACCACGCTACAACACATGAGTGTCAGGGTGTCCTCCTCACCACGCTACAACACATGAGTGTCAGGGTGTCCTCCTCACCACGCTACAACACATGAGTGTCAGGGAGTCCTCCTCACCATGCTACAACACATGAGCGTCAGGGTGTCCTCCTTACACGCTACAACACATGAGTGTCAGGGTGTCCTCCTCACCACGCTACAACACATGAGTGTCAGAGTCTTCCTCACCACGCTACAACACATGAGTGTCAGAGTCTGCCTCACCACGCTACAACACATGAGTGTCAGAGTCTTCCTCACCATGCTACAACACATGAGTGTCAGGGAGTCCTCCTCACCACGCTACAACACATGAGTGTCAGAGTCTTCCTCACCACGCTACAACACATGAGTGTCAGAGTCTTCCTCACCACGCTACAACACATGAGTGTCAGGGAGTCCTCCTCACCATGCTACAACACATGAGTGTCAGGGTGTCCTCCTCACCACGCTACAACACATGAGTGTCAGGGAGTCCTCCTCACCATGCTACAACACATGAGTGTCAGAGTCTGCCTCACCACGCTACAACACATGAGTGTCAGAGTCTTCCTCACCACGCTACAACACATGAGTGTCAGAGTCTTCCTCACCACGCTACAACACATGAGCGTCAGAGTCTTCCTCACCATGCTACAACACATGAGTGTCAGAGTCTTCCTCACCATGCTACAACACATGAGTGTCAGAGTCTTCCTCCCCACGCTACAACACATGAGTGTCAGAGTCTTCCTCACCATGCTACAACACATGAGTGTCAGAGTCTTCCTCACCACGCTACAACACATGAGTGTCAGAGTCTTCCTCACCATGCTACAACACATGAGTGTCAGGGTGTCCTCCTCACCACGCTACAACACATGAGTGTCAGAGTCTTCCTCACCACGCTACAACACATGAGTGTCAGAGTCTTCCTCACCATGCTACAACACATGAGTGTCAGAGTCTTCCTCACCATGCTACAACACATGAGTGTCAGAGTCTTCCTCACCACGCTACAACACATGAGTGTCAGAGTCTTCCTCACCATGCTACAACACATGAGTGTCAGAGTCTTCCTCACCACGCTACAACACATGAGTGTCAGAGTCTTCCTCACCATGCTACAACACATGAGTGTCAGAGTCTTCCTCACCACGCTACAACACATGAGTGTCAGAGTCTTCCTCACCACGCTACAACACATGAGTGTCAGAGTCTTCCTCACCATGCTACAACACATGAGTGTCAGAGTCTTCCTCACCTGTCCTCCCCTTCAACCATGTTGGAGTCCAGCTGGAACTTGTACTGGAAGCCAGAGCAGCCTCCTCCCTCCACAATCACCCGCAAACACGTCACCTCGCTCTCACTCAGCTTCTTCAGTTGCTGCACAAAGAAATTCACAACCGATGACACGTCAAGACTAATATCATATTCAGAGAGAGAGAGAGAGAGAGAGAGAGAGAGAGAGAGAGAGAGAGAGAGAGAGAGAGAGAGTATGGGTATTGTCTCCTGACAACAGTAATGATTGAATAGGATTATATAAGAGGTGGTATAACTAAATCTTTTTCGGGATTTAACCAAAACATGTCACATACCAACACTTCTGAAAATATAAAACCAACTTTCTCAACCCTAAGACAGAATTGTTCCCTGAGAAGGTTGTGTGTGCGTTATACTGAGATATCTGTATCTGTGTTGAACTGAGATATCTGTATTTCTGTTGTACTGAGATAGCAATGTCTGTGTTGTTCTGAGATGACTTTATCTGTGTTGTACTGAGATACCTGTGTCTGTGTTGTACTGAGATAGATGTGTCTGTGTTGTACTGAGATAGCTGTGTCTGTGTTGTACTGAGATAACTGTATCTGTGTTGTACTGAGATAGCTGTGTCTGTGTTGTAATGAGATATGTGTGTATGTGTTGTACTGAGATAACTGTACCTGTGTTGTACTGAGATAGCTGTGTCTGTGTTGTAAAGAGATACCTGTGTCTGTGTTGTACGGAGATAGCTGTGTCTGTGTTGTACTGAGATAACTGTGTTGTACTGAGATAGCTGTGTCTGTGTTGTACTGAGATACCTGTGTCTGTGTTGTACTGAGATACTTGTGTCTGTGTTGTACTGAGATACTTGTGTCTGTGTTGTACTGAGATACCTGTGTCTGTGTTGTACTGAGATAGATGTATCTGTGTTGTACTGAGATAGTTGTATCTGTGTTGTACTGAGATAGATGTGTCTGTGTTGTACTGAGATAGATGTATCTGTGATGTACTGAGATAGATGTTTTTGTGTTGTACTGAGATAGCTGTGTCTGTGTTGTACTGAGATAGCTGTATCTGTGTTGTACTGAGATAGCTGTGTCTGTGTTGTACTGAGAAAGCTGTATCTGTGATGTACTGAGATAGCTGTGTCTATGTTGTACTGAGATAGACGTGTCTGTGTTGTACTGAGAAAGCTGTACCTGTGTTGTACTGAGATAGCTGTGTCTGTGTTGTACTGAGATAGTTGTATCTGTGTTGTACTAAGATAGCTGTATCTGTGTTGTACTGAGATAGATGTGTCTGTGTTGTACTGAGATAGCTGTATCTGTGCTGTACTGAGATATTTGTATCTGTGTTGTACTGAGATAGCTGTATCTGTGTTGTACTGAGATAGCCGTGTCTGTGTTGTACTGAGATAGCTGTATCTGTGTTGTACTGAGATAGCTGTATCTGTATTATACTGAGATAGCTGTATCTGTGTTGTACTGAGATAGCCGTGTCTGTGTTGTACTGAGATAGCTGTATCTGTGTTGTACTGAGATAGCTGTATCTGTGTTGTACTGAGATAGATGTATCTGTGTTGTACTGAGATAGCTGTATCTGTGATGTACTGAGATAGTTGTATCTGTGTTGTACTGAGATAGATGTATCTGTGTTGCACTGAGATAGCTGTATCTGTGTTGTGCTGAGATAGCTGTATCTGTGTTGTACTGAGATAGCTGTGGCTGTGTTGTACTGAGAAAGCTATATCTGTGTTGTACTGAGATAGTTGTATTTGTGTTGCACTGAGAAAGATTTATCTGTGTTGTACTGAGATAGATGTGTATGTGTTTTACTGAGATAGCTGTATCTGTGTTGCACTGCGATATATGTGTCTGTGTTGTACTGAGATAGATGTGTATGTGTTGTACTGAGATAGCTGTGTCTGTGTTGTACTGAGATAGCTGTGTCTGTGTTGTACTGAGATAGATGTGTCTGTGTTGTACTGAGATAGATGTGTCTGTGTTGTACTGAGATAGCTTTGTCTATGTTGTACTCAGAAAGATGTATGTGTGTTGTACTGAGATAGCTGTATCTGTGTTGCACTGAGATAGATGTGTCTGTGTTGTACTGAGATAGCTGTGTCTGTGTTGTACTGAGATAGATGTGTCTGTGTTTTACTGAGATAGATGTATCTGTGTTGTACTCAGAAAAATGTATGTGTGTTGTACTGAGATACCTGTGTCTGTGTTGTACTGAGATAGCTGTATCTGTGTTGCACTGAGATAGATGTGTCTGTGTTGTACTGAGATAGATGTGTCTGTGTTGTACTGAGATAGATGTATCTGTATTGTACTGAGAAAGATGTATTCGTGTTGTACTGAGATAGCTGTATCTGTGTTGTACTGAGATAGCTGTATCTGTGTTGCACTGAGATAGATGTGTCTGTGTTGTACTGAGATAGATGTGTCTGTGTTGTACTGAGATAGCTGTGTCTGTGTTGTACTGAGATAGATGTATCTGTTTTGTATTCAGATAGATGTATGTGTGTTGTACTGATAAAGCTGTATCTGTGTTGTACTGAGATAGCTGTATCTGTGTTGCACTGAGATAGCTGTATCTGTGTTGTACTCAGAAAGATGTATCTGTGTTGCACTGAGATAGCTGTATGTGTGTTGTACTGAGGTAGCTGTATCTGTGTTGTACTGGGATAGATGTGTCTGTGTTGTATTCAGATAGATGTATGTGTGTTGTACTGAGAAAGCTGTATTTGTGTTGTACTGAGATAGCTGTATCTGTGTTGTACTGAGATAGATGTATCTGTGTTGCACTGGGATAGATGTGTCTGTGTTGTACTAAGATAGATGTGTCTATGTTGTACTGAGATAGATGTATCTATGTTGTACTGAGATAGATGTGTCTATGTTGTACTGAGATAGATGTGTCTATGTTGTACTGAGATAGATGTATCTGTGTTGTACTGAGATAGATGTATCTGTGTTGCACTGAGATAGATGTGTCTATGTTGTACTGAGATAGATGTGTCTATGTTGTACTGAGATAGATGTGTCTGTGTTGTACTGAGATAGATGTGTCTATGTTGTACTGAGATAGATGTGTCTATGTTGTACTGAGATAGATGTGTCTATGTTGTACTGAGATAGATGTGTCTGTGTTGTACTGAGATAGATGTGTCTGTGTTGTACTGAGATAGATGTGTCTGTGTTGTACTGAGATAGATGTGTCTGTGTTGTACTGAGATAGATGTATCTGTGTTGCACTGGGATAGATGTGTCTGTGTTGTACTGAGATAGATGTGTCTATGTTGTACTGAGATAGATGTATCTCTGTTGTACTCAGAAAGATGTATGTGTGTTGTACTGAGATAGCTGTATCTGTGTTGCACTGAGATAGATGTGTCTGTGTTGTACTGAGATAGCTGTATCTGTGTTGCACTGAGATAGATGTGTCTATGTTGTACTGAGATAGCTGTTTCTGTGTTGTACTGAGATAGCTGTATATGTGTTGTACTCAGAAAGATGTATGTGTGTTGTACTGAGGTAGCTGTATCTGTGTTGTACTGGGATAGATGTGTCTGTGTTGTATTCAGATAGATGTATGTGTGTTGTACTGAGAAAGCTGTATTTGTGTTGTACTGAGATAGCTGTATCTGTGTTGTACTGAGATAGATGTATCTGTGTTGCACTGGGATAGATGTGTCTGTGTTGTACTGAGATAGATGTGTCTGTGTTGTACTCAGAAAGATGTATGTGTGTTGTACTGAGATAGCTGTATCTGTGTTGCACTGAGATAGATGTGTCTGTGTTGTACTGAGATAGCTGTATCTGTGTTGCACTGAGATAGCTGTATCTGTGTTGCACTGAGATAGCTGTATCTGTGTTGTACTGAGATACCTGTGTCTGTGTTGTACTGAGATAGCTGTATCTGTGTTGTACTGAGATAGATGTATCTGTGTTGTACTCAGATAGATGTATGTGTCTTGTACTGAGATAGATGTGTCTATGTTGTACTGAGATAGATGTGTCTATGTTGTACTGAGATAGATGTGTCTGTGTTGTACTGAGATAGATGTGTCTATGTTGTACTGAGATAGATGTGTCTGTGTTGTACTGAGATAGATGTGTCTATGTTGTACTGAGATAGATGTGTCTGTGTTGTACTGAGATAGATGTGTCTATGTTGTACTGAGATAGATGTGTCTATGTTGTACTGAGATAGATGTGTCTATGTTGTACTGAGATAGATGTGTCTGTGTTGTACTGAGATAGATGTGTCTGTGTTGTACTGAGATAGATGTGTCTGTGTTGTACTGAGATAGATGTGTCTGTGTTGTACTGAGATAGATGTATCTGTGTTGCACTGGGATAGATGTGTCTGTGTTGTACTGAGATAGATGTGTCTATGTTGTACTGAGATAGATGTATCTCTGTTGTACTCAGAAAGATGTATGTGTGTTGTACTGAGATAGCTGTATCTGTGTTGCACTGAGATAGATGTGTCTGTGTTGTACTGAGATAGCTGTATCTGTGTTGCACTGAGATAGATGTGTCTATGTTGTACTGAGATAGCTGTTTCTGTGTTGTACTGAGATAGCTGTATATGTGTTGTACTCAGAAAGATGTATGTGTGTTGTACTGAGGTAGCTGTATCTGTGTTGTACTGGGATAGATGTGTCTGTGTTGTATTCAGATAGATGTATGTGTGTTGTACTGAGAAAGCTGTATTTGTGTTGTACTGAGATAGCTGTATCTGTGTTGTACTGAGATAGATGTATCTGTGTTGCACTGGGATAGATGTGTCTGTGTTGTACTGAGATAGATGTGTCTGTGTTGTACTGAGATAGATGTATCTCTGTTGTACTCAGAAAGATGTATGTGTGTTGTACTGAGATAGCTGTATCTGTGTTGCACTGAGATAGATGTGTCTGTGTTGTACTGAGATAGCTGTATCTGTGTTGCACTGAGATAGCTGTATCTGTGTTGCACTGAGATAGCTGTATCTGTGTTGTACTGAGATACCTGTGTCTGTGTTGTACTGAGATAGCTGTATCTGTGTTGTACTGAGATAGATGTATCTGTGTTGTACTCAGATAGATGTATGTGTCTTGTACTGAGATAGCTGTATTTGTGTTGTACTCAGATAGCTGTGTCTGTGTTGTACTCAGATAGATGTGTCTGTGTTGTACTGAGATAGCTGTATTTGTGTTGTACTGAGATAGCTGTATCTGTGTTGTACTGAGATAGCTGTGTCTGTGTTGTACTGAGATAGCTGTGTCTGTGTTGTACTGAGATAGGTGTGTTGCTGTAACAGTTCAATACCTTAACACAGTTGTCACTGAGTTTCAGAATCTCTCCATCAGTGGCTGTTTGTAGTTTGGATCCTGACAGGGTCCGTGGATTCTGTTGGAAATTCTGTTGACGTCGAACAGACCAGCTCACTATTCTGTGGGGAAAAATATCTTATTTAGCCTAATAAGATCCCTTACTCCCCTATGATCCCTCTCTTCATAACAGCTGTAACTGGTATTACTGTTGTGCCAACACAATGTCATTGTTGATTTATCTACCTTCATATATACCAACAAGGCACCCTACATTGTTTTCTATTACTTCAATCCTGAAAAACGTTTTTTTGAATGTCCAAAAATGGCATAGAGTTCCTCACAGTTTCATTTGTCTAAATTATATTTTCAAATATCAAACATACCTGAAGCAACCAAACATTTTTACTTGCTTCACCTCTCACCTTCCTGAGGCAAGGAAGTTTCTACCCTTGCCAAACTAGCCTGGAATTCCGAAATCATATTTTTTCTGCAGGATTTGAAAAACATGTCTGGTTTACTGGGAGTGGACAGATATTTTCACGTTTTTAATCAAGGTGCTCAAGTTTTTTGTTTTGAGGTAAGACCCATTTTACTACAATATAGATCTTTTATTATCAATCAAATTGTCTTGCCTGGGTACCGCTGTTTGAAACAGTGAGTGATTGAGTGAGTGAGTGAGTGAGTTAGTTAGTTGGGTTTTACACCGCTTATAACAGTATTCCAGTTATATCGCAGCGTGTCAGCTTAATGTGGCAGGAAATACCGAAGTGATGCAGGTCTCAGACGTTTACCACTTTGAGCACAGGTATGGTGCTGACAAACCTAGAAACATAATCAGGGCGAACCTGGATTGGAACCCTCAATCATAGGTTTCTGGCGTGCCCAAGGGACACAACTCAGCACAGCAAATCGTGGCGCCTTAGACAACTGGGCCATCCATGTCCCCTGTTTGAAACAAATGCAAGTGATATGAGAGGTGGAATCTTATTGGTCAATAAGAGGGGCATAGAAGGGACAATACTCATAATAGCCACTGGTGTAGCTATGATCGAGCCATGAAATTCCAACCTTGTTCAGCTAGGGTGAAAAGTGGACTTTTACTGTCAGTTAACTCCCTTGTGCAATGTTTTGCAATGAGATACATGCAACTTTGTATATAATCATATACCTATTTAGTCAGGTTTTGCTCATGATGATTCAATATTCATACATGCTCAATATCCATATATCATTATAGGCCTACTTTGTTATTCTTCATTCAGTTTTATGTGTAAACATAATAAGTGCACATTTTGTTTCAAGGGACAGTGAGGACCCGGTTCTGTGTGTTTTTAAATCATGCATGAAAGAGTTTCCCAGAGTGACGTCACATGCCCGATTCAGTTCTCAAACCAAAACAATACAGCTCCGCACAGTGAAGCTGACAATGCAAGTGCTGCACAGAGTAAACTGGCTTCAGTCTTGTCAAAGCCTAGATTACAACATAAATAAGTTGATCATATGAAGCTAATCACTCTCCTAACCACGGTTCCTTGCAGCCACCTGAGTACCTCAGTCACATCATCGCATCTTATATAGTCCATTCATCGTGTTCATGTGTTTTTCATAGGTTTCCTTTTGGATGAGTCTACACATTTACATGAACATAAGTCATGAAATGTTCATTGAGGAAATATCCTAAAACATGAAAAACTATTTTCACAACATATTACGTCATAGGGTATTGTCACGTGTTTGAAAAATTTGTGGTACTGTATTCTAAAGGTAGGCCATGTTCTGCCAATGGTCAATCTCTAAATTGGCCATTCGCCATTTCTAATGAAAAATAATCAGAAGAAAAAATATCTCAGAAGGGCATGGGCTACGTTAAGTTAAATATTTTTGCTTATGACAAATTCGACAAGCTCCAAGTTGGATACTAAAGCCTCTAATAACCAGTTAATAACAGGATTGTTACTTCTTGGCAATGTCAGTAACGAAGGATGAGCATCGGGAATACTTTGAAGTATTTTGGTCAAGAAGAATAGCTTATACACACCAAGTCATTTGCATTAATACCTGCTTGCCGAAGTAAGTACTCGGGTTGACTTTCTAATTAGTGATGCCATGATCCAAGTGATGACATAACCAACTGGCTGTCGTCCGTCCTGCACATCAACAGACTGCTGCTTCCGCCAAGGGAGGTAACTCTTAAGGGAATGTACACAAGAAAACCAAAATTTCTGGTCGGCAGCTTTGCACAAAGCACTTGCTCGTATTGTTTTGGAAATTCCAATGATATATACATGGGTACTGTTTATATTCAACAATTATTCGTGATTACCTTCCTCCCACGTCTTTGTTCTATTTTTTGTGAAATATTATAAATTAAGTCATTTTTAATATTTTAGTAATGTCAGTATAGCGACGAAATGAAAAATGTTTTTAGATGGGGTTCGCCAAAAAGGTTGTCTTATTAAAAAGGTTAAAAAAAACTCGGGAGTCGGGAAGGGTCTTTAAAAGTGTTATGGTATGGGTCGTGTAGTGTCCGTCGGGTGTGGAGGGTCGGAATTTACATTATGTCACAAATGAATATTATATTATTATTTTTATTATCAGATAGTCCCGGGAAAGTCGAACACATAATTCAAGGGAAGACTGACATTTAGTCCAAGAAATAAATTACCTTATTTCAAAATATATATCTAAAAAATATGAAATAAATAACTCAAATGGAGTCCAGAACAACTGCTTGATTTCAACCTAGAGCTGAGGCAATATAGACTTGCCCAATCATTCTAGACTTGAGTTAGACTCCTTTTTTAAGTTATTCTCTAGGGTTTTGGAGGCAGACTGATTATGGGGGATGTTGCTGTTGGTACCGCGAGTGCAAAATCGAGGATTTAGCCGTGAATGCGGTGAACAGTAAATGCATACTGTTTTGTGATAAAAAACGAGGCATTTAAGAATTGACTTTCATTTTGTGTGAGTTCATTGGAGTATAAACCCTCATAGAGTGAGCTCGAGGGCCGAACCGTTTGAACGTAGGAGCTTGCGACAATTCTTATAATTTTATATCACAATTTCTTACCTCAAAGGATGTTGGCCAAGATCTAAAACGCAATGTTATTTATTACGTGTGACTTCATGTTTACACGGACAGCCATACAACAACCAGCTATATCGCGGAGTAAAATAGTTCCTCAAAAAGAGAGGTGGCATGAACGTATGGCTGCACAACTTGCTCTTCAGAAACATCTTAGGCAACACATTATTCAAATGATGAGAAAGGTCTGTTAAGAACTACCTCAGTTAGTCAGTCTCAATGACTGTGCGTCGTAATACATTTATATCAAGTACAAGACGTCAAAATTCGGGAGTTGCTAATGGTTCCATGTTTTAGTCATCATTGATCAATTGGCCGATCATTGAAAGGTAATTAAAGATGTGTCAAATAGACACTAAGGTAAACTCATAGATTGCTGTAGACAGTCACTGCCAGTTTGTGTATGCATTTCTTCGTTTTGTTCACTAGGATCGGTCGTAGCGAGCATAATCGTTAACGATCGTGCAGTCAAACTCTGACGTTTCTCAATGTATACTTAAACGCTGAGCTCAATATTCAAGGGTCTAAATGATCAGAAAGAACGCTTCTGTATGTATTCGTGCTAGGGAATTCCCAGGGGTTTCCCCAGGAATGTGGAAGTGATCATTTCAAGAACACGGTCTCGTATGAACGTCAAATTGTGTCGTTTGTACACTAATGAACGTCAATTTCGCGGTCAGGTGACTGACCCCCGTCCAATTGAAAAGCCGTATATCGTGTAAACTTCAAATTTTAAAAAACATATGTAGAAATACATTAGTAGGAATACGCTTTATGGTATAAACGAGTTATTCAGAAATAGTACAAATACGTTAAATGCATAAAACAAAAATACGATTAATTTTAAACAGATCGCGAGAGTATCAGTTCACAGCTAATTGGCAGTGAGTCTCCGCACGATGCGGATGTGTTTATTGATAAAGCACTTTATTTGCCTGATATCTGGAGCGCCAAATCCCGCGTCAATGAACCGTGTCTGAGCCCTCACTATAAATTTCAAATGTGGCGCTCCCGGGCCGACACCGTCATTAGATGTCATTACACGTGTAAGATTATTCAATATGTTTAGTGTAATCTTCGATCGCACCTGATCCTGATTATCCATCTACTTCACACATCAATATTCCCCGGGGAAGAATAAATCATGGAAATACGTAGCTGACATTGTGTGATTTATGGTATTATCACGTCCACATACCGGAGGAGGAAGATGTACCCAACGCGTCGTACAGTTAATATCTGAATAGCTTTCATGTTCGTGAAATATGACTAATGTACTTAAGGCACGACCATGTGATATTCTGTGGGCGTAATGTGGATGGGAGCTGGTTTATGGTGCTGTGATTAATCGTTCACTGGACTTTGTGGATGTCGTGTGTAGATGGTACGGTGTCAAATAACTTGTTTGGACCTTCCTTTAAGAGAAAACAATTGTGTTTCAAGCAACCACCCAGCCACTTACGCCGACCTCATCGTTCACTAACAACCACTCCAACCTCCCCGTACCACCAACAACCACTCCGACCTCTCCGCACCACCAACAACCACTCCGACCTCTCCGCACCACCAACAACCACTCTGACCTCTCCGCACCACCAACAACCACTCTGACCTCTCCGCACCACCAACAACCACTCCGACCTCTCCGCACCACCAACAACCACTCCGACTTCCCCGTACCACCAACAACCACTCCGACCTCTCCGCACCACCAACAACCACTCCGACCTCCCCGTACCACCAACAACCACTCCGACCTCTCCGCCCCACAAACACCCAATAACGATTGTGTATATCACCCCCAACAACCACTCCGACCTCTCCGCCCCATTAACACCCAATAACGATTGTATATATCACCCCCAACAACCATTCCGACCTCTCCGCCCAACCAACACCCAATAACGATTGTGTATATCACCACCAACAACCACTCCGACCTCTCCGCACCCCCAACAACCACTCCGACCTCTCCGCCCCACCAACACCCAATAACGATTGTGTATATCACCCCCAACAACCACTCCGACCTCTCCGCCCCACCAACACCCAATAACGATTGTGTATATCACCCCCAACAACCACTCCGACCTCTCCGCCCCACCAACACCCAATAACGATTGTGTATATCACCACCAACAACCACTCCGACCTCTCCGCCCCACCAACACCCAATAACGATTGTGTATATCACCACCAACAACCACTCCGACCTCTCCGCCCCACCAACACCCAATAACGATTGTGTATATCACCCTTAACAACCACTCTGACCTCTCCGCACCACCAACAACCACTCCGACCTCTCCGACCCACCAACACCCAATAACGATTGTGTATATCACCGCCAACAACCACTCTGACCTCTCCGCACCACCAACAACCACTCCGACCTCCCCGACCCACCAACACCCAATAACGATTGTGTTTATCACCCCCAACAACCACTCCGACCTCTCCGCACCACCAACACCCAATAACGATTGTGTATATCACCACCAACAACCACTCCGACCTCTCCGCACCACCAACAACCACTCCGACCTCCCCGACCCACCAACACCCAATAACGATTGTGTATATCACCACCAACAACCACTCCGACCTCTCCGCCCCACCAACACCCAATAACGATTGTGTATATCACCCTTAACAACCACTCTGACCTCTCCGCACCACCAACAACCACTCCGACCTCTCCGACCCACCAACACCCAATAACGATTGTGTATATCACCCTTAACAACCACTCTGACCTCTCCGCACCACCAACAACCACTCCGACCTCCCCGACCCACCAACACCCAATAACGATTGTGTTTATCACCCCCAACAACCACTCCGACCTCTCCGCACCACCAACACCCAATAACGATTGTGTATATCACCACCAACAACCACTCCGACCTCTCCGCACCACCAACAACCACTCCGACCTCCCCGCCCCACCAACACCCAATAACGATTGTGTATATCACCACCAACAACCACTCCGACCTCTCCGCACCACCAACAACCACTCCGACCTCCCCGACCCACCAACACCCAATAACGATTGTGTATATCACCACCAACAACCACTCCGACCTCTCCGCACCACCAACAACCACTCCGACCTCCCCGACCCACCAACACCCAATAACGATTGTGTATATCACCACCAACAACCACTCCGACCTCTCCGCCCCACCAACACCCAATAACGATTGTGTATATCACCCCCAACAACCACTCTGACCTCCCCGACCCACCAACACCCAATAACGATTGTGTATATCACCAACAACAACCACTCTGACCTCTCCGCACCACCAACAACCACTCCGACCTCTCCGACCCACCAACACCCAATAACGATTGTGTATATCACAAACAACAACCACTCTGACCTCTCCGCACCACCAACAACCACTCCGACCTCTCCGACCCACCAACACCCAATAACGATTGTGTATATCACCCCCAACAACCACTCCCACCTCTCCGCCCAAACAACACCCAATAACGATTGTGTATATCACCCCCAACAACCACTCCGACCTCTCCGCCCCACCAACACCCAATAACGATTGTGTATATCACCAACAACAACCACTCCGACCTCTCCGCCCCACCAACACCCAATAACGATTGTGTATATCACCACCAACAACCACTCCGACCTCTCCGCACCACCAACAACCACTCCGACCTCTCCGCCCCACCAACACCCAATAACGATTGTGTATATCACCAACAACAACCACTCCGACCTCTCTGCACCACCAACAACCACTCTGACCTCTCCGCACCACCAACACCCAATAACGATTGTGTATATCACCAACAACCACTCCGACCTCTCCGACCCACCAACATCCAATAACGATTGTGTATATCACCCCCAACAGCCACTCTGACCTCTCCGCCCCACCAACACCCAATAACGATTGTGTATATCTCCAACAACAGCCACTCCGACCTCTCCGCCCCACCAACACCTAATAACGATTGTGTATATCTCCCGCTTTTGTATGCGATCGTTCGGCCATCGCGTTTATCTGTGTTGCTCAGCAACATCTTTGGGGATCAACTCACTAGGCACTTCCCCCTGAGTCCAATATTCGACGTCCACAGGTTGCGAGCGCATGTTCGAATCTCCAGAAATGACGTCATGATAGAGCACTGTTTTATCGTGAAATAAACCATGCTTCGCTCTTCATTTTTCTTTGCGATTAATGGTTGTAAAAAAAAAAAAACGACATGGTGGTCGTCCATTGACATCTTGAGCATCGGTCTACGCAACTGGGATACAATGACATGCATCAACCTGGTCAGCGAGCCTGACCACACGATCCCGTTTGTCGCCTCTTCCGACAATAAGCATGGGGTGCTGAAGATTAATTCTCACCTGGATCTTCACGAGTTATGGGATTAAACGACAGTGTCTGTGGGCAAGGGTTCATCACCATGCACGGAGGAGTTTATTACATTTTATAATACTCCCTCTATAATAAGTATAAAAAATTCTAATATCATACGCCAAGCATATTTCAGTTTTGATTTATTAATTATCGTTATATAACTGGTTTTATCTAAAACTTCAAACGGTCATGGAGTCATGATCGCGATAATGTCTACAATTATGACTGCCATGGCGTTTCAAAACATGACTTTGTAATCCATGTAAACGGAGACATGTGGGCTTGAAACCACAAATTTAGTCCATCATTTTAAGTTGTTTGTTTGTGACTGGAGCGATGTTTGCAATGCATAGGGAGTTACCAAATACCCCGACACGAAGAAGTCATTGACTGGAGCAGAATCACATCAAGTTACCCCCAAATCCCAGGTATGAAATACCAATGTGGATTGTCCAACTTCAGTCCACATAATGACAGCTGACGACGTATTCATCTGTCAAAATTGTTTTATGAGATGAAACATTATACTAGTGAATCAGAGCTGAAAGACTGTAATTAGCAGGTATCTCGACACACTCGGAGTTCTGCATTCCTCAGAGCGAGCGTCGGGCCACGCCCTCCATTATTTCACGCCCCAGCGTGTATATATACATATACAGACAGCGGCTGCAGGACGAAAGCTTATTGGAGCGGGCCCAGCAATGAAACCACCGACTTTCAACACGAACTAATGTTATATGGACACTTTATATCCTGTAAATGAATACAATAACTCTCTTGTTGAATATGTGTGAACACTTAGTGACAACTCCGTCGTCCACAAGTCAACCACCTCAACGTATCGTTTGACATTTGGTTAACTTTATGGTTGTGTCGGAACAGAAGTAGGGTAGCTAAAGCCTGTAACATCACAGACATGTTCCCAATACCGTCTTAGTGAAACAGCGATGAATACACTCTCGTATAATCATCCATTATAAAGCTGCTAAATCAACTATAAAACCGTGCTATACCTTTCATTAGGACAGTTTCATAAGCGTAACACACACACACACACACACCACCACACACACACACCACACACATCACATCACACCACACCACACACACACACACACCACACACAAACACACACCATACACACACGCGCGCGCGTGTGTGTCACTACTGCTTATGTCTGAAGTACTTATCTGAGAGTGAAATGTGCGTATACCCACCGAGACATTATCATAGTGTATAGATCATAAAGATTGAACGTAACATCGACTTTGTCGAATAGTGCGATGCATTTCGTGATACGTATCTTACCAACATGGTTACCCTTCCTCCACTGACAACCCGAAAGTAGTCATTTCCTGGGCTAATGAAAACAAATAATCTTTCACTTGATGACACACATCTGTTTGTTTTTGTTTGTTGTTTAACGCCTCACGTAGCAATATGTCAATAATACTATATATGAACGCGGCCTGTTAATAATCGAGCCTGGGCCGGACCAACCGGTGATTATTGTGAGCCACGATTCACGCCGTTGGGGCACGATGACACACACAGCCAAGCAAGTTCCCAAGCCTGACCCGTCAGTCGCCTCTTACAAGAAGCAAGGGTTGCCTATTCAATGTGTCAGTTTAGAATCTCTTTACATTGTTTTAAAATACAAGATATTAGGAAGAACAAAGATATAGGCTATGCACATATTATTTGTACATATTGTGAATCTGGGTCTATTGAAGACAAGTCCAATGTTCTGTTTATCTGCGATGCCTTTGCTAACCAAAGAAATAAATATTTATCACATTTAAAAATGCATACGTAAATAAACAAATAATGCACACTTTACTTAACCCATTGGTGTAAGTATTATTAAGTCAGTAGCCATCTTTATCAAACACATATTCTATAAGATTTCTAAGAGTTGTTAATTTAGCAAATAGCCTGTCAGTTACGTGACTACAACTGGACTTTGTTCATTCAGTTGTACTCTGGGCCACAAGGCCGAAATACTGAATAAACACGTCTGTCCGTATTCTAACCTGGAATCCTCACGGGACATTTTATTCGGTAAACAAAGTCCTGTCTGTAACCTATGAAAGATATTGACTTAATCGTGCCAAGTAACAACGAATGACATAGCACGTCAGGTATGTCCAAGAATGGCGCGTTTACTGTTAACTTTAGTCGAGATAATAATCACCATAATATCGAACTCTTTTTTTTAACTATTCCCAATATTATGTTAAGTGATAGCACATAATTGATGAATATTATGTCATAGTGTATTGATTATTGATCACGCAACTGAAAAAACCCCGCACGAATCGTTTGTTGTTGTTTTTTTGTCAGAGCCCATTTTATAATATTGGTAAGATGGACAAGTTATTAGCTCAATATTGCATTTACTATAAAGATAAGTATTGATGAACCATCAGAAGACGTTGAAGGTTTCCAAATCAGATAGCATCAGGTTAGTTGTTGGCGTCTAACAAAAGTCATGATAAAAAAATTTCATTGCGTCAAGACGACGTCACTGACAATTGGAAAGTATTATTTGTGTATATTGTGTACAACAAAATATGAAACGTTATTTCACAGGGGAATAAGTTTGCTTATACCCTAATTCCTGACGTCATATTCGTCTCAAAGTTCATACCCAAATCTTAGTTCTTTATTTGTGAAAGATCGATCTTACATTTCCATGGCAATGTCACAAAGCATTATCATACATTTCAATGTTATATTACTATCTGCCAGCCATGTCGTATTCTGAACACTGCAACTTTACTACGTACCTAACTGATGAGGTTATCTGGACTTAATGTGCTGGTATGTTTAAGTCTATTTACTTATGTTCAGAATTACTCATAAACACTTCATGGATATATTTACTGCTTGTACAGCTTTACTGTGATAAACTACGGAAAATTAAGTAACACACATGGGGAATTGACCACCTGAGAGTTTATGCTCTGTTTAGTCAAAAGATTTCAACGTCAGTAACAACTACTTTACAACGGTAAACTTTGACTTCAGAATTGTCACACCGCCGCTTAATTGTACCTCTGCGTAATTTCGATCAAACACACAATGCGTGTATATATAAGTAGCATGTCTGTATCTAGGCGTACATTTGAATATTTGTTTATAAAATATAAATCCATTTGTGCATTATTTCAGTATTGCCATCTAGTACTGCCATGCAGTTCCATACTCCCGATCGCAGAGTTCAAAGGTCGCCGACTAATAATTATTGCGCATGCGTATGAGCCTTGCATTTTCAGTACAGGGAATGGGCCCTGTAGGTGAATTCACATTACAACTTCCGTAATAATCTACAGCTCTGTGTCGTCAATTTGGGGAGGATTTGTGCCTCATATTGGAATTCTGTGTCGCTTGGAGAGTTGGATACGGCGACGACGTGCTCTTAACGTGTGTTTTTTCATTGGATGTATGGGCGGCTTAGGCCGAAAATGGTGTTTTTTAATGGCTCTGTCAAGTTAAAGGTATGCGAGGCGTCGGATCTCAGACCCACCGACTTTGCCCTACGCCATCAAATGGGCCCCAACAAAGCAGTGACCCTCATAGATCCATATGTGTCTATAAACGTTGATGAGTTGTTTGTGGCTAGAACGACTTCTAAAGCAAAGACATGTCGCCCAATTTGGAATGAGGATTTTGTCGCCGAGGTGCACAATGGACAAAACATCGGTCTAACTGTGTTTCACGATGCGGCAATTCCGCCTGACGAATTTGTCGCGAATTGCACCATTTTATTCGAGGATTTGGTGGACAAGAAGGCAGATATATGGGTAGGTTATTGTTCTAGGGTGGTCATTTAGTGTCCGATCGGTGTATTCGAGATAATGCCGACAACTGGTGTGGCGTCCGTGCCGATCTCAACCTCCGCCTAGTGTGGAGATCAGGCGCTGTTCGCCCGCGTGTACTACCAACCCCGATCATTAATATTAATAATGCTTCAATAACCATATACATTTCCACAAATTTCACAAATTAATCGTCGAAATTTATTTTGCCTGCGACCCCGATTAGGCTGATTTGTTTATTTTGTTTGCAGATTGACTTGGAACCCACAGGAAAGGTTCACGTCCTAGTCGAACTGAATGGCTCGTCCTCCGATGGTAAATATTCCTATATCATTAACATATACAAATGCCTTGAGAATCACACATCGCCATCCATATAGATTGTAACCATCTAGCCACCTTTCCAGCCAATTTCCTCTTTTATTTTTTGCCCCAGATACGGTATTTACTAGATCGCAGGCAGTAGGTGGGCGCTGAAAGGGAGTTTGCAGATGCAATGACGGTAAAGCCCGTGTCGTCGCTCGAAGCAGTGTTTATGTTAATGAGGAGAAAGCAAGCGTTGACTAAACTGCATCTACGATTATATTTTACACCAGATCGCATGAAGAATCGGATAGATCAGAGATCTTACCCCAGTAACCCTATAAAACAGTGTGCAGCAGTGGCACATAAACAAACCCAGCTTCCTGAACAAGAGTTCATGCATGGTCAATTTCTAACCTAAATATTAGTAGGTCAAAATGTGGTCATGCTAATATAGGGTGAAAATTGTTATCTTTCGGAAAAACAACAGTGAGTAAAGCCTTTGATACTTTACTTAAACGTCTTGTTCCATCATGACATATTTGGTATTGGTAAAAAATGCAGGAAGTATTCAAGAAATTACTGGCTGTAAATGACATGTGCATGTCTACCAAACAAACCAGCATCACGATTATTGTGTTGGTTAGTTGGAATGTTTATAGCTAAGGATGTTAATTTTACATTTTGATAATAAACATTTATGTTAGAGATAAGAAACAGTCTTCAGCATTTGTATGAGATTAATCCATTGCAGAATATATAATCAGTACAGTATGTTAACATATATGGAAGATATTCACTCCACCTAAGTGTCCAAGGTTGGTCAGTATGGGATTTAATATCTTCCATGGTTTGTGTGTTTCTCACATGCTTAGTGGTATACATATTGTCCATCAATAATGCACATTTGATATGTTTTCTCAAGTCTGAAAGTTGTCACCTCTAATATCAAGTATATTTTTTTTTTTTAGAGAATGTTTTATTTGTCAATTACATTTTGCATGTATTCATTACATCAGGGGATACTATTCTTCAGATTTATTTTATCACACAAAAGTGACTTGTTGATGAATGCTGACAGTATTATCAACAGTACTGGAGTCTATCTTTAAATATAACATAGCTAAGCAATAAATCGCAATGAACAATGAACAAAATAGGCTTGGTTTATTTTACGATAAATCATTGTTCTATCATTGTCATTTCTGGAGATTCAAATATTCGCTTGCAACTTGATGACGTCGTAAATTGGACGAAGCTATTTTTGAGAGGGCAGTGTCTAGAGTGAGTTGTTCCCCATAGATGTAGCTGGGTACTGCAGATGAACGTAATGGCCAAACAATCGCATCAAAAAGTGGGAGAAATATGATAATTGGTATTGGGAGAAAACGTGCAGATAATCGATGAAAGATTTGTGAGAATACCAAACCCTGTAATAAAATTGAGTTGTCCGACATTGCTGGGGTCGGATTGTATTCAGGGGGTCATCATTATTTAAAGACGGATAAATGTTTTCAAAGCTTGTCCTTTTATTGACATCTGTAAAAGGGCTGTACAAATGTTGATATCTCATATATGAAATAAACGACTTATTGTTGTTGCTTATACAGTTAAACACTGCAGAGAGAATAAACCACTCGGCTCTGGACGCCTCATGGTTTATTCTCCCTGCATTGTTTTTTTGTAAGATTAATAACTCCAAACTCTTCGTTTATTTCTTAATTAAACACGGTTAGATTTATAATAACAATATATGTCACTTTGAATAGGATACAGAATCCTTTAAAAGCACTTCTCTGGTTCTATGTACAAATAAATAATAAAAACAATGAAGTTTTTGTATGTACCTTATAGGATGTTCAGTACATTGTAATAACCTGTTCCATGTATCAGTACAAATGATACAGGTATAAACAAGGCTGACATGACATGGTTTGAATGTAAATTGTAAAGTATTATTTTCTGCTTGTATGTACAGCATGTACAAGAGGTCTGAAGCCAGTGTTTTATTAATTGACTCAAATATACAACTACATTTTGCCTTGGCTACCTTACATTACCCTTGATGACAGAAATGTTTCCTCTTCATTTGGTGGGTTTTCATGGTTGTTATCATGTATCGTATTGCCACTCAAGAACTATATTGTACAACAATAATGTGTAGAATTACAGTCCCAGAGTCTGTCATGGTATTGTATCTGATTCAGTGGAATGATGACACAGTAGTTGGGTTATTTCTGATCTTTGAACAAACGCTTAGCATCATGATGAGGTGGAATATTATCAAAATATGGTAATCTGGCCCAGGTAAGAATGAAAATGATTATATTTACTTCCCCAGTGAATAAAAACTACTCGCCTAGTGATCCTTATAGCAGTAACTGCATTGTGGATGTGATAATTGTGATGGTTGTCATGGTACTAGCTGGTAGATAGAAACATTATATTTGGAAATGACCAAAGAATAGTTTATCTTGAATGTAACTAATTTATTGTCATATTTCTGTGTTGTCAGTGATTATTTTGATGTATTACTTTGTATGTCATTCTCAGCTAGAAATATGCACATGTTCATGCACATTCGTGACCAATCATGCATCTCTGATATAAATATATACTTTTGAAAAAAAATATATTTGTCAAGCAATTCAACATGTTCAACTCATTCTTTCTCAGCTGTTTATCTTTTACAATGTATTTGCAAATTATGAGTATAGATAAGATTTTAAAATTAGATGAAGAAAACTGACAAGACCAAGTTGACTTACTATTTAAACAATGAAATTCTCATACATAATCATTTAAGAGAAGCAATTTTGATTTTGTCTTTTCCTTGATTGAAATTGCAATTTGAAACTTATTGTCAAATAGTATAGCCAGTTTGTATCAAGTTGTGTGAGTACCATTATAATATCATTATAATGCCATATTCACCCTGTCAATACACTGATCTAGGTATTTCTAAATATATGCTAATCAGTGTTGGAAATAAGTGTATGCCCGTAGGCCGATGGCAGGTAGATGTCATGTCGGAACTGTAGTTTGAATTGGGCTTTATGGTCTGTAGTAGATTGACGTGTAAATTCATTTGTCACAATAAGTAATAAGCTGCAGTTTTAGTCAGGGGAGGCAGCTCCTAAAGTCAATGGGTCCTGATGGCAGCCTGAAAATTTATTTTAATTCAAACACTGATACTAAGTACATGGCATAGTCGTTTTGATACTCACACCCTGTGCCATGCTCGTCATAACAGGTGACTTAATGAATGGGGTGGTCAGGCTCAGTGACTTGGTTCATAGCATGCCATCTTAACCTGACATCGTGGATTGTTGCTTACAATATCAATCACTGTTTTGCCTCGTCAAGTCCCAGTTATTGTACAAGCCATCGTCATATAGGTGAAATATTTTTGCTTAGTCCCTTACAGGTTCTTAAGCCAGAATTCATGTTGTCTTCTCCGTCATTTAAGACCCCAAATATTGATACATAAGTTCCCATAATGGATGGATGGATGTATGCATGCATGTATGTATGGCTTATCTTCATACGATGGATTCCTTTTATTGTAATAAAGGTTAGTGCAAGAGTTTGCTTCTACATATTTTGAAATAATTTATTTGAATCTCAAATATCTTTGCATGTATGATTTGCAGTATGCCAACCATCATATGGTTGTGAATGTTATTAAGGAATCAATTTTTTTTACACAACTTTTTTTTTTGTTCATTCATCTCTTGTTAATTTATAGTATAGGTATGTGACACGGAGGTGTGTGTTTAGGGATAACTTAGAGAATCACATGATCATCCAACTATGCTATAGCAATTCAATCCATTTTACATACATTTTACTTACCACTGTCCTAATTTTGATACTCTTATCCATCCACTCAAATCCCTGCATTAATATGTGAATAAAGCATCAGTTAAGCATCAGTGTTAAAGCACTAGTTATGGAAACAGGGATTGTCTCTATTTATGTCAGTGCATGCTGTCGTGCCTGATTGTAGACATCAGATTAATACCCCATAGTAATATCTCACATAGTCATATCAATCAATATCCCATATCAATCATTTGGTGTACATCTAAATTCAGCTTAGCTGACACCTTGTATAAGTTTGATATGATCCATGAATACCGTGAAAAATATGAATCTCTTCCTTCAACAAGTACATGTCCATTCTACAAAGTCTAATTTTTCATATATTAACATATATTTTATTAAACTAGAGTATAGAAATTACTTACATATTGTATTGTCTTTAATACTGAAGGAATAACTATCATAGCCAGCAATCTCATTATAAATCAGTTCTTAGTTCTTGTTACCGCCTAACAAGATCTGAGGACATCATATTACAGGTAACGTCAGAACGACCTTTCATCCGACCAATCAGAGTGTGGCTTACCAGATGAGGGAAGTGACAGTCGGAATGTGTTTTTTAATCATGCTACCTTGAAAAGTTTTACACGGGGCATTCCAAACGACAGTTTATGACTGAATCCATACAATCTAGGCCTCTATGGGCCATTTTGGATGTTTATTTGTTCAGTTTTCAATTTTTTAGCGAGAATTTGTCTAAATATGTATCGAAACATAGTCACCAGTTTGTCACTAGTGCCGTAAAGCATGAGGAAGCTGCCTACTGATTGGCTGTTGTTGTCTTCTTGTCAGTCATTCCATTTGTCGGTCAAAGTTTGTGAAAGGTCGGTCTGACATGACCTACAATTGGATGTCCTCAGATGTTTGTTTAGCGTTAGCAAGAACTAGGATCTGATTTTAATGAGGTTGTCTTGGCCTGTTACAAACAAATTTGTGAATATTGCAAAGGGACTATAATGTCTGCGAAACAATATCATATAATGACAGTTTAATGGGTGCCTAAATAATAAGTTTTAAAATCAGTTATAAGTTAGATACTTTAATTAATTTTCCAACTCTTGGTATATCATCAAAATGGATATTAAACTGAAAGTAATTTTAGGAAGCCATGTCTAGTTATAGCTCAATCGAACCAATGTTGCAGTGTACATTTGAATCTATCATCCAACATGGTCCTACGAGCAACAAACATTCATTTATTAAGGGTGAATCGATACACCAATATTCCAATGCATCCCTATACTTGACCCACGATAGATACATGTGGGCCTATATATCGATACACCACGAAACGGAATGCAAAAGTACTGTGTTCCCTCGCTATTTCACCTTTCAGTATTGTGCTATCTTGGCTCCCAAAAATTACGTTTATAATAAGCTCAAGTTTTACACTGCCATGATGTTTTTCCCCTATCTCGAAAAACATTATCAGCTGCTCACCGTAAGCTGGTAACACTTGAAATACCAGTCAACAAATCCAAACTGAAGTACGCAATTCAATCCTAGTACTATACTATCTGGTTATAAAAGCATGTTCGTTGTATATCTGGACTCATATTTGTAGTGTATTTTATTTATTTTATTCAAAATTTCATTCATTATTGTTGACATTAATTTCGGCAAAATTGTGTGTGAAGTAATCGGTAGATCACACAACTCACCATTATTTACAGCAACCATGAACAGATTACTGCTGCTGACACCTTGAAACAAACTTTAGTTGCAAGGGAATGGATACATATATAAATGCCATACTTTGACTCGTTAAAAGTCTTATTTGTGGCAAATTGACTATTATATGTCAATATAACCTGTCGCAAACAAAATACATGTAGCGCGGGAAGTCCGTACGGAGTGGTCAGTATGTTCCACACATAAAAATATCCTGCAATAGCAATCAGCTGCACCAAAGTGCTACGCTTATGGTTGTTATAATTTTAAATATATATCGTGAAAGCTGCAACTAAAGTAAAGAGATATTGGAATATATTATTCCTGATAAAACAATAATTTCAGATACAATTTCTTCCGACCATTGCATCAAAATTCTTTGATGTTGTATCATTGGGTACTTTTTACCTGGCTCACCGGTAGATTCCAAGAAAACGCTGATTGCTTTTTCCGGCTTAATTTACGAGAAAATACACAAAATCATAAATCATTGTGTCTAGTGATGTTTTATATCAAATTTAATATTTTTATTGATCAAGTTTGTTACACCTGCTCGTTCACCTGAAGGGACACAATGTTTGTTTTCTAAAGTGCATAACACTCGATAAATATTTTTTTAAACTATGAATCATGAACAACTACTATTCTAATCTGTTTTTCAAACTCTGAAACGTACATCGTAGATTGTGTTAGGTCGGCAGAGCATGTACTGTTGTGTTGGTCATCCACCCCACCTATGACAACACCTTGGTTAACACACAACATTGTCAGTACCCAGAGGGCATCACTGTCCTCTGACAACGCTGACATCATATTTCTTCTGAAAAAGGACCTGAAGTCGAACTATTCAGACTGTGAAGTACATCAATTTTTTTTCTGGTGTTTTGAAGGAAAGTTAGAGAAAGTTCCACTTTGAAAAACAATTTAAACTGTTCCAAAATCATGAAAGGTTCAATCTTGACATGCTTGAAGTTTTTAAACCTAATGAGTACTGGAGTACTGTTATCTCTTCTTTTTTTCATCGTTGCGTATCGAGGTACATATGGTATTGTGACCAGAATATCGAGAGATGTATCGTATCGTGTCCTTCCTGTATCGTTGCAGCCCTAGAAGTTATTCAACACAATTGGGCTATTCATATACAATGTGATGTGGTACTGACAATGTACATTTTTGCACTTTTTTTTAAATACAATTGCATATTGTCAAAAATAATTTAAGTGATCCAGATTATATGTATCTAAGTCCCCGTATCTGTTTGGCTTGCGCCGGTTCAACTCAAAGTGGCCATCGAATGTGAGGGTGAGCCTTCTTGTAGCGAGGATTGGATCATGCACTGTGGCTTTCTGCTGTAGTCAAGATCAGTAAGAGGTTTTATGACAGTTTTTTAGAAGTTAGCTACATGTAAACAAGGCATATGCTTGTGTGTATATATTCACAAAGTCATGAAACCAGCACGAGGTAACACTTTGTTTATGTTATTGCCCTCCAATCAATTTGGGTTGGCAAAAATTAAAAAAAATAGAATTGGTAGTTGAATATTTTGTAGTATTTTTACCACAAATACTGTTTCTGCATACAGTGCAGGAGGTTTAGTCTATATTTACAGTAACATGTATATATATTTAGCTCTGTCAGAGAAGGTATTGTATTAGGATGCTCTCCATACAGTGCAGGAGGTTTAGTCTATATTTACAGTAACATGTATATATATTTAGCTCTGTCAGAGAAGGTATTGTATTAGGATGCTCTCCATACAGTGCAGGAGGTTTAGTCTATATTTACAGTAACATGTATATATATTTAGCTCTGTCAGAGAAGGTATTGTATTAGGATGCTCTCCATACAGTGCAGGAGGTTTAGTCTATATTTACAGTAACATGTATATATATTTAGCTCTGTCAGAGAAGGTATTGTATTAGGATGCTCTCCATACAGTGCATTGGAACAATTCATTTTTGTCAGTATGTTTGTTGTATCTTTTTATATTTCAAATCCATCCAAATGCATCCATGGGCTGAACAAGAAATAAGTTTTTGTGTTGTTGTTTTTCTGATTGTGGCTTTTGGTGCTGATCAATCAGTCTATACAGAAAGGTGAAAAAGTATTGCCTGAGAATGTTAATGAAGATGTGACATGTTAGAGCATTGTACTTGAAACGGGTTGAGGTATCTAATTTGCTTGACTTTATGATCAATGTAATTGATTCATCACTGTCTAGACATGCTAGATCAAGTTGACTTTTGATGACACTGATTTGTTTCCAACTTCTACATGTTCTACCATTGTCTACTTGGGATACTACCTTACGACAAGTTGCTTCACCAACAGTCACAGTCAGAGGGCACTGCTTTTCGCTCAGAACATTCTCTATATTCGGATCAAATGAACAAGATACATGGCACCAAACGTGTACAAGTCATTTTGAGATGAGTGTGAATGATTGTTCTCCAGTGTTGGTTAGGTTGGTTGTTCTCCAGTGTTAGTGGGTTGGTTATTCACCAGTGTTGGTGGGGTTGGATTGTTCTCCAGTGTTGGTGGGGTTAGTTGTTCTCCAGTGTTGGTGGGTTGTTTATTCTCCAGTGTTGGTGGGTTGTTTATTCACCAGTGTTGGTGGGTTGGTTATTCACCAGTGTTGGTGGGTTGGTTGTTCACCAGTGTTGGTGGGTTGGTTGTTCACCAGTGTTGGTGGGTTGGTTATTCACCAGTGTTGGTGGGTTGGTTATTCACCAGTGTTGGTGGGTTGGTTATTCACCAGTGTTGGTGGGTTGGTTGTTCACCAGTGTTGGTGGGTTGGTTATTCACCAGTGTTGGTGGGTTGGTTATTCACCAGTGTTGGTGGGTTGGTTGTTCTCCAGTGTTGGTGGGTTGGTTGTTCTCCAGTGTTGGTGGGTTGGTTATTCACCAGTGTTGGTGGGTTGGTTATTCACCAGTGTTGGTGGGTTGGTTGTTCACCAGTGTTGGTGGGTTGGTTGTTCACCAGTGTTGGTGGGTTGGTTATTCACCAGTGTTGGTGGGTTGGTTATTCACCAGTGTTGGTGGGTTGGTTGTTCTCCAGTGTTGGTGGGTTGGTTATTCACCAGTGTTGGTGGGTTGGTTGTTCACCAGTGTTGGTGGGTTGGTTATTCACCAGTGTTGGTTGGGTTGGTTATTCACCAGTGTTGGTGGGTTGGTTGTTCTCCAGTGTTGGTGGGTTGGTTGTTCACCAGTGTTGGTGGGTTGGTTGTTCACCAGTGTTGGTGGGTTGGTTGTTCACCAGTGTTGGTGGGTTGGTTATTCACCAGTGTTGGTGGGTTGGTTATTCACCAGTGTTGGTGGGTTGGTTGTTCACCAGTGTTGGTGGGTTGGTTGTTCACCAGTGTTGGTGGGTTGGTTATTCACCAGTGTTGGTGGGTTGGTTATTCACCATTGTTGGTGGGTTGGTTATTCACCAGTGTTGGTGGGTTGGTTGTTCTCCAGTGTTAGTGGGTTGGTTATTCACCAGTGTTGGTGGGTTGGTTTTTCACCAGTGTTGGTGGGTTGGTTGTTCACCAGTGTTGGTGGGTTGGTTATTCACCAGTGTTGGTGGGTTGGTTATTCACCAGTGTTGGTGGGTTGGTTATTCACCAGTGTTGGTGGGTTGGTTGTTCACCAGTGTTGGTGGGTTGGTTATTCACCAGTGTTGGTGGGTTGGTTATTCACCAGTGTTGGTGGGTTGGTTGTTCACCAGTGTTGGTGGGTTGGTTGTTCACCAGTGTTGGTGGGTTGGTTGTTCACCAGTGTTGGTGGGTTGGTTATTCACCAGTGTTGGTGGGTTGGTTGTTCTCCAGTGTTGGTGGGTTGGTTATTCACCAGTGTTGGTGGGTTGGTTGTTCACCAGTGTTGGTGGGTTGGTTATTCACCAGTGTTGGTGGGTTGGTTATTCACCAGTGTTGGTGGGTTGGTTATTCACCAGTGTTGGTGGGTTGGTTGTTCACCAGTGTTGGTGGGTTGGTTGTTCACCAGTGTTGGTGGGTTGGTTATTCACCAGTGTTGGTGGGTTGGTTATTCACCAGTGTTGGTGGGTTGGTTGTTCACCAGTGTTAGTTATTCACCAGTGTTGGTGGGGTTGGATTGTTCTCCAGTGTTGGTGGGGTTAGTTATTCACCAGTGTTGGTGGATTGGTTGTTCACCAGTGTTGGTTGGGTTGGTTATTCACCAGTGTTGGTGGGGTTAGATTGTTCTCCAGTGTTGGTTGGGTTAGTTGTTCTCCAGTGTTGGTGGGTTGGTTATTCACCAGTGTTGGTGGGGTTGGTTATTCACCAGTGTTGGTGGGGTTAGATTGTTCTCCAGTGTTGGTTGGGTTAGTTGTTCTCCAGTGTTGGTGGGTTGGTTATTCACCAGTGTTGGTGGGTTGGTTATTCACCAGTGTTGGTGGGGTTGGTTGTTCTCCAGTGTTGGTGGGTTGGTTATTCACCAGTGTTGGTTGGGTTGGTTGTTCTCCAGTGTTGGTTGGGTTGGTTGTTCTCCAGTGTTGGTTGGGTTGGTTGTTATCCAGTGTTAGTTGGGTTGGTTGTTCTCCAGTGTTAGTTTGGTTGGTTGTTCTCCAGCGTTGGTTGGGTTGGTTGTTCTCCAGTGTTAGTTTGGTTGGTTGTTCTCAAGTGTTAGTTGGGTTGGTTGTTCTCCAGTGTTGGTTGAGTTGGTTGTTCTCCAGTGTTAGTTAGGTTGGTTGTTCTCAAGTGTTAGTTGGGTTGGTTGTTCTCCAGTGTTGGTTGGGTTGGTTGTTCTCCAGTGTTAGTTGGGTTGGTTGTTCTCAAGTGTTGGTTGGGTTGGTTGTTCTCAAGTGTTAGTTGGGTTGGTTGTTCTCCAGTGTTAGTTGGGTTGGTTGTTCTCCAGTGTTAGTTGGGTTGGTTGTTCTCAAGTGTTAGTTGGGTTGGTTGTTCTCCAGTGTTGGTGGGGTTGGTTGTCCTCTATACTTAGAGGGTTGTCTGTTCTCTATTGTTTGGCTTCTTTGCATGAATGATCCCAACTATAGTTTCTCTAAAAGTGCTCACAGAATTCTGATACAATTATAAAGATTAAATGTCATTGTGGCCCATTTCTCATCCAATGCTGAATGTATCATTAGGATAGGATATGCACCAAGTATGTGGAATGTGGTATACTCGGTTTGGTCTCACGCATAATGTCTGACATCACTTTAAATGTGTGTGCTTTAAAGTAAGAGTTACAATGACTGTGATATTCTGTTCAAAGCCACAGATTGATTTACCAATTGTGAATTTCCAGATGCCATACAGACATTTCCTATTAGAGGATAGCAAGGTGTAACCATGAAGTGCTGGGACAGGTGTAGCCAGGTGTAACCAGGTGTAACCATAAAGTGCTGGGACAGGTGTAGCCAGGTGTAGCCATGTAGTGCTGGGACAGGTGTAGCCAGGTGTAGCCAGATGTAGCCATGTAGTGCTGGGACAGGTGTAGCCAGGTGTAACCATAAAGTGCTGGGACAGGTGTAGCCAGGTGTAGCCAGGTGTAGCCATGTAGTGCTGGGACAGGTGTAGCCAGGTGTAGCCATGTAGGGCTGGGACTGGTGTAGCCAGGTGTAGCCAGGTGTAGCCATGTAGTGCTGGGACAGGTGTAGCCAGGTGTAGCCAGGTATAACCATGAAGTGCTGGGACAGAGGAACCCATTTGTAGCCATGTAGTGCTGGGACTGGTGTAGCCAGGTATAACCATGAAGTGCTGGGACAGAGGAACCCATTTGTAGCCATGTAGTGCTGGGACTGGTGTAGCCAGGTGTAGCCAGGTGTAGCCATGAAGTGCTGGGAAAGGTGTAGCCAGGTGTAGCCAGGTGTAACCATAAAGTGCTGGGACTGGTGTAGCCATGTAGTGCTGGGACAGGTGTATCCAGGTGTAGCCATGTAGTGCTGGGACAGGTGTGGCCATGTAGTGCTGGGACAGGTGTAGCCATGTAGTGCTTGGACAGGTGTAGCCATGTTGTGTTGTAAACCAGGTAAATACTCTCCAGCTGTACTAGTACACCATACACAACAGTGCCTCCCTCAACTCTCTAGCTGTACTTGTACACCATACACAACAGTGCCTCCCTCAACTCTCTAGCTGTACTAGTGCACCATACACTGCAGTGCCACCCTCAACTCTCTAGCTGTACTAGTACATGTACACCATACACTGCAGTGCCTCCCTCAACTCTCTAGCTGTACTAGTACATGTACACCATACACAACAGTGCCTCCCTCAACTCTTTAGCTGTACTAGTACACCATACACAACAGTGCCTCCCTCAACTCTCTAGATGTACTAGTACACCATACACTGCAGTGCCTCCCTCAACTCTCTAGCTGTACTAGTACACCATACACTGCAGTGCCTCCCTCAACTCTCTAGCTGTACTAGTACACCATACACTGCAGTGCCACCCTCAACTCTCTAGCTGTACTAGTACATGTACACCATACACTGCAGTGCCTCCCTCAACTCTCTAGCTGTACTAGTACATGTACACCATACACTGCAGTGCCTCCCTCAACTCTCTAGCTGTACTAGTACACCATACACTGCAGTGCCTCCCTCAACTCTCTAGCTGTACTAGTACACCATACACTGCAGTGCCTCCCTCAACTCTCTAGCTGTACTAGTACACCATACACTGCAGTGCCTCCCTTAACTCTCTAGCTGTACTAGTACACCATACACTGCAGTGCCTCCCTCAACTCTCTAGCTGTACTAGTACACCATACACTGCAGTGCCTCCCTAAACTCTCTAGCTGTACTAGTACACCATACACAACAGTGCCTCCCTCAACTCTCTAGCTGTACTAGTACACCATACACTGCAGTGCCTCCCTCAACTCTCTAGCTGTACTAGCAAACCATACACTGCAGTGCCCCCCTTAACCCTCTAACTGCCCTAGTACACCATACACCTGCAGTGCCTCCCTTAACTCTCTAGCTGTACTAGTACACCATACACTGCAGTGCCTCCCTCAACTCTCTAGCTGTACTAGTACACCATACACTGCAGTGCCTCCCTAAACTCTCTAGCTGTACTAGTACACCATACACTGCAGTGCCTCCCTCAACTCTCTAGCTGTACTAGTACACCATACACTGCAGTGCCTCCCTCAACTCTCTAGCTGTACTAGTACACCATACACTGCAGTGCCTCCCTTAACTCTCTAACTGCACTAGTACACCATACACCTGCAGTGCCTCCCTTAACTCTCTAGCTGTACTAGTACACCATACACTGCAGTGCCTCCCTTAATTCTCTAGCTGTACTAGTACACCATACACTGCAGTGCCTCCCTTAACTCTCTAGCTGTACTAGTACACCATACACCTGCAGTGCCTCCCTTAACTCTCTAGGTGCACTAGTATGCCGTTCACCTAATGTGAAGTTTGAAACATCATAACATTTTTCATCATTATATTGTGTACCCATTTATTGAATTCTGTTTACTGATTATGTTTGTGTGTTTCAGACCGCCAGTTGGACAGAGAGGAAGCCACTGTAGGGTCCGTAGCACAGAAAGGTATGTCTCACCATCCATGTCTCCATCCAACACTACTTGTCTTCATCCAGGGGCACGGGGGGCACAGTCTGAGGTGCAGCAATTCGCTGATTGTGGGTTCACTCCGTTTATGTTTCCTGGTTTGTTGGGTACCATACCTATGCTCATGGGTTTCACCAAACGTCTGAGACATGCATCACTTCGGGCTTTACTCACACATAAAGCCAACACTACATGTTACCATACCTCCTTGTCAGAATGACCTGATTGGTTCACGTGATCTTGATAAAGTACTCTGTATCCCGCCAGCGGGAGAAAAAATCCCTTTATACCCTGCTTCAAAGAAAAAGGCGACATGCATTTTCCTTATTCCAAGACAATGAAAGTCATTAGTCAGCCTTAGCTCAATCGAGCAGCTGTTTTCTATCAATTTTGAATTTGTACCCCGTGTGTAACTTCATTGTCTCCATCCCATTTGTAACATCAATGCGACTCCATCCCATTTGTAACTTCACTGTCTCCATCCCATTTGTAACATCAATGCGACTCCATCCCATTTGTAACTTTACTGTCTCCATCCCATTTGTAACTTTACTGTCTCCATCCCATTTGTAACTTCACTGTCTCCATCCCATTTGTAACTTCACCGTCTCCATCCCATTTGTAACATCACTGTCCCCATCCCATTTGTAACTTCACTGTCTCCATCCCATTTGCAACATCACTGTCCCCATCCCATTTGTAACTTCACTGTCTCCATCCCATTTGTAACTTCACTGTCTCCATCCCATTTGTAACTTCACTGTCTCCATCCCATTTGTAACTTCACTATGTCTCCATCCCATTTGTAACTTTACTGTCTCCATCCCATTTGTAACTTCACTATGTCTCCATCCCATTTGTAACTTCACTATGTCTCCATCCCATTTGTAACTTCACTGTCTCCATCCCATTTGTAACTTCACTGTCTCCATCCCATTTGTAACTTCACTATGTCTCCGTCCCATTTGTAACTTCACTATGTCTCCATCCCATTTGTAACTTCACTGTCTCCATCCCATTTGTAACTTCACTGTCCCCATCCCATTTGTAACTTCACTGTCTCCATCCCATTTGTAACATCACTGTGTCCATCCCATTTGTAACTTCACTGTCTCCATCCCATTTGTAACTTTACTGTCTCCATCCCTTTTGTAACTTCACAGTCTCCATCCCATTTGTAACTTCACTGTCTCCATCTCATTTGTAACATCACTATGTCTCCATCCCATTTGTAACATCACTGTCTCCATCCCATTTGTAACATCACTATGTCTCCATCCCATTTGTAACTTCACTGTCCCCATCCCATTTGTAACTTCACTGTCTCCATCCCATTTGTAACTTTACTGTCTCCATCCCTTTTGTAACTTCACTGACTCCATCCCATTTGTAACTTTACTGTCTCCATCCCATTTGTAACATCACTGTCCCCATCCCATTTGTAACTTTACTGTCTCCATCCCATTTGTAACATCACTGTCTCCATCCCATTTGTAACTACACTGTCTCCATCCCATTTGTAACTTCACTGTCTCCATCCCATTTGTAACTTCACTGTCCCCATCCCATTTGTAACTTCACTATGTCTCCATCCCATTTGTAACTTCACTATGTCTCCATCCCATTTGTAACTTTACTGTCTCCATCCCATTTGTAACATCACTGTCCCCATCCCATTTGTAACTTTACTGTCTCCATCCCATTTGTAACATCACTGTCTCCATCCCATTTGTAACTTCACTGTCTCCATCCCATTTGTAACTTTACTGTCTCCATCCCTTTTGTAACTTCACTGTCTCCATCCCATTTGTAACTTTACTGTCTCCATCTCATTTGTAACATCACTATGTCTCCATCCCATTTGTAACATCACTGTCTCCATCCCATTTGTAACATCACTATGTCTCCCTCCCATTTGTAACTTCACTGTCCCCATCCCATTTGTAACTTCACTGTCTCCATCCCATTTGTAACTTTACTGTCTCCATCCCTTTTGTAACTTCACTGACTCCATCCCATTTGTAACTTTACTGTCTCCATCCCATTTGTAACATCACTTTCCCCATCCCATTTGTAACTTTACTGTCTCCATCCCATTTGTAACATCACTGTCTCCATCCCATTTGTAACTTCACTGTCTCCATCCCATTTGTAACTTCACTGTCTCCATCCCATTTGTAACATCACTGTCTCCATCCCATTTGTAACATCACTGTCCCCATCCCATTTGTAACTTTACTGTCTCCATCCCATTTGTAACATCACTGTCTCCATCCCATTTGTAACTTCACTGTCTCCATCCCATTTGTAACTTCACTGTCTCCATCCCATTTGTAACTTCACTGTCTCCATCCCTTTTGTAACTTTACTGTGTCCATCCCATTTGTAACTTCACTATGTCTCCATCCCATTTGTAACTTCACTGTCTCCATCCCATTTGTAACTTCACTATGTCTCCATCCCATTTGTAACTTTACTGTCTCCATCCCATTTGTAACATCACTGTGTCCATCCCATTTGTAACATCACTATGTCTCCATCCCATTTGTAACATCACTATGTCTCCATCCCATTTGTAATTTCACTATGTCTCCATCCCATTTGTAACTTTACTGTCTCCATCCCATTTGTAACTTCACTGTCTCCATCCCATTTGTAACTTCACTATGTTTCCATCCCATTTGTAACTTTACTGTCTCCATCCCATTTGTAACATCACTGTCTCCATCCCATTTGTAACTTCACTATGTCTCCATCCCATTTGTAACTTCACTATGTCTCCATCCCATTTGTAACATCACTGTCTCCATCCCATTTGTGACATCCCTATGTCTCCATCCCATTTGTAACTTCACTATGTCTCCATCCCATTTGTAACATCACTGTCTCCATCCCATTTGTAACTTCACTGTCTCCATCCCATTTGTAACATCACTGTCTCCATCCCATTTGTAACTTCACTGTCTCCATCCCATTTGTAACTTCACTGTCCCCATCCCATTTGTAACATCACTATGTCTCCATCCCATTTGTAACTTTACTGTCTCCATCCCATTTGTAACATCACTGTCCCCATCCCATTTGTAACTTTACTGTCTCCATCCCATTTGTAACATCACTGTCTCCATCCCATTTGTAACTTCACTGTCTCCATCCCATTTGTAACTTTACTGTCTCCATCCCTTTTGTAACTTCACTGTCTCCATCCCATTTGTAACTTTACTGTCTCCATCTCATTTGTAACATCACTATGTCTCCATCCCATTTGTAACATCACTGTCTCCATCCCATTTGTAACATCACTATGTCTCCATCCCATTTGTAACTTCACTGTCCCCATCCCATTTGTAACTTCACTGTCTCCATCCCATTTGTAACTTTACTGTCTCCATCCCTTTTGTAACTTCACTGACTCCATCCCATTTGTAACTTTACTGTCTCCATCCCATTTGTAACATCACTGTCTCCATCCCATTTGTAACTTCACTGTCTCCATCCCATTTGTAACTTCACTGTCTCCATCCCATTTGTAACATCACTGTCCCCATCCCATTTGTAACTTTACTGTCTCCATCCCATTTGTAACATCACTGTCTCCATCCCATTTGTAACTTCACTGTCTCCATCCCATTTGTAACTTCACTGTCTCCATCCCATTTGTAACTTCACTGTCTCCATCCCTTTTGTAACTTTACTGTGTCCATCCCATTTGTAACTTCACTATGTCTCCATCCCATTCGTAACTTCACTGTCTCCATCCCATTTGTAACTTCACTATGTCTCCATCCCATTTGTAACTTTACTGTCTCCATCCCATTTGTAACATCACTGTGTCCATCCCATTTGTAACATCACTATGTCTCCATCCCATTTGTAACATCACTATGTCTCCATCCCATTTGTAATTTCACTATGTCTCCATCCCATTTGTAACTTTACTGTCTCCATCCCATTTGTAACTTCACTGTCTCCATCCCATTTGTAACTTCACTGTGTTTCCATCCCATTTGTAACTTTACTGTCTCCATCCCATTTGTAACATCACTGTCTCCATCCCATTTGTAACTTCACTATGTCTCCATCCCATTTGTAACTTCACTATGTCTCCATCCCATTTGTAACATCACTGTCTCCATCCCATTTGTAACATCACTATGTCTCCATCCCATTTGTAACTTCACTATGTCTCCATCCCATTTGTAACATCACTGTCTCCATCCCATTTGTAACTTCACTGTCTCCATCCCATTTGTAACATCACTGTCTCCATCCCATTTGTAACTTCACTATGTCTCCATCCCATTTGTAACTTCACTATGTCTTCATCCCATTTGTAACTTCACTGTCTCCATCCCTTTTGTAACATCACTGTCTCCATCCCATTTGTAACTTTACTGTCTCCATCCCATTTGTAACATCACTATGTCTCCATCCCATTTGTAACTTCACTGTCTCCATCCCATTTGTAACTTCACTATGTCTCCATCCCATTTGTAACTTTACTATGTCTCCATCCCATTTGTAACTTTACTTTCTCCATCCCATTTGTAACTTCATTGTCTCCATCCCATTTGTAACTTCACTGTCTCCATCCCATTTGTAACTTCACTATGTCTCCATCCCATTTGTCTTCACTGTCTCCATCCCATTTGTAACTTCACTGCGTCTCCATCCCATTTGTAACTTCACTATGTCTCCATCCCATTTGTAACTTCACTATGTCTCCATCCCATTTGTAACTTTACTGTCTCCATCCCATTTGTAACATCACTGTCTCCATCCCATTTGTAACTTCACTGTCTCCATCCCATTTGTAACTTCACTATGTCTCCATCCCATTTGTAACTTTACTGTCTCCATCCCATTTGTAACATCACTGTGTCCCCATCCCATTTGTAACTTTACTGTCCCCATCCCATTTGTAACTTCACTGTCTCCATCCCTTTTGTAACTTTACTGTCTCCATCCCATTTGTAACATCACTGTCTCCATCTCATTTGTAACTTCACTGTCTCCATCCCATTTGTAACATCACTATGTCTCCATCCCATTTGTAACTTTACTATGTCTCCATCCCATTTGTAACATCACTGTGTCCCCATCCCATTTGTAACTTTACTGTCCCCATCCCATTTGTAACTTCACTGTCTCCATCCCTTTTGTAACTTTACTGTCTCCATCCCATTTGTAACATCACTGTCTCCATCTCATTTGTAACTTCACTGTCTCCATCCCATTTGTAACTTCACTATGTCTCCATCCCATTTGTAACTTTACTGTCTCCATCCCATTTGTAACATCACTGTGTCCCCATCCCATTTGTAACTTCACTGTATCCATCCCATTTGTAACATCACTATGTCTCCATCCCATTTGTAACTTCACTGTCTCCATCCCATTTGTAACTTCACTATGTCTCCATCCCATTTGTAACTTTACTATGTCTCCATCCCATTTGTAACTTTACTGTCTCCATCCCATTTGTAACTTCATTGTCTCCATCTCATTTGTAACTTCACTATGTCTCCATCCCATTTGTAACTTTACTGTCTCCATCCCATTTGTAACATCACTGTCTCCATCTCATTTGTAACTTCACTGTCTCCTTCCCATTTGTAACTTCACTATGTCTCCATCCCATTTGTAACTTTACTGTCTCCATCCCATTTGTAACATCACTGTGTCCCCATCCCATTTGTAACTTTACTGTCTCCATCCCATTTGTAACATCACTGTCTCCATCCCTTTTGTAACTTTACTGTCTCCATCTCATTTGTAACTTCACTATGTCTCCATCCCATTTGTAACATCACTATGTCTCCATCCCATTTGTAACTTCACTGTATCCATCCCATTTGTAACTTCACTGTCTCCATCCCATTTGTAACTTTACTATGTCTCCATCCAATTTGTAACTTTACTGTCTCCATCCCATTTGTAACTTCATTGTCTCCATCTCATTTGTAACTTCACTGTCTCCATCCCATTTGTAACTTCACTATGTCTCCATCCCATTTGTAACTTTACTGTCTCCATCCCTTTTGTAACTTCACTGACTCCATCCCATTTGTAACTTTACTGTCTCCATCCCATTTGTAACATCACTGTCTCCATCCCATTTGTAACATCACTGTCTCCATCCCATTTGTAACATCACTGTCCCCATCCCATTTGTAACTTTACTGTCTCCATCCCATTTGTAACATCACTGTCTCCATCCCATTTGTAACTTCACTGTCTCCATCCCATTTGTAACTTCACTGTCTCCATCCCATTTGTAACTTCACTGTCTCCATCCCTTTTGTAACTTTACTGTGTCCATCCCATTTGTAACTTCACTATGTCTCCATCCCATTCGTAACTTCACTGTCTCCATCCCATTTGTAACTTCACTATGTCTCCATCCCATTTGTAACTTTACTGTCTCCATCCCATTTGTAACATCACTGTGTCCATCCCATTTGTAACATCACTATGTCTCCATCCCATTTGTAACATCACTATGTCTCCATCCCATTTGTAATTTCACTATGTCTCCATCCCATTTGTAACTTTACTGTCTCCATCCCATTTGTAACTTCACTGTCTCCATCCCATTTGTAACTTCACTGTGTTTCCATCCCATTTGTAACTTTACTGTCTCCATCCCATTTGTAACATCACTGTCTCCATCCCATTTGTAACTTCACTATGTCTCCATCCCATTTGTAACTTCACTATGTCTCCATCCCATTTGTAACATCACTGTCTCCATCCCATTTGTAACATCACTATGTCTCCATCCCATTTGTAACTTCACTATGTCTCCATCCCATTTGTAACATCACTGTCTCCATCCCATTTGTAACTTCACTGTCTCCATCCCATTTGTAACATCACTGTCTCCATCCCATTTGTAACTTCACTATGTCTCCATCCCATTTGTAACTTCACTATGTCTTCATCCCATTTGTAACTTCACTGTCTCCATCCCTTTTGTAACATCACTGTCTCCATCCCATTTGTAACTTTACTGTCTCCATCCCATTTGTAACATCACTATGTCTCCATCCCATTTGTAACTTCACTGTCTCCATCCCATTTGTAACTTCACTATGTCTCCATCCCATTTGTAACTTTACTATGTCTCCATCCCATTTGTAACTTTACTTTCTCCATCCCATTTGTAACTTCATTGTCTCCATCCCATTTGTAACTTCACTGTCTCCATCCCATTTGTAACTTCACTATGTCTCCATCCCATTTGTCTTCACTGTCTCCATCCCATTTGTAACTTCACTGCGTCTCCATCCCATTTGTAACTTCACTATGTCTCCATCCCATTTGTAACTTCACTATGTCTCCATCCCATTTGTAACTTTACTGTCTCCATCCCATTTGTAACATCACTGTCTCCATCCCATTTGTAACTTCACTGTCTCCATCCCATTTGTAACTTCACTATGTCTCCATCCCATTTGTAACTTTACTGTCTCCATCCCATTTGTAACATCACTGTGTCCCCATCCCATTTGTAACTTTACTGTCCCCATCCCATTTGTAACTTCACTGTCTCCATCCCTTTTGTAACTTTACTGTCTCCATCCCATTTGTAACATCACTGTCTCCATCTCATTTGTAACTTCACTGTCTCCATCCCATTTGTAACATCACTATGTCTCCATCCCATTTGTAACTTTACTATGTCTCCATCCCATTTGTAACATCACTGTGTCCCCATCCCATTTGTAACTTTACTGTCCCCATCCCATTTGTAACTTCACTGTCTCCATCCCTTTTGTAACTTTACTGTCTCCATCCCATTTGTAACATCACTGTCTCCATCTCATTTGTAACTTCACTGTCTCCATCCCATTTGTAACTTCACTATGTCTCCATCCCATTTGTAACTTTACTGTCTCCATCCCATTTGTAACATCACTGTGTCCCCATCCCATTTGTAACTTCACTGTATCCATCCCATTTGTAACATCACTATGTCTCCATCCCATTTGTAACTTCACTGTCTCCATCCCATTTGTAACTTCACTATGTCTCCATCCCATTTGTAACTTTACTATGTCTCCATCCCATTTGTAACTTTACTGTCTCCATCCCATTTGTAACTTCATTGTCTCCATCTCATTTGTAACTTCACTATGTCTCCATCCCATTTGTAACTTTACTGTCTCCATCCCATTTGTAACATCACTGTCTCCATCTCATTTGTAACTTCACTGTCTCCTTCCCATTTGTAACTTCACTATGTCTCCATCCCATTTGTAACTTTACTGTCTCCATCCCATTTGTAACATCACTGTGTCCCCATCCCATTTGTAACTTTACTGTCTCCATCCCATTTGTAACATCACTGTCTCCATCCCTTTTGTAACTTTACTGTCTCCATCTCATTTGTAACTTCACTATGTCTCCATCCCATTTGTAACATCACTATGTCTCCATCCCATTTGTAACTTCACTGTATCCATCCCATTTGTAACTTCACTGTCTCCATCCCATTTGTAACTTTACTATGTCTCCATCCAATTTGTAACTTTACTGTCTCCATCCCATTTGTAACTTCATTGTCTCCATCTCATTTGTAACTTCACTGTCTCCATCCCATTTGTAACTTCACTATGTCTCCATCCCATTTGTAACTTTACTGTCTCCATCCCATTTGTAACATCACTGTGTCCCCATCCCATTTGTAACTTTACTGTCCCCATCCCATTTGTAACTTTACTGTCTCCATCCCTTTTGTAACTTTACTGTCTCCATCCCATTTGTAACATCACTGTCTCCATCTCATTTGTAACTTCACTGTCTCCATCCCATTTGTAACTTCACTATGTCTCCATCCCATTTGTAACTTTACTGTCTCCATCCCATTTGTAACATCACTGTGTCCCCATCCCATTTGTAACTTTACTGTCTCCATCCCATTTGTAACTTCACTGTCTCCATCCCATTTGTAACTTCACTGTCCCCATCCCATTTGTAACATCACTATGTCTCCATCCCATTTGTAACTTCACTGTCTCCATGCCATTTGTCATGATGGATGTCACAGGTAAGGCTCATGATAGATGTCACTGGTGAGGCTGTTATGATGGATGTCACTGGTGAGACTGTCATGATGGATGTCACTGGTGAGGCTGTCATGATGGATGTCACAGGTGAGGTTGTCATAATGAATGTCACAGGTGAGGCTGTTATGATGGATGTCACAGGTGAGACTGTCATGATGGATGTCACTGGTGAGGCTGTCATGATGAATGTCACAGGTGAGGTTGTCATAATGAATGTCACAGGTGAGACTGTCATGATGAATGTCACAGGTGAGACTGTTATGATGGATGTCACAGGTGAGGTTGTCATAATGAATGTCACAGGTGAGGCTGTTATGATGGATGTCACAGGTGAGACTGTCATTATGGATGTCACAGGTGAGACTGTCATGATGGATGTCACAGGTGAGACTCTTGATGGATGTCACCGCCGAGTCTGTCCTGAAGTATTTGCAACTGCTCTATACCTTGTCCTTTATGGTGGGACAGTATACTTGAGGGAGGCTAAAAGTTCTGAACCTAACCATGATCGACTGGTTGAGGGAGTTAGTTGCTAAATTTTTTTAACATACCCCCCCTCTGAGGTTAATACACTTCTGTCATGGATGGTGGACTACCTGGATCCCACTGGTATAGAAGGCCTCTTCCTGGTAGTGTAAAAAGTCCTCCTAAGCAGAAATGAGATCATCATCATTTGCATAATGTTTGCCAGACAGTGCTTTCTTCAAGTTAGGGAAGAGGTGGAAATCTTACTGAAATCTGCTTTGACCTATCCATGACTTACATATTGCTAACAAGATCAGCTCGGTCTGCTTCAAAATGACGTTAAGTCTCACAAGATGAGGAACATTTCTGACCACAAGTCTGAGGTGTGCTGAAAGTCTTGACATGTCCAGTGGATTCCTCAGAATGTTCTCAAGTCTCTCATGAGAGATGTCTACTGTATTGATGTGGTGAGTCATTGATCACCTATAATCATAGCATGTAGTTTGTCAACATTTTCCTTTGAGGTTCTCCCTTCTCCTCTTGAACTCCACTGCCCAACAGTAGCAAAGGAAGGGGTATCATCCCCTGAAGTTGACCATGTCTGTATGGATATCTGTTGGAGTCAGTTGGAGATACTTGATGACAGCATGGTAGTCAAGTTTGTCCATTTCGTATACAGTGAATACCCTTTCACTTTGATGCCTGCAGAAATATGCTGCCTGGTTGTGTATTTGGTTCAAATGTCGCCTGTAAACATGGGAAGTACTGTACTTAATACATGTAGACAGTTATGGGTTTAGTAATACATCCTTATTAGTTCGTCTCAGAAGTGTTTATCTGCCCCTTCAACTTGTCCATCATTTAGTAACTGCTGTATATCAGTATCCTGTCCTGTACCCTTGGGCAGTGTGCAACTGCTGTATATCAGTATCCTGTCCTGTACCCTGGGGCAGTGTGCTACTGCTGTATATCAGTATCCTGTCCTGTACCCTTGGGCAGTGTGCAACTGCTGTATACAAGTATCCTGTCCTGTACCCTGGGGCAGTGTGTTACTGCTGTATACCAGTATCCTGTACTGTACCCTGGGGCAGTGTGCTACTGCTGTATATCAGTATCCTGTCCTGTACCCTTGGGCAGTGTGCAACTGCTGTATACCAGTTTCCTGTCCTGTACCCTGGGGCAGTGTGTAATTGCTGTATACCAGTATCCTGTCCTGTACCCTGGGGCACTGTGCAACTGCTGTATACCAGTATCCTGTACTGTACCCTGGGGCAGTGTGCAACTGCTGTATACCAGTATCCTGTACTGTACCCTGGGGCACTGTGCAACTGCTGTATACCAGTATCCTGTACTGTACCCTGGGGCAGTGTGCAACTGCTGTATACCAGTATCCTGTACTGTACCCTGGGGCACTGTGCAACTGCTGTATACCAGTATCCTGTACTGTACCCTGGGGCAGTGTGTAACTGCTGTATACCAGTATCCTGTCCTGTACCCTGGGGCAGTGTGTAACTGCTGTATACCAGTATCCTGTCCTGTACCCTGGGGCAGTGTGCAACTGCTGTATACCAGTATCCTGTCCTGTACCCTGGGGCAGTGTGCAACTGCTGTATACCAGTATCCTGTCCTGTACCCTGGGGCAGTGTGTAACTGCTGTATACCAGTATCCTGTCCTGTACCCTGGGGCAGTGTGTAACTGCTGTATACCAGTATCCTGTCCTGTACCCTGGGGCAGTGTGTAACTGCTGTATACCAGTATCCTGTCCTGTACCCTGGGGCAGTGTGTAACTGCTGTATACCAGTTTCCTGTCCTGTACCCTGGGGCAGTGTGTAACTGCTGTATACCAGTATCCTGTCCTGTACCCTGGGGCAGTGTGCAACTGCTGTATACCAGTATCCTGCCCTGTACCCTGGGGCAGTGTGTAACTGCTGTATACCAGTATCCTGTCCTGTACCCTGGGGCAGTGTGTAACTGCTGTATACCAGTATCCTGTCCTGTACCCTGGGGCAGTGTGCAACTGCTGTATACCAGTATCCTGTCCTGTACCCTGGGGCAGTGTGTAACTGCTGTATAGTCAAGTCAGTCAGTCATATTCGGAGATTTAACGTGCGCTTTCCGCATGTAATAAATTACATTTAGCATATCTCGCACACGGGGAAGCACTTATACTATTGGGGAAGAAAAGCGTAATGAATAGATAAAGAAGTGCGACCCAAAAAAATATAAATTGAAAAACCTAATCTAATAATTCTAGGGGGCTGGGTGGGAGTTGGTGATAAAAGAACAATAATAATATGGAAAGTTTGGGCTTGGGTGGGGGGGTCAAGCGTGGGAAGGCACGGTGTCGGCTGGTGAGCGTATGGCTAGAGGTCTAGCGGCAGTGTCCTTGGAAGAGTCTCTTGGTCAGCTTCTCTTCCTGGGGGTCAGGATTCTGATAGAGACTCTTGGCAAGGAGGGCGGCGGTGTTGGCGATGAAGTGGTCGGAGGATGGAGCGCCATTACTTTGAAAAAAGTGGAACAAGTCTGTGAAACTTGTGATGTCGTATTCAAACTCCTGACCCGACTTCTTGTGTACCATGGCGAATGGAACTCCTTGCTTAGCGTAGAGCTGCTCCTTGGGGGTGGAGACGAGCTCAGCATGGAGGTCCAGGTGAGTCTTATAGTGGTTAATCAGGATGTCTGATTTTTCCACTAAGACGTCCCTGAAGCTTTTGACCCTAGGGGGGTTCTCGACCGGGGTGGTCTGGGTCTGGGCTTCGCTGAGGGATGTGGGCTGTGGCACTGTGGTCTGGACGCTGGAGTCGTTTAGGGCGGGCTCCGTGGTCTGTGACTCTGTTGACGTGGTTGACGCGGTGGTGGTGGTTGGTCAGGGGGAAGGTTCAGGTGAGGGGATGTCTCTCCTCTTCCTCTTCTCCCTCACGTGGCCGGTGCCCTCGGGCGAGCGGAAGGGCTCCTCCCCTCTTGATTCGAGGGGAGCAACTTCCAACGCAGCTGCGGGGGGAGGTGGAGTGGTCGGGTGGTCGGGAGGGAAGCCTCTATCTCCATGTCTAGGACTGGAGGAGGGGTCTTCTTTTCCCGTGGGGGCCTGTTTTTCTGCACCGGGCGGGAGGAGCTGAGGCCTGGGTGGGTACCACTTGAGGCTTGGTCTTGACCAGAGGCCTCTTCCTTTGACATAGGTCGAAGGAGATGGAGAGCATAAAAGTGTTGGACTTGTAGGAAGTCCTGAGGGAGTAGTCCCCAACCCGGAAGGCCAGCAAGGGCTCCAGGATGGAGACAAGCTCCCTCGGTAGTGACAAAGCGATGTCTCTCATTATGGCTAATGAGCTGGAGAGCAGGGAAGGACACGTGCGCGCTGTGCGATGTCCAAGCCGAGATGCTGTATACCAGTATCCTGTACTGTACCCTGGGGCAGTGTGTAACTGCTGTATTCCAGTATCCTGTACTGTACCCTGGGGCACTGTGTTACTGCTGTATACCAGTATCCTGTCCTGTACCCTGGGGCAGTGTGCAACTGCTGTATACCAGTATCCTGTCCTGTACCCTGGGGCAGTGTGCAACTGCTGTATACCAGTATCCTGTCCTGTACCCTGGGGCAGTGTGCAACTGCTGTATACCAGTATCCTGTACTGTACCCTGAGGCAGTGTGTAACTGCTGTATACCAGTATCCTGTCCTGTACCCTGGGGCAGTGTGTAACTGCTGTATACCAGTATCCTGTACTGTACCCTGGGGCACTGTGTTACTGCTGTATACCAGTATCCTGTACTGTACCCTGGGGCAGTGTGCAACTTCATGGCACCACCATAATATGGATATTTTTATGTTTCAGATCAAAGAGAAAGAGTATTTAAGGAAAAAGATGGCTTGCTCAATCGGCGGCGTGGTGCTATGCGAAGGCGGGTCCACCAGGTCAACGGACACAAGTTCATGGCAACAATTTTACGACAACCAACATTTTGCTCACTTTGTAGGGATTTTATATGGTAAGGATTATGAGAGTGAAATCTGTACATTGCTGTTACTCATTTAATACTTGACACATTTTAACACGTTTTAAGACTGGAACTTTTTTATCATTATGTGTTATAACATGTAGCTGTCTGATCTGCCTGGCACTGTTTGGGAAAACCCCGCCAGACTGGTTATCAATTTCTATTGGACAATAACACGATAAGACCAAATTGGGTCTCTTACGTTTATCATAGAAACTGCATTTGGGTATTCAGTTGAAATGCAAGTATACAATGTGTAGCGTTTGTGTTAATCAGGTCTATTCCCGTTGAACCGGGTCCGAGTGTGAAGTCAGTTCATTATTGACTTAGGTAGTTTATGGATAGTATATAAAAAAAGAAGCTTTTTGTGTGGTTATGTTTTAATAAAATTAAATGTCAGTCATTTTGAGATCTATTCAATTTTAATTTTGACCATGTTGACACTAGGGAAGTGACCTTCGAGACTGTCCTAGGTACAGGTTTGATGGGCACAGTGTAGGTTCCCAATTCAAACCATAGTGATTGTGATCAAAACAGTGTCAGTCCATTGTGGAAAGCACATTCTTTCACTTTTAGACTCTTTTTTTCCAGTGCACTAAAAATATCTGCATCAGTGCAGGGAGGCCCAAAACAATACATTAAGCTTATTATGCACACAATTCTATTGGTCAAATTGGTTAAGATAGTCACTGGTATTTTAACAAAATGTTAAACTTTTGCTGGTCTTGTTATTGTAGTTATTTAACTTGTATTTGTGCACACTGTGATTATATCAGAGGTATAACAATAATATGGCCTCTCAAAACATAACAATTTGTTAAACTGTGTGTGAAAACATGTTGTGTACAGTTGCTAAGATTGGAAGGTAACTTGTTCTGTGTAACATTGTTCACTTATTAAGGTAAGAATATGGAGAGCACTGTTGTTTTGTATTACGTTGTATTAATGCTCAATCAAACAACATTAAGACCTAATATAAGCATTAATATTCATGGAATCTTAAGCACAGCTGGATACATAAGCAAATATACAATGAATATATAGTAACAGTAGTAAAGCATCGTCAAACATGCAAATATGGAAGGTGCAAGATCCAATATCCAAGTTTGTGTGTTGCTTTCATTTGAGTTATAATTGATATGGGCATGATGGGACATTTTTAAATGTTGCATGTATATTATTCTCCCATGTGTGAAAATATAGGCATTTAACGATAGGAGAATACCAAGGGCTGTGTACATGGTGTAGGGACAAATCTGAGGACTGAATACACACAGTGCTTGTTGTGTTGCAGGGGACTTGGGAAGCAGGGCTACCAGTGTCAAGGTAGGTGCTCTCTACATCTTCCTTACAACATGTTGTAGCAAGAGGCAACGGTGGGCCTGTCATCTAAGGCACTATAATTCACTGTGCAGATTTGCATCCCATAGTGGTGAATTGATCTGCTGGTTTTGTGTTCGAATTCCAGAATTACCCTGACAGTGAACATTGATTTGTCAGCCCCATACTCATTGCCAACGGCTTTCACCAAGTTACAAGTGTCTGTGACCTGTGTAACCTAGGGCTGTCTGCCGACATTAGGCTGACCTGTGGTCATGGTGGTGATATAGCTGAAATATAATGAAAAGTGACAGTGAAAACCACTCGCTCACACATCATTTCACAATTTACGTTACTGAAACCTGCGGCCCATTGCCCATGGATCAAAGAAAGGTGTCGCCAATTTGAAGTACAGGTCTTAGGATGTACATTTTAAAGTATGATGACATTGATGATAATGGTCAGGAAATCTATTTTGGCTGTTTGCCAAAATAACAATTGAGATTTGTTTTTCTATATACTGAGTAATAACCTGTTTTGATAGTTGTAGTTCAGGGATAAATATTACTTTATGAAGTTGATGTATTAGAGGATTGCTGAAGTAAGGAGTAAACATCACTCAGTATGTAGTCTGTGCATCACCATCCTCAATGAATGAGGAAGTTTCAGTGTGTCCCCACTTGTGTTTCAGTTTGTACTTGTGTTGTTCATAAACGCTGTCACGAGATTGTGGTCACCAAGTGTCCGGGCTGCACCAAGGAAGGTGATGAGGTAAGTGAGGACAGCATCACACTTCACACTTTACTCACCTATTTATTCATGTGCAGCTGTGGTGTCTCAGTATATACACCTGGAGAAAACTTTAAGCTCCACCTGTCTATATGTCCACCTGTATTGTTTGGAACCACCACAGGGCTAGAATGGTTCTATGTTCAAGTTTGCATGTGGCACTCATTAAGATGTTCAGGTCTGCACTTTTGGAATTAGGAATTCTTTTGATCCATCTTCAAAACTCACTGAATCCAATTTCACCATGAGAAGAGCTATTATTTAGAAAGTTTGTCCCTTCCTTTTCACTGAGATTGATGATAATAAACATTTCCGTTTGTGAATCTTCAGGTTATCATGTCATTCATACTGTACTCTAAGCGTGTCCCCATGCTCATATACATTGATGTGGTTCAGGCTGTACACTAATGCATATTTACCCAGTTCACCAGTGTCAAATTAAATTTATTACTCAGTCATTAGAGATATTCCTGTTTGATAAACATACATCTGTCTTAAACATTGTATATTAACATCACTTACAGACTGAACTGTTTTTGGTCATCAGACAATCATTTGAATGGAGGTGTCGGTAGCACATTGCAACTGTGTGCAAGAGTCACTCAATCTCTGTTCCCAGATGGATAATCTACTCCCAATGTGGACACTACTAATTTTCACTAAATTCCATGTGGTGCATACACGTAATATGTACTTTGGTATTATTGACATAGTTTTTTCAGTTACCTGTGATGTATTGCAGGACTAGAAACAAATATGTTTGAAATAGAGAGAGTATACGGACTGTCATGTTGCAGTATTGCAAGCATGGTGACATGGCAAGTTTCAGAGCATCACTAACAAACAAAACATATTGGAGCATCATCACTCTATTCATAGTCGTGTCTACTTACCTCATTCTGCAAAGGAGAGGAGTTCACCAACAACCAAATGGCAGTTGTTAGAAATGCGCATAGAGCAAATGGTGCTCACCAGGTTTTCAGGTGTATATTAGGATGACGAGAAATTCCTCCTAGATTTAGTAACGTCACTTGTCCATTACCTCCAGCTGTTGAATCTGCCAGTGAAGAAGTGTTTTGTGTATTATTGTCTCGCAACTTATAATTGATTCTTGATTGTATTATCAATATGTCTGCCATGAATTTGGCCATTTTGTTGTGTTGTCAGTGACACTAGGCCGACTGCTGACAATTCTCTGCTCCCAAACCACCTGGTGAATTGTTTCTCCATCACTGTTTCAGGCCACGGGCACAAGGTTCAATATCAACGTTCCTCATCGGTTTTGTGTCCATAGTTACAAGCGTCCCACATTCTGTGACCACTGTGGGTCACTTCTCTATGGGATCATAAAGCAAGGCTTGCAATGTGACGGTCAGTACAAAAAGATTTTTAAACCTGTTACATCTATGTTTACCATGATTTTTGTAATAATCAAAACAAAATGTCGTGAACTTATATTTGTGATAGAACAAATGTTTTATGTAAACGCCTACCTTAAGTTTTGTTGTATTGTTTATGTTGAAGTTTTTAGGTAAATACAATGATTACCTAACACTTAAAAGAAAGTATCCAGGATTATTATGGTATGTAAATATGTAATTGAGCCTCAGTCGATTAAGACCGGTGTGTGTGTGTGTGTGTGCGTGTGTGTGTGCTATATAAGAGTTCATTATGGTTAAGGAAAGTAATTTAAGACACCTATCTGTAAGTATTACAAATCCATTTGTCTCAAAGATATCGCTGAATACAAGAAAATAAGAAAAATATCAATCTCCTTAAACATGTTAAAATCAGATCTTAGTTCTCGCTACCACTAAAAAAGGATCTGAGGACATCCCATTAGGGTTCATGTCAGAACGACCTTTCATCTGACCAATCAGAGCGTCGCTTACCAGATCATGAAAGTGACAGTCGGAATGTGATTTCTAATCAAGCAACCTCGAAAACTTTAACACGGGATATTCCGAACGATAGTTACAGGCTTAACAACTGAATCCATACAATCTAGACCATCTATTAGCCATTCCAGAATGTTCTTTTGTACAGGTTTCAAATCTTTAATCGAGAATTGGTCAAAATATGTTTCGAAGCGTAGTCACCAGTTTGAAATTAGTGCCGTAAAGCACGAGAAAGCTGCCTTCTGTTTGGCTAATGTCAACTTCTTGTCAGTCATTCCATTGGTCGGTTAAAGTTCGCGCAAGGTCGGTCTGACTTGATCCGTAATGGGGTGTTCTCTGATCTTTGTTTAGCATTGGCGAGAACTAAGATCTGATTTTAATTAGATTGGGAAAATATGGGATCGTCACATTATGCACAAGAAAAAACTATGTGATTTCTACATGAAATAGGTGGAGAGAATAATGGTAGATGTACATTCTTTGTTGCAGCATGCAAAATGAACATCCACAAACGTTGTCAAAAGAATGTGGCCAATAACTGTGGTATTAATGACCGGATGCGGGACATGGCCCAGATTCTGCATGACCTGGGAATCTCAGGAGACAAACTCAGTGGCAAGCCCAAGAAGGTTTGTGTGTTGCCATTATATCATATGACCAGTGAGTGGTCAGTCTTTGTTCTCTCGCACATTCATTCATGAAGGCAGAAAGACAGTTGTAGTTTCTCTGTGACCTCTTTTCTGTCAATGGTATTATGAAAATTAATGTCTGCTGTTAACTTTACTATATTTTGCACTATTTTGTTTCACAACATGGTTTTCAATCCATGAAATAACTTACTGTATAAAGGGAGGTAACAAATGTTTAAGGGTTAAATGGGAATCAGAGTTACCTCCCTTCTATTTTCTGAAGTAAATACATTCAATTAATATTCCTTTGTCAAATATCTTTTAAATTGAAAGCTATCAATTTTAGACAAATTTCTTCAAGCTGCTATTGTTGACATTTATTCTTCATGAATGTACATCCCATTGTTGAAACTTGGAACATATTCACTGTAAGACCATGTGTTTACTATTAGGTAATTTGGTGTTTTGTAAGGAAACACTTGATGTTTTCAATATCAGTGTTAAAATTGTCACTGTTGTTTTTGAATTTGGACAGTAATATTCACTTAACATGTAACATAATTTTCCATGTTCAAATGCAGAAAAAGAAGTCTTTTTTAAAAATCTTTTCTACCCTTTGGTAACAGAGAAGTCATCCAATATAAATTATAGTTTATGCATGATTGCTGTTGACTGTAGATTTTATTATTCAGTTGTTACTTACAAACTTGGAGATACACACAGTGATTCGGGAGAATTACATCTTTATTGAAAATGAAGTGCACAGTTTCTCAAGGTGCTCTAGGATGGACACCAGTGTGAGGATGCCGAGTTTAAAACACTAGTGTTCATACTTAAAACAGTGGCATATTCTCAGAAAACACTAGTGTTCATGTTAGAAACACATACAAAACATGTGCAAAACTGTTGACGTGCAATGATGTTTTACAGTGTTGTGCTTTTCAGCCCTCATTTAGTGAGTCTCCCAACAAGAGTGCTGCAACAGTTCATGAAAGATCTTACTCATCACCAATACCTGCCATGCCAGATGCATGTAAGTAAACATCACAACAGCATTCAAAAACATGGTGGACATACATTTTGAAAGTTGTGTAGAACACCTACTGGTATATGAATTGTTATTTTTGAGTTTATGGAGGTTTTGTTTCCATGAAGAAGCTGACGGTTGAAGTGAATGTGCCTGTTGCAGATGAGGATGTGTTAATGGAAGCAGGTCGTCATACATTTATGGGGGACACGTTGATGGTGTCATCCACTAATGACCACCAGAGAGCCAGGAGTCCATCACAAGAGCGTGGGGCACGCATGCGTTACCATCTCACAGACTTCAACTTTATCAAAGTTCTTGGGAAAGGAAGTTTTGGGAAGGTAGGATCATGTGTATCATACAGTCATATTTAACATGTTAAACAAAGTTCTTATTCCTTTTACTGCTAAATTGATATCTTACTGTCACACTTTATGTAGATCACATTAGGTGGCCAATTGTTACTCGAAGCACCGCAAAACACAAATGAAAACATCATTGTTCTTATTGCGGGTTGAAGATTTCACTGCATATAACTTCTGTGCATATAACTTCTATGTAATTTTTATTAATATTGTATAACTTGTTCAAGTAACATTATGGCTGAAATATTGCTGACATGATTTAAATCAAACTCACTCACTCACTACTGGTAGTTTGAAAAACTGGGTTGTCACAGAATTGTCATCATTACTCTGAAAGCAGATGATGGTAATGTTAACCCATGTTGTGTTGAGCAGGTGATGCTGGACCAGTAATGTTAACCCATGTTGTGTTGAGCAGGTGATGCTGGACCAGTAATGTTAACCCATGTTGTGTTGAGCAGGTGATGCTGGACCAGTAATGTTAACCCATGTTGTGTTGAGCAGGTGATGCTGGACCAGTAATGTTAACCCATGTTGTGTTGAGCAGGTGATGCTGGTCCAGTAATGTTAACCCATGTTGTGTTGAGCAGGTGATGCTGGTCCAGTAATGTTAACCCATGTTGTGTTGAGCAGGTGATGCTGGTCCAGTAATGTTAACCCATGTTGTGTTGAGCAGGTGATGCTGGACCAGTAATGTTAACCCATGTTGTGTTGAGCAGGTGATGCTGGTCCAGTAATGTTAACCCATGTTGTGTTGAGCAGGTGATGCTGGTCCAGTAATGTTAACCCATGTTGTGTTGAGCAGGTGATGCTGGTCCAGTGATTTTAACCCATGTTGTTGTTTTCATGCAGGTGATGCTGGCTGAGTGCAAGGGTACAGATGAGGTGTTTGCTGTGAAAGTGTTAAAGAAAGATGTGATATTACAAGACGATGATGTGGAGTGTACAATGACAGAGAAGAGGATACTGGCTCTGTCGGCTAAGCACCCCTTCCTCACTGCACTACACTCCTCTTTCCAGACAAAGGTATGTGCTCCATGCTGACACTTTCAACTGATGCTTATGTTATTGGCATATATAGTCAGCAGCAGACTGGAACTGTTGCATTCTGTGAACTTCATGCAAGGTGAGCACCAGGTGTTCATCTACTCTTAAGGCAATATATGTCTGACCTCGATCAAGGGGAGTCTGGATGTAATAGCATGTTATTGTTAAACTAGACAGTGGCTAATGAGCCAATGACAGGTTATCACCCCACTGGATACTCGTTGTTTGAGCCTTGATATGGCTTGTGTTTTGCAGGAGCGCTTGTTCTTCGTGATGGAATATGTCAATGGAGGCGATCTCATGTTCCAAATACAGAGAGCTCGCAAGTTTGACGAGCCACGGGCACGCTTTTATGCTGCTGAGGTGACACTAGCGCTCATGTTCTTACACAAAAATGGAATTATCTATAGGTAAGTCTAGTTGCAAGTGTTGAATACCAAGGGTAATAGACGGACAGTAGACTTACAAAAGTTTTATCAAACGTGGGGGACCTATTCTTGCCATGGAATTCCTGGTGGGAGACAAACATGGGGGACCTATTCTTCCCATGGAGAACCTATTCTTGCCATGGAATCCCTATTCTTGCCATGGAATTCCTGGTGGGAGACAAACATAGGGGACCTATTCTTGCCATGGAATCCCTGGTTGGAGATAAACATGGGGAACCTATTCTTGCCATGGAATCTCTGGTGGGAGACAAACATGGGGAACCTATTCTTGCCATGGAATCTCTGGTGGGAGACAAACATGGGGAACCTATTCTTCCCATGGAGGACCTATTCTTGCCATGGAATCCCTGGTGGGAGATAAACATGGGGAACCTATTCTTGCCATGGAATCCCTGGTGGGAGACAAACATGGGGGACCTATTCTTCCCATGGAGGACCTATTCTTGCCTTGGAATCCCTGGTTGGAGATAAACATGGGGAACCTATTCTTGCCATTGAATCTCTGGTGGGAGACAAACATGGGGAACCTATTCTTGCCATGGAATCCCTGGTGGGAGAAAAACATGGGGAACCTATTCTTGCCATGGAATCCCTCTTAGGAGACAAACATGCAATATTAGAAATATATCTGTGCTGTACAAATAATTTTAGAAATATTGTTAGATACCCAGGTACTGCGATATGTAATTGTCAATTGATTGGACCTGCATCTATGTTAAATGCAATTGCAATGAGCAATCTCCCTTGTGACCAAGGTATGCATTCCATAAGCAGCTGAAATCAGAATAATGCTGTTACTATTTATGTTTACATACTTAAATATGTTTGATTGAAAATGGCAAAAAGGAATTAAATTATTAAAATATACCCCAGTAAAATATATTTTTTAACTTATCCTGCATTACTCCTTCATGCATTTATTGCTGTTTTCTGACAGAAAGACGAACTGTGTGAGATCCAACTGCTGAAGAAAAGTTGTTCCAACCAGTAGAGGCAGCACCCTCGCACAGTCGGCACGTGACCTACCATTTGGAATTTCCACGGCCCCGTGGCTTTTCACACGGATCACTGACCTGTGGCCACCTACTTACGCCTGAGGAATGTCAACTTCGAGTCCTACATCTATGTCTGTCTCCTCAACAATCATGACTCGGAGTTGCTACTTCGCAACAGTAATTTTACCCTACGACTTTTCCATTAGCTGTGGTCCAGAGATCAACTCCACTGGCACAGCAACAATCTTGAACTAGAAGCTCTCATCCTGGCCGTCTCCTACCGGCAGAGCACTCTCCCTCACGCCCAGTTGACCATCTCCACAGACAACATCACCGTGGGGTGGTGTCTGAGGAGTCAGGGTACTCTCCACTCTCAGTCCCTGTTAAACCAGACCTTCCGATTCTTCGACAGATTGGACCTGCAATTCCTTGTTCAACTCATTCCAGGTTGTGAGAATGTTCTGGCAGACGCTCTGTCCAGGCCGGACAAGGTGGCTCCCACCGAGTGGCAGCTTCACCCAGAAATCTTCTCCAGGATTTGCGGAACGATCGATTCCCCAAACATGGATCTATTCACTACATCTCAGAACTGCCAGCTGTCAACTTAGATTTCACTGGGGCCGGATCCGGGAGCAGTGGCATTAAACACATTCTGCCTCCAGTACTCCTTACCAGGGTTCTTCAAAAGATCCAGGCCACATGAAACCAAACACTGATTTGGTCGCAACTTGGTGGCCAACCAAAAGTTGGTTTGTAAACCTCCAAAACCTCGCCAGAGACAACCCTCTTGAACTTCCGTCGTGGCCCAATCTTCTGTTCCAACCACACAGTCGGTTGCAACACCCGAACCCCACACGGTTTAGTCTGCACACTTCGCACATCTGCAGAAAGCCCTAGAAGCCAAGGGCTATACAGCTAGAGTGATCAAGGCTATTGCTTTAGCCCATCTTCCATCTACACAGGGATTGTATAATGACGAATGGTGTTCTTTCCAGGCATTCTGCTCAGACAAACACCAGGATCTGATGACAGCATCACCGCAGTTCCTGGCCGAGTTCCTCCTATACTGAAAGGTCTTCAGCAAACAAACAAGCAAACAAATCCTTCTTTACTTGCACAGCACACATTGAAAGGCTCTACCATCTCCACATGCTTGGTCACCATCAACTCTGTTCTTGCCATCCCGAACAATCAGAGAATGACGAGCTGCAGTTGTTCTGTCTTGAAGACCAGAAAGCCAAGTTCAGACCTCCTGCATGGGATCTGTTTGTTTGTTTGTTGTTTAATGCCGCATTCAGCAATATTCAAGTCTGTAAATAATCGAATCTGAACCAGACAATCCAGTGATTGATATCATGGGCATCAATCTATGCAGTTGGGATCGATCACATGCTTCAACGAGCCTGACCACCCGATCCCATTAGTCGCCTCTTACGACAAGAGTAGTCGCCTTTCACGGCAAGCAAGGGTTGCTGAAGACCTATTCTACCCTGGATCTTTATGGGTCACTTGGGATCTAAATGTGGTCTTACAGACCCCTCGGACGGCTACCTTTAAACCACTCAACTTGTCTTCTTTTTAAGATCTTACCAAGAAAACGGTGTTTCTCCTGGCTTTGGCTAGCTTCTCAGGTCAGTGAGCTACATGGCCTTGATGTCTCCTGTGTCCAGTTCGGAAGCGGCACTCATGGCGCCGTTCATCTTGGACTGTGCTGGGACTTCATTGCAAAGAATCACCTCCCAGACAGAATACTGTTTCCCTATGGCTCCGGGCGGTCATCCTCCAAGCTTATAAAGCCATTGGTTTAGACCCACATGAGATCAGGGCGGTCGCATCAACCATGGCTCTTCACAATAAGGCTGTTATTGCTATTTGACACTTCTTCTCCAACCACTACCTCTGTGATGTAGCCTTGGAAGATGTTGCCAGCGTTCACAGTTTTGGTCCCCTTGTTGTAGCCCAACAGGTCACCAATCCCCAACGCCGCTGATTCTCTGATACCCTGAGTGGGGTCCATCGACCTCTCTGGTGTTTATCACCCCAGACTAGAGGGCTCTACTACGTTTCGCATTCACTCTTAGGTCAGATGTAGTTTTTGGCTACCCGCCTCATTCTATTTCTGTTTCCTATTCGGGTTTTCCTCTCTCCATCGACTCTCATTTCCTTTCGACAGGAATGGTCGTAGATGTTCCGGTCATCACTTGATAAAGTAGACACAATTTATGTTAGTTTTCTTTTAGTGAAATCATGGAGGTTTTTGGAGAGGATTTGGACATTGTCCCAGTTGATGTTGTGATTAGGACAGTTGCTGATATGGTCCGAGATGGCTGATTCACTGTTCTTATTTGATGGTTGAGGTTTTGTGCTCTTTGATTCTGGTGTTGAGGGGGCGGGATGTTTCACCTACATAAAATCAAGAGTGAATCTGCCATCTAGGACCATACCAGCAACTGTCTTAATCACAACATCAACTGGGACAACGTCCAAATCCTCTCCAACAACCTCCATAATTTCACTTAATGAAAACTAACAGAAGCAGTCCACAATCGCCGCCACAAGCCATCAATCAACAGAGATCAAGGCTATTTCATCCCATCCGCCTACTATGAACTAATTAAGCAATAATCACCACACCATGTGAACTTATCCTGTTTTACTGGCTTCATGTCCCATTGGCTTTCACCCATGTGTTCTCTGTCCGTCATGTTGTGACAGTATTATCCTTCTGTTGTCATCACTTACTCGTGTTATCCCACTCATGCATGCAATTTTCGTTACTGTTAACCCTCTACTGTTAATCCTCCACCTTCTATATATATTCTGTACAATGTCCCTCATTCAGTCTTGCTTGACAATGGTATAAGGATCTATACCAAAACGTTGCTTTTTACAGTATTAAAGAAGTTGTTATCTATAAATTGTGTCTACTTTGTCATCCGACAACTTCTATGTAATACCTATCAAACGGGTTCATCAAACCTTGACAAGGTTTTCTTATGGATCACATCTGAAGGTAGGCCCACCTGCTGTGCCATCTGATAAAGATGCAGTAAGGAGTAATGCAAGATAAGTTAAAAAATGTTTAGTAAAATCTAAATAGTTTTTACTTTTGTATACTTATCCTGCATTACAAAGTCTAAGTGCCCTCTCTTCACTACCCTGCCTCCCCACAAAGTTTCAGATGTTGTGTTTCCAGCAGTTATGTGTATTGATGTGACGTCATAACTTCAGTCACGTGCGGACTGTGTGAGGGTGCTGCCTCTACTTTTCTTCAGCAGCTGGATCTCACCCAGTGCATCTTTCTGTCAGAACAGCAGTAAATGCATTAAGGAGTAATGCAGGATAAGTATACAAATGTAAAAAATGTTTAGATAAAATTTCTATATCTATTCCTTACTTTGTTCCTTGACAGAGATTTAAAATTAGACAACATTCTCCTTGATGCGGAAGGCCACTGTAAGATTGCTGACTTTGGTATGTGCAAGGAAGGAATGTTCGAGAACAGAACTACGCAGACATTCTGTGGGACGCCAGACTATATTGCTCCAGAGGTGAGACATTCAGTAGCAAGAATAGGAAGAATATCTTCGGGATGCTTTTTTAAGTTCCAAATCCCCTATGGGGACACCTCGGTTTGCGGCACCTATTGTTCTAGGTTAAAAATTACCCAACCATTACTGACAAGTGTACAATAGAGGGATTATGAGGATTAAAAAGGGATTTAAATTAGGGCAACATGACTTTTGTTATTTTATTTCTCATGTTCATACAGCATACATTATAAATCATACATGTGTTCATACATACAAAATATATAAACTTAAAGTCAGAAATTAAATTAATTATTTACACTTCACATACATTTTAACTCACAAACCAATAAATCTTGCCACAGAATCAGCATATTCTGTTGGTGACTTGAGCCCTGCCAACAACTCCTGCTTTTCCCTCTCAATACCGCTATCCACATTGCGGTACTTCCTCCTCTTTGGATCCAAATTTGGAGGAAGTTGCCCACCAGCCTGGATTTGCAGGAGCAGTGACTCTACAAAACACTGTTCTTTTTTTATAATGTCAATGAATTTGAATATATTTGGATTTGGATTGGTTCAACATGATATGAAACTCACGTTTGACACTGATTATACTGAAAAGTGTTCACCAATTCGTGTCAGCCACGCGTCACCGTTAATGAAGCAGGGTTCACTGGTCCCTATAATCCTGTAGATAAACATCTAAATTGCTGGCACATTTAATCTCTTATTCAAACATTCAGGGTGCCGGCAAACTGAGGTTAAACCTCCCCTACAAACCATGTTTTTGTCAAAAGATCACAATAGTGTTAATCTTGGATTTAGGAGTTCCATGTGTGTCTGGGTGTACGGGGATTTAGTAGAAGAATGGGCTTGTACATCTTGAGACTACAGGACTGTACATGACTATGCAGCTTGGAAAATCCTGTACACCCTACAATTGACATATGTAACAATTTTATCATTACAAGTTTCAGAGAATTATCTCTGTGAAATATTTATGTGACAATTAGTTCTTCTTGTGCTGGCTATAACATCCTCAGTATGGCAAACAGGGTCAGTTCTAATATGACGAGCGCTGGGATGTAATACCCATACAGGCTGGCCAGCTGTTTTGTATGGGTTTTTACAAGTTAGCAAGTGGCAGTCAGACAGCAAGAGTATTGATGAAGCTTCTTTAAACAATCAAAAACTCGGAATATGATGTTTTCCATTATGTTAACTGTTGACATTTTATTCATTTGCTAAGCTAAGGCTGTGAGAGAAAGTGATGTATATTGTGTTTGCTAGATTCTGCAAGAGCTGGAGTATGATGCGTCTGTGGACTGGTGGGCACTGGGGGTGCTCATGTACGAGATGATGGCAGGCCAGCCACCGTTTGAGGCAGACAATGAAGATGACCTGTTTGAGTCTATACTTCACGACGATGTGCTCTACCCGGTCTGGCTCAGCAAGGAGGCAGTAGCCATTCTCAAAGGGGTGAGAATTTTCTTCTGCATTCAAGACTGTCAACTTATCATATCCCAATGGGAACCTGGATTAGAATAGCTCCCCAACACCCTATTGCTGTCATCAGAGGCGACTAAATTGGTTCGGATGATGGATTTGGTTGATTGCATGTCACATTATACCTTGATGGCATGGACGTAGCTAATTATAATATTGTTACTGACATTTGCCATGATGTAGCTAGAATACTGCTGATTGGGGCATTAAACAACATATAAACAAGCAAGCAAATCAACCAATCTTGCTACAAGAAATGTGATGACATGTGATTATTCTGTTTCAGTTTATGACAAAGAACCCAGCAAAGCGACTAGGCTGTGTTAAAACCCAGGGCTGTGAGAAAGCTATTCTCATTCACCCGTTTTTCCATGAGAAAATTGACTGGGAGGCATTAGAACAGCGGAAGGTGAAACCGCCCTTCAGACCAAAAATTGTAAGTACAATTTCTCTTCCATGTATGTTTCATAATAGCAACAGTAACAGAAGACTAGCAACAAACACTCCTGCAATATTTAAGTAAAACAAAAAATCCTCTTGATGAAAAGAACATTTCAAGCATTGCATGTTTCTTTTTTTTAACTATGCCCTTTAGTCACATCCATTGCCACTCCTTCTTCAGTTCTTTTCTGAATGAAATGCTTTGTGCTTTACAGAAAAACAAAACGGATGCCAACAACTTTGACCGGGACTTCACGTCGGAGGAGCCTGTGTTGACACCGATGGATCCAACCATGGTGAAGTCCATTAACCAGGAAGAGTTCCGAGGATTCTCGTTCATCAACCCTGACTACGGCAAGCTGGACCTAGAGGGCGCCACAGGCACATGTGCTGCTGCCTCTTCAGCTGTGGGGACAGGGCACTAGTGTCTCCCACCCCTATCTACCAGCACCCCTCCCACAGACAGACCGACAGACAGATGGACACACAATGGCCCTACATAGTTATTTATTGAATCCCAGTTCACTCTGAGCATTGGAGGTCCTGAGATGTATGTTTGAACTGTGAAGCCGTCTCTCTGAAGGGCGGACAAATCCAGCCGCTCTGTCCTTCAGCCACTGCGGATGGCACTCTCTCCTGTATTTATTGATTCCATGGCCTCAGAATCACTCCTGATATCTTCATGCTGTGTAGGAGGTATGGAGGCTCAGATGGAACTGTTTTAACTTTGGTTTATTGTCTATCAACTGTTGGACGGCTCCACCACATAACATGTTTATTTATTCAAATCAAGTCTTCTTTGTTTTGGGTTTTTCTTCCTGAGTGAGAATGAGTCAGTTTGATCCCGTTGACCACTGATAGTTAAGGCTTTTGTTATTTCACATGATATTAAGTTTATGGTGACTCTAAGCCCTGTGTTCATTTTGTTATGACTGATTCCTCTAAGGTATCAAGTATTACTTGTCATAATACATGCTCAGCATTTCTTCTACATACAGTTAATGAGGCTGCAGGCAAGTGTGGCCGGTGTCTGCCCAATGTTTAAGAATCATGGAATAATGGGATTCAGAGCTGCAGTGATTGTTCAACCAAGTTGGTGAATGATGTTGGCCTCATTTCCTGAGTCCATTAAGACAAGGCGGTTTCAGACTCTGGGATGCTAGATCTCCCAGCTCCCTCCTTTTTGCAGCATTTCTGTCGCCTTCAAGTTTTTCTTCTTTTCTTTAACTTTGGTGTTGAGCCTCTTAGATTTGATAATGAGCTATCAGAGAAATCTGAGGCAGCATTTTATAATAAATAACCTTCAAATAATTAAAGAAAATGCATAATTATAGCCTCTACTTGTCCCCTACCCAATATATTTATTCTCCAGGAAGATGTAAATCAATAGTGTTCTGTTGTATATGAGAATGTTATTCTTAAAGCTGTACAAATCCAGTGATGTAAGGAGCTTTGCATTTGAATGTTCTATTATGGCATAAAATGTCAGCTAACCTCTTTTATGCTAAGTCCAATTTTTTGTGCAAGTTTGCCTGACAACCGTCATTAAAAATCTCTCATTTCTCCATTGTTAATGAAAGTTGGTGGAAAGCCTGTTCAATTTGCCAAATCATAATATACAATCTGTTGTTCAGTGTCCATGCATGGTTGACCTGTTGGCTACATATCAATGTGGTGGCCATCTTGCAATGTGACCTATTTTTTACATTTAATACTGTTATCTCAACAACTCTCCCCTGGTCTTTTTGACAAAGATTATCCTTGCATGGTTGAGACACTTCCGACTGAATGTAGTGAACTTGGTAACCACACTGATCAGTACAAAGTAAGATTTGTCCTCTTCTGCTAATGTCTTTTTATTCATTCATTGACTACCAAACACTACACATTTAGATGTAATTTTATCCTTCCAGGTTAATTCCTATTTTATGAAAAAAAGTATTCCATAGAAGATGATGACTATTCATAGGAATCCTGCTTTGCCATAAAGCCCAGGGCTAGTATTGTCATATTGTTGCAAGATGTCCTTCATCTAATGCATTGTCAGAGTACTGACTTTTCATGTGCAATATGGGTATTTTAGCATCAAGACAGTTGTGTTCCTGTTATTATTATTATTATTAATAATTGTTTATGAAAGCTGTAGCTATATGCATATTAAAGACTCTATATTCAAGTTTTCATGGAAACAGAATGACGATGATCTGTAACACGATATTCCTGGCCCATCTGTGAGTATGGCCTTGTGCTGCATTTGTCAACTCATATGTTTATTTAAAACTCATATTATTGAGATAAACATTATTTTACTATTTTTCCTTGAAATATTGCTTTTCTCTTTAATATGCATTTGGCATGTCATGAGAAATAAGTTTTTCACAGGAGTGCACTATCTTTTTTGTTTCTCTATTATATATAATATATTGTGAATACAATGGCTTTTAGGCAGGCCTTGACTGTTGATTTTTTATGTGTAAATTATGAATATTTGTAAAAATGTTTGGTATGATACACCTGACACAAGTGACCACAGATAACCTAGGCATGTCCAATCTGCATTGTGTTGTTAGGCATGTGTTACTCGCTGATTGCACTAGGTCCCATCTCTCCTCTGTCTGTCTCTCTCTCTCCCTCTCTCACACACATACACACACTGAGATGGGGTGTTACTATTAACTACTTTTAACAGTATCTTATTGAGTCCTTCACAGGAACGTTGTGTGCATGTTGAACATGGTGTTGTGCAGAGACCAACCGTAGGGATGCAGTGAATCCCAGCAAGGGCATTAGTCTCAACATGGGATACTCAATTTACTAGGATCAAAATTGCTGATATTAACACTAAGTGTAATTTATTTCTGTATCTTGGAGGAAACATGCTGAATTCATTCATACTTTCTGAAAGATAATGTCTCCTCACCTAAACGGTAGATAATATGCTGATGGCTGCAAGTTGAGCAATCATGCATACATTGGACTCTATCTTTGTAGAATTATTAGAGATGCCTACTAGTATATCATTTATGTGCCAAAAGTAGCATTAAACCTGAAAGAGAATAATTCTGTTAGATTAATTTACCTAATAAAGGTAGAGATCAATGAATTTCTTCTATCATTTCATAGTAATGCCATCAACTGGATATCAAGTGAAATAAGTACTTAAAGGACACATCAGAATTGTTCAGGGTATAACAGGCTACCCTGTTAAAGGATAATATTAACTTCGTCCCATATGCTTCATGTTTTCAAATTGTTTGTTCATGAACTAAGTAATTTTTTGTCCTGTTAAACATGTCATTGCAGTTGCGAGAGAAAAATAATTTTTTATTTCAAAAGTTAAGGAAATGCAGTTCTGTGAGGTTTCTTAATCTCTGACCATCAGTATGTGATAGTCTCATTCTAGGTAGAAAAAGTTTGGTAAGTGAGAAGCTTAATATTTAATGTACTTGTTAGAAGTATGAATGTTTCAGGAGAAACCTGAAACCAGATGAACAACATTTGATATTTGACGATTGAAACACCTTGTTCTGTTGGAGCTCAATCTCTAGTCAACTTTTTCATTATTCATTAAGGAAATCTAATCCTGCAGCTATTCTTGGTGAGAATATCCCCGATTTGTGCAATATGAGACATATTTCCTACAAAGCCAGCATACAGAGGGTACCTTTATGACATATTGGCTTGCTCAATGTATAGTATTCCCAAGGTGCAAATCCATCATGGATATACTAGAACATATATGTATTTCTGGTTTAAGCAAAGTAAGAGCCAGATTGTGAACCACACCGTATTAAGTTGTTAAGTTCATAGCAGACTGTATAGGTGACAAGTATGTTGTTTCTGTGGTGAGTTGGGTCAGTTTCTGTTTTCACTGTTATGGAGCAAGGAATCTCCAGAGCAATCTATGGTAGGGCTGTGCAGCAAGCTCAGTTCCCCACCAGCAACACCTGATCTTCAGTTCAATCACTTCTGTCCACACATCACAAATATTTCAACATGGGTCTAAGATAAGGCCAGGGGCAGTAGGCATCATGGATGTTGCAGCTGGGACTGTATGCCCTCTGCTTGCCCTGCGCATCTATGTGGTGCAATACTCTCTCCTTGTCATGGTCTCATCTCGGAAGTAGTCATACCACTCAGGTAGTCTGTGCGGTGATGCATCTCTCCCTGCCTCTTGACACCTTCTTCACACCACCACTACAACAACCACCACCCGATCCCATATCCAACACAGCCTGTATGGTGATGCATCTCTTCCTGCCTCTTGACACCTTCTTCACACCACCACCACTACAACAACCACCACCCGATCCCATATCCAACACAGCCTGTATGGTGATGCATCTCTTCCTGCCTCTTGACACCTTCTTCACACCACCACCACTACAACAACCACCACCCGATCCCATATCCCACACCACACAGCCTGTATGGTGATGCATCTCTCCCTGCCTCTTGACACCTTCTTCACACCACCACCACTACAACAACCACCACCCGATCCCATATCCCACACCACACAGCCTGTATGGTGATGCATCTCTCCCTGCCTCTTGACACCTTCTTCACACCACCACCACTACAACAACCACCACCCGATCCCATATCCCACACCACACAGCCTGTATGGTGATGCATCTCTTCCTGCCTCTTGACACCTTCACACCACCACCACTACAACAACAACCACCACCCGATCCCATATCCCTCACCACACAGCCTGTATGGTGATGCATCTCTCCCTGCCTCTTGACACCTTCTTCACACCACCACCACTACAACAACCACCACCAGAACCCATATCCCACACCACACAGCCTGTATGGTGATGCATCTCTCCCTGCCTCTTTGACACCTTCTTCACACCACCACCACTACAACAACCACCACCCGATCCCATATCCCACACCACACAGCCTGTATGGTGATGCATCTCTCCCTGCCTCTTGACACCTTCTTCACACCACCACCACTACAACAACCACCACCCGATCCCATATCCCACACCACACAGCCCGTATGGTGATGCATCTCTTCCTGCCTCTTGACACCTTCTTCACACCACCACCACTACAACAACCACCACCCGATCCCATATCCCACACCACACAGCCTGTATGGTGATGCATCTCTCCCTGCCTCTTGACACCGTCTTCACGCCACCACCACTACAACAACCACCACCCGATCCCATATCCCACACCACACAGCCTGTATGGTGATGCATCTCTCCCTGCCTCTTTGACATCTTCTTCACAACAGACCGCCTTCATGGTCTAGTTGATAGAATGTCTGTGCTGCGAGCAAAAGGTCAGTGGTTTTGATCCCTGGCCACATGATACCAAAGGACGCTCAGACATGGTTCTTAGCATTAAGGGGCTAAAACAAGGATTAGTCTGGTCTGAGTCAAGTATACTGTGTGTGAGTCGGGTATGCATGTAAAACTGCTATATAAGTGCAATAATCTTGAAGGCAAGTTAAACCCCATTTCACCCCTTTACCACAACCACTGCCCCATTTCCCAAACCACACCCTGCAGTCTGTGTCATAGTGCATCTCTCCCTGTCTCTTAGCATACCAATCACCACTACAATAACAACAACCACCACACCACCCCAGTCAAATACAAGCCCAGTCGCCTGTGTGGTTGGTGCGTCTTTCCCTGTCTCATCTCCTTCACACACACCACCACCACAGTGGCCAGAGCCCATCAGCCGCCATTCATACATGCCATGGTGACAGCTTGTCCTCATCAACACAAGCTGTACAACAGATAGATTTCATTAACATTTCAGCCGTTTTCACTCAGTTGTGTTATATTGTATGCCAGACATGATCAGCCTAGGACATAGGAGGTAACCTTGTGCCAGCTAGTCAACAGTGACTTGGCGAAGCTTTGGGCACTCCCTCTTGCTTGCCAAAGAGATCAGATAGCCTTGATGGGTAGAATGTTTGCTATTAGTGAGTGAGGTTGCTATGGGGGCAGATACACACCAGCATAGGTACAGTGGGTAATGTGCAGTGCTGGAGCACTCTGTAGGACGACATTCATCATCATCACGCCTTTCATCCTGGAAGATCTGATAACATTGTTGTACTGCCTCGCAGCAAGCCAAATGTGATAAAACAATACAATAATTTTAGTCAATTTTTAAAGTAGTATAAATTGTGAATGTGAATACCATGTCTTTAATTATTTTATCTTGGCATAACATTGTCCTATTTTAACTCCACATTTATTTTGATGATTTATTTTACTCTGTGCACAAAGGGGTAATGTCAACAGTCAACTACACTGGCATGGAACAATGTCAAAATCCATTTTTTGTTGAGAAATAAAGTTGTGTGATGAGGCATATAAGGCATCAGTAAGTGTGTACGTATAGTGTTAATATTAAGTAAAACTGAAGACATCTTTCTCCTTCCTTGCATCAAGCATAGCCCTCCAAAAAGATTGTTGCTTGTTGGAGTGTATTTTGCACAATATTACACAGTATGCCAGACTGAAAGCCTATTTGTTGTTCCTTAATAAAATGTTTCTGTATGACATGCAAAATTTAACAGGCTTGAGCAAAACAGCTTGCTAAATTTCAGTTTCCATTGACATCCTATATTTGGCCATGGTTTTGTTCAAAAGAATCTCTGAAAATTGCATATGTGCTTTGATCTGACCAGGATACATTGGGAGGCTGGGTGCCCAGCAGCAAACCCCAGTTTCACTCAAGTACTTGCTCAGACCAGGGGTAAGGGCTGACCACACTCTTGAGGAGGAGGAGGATTACATCAACAGGTCATCAGGTGTCCAGTTGATTTTTCCTTAAACATATGGTATGACTTCACAATGGTATCAATCACCTAAAATGTTAAATCTTCTCCAGGTGACTACAGATCTGAACTTGAGTAATCCGGGTAGCCTGTATAATGAGTATTACAATGCTCCCAGTAAGGTGCAGTGTTGGAAGACTGGGGTGTTGAGCAGGAGAAGATCACACTGCCTGTTCCCATGCTATCAAGGCCAACAGAAACAAAATGGCAATTACAATTTACAGTATGGATACTGATTCAATTCCAATTATACCTTCATTATTTGTTTGAAGATCTTCTGACCAGTTACTTAATGACATTGAGTTGATCAACACCACCAGTCTTCGCTGATTTTGTTCCTTCTGCATTTGCCTCATTCTAAGTTTACTGATATAACAAAAAATGGCTTAAATTTGGCAGTTACATGGCAACATTTTTGTCGAATATTTTGATGTTGTTTGTAATACTTGTATGTCCTCATCCTGATTGGATGATGTCCGAAACTTATATTTTGTTTTAAACCTTTTTTAAAAGTTACACAATTTATCTAAAAATATAATTTAAAATGTTTATACTGAACGTTGAGCAACTTTAAAATATATATGAATAAATATATATGAATAATATATATATATGTTTAATGCTTGTCTAGGGATACTGAGGTCTTTTAACAAAAGCTGACATGCATGCAAGGTTATTGTGGCTCTCTGAGGGAGTATTTCCCACTTCCCACTCTGTGTGTCAGGCCCTCTGGTGGGAGCTTATGTGAGGTAGATAACTCTGCTATTCAGAGGTGAACTTACAATGAGGTGATATTTACTCATTTACTCGATCTTTATTGAAATTGGTGTCCTGCTACTGATGTGTTTCCATGTTGTTATTGTCGTATGCTATCTAGCAACAAGAGTGTGCCGTCACAGACTCTCAACTTGATAGAAAACAGTTTAGATCCACGTGTTACAGGCTAGTGACTGAAATAAATGCTTTTGAAATATAAACAGTGCTTGGTTCTTCTTCTGCAGTTGTCAGTACAGTTACATTACATTTGTGTGATCAACAACTGGGTAGACCATGGGGGCATTGAACACAACCCCCTTCACTCTTTTTCCTTAAATGAAACGCTGCTAGTAAGTTTCCTTGTCTAAATTTGTTGTGAATTTGGGAGGCCCAGTCCACTAGGCCATCACAATTTAATGTGCAGAGTAACATCCATTACTATTGCCAAGATCTAGTCATTTTGTTTTCTGATCTATTTCTATTTTTGGTGTGGCCTTTGATCTTCACATACATTCACTGCATCTCCCTAGAAACCAATGGGGGCCACAATTTACTGGGCAGAGTTGTGTACCTTAGAGTAGTGCCAGGATTTGATGATCATGGGATCGAATACAACGTTCACCCTGAGTTTTACTTTCTCACCATCATAACCATGCTATTGGTATGGGGTCTGTTTCACTACTGTGACCTGAACTTGCACCACATCAAGCTGGCACAAAGGGACATCAACTGAAAATACTCTTCTCCAGCGTTTGCTCTTTTTATCCTATGTAGAACAATGAGGATAGTATACCTCCCTGCTCTTCAACACTCGCTTTATACAGTGGAACAAAACTCGGAATATACTACACTAAACTATTGAAGAGTCATCCACATAAACGTTTACCATCACCAGACATATTGTGTTGTATAGAGCATACACCTGAAGGTGAATCGGTTGTTACAAATTACAGTAGAGACATTTTGTAATATTGGAACATGCATATTGTATGAAACTAATGAAATGACCGTGATTTTCTAATTGACCCTGTTCAGGCGCCGAAACGCTCTCGATCCTGTCATTTTGCACTAGTACTTGTTACCGGTCCGTTTAAAGGCAATACGGCATCACGGTCAAACGCAAACAGTAAAGCTGTTATGATAAGTTTTCTCTCTGAATCGGATCGTGGTCGGGCACTGTGACTACATGCGCTTGCTCAACGTCAAGTTGACAGGTGATTCAACATCACTCAAACCGTCACAGCAACAGGGGTTCAAACACAGACCCAACTGTGTAATTTTATTATCAGGTGAGCTCAGTGAAAGCTCTGTCCAGCAGGTTGAAGTAGTGTAGAATTATTGTCCAACTGCATGACACGTATTTACCATAATAATAAATGTGACTATAGTCTAGCAGAATTTGAGTTCCACCACTGAGCGACTTACAAAGCTTGAGAGATGGTCAGGTGGCATAGCTTTGTTTGCCGGTGGCTGAACTTTCATTTATTGATACCATGTATTTTTATTTTGTGTTCCGATGCGGCGTTGTATTTAAACTCCGACAATTAGCCAGTAAAATGAGCCTAGTGAGTGTGGAACATGTAGGGGAGGCCTCGGATACTTCAACACTGGATACTTGTGCCATCTCCTCTGCGGGTCAAGAACGCAAGCCTGGAGGCCCAACTTATACCTGACTGTGGAAGGGTATTAGGGCAACAGTCTATTCTTTTTAATCTTCTATGTAGATAATACTTTCACCTACATAGATAGCATATCCAATAAAAAAAGTCCCGATAAAGCCATAATTTTGGACATTGAGACATGAGCATGATATACAGTATGACTGTAATACTTATTTATTAATAATCATTTCACATTTCACATTTCAAGAGGCCATAGCATGCACAGTACGTCACTGTATCCTTGGACAAGGTTATGGACTCAACTTGTCCCGCTATGATACTCTCACAGTTGTTGACTATGATGTGGAATGCCCATTAAGCATCTTCAACACTTACTTGGCAAATAGAATATATCATGAACATGTATATGAATAAAATTAGTTTACTGCAATCACCTAAACTGTCGAGTAAAAGAGACGTTACCAATCATCATTGTTTGTTTCTTAAAAAAAGTACCAATGTCAAGGAAGAGGCTTGTATTGTAGAAAGTCATGAATTATCAACATCATTACAAGTTACGCCCTGAATGAGAACAAAACTGAAGGTATTGTGCCCACAGTTTGGAGGATGGGGTCGATTGTCCAGTAAACGATCAACCATCAAGACTGAAATCAGCACATCAAACTCCCTTTAGTTCTTCAAGATGTCATGCTTGTCAGTCGGTATCATGTTTGCCTACCACGAGCATCAATGTGTGCCGAGCTCGACGATTCCTTCGCAAAAGATGTGAGATTTGATGCCATTCTGCTGGGAGGCCTGTGCTAACTGATCCGTGTTATAAGGGCGACCTGGTCGTACTTTAATTTGACGGTCGTCTTGATCCCACAAGTGTTCTGTGAATGATAAATCTGGTGATTGTGCTGGCCAAGGCAAGATGTTGTATGTTGAAAACAGGTTCCGTGGATTCTGTTGCAAGAACGATAGCACAACAGGGTAGAGAGATTGGTCAATGTAACGCTGTCCAGTGATGGTTTCCATCCAAAATCACCCGCTCTCCCATGCTTTAGCCAAAACTCCTTGAGACGTGGTCATGCGTTGCTCTTTAGGGTGTATCATACCAACAGCTTGTTCTCTCCGTTGTGGGGTTAATCATGTTATTTGTCACTATCCAACGGTTTGAGGGGAGTAGAAAATAGGGTACATATGGCCTCCATCTGCTTGAAAAATAAATCAGCCTCAGTAAGAAGTCTCGACCTCAATATGGCCATCCTCACCAATACAGAATATTTCATGAGCAAGGCCATAATCTTTGACATACAAACATGACCATGAAAGGCAGTATGCATGTAACCCTTATTTATTAATAATCATTTCAAATCTTCCAATTCAAGAGCCATAATAGTTGTTGACTGTGATGGAAAATGACCACTAAGCATCATATTCCCTAACTTGGAAACTGGCGAGCAAAAGAAACGTTCACAATCAACATTGTTTGTTCCTAAACAGAAAGATACTTGTATGGTCGAAAGACAGAATTAAAAACATCATTCCAAGTTTGCCTCACACGTACCCTATTGCAGTTTGAGATGCATCAGTTGTGAGGACGAATGGTTTGTTTTGGTCGGGATATGCAAGGATGGGGGCTGTTGTTAGGATTTGCTTGTTGGCATTTGATGAAACATTCGAAAGACGCGTCTTTTTTCAGAAGGTTGTATAGAGGGGAGGCGATGCCAGAAAGGTTTGCTGCAAATTTGTGATAATACAAGGCGAAACCTAAGAAATGACACTCGTCATGGACATTTTTAGAGGGTGGGATCTGTGTGACTGAATCTATTTTTGAAGGATCCACATGGGTGCCATCTTTGCTGAAGATCTGCCCTACAAGAAGCAACTTTACATTTGCTTGGTTTTAGAGTGTGCCCTGCTTTCATCTTTTGGAATACTGCCTTGAGGTGATTCAGATGTTCCAAAAACGTTTTAGAAAATATTATTTTATCTACATATATTAGTATGTAACGCAAATTATTCTTTATTGCCTCTGAAATGATTTTGCAGAAATGCCATAAGAGCATTTTGAGGCTTTAAGGGAGGCGATTGCATCCAAAAACACTATCCTGTGTAATTTAAGCCTTCATGTGTGGTATTTGCCAAAAGCCACTAGCACAAACAACCACACTAAAAATATTGGCTGAGGTGGTAGAGGGGCAAATATAGCTTTGGTAACTGCATTGATGCGTCTATAATCTAAGCAAGCAGTAGCAGCTATTAACCATGACAATGGGCGAGTGCCATTGAGAAGAGCTTGGCTGAATGATATTCGCTTCAAACATGTCTTGCACCTGTCTGGAACATTCTTTCTAATGGATGCATTTTGCCTATAAAAGGGAGTTTAGTGGGTCTGGTGTCACATGTTTCGATTTTGTGATGATGTAAGTGAGTGTGTCGTAATTCTGACCAATCTGAAGCCAAAGCTGATCATTGTGATTGGAGAAATTGATTTTACCGTGTAGTTGGACTTTCAATATTTTAAATATGCTCTTTGGAAAAAAAGCTCCACGACGTACAGGGGTATTGTTATGGTGCATGACTGGTCATGGTGTCGGCCAAGCCGCCGCTTCACCAATGGCTTCGATGAACTATCGCCTGTCTCCCGTCCATCCAGTGTGCCTAATAACGGACCATTAGCCTGGAGACTGTCATTCGGCTACAGCCAAAACTCCGTGCAACGTGGTCATGCGTTGCCTCTTGATGTATCATACCAATGGCTTGTTCTTTCACTACGTTAATCTCAGCATGGTTTTTGTCACTGTTCAACGGTTTGGGTGTGAATGACAAGTACATCGTTCTTTTTATATCGATATCTTTGTAGGCTAGAAGTTTCACTTCAAGCTCATGTTCCACTGATCTGGGTAATGTTACAGCAGTGCATTACTCAGCAAACTAGTGTGGATGTGTTTGGACGAATGATTCTCAATCATTTTGTAACACTATTCATGGTTTGGACCCAACGTGTCCAACTTTCAGTTTGATAACGTTTCTTTTTTTCGTTTCCATCAAAAGTTATGCTAATTATGTCCATTATCCACAGTCTTAGTAATAGCAAAGTACATTCTTCCAGTAGGTGTGAGTACAAACATGTCAAGTTGACTGGGTTTTGCTACACATGGTGTTGAAGAAAACCTTTTATTCATTATTTTATAAAATGCTTTAGTATATTGCTGTTTTCATTGTTCTGTTTCAAAATCACCTACATCTGTACAGTTATTAAGTTAAAGTGAACAGTGAGAAAATTTTGATATTCTTTCCATGGGATCTCAGCCCCTAAAAATGAAGAAAAGAAAACATGAACCTACCCCCAAAACCCGGGCCCCCAACCAAATATCAAATGGCCGCCCCTGAGTGCAGCCAAAGCTTCACTTCAAACTCAAGTTCCATTGATCTAGGTACTGTAGCACGCGCATTACTCAGCGAATTGTTTGGGTTGTGTTTGGCCGATTGATTCTCAACCATTTTGTAACACTATTCGGGACTTGGACCCAACGTGCGTTTTTTTCAGTTAACTTCAAAAGCTATGCTATTTATGTCCATCATCAACAATCTTAGTATTTGAAAAGTGCATTCCTACAGCAGTTGAGAGTACAAACATGTCAAGTTGACCAGTTGTCAGTCATTTATTATCTAAAATGCTTACGTATACTGCTATTTTCATTGTTCTGTTTTAAATTCACCTACATCTGTACTGTTTTAGTGAACTAGAGAAAAAGTGAACATTATTTCCTTAGGCTGAAATCGAAATGTGACGTTAAACAATTTCAGCTCTTTTATATGATGGAAAACAAGATCCCAGCCTCTAAAAATGATGAAGAACACCATCGCCTTTCTCCCTCCCCCAAATACCAAATGGTCCGCCCCTATCTGATTTTACCATTTTATCTATTTTGATGGGATACTCTTGAAACTCTCGGCACATATATAGGAGTAAAACTATTGCATAATACATGTGTATGGAAATGAGTTCGTCTCAGCAGACATCAACAGTAGATGCCCCCAGTAATGCCCCAAGCTCAGGTTACCATACATCAATAGACATTGTTGAAATAAGTGGGCTCACTTGAATGGTGTTTGTTTGTGTGTCAAGAATTTGTGTGTTTACCCTTTCCATTTTAAAGGGCAAGTAAAGTCAACATAGCAACTTTATAGATTTTAATACTTTGGCGCAAATGCTCGACTAAAATTAAATTTCAAAAACGGACAAAACGGATATTGCGTAAAGCTATGGTGGCCGAGAGGGGACATCGCTTTCTCGCTTTCTCGCGGTATAGCAATATTCCCCATTGGCCACTATATGTGTCGCATGTGTTATGAGTTTCTATACGATAAAAAGTATATACGTAAAACAACATTAATGAATTGTTAAACCTAACCTGGGTGGGCGGAGGCTGAGGTGGGTTTTAATTATAAAAGATAGCTGAGATTTTTCCAGTCACATTTCAAACTATACATATGGATGGAATGTTGAATTTTTTTCACTATCTACTTAAACATAATATAACAGTACAGACGTAGGTGCTTTTATAACAATCCACGGATTTCTGCGTCAAAAAAAATTTGATTGATTTATGGCCCTATTTAGTTTTATTGGATCCCCCGCCCCCAGGCCAGGTTATCAACACAAACCGCAAATAACACCGCTCATTAGGGCTGAGTAGTACGTACTTCCTAAAAAAACAATAGTGTTTTCCTAAAAACAACACTCAGGTTATATCAATGTTTATTCTGTTTGCGGAGTAGATGTCATCAAAGAGGAAGTCCCCACCCCAGCAATGGTAATACTACCGGATGTCCATTATGTAATTTCTAGTTTTGGGATGACATATTGTTCTCAGTAACCGTAATGTGGAAATAGATAGTTGATTGGTTTTATATTCAAGTTGGGATTTCCGCTTTTCAAAGCGTGCAGTGAGGCCGTCTTATCAACTGTCATTTCTGAGACATAAATGCAAAGTTTCATTAATTAAGTCTTCTCTCATTTTTTGCATGTATTATTAACTCTAACGTTAATTTCAAGATTTACAGTACATACTATTCAAAAGAAGTTAAAGAACACCCAATTCTTTCATATGAGTATGGTTAGTCATTAGAGAAATCGATAGAACGATATAGACTAATAAAGCGATAGAACGAGAAAGCGAGAAAGTGATAGAGCGATAGAGCGAGAAACCGAGAAAGTGATAGAGCGAGAAAGCGATATTTCCCTTAATTCCGTACATTAAAACGTTTTTTGCTGATATTTGGTGATCCATTCCTGTAATTCTCACCGTTATAATTGTCAGTTTTATCAGCCACTGTTTGTATTGTTTGCAACGTCCAAAGAATTTTTTTCGGTCATTAGATTTGGAGTTGAAGCCGAATATGTGCTCGTCCGATTTCGGGATCACAATTATATTGATTAAGATGCATGTACATTATGCAGACAAACGTTATACATATACACAGTTATGCTTCCCTTACAAAATACTGATGGATTAGATATATGTCTCTATCTTAAGTCCCATATACGACTTTCGAAGCGTCATTAACCCGAAACCCCATTAGGACAATAGAAATGAAATGCGTTGTAAATATTATTTTAAAAATACCTCGTTTCTTATAATTACTTTCAAACTGTCTTTGGGAATTAAATTTAATGCTAAAGTGCTTGTAGAATAAAGTTTAACTTTCCCGCCAGGGGAGACTAGATATCCGATTATAGTATAGGCTCAGGCAGGAATATACATATTTATGTAGCAATTCTCTATCCAATTAAACTGTATGGTTAACAATTGTGCGTTCTGATGTGAGTTATGTAGTTATCCACTACATTTTTACACAGACAATGAGTCTCTCTCTCTCTCTCTCTCTCTCTCTCTCTCTCTCTCTCTCTCTCTCTCTCTCTCTCTCTCTCTCTCTCTCACACACACACACACACACACACACACACACACACACACACATACATAATTTTGGCAAAACTATACTTAAGATATACATAAAATCTTACAATGATAGCCGATTTAACATATGTTATAAATAATCATAGTAATGAATATCATATTGTTATCAACCTTACTATGTGGCCACACTAATTATTATGTCTCTCCATATGTGTAATTTACACAAGTACACATATCAACTGTGGTAACGCCACAGCGATGGGGGCAGTGGGGTAGCCTAGTGGTTAAAGCGTTCGTTCGTCGAGCCGAAGACCCAGTTCGATTCCCCACATGGGTACAATGTGTGAAGCCCATTTCTGGTGTTCCCCGTCGTGATATTACTGGATTATTGTTAAAAGCGACGTGAAACCATTCTCACTCACTCACAGCGGTGTTTATCAAATTACTTTATGCAAGTACATATACTTGTAGATTTGCACAATACAAGAGACACAATTCAAGTTAAAAATACATCAAATGTCAAAAAGAATATTTACGGAGACAGTATGAGACACTGAAGCATCATATACTACCGAAAACAAGTTATAGAACACCCACAAGATTGTATTTTTGCAAAACAACCAGCCATGACTCATTAACCACGTGCACAGTCTTCGTAACTTCTTTTGAAAAGTATATATCTAGATTTTAACCTGATTTATTTAGAGCGTATTGCCATGATCTGCCACGCGCATTCGGCGTGATGGTCACATACAACTGAATAGGGCCTTAAATCAATCAATTACATTTTACGCAAAACTCTGTGGATTGTTTTAAAATCACCTACGTCTGTCAGATATCACACGCGGCCCCTATAGTATAGTGGTCAAGAGGGGATATTGCTTAACCGCGAGAAAGCGATAAAGCCACAGAGCGATAAAGCGATGTCCCCTCTCGGCCACCATATAAAACAGAGGATAACTAAAAACGAAATATTCCTCCACTGCGGGGAATTCCCTGACTGGAGTTAAAACGGGTTCACGGTGTAATTGCAATTGCAACGCTCATGACGATCGGGTCTACGCCCAGTCCGCCCGCTTTTGCTTCCGGTTTTGGATACGCAAGGTCTTTTTTCTGTCTGCTCATCCATTTGATAACTTGTCCACAACTTATGTCACCTCAGCAACAACACTGGAACTGTCTTACTCAGGGGGTTAAACCCTGACAGGCATTTATTGTATGGAATCCCTCCGAGGACAGCTGGTGTTTTATTACCCAAAGAGGATGTTAGTAATAAAACTATAATTGCCGATCTTTAATTGTTATTTAGTTATTCTCTATGGCAAGATCAAGGGTCGTTTCACACATTCAACAATATTTTCAATGAAGTGTTTGATAGGCATTACTTAGAAGTTGACGGATGACAAAGTAGACACAATGTATGGATAACAACTTCTTTTATTACTGTAAAAGGCGACGTTTCAGTATAGATCCTTATACCGTTGTCAAGATAATTCTGTTGTAGGATTAACAGAATTAGCAGAAACAGTATATGTATAACGAGTAAGAATGTCAAGATAGGTGAATGCGTCAAATGTAACAGTTTTCACTGCTGCGCCGTTAGCTTTAGACCACGCCCACAAATAGGTTTGTTATGGAAGCCAATTACAGACTGAGTGATTTCAGCACTTTTACTTGGACTTTCATATACTTTCTACGAATATTATGAATTTTTCTCCCTCGGATATTTACTAAAAGCACTTTTACTTGGACATTTAAATACTTTCTACGAATATTATGAATTTTTCGCTCTCTGAAATTTACTAAATGTGTCAAGGAAAGTTAATATTCTCCAAAATATCGCAATCATGTCTTTTCACTTTACTTGCCCTTCAAATAAAGTAAAAGATAACTACAAATTTGGGTTCAAGAGATAGCAAGGAAATATCAGTTTAAGTAGAATTAAAATGTCAAGTGAATAAATCACAAGTGATCTTTACACATGCTAGAGTTTCCCAGTCGATATTGGAATTGTGTAAATGGATCTTTACAGAAACATGAACCCAACAAGACCCTTACAGTTTCACTTTAATTGTGGATCCTGTAACGGATACCTCTCTCTGTGCCTCTCTCTGTGGCGGGTCCTTCTGGAAACCTGTGGGGACTATGGACTATGCTCTCACTCTGAAAATCCGGCGTCACATCACCTCAACATTCCAGGTCCCCAGTAAACTGAAGTGCGTAGCAGTCTGCTCCATGCATCCCCAGTGTAAGGCAGCGGGCGTGTCAAAATCAGCCAAGTTGAACTATTTGGAGTGTAGCCTCGTTGTCGAAAACCTTGTTAGACAGAGCATCTACCCCAGTGACAATCTTGTTGTATACAGGCCAGCGAAGTCCAACTCTGTTCTGTTTGCTACACCATTGAAAATGAAAACATGGCACGGCAGAAATAAATGTTCATGCTCACTTCCAGAAGGTGGCACCAGTGAAGCTTCCGATTACCTGTACGTTACTCAGATCACCATGCTCAATAGGGTAGCCCTGTATCTATATAATGAGGAGTTTGATACGTTTGAAAGGATGAAGCAAATGAACACGTTTGGATCCAAGGTGAGAGCATTTATACCAGACTCAAGTCATTGTAGACTCTACTGGATGGAGAAAATGCAACGAAGGAAAATTATCCTTACCAGCTGTTTGAATGGAAGCGACTACCAAGAACTAAAGCGTGGTCCTATTCAAGCATTTGTCGTGGACAAAGAGAATGGTCGACTTCTATATACACTGAAAGAACGTGGTAAATTTATAACATATATGCATTTCCCAAGTGAGCGAGCTGCAGCTATTCATCATCACGGGAGGAACTTCAAGGGGAATTGTTTTGATATTGACTCTGTAAATAAATTCTTTTTCTGGTGTGAAAAGGAAGGGGTGAAGATCAAAATCCGGGGCAGACAGTTCGACTCTACCATACAAGTACCAAAAACTCATGTTAACATTACACTAAACACGAACATAGTTCCCAAACTCTGTGTAGCTTCTTACCTAAACCTGTACTGGATTATGGATCGTTCAACTATTTTTAATCTCAGAGGTTCTTCACCACATCCTACAGTCAACAAATGTCCGGTGGAGAAACCCAGCTTCGGGGCCCAGGGCTGTGCTTTGCATGGGAACGTCTATCTCGCGTGTTACCGGCACCCAAAGTATCAAGTATATTTCTTCAACAGAGAGGGGAAAAATTTCGGATCGGTTCCCCTACCAGAGACTGGTGGAGCGATTCTCATGGCTGGGTGACCTGTGCATGAGTCCTTGTACCACTCACAGGTACTGTTCTGTGAAGAGAAAACCGTAGCAACGCTATTGGTCACCAAGGGAACATCTTTCCCGCCACACGCGTTCAGCAACGCGTAGCATTTAAGAAATGTTTACCCATTTGAAAAATTTGAATCTGTCTTATTCAGAGATTGCACTGAACATCTTTGCATTGATCTCCTTTTACCCCAAAAGTGAATTACATTGCAGTTGCAATTTGGTTGGGATGGGGTTTCACCAGCATGCTCGAAGGATGATCAGAATATAAAATATAGATTGTTGAGATCCTTATATGTCATGTTATTTCATAAATGCTGGAAATATTGAAATTGTGTTGTTACTGGTTCTATTTTTGTGTACAACTGCAAGATTCACTAGCCACTCTTAAACAAAGATCTGAGGATATCCAATTGCCGGTCAGAAAGACCTTTCACACGACAATTAGAGTGTCCCTTACTAGACAGGGAAAGCGACAGTTGGAATAATTTTTCTAATCATGCAACCTTCAAAGGGTTAACGGGCAGTTACAGGCTGTAAGACTGTCAACATCATCTATAGCTTCAATGGGATAAACATTTGAAACGGAAGAGATTTTCCATCGCCCAGGTGAAGTACTGCCATACAATTTTGGCCATCTATTAGATATTCCATAATGTTCTTTTGTTCAGTTTTCATTTTTTTAAATCGAGAACTCTGTCAAAACAGTGGTCTAGAAGGAAAGTCGCCAGTTGGAAACTGTGTAGTAATGCTCGAGAAAGAAGCTTTCTGATCAATCTCATGAAAATCAGATCTTAGTTCTCGCTGCCGCTAAACAAAGATTTTTGTTTAGCGATAGCGAGAACTAAGATCTGATTTTAAAGAGAATGCTTTCTGATTGGCCAATGTCAACTTCTTGTCTTATTAGCCATTTCACTGGTGGGTCAAAGGTCGAGAAGAGAAGGTAGTTCTGATGTGACCTGTAATGTGATGTCCTCAGATCCTTTGGAAGCGATAGAGAGGTCTAAGATCTGATTTTAATGAGATTGAAAAAAGCACGGCAGAATCTCACTCTCTCAGTTAAGAATTAGACACCTCAAGATTCAGCCAAAAGGTTTGTTTCTCATAAAGAACATGCATCGACATATGGACATACATATCTAACACATAAGAAGTAAAAACCTGCATTACATTTGACAATGTGGAGTGTCCAGAGAATCAGCTCTTTGGGGATGGAATGACAACTGCATGATGAGCGGAATCCCGGCTCCGGAATCAAGGAAGTCAGGTGCAAGAAGAGATAGGTGTGAACAGTTGGCAGGCTGTCGTCCGTACACACGTAGCCAGAATACTAAGAACTTACAAACTACACAAAGTACACATTAGTGCTCTTTTAAATGCATATTTGCGAATGTTTGTGAATGTTACAGAACTTAAGTGCAATCCTATATGAATATATATGTATTTATGTACAGAGACTATATCCGTCTGTGTTTCCATATAAAATCAACATACGTTAAGATTAATTAAGATTATTAATTGTATTATGAGTCGCATTTATTGCTAGGGGTCAGCAGTTGCATTACTTTGGAGACGCATTCATTACAAGATTTGCAGTATATACCATACTAAAACATAACACAGGGTAATAATGTCTTTTTTAGGACGTATTTTCACTCACTGAAAAATACTTGCATGATTACCATGCATGGCCCAACCTATTTATTATCCTGTGACATATACGAGGGTTGATTGATAAGTTCTGAACCTCACATTGAAGGAATTGCGTTGTGGACATTACAGTGCGTCATATGGGTATATCCACAAGAACTTGAGTAAACTGAGCAAACTGTGTTGACAAGTCAGTATAAATGGACATACTTCAGGAACGTGCGGTGATCATGTACTTGCACAACAAGTGCTTAACACCAAACGCCATCCTAGATATGACACTAGCGAAGGATGCCCTTTCCTATGTGACCGTAAAGAGGTAGGCAGCAAAGTTTCAGCGTGGCAGGGAGAGACTTGAAGACGACCCCCGTCCTTGTAACGTCAGCATCACTAGAAATGATTTAGGGAATCCACGATATGGTGATAACCGATCGGCGAATGATTGATCATTATATTGCCTGTTCAGCAGGAATTTCAGACACAACGTGTCTTGTGATAATCTAGTGTTGTTTGAAGCTGATCCAGAAAGGTTCTTGCAACGATTTTTCACTATGGGTGAAACCTGCATTCACAATTTCCAGCCAAACAACAATAAGAACAGTGGAAGCATTTGACTCCATCACCACCGAAATAGGCAAAGACTGTCCAACCTGCTGGAAAGGTTATGGCCCCCGTTTTATTGGATATCGAGGGTGACATCATGGTGGACTTGCTTCCAATAAACGGAACATGTTATGCTGCACTTTTGAGGCAAGTACGGGATGAAATTAAGACAAAGAGACTTGGGGAAGCTGACAAAACGTGTGCTCTTCCACCAGGACAATACGTCAGTGTATAATTCAGTTATTACCATGGCTTCAGTCAGACTTTAAATTCCTTCAGAACCCACCTGATGCTCCTGATCTGGCTCCGTCAGATTTCTAACTGTTCCCTTACATAAACAAAGCCAACGATGTTGCCAAGAGAAGAACTTCTTAGAAACTGGTAAAAAGCGCTGTCAGAAGGGGATTATATTGAAAAATAGATCATTTTAATCTTATTAGGTCTAACCTGTTTGTGTGAGTTGCAGAACGTATCCAACATCCCTCGTAAGTTGCAGCCATGTTTGTTTACAAAAGCAGTGTCAACAGGAGACCACCATCAGGTATCGGGAAGGTTAAAAAAATAGTTGGCATTCGATGGACGTTTTGTTCTCTTTTCAAAATAAAGTTCCACCAAATCATCATTTGCATATTTATCCATAATGCCAAATTTATCTAATAGGCTTGTCGCATCGATAACAATATTAACTACACGATAAATCATATACCTTGTGTTAAGTCTTTGGGTAAAACATCCATATTAAGAGAGCTGAAAATAAATCTTATGGTTTCCAGTAACCGAGACTGTTGACATACATAGAGCTCCCGTATCCCCGTGGACAGGTAATAAGACATGTGACACGTGTCATTGGGGGAAGAGCTGCTGTATCGCTCTGACATGTAAATACAACACGTGACATTAAGGGAAGAGCTGTTGTATAACTGTGGCCAGGTAAATACAACACGTGACACTGAGGGTATAGCTGTTGTACAGCTGTGGCAAGGTAAATACAACACGTGTCACTGAGAGTAGAGCTGTTGTATAACTGTGGCAAGGTAAATACAACACGTGTCACTGAGAGTAGAGCTGTTGTATAACTGTGGCCAGGTAAATACAACACGTGTCACTAAGAGTAGAGCTGTTGTATAACTGTGGCCAGGTAAATACAACACGTGTCACTGAGAGTAGAGCTGTTGTATAACTGTGGCCAGGTAAATACAACGCGTGACACTGAGGGTATAGCTGTTGTGTTACTGTGAAAGTAAATACAACACGTGACACTGAGAGTAGAGCTGTTGTATAACTGTGGCCAGGTAAATACAACACGTGACACTGAGAGTAAAGCTGTTGTATAACTGTGGCCAGGTAAATACAACACGTGACACTGAGAGTAAAGCTGTTGTATGACTGTGGCCAGGTAAATACAACACGTGTCACTGGGGGAAGAGCTGCTGTATCAATCTGACAGGTAAATACAACACGTGACATTGAAGGAAGAGCTGTTGTATAACTGTGAAAGTAAATACAACACGTGACACTGAGAGTAGAGCTGTTATATAACTGTGGCCAGGTAAATACAACACGTGTCACTGAGAGTAGAGCTGTTGTATAACTGTGGCCGGGTCAGTACAACACGTGTCACTAAGAGTAAAGCTGTTGTATAACTGTGGCTAGGTAAATACAACACGTGACACTGAGAGTAAAGCTGTTGTATAACTGTGGCCAGGTAAAAACAACACGTGACATTGAGGGTATAGCTGTTGTATAACTGTGAAAGTAAATACAACACGTGACACTGAGAGTAGAGCTGTTGTATAACTGTGGCCAGGTAAATACAACACGTGTCACTGAGAGTAAATCTGTTGTATAACTGTGGCCAGGTAAATACAACACGTGTCACTGGGGGAGGAGCTGCTGTATCACTCTGACAGGTAAATACAACACGTGACATTGAAGGAAGAGCTGTTGTATAACTGTGAAAGTAAATACAACACGTGACACTGAGAGTAGAGCTGTTATATAACTGTGGCCAGGTAAATACAACACGTGTCACTGAGAGTAGAGCTGTTGTATAACTGTGGCCGGGTTAATACAACACGTGTCACTAAGAGTAGAGCTGTTGTATGACTGTGGCTAGGTAAATACAACACGTGACACTGAGAGTAAAGCTGTTGTATAACTGTGGCCAGGTAAAAACAACACGTGACATTGAGGGTATAGCTGTTGTATAACTGTGAAAGTAAATACAACACGTGACACTGAGAGTAGAGCTGTTGTATAACTGTGGCCAGGTAAATACAACACGTGTCACTGAGAGTAGAACTGTTGTATAACTGTGGCCAGGTAAATACAACACGTGTCACTGAGAGTAAATCTGTTGTATAACTGTGGCCAGGTAAATACAACACGTGTCACTGGGGGAAGAGCTGCTGTATCACTCTGACAGGTAAATACAACACGTGACATTGAAGGAAGAGCTGTTGTATAACTGTGAAAGTAAAAACGACACGTGACACTGAGAGTAGAGCTGTTGTATAACTGTGGCCAGGTAAATACAACACGTGTCACTGAGAGTAGAGCTGTTGTATAACTGTGGCCAGATAAATACAACACGTGACACTGAGAGTAGAGCTGTTGTATAACTGTGGCCAGGTAAATACAACACGTGTCACTGAGAGTAGAGCTGTTGTATAACTGTGGCCAGGTAAATACAACACGTGTCACTGAGAGTAGAGCTGTTGTATACCTGTGGCCAGGTAAATACAACACGTGACACTGAGAGTAGAGCTGTTGTATAACTGTGGCCAGGTAAATACAACACGTGTCACTGGGGGAAGAGCTGCTGTATCACTCTGACAGGTAAATACAACACGTGACATTGAAGGAAGAGCTGTTGTATAACTGTGAAAGTAAATACAACACGTGTCACTGAGAGTAAAGCTGTTGTATAACTGTGGCCAGGTAAATACAACACGTGTCACTGAGTGTAGAGCTGTTGTATAACTGTGGCCAGGTAAATACAACACGTGACACTGAGAGTAGAGCTGTTGTATAACTGTGGCCAGGTAAATACAAAACGTGACACTGAGAGTGGAGCTGTTGTATAACTGTGGCCAGGTAAAAACAACACGTGACATTGAGGGTATAGCTGTTGTATAACTGTGAAAGTAAATACAACACGTGACACTGAGAGTAGAGCTGTTGTATAACTGTGGCCAGGTAAATACAACACGTGTCACTAAGAGTAGAGCTGTTGTATAACTGTGGCCAGGTAAATACAACACGTGTCACTGAGAGAAGAGCTGTTGTATAACTGTGGCCAGGTAAATACAACACGTGACACTGAGAGTAAAGCTGTTGTATAACTGTGGCCAGGTAAATACAACACGTGATACTGAGGGTATAGCTGTTGTATAACTGTGGCCAGGTAAATACAACGCGTGACACTGAGGATATAGCTGTTGTGTTACTGTGAAAGTAAATACAACACGTGACACTGAGAGTAGAGCTGTTGTATGACTGTGGCCAGGTAAATACAACACGTGTCACTGAGAGTAGAACTGTTGTATAACTGTGGCCAGGTAAATACAACACGTGTCACTTGGGGAAGAGCTGCTGTATCACTCTGACAGGTAAATACAACACGTGACATTGAAGGAAGAGCTGTTGTATAACTGTGGCCAGGTAAATACAACACGTGACACTGAGAGTAAATCTGTTGTATAACTGTGGCCAGGTAAATACAACACGTGACACTGAGGGTATAGCTGTTGTATAACTGTGGCCAGGTAAATACAACACGTGACACTGAGAGTAAAGCTGTTGTATAACTGTGGCCAGGTAAATACAACACGTGACACTGAGAGTAAATCTGTTGTATAACTGTGGCCAGGTAAATACAACACGTGACACTGAGGGTATAGCTGTTGTATAACTGTGGCCAGGTAAATACAACACGTGACACTGAGAGTAAAGCTGTTGTATAACTGTGGCCAGGTAAATACAACACGTGACACTGAGAGTAAAGCTGTTGTATAACTGTGGCCAGGTAAATACAACACGTGACACTGAGGGTATAGCTGTTGTACAGCTGTGGCCAGGTAAATAACACGTGACACTGAGGGTATAGCTGTATATACCCTCTGTCACCAAAAGAGATAAACATTTTTTGTTTGTTTGTTGTTTAACGCCGCACTCAGCAATATTTGGACAGCGGTCTGGAAATAATCGATTCTAGATCAGACAATCCAGTGATTGTCGTCATGAGCATCGATCCACGCAATTTCAACCAAGTCAGCGAGACTGACCACCCGATCCCATTAGTCTCCTCTTATGACAAGCAATGTCGCCTTTTACGACAAGCATCGGTTGCTGATGACCGGATCTTCACGGGTCAGATACACGTTTAGCAAGATAATTAAATAATCGATTATCGATTTTTTGTGTAAAACGTCACTGCAATAGAGTGACGTCCTTGTTTCCTGAGGGCTGTATTAGTACTTGTATTATAATGTACGGACTTCTATAGACGATATGGCTTGTGTGGCGCAATATTGCTAGCCTGATCATAGATTGGCCATATTGACATACGCCTTAGAATGATGTATAAGTTTAAATTTTTATATCAGATTTTAGCAGCGTAACGAAAGAATCATCAAAATAATGTACTCTTTTGGTGTGATTTTGAGTACCAGCTTTGACACGTTCTAGTTGTGTGATGTCAAAGCATATCAAAAGATTCACTTTTGATGTTTTGTTGCGGCAAGGCGTGCGACATGGAAGACTGCAATCTCACTGTTATACCTCCCTCAGTGTGTGATTGATTGTAAATGTTGGTGATGTCTCTTTCACCATTCATTTACCTTTGCATATCCCAGGTTTTCTTGTTGAATTCAGCCCGACCGTGGTCTAGTGGATGGGGCGTCTGTCCGAAGAGTTGAAGTCGGGGGTTCGACACCCGGCCGCGTCATACCAAAAGAGGTAAGAGGTGGTACTTGTTGTTACCCTGCCTGGCGCTCGGTTAAAAACAAGGACTGGTCGGTGGCATTACACTGTGTCTCTGTGTGGTATTCATGTTAAACTGCGGCGTGGTATCTCAGTTGGCTAGTACTATAAAAGCGGCACTTGTCGGGAAAAGTACAAGCAAACACACCCTGCAATATTTAGAAGGGATTGAAACTGGTTATTGAAAAAGAACTTATGATTTGCATGTAAGGATGCCTGCCCTAACTGAAAACAATATCATGTAATCTTTGCTTAAAACGTGCAATGCAGGCCTCTTGATATAATACTTCCTGACTAATCCAAATCCAAATTTACACGGAATCATCTAAAGATTTTAACATTGTTTTGTTAACTAACCTATTTTATGTAAGCGACTTTACGGTAACGTAAGGTATAAGTACACAAAATATATAGATACTTCTTCAAAAAAAAACTTGCACATATACGTTTACATGGTTTTTAGATTGTATTATTTGAACATGATTTCATAAGTACTAGTATTTGTATTGAAAAATAATACATTGTCCCAGAAAAATTCTTGAAAAAAGTAATTATGCCATGAGGCTGTTGAGAAAAAAACGAACTTATCTGCCATAATAGTTATATTTTTGCAAAGTATTTTTCTCGAAACAATATTCAGGCTCAAAGTTTTAACGGTAAAATTATCTGGTTTTGCAGCTGCAACTGAAAACAATATCTGATCTTCAGACAGAATCCCTGTCCTTCCGCACGCCCACCCCCTTCCCAGACTATCCAATGGTCGGTCCCTAATGCTTACGGACATGGTTTCGTGGGTTTTACATACGTGTTACGAATGAAATCATGTTCAAATGATGTAATCCAAAAATCATGTCAGCGAGCCTGATCACACGACCCTACGACAAGCATGGGTTGCAATTATAACCCAGATCTCCACAGGATATACCTCTTCACTGCTTCATGTTTACATCTTGTAATGAGTAGGACACTCGTGTTTCTTTAATGTCGGCTCAAATACACCTAATGTCATGCTGATTACAAACATGTGGCACCAACGTTCAGCCATTTCTACCCGAAGGAGATCGTCAAAGGATTCATTGACATTTGTGAAGACAAAAGGTGGACAACGGACGTATATACAATTCTATATACGTCTTTGGGTGGACGAAGTGAAACAATCTTTTGTTTAATTGAGGGTTTATCACAAATGAGACCAGCTTAATGTTTTACTAATAGGCCAATACACGTAGTCCCTGCTTTCACATCGTCAATTAGTTATCCGAATTTCTGATTATTAAGTGTTATTGAAACTGTCGTTAGTACGTGTATTTTGTACTGTTGTAACTGCAGTATGAACCACAACTGGACGAAGCTTGTGATAATTTTTTTGATCAGCCGATGCCACAATACATGCGAGATGAAGAGTTGATTTAATGTAATCCACTTCCCCGTGTCATAAGGTACATGTCCACCAAATACACAGATGCTGCTTCAAAATTAGACTGCACATATACGTTGACATGATTTTTAGATTATATCATTTGAACATACCTTATTACACAATCGCAGTAAACACATGATCATAATACATTTGTGACGGTGATTTTCCAGGCTATTCCTATACAGACATGCATGTATTCAGAATAGAATGCAACAAAATGCTCTGTCATAATACTTTTAGCTATTGAGTCAGACAGTGTTTGATTTTATTTTTTGGCACTCCAATTGTTTGTGAGGATAGCGCAGGTGAGGAACCTCTCCCTATTTCTATTGTCTTTTGTCACCATTGGGATCACATTTCCATTGTACCATGCAGGGGACGCTGGCCAAGTGTTCTCCCAGGTAAGCATATACTTCTTGTATATCTTCTTGGCTATCAAGCACATGAAGATCCAGGTTAGAATAGATCTTCAGCCAATCATGCTTGTCGTAAGAGGCGGCTAACCGGACGTCTGGTCAGGCTCGCGTACTTGGTAAATGCATGTCATTGTATCCCAAATGCGATCGATGCTCATGTCACTCGATGGATTGGCTGGTTCCGACTTGATCATTTACAGACCGCCGCCATGTAGCTGGAATATTGCTGAGTTCGGTGTTAAACCACCTGCCAGTTTTGCACAATGTGGTGTTTGACAGATTGAAGGGTCACTGCAGGTATGGTCAGTTGTACATAACCTTCTGACACTAAGCCCTGGTAAAGTTACTAGACCAGAAAGTGATATCACATATTAACAGAGAACAACCTAACAGATGAAGACTTGCCATCCTGATACACATGGCTAAGTGCACATGCTGAACAGTTCTGGTGTTCAGAACTTCACTGGTGTTAACCGGTTTTCAGAGGACTTCTGTCAGAGAAAATAACAATCATTATTCAATGGTTTATTTCTACATAGTAGTATAGGAGGCATCAACAGCTTGCAAAAAAGGGATTTGTGAGCCAGGTAATGTATGCACAGCACAGATGGGTATCTCATCGATGTTGATTTGTTCTGCCAAGTTTTTGTCTATCCTATTCTGACATACATAGAACATAGACATTGGATTTCAAGCATGAACAAACATAAATATAAAGGATATAGACTATCAATAAAAAATAACCATTGATGTACTTCCAGCATACACACAGATGACCAGTTACCCTAGTTCAGTGGCATTAAAGGTCACAACAGTACATATAAATACAAACATTTCTTGATATGTTAACATGAAAACTGTTGATACAATATCGATTAAACTGTTTTTACAATGACTTAACCATCACAACGGGTCTTGATCCATGAACAGCCCCCTTATAATACAAACATACTAATCATGTTAACAATTAAAGGTGCACAATCGGACTTGCATTAATTATGTTTTCTATAGCCCATGCTAGATGAAACAGTTCTGTCATAGATTGTTGTTCCTGCTGCACAGTATGTATGGTATGATGCTACACTAAAGATTGTGATGTCACAGTTGTGACTGTACACAAATTCACCACATACCATTTGTAAAATGAGTCAAAAAGGTAGATCAGTTAATCTCTGTAGGCCTCATAGGGGCTGGCAATACTTGTACTCCCATGAAGCCATGTTACAATGAGGCATGACGGTAAACATGGTAAGAGCTGGTGATACTTGTACACCCATGTAGCCATGTTACAATGAGGCATGACGGTAAACATGGCAAGAGCTGGTGATACTTGTACACCCATGAAGCCATGTTACAATGAGGCATGACGGTAAACATGGTAAGAGCTGGTGATACTTGTACACCCATGAAGTCATGTAACAATGAGGCATGACGGTAAACATGGTAAGAGCTGGTGATACTTGTACACCCATGAAGCCATGTTACAATGAGGCATGACGGTAAACATGGTAGGCAGTAAGCATGCCTACACAACTTCAAAGTTGTAGCAGCACTGTTACATAGCATACAGCATACAAAAACAAATGTTTAGGACACTGCTGAACATTAAACATATATCTTATCCTGTTGTGACAAGCTTCATATCCCCCCAGCACATTGCTAGGAGTCACTTTCAGTCGTAATAGACAATTATGCAATGCATGAATAATAAGATTGACATCACTGATGAATCAGATTTGCATACAGGTGTTAAATGCTTTTCACAAAGCTGACCACAAGGCAAAATTAATCACTGTCAATAGGACAAACAGCAGCATGGATATGAGAGTCATAAGTAGTAAATTACACAAAGATTGTAATCTGACAAGATTAATAGCATGATAGTTAAGAAACATTGTAATGTACTGAACAAAACGCTATAACGATTCAATCTAAGGAAACAAATCATGTTGTATTTAACTGGATTAAAGAATTTCAAACTCAGCATGATTAGTAATTGTCCTGGTCACAATCGGGGGGGTCATATTACTTAGACAAGCTTGTATACCAAGGACCTAAATGGTTACTTACGGGATGAAAAGAAGGTCATATGTACTGTTTCATGCTACAGTTGCACTGTCTCAACGTGACATTAAGTACGTTCCCGTTTCTCTTTGGCATTAACATTTTTAGCCATGTCCCCAAAACATGCCTAAATTTTGACTAAATTTGATGAAGCTTGATTGTTAATATTAAAAAATGCATTACATGTTATACTACATTAGCATAAAGGAGTAGCAATCTCTCTTCAACTGAAGGTATATCTCAATGTTGTATCTACACATTTTGACACTTCCTCACAAAAAAGGTTCATGTATGCATTATATTTTCTTGAATTTTACATACTATTTTCTACTCCTCATGTGTCAACAAACTGTGCTTAAGTATTGCTGGTTTGTTGTTTTATCCACCAATCGGAATACCAACTTTGTGAAAAATGGCATGATTATCAGGTATGATCTTGGTTATGTAAGCAGGTGCGGGTCATGCATGTGTTTTGTAGTTTCTGTAGCCCTATGGCTACTCAAGTACTTAACAACAGCTGACTGTTTGTGCTTTAATATATTTTACAGATTATCCCACGCTACTAATCTCAGGTCGAGTTGTTTGAATTACCCTTGAATGTCTGTAGCCCTGTAGGGTCCAAAGTTTCCTATATTAAGACCTGGTATTTTGATTGAACAGTCCAGTTGGTAATTTAACCAAAAGAAATATTTCATGTACATGTAATATGTAAACCTACAGTAATCTGATGTTTTCCTTCACTCTATTCAATTGGTTTTGAATATTTGGGACATTTTACAATATGTAGTGTCCGTAGCCACAGATTCTTAGATGATTAGATTTTGCTTTTCATTGAGTAGTTTCCAAAGAAAAAAGTTGTCTATTTGACATTTAACAAGAGTCTTTATCTTATTACAGTTTGTCTGTTCTCTAATTAGACACTTTGCAATTTGTAGTGTCCTAAGTTCAGGGCAAGTGAGTCAGTTGCCAAGATATTTATCTTTACACTTACTGGTTTACAAGTTTGTCATATACTACTATCTAAACGTCTTGAAAGGATTTCATAAAACTTACCAGATATTGATAACCATGTATTTAGAGAAGAGAAACTGCTTCTTTCAGTTTATTTACAGTTTTCAATCATGTTTCATATGCTTTCTCAGACAGGAAATACGCTGTTTACTTTGCAATGGGCCCCACTGTGCCAAGTCAAATAGAACACTTACCTGCCCTCATTGTTTTGTTGAATAAACTGTCTATTTCTATGTTAAATAGCATCTTGTAGTGTCCGTAGCCAATGGGATGTTTATGATGAGTTTGAGACAAAACCGAATGAAAATAAGAAAAGCCCTTTTCACTATTTTAGCATAAAAGTGCTAATATTGACCTTTTAGTTGTTTACACCACAAAGTACTTTAATTGCTCTTGATTTTTCAACATAAGTGCAACAAAAATGTGACCCCTGATTGTGACCAGGCTGTAATAGTACCAGAGGCGACAAACGGGATCGGGTGGTCAGGCTCCCTGACTTGGTTGATGCATGTCATTGTATCCCAATTGCGTAGATCGATGCTCATGATGTCAATCACAAGATTGTCTGGTCCAGACTTGATTACTTACAGACAGCCTTCGTATAGCTGGAATATTGTTGAGTGTGGCGTAGAACAACAAACAAACAAACAAACACACTAACAAACTACAATATAGAAGAAAAGTCTATGAAATAAGGCTGAAGTTGTAGTCATCAAGTACTTGATGAAAATGTCCATAATAGTTGGTTAAGTCAGAGATAATATAGGGTGATCTGGTAACTGGAGCCACAACATCTATTTTCAATTGTTTTCAATCACATATGCACATTTTGCAGTGCTTGACATACATAACCTGTCCTTTTATCCACATAATCTACAGCACTTGCAGCAAGTGTCCATGCACAAACAGGCCTCCTAAGTCTAGAGTTTCTTCTATGTTGCCCAGTAGTCATAGTCTTGATCATAGATGTCATCATCATCATCCAGGTCTATCATGTCATCTTCATCCCACACATACGAATGGTTGGAGTAGTCGTAGGAGTAATTGTCAATAGAATATTCATCATCATCATCAGGATTGTCAGAATAGGCTATGTCATATGTTGCCTGACTGCGGCGTGTCACATACTGACAATGAGGACAGTGTATGTGGCAGCGAACGTGATCGCGAGGCATTTTGCCCACACACACAGCACTCCCCATCAGAGCCTCAGGCATGTCCTCTACCTTGATCCACTGTTTCTTCTCAAGGCTGTACTTGAACACTGACTTCAATGGTTCCTTGGTCTCAAGGCTCTTTCCCCCAAAAACATAAAACTCATCTTTACAACATGTGTACGAGAAATCCACACGATCTCCATTTTCTGGAGGAAGGGGAATCCCAAAGTCTTTCTTCGGCTTCCACTTTCTGTCCTGGAATGAGAACACACGAGTAGACATTTTCCCAGGTTTGCCAACCATAATTCCATCTGCATACGGAAACATGTAGTTCTCGAATATGCACCCTCGTGATGAATCATACCTGCGTTCAGATTTCGTATCAAAGTAGACAAACTTAGCACTATGTCTGCTCTTCTTGCCGCCTTTATCCCCACATTTCCAGCCAGACACACACACATAGGTGTTGTTCACTGCACAGACATTGATCTCGGTGTTGGGATTTCTAGGAAACAGTTTACACTTGATGGTGCTTTCCTCGGCACTCTGGTTTATCTCCATCAAGAAACATGTCCACGCCGTGCTCTGACTAGCATGAGCTGCTGCTGCAGCTGCTCCACTGGGAGTCTGGTTCTTCTTCAACATGCCAGAAGCTATGAAGAAAACCCTGTTGGCACAACAAACCATGTTCTGGATGGTTACATTCTCACAGCTTGAAGGGAACACTACTTTAATGCTGGTCCACGTCTTGTCAGCTACTCTGTACTGAAACAGATACAGTTCCTCTAATCCATTAGAGTTGTCGTACACAAACAAGTTCCCACTTTCATCACAGACAAGCATTGGTCGTCGCATGGCATATGGCAAAGGTGCTAACTCAGTCCATCGTTTCTCCTCTATGACGTAAGCAAACATGTTATTGACAGACATGAAGTCTGAATATGGAAGCATGAAGTGGCCGATGTACACACCTGGGCCACTGCCACCACAGATGAGGATCACATTCTTCTGTTCATTGTTGTGAGTAAGCATTCCAAACATTTGTTTCACTTTTACATTCAACAGATGAACTTTACACCTTTCAAACTTCACAACCAGTGGGCAATGCTCAACTGTGTCTTCTAGGAATGATTTGCTCATTTTAGTGAGGTCCAAACACTCAAACAGTTCAGGAAAGCTGTCTTCTCGTTGATCTAACTCATGCACCGTCCATCTGAAAATGAAATCAAAGAACTCCTCTTGGGATACATAGGAGAGTGTCTCATCCGTCAACAAGGACACAATGGACTCCTTGGTTAGAACCAAGATGTCATCTTTGCCCATAACTTCAGGCAAGTGCCCTCTGAGAAACTGGAATGCTCTGTTGTATAGGTCAAGGTCATACAAACTGGCCATCAGTGATAAGTTGACACAGTTGTCGATGTTGATGTCAACGAGGAAGAGGTAGTCACTGCAGCACTTCTTCATGTCCGTTATCTGGAGGTACTCGGCAGCCTCAAGCAGCTCCTTCACGACGTCCATGTTGACCTCCACAGTGCCAACATACAGGAACTTCACTGCCTCTTTCATAGCCCATGCACTGCCAAATGATAGGTGTACCTCACCTGCAACAGAAATCATGCATTCAACTAGTGGTCAAAAATAGAGCAGTTTCTACTCCTATGAAGTGCAACGATATGGTAGGGTCGTGATATGATATGTAACCTGACACTATGGGTGCAATAGTATCCCAAAACAGTACTTTTATTTCATAATTTGACATTCTTTCTTTCTGCAGGTGAATTACACCTTGAATCATTTCTTCTTAAATTTCAGAGATCACAAATGGAATATTGTAGGGAAGAGACGAATAGGCTAGAGGGAACTGTGAATGTTATGCTATTTATTGCCAATACTAGAGAATGTGTTTAAGCTGGTTGTTGAAAGTTTTGATTAGCATTTTAAATCTAATTATTCACATGTTTTTACACCATTATAACTTGTAATGTAATGTTTTGCTATAAAGGGGTTGTAAGTTGATGTATTGAATCTTAGGCCTCGTATAGGAATACAATATTGTATCATCATATTGGTACAGTCCTACTTGGAGTAGGATCATACTACTTAATCCACTAACAGTTACCCATTCACATTTTCCCGAGGCAAGAGTGTCCACTAGCCTATGTCAAAGCCTAGCTTCTGTGTTTGCCATTTCTAGTCTACTCTTCCATGCTAAAATGTAAGAGGACTATTGCACATATCATTGGTCCAATCACAAATCAACATCCATGTTCGGAAAAGGTGGTCGCTATGGCCACAGTCCAGTCATCGCCTGTTGGAATTTGGAATAGGTTAAGATAATGCTCAATCAATTGTCAATCAACTGACCCAAGTACTTTTATTTATATGAGTGCAAATTTCATTGTATTTCAACTCTAACAACTGATTGAGATGCAGTGTCACTTTTAGAAGACCCCCCCCCCCCCCAAACTGAACGCTTCAAAAGGGGGAGTCTTGGTGGTGTAAATTTAAAAGGGATGGAGACTCGCAATAATTTCATGACGCATTAGGGGTCGGCGCTCGCTTTACAATGTACAGTTATTTTGTGTACCGTGTTAAACAAATAAACATGTTCAGGTAATGCCTGCATTTGATTAATAAACAAGAGTTTGCCACTAACATGGCTATGTCCCCCGCCCCTGTTGCAGAATTTATGACATAATTAAATCTAAACAAACCCTAACCTTTTTTAACCGAGGTAAAACTTGTCATGGAAATTGTAAAAAAAAGAAGAGTTTGGAACCTAAGTACATCTTGTTGTGATGGAAATGTAAAAAATAAAAATTTCTAAAGTTTCTAAATAGCAAAAGGCACCAGTTCAGCATGTACCTGACAGACCTGCACTGTGTCATGAAAAAATATTGAACGGTTTATGAGTTATGCTCCGGAAACGAACCCTACCCTCACAGAACCTAAGTCCATCTTGTTGCCATGGAAACATAAAAAATAAAAATTTCTAAAATTTCTAAATAGCAAAAGGTACCAGTTCAGCATGTACTTGACAGACCTGCAAAGTTTCATGAAAATATTTTGAACGGTTTCTGAGTTATGCCCCGGAAACAAAACGTGATGGAAGAAGCCCGTTTCTATATCCCCAGCCAACTTTGTTGGGTGGGGGAAAACAAGGATTTGTAAAGCAACACAGGAAAACAATCATATTTTAATCAAATATGCAGCTTATCTCAAGCTGTGACATGCTTACTTGCTGTTTTCTCCCTCATGCCACTGTCATAGAGAGACTGGAAGAATGGGCACGACACCAACATACACCAATGAGCCTTGATCTCCTGCACACAGAAAAATACTTTACATAGTATTTCATATAGTACACACCTTACACGATTGTTCATATAATACATTACTTATCATTCATTTTATACATACTTTACACGATTGTTCATATAATACATACTTTACACATCATTCATGTAATACATATTTTACATGATTGTTCATATAATACATACTTTACGCGATTGTTCATATAATACATACTTTACACATCATTCATGTAATACATATTTTACGCGATTGTTCATATAATACATACTTTACACAATTGTTCATATAATACATACTTTACACGATTGTTCATATAATACATACTTTACACAATTGTTCATATAATACATACTTTACACATCATTCATGTAATACATATTTTACATGATTGTTCATATAATACATACTTTACACGATTGTTCATATAATACATACTTTACACAATTGTTCATATAATACATACTTTACACATCATTCATGTAATACAGACTTTACATGATTGTTCATATTATACAGACTTTACACGATTGTTCATATGAAACATACTTTACACGATTGTTCATATAATACATACTTTACATGATTGTTCATATGATACATACTTTACACAATTGTTCATATAATACATTCTTTACATGATTATTCATATAATACATACTTTACATGATTGTTCATATAATACATACTTTACATGATTGTTCATATAATACATACTCTACACGATTGTTCATATAATACATACTTTACACAATTGTTCATATAATACATACTTTACACGATTGTTCATATAATACATACTCTACACGATTGTTCATATAATACATACTCTACACGATTGTTCATATAATACATACTTTACACGATTGTTCATATAATACATACTTTACACAATTGTTCATATTATACATACTTTACATGATTGTTCATATAATACATACTCTACACGATTGTTCATATAATACATACTTTACATGATTGTTCATATAATACATACTTCACACGATTGTTCATATAATACATACTTTACACGATTGTTCATATAATACATACTTCACACGATTGTTCATATAATACATACTTTACACGATTGTTCATACAATACATACTTCACACGATTGTTCATATAATACATACTTTACACGATTGTTCATATAATACATACTTCACACGATTGTTCATATAATACATACTTCACACGATTGTTCATATAATACATACTTTACACGATTGTTCATATAATACATACTTAAGACTACTAGTGTCCTGCCACTGTTCACTTAGTAATTACCTTCACAGGAGAAAAGATTTCACGCAAAATGCATCTAATGTCTATTCCTGCCGACGTCAGTACCTCTGACAACCCAGGGAGTTTGGGTACAGACTAATATTAGTTTACACTCTGTTTCACTTTGTACTGTCAAGTATGACAAGCAGACTTTCACGATTGATATGGTGTCACATTTTGTTCTGTTGATAATTACTAACTAACTTTTGTAGTTAAGGACTAACAAACAAACATCAGGCCTCAAAGTATATTTTTTCCCCAAAGAGCCATTGGGCCCTGACAACTGTTTTCAGCAAGACAATGTCAAATTCAAGAAGCCTTGTAAATACTTAAGGAACCAAACTTCAAGATAATAGTCAGTAATGCATAATACTGTCAAAGCATATCTAATCTGCCTAACTGCAGCAATAGAGATTCCTGCCTTTGGTGTGACAAGCTTCGTTGTTAATTATGTTGTAAATACTTGAATAGATTATTGATTTATTATTTATTATTTTTTACCTCACAATTCCCATGATGATTTTTAGATTTTTATAATGTCTTTTATTATGCAGTTAGTGACATCAGGTCACCAGCTTGATTTTTCCAATATATAAAAATAATATTGGTCGCCACATGAAAATATCAATCGCTGTGGCAACCAAATGAGTTGCAATTTTGAGGTTTGAATTTACTTAATATACTTCATTTTAACCTTGATTAACATGAATGAAACTAAGACTCACCACTGCTCCAATGATAAGGGTAACATCACAGAATATAGAATGTTCCTGCATTTGCTGATACAGCAGGTCCTGCACCCTGGAGGCATGTCGGTCCTTGGATCCCATAGTCCTAGTCAGCCCTTCCATCTCGGGGAACAGCTTGGCCATCACAAACCTGGGTCATTACCTACACTTAACAAATCAGTAACAGTGTTTTAAATTAGTATATGACTCTGCACCAAACTTTAAACTTTCAAAAGTTCATTTTCACAAGAATTTAACCTAGTTACTCTATACATAATCACCCCAAATGACATTTTACTTGACTTGTGCTTTGGAGAATTGGTTTGAGACACAGACTGCTAATGGATCAGTACAAACACTGAACTGTAAAGAGACACTTGTTCATGTATATACAGTCAAACACTGTTGTGTTGAAGTTGAAGGGGCCTTTGTAAACACATCGAGTTATCCCAGGTTTGACACAACCGAAACATGGTGAATCAAGAAGGTCAGGTGAAATGGGGTTTATTGTCAGGTCCAAGACTATTACACTTACATAGCGATGTGCATGCTCGTGTGTGTGTTTGGCTGCTTTTAATAGTCCGGACATATGCCAATTTATAGTGCTAGCTCCAGAGCTACAGATAAGCAGTGTATTTGCGTAAAATACCCCCCCAAAATATTCAAAATCCAATTACTTTCAATTAACATGCATACAGAAACACATGATTAAATTAAAAACTATAATGTATAAAAAACATTCACGTAAATACCCAATGAAGCTTTTTCAGCATGCACACAAAGGAGCTAATTTCCAAGACACAATTATGTGCTAATAAACTTTCCGTGTCAAGCCTATATATATACATATTTAGAATAGTTATATACATCTGAAGCATTATTATTTTTGTTCAAATCTTAAAATGTTCACTAACTTTGGGAAAAAACCAATAGAGCATAGATGAGTGAAAACATATTGGTTACCCAATGAAAATGTAATAACCCAAGTAAAATAGAAACCCTAGAGTAAAAACTCAAATGCTCAAAAGGTTATCCGTAGGTCACTGAGATACCATGCCGCAGTTTAACTTGAATACCCCACTCAGACTCAGTATACCGACTCCGAGCCGACCAGTCCTTGTCATAGCCCTTTAATGCCAAGCAGCAGACAGGGTAATAACAAGTACCATCTTTTAACGTCTTTTGGTATGACAGCCTTGGATCAAACACCGGACCTTCCGCTCTCCGGGTGGACGCTCTACCACTGGAAGTCGAATCAAGAAGGAATGCGTAGAGCCAAGCTTTTACTTGGCGACAACCGTAAGCTAGACACATAGATGTTCGACCCAACAGTGTTAGACTGTGTGACTAATGAGTACTGGACATATACTGCGATCCTCAGATGGGCATCAGCAAGTGCCACACCTTCAGCAAACATTGAAGCAACAGGTTAAGGCTCAAGTGATGATATAATAGCAATACAATTTACCCACTGACAAGTTGTGATTTATAAATTACCAAAAGAATCTTCTTTTTCTAGTCAAATGATTTCTAATCTAGACTCACAATGAAAGGGAGATAACTCTTTTTTCCTGGCAATTACATCTCTGAAGGACTTGAACCATAACATGTTTACCACTGCAGGAAGTGCTCCTACGACCGACAACTACAATTTCTTCTTCCCATTCTTTGCTTGTTTTGATTTATGACATAAGTACAGAAGTTTTAATGAAATGATTTAATTCTTAAAAAATCTGACCATGAGCAAGTGCCCACCAGGCAATTTTTTCGCCATGTTTTGTTCCATCTTTAACTAAATCTCTTTCGAAATCAGACTGGGTTCAATAACTTGCTCATGTTCAAATAATACATGGTGTCGTGAAAACCCCAAAACTCAGCCTTTCTAACATATCAGCCTCAATTCTGCATTTCACATAAAAGATAAAAATCTACAGGAACAGGTCCCTATCATCTCGTCCTTGTTACACATTTTTTAAGCGGTGTCCTCCCATTAGTTAGACGTCCCAATAGTTAGACAGCTTATAACAACACTTTAAATGGTTGAGTGCACACTAATCCTTATGCTTGTTACCTCAGACTTTAAAATGGAATAGTCCAGATAAGATCTGACAAACAAAGCAAAGCAGCTTTAACTAGATACTTGAATATTATACTTAACATTTAATGACACTTTACATTTGATAAATTTTATACAGTTTGTAACAACACTTTGTGACAGTTTTTGGTAATGTACACTTTACATTTTATAACTTTTACAGTTTATTTATCCCAGACGAAGCAAGTGTGCTAGGTGACAGAGGTCTGTTGAGTTGCTCTTGAACTTCTGTCTCTTCAGTTGTCGAAAAAGCCGGCCATAGGTTGTTGCTTGGCGATCTGGCAAAAGGGCGAACACTAGAGGGAAGATGTTGGGGCCAACTCTGGCATGAATGATGTATACTTGATCCCATAAACCCGGACATGCTGTGAAGGTACCATCCATGTAAAGGGTGTCGGCTTCCTGGAGGGCTTGTATCTGTTCTGCAGTGGAGAACGCCAGGATCTTGTCATCGTCGCCATTGCTTAACAGTAGAAAGGGAAGTCCATCTGTTGTCTCTGACCATTTGTCTTCAATGTCTACTGCTGACCGCGACCTGGGTAACGCTGGAATGTAACGCCTGAACAAGAGCAAAGGAACAGTTACACATATGTTACATGAAATATTGATAATGATTTCATTAACTTGAAATGTTTAAGAGTAAAACAAGTTATGTGGGACCTAAAAAAAAGAAGTAAATTCTAACCAAGTAAAAAATACGAGATGATATTTACCTGTAAAGTGCACTTTTCACGCTCTGAAATGATGGCATCATGCTGGCATGTTGGCTTCATCTACTTGAGTGACTTGCTCCTCATACAATGCCTGCATCTGTGTGGTTTCTTCTCAAGCTCTTTTACGAAGATTGCTGACAAAGTTCACTCTGGTTTCATCTTCAGGCGGATGGTTATGTTCCGACTGATTGCAAAGAAAGTCACCGACAGTCGTACATTTCCCATTGCACGTCTTGACGACACATCTCCAATTTTGAAGGTTTGCCTCTCGCGGTTTCTTTTGTAAATATAATTATCCATCTAATATCAACTGCTCACTTCCACGCCGAGAGGTGAGGTACTCTACTTTCCCTAAACCAGGTATATCGATACTGCTAATGATATGTACCCCAAGATCATTTTTATTTGTTTGAAGAGTAGATAATCTAAACTCAACTCCTTCAACTGATCATACAGTAAGACAATTAAGCTACATAGTTTACATAGTTAATCTCATGCCTATTGAACCTGTGCTGAGAGTAAGGTAATTTAGGTTGATTAAACGAAATTATAACACAGATACTCCCTAAACTGTGAGTCCCCTATCCCTACCCAGTACTTTAATCTAATTAGGACTGATCCATTACACCTGTAGGTATATTCCCTCTTTGCCTAAATAAACATGTCTAACAATTGGGACGTCTAACTAATGGGATATAACTGTTTAAGCCACAGTCAACTTAATTAGTTACATCATGGGAGCCATGTACACATCAAGTCTGGTCCAGGCCAAACAGCAGTAGAGCAATTTCTGTTTCAAAACAAAACAATTTCTCCCAAATAGACCTCACTGTGACCAATTCCACTGATATTTCACTCTACACTTGCACAAGTAATGTGTCTGTCACGTGACATTTCTATCATCAGTTGTAGGAAACACATGTCATAAAAAGGTTAGAATACAGAATACAAGATACCTTCCTCCATATTGGTAAGAAATATGCACAAGGGCCTTCCTAAGTAATGTTTCCTAATAAAGTTTTTATGCCACCATTTTAGCTGCCTCACTAAAATACAAGATGGTTTGGAATGCTATCATAAGTAAATGTCATTTTAGTTTCAAAGTTAAGCCCTAATGGAAAATATGTTTGCTGGAATGCATCCCAAGTGGATTCTCTGGTGTGATTGCTGAATGCCATTACAGAACTTATATTTTCATGAAATATTTCAATGTTGATGTAAAAAAAATTTAGTTTTAAGAAGTTTATGAATCTCTTTAATATTTGATTTTGATTTTGTGGTGTAATCATATTAAACCATACAAATGACAGGAATCGTTCTTGTGCTTCTTTGAGCTTTATCACACTATTCTAACATTAATGCTATTAGTAGCATCAAACAAACATGGCATATATATATATGTATATACTTGGGGTATCCGGCATTCTGTAGGAGTAGGCTACCCAGAAAAATAGATTTTACTTCCGTACGATGTGATCAGTGTAATTTTTGGAGGCTGAACGTCACAATGTCTGCTGAAGTGATAGCTTAGCGAGACATGACGTCATAAAAAATACCACGGATTGGTGAGTACCATGGATTGATATGTCGGCAGGATACATGTATTATAAGCCTCATGATGCCTGGTCCGAATCCCCTATAAACAAGCCCCCATTCGTTTACTACATGCCCTCGTAATCCAGGCACTTAACCTAACCTGCTCCGTGAGTCAGCATGGCACGCAGACTGAGTCTAGAAGAAGCATGAAGAGTTCAAGGTATTCAAAATCCAACATAAAAATTCACCAATGACACGATGCATATGACATGTTTTGTCAATGTTCGACACAATGTTGCAGACGATGCTACCTTCTCGATCATCGATGGTTAACAAACAGGAAGTTGGCGCGAATGATGTGAATGGTGTGTTCGCGCGGGGTGTTCATTGCTTTTCTGTGAACACAAAATTCACGAACTCGTACTAAGTGGTAGATTTCCCGCTCAAAACAGATAGAAAGTGTAGTGAGTGAGTGAGTGAGTTTGGTTTAACGCCGCTTTTAACAGTATTCCAGTTATATCGCGGCTTGTCAGCTTAATGTGGGAGGAAAGCCCGAAGTGATGCAGGTCACAGACGTTTACCACTTCGGTGAAACCCACGGGCACGGGTATGGTGCTGACAAACCTAGAAACATAATCGGGGCGAACCGGGATTCGAACCCACAATCATAGATTTCTGGCGTGCCCAAGGGACGCAACTCTGCACAGCGAAATCGCGGCGCCTTAGACGACTGGGCCACCCGTGCCCCCGAAAGTGTAATGAAATAATTGTTCTGCTAGTTGGTGGCGGGAGTCGAATGCAAAACTATGTAATTTTATTTTACACTGGAATTTCTGAAGCGATATTTTCACTGTAGTGAGCATAACACTTACAAGAGTTACCTCCCCGCAAATTGTCTCTATTTTATGTGTCGAGCCCGTACACAAACTGTTGACTGTTTACGTTAGTTCCACACTGACAAGACAAAATAATGACAGATAGTCATTTATGGAGTTAATGTCGTCGCTTCTTGCCGTTTGTTATTCTCTTGAAATGGTTTCGTTATAAACTGTAATTTTCCTATTTAACTCGTCAATCGAGACTTCGTTTCGCAAAGCGCCATTTTTGTTACTTAACCAGCGTGTATTCTTTCGCTTTCAACAGCGGTTTTGCATATTTGAAGATTTTTTAAAGGATTTTGCAAACACGGAACTACTGTTTAAGTGTGTTAGGTAGGGGGACTTCAAGGTTTTACAATTTGTGTGTGTACTTCGCCACTCGTGAAAATGTGAAAATATCCAGCAGTTGTGTTCAGATCTTGACGCAGAGAGCTTTCTTTTGGGAGTAAATTATCAGATATCAAATTATCAGTTATTTGTGTAGTACAAATCGACGGAGAATGGTAAAAATATTGTTTGTTTCCCTATATAAAAATATAATAATATATCCGAATATATTAAATGGGCACTGGGCTCCAATCTCATTAAAATCAGATCTTAGTTCTCGCTAGCCCAAAACAAATTTTAAGATCTGATTTTAATGAGATTGCACTGGGCTCTGGCTTCTACGCGACTGTCTAACACTGCCCCCTAGGTTCTCATTACATAGGGGGCGGTCGGGTAGCCTAGTGGTTAAAGCGTTCGCTCGTCACGCCGAAGACCCGGGTTCGATTCCCGACATGGGTACAATGTGTGAAGCTCATTTCTGGTGTCCCCCGCCGTGATATGCTGGAATATTGCTAAAAGCGGCGTAAAAACAAACTCACTCACTCTCATGCCGCGAGTCGATTTGCTGGCTACTATAAGCGCGATAAGAGACTGGGCTACCGTCTGTAGGGATAGCGGAAATATATTTTGAGACAATATCTATACCCATTTCAGAACACTGAAGGATTACCCGCGATCTATGAAGATTTCGATATTACAAAGGGCGCATGTTAATTCGTGGGTTTTTTTCAACCCAAACAAACAGACAAAAGGAAAGGTGGAATCTCATTGGATGTCGTTATTTGGAAATACCCTTGATGGTTATATTTGTATTTTTAAAAACATACCCCCGCAGTGAAAGCATTTTGGGTTTCTGAATGCGTTGGTGATAAGATGACGAAGATTGAATTGGATCATTCATGGGTTTCATAGCTTGATATTAAAAATAAACATTTGAGTTTTTTAGACCGTAAATTACAAGGCACACTTTATTAAAACGTCGAGATCTGGGAGAAGGGCAGACATTCTGGAACATATAACACGTCCTACATGAGCAAAACTGTTAGATGATTTGATTACTAAACAAAACGTCATACATTTTAGATGTGCGGCCGTTTTCGCTGTTTTGGCATGGGTACCATTTGTGCAGCTATATAAATGCATGATCTCTGATCAAACGAAAACAGGAACATTCATCAATTTGCAGTTGCAGTCTCACGTTTACATCTCAACATTCAATACGACCCGTGAAGATCCGGGGTAGATTAGGTCTTCAGCAGCCCATGCTTGCTGTAAAAAGCGACTGTGCTTGTCGTAGGAGGCGACTAACAGGATCGGATGGTCAGGCTCGCTGACTTGGTTGATGCACGCCATCGTATCCTAATTGCGTCTATCGATGCTCATGATGTTAATCACTGGATTGTCTGGTCCAGATTTGATTATTTACAGACCGCCGTCATATAGCTGGAATATTGCTGAGTGCAGCGTTAAACAACAAATAAACAAACAAACAACATTCAATACCCATGAAACACGCGCTCTTCTAAAGCTAAAATAATGTTCTTGGGATTTAACTTAACCATTCTCGCAAATACAACAAGAAGTGTGCCGCGGAAAAGCTCCTTCCCAGTGCGTGACACCTTCGTTACCCAACTAGACTGGTTCCGTTCGTGCTGAAGTCAGGGCAAGAGTAGACTGGTTCCGCTTGGCGTCTCTGTGCTTGCTTAGACTGGAACGAACATCATAGAGAGCTCAGTGAACGGGTTATCGCTGTGAGATTGTGAAGAAGGTGTCACGCGCTGGAAAGGAGCTTGGCGCATTGAGAAGCTCCTCACAGCGATAGGCCGTTCGCGGTGCTCTCTAGAGCTTGGCGCATAGAAACTAAGGGGAGGTCACTCTCAATATTATTGTAAAACGCACGACTGTGTAAAGGTTTGAGTCAACGATTACTTTCTTACTTTGGCTTTTACTAAATGGAGACAGACACCCATGAAACCAAAAGACCAAAAGCTGGTATGTGTAATTTCAAAAAATAAGATGTAGATGCACATATATGTTGACATTACTAATCCCGACCTGTCTCCACAATTGTTTCAGTCCATATTCGACATTGCCAAATGTGTACGAAGTGTTGCTATACATGTTTTCAGAACCGTAAAAATAGAACAGGCGTTTATTCAAGTCAAACCTTCAGGGTTTCACCTATGAAAATAATGGATATATTTTTAAGAGTTGTCATAGCGACCAATTTGGGACATTTTATTCCAAAGGCTAATTAGCCTACTACGTAACCATGACATGTAGCCTGCAACCTCGGGGTATCGCGGGACTTGTCATGTACGCTAACGGAACAAAATGCACTCACTAACCTTTATGATTATTCGTGTTCTCTATATCAGATGTCATTTATTTTATCTAACAATGCATATTTTACTGATAAAAGTTCATTGTTTACATTAGTAGCTCCGAGTAAAAGCCGGGCCTCGCGCTCAGTTTGACAAGGGAGAGAACTCCATCGTATCGCGGTACAGAGAAAAGTTGTGTATGGAGGTCCGAATTGGACAAAAAGAGGACATAATTCTACCAACCGCTTGGTATGATCATGCCAGACATCAGTGATTTGTCCAGACATGTGCAAAGACAGCACAAGTAAAATTCTAAATGTGTTATCAGCAATAGGTATTCAATGCATTTTTACCGAAAAGTAAGAGAAAAATATTTTTATAAGTCAACAACAAAATATCAGAAATGATATTTTAAGATTGTTTAAAAAAAATTGGATGACAATAATTTGTCACAAAATGGAAAAATGTTAAAACTCAACAATAAATATATAAAAAGCACTCCTAGTATGCCCAAAGTATGTATTTATCTTTTGGTTACTAGTGAAGAACGTATTTCTAAGTTTGGCATTATGGCCCTTATTATCTCCCAATAGATTCTGGGCACAGAGCGGGGAAAAATGTACGGACTACGTAACTTCCGTTACCTCATTAGTCGCCATGAATATGCAGATGATCTAGTTCAGGTCGATAGAGAAAGTTTACTTGGGGAACTGCGGGTTATATCGTTGGCCATTGATAGATGGGGGTAAGGCAATATTACAGATGCCAGAAATATGTATCAACGGATTAATAACTCCTTACTTACAGCAGACGGAACATTCCGAGGAAATTGAAATTGTTTACGAAGTGAGCACTTCCTGGTTACTGATTTGCATTAATAGATAGCCACTAAGAGGCGTGTCCCGCGTGAACTATCGGAAATCATAAATGCTGCGATACGATGAATGCCGCGGTACCACGGGGTCCGAGTATATATATGTCTTGAATCACGTGAATCACTGGGGCAGTTGCATGGGTAGTCTAATGGTTAAAGCGTTTGCTCCTCATGCTGAAGACCCTGGTTCAATTCCCCACATGGGTACAATGTGTGAAGTCCATTTCTGGTGTAAACAGTAGATTTTAATGAGATTGCACTGGGCTCTGGCTTCTACGCGACTGTCTAACACTGCCCCCTAGGTTCTCATTACATAGGGGGCGGTCGGGTAGCCTAGTGGTTAAAGCGTTCGCTCGTCACGCCGAAGACCCGGGTTCGATTCCCGACATGGGTACAATGTGTGAAGCTCATTTCTGGTGTCCCCCGCCGTGATATGCTGGAATATTGCTAAAAGCGGCGTAAAAACAAACTCACTCACTCTCATGCCGCGAGTCGATTTGCTGGCTACTATAAGCGCGATAAGAGACTGGGCTACCGTCTGTAGGGATAGCGGAAATATATTTTGAGACAATATCTATACCCATTTCAGAACACTGAAGGATTACCCGCGATCTATGAAGATTTTGATATTACAAAGGGCGCATGTTAATTCGTGGTTTTTTTTCAACCCAAACAAACAGACAAAAGGAAAGGTGGAATCTCATTGGATGTCGTTATTTGGAAATACCCTTGATGGTTATATTTGTATTTTTAAAAACATACCCCCGCAGTGAAAGCATTTTGGGTTTCTGAATGCGTTGGTGATAAGATGACGAAGATTGAATTGGATCATTCATGGGTTTCATAGCTTGATATTAAAAATAAACATTTGAGTTTTTTAGACCGTAAATTACAAGGCACACTTTATTAAAACGTCGAGATCTGGGAGAAGGGCAGACATTCTGGAACATATAACACGTCCTACATGAGCAAAACTGTTAGATGATTTGATTACTAAACAAAACGTCATACATTTTAGATGTGCGGCCGTTTTCGCTGTTTTGGCATGGGTACCATTTGTGCAGCTATATAAATGCATGATCTCTGATCAAACGAAAACAGGAACATTCATCAATTTGCAGTTGCAGTCTCACGTTTACATCTCAACATTCAATACGACCCGTGAAGATCCGGGGTAGATTAGGTCTTCAGCAGCCCATGCTTGCTGTAAAAAGCGACTGTGCTTGTCGTAGGAGGCGACTAACAGGATCGGATGGTCAGGCTCGCTGACTTGGTTGATGCACGCCATCGTATCCTAATTGCGTCTATCGATGCTCATGATGTTAATCACTGGATTGTCTGGTCCAGATTTGATTATTTACAGACCGCCGTCATATAGCTGGAATATTGCTGAGTGCAGCGTTAAACAACAAATAAACAAACAAACAACATTCAATACCCATGAAACACGCGCTCTTCTAAAGCTAAAATAATGTTCTTGGGATTTAACTTAACCATTCTCGCAAATACAACAAGAAGTGTGCCGCGGAAAAGCTCCTTCCCAGTGCGTGACACCTTCGTTACACAACTAGACTGGTTCCGTTCGTGCTGAAGTCAGGGCAAGAGTAGACTGGTTCCGCTTGGCGTCTCTGTGCTTGCTTAGACTGGAACGAACATCATAGAGAGCTCAGTGAACGGGTTATCGCTGTGAGATTGTGAAGAAGGTGTCACGCGCTGGAAAGGAGCTTGGCGCATTGAGAAGCTCCTCACAGCGATAGGCCGTTCGCGGTGCTCTCTAGAGCTTGGCGCATAGAAACTAAGGGGAGGTCACTCTCAATATTATTGTAAAACGCACGACTGTGTAAAGGTTTGAGTCAACGATTACTTTCTTACTTTGGCTTTTACTAAATGGAGACAGACACCCATGAAACCAAAAGACCAAAAGCTGGTATGTGTAATTTCAAAAAATAAGATGTAGATGCACATATATGTTGACATTACTAATCCCGACCTGTCTCCACAATTGTTTCAGTCCATATTCGACATTGCCAAATGTGTACGAAGTGTTGCTATACATGTTTTCAGAACCGTAAAAATAGAACAGGCGTTTATTCAAGTCAAACCTTCAGGGTTTCACCTATGAAAATAATGGATATATTTTTAAGAGTTGTCATAGCGACCAATTTGGGACATTTTATTCCAAAGGCTAATTAGCCTACTACGTAACCATGACATGTAGCCTGCAACCTCGGGGTATCGCGGGACTTGTCATGTACGCTAACGGAACAAAATGCACTCACTAACCTTTATGATTATTCGTGTTCTCTATATCAGATGTCATTTATTTTATCTAACAATGCATATTTTACTGATAAAAGTTCATTGTTTACATTAGTAGCTCCGAGTAAAAGCCGGGCCTCGCGCTCAGTTTGACAAGGGAGAGAACTCCATCGTATCGCGGTACAGAGAAAAGTTGTGTATGGAGGTCCGAATTGGACAAAAAGAGGACATAATTCTACCAACCGCTTGGTATGATCATGCCAGACATCAGTGATTTGTCCAGACATGTGCAAAGACAGCACAAGTAAAATTCTAAATGTGTTATCAGCAATAGGTATTCAATGCATTTTTACCGAAAAGTAAGAGAAAAATATTTTTATAAGTCAACAACAAAATATCAGAAATGATATTTTAAGATTGTTTAAAAAAAATTGGATGACAATAATTTGTCACAAAATGGAAAAATGTTAAAACTCAACAATAAATATATAAAAAGCACTCCTAGTATGCCCAAAGTATGTATTTATCTTTTGGTTACTAGTGAAGAACGTATTTCTAAGTTTGGCATTATGGCCCTTATTATCTCCCAATAGATTCTGGGCACAGAGCGGGGAAAAATGTACGGACTACGTAACTTCCGTTACCTCATTAGTCGCCATGAATATGCAGATGATCTAGTTCAGGTCGATAGAGAAAGTTTACTTGGGGAACTGCGGGTTATATCGTTGGCCATTGATAGATGGGGGTAAGGCAATATTACAGATGCCAGAAATATGTATCAACGGATTAATAACTCCTTACTTACAGCAGACGGAACATTCCGAGGAAATTGAAATTGTTTACGAAGTGAGCACTTCCTGGTTACTGATTTGCATTAATAGATAGCCACTAAGAGGCGTGTCCCGCGTGAACTATCGGAAATCATAAATGCTGCGATACGATGAATGCCGCGGTACCACGGGGTCCGAGTATATATATGTCTTGAATCACGTGAATCACTGGGGCAGTTGCATGGGTAGTCTAATGGTTAAAGCGTTTGCTCCTCATGCTGAAGACCCTGGTTCAATTCCCCACATGGGTACAATGTGTGAAGTCCATTTCTGGTGTAAACAGTAGATTTTAATGAGATTGCACTGGGCTCTGGCTTCTACGCGACTGTCTAACACTGCCCCCTAGGTTCTCATTACATAGGGGGCGGTCGGGTAGCCTAGTGGTTAAAGCGTTCGCTCGTCACGCCGAAGACCCGGGTTCGATTCCCGACATGGGTACAATGTGTGAAGCTCATTTCTGGTGTCCCCCGCCGTGATATGCTGGAATATTGCTAAAAGCGGCGTAAAAACAAACTCACTCACTCTCATGCCGCGAGTCGATTTGCTGGCTACTATAAGCGCGATAAGAGACTGGGCTACCGTCTGTAGGGATAGCGGAAATATATTTTGAGACAATATCTATACCCATTTCAGAACACTGAAGGATTACCCGCGATCTATGAAGATTTTGATATTACAAAGGGCGCATGTTAATTCGTGGTTTTTTTTCAACCCAAACAAACAGACAAAAGGAAAGGTGGAATCTCATTGGATGTCGTTATTTGGAAATACCCTTGATGGTTATATTTGTATTTTTAAAAACATACCCCCGCAGTGAAAGCATTTTGGGTTTCTGAATGCGTTGGTGATAAGATGACGAAGATTGAATTGGATCATTCATGGGTTTCATAGCTTGATATTAAAAATAAACATTTGAGTTTTTTAGACCGTAAATTACAAGGCACACTTTATTAAAACGTCGAGATCTGGGAGAAGGGCAGACATTCTGGAACATATAACACGTCCTACATGAGCAAAACTGTTAGATGATTTGATTACTAAACAAAACGTCATACATTTTAGATGTGCGGCCGTTTTCGCTGTTTTGGCATGGGTACCATTTGTGCAGCTATATAAATGCATGATCTCTGATCAAACGAAAACAGGAACATTCATCAATTTGCAGTTGCAGTCTCACGTTTACATCTCAACATTCAATACGACCCGTGAAGATCCGGGGTAGATTAGGTCTTCAGCAGCCCATGCTTGCTGTAAAAAGCGACTGTGCTTGTCGTAGGAGGCGACTAACAGGATCGGATGGTCAGGCTCGCTGACTTGGTTGATGCACGCCATCGTATCCTAATTGCGTCTATCGATGCTCATGATGTTAATCACTGGATTGTCTGGTCCAGATTTGATTATTTACAGACCGCCGTCATATAGCTGGAATATTGCTGAGTGCAGCGTTAAACAACAAATAAACAAACAAACAACATTCAATACCCATGAAACACGCGCTCTTCTAAAGCTAAAATAATGTTCTTGGGATTTAACTTAACCATTCTCGCAAATACAACAAGAAGTGTGCCGCGGAAAAGCTCCTTCCCAGTGCGTGACACCTTCGTTACCCAACTAGACTGGTTCCGTTCGTGCTGAAGTCAGGGCAAGAGTAGACTGGTTCCGCTTGGCGTCTCTGTGCTTGCTTAGACTGGAACGAACATCATAGAGAGCTCAGTGAACGGGTTATCGCTGTGAGATTGTGAAGAAGGTGTCACGCGCTGGAAAGGAGCTTGGCGCATTGAGAAGCTCCTCACAGCGATAGGCCGTTCGCGGTGCTCTCTAGAGCTTGGCGCATAGAAACTAAGGGGAGGTCACTCTCAATATTATTGTAAAACGCACGACTGTGTAAAGGTTTGAGTCAACGATTACTTTCTTACTTTGGCTTTTACTAAATGGAGACAGACACCCATGAAACCAAAAGACCAAAAGCTGGTATGTGTAATTTCAAAAAATAAGATGTAGATGCACATATATGTTGACATTACTAATCCCGACCTGTCTCCACAATTGTTTCAGTCCATATTCGACATTGCCAAATGTGTACGAAGTGTTGCTATACATGTTTTCAGAACCGTAAAAATAGAACAGGCGTTTATTCAAGTCAAACCTTCAGGGTTTCACCTATGAAAATAATGGATATATTTTTAAGAGTTGTCATAGCGACCAATTTGGGACATTTTATTCCAAAGGCTAATTAGCCTACTACGTAACCATGACATGTAGCCTGCAACCTCGGGGTATCGCGGGACTTGTCATGTACGCTAACGGAACAAAATGCACTCACTAACCTTTATGATTATTCGTGTTCTCTATATCAGATGTCATTTATTTTATCTAACAATGCATATTTTACTGATAAAAGTTCATTGTTTACATTAGTAGCTCCGAGTAAAAGCCGGGCCTCGCGCTCAGTTTGACAAGGGAGAGAACTCCATCGTATCGCGGTACAGAGAAAAGTTGTGTATGGAGGTCCGAATTGGACAAAAAGAGGACATAATTCTACCAACCGCTTGGTATGATCATGCCAGACATCAGTGATTTGTCCAGACATGTGCAAAGACAGCACAAGTAAAATTCTAAATGTGTTATCAGCAATAGGTATTCAATGCATTTTTACCGAAAAGTAAGAGAAAAATATTTTTATAAGTCAACAACAAAATATCAGAAATGATATTTTAAGATTGTTTAAAAAAAATTGGATGACAATAATTTGTCACAAAATGGAAAAATGTTAAAACTCAACAATAAATATATAAAAAGCACTCCTAGTATGCCCAAAGTATGTATTTATCTTTTGGTTACTAGTGAATAACGTATTTCTAAGTTTGGCATTATGGCCCTTATTATCTCCCAATAGATTCTGGGCACAGAGCGGGGAAAAATGTACGGACTACGTAACTTCCGTTACCTCATTAGTCGCCATGAATATGCAGATGATCTAGTTCAGGTCGATAGAGAAAGTTTACTTGGGGAACTGCGGGTTATATCGTTGGCCATTGATAGATGGGGGTAAGGCAATATTACAGATGCCAGAAATATGTATCAACGGATTAATAACTCCTTACTTACAGCAGACGGAACATTCCGAGGAAATTGAAATTGTTTACGAAGTGAGCACTTCCTGGTTACTGATTTGCATTAATAGATAGCCACTAAGAGGCGTGTCCCGCGTGAACTATCGGAAATCATAAATGCTGCGATACGATGAATGCCGCGGTACCACGGGGTCCGAGTATATATATGTCTTGAATCACGTGAATCACTGGGGCAGTTGCATGGATAGTCTAATGGTTAAAGCGTTTGCTCCTCATGCTGAAGACCCTGGTTCAATTCCCCACATGGGTACAATGTGTGAAGTCCATTTCTGGTGTAAACAGTAGATTTTAATGAGATTGCACTGGGCTCTGGCTTCTACGCGACTGTCTAACACTGCCCCCTAGGTTCTCATTACATAGGGGGCGGTCGGGTAGCCTAGTGGTTAAAGCGTTCGCTCGTCACGCCGAAGACCCGGGTTCGATTCCCGACATGGGTACAATGTGTGAAGCTCATTTCTGGTGTCCCCCGCCGTGATATGCTGGAATATTGCTAAAAGCGGCGTAAAAACAAACTCACTCACTCTCATGCCGCGAGTCGATTTGCTGGCTACTATAAGCGCGATAAGAGACTGGGCTACCGTCTGTAGGGATAGCGGAAATATATTTTGAGACAATATCTATACCCATTTCAGAACACTGAAGGATTACCCGCGATCTATGAAGATTTCGATATTACAAAGGGCGCATGTTAATTCGTGGGTTTTTTTCAACCCAAACAAACAGACAAAAGGAAAGGTGGAATCTCATTGGATGTCGTTATTTGGAAATACCCTTGATGGTTATATTTGTATTTTTAAAAACATACCCCCGCAGTGAAAGCATTTTGGGTTTCTGAATGCGTTGGTGATAAGATGACGAAGATTGAATTGGATCATTCATGGGTTTCATAGCTTGATATTAAAAATAAACATTTGAGTTTTTTAGACCGTAAATTACAAGGCACACTTTATTAAAACGTCGAGATCTGGGAGAAGGGCAGACATTCTGGAACATATAACACGTCCTACATGAGCAAAACTGTTAGATGATTTGATTACTAAACAAAACGTCATACATTTTAGATGTGCGGCCGTTTTCGCTGTTTTGGCATGGGTACCATTTGTGCAGCTATATAAATGCATGATCTCTGATCAAACGAAAACAGGAACATTCATCAATTTGCAGTTGCAGTCTCACGTTTACATCTCAACATTCAATACGACCCGTGAAGATCCGGGGTAGATTAGGTCTTCAGCAGCCCATGCTTGCTGTAAAAAGCGACTGTGCTTGTCGTAGGAGGCGACTAACAGGATCGGATGGTCAGGCTCGCTGACTTGGTTGATGCACGCCATCGTATCCTAATTGCGTCTATCGATGCTCATGATGTTAATCACTGGATTGTCTGGTCCAGATTTGATTATTTACAGACCGCCGTCATATAGCTGGAATATTGCTGAGTGCAGCGTTAAACAACAAATAAACAAACAAACAACATTCAATACCCATGAAACACGCGCTCTTCTAAAGCTAAAATAATGTTCTTGGGATTTAACTTAACCATTCTCGCAAATACAACAAGAAGTGTGCCGCGGAAAAGCTCCTTCCCAGTGCGTGACACCTTCGTTACCCAACTAGACTGGTTCCGTTCGTGCTGAAGTCAGGGCAAGAGTAGACTGGTTCCGCTTGGCGTCTCTGTGCTTGCTTAGACTGGAACGAACATCATAGAGAGCTCAGTGAACGGGTTATCGCTGTGAGATTGTGAAGAAGGTGTCACGCGCTGGAAAGGAGCTTGGCGCATTGAGAAGCTCCTCACAGCGATAGGCCGTTCGCGGTGCTCTCTAGAGCTTGGCGCATAGAAACTAAGGGGAGGTCACTCTCAATATTATTGTAAAACGCACGACTGTGTAAAGGTTTGAGTCAACGATTACTTTCTTACTTTGGCTTTTACTAAATGGAGACAGACACCCATGAAACCAAAAGACCAAAAGCTGGTATGTGTAATTTCAAAAAATAAGATGTAGATGCACATATATGTTGACATTACTAATCCCGACCTGTCTCCACAATTGTTTCAGTCCATATTCGACATTGCCAAATGTGTACGAAGTGTTGCTATACATGTTTTCAGAACCGTAAAAATAGAACAGGCGTTTATTCAAGTCAAACCTTCAGGGTTTCACCTATGAAAATAATGGATATATTTTTAAGAGTTGTCATAGCGACCAATTTGGGACATTTTATTCCAAAGGCTAATTAGCCTACTACGTAACCATGACATGTAGCCTGCAACCTCGGGGTATCGCGGGACTTGTCATGTACGCTAACGGAACAAAATGCACTCACTAACCTTTATGATTATTCGTGTTCTCTATATCAGATGTCATTTATTTTATCTAACAATGCATATTTTACTGATAAAAGTTCATTGTTTACATTAGTAGCTCCGAGTAAAAGCCGGGCCTCGCGCTCAGTTTGACAAGGGAGAGAACTCCATCGTATCGCGGTACAGAGAAAAGTTGTGTATGGAGGTCCGAATTGGACAAAAAGAGGACATAATTCTACCAACCGCTTGGTATGATCATGCCAGACATCAGTGATTTGTCCAGACATGTGCAAAGACAGCACAAGTAAAATTCTAAATGTGTTATCAGCAATAGGTATTCAATGCATTTTTACCGAAAAGTAAGAGAAAAATATTTTTATAAGTCAACAACAAAATATCAGAAATGATATTTTAAGATTGTTTAAAAAAAATTGGATGACAATAATTTGTCACAAAATGGAAAAATGTTAAAACTCAACAATAAATATATAAAAAGCACTCCTAGTATGCCCAAAGTATGTATTTATCTTTTGGTTACTAGTGAATAACGTATTTCTAAGTTTGGCATTATGGCCCTTATTATCTCCCAATAGATTCTGGGCACAGAGCGGGGAAAAATGTACGGACTACGTAACTTCCGTTACCTCATTAGTCGCCATGAATATGCAGATGATCTAGTTCAGGTCGATAGAGAAAGTTTACTTGGGGAACTGCGGGTTATATCGTTGGCCATTGATAGATGGGGGTAAGGCAATATTACAGATGCCAGAAATATGTATCAACGGATTAATAACTCCTTACTTACAGCAGACGGAACATTCCGAGGAAATTGAAATTGTTTACGAAGTGAGCACTTCCTGGTTACTGATTTGCATTAATAGATAGCCACTAAGAGGCGTGTCCCGCGTGAACTATCGGAAATCATAAATGCTGCGATACGATGAATGCCGCGGTACCACGGGGTCCGAGTATATATATGTCTTGAATCACGTGAATCACTGGGGCAGTTGCATGGGTAGTCTAATGGTTAAAGCGTTTGCTCCTCATGCTGAAGACCCTGGTTCAATTCCCCACATGGGTACAATGTGTGAAGTCCATTTCTGGTGTAAACAGTAGATTTTAATGAGATTGCACTGGGCTCTGGCTTCTACGCGACTGTCTAACACTGCCCCCTAGGTTCTCATTACATAGGGGGCGGTCGGGTAGCCTAGTGGTTAAAGCGTTCGCTCGTCACGCCGAAGACCCGGGTTCGATTCCCGACATGGGTACAATGTGTGAAGCTCATTTCTGGTGTCCCCCGCCGTGATATGCTGGAATATTGCTAAAAGCGGCGTAAAAACAAACTCACTCACTCTCATGCCGCGAGTCGATTTGCTGGCTACTATAAGCGCGATAAGAGACTGGGCTACCGTCTGTAGGGATAGCGGAAATATATTTTGAGACAATATCTATACCCATTTCAGAACACTGAAGGATTACCCGCGATCTATGAAGATTTCGATATTACAAAGGGCGCATGTTAATTCGTGGGTTTTTTTCAACCCAAACAAACAGACAAAAGGAAAGGTGGAATCTCATTGGATGTCGTTATTTGGAAATACCCTTGATGGTTATATTTGTATTTTTAAAAACATACCCCCGCAGTGAAAGCATTTTGGGTTTCTGAATGCGTTGGTGATAAGATGACGAAGATTGAATTGGATCATTCATGGGTTTCATAGCTTGATATTAAAAATAAACATTTGAGTTTTTTAGACCGTAAATTACAAGGCACACTTTATTAAAACGTCGAGATCTGGGAGAAGGGCAGACATTCTGGAACATATAACACGTCCTACATGAGCAAAACTGTTAGATGATTTGATTACTAAACAAAACGTCATACATTTTAGATGTGCGGCCGTTTTCGCTGTTTTGGCATGGGTACCATTTGTGCAGCTATATAAATGCATGATCTCTGATCAAACGAAAACAGGAACATTCATCAATTTGCAGTTGCAGTCTCACGTTTACATCTCAACATTCAATACGACCCGTGAAGATCCGGGGTAGATTAGGTCTTCAGCAGCCCATGCTTGCTGTAAAAAGTGACTGTGCTTGTCGTAGGAGGCGACTAACAGGATCGGATGGTCAGGCTCGCTGACTTGGTTGATGCACGCCATCGTATCCTAATTGCGTCTATCGATGCTCATGATGTTAATCACTGGATTGTCTGGTCCAGATTTGATTATTTACAGACCGCCGTCATATAGCTGGAATATTGCTGAGTGCAGCGTTAAACAACAAATAAACAAACAAACAACATTCAATACCCATGAAACACGCGCTCTTCTAAAGCTAAAATAATGTTCTTGGGATTTAACTTAACCATTCTCGCAAATACAACAAGAAGTGTGCCGCGGAAAAGCTCCTTCCCAGTGCGTGACACCTTCGTTACCCAACTAGACTGGTTCCGTTCGTGCTGAAGTCAGGGCAAGAGTAGACTGGTTCCGCTTGGCGTCTCTGTGCTTGCTTAGACTGGAACGAACATCATAGAGAGCTCAGTGAACGGGTTATCGCTGTGAGATTGTGAAGAAGGTGTCACGCGCTGGAAAGGAGCTTGGCGCATTGAGAAGCTCCTCACAGCGATAGGCCGTTCGCGGTGCTCTCTAGAGCTTGGCGCATAGAAACTAAGGGGAGGTCACTCTCAATATTATTGTAAAACGCACGACTGTGTAAAGGTTTGAGTCAACGATTACTTTCTTACTTTGGCTTTTACTAAATGGAGACAGACACCCATGAAACCAAAAGACCAAAAGCTGGTATGTGTAATTTCAAAAAATAAGATGTAGATGCACATATATGTTGACATTACTAATCCCGACCTGTCTCCACAATTGTTTCAGTCCATATTCGACATTGCCAAATGTGTACGAAGTGTTGCTATACATGTTTTCAGAACCGTAAAAATAGAACAGGCGTTTATTCAAGTCAAACCTTCAGGGTTTCACCTATGAAAATAATGGATATATTTTTAAGAGTTGTCATAGCGACCAATTTGGGACATTTTATTCCAAAGGCTAATTAGCCTACTACGTAACCATGACATGTAGCCTGCAACCTCGGGGTATCGCGGGACTTGTCATGTACGCTAACGGAACAAAATGCACTCACTAACCTTTATGATTATTCGTGTTCTCTATATCAGATGTCATTTATTTTATCTAACAATGCATATTTTACTGATAAAAGTTCATTGTTTACATTAGTAGCTCCGAGTAAAAGCCGGGCCTCGCGCTCAGTTTGACAAGGGAGAGAACTCCATCGTATCGCGGTACAGAGAAAAGTTGTGTATGGAGGTCCGAATTGGACAAAAAGAGGACATAATTCTACCAACCGCTTGGTATGATCATGCCAGACATCAGTGATTTGTCCAGACATGTGCAAAGACAGCACAAGTAAAATTCTAAATGTGTTATCAGCAATAGGTATTCAATGCATTTTTACCGAAAAGTAAGAGAAAAATATTTTTATAAGTCAACAACAAAATATCAGAAATGATATTTTAAGATTGTTTAAAAAAAATTGGATGACAATAATTTGTCACAAAATGGAAAAATGTTAAAACTCAACAATAAATATATAAAAAGCACTCCTAGTATGCCCAAAGTATGTATTTATCTTTTGGTTACTAGTGAATAACGTATTTCTAAGTTTGGCATTATGGCCCTTATTATCTCCCAATAGATTCTGGGCACAGAGCGGGGAAAAATGTACGGACTACGTAACTTCCGTTACCTCATTAGTCGCCATTAATATGCAGATGATCTAGTTCAGGTCGATAGAGAAAGTTTACTTGGGGAACTGCGGGTTATATCGTTGGCCATTGATAGATGGGGGTAAGGCAATATTACAGATGCCAGAAATATGTATCAACGGATTAATAACTCCTTACTTACAGCAGACGGAACATTCCGAGGAAATTGAAATTGTTTACGAAGTGAGCACTTCCTGGTTATTGATTTGCATTAATAGATAGCCACTAAGAGGCGTGTCCCGCGTGAACTATCGGAAATCATAAATGCTGCGATACGATGAATGCCGCGGTACCACGGGGTCCGAGTATATATATGTCTTGAATCACGTGAATCACTGGGGCAGTTGCATGGGTAGTCTAATGGTTAAAGCGTTTGCTCCTCATGCTGAAGACCCTGGTTCAATTCCCCACATGGGTACAATGTGTGAAGTCCATTTCTGGTGTACCCAGCGATGATATTGCTGGAATATTGCTAAGATCAGCATAAAAATGTACTCACTCACTCACTCACTTGCCATTTCTTTAAGATGCTTATCCCCATTTTAATTCCCACTGTATTGTACATTGGCTGTCAGCCATACTGTTGCTAATATTGATGACTTAATCTGTGTCAAATGACCTTGGTCCAGAAATGAAAATGAGAAGAGAAGGTTTAGCTAGGGTTAGGATTGGTGCTATCACTGTGTGCTGACCTGGCACATACTGCTTCTTGTATATATATGGACCAGTACAAAGTAAACTTGCATATACTATATACTACAAGCCATCGACTCCATATTATCACTTCCTACAGGCCTCAAAATTGCAACTAATTTGGTTGCAATAGCGATTGAAATTTTCACTAGGCAACCAATATAATTTAAGCAATCGCCACTTTGCTACTTGGAAAAATCAAGTCAGCAACCTGATATCACTAACTGCATAATATTAGAGACAGAAATACCATACATTAATAACTACTGATTGACTGAAATAAAATATCATTTAAAAAAATCTAAAAATCATCATCGGAATTGTTAGGTAAGTATATGAAGTAAATTCAAACCTCAAAATTGCAACTCATTTGGTTGCCACAGCGATTGATATTTTCATGTGGCGACCAATATTATTTAATATTGGAAAAATCAAGCTGGTGACCTGATGTCACTAACTGCATAATAAAAGACTTTATAAAAATCTAAAAATCTAAAAATCATCAAGGGAATTGTGAGGTAAAAAATAATAAATAATAAATCAATAATCTAGTCAAGTATTTACAACAACATAATTAACAACGAAGCTTGTCACACCACAGGCAGGAATCTCTATTGCTGCAGTTAGGCAGATTAGATATGCTTTGACAGTATTATGCATTACTGACTATTATCTTGAAGTTTGGTTCCTTAAGTATTTACATGGCTTCTTGAATTTGACATTGTCTCACTGAAAACAGTTGTCAGGGCCCAATGGCTCTTTGGGGAAAAATATACTTTGAGGCCCATGCCTTCTGAGAACCATATGCTGAGCCCTTCACATATAGGAATATGCAAATAATCATGAGCAACTTCATGTGTGTGCGTTGTTAGAATCATAAGCAAGTTGGCAGCCATGAATGTTATTTACTTCTGCTCTAAAAGATAATTGTAACTGAAAATTACATTCTGCAGATTGAAACAATGAAAACAATTTGATTACAGTTCCTGCGTCCTGGGGTACTTTTGATAAAAATATGTTGGGTCATATATGACTAATATAAAGTATAAGACAGTGTTTTTGAAATAAAGTAAGTCAAGGGGTTGTTGTCCAAACTTTAATTTTAAAGCTTAAAGATGAACCATGTTGACTGTTGAGGTGGTTCCCAGATTCAAATACTACAGGAGAAAATCTAATGAAGCCCACTGTACATGTTTCCAGAGCCTGATTCTGATTCATTGGAGCAGCCAGAAGCTGTCTTGGAGGATAGGTACACAGACCCCACAAGTCTAGGTGAGTCTCAACCAGCACCCACTCTGTCACACCACTCTCTGCTGTGTATACAGACCCCACAAGTCTAGGTCAGTCTCAACCAGCACCCACTCTGTCACACCACTCTCTGCTGTGTATACAGACCCCACAAGTCTAGGTGAGTCTCAACCAGCACCCTACACTGTCACACCACTCTCTGCTGTGTACACAGACCCCACAAGTCAAGGCTGTCAACTGTTGTACTGGCTGCCTACTGTTGAACTGGCTGCTAACTGTTGTACTGGCTGCCAACTGTTGTACTGGCTACCTACTGTTGTACTGGCTGCCTACTGTTGTACTGGCTGCCAACTGTTGTACTGGCTGCCAACTGTTGTACTGGCTACCTACTGTTGTACTGGCTACCTACTGTTGTACTGGCTACCTACTGTTGTACTGGCTACCTACTGTTGTACTGGGTGTCTACTGTTGTACTGGCTACCTACTGTTGTACTGGCTACCTACTGTTGTACTGGGTGTCTACTGTTGTACTGGCTACCTACTGTTGTACTGGGTGTCTACTGTTGTACTGGCTACCTACTGTTGTACTGGCTACCTACTGTTATACTGGGTGTCTACTGTTGTACTGGCTGCCAACTGTTGTACTGGCTACCTACTGTTGTACTGGCTACCTACTGTTGTACTGGCTACCTACTGTTGTACTGGCTGCCTACTGTTGTAATGGCTGCCTACTGTTGTAATGGCTGCCAACTGTTGTACTGGCTACCTACTGTTGTACTGGCTACCTACTGTTGTACTGGCTACCTACTGTTGTACTGGCTGCCTACTGTTGTACTGGCTACCTACTGTTGTACTGGCTACCTACTGTTGTTCTGGTAGTCTACTGTTGTACTGGCTACCTACTGTTTTACTGGGTGTCTACTGTTGTACTGGTAGTCTACTGTTGTACTGGCTACCTACTGTTGTACTGGGTGTCTACTGTTGTACTGGCTACCTACTGTTGTACTGGCTACCTACTGTTGTACTGGTAGTCTACTGTTGTACTGGCTACCTACTGTTTTACTGGGTGTCTACTGTTGTACTGGGTGTCTACTGTTGTACTGGCTACCTACTGTTGTACTGGCTACCTACTGTTGTACTGGGTGTCTACTGTTGTACTGGCTACCTACTGTTGTACTGGCTACCTACTGTTGTACTGGTAGTCTACTGTTGTACTGGCTACCTACTGTTTTACTGGGTGTCTACTGTTGTACTGGGTGTCTACTGTTGTACTGGCTACCTACTGTTTTACTGGGTGTCTACTGTTGTACTGGCTACCTACTGTTGTACTGGCTGCCTACTGTTGTACTGGCTACCTACTGTTGAACTGGCTGCCTACTTTTGTACTGGCTACCTACTGTTGTACTGGCTGCTAACTGTTGTACTGGCTACCTACTGTTGAACTGGCTGCCTACTGTTATACTGGGTATCTACTGTTGTACTAGGTGTCTACTATTGTTCTGCCTTCCTACTGTGATGTGGCTGTCTACTATTGTACTGGCTGTCTACTGTTGTACTGGCTCTTTGTTTCAGTTGATGCTTATGTCTGTGTGATTCAAGATAAGAAATTGACAGCCCATATTGTCAAGTAAGATATAGCAATTTATCATGGCATTATGAGATTATGTTGATGCAATTTTGATTACTGTCATATTTGTGTTTGTGATGTGTGTGATGTGGTGGGATGTGATGTGTCTGATGTGGTGGTGTGTTCTGTGGTGGTGTGATGTGGTGATCTGGTGTAATGCGGTGGTGAGTTCTGTGGTGGGTCATGTGTGTGATGTGGTGGTGTGATGTGGTGGTGTGTGATGTGTTGGTGTGATGTGGTGATCTGGTGTAATGTGGTGGTGTGTTCTGTGGTGGGTCATGTGTGTTCTGTGGTGGGTCATGTGTGTGATGTGGTGGTGTGTGATGTGTTGGTGTGATGTGGTGATCTGGTGTAATGTGGTGGTGTGTTCTGTGGTGGGTCATGTGTGTTCTGTGGTGGGTCATGTGTGTTCTGTGGTGGTGTGTGATGTGTTGGTGTGATGTGGTGATCTGGTGTAATGTGGTGGTGTGTTCTGTGGTGGGTCATGTGTGTGATGTGGTGGTGTGATGTGGTGGTGTGTGATGTGTTGGTGTCTGATGTGTTTGATGTGTTGGTATCTGATGTGTGTGATGTGGTGTTCTGTGGTGGGTCATGTGTGTGATGTGGTGGTGTCTGATGTGATGGTGTCTGATGTGTGTGATGTGTTGGTATCTGATGTGTGTGATGTGGTGTGTTCTGTGGTGGGTCATGTGTGTGATGTGGTGGTGTGATGTGGTGGTGTGATGTGTGTGATGTGGTGGTGTCTGATGTGTGTGATGTGGTGGTGTCTGATGTGGTGGTGTCTGATGTGTGTGATGTGGTGGTGTCTGATGTGGTGGTGTCTGATGTGTGTGATGCGGTGTGTGATGTGTTGGTGTCTGATGTGTGTGATGTGTTGGTGTGTGATGTGTTGGTGTCTGATGTGTGTGATGTGTTGGTGTCTGATGTGTGTGATGTGTTGGTGTGTGATGTGTGTAATGTGGTGGTGTCTGATGTGGTGGTGTCTGATGTGTGTGATGCGGTGTGTGATGTGTTGGTATCTGATGTGTGTGATGCGGTGTGTGATGTGTTGGTGTCTGATGTGTGTGATGGGGTGGTGTCTGATGTGTGTGATGTGGTGTGTTCTGTGGTTGGTCATGTGTGTGATGTGGTGTGATGTGGTGGTCTGATGTGGTGGTGTCTGATGTGTGTAATGTGGTGGTGTCTGATGTGTGTAATGTGGTGGTGTCTGATGTGTGTGATGCGGTGTGTGATGTGTAGTTGTCTGATGTGTGTGATGTGTTGGTATCTGATGTGCGTGATGGGGTGGTGTCTGATGTGTGTGATGTGTTGGTGTCTGATGTGTGTGATGCGGTGGTGTCTGATGTGTGTGATGCGGTGGTGTCTGATGTGGTGGTGTCTGATGTGTGTGATGCGGTGTGTGATGCGGTGGTGTCTGATGTGTGTAATGGGGTGGTGTCTGATGTGTGTGATGTGGTGGTGTCTGATGTGGTGGTGTCTGATGTGTGTAATGTGGTGGTGTCTGATGTGTGTGATGCGGTGTGTGATGTGTTGGTGTCTGATGTGTGTGATGTGTTGGTATCTGATGTGTGTGATGCGGTGTGGGATGTGTTGGTGTGATATGTGTTGGTGTCAGATGTGTGTAATGTGGTGGTGTCTGATGTGTGTGAAGGTTGTTGAACAGTAGACATCCATTGTCTGAGATCCTGACTGCCTCTATGGTCTAGTGGATAGAGTCTGCCCAGAGTGTGGAAGGTCGGTGGTTCGATCCCTAGCCCCATCATACCAAACAATATTAAAATACGGTACTTGTTATTAGCCTGCCTCATACTTGGCATTAAGGGGCTAAAACAAGGACTGGCTCGGGGGCAGTATATTGTGTCTCAGTGAGGTATAGATGTTAAACTGCAACATGGTATCTTAGTAGCCTAGCACTATAAAACCAGCTTTAGTCCAGATGAGGTCAAGCAGCCACACATGCATGCACATCACTATGATCTCAGAGGTGGTGGGGTGAAAATTCCATTTCACCTGACCACCTCTGAGATCATGAATAGTTCGTTTTTTATTGATCCTTGTTTTTGAGAATGCTGCAGTGATAATGCAAGGAGGTAATTACACTTATGTACAACAGGAAACTGAGCTGCGATCTACCCCTGACGAATTTGATGCATCTCAAGAGAGTCCGCAGTCACAAGGCAAAAGGTAGTCAGTTGGTCATGTTTGAAAGAAAGGTTAGAACTTTCCATATGGGTAACAAGAACACCACAGTGAGCATGAAGTTATTTCTTAACATACTTCATAATTCATAGACTCTCTGTGAAATGGAAAATTTATTAAAGGCACAGGCATTTTTTGTCATCACAAACAGGCAAATATCCCTGATATATTAACCATTGAGAACAAGGTGTTCCAACTCACATATGAATGTTCTCTAGTTCACAAAACAAAATTAGTGCAAAAATAATCGTTTCACTGTTTTAAGTTGTTCAATTAACTATCAGAATGTGGATATAAAGATATGTTTCATGCTTTTATTTGTGTTACGAAAACATACACAGGTTCATAGTCAATACGTGTTTGGTTTGCATTGTTCCTCCATCACCTGTGAGTACCTACACTACTGCCTAGAAGTTCATTCCCCTTACACGCATGGGCAACGCGTTACGCAACCAGTGGGCATCGGGTTGGTCACGCGTGTGATACCCGTGTGCAACGCGTTGCACACGGGTGTGCACCCCGTCCGCCACTCGTGTGCAACGCGTGACACACTCATTAGAGGGGGAACAAACTTTTGACCAAAGGAGGACCCGTCTTAAGCTGAACCTGGAGGTGGTAACAAGGAGAGAAAATTTTGTTATCCTGACGAAAAATGATAATACACATGTATTTGCTAATGTCTCCTTTCTTTATGTGATTTTGTGGGAATAACATGAATACTGTTGTGTTTAAATAGATCTGTCTTGTTTTATACGACCATTGCTTCTAAATCCGATGGTGTCAAGAGAATACATGGTCCTGGAACATGTTATTGCAATTGAAATGCTTTTATTGTGATTTGACATTAACCGTCTGTAGTACGACTTTCAGTGATAATATGTATGAGGTTTGGCGGCGCATTGTTTTTATTGGACCCTAATTACTTTATGATGACTTGGACTCTTTATCTCAGCTCCATAGCCGTGAGGCTGGGAAAGAGCAGCATGTAATTAATGAGGGTGGGTTATATCATTGAGGATACACTTGAGGGAGAGAATACTAATTACCGTACTACAGGAAGAGACCTGTAGACGTAAGCGCGGGGTTGTGTTTTAGCTGGCCGTTCGATAATGGCCGCCAGGAGAAGTGAGCTTTGACTGCGTCATCTAAAATAAATAGTAAGAAACAGCTGTGTTATTTTCACGGGTCTGTTGAATAAACTCCCAGCGCTACGGTCAATGTATCTTCTACTTGATCCTTGATACATCATTTTGGCATTCACAATATATAGTACAAAGGAGCACTGATCTAAAGCAATTCCGCGGGAGTAGTTGTTACCTGTGCATTACTGTATTTTCCCAGTGAGTACCCGGATGATATAGCAGAAATCTAGACTTGTTCGCGACCTGTGCTCGCCATTCGTAAGCGCATTTTTATTGAAAGTAGAAGGACGTATGGTCACATTGATCAACAAAAATGAAATACAGTTTTGGAAATGTAGGTATATTTGTGGGGAGCATCGGTAATGGTGATGCAGTTTTGGTAAGTCACTTGCTTGGTAATTGTGCGATCTTTGTGTACACTATTTTGACTTGCAACACAAAGTAAATATTTCATCTGAACATTGCTTATTTTACCGTGTGTATATGTTTACATTCAAAATGTAAACATATTTCACTAAGGAAATTTATTAAACGCCTAAATATTCAGTTTATTTTACAAATTAACTGAAAAATATGTCCATCTTTATTAATATAATAACGAATTCCAAATATTTGTTTATGTTTAATATCATCACCAAGTACAGTTCTGTATTGTTGGGCTTCTTTTCTTAGCATTATTAATATATTGTGATGTGTTAAAGCTCTTTTGATCGTCTTTATCATTTTTAGTCTGTCGGTTAAATAAATGAATGGATTATTCAGTCAATTTGTAAAATGACTGAAAAATTTAGATATTTAATAAATTGCCTGAGTGAATCATATTTTACACATTGACTGTAACATATACACGCTTACAAAAGAAAATACTTGTGAAAACAACGTCTATCGCGCATCGAAAAACTTCCCAAACAAACGGAAAAGAACAAGAATGATTCTGTTCAAAGCTGCAGCGAATGAATGAAAACAAAATGCAAATATAATTATTACAACCTACCAAAGTTATAATGTATCCGGGAATATCAACATAAAGGAACAATATCCATTGCGTCTGCAGCTGTACAAAATTACTTATTCGATGTCAAATGTCTATGTGAGAATCAAATACTTTAATAATAATTATTTGGAAACAATATTTGGAATATATATGAAATATATTAAAATATTTAAAATATTTAAATATATCGTTTTAAACATTATTTAAATGTATTGAATATTATAACCCGTGTTTGTTTCTTAACTGATCACTTAGTTTGTTTCAATTGTTTCACATAGCTGCCCAGTTAGGTGAGAAAGCCCACGTGACAACTATTTTTATAATGTCCTCGGTTCTTAAAAACATACATTGAGTTAGATAACAATGAACAACCAGTCAGTGTATTATCGGTTACCCTTTGAACAAAGTATGTTGTTTTTACATCTGTACTTCACGCCATGATATGAGTGTATTGCCTAGGTTTAGTAAACCTACCTTCACATGTAAACACTTACTTTTGACATATCCACTGTGCAAGATAACAGTAATTAATCAATCAACGTATTTCCTGTTGATCCTTTGATGTCTGGGAATGCTCAGTTGATTTACAAAAAAAGTAAAGCAACTGACCATACATCTCTTGCTGGGCTGCCACGTGCGTATCACATAACTCACATTCCACCTCACTTCAAACCTGGATTTAGATTGAATAATTACCCCAGGTACAAGAAAGACCAAATTTGAACCTTTTTAATCTGAGTGGTGCTACAACTAAGTATACATGTTATAAATTCATTAACTGAGCAGCAAGTGAATTACGACAAATACACAAGTGTAGGGTTATACCAGAAAATGTGGATGACAACAAGGGAGTAGTAATTGTATCATCCACGCAATCCGAAATCCACAAATGCTTTCACTCAGGGATACTTTTTTATTATTAAACTGTAACCATCAGGGGTATTTCCAAATAACGACATCCGATGAGCTTTCGCCGTTATTTGTCTGTTTGTTTAGGCTGAAGAAATTAATTACCATGCGCCCTTTGTTGAAATTTTCATAGATCACGGGTAACCAATCAGTTTTCAAAAATGCGTAAGCTTATTTAGTTGTCCTTGCAGACTGGTAGCCCAGTCTCTTGTCACGCTCGGTTGCGTTAACGAGCAAATTGACTCACTGCAGCTAGAAAGCCCAAGCGGAAATCCAAAGGTCGTATTACCTGAAGAATCAACCTTCATTTGCGAAATATCTACTGCTCTCAAAATTAAAGTCAGAACTTTCTAACCAAGGATTACCAGTTGAAACAGGTCGATGGCTGAACATTCCCAGGGAAGACAGCCAGTGTCCACTCTGTGAATCTATCGCTATGGGAGATGAATTGCATTATTTATTCCAATGTGAAGCTTTTCACCAACGGCGATATGAACTCTTAAATAAGCAATATCTTAAGTTTCCAAACATTTAAGAAAATTATGACCACTAACAGTGTAAGAAATCTAAAAGGCCTATCTAAATTTCTTAACAATGTGTACAATACAATTGGTAAATTGTATTAGTATCCACGTATCCTATTTTTATTATTTTTGTTAAATTGTACATAATAAAAATTGTAGATAATTGTATGTCATGTTATTCTAAGAATAAATGAGTTTGAGTTTGAGTCCGACACCCGAGAAGAAGCCAGAGATTAGTGCCCCTTTTTGAATAGTTTACAATTATGTGTTTTAGGGTTAGCTGTGTTGGCTTAAACGTATTTTTATTTCAAAAGAAATCTGGATCGGTAAACAAGCAAAACTTGCTTATGTAATACCACTCCAGGTAACAACTTAACAACAGCTGGATATATATAAGAGAGTGATGAACATAAAATGCACAAATGAAATACACGAAGCCAATACACTGAAGCAAGTGGTGTCTGTGAAATAAGGTAATGCATTTTTCCTTTACTACATGCATAAAATTAAGCTACTCAAACCTTTTGCTTTTGACAATGATGTCGTGAACTGATTTAAGATGAGTCATGTTTGTAGAACTGCTTAACTACTGCCACGTAATATCATTTTTAGACCATACCCATGTGTGTAGAAATACACAGAGTTTCTGATATTATCGTATTTTTTGACAGTTATAGAAAAAGTGAATTGCATTTTCAAGGTGATATCCACAAGTGCAGTCTGGTATGTCTGATACATGTCGTCTAAACTTATCAGCGTTTAAGTCACTGCAGCCGAGCCTAAGGCGACAGTGGACAATTTGGCATGATCTATGAAAATATTTGAAGTCAAAATTATTAGTAATTGCATCAGAACGATTAATTAATGATTTGATTTCTTTTAATGAGCGAGCATTAGTTACTTCATCGGATAGAGGGTTCCGCAGGTTGATCATATCCAGAAGAAATTATTATTAAGTCTAGGTCTGTGTTCTACATTTGATTGTTTGTATTTTGAATCTATTTCTAAGGTTATATTTGCTGTTATCAGAGAATTGAATATACACTTTTCAAATATTTTGGCTGAGCAACTTGTGAGTGCTACAGGTCTATAATTTGAGCATTCATGTTCATCGCTGACACTGACACCGCATCAGCCCGGCAGTGGACTTGACACAGTTATTTGCGCACCGATTATATAACTCCTACAGACAGGGTGGGGTGGTTGTTTAAAGCGAAACGGACGACCCCGTCTGTTATCTAATAAATGCTGTGCGGCGCCTTTGATCTTGCCTCAAAACATACACCTTATATTAGTAAACGACGATCAGGATGGCCTGGAAATAAATACAATTCTGTCTGCCCAGTGTATCCACAATTAACTTGAATGCTTCATATCCACAAATATATATATATAGAAAATAGATATTTGCCCACAGCAAATATTCATTTGCTTAATTGCATCAGTATGGTTTATCAGAACATGTACAATGCTTTCTTACGCTTGGTGAGGCAGACTGAAATTGAACATTAGGATAACGTCAGCAGGGATAAAAGAGGTCATACCAAAGAACTTTAATTACTAGTGGAAAAGTCAGACATTCCGATCAACCACTACCAGGCCCGGCCGGATCTCATGGTTGACCAGATCAACACCCCAAAGGAACATCTCTACGCCAAACAAGGAGTCCCTTTCGTCATGGTGCACAAGAAGGGGGGACAGGACATCGAGTACGACATCACAAATTACACAGACTTGTACCACTTCTTCCAGAGTAGTGGCGTACCGACCTCAAACCACTTCGTCGCCAATACCGCCGCCCTCCTTGCCAAGAGTCTCTACCAGAATCCCAACCCCCAGGATGAGAAGCTGACCAAGAGACTACTAGAAGGATACCGCCGCTAGACTTCTAGCCACACATTCTCGCCAGCCGACGCCGTGCCTCCCAACGCTTGCCCCCCCCCACCCAAACTTTTCCATATTATTGAATATTCTTTTATCACCCACTCCCACCCAGCCAAACCCCAACCCCTTTAACTTTATTAGAATAGGCTGTAAACTTTTTCTTTGGGGTGGGGGGGAGGGGGGGGGGGGGGTGCACTTCTTTATTTAATCATTACGCTTTTTTACCCTAATAGTATAAGTGCTTCCCCGTGTGCGAGATAGGCTTAAGTCGGAAAGCGCACGTTAAATCTCCGAGGTACCTATCTACCAGAACTTTATTTGCTGTTCTGGTCATACATAAATATATGTAAGTTACGTACATGGGGAGGCTAGATTATTTACAGCTAACAGCAATATAGTGCAAATATTATGTTCAATAAAAGAAAACGTTGATAGATCTATAACACACTTTTTGTACTATTAAACAAACTGTGGACTTTTAAGACATTTCCGCTTATTGTAATAACATCTAGCTAACAAATCATGTCTATCTCTGAAATCCACAAGCATAGTTGCTGTCAAACCTAAAAAACATATTCAGGGAGGTCAGTTTTGACTTGCCAAGCACCTTAAGGTGAGTTTATTTTTAAACTGTCAAAAGCGATTGTCCCTTCAACACTAGTATATGGCTGGAAGCTGTTTCTCGGACTGTTATGAGTTATGATGTATTTTATGATATTACTGGGGAATGTTCAAATTAGTTACTGTCATTTAATCCAACGTTCTAACTATCAACTGTCTCAACAGGACCATAGGTTTGGTTATATATCTCCTCCCTGTCTCTATGTCTTAAGTTGTTAATCGGTAACTGCGGTCCAAATGTATCAACTTATTCATCTATTGTTGCAAACTTGACTGATTTAAACATATCTAATTGATCATGAACTACTCAGTCAGTCAAGCACCTGTATCAGAAATGTAAAACCAGCCATGTTTCATGTAGTCCCAATATCACTGAAAAATGCCGATGAAACATGACATATAAATTTACTCACAGACAATATAGTTTTCGTGAGAGTGAAGCACAATTTTATTAAAGTTTTATTAACAATTTCATAAACTATAATAATATTAATATTAAAATTCATCATCACTTGCCAAGTTTATGAACATGTCCCCATTTGGGAGATGTCACATATAAACAAGGATTTGAACTAAGTTTGATCGTCTTTGACACTGAGGTTTATCCCCACTTTGCCAGCAAACTGCAGAAGATTAACAGTGAGTGAGCATCGTTTCTATGTTTATACAAGAAAAGATGTTATGCCAAAAACGCTCACAGTAGTTAGTGAGTAAACTCACGACCTGTCATGACCTGGTTGAGTGACTTCCTCCAATCAACGTGAAAGGATTACCCACAGAGAAAGAAAGGATTAAAGTCACCTATAAATCTTATCCTAACGTAGTACTCCAACTTCTAAATGCCTCTCAAAGAAGGATTAAAATCCTAAATATATCCTATCTACGTGGTATAGGTACTCACAACCTCTAATAATAAACTGTTACGTTTGGTATCCCCAGCAATACTCACTATGGTCATTGGGCAAATGTAAAAATCACAAACCCTAACGAGATTCTGTCTACATGGTCACACCCGGTGATTGTGAAGATCTCAAATTCTATCAACAGTCAGACAGCATGGCTGTTCATATTCATTTACAACATCCTCTTATAATTAGTATAAAAGTGTCCCACACAAAACCTTCTTTTATTTATTCTTTCAAAATACAAAACAGAAAGTGGGGTGTGGGGAAATGGGACATATTCCTACGTGAAATAATGAGACATTAGTAGTGGTGACGGCTATATCATAATTGTACTGTCTAAAGCATAAATTTGGCGAACGAAAAACGTTATATTTGCAATCAAATGGAATGACTCGTGTGGGCAAATGAATATGTTCGCAAATCCACAAACAATCATTTTATTAATGGCGAACATTTACCAACCCGCGACAATCGTGTCAACACGGGGGTTCCCCAAGCAATAAACTCGCATCTAAATTCACTAATGTTCTACTGTCGGCTAGCCACAATGGCTAGACTTGACCCTAGTGGAATGGTTCATGCCATAAAAGTCTAACAACCGAACACTAATTAAGACGGGCCGACCTTGTATTTACGGTCTGGTGAACACAGCTCAATGGCCGCTCATTAACTCAAATTTCACATCTCACTGTTTTGTTTTATCTCACTATTCATTTGATAATTTTGTCAACTTCAACTGGAACCCGGTCCCGTGTTACACGCGTGGCACACGCGTGTGCAACGGGTTGCACACGCGCTGCACACCCGTTGCACACCCGTGTGCAACCCCTTGAGCACCCGTTTCACATGCGTGTTACACGCGTTCTCAACGCGTGTTAGGGGAATGAACTTTTAGGCAGTAGTGTACGTCGGATATGGTGCAGCAGTGGCTTGCTGGCTTCCCTCTCTCTACAACAAGACCTTTGCTGGATTCCTTGTTTGAAAGTAACAACTAGACCACCCAATGTATTCTTGGGTGATGGAGCAATATATACAAGACCGTGAAGTGTAGACGTGGATATAATTTGGTTTTCTGTAATTCTGTACATTGACATAAAATTTGATTTCCTGCAGTTATCTTGGTTATTAAATCCATGAAAGTTTGCTCTTTGTTCAGCATATGTAAGTTGACGTCTGTTAATGATCTGCCCAGATGCTGCCCAGCTACAGGTGATAATCTGTTCCAAGTCCGCCACAGAAGACTCCAGTGTGGATATCCTGGCCTCAATCATCTCTAAGTTCCCAGCACTGGGCAAGCCAGTCCTCGTTAAGGTGCCACAGAACCCACCGCTCACCCGAAATCAGTACCAAGATGCCAGCAAATACTGGCCTGTCTCTTTCCATGAAGATAAGAGGTACTTAGTGGAGGAGTATCATGCTGGGGTCACACCAGCCTCTGTAGTATCAGTTTATTATTAACACAGGGGCCATAACTGACTCTAATGAGCATGCTTTACAGTGGTATCGGTAGGTAAGGCCATGCTGATAACAATTCTGTATCACTTGTTGCAAGTACAACTGTAGTACATATGCTATTTACATGTATTAATTGTAAGGCAATATTAATCTCTTGCCCATTGTTCATAATACCCACATGCTGGCTGTGTGTACCAGGGTGACATCACTGCTGTCAGGCCAGTTCTTCTCCAGCAGGGAAGTGAGGACCATCCACACACACATGAAGACAGCCCTGCATCTGGCTAAAGTGGCCAGGGAGAAGGGTCAGGTAAGCCTGCAGGGAGGGGACAGGGAGAAGGGTCAGTGCTGCAAGGAGGGGACAGGGAGAAGGGTCAGGTAGGCCTGCAGGGAGGGGACAGGGAGAAGGGTCAGTGCTGCAAGGAGGGGACAGGGAGAAGGGTCAGGTAGGCCTGCAGGGAGGGGACAGGGAGAAGGGTCAGGTAGGCCTGCAGGGAGGGGACAGGGAGAAGGGTCAGGTAGGCCTGCAGGGAGGGGACAGGGAGAAGGGTCAGTGCTGCAAGGAGGGGACAGGGAGAAGGGTCAGGTAGGCCTGCAGGGAGGGGACAGGGAGAAGGGTCAGGTAGGCCTGCAGGGAGGGGGAAAGGGAGAAGGGTCAGGCCTGTAGGCCTGCAGGGATTGTCAAGGAGTAGGGTCAGGGCTGCAGGGTGGGAGAAGGGTAAGTAGGCCTGCAAGGAGGGGACAGGGAGAAGGGTCAGTGCTGCAAGGAGGGGACAGGGAGAAGGGTCAGGTAGGCCTGCAGGGAGGGGACAGGGAGAAGGGTCAGTGCTGCAAGGAGGGGACAGGGAGAAGGGTCAGGTAGGCCTGCAGGGAGGGGACAGGGAGAAGGGTCAGGTAGGCCTGCAGGGAGGGGACAGGGAGAAGGGTCAGGTAGGCCTGCAGGGGTCAGGTAGGCCTGCAGGGAGGGGACAGGGAGAAGGGTCAGGTAGGCCTGCAGGGAGGGGAAAGGGAGAAGGGTCAGGCCTGTAGGCCTGCAGGGATTGTCAAGGAGTAGGGTCAGGGCTGCAGGGTGGGAGAAGGGTCAGGTAGGCCTGCAAGGAGGGGACAGGGAGAAGGGTCAGTAGGCCTGCAGGGTGGGAGAAGGGTCAGTAGGCCTGAAGGGAGGGAGAAGGGTCAGTAGGCCTGCAGGGTGGGAGAAGGGTCAGTAGGCCTACAGGGAGGGAGAAGGGTCAGTAGGCCTGAAGGGAGGGAGAAGGGTCAGGTAGGCCTGCAAGGAGGGGACAGGGAGAAGGGTCAGTAGGCCTGCAGGGTGGGAGAAGGGTCAGTAGGCCTGCAGGAAGGGAGAAGGGTCAGTAGGCCTACAGGGAGGGAGAAGGGTCAGGTAGGCCTGAAGGGAGGGAGAAGGGTCAGGTAGGCCTGAAGGGAGGGAGAAGGGTCAGGTAGGCCTACAGGGAGGGAGAAGGGTCAGTAGGCCTGCAGGAAGGGAGAAGGGTCAAGTAGGCCTACAGGGAGGGAGAAGGGTCAGTAGGCCTGAAGGGAGGGAGAAGGGTCAGTAGGCCTGCAGGGTGGGAGAAGGGTCAGTAGGCCTGCAGGAAGGGAGAAGGGTCAGGTAAGCCTACAGGGAGGGAGAAGGGTCAGTAGGCCTGAAGGGAGGGAGAAGGGTCAGTAGGCCTGCAGGAAGGGAGAAGGGTCAGGTAGGCCTACAGGAAGGGAGAAGGGTCAGTAGGCCTGCAGGAAGGGAGAAGGGTCAGGTAGGCCTGCAGGAAGGGAGAAGGGTCAGGTAGGCCTACAGGGAGGGAGAGAGTCAGGTAGGCCTGAAGGGAGGAAGAAGGGTCAGGTAGGCCTACAGGAAGGGAGAAGGGTCAGTAGGCCTGCAGGAAGGGAGAAGGGTCAGTAGGCCTGCAGGGAGGGAGAATGGTCAGTAGGCTTGCAGGAAGGGAGAAGGGTCAGGTAGGCCTACAGGGAGGGAGAAGGGTCAGTAGGCCTGAAGGGAGGGAGAAGGGTCAGGTAGGCCTACACGGAGGGAGAAGGGTCAGTAGGCCTGCAGGAAGGGAGAAGGGTCAGGTAGGCCTACAGGAAGGGAGAAGGGTCAGTAGGCCTGCAGGAAGGGAGAAGGGTCAGTAGGCCTACAGGGAGGGAGAAGGGTCAGGAAGGCCTGCAGGGAGAAGGGTCGGGTAGGCTTGCAGGGAGGGAGAGGGCCAGGGCCAGGTAGGCCTGAAGGGAGGGAGAAGGGTCAGGAAGGCCTGAAGGGAGGGAGAAGGTTCAGGTGGGCCTGCAGGGAGAAGGTTCAGGTGGGCCTGCAGGGAGAAGGGTCAGGAAGGCTTGCAGGGAGAAGGGTCGGGTAGGCTTGCAGGGAGGGAGAAGGTTCAGGTGGGCCTGCAGGGAGAAGGTTCAGGTGGGCCTGCAGGGAGAAGGGTCAGGAAGGCCTGCATGGAGGGAGAAGGGTCAGGTAGGCCTGCAGGGAGAAGGGTCAGGTAGGCCTGCAGGGAGAAGGGTAAGGTAGGCTTGCAGGGAGAAGGGCCGGGAAGGCTTGCAGGGAGGGAGAGGGCCAGGTAGGCCTGCAGGGAGGGAGAAGGTTCAGGTGGGCCTGCAGGGAGAAGGGTCAGGAAGGCCTGCAGGGAGAAGGGTCGGGTAGGCTTGCAGGGAGGGAGAGGGCCAGGGCCAGGTAGGCCTGAAGGGAGGGAGAAGGTTCAGGTGGGCCTGCAGGGAGAAGGTTCAGGTGGGCCTGCAGGGAGAAGGGTCAGGAAGGCCTGCAGGGAGGGAGAAGGTTCAGGTGGGCCTGCAGGGAGAAGGTTCAGGTGGGCCTGCAGGGAGAAGGGTCAGGAAGGCTTGCAGGGAGAAGGGTCGGGTAGGCTTGCAGGGAGGGAGAAGGTTCAGGTGGGCCTGCAGGGAGAAGGTTCAGGTGGGCCTGCAGGGAGAAGGGTCAGGAAGGCCTGCATGGAGGGAGAAGGTTCAGGTGGGCCTGCAGGGAGAAGGGTCAGGAAGGCCTGCATGGAGGGAGAAGGGTCAGGGAGCAGGGAGGGAGAGGGCCAGGTAGGCCTGCAAGGAGGAAACATGCACTACAACTATTGCATTTATGGTCACTTAGGAACTGCTACCTATTTAAAAGAGGTATTTAATAGACTATTTTTTCATGGTTTGATATTGAATGCTTTAAATAAGTCAGCAAGTCAATTTGCCTGTTAATAAAATAAATCCTCGATATCTCCAGGGCTAGCATTTCTCTCAAACTCGACATGTTGTTGATATTGCCAACCCAAGATTGAGGCTGGTTTGTAACTTGCATTATTAGACCTAGTGTTGTAGCCAATCAAATTGGCAAATGGAAATCAAGGACAAGTAATTTGCGATTTGGTAGAACCGCGAGAATGGATTAGTCTAGGTTTACCAAAATGCTAATCCTGGAGATTTTGAGGATGATGAGAACAAGGCATGTGTAATTGATGGATATCTTCCTCAGGCAAGGTCCAGTTTCCACCCTTGAGGAACTAGGGTGGAATTCTTGAGTTGCTGGACTAACAAGTCTATGCATAGTCCACTCAAAATCGCGCAACAAACTAGACATCCAGTTTCACCGTGCAGATTTCGGTCGACTTCAGGATTTGCATAGCATGTGTACCGTCAACCACGCATTGACATATTTTGCAAATCTTTTCATGCTTATAATCAAGGTGCTCAAGTGATTTGATTCACTTCGCGGCATAAGACATGTTTTATTACAATATATATCTTTATTATCTTTATTTGAAGCAAATGCAAGTGACATGAGAGATGGAATCTGATTTGTCAATAGGAGGGACATTGATGAGACATAATTCGTAATTGCCACTGGTGGCACTACAATCATGCCTGGAATACCAGCCTAGTTTGGCACGGGCGAAAACTGGACTTTTATAGTCTGTTAATGCCTTTTCCTTTGGAAGATGCTTGCTGTACTAATGAAATGATTACTGTCTTTCTTGATCTAAGGCTGCTGTAGGCGCTGTAGTGGTGGATCCATCCACCAACACTGTCATAGCCTCCGCACATGACCTAAGACGAGGACTCAATTCACTCCAGCATGCTGTCATGGTGGCAGTGGACCTGGTTGCCCATGGACAAGGAGGCGGGATGTGGGATACACATGGTATGTATACCAGGTAGTCACCTGACAGGGAGGTGGAATACACAGGGTATGTTTACCAGGTGGTCACCTGACAGGGAGGTGGAATACACATGGTATGTTTACCAGGTGGTCTGCTGACAGGGAGGTGGAATACACAGGGTATATACGCCAGGTGGTCTGCTGACAGGGAGGTGGAATACACAGGGTATGTATACCAGGTGGTCTGCTGACAGGGATGTGGGATACACAGGGTATATACGCCAGGTGGTCTGCTGACAGGGATGTGGGATACACATGGTATGTTTACCAGGTGGTCTGCTGACAGGGAGGTGGAATACACAGGGTATATACGCCAGGTGGTCTGCTGACAGGGAGGTGGAATACACAGGGTATGTATACCAGGTGGTCTGCTGACAGGGATGTGGGATACACAGGGTATATACGCCAGGTGGTCTGCTGACAGGGATGTGGAATACACAGGGTATGTATACCAGGTGGTCTGCTGACAGGGATGTGGGATACACTGGGTATATACGCCAGGTGGTCTGCTGACAGGGAGGTGGAATACACAGGGTATGTATACCAGGTGGTCTGCTGACAGGGATGTGGGATACACATGGTATGTTTACCAGGTGGTCACCTGACAGGGAGGTGGAATACACGGTATATACGCCAGGTGGTCTGCTGACAGGGATGTGGAATACACTGGGTATGTACGCCAGGTGGTCTGCTGACAGGGATGTGGGACATACAGGGTATGTATACCAGGTGGTCACCTGACAGGGAGGTGGAATACACAGGGTATATACGCCAGGTGGTCTGCTGACAGGGATGTGGGACATACAGGGTATGTACACCAGGTGGTCTGCTGACAGGGATGTGGGATATACAGGGTATGTACACCAGGTGGTCTGCTGACTGGGATGTGGGATATACAGGGTATGTACACCAGGTGGTCTGCTGACAGGGATGTGGGATACACATGGTATGTATACCAGGTGGTCACCTGACAGGGAGGTGGAATACACAGGGTATATATGCAAGGTGGTCTGCTGACAGGGATGTGGGACATACAGGGTATGTACACCAGGTGGTCTGCTGACAGGGATGTGGGATATACAGGGTATGTACACCAGGTGGTCTGCTGACAGGGATGTGGGATACACATGGTATGTATACCAGGTGGTCACCTGACAGGGAGGTGGAATACACATGGTATATACGCCAGGTGGTCTGCTGACAGGGATGTGGGACATACAGGGTATGTACACCAGGTGGTCTGCTGACAGGGATGTGGGATATACAGGGTATGTACACCAGGTGGTCTGCTGACAGGGATGTGGGATACACATGGTATGTATACCAGGTGGTCACCTGACAGGGAGGTGGAATACACATGGTATATACGCCAGGTGGTCTGCTGACAGGGATGTGGGACATACAGGGTATGTACACCAGGTGGTCTGCTGACAGGGATGTGGGATATACAGGGTATGTACACCAGGTGGTCTGCTGACAGGGATGTGGGATACACATGGTATGTATACCAGGTGGTCACCTGACAGGGAGGTGGAATACACATGGTATATACGCCAGGTGGTCTGCTGACAGGGATGTGGGACATACAGGGTATGTACACCAGGTGGTCTGCTGACAGGGATGTGGGATATACAGGGTATGTACACCAGGTGGTCTGCTGACAGGGATGTGGGATACACATGGTATGTATACCAGGTGGTCACCTGACAGGGAGGTGGAATACACATGGTATATACGCCAGGTGGTCTGCTGACAGGGATGTGGGACATACAGGGTATGTACACCAGGTGGTCTGCTGACAGGGATGTGGGATATACAGGGTATGTACACCAGGTGGTCTGCTGACAGGGATGTGGGATACACATGGTATGTATACCAGGTGGTCACCTGACAGGGAGGTGGAATACACAGGGTATATATGCAAGGTGGTCTGCTGACAGGGATGTGGGACATACAGGGTATGTACACCAGGTGGTCTGCTGACAGGGATGTGGGATATACAGGGTATGTACACCAGGTGGTCTGCTGACAGGGATGTGGGATACACATGGTATGTATACCAGGTGGTCACCTGACAGGGAGGTGGAATACACATGGTATATACGCCAGGTGGTCTGCTGACAGGGATGTGGGACATACAGGGTATGTACACCAGGTGGTCTGCTGACAGGGATGTGGGATATACAGGGTATGTACACCAGGTGGTCTGCTGACAGGGATGTGGGATACACATGGTATGTATACCAGGTGGTCACCTGACAGGGAGGTGGAATACACATGGTATATACGCCAGGTGGTCTGCTGACAGGGATGTGGGACATACAGGGTATGTACACCAGGTGGTCTGCTGACAGGGATGTGAGATATACAGGGTATGTACACCAGGTGGTCTGCTGACAGGGATGTGGGATACACATGGTATGTATACCAGGTGGTCACCTGACAGGGAGGTGGAATACACATGGTATATACGCCAGGTGGTCTGCTGACAGGGATGTGGGACATACAGGGTATGTACACCAGGTGGTCTGCTGACAGGGATGTGGGATATACAGGGTATGTACACCAGGTGGTCTGCTGACAGGGATGTGGGATACACATGGTATGTATACCAGGTGGTCACCTGACAGGGAGGTGGAATACACATGGTATATACGCCAGGTGGTCTGCTGACAGGGATGTGGGACATACAGGGTATGTACACCAGGTGGTCTGCTGACAGGGATGTGGGATATACAGGGTATGTACACCAGGTGGTCTGCTGACAGGGATGTGGGATACACATGGTATGTATACCAGGTGGTCACCTGACAGGGAGGTGGAATACACAGGGTATATATGCAAGGTGGTCTGCTGACAGGGATGTGGGACATACAGGGTATGTACACCAGGTGGTCTGCTGACAGGGATGTGGGATATACAGGGTATGTACACCAGGTGGTCTGCTGACAGGGATGTGGGATACACATGGTATGTATACCAGGTGGTCACCTGACAGGGAGGTGGAATACACAGGGTATATATGCAAGGTGGTCTGCTGACAGGGATGTGGGACATACAGGGTATGTACACCAGGTGGTCTGCTGACAGGGATGTGGGATATACAGGGTATGTACACCAGGTGGTCTGCTGACAGGGATGTGGGATACACATGGTATGTATACCAGGTGGTCACCTGACAGGGAGGTGGAATACACAGGGTATATATGCAAGGTGGTCTGCTGACAGGGATGTGGGACATACAGGGTATGTACACCAGGTGGTCTGCTGACAGGGATGTGGGATATACAGGGTATGTACACCAGGTGGTCTGCTGACAGGGATGTGGGATACACATGGTATGTATACCAGGTGGTCACCTGACAGGGAGGTGGAATACACAGGGTATATATGCAAGGTGGTCTGCTGACAGGGATGTGGGACATACAGGGTATGTACACCAGGTGGTCTGCTGACAGGGATGTGGGATATACAGGGTATGTACACCAGGTGGTCTGCTGACAGGGATGTGGGATACACATGGTATGTATACCAGGTGGTCACCTGACAGGGAGGTGGAATACACATGGTATATACGCCAGGTGGTCTGCTGACAGGGATGTGGGACATACAGGGTATGTACACCAGGTGGTCTGCTGACAGGGATGTGGGATATACAGGGTATGTACACCAGGTGGTCACCTGACAGGGATGTGGGATACACATGGTATGTATACCAGGTGGTCACCTGACAGGGAGGTGGAATACACAGGGTATATATGCAAGGTGGTCTGCTGACAGGGATGTGGGACATACAGGGTATGTACACCAGGTGGTCTGCTGACAGGGAGGTGGAATACACATGGTATATACGCCAGGTGGTCTGCTGACAGGGATGTGGGACATACAGGGTATGTACACCAGGTGGTCTGCTGACAGGGATGTGGGATACACATGGTATGTATACCAGGTGGTCTGCTGACAGGGAGGTGGAATACACATGGTATATACGCCAGGTGGTCTGCTGACAGGGATGTGGGACATACAGGGTATGTACACCAGGTGGTCTGCTGACAGGGATGTGGGATATACAGGGTATGTACACCAGGTGGTCTGCTGACAGGGATGTGGGATACACATGGTATGTATACCAGGTGGTCTGCTGACAGGGAGGTGGAATACACATGGTATATACGCCAGGTGGTCTGCTGACAGGGATGTGGGACATACAGGGTATGTACACCAGGTGGTCTGCTGACAGGGATGTGGGATACACATGGTATGTATACCAGGTGGTCACCTGACAGGGAGGTGGAATACACATGGTATATACGCCAGGTGGTCTGCTGACAGGGATGTGGGATACACATGGTATGTATACCAGGTGGTCACCTGACAGGGAGGTGGAATACACATGGTATGTATACCAGGTGGTCACCTGACAGGGATGTGGGATATACAGGGTATGTACACCAGGTGGTCTGCTGACAGGGATGTGGGATATACAGGGTATGTATACCAGGTGGTCACCTGACAGGGAGGTGGAATACACATGGTATGTATACCAGGTGGTCACCTGACAGGGAGGTGGAATACACAGGGTATATAAACATCCAGTGATGCATTACCATTGTTACAACAGGTTGTTCTTTTCTCTGAAGATCCCTCTGCCCACGGGATTTTCTACAGAGGATCCCTCTGGCCTTTTGAATAAAAATAAAGCTATTTCATCAACGTTTATTTCATGAAATGTTTACAGAAGTCTACGCGATGTGGACATTGTAAACAATAGGAAGTCCACTTCTGGTTGGCTCATCTGGAGTTACTGGCGACTTCCGACTTGTCAGAAATGGTCTCGCATCTCCGTTTCGGATCGGCACCACAGATAATTGCAGACACTGCCGACTTCTGTTGATCAGATGTATGCTTGTACAACCGCACGGCTTCACTTCGGTGCCCTCAAACAATATTTTTTATTTAAAAAAATCCTGATGGTTTCTCTGAGGTAAATAAGAAAGGGAATCTTAACCCAAGCTCAAGTACTGCGACTACAGCCTATAGTGGTCACGTTTTTACAAGAACTGCAAAAGTTAGAATTTTATATCTGATGGATTATATAAAAATATCAAAACGTACCAGTTGTTTCGCAAATCATCTTCTCAGCTCCCCTCCATTGTGCAAGTTGCGTCAAAACTGACTGCAGCTGAACACACGTGATTTCAAGTCATAGCATCTAGCACGCACTGCATGCGCTCCACATGCGCGATCACGCAAAACGGTTGTGTTCGAGCTGTGCGCTTTTGAATTAGAACTTTCGAGTGCTACAATTTAATTTCAGAATTAAAGTTATGTCATGTAAACAAAAAAGCATCTTCATATATGTCGGTTTATAAGTCAGATATAAACCTTCTCCTATGGCTATCCTTGAAAATAATGCACTCCAGCGCAGGAAAAGCCCTTGGGCCTACGGCCCACGGGCTTTTCCTTTGCCGGACTGCATTATTTTCACGGATAGCCCGCGGAGGCGGTTTATATCCTATACATATACGCCAGGTGGTCTGCTGACAGGGATGTGGGACAAACAGGGGATGTACTCCAGGTGGTCTGCTGACAGGGATGTGGGATATACAGGGTATGTACACCAGGTGGTCTGCTGACAGGGATGTGGGACATACAGGGTACGTACACCAGGTTGCCTGCTGACAGGGAGGTGGGACATACAGGGTACGTACACCAGGGGGTCTGCTGACAGGGAGGTGGGACATACAGGGTACGTACACCAGGTGGTCTGCTGACAGGGATGTGGGACATACAGGGTACGTACACCAGGTTGCCTGCTGACAGGGAGGTGGGACATACAGGGTACGTACACCAGGGGGTCTGCTGACAGGGATGTGGGATATACAGGGTATGTACACCAGGTGGTCTGCTGACAGGGATGTGGGACATACAGGGTACGTACACCAGGTTGCCTGCTGACAGGGAGGTGGGACATACAGGGTACGTACACCAGGGGGTCTGCTGACAGGGAGGTGGGACATACAGGGTACGTACACCAGGTGGCCTGCTGACAGGGAGGTGGGACATACAGGGTACGTACACCAGGTGGCCTGCTGACAGGGAGGTGGGATATACAGGGTATGTACACCACGTGGTTAGCTGACAGGGAGGTGGGATATACAGGGTATGTACACCACGTGGTTAGCTGACAGGGAGTTGGGATATACAGGGTATGTACACCACGTGGTTAGCTGACAGGGAGGTGGGATATACAGGGTATGTATAGTTGGTGGTCCACAGACAGGGAGGTAGAATGTGGGGTGAATATAATATGTTCCGATTGTTGTTATAGTTTAAAGTTTTGACCTTGCACTTTGGTTTATGAAACTTCTTATGGTCCTTCCTCGAACATTTGGTTTCAAAATGTCATGAAGTTTGGAATATGTGTACTTGGTAGTGGGGTCCAGTATATATGTTCCTTTGTCGCTCGATTGACCATGCCTTATTTCACAACAATTATACATTTTGACCTTTATTTGACCTTTGCATTTTTGACTATGCTCTTAAGTTATCTCACAATGCATTATCTAACACTGTAAACTTCATCTCTGTAGAAAAACACTTGACATTTGATTTGTTAAAGAGAAATAAGGCACAGAGTTGAATCTTTCTGTAAAGGAAATGTAACTGTTGTGCATTGTTGTAAAATAGCAAATTCATGCTTGCAGATTTAGAAAGATTGTTGAAAATTAGTTACTTGTTTCATATGTATTAATATTTTTGACCTCAGTATTAATGCAGAAAATATTTGAAAACAAATGCTGACAAGAACTTTTGTTACGTGTCCACCTTTGAGCTGTTGACTACATATCCAGGTGAGCTACAGTGCTGTGACACTTTGTTTCAATTTCAGACAATGATTTGAAGTACCGCTCAACACCAGATACTGCCACACATCCTTCAACAGATGGCAGCACCAAAACTGGACCCTACCTCTGTACTGGATATGATCTTTATGTGACCAGTGAACCCTGTATTATGTAGGTCCTTTCTAGACTTTCTTCATTCCATCTTAATTAACATGCCACCAACACTTCAATTTACAATAGCATCACTGTGAGTAGTCTCAGGGACAATAGACACCTTGCTCCTGTGTGCATTTTTAGTGTATGTTTTCTGTGCAGGTGTGCTATGTCTCTGGTCCATTCCCGCATTGGCCGTGTGTTCTACAACTGTCCACATCCAGAAGGAGCTCTTGGCACCCTCTACAAGCTGCATGTTCAGCCTGGACTCAACCATCATTATCAGGTGTTTCGAGTGGTACTGCAAACACAGTTTCCCAACCAAGACCAACACTGGTGACACAGGACATTCTGCAGCATGTGGCACAGGTGATACAGGACACCCTACAGCATGTGTCACAGGTGATACAGGACACCCTACAGCATGTGTCACAGGTGATACAGGACATCCTACAGCATGTGTCACAGGTGATACAGGACACCCTACAGCATGTGTCACAGGTGATACAGGACACCCTACAGCATGTGTCACAGGTGACACAGGACATCCTACAGCATGTGTCACAGGTGATACAGGACACCCTACAGCATGTGTCACAGGCTAGACAAACACAGGTTATACAGGACACCCTACAGCATGTGTCACAGGTGATACAGGACACCCTACAGCATGTGTCACAGGCTAGACCAACACAGGTGATACAGGACACCCTACAGCATGTGTCACAGGCTAGACCAACACAGGTGATACAGGACATCCTACAGCATGTGTCACAGGTGATACAGGACACCCTACAGCATGTGTCACAGGTGATACAGGATACCCTACAGCATGTGTCACAGGTTATACAGGACACCCTACAGCATGTGTCACAGGCTAGACCATCACAGGTGATACAGGACACCCTACAGCATGTGTCACAGGCTAGACCATCACAGGTGATACAGGACATTCTACAGCATGTGTCACAGGTTATAGAGGACATCCTACAGCATGTGTCACAGGCTAGACCATCACAGGTGATACAGGACATTCTACAGCATGTGTCACAGGTTATACAGGACATCCTACAGCATGTGTCACAGGTGATACAGGACATCCTACAGCATGTGTCACAGGTTATACAGGACATCCTACAGCATGTGTCACAGGTGATACAGGACATCCTACAGCATGTGTCACAGGTGATACAGGACACCCTACAGCATGTGTCACAGGCTAGACCAACACAGGTGATACAGGACACCCTACAGCATGTGTCACAGGTGATACAGGATACCCTACAGCATGTGTCACAGGTTATACAGGACACCCTACAGCATGTGTCACAGGCTAGACCAACACAGGTGATACAGGACACCCTACAGCATGTGTCACAGGCTAGACCAACACAGGTGATACAGGACACCCTACAGCATGTGTCACAGGTGATACAGGATACCCTACAGCATGTGTCACAGGTTATACAGGACACCCTACAACATGTGTCACAGGCTAGACCAACACAGGTGATACAGGACACCCTACAGCATGTGTCACAGGCTAGACCAACACAGGTGATACAGGACATCCTACAGCATGTGTCACAGGTTATAGAGGACATCCTACAGCATGTGTCACAGGCTAGACCATCACAGGTGATACAGGACGTTCTACAGCATGTGTCACAGGTTATACAGGACATCCTACAGCATGTGTCACAGGTGATACAGGACATCCTACAGCATGTGTCACAGGTGATACAGGACACCCTACAGCATGTGTCACAGGTGATACAGGACACCCTACAGCATGTGTCACAGGTGATACAGGACATCCTACAGCATGTGTCACAGGTGATACAGGACATCCTACAGCATGTGTCACAGGTGATACAGGACACCCTACAGCATGTGTCACAGGTGATACAGGACACCCTACAGCATGTGTCACAGGTGATACAGGACATCCTACAGCATGTGTCACAGGTTATAGAGGACATCCTACAGCATGTGTCACAGGCTAGACCATCACAGGTGATACAGGACATTCTACAGCATGTGTCACAGGTTATACAGGACATCCTACAGCATGTGTCACAGGTGATACAGGACACCCTACAGCATGTGTCACAGGTGATACAGGACACCCTACAGCATGTGTCACAGGCTAGACCATCACAGGTGATACAGGATACCCTACAGCATATGTCACAGGTTTTACAGGACACCCTACAGCATGTGTCACAGGCTAGACCAACACAGGTGATACAGGATACCCTACAGCATGTGTCACAGGTGATACAGGACACCCTACAGCATGTGTCACAGGCTAGACCATCACAGGTGATACAGGATACCCTACAGCATATGTCACAGGTTTTACAGGACACCCTACAGCATGTGTCACAGGCTAGACCAACACAGGTGATACAGGATACCCTACAGCATGTGTCACAGGAGATACAGGACACCCTACAGCATGTGTCACAGGCTAGACCAACACAGGTGATACAGGACACCCTACAGCATGTGTCACATGTGATACAGGACATCCTACAGCATGTGTCACAGGTTATACAGGACACCCTACAGCATGTGTCACAGGCTAGACCAACACAGGTGATACAGGACACCCTACAGCATGTGTCACAGGTGATACAGGACATCCTACAGCATGTGTCACAGGTTATACAGGACACCCTACAGCATGTGTCACAGGCTAGACCAACACAGGTGATACAGGACACCCTACAGCATGTGTCACAGGTGATACAGGACATACTACAGCATGTGTCACAGGCTAGACCATCACAGGTGATACAGGACATTCTACAGCATGTGTCACAGGCTAGACCAACACAGGTGATACAGGACACCCTACAGCATGTGTCACAGGCTAGACCATCACAGGTGATACAGGACGTCCTACAGCATGTGTCACAGCAGTTTCATGGCACAGTTATTTTTGCCCCATTACAGCAAACAAAAGACGTAAGGATGCATATTTCTTAAATTTTTTTCCACAGATTGTCTAACCAGCCAGTACATGATTAAACAAATCATCCCTCACATCCTGTGTTTCTCATAATTACACATTGTCACTCAGTGTCAAAATCTCTATCATACCCAATTTTAAAATATATTACCACATAATAGCCTCCCTATTGAGACAGGCCGCTGACATGGTATCTCTAGGAAGGACAGAACATGTACAGTATGTAATTCCCCAGCAACAGCAGACGAATTTCATTTCATTTTTCGATGCCAACCTCACAAAGTATACAGAAAACTATACATCAAAAACAATTATTTAATTTGGCCTGATATGATATGTTTTCAATGCCTCTTCAAAGAAAGTAATATTTTAGCTAAATTCATATCTATTGTATTCACAAACCTTAGAAAAATCTCAACTAAAAACAGCCATCCTTATGTCCATTTTAGTGACAATTTTGTATTATTTGGATGCTGTTCTCTTGTATCACCAGTGGTGGTTTATTGGAGAAATACAAGTTAGAAGTTTGAATTGTCTAATTAGTGTAAGTTCACTAACCTCCCACATCTCATCAAGTTCTGGACATAATGTGGAGTAGTCCAGACATACACCAGCCAGTCTATTCTGTTAGATAAACACACTACTCCAACCTCCCTTGTCAACTACAACAATAGTATGAATTGCTCAGGTCAATGCTCATGATATGAATCACTGGATTGTCTGGTCCAGACTCTATTATTTACAGACCGCCGTCATATAGCTGGAATATTGCTGAGTGTGGTGTAAACAACAAACAAACAAACCAACATGCGCTGATGTTCGAGCACCGAAGCTATATAACATAGATCCAAGAGAACCTTAGTGGAATCCTAGACGATGCCAAACGCGTCACCATGTACTTAAACCCTCCGGTGCACCACCATACACATCAGGTTCCTCTGGTGATGCCGTCTCCGGTGTTGGATAGTCCGTTTTCTGTCCACCTTCAACAGGTCACAACATTCAAACTGTCATGGCATATATTGTCAGGCTCTGATGAATGTAAATCAGCCTTTGTGGTACCTTGCATTACTCATCTTCCTGAGGTTAGAGCGTTAACTGACCATAAAAGTCCAGTTTCCACCCTTGCCACCCTTGCCTGGTATTATTGAGTTACATTTTGGCTTGACTAACGAGCCTCTGCATAGTCCAATCAAAATCGTGCAACAAAATCGAAATCCGGTTCGTAAACTGTCATGCCGATTTCGGTCGATTGCAGGATTTGCGAAGCATGTACACCGCTAACTCGATGTCAGCAGATATTTTCCAAATCTTTTCATGCTTTTAATCAAGGTGCTCACGTGATTTGATGCATTTCGTGATGTAAGACCTGTTTTATAACAATATGTATCCTGATTGTCGATCAGATCGTCCTGACTGGGCGCCGCCATTTCGTGTGAAGCAAATGCAAGCGATACTAGAGGTGGAATCTGATTGGTCTATAGGAGAGGCTTAGAAGGGACATAACTGGCAGTAGCCACTGGTGGCGCTACGATCGAGCCCAGTAATTCCAGCCTAGTTCGGCTAGGGTGGAAACTGGAATTTTCGAGTCAGTTAACTCTCTTGCCTCGGGAACATGAGCATTACTGTCCACAGGAGAAACTGTTAAAATTAGGAGCACATTTAAATTTACAACAACCGGCAGAACTTTTAAATGCCTCAGTCACTAGAACTGCAAATGTAGAAGTGCCATCATGAATTTCAGGACTCCACTAAATAGATTTTTTTTATCATAGCAACATAACCGAGGCATCTGATTATTAGCCCTATTTAAATTTTTACTACATGGAGTGCTCTTCATGAAATTAGGTGTTGTCCATGTACTCTAAAGGCTGTATGCCTAATGTTTTCTCTGGTTTCAGTCAACAATGGTACTCCCTCATGAAGGGACAGCACGTCCAAAATGTAGGCATGTTCGGAAGTGAGTGGAATCCTATGTCCTTATGATGAACGTTTGAAATGTATGTGTCAGTTGGCACTTCGACACAGACAAAGAAATAAGAGACCTGGTGAAATGAGTCCGGGTGGTTACCTACGCTGTAGTATTGGGGTGCTAGCGTAACCCACCTTTGTCTTGAGTGGGAATGCAGAGGGGGCGCACTTGTCATGTTCTTGCCATGCTTACCCTCTTCTTGCTCTGCAGGGATGCGGCAAGAAATTGTTCCTGAGCCTTCTCATTCCTTCAACCCGTGAAGATCTGGGTTAGACTAGGTCTTTAGCAAGCTATGCTAGCCCTAAAAATAAGAGGCGACTAAAGGGATCGGGTGGTCAGGCAACTGACATGGTTGATGCAATGTCATCGTATCCCAATTGTGTAGATTGGTGCTCACCAGTCTGGTACAGACTGATTATTTGCAGACCGCAGTCATATAGCTGGAATATTGCTTTAAACAACAAACAAACAAAACAACATTTGTATCAAGATAGATAACTATAAAAAGTAGGGCTGGGACGGGGTACTCGGGTTGGGTGGGTACTGAGTAGGACCCGGGTACCCGCAGGACTACCCGTGGTTAGTCTCGTGATTATATTGTTTAATGGCAACTCTATGGTTACCCTATAAGTGACAAATTTCTTTCTGACTATACACACATTCCTTCTGACTTTATATGTTTGCATAATGATATAACGTCAGTGTATGCATGACCTTGTTTCTCTATCCGATTGTTTGAAGGTAATGGTTTCTCATTTTGACAATATCCACTCCCTTGTAACCTTATAGGTTTCCCCATCATAAGCAGACCCAGAGGAGGGGGAGACCACCCCCCTTTTGACAACCAAATGTATGTTGTTGGTAGTAAAATTATCTGAGAGGATTTTGATATTTTGACCTATATGAATCACTTTGAAATTATTTTTGCAATATTCTTTAAGATAAAAACTTGTTGTTTAAGTGGGACTTCCTTGTCTCATTATGTATTAGATTTCTTTGAAAGCTCTTTGAAAGTTTTGTGACTTTTAGTGATTTTCATTTGATCCCGACCCTTGCTTGTTGCTCATCCTTTGCCCTGTTTCACACATTTAATCATTGATTGGTCTCTGTTGAATGAAATGGTCTACCTCCATCACATTCTGCAACTATCATGCACCTTGTACATGAGCACTTTGACATCAGCTGTGTACTTGAATTGCCAGGCACAATGCAGGGTACTGACTTTGGTTCAACATCACTAAATATACCTGCTTCTGTACACCTCATTCTGCACTGAATATATACCCTCTGTGTGTGTGTGTGTGTGTGTGTGTGTGTGTGTGTGTGTGCGCGAGAGGGAGAGAGAGAGTCATGGAAGTACAGCAAGGTCTAGAACAATGCATAAAGTAAACAGCAACGCATGGACATTGGTTGAAGAGTGCATTTATTGAGATTCAGTGAATTATCACAGTACTTGCTGTTAACATATAACAATATTACAATTTGAGATATATAGATCTCTTGAAGTAGAAATATAACAATATGTATATCTACAGAAAGATAGTTTCATAAATAAGTAAATAAAATTGACAGATCAACAACTCATATAGTTTCTTATACAAAATTATTGTAAATACCATTAAAATAAATATTTCAAATGTCATCAACAACAAAGACTGGCACAGCTAATATCACAGAAAAACACATCTAGAAATGAATACTATATAAATGTATGAGAGGAATCCCATGGGGACTACACGAAGTAGCTGCCATCAATCTCCAGGGATGTTCCAATCTGGAGGAGGTTGTGTCTCACAGTTTGTACAGGCAGCCATGGCAAGGAGAACCTTGGCAACATTATGCCTATATCATGTATATATCTATGTATGGCCACCGAGATGTTCCAATCTGGAGGAGGTTGTTTCTCACAGTTTGTACAGGCAGCCATGGCAAGGAGAACCTTGGCAACATTATGCCTATATCATGTATATATCTATGTATGGCCACCGAGATGTTCCAGTCTGGAGGAGGTTGTTTCTCACAGTTTGTACAGGCAGCCATTCTCTTGATCTGTTCCCAAACTTGACGAAAGCTCTACCTGGAGCCCACATTTTGACTCGAACGATGATGTCTCAGCAGCTGGGGAGAATTTTTTGAACAGCAAATAGAAGGACTTCTATGACACTGGGACAAAATCCTTCCAACACCATCGGAAAAAGTGTATCAGCGTGGAGTGGAATTATGTTGAAAAAAGACAACATTTTATTTTAATGTGTAAGGTTAAGTCTTTCTATGTGAAGCTCAGAATATGTGAATCCACCTCATATGTATAACATGTACAATCTATCACACATGACTACTTTGGTACAGCCAATGAAATATTTATCAAATGAGAAACAACAAAAGCCTTGGGTGTTTACAAATGTTAACACAGAGTGTCATTCAAACTGGCAAATTGACTACAGAGTATTTATTTACAAATACTTCAGGTGTTTTATGATAGCAAAAACATCTTGTCCATATACACTGTACATTGCCTGAAAGTGTATTGTTGTTTCCAGGCACTGACTCTGCATAAGCTGAGAATAGACAGTTGTAAATGTTAAATAGTGATCACATTGACCACTGTCTACTAGTGTACTCTGTGCCTGGTTAATATTGTAAATCTTGAAATTAACGCGCATGTGAAATAAATGCGAAATCATTCATATTAATGAACTTCGCATTTATGTCTCTAAATGACCGGATAGCGGACATACCAAGTTGAATATAAACACATACACGGTTTATTGAGCAGCAGTTGTAATAAGTTTATGCCAATGTTGTTGGTTTAATTATTATATTGCCTATGAACTTAATGCCAGTCAACAGATTAACATATAAACTGTGTGTTGATTTTAGGAATATACTTTTATTGTTTTTATGGATGTGCTCTACTCAGCGCTAAAAAGCAGTGCTTTTTGCTGTTTGATTAGATTACAGTAAGTATATGGATCATTCCACTAGTATACACGACGAGGTATGAGTATGTACAAGGCAATGGTGTACATATTGGGGTAGCCCTCAACACTGTGAGGTCAAGGTATCTAAGATGTCCCTAGATACATAACAGTTGGACTTGTACATCATTTGTATTGTGCCATACATGAACACAAAGACTCCAAGGATCTCAAGGGAAAATATAAACTATAGTCACAACTGCATGTCTCCTGACATGGAAACAATTCATCTCACTGATGCAGAGCAAATGCGATAAAACCACAGAACTTAATATACATGCATCTTCAAAAGCAGATAGTATCATCCATTTTCAAATTTGCAAAACACCTCCAAAGACCAAATCCTGAATTTCAACCATAACGGGCAGACATAAACAGTCTACTCTTCTTCAGGGCCAGAAGACAAGAATATGCAATAAACAGGATCCTAATGTTAACAATCTGTAGAAATAAGTCAAGCAAGTAAACATAACTCTTGCATGTGTTTGCTTACAGTCATGAAATAGACTTAAAGTTGAGAGGCAATGGACAACATGAACATTCCGCTTTACCCGCAACTGTATCACACAGTGACTACCGATACTCAAAGAAACACAAAACTGTTCAGATCATTCTAAACTCCACCCATGACCTCCCCATTATAAAGGCACAAAATATATATCTCCACATAAATATGTCATTATGATACTGACAGAAGAATAGAGTTACTAGGTTCTACAGCTCACCTCATTTTGTCTTGAATATTATTAGTTGTAAGGAGTCTTACAAAGAAAGTAACAGGGGTTCTTCCACAACAGATATCCTCCCTGTATATTGCCTATAATTAGATTTCACATTGATACGTGAGGCCTCACTTCTTTTTTTTTATGTTTATCAGATTTATTCCATCTTTCCACACAAGATCAGTCAAAATAAAAATAAAAATAGCTGGCTATGTGGTTAAGTTATTAAGTATTTATTTATATGAAAGTTATTCTGCTGTGGATTAAAAACTGCAGCTGCCTTCTTGAAGACATGGAACTAATATATAACCGTTTTTATTGTCTATATGACTAGCGGGAGACATCATAAAAATATATTTTTGTATGTCTAATTTATTTCTTGGATCAGCTGCTTTTCAGTAGGGAGGGTGGGCCTGTGAAACAAAAAATATAATGTGTGGCTGAGTAATTGGCTGAGCAGTGGGCCAAAATGTGGTCTGAGTTTGAAGATGGCCAGATATCACAATGCACAAAAGCTGAAAGCCACAGCAGGGTAAACACTCAGCATAAGGCAGTATCATATTGTGTTATTTCCAATACCATAATATTCATTGGATATCATTTTTTAATAATTACATACGGTATGCAGACATGGGCAAAATATGACAGATGTGGAGGTCACGTTAAGATATGATACAAGTTATATGACCATAGCTGAGGTCATCCTTGCAAAGTTTCAGTTTTCAAGATCATGGAGATGTAAGACAATTAACAGTAGTGCAATTACCCTCACATCCTCCCAAGACAAAAAATAAATCAGTTGTCACCTGAAGAATATTTTTGATTATCACAAAATACAAAATAACACAAGCATTAGAAGTCACCCCCAAAGTCACCACCACCAAAATCATCCCCACCAAAATCACCTCCACCAAAATCATCTCCACCCCCATAGTCGTCATATCCCCCATCATATCCTCCATCATCATACCCACCCTGATCATAACCCCCTTGATCATAACCCCCCTGATCATAACCCCCCTGATCATAACCCCCCTGATCATAACCCCCTTCTTGCCCTTGTTCACCATAGTTATTCTCAGTGTTATTCTCCGTGATGTTGGTGTTTTCAATGTTTGTATTGTCAATATCATAATGGTTGTTAATATTGATATTGTCACCTCCATGGTAGCCCCCATACCCACCCCAGCCTCCATACCCTCCATATCCTCCATACCCCCACCCATAGCCGAAGCCCCAAGGTCGACTCATGCCATAGCCAAGAGCAGCACCCATCAGCATGCCTGCAACAGAGCAAAAGCATTCATGAGCAAATGAGACAACCTCAAAAGTTAAAGGATTGCATGTGAATGTGATCTTGAAAATCAGGACCCTTTTATACAAGCTTGAGTGCTATGAGTGCACCCACAATTTAACCTTCATCGAAAAAAGATTAGAAACAAAGGTGTGGAAAGGCCACTATGGGGACACCTCCTTCAACATACCTGTAGCAAGCCCATCCCCTGACCCCCTCCTCCCTCGGTCCTGCACAACAACAGTTGTGTTCCCGCCATTGTTTCCTCCACGCTGCTGGGGGTAGTGTCCCCCTCGCTGCTGAGGGTAGGGCATGTTACCTTGCCTTGGCTGCTGACCCTGATAGTAAGGGGGTGGGGCTTGGCTGCCCTGGGGTGGAGGGTAATGAGGAGGAGCACCTGTATTAATCAAATGTCATCACACAATTTACTCATGCTAAACCTGAACCATGTGTGTTACGAGGATGAAGAAAGCATGACACACTGGGGATAAAGAAAGCATGACACACTGGGGATAAAGAAAGCATGACACACTGGGGATAAAGAAAGCATGGCACATCAAAGATAAAGAAAGCATGACACACTGGGGATATAGAAAGCATGACACACTGGGGATAAAGAAAGCATGACACACTGGGGATAAAGAAAGCATGACACACTGGGGATAAAGAAAGCATGACACACTGGTGACAGAGCATGGCACACTGAGAATAAAGAAAGCATGACACACTGGAGATAAAGAGATCATGACACACTCAAGATAAAGAAAGCATGACACACTGAGGACAAGAGAAGAATGGCACACCCTAGGACAAAGAAAAAATGACACAATGTAGGTAAAGAATAATGGCACACTGACATATAATCATTTTGTATGGCTGCATGTAATCAACAGCTAATCTCATGAAAAGGTCAATGTAAACAAGATACAATTTTACAATAGTCACATTTTGTAGGAGTCAAATACTATTTTAAACAGATTTTTCGTCAGACTGCAACACATATTTGTTCTACAAAGAAACAATGTGTAGGTAAGGGCATACCTGTTACTCCAGGGTTGAAGCCTGGGGGTGGGGGCCCTCCTGGAGGAGGGGCACTCGGTGTACCCTGGGGAGGACCTTGAGCCTGGGGTGGCTGTGGGGGTGGGGGTAGCTGAAAGATATAGTGCTTTCATATTGAACTGCCTCAATAGAATAATATACAAATAATTAATTACTCTTGTTGCGGTCAATATGCGAAAACAAGGACCTGAGATCGAGGTCCTTGATTTTGCATATTGACCTTGTCACGTGTAATCATTTGTTTTGTTATACTGAAATTCAGCCTTTAAACTGTCCTCTGTTTCACTACCGTGACGTAGCTGTGAACCGTGAAATGTTGGTACCAGAGGCCACCTTGTTTTACAGCAGACAAGTCAATATTCATCAAAACAGGTCAATATTGATCATTGGAAGAGACAATATTCATCACAACAGGTCAATATTGATCATTGGAAGAGACAATATTCATCACAACAGGTCAATACTGATCATTGGAAGAGACAATATTCGAGGTTAGAGTCAGTCACGTGACTTGGGGGTGTACATTGAAATGTATTGTTTCGTCACGGGGTAGAGGTAGAGGTAAATCAATAATAAATGGTTGTACTAGATCATACGCTACTATTACATGACCGAGTGAATGAATGTTGTTAAGGCTACAGTCAGCAATATTCCATCTATATCAATGCCACTTGTAAACAATCAAATCTGTATCAGGCAAACCAGTGACTGAATGCATAAGCATTTGGGATGCGAGTCTCCAAGTGAGATTCCCCGATCCTGATGAGTCAGCTCAGTCATTCGGTGAAAGAGTACATCAATTATCATATCGGTCAACCATACGCAGTTATTGTCAAATGTTATGAAAAAAGGTAATTATAAGGATATGAATAATGAACCTTAAAATACAAAACAAACCTCAAAGAACAACCCTGACATATAAGAAGCAAAGAAAAGAATAAAAACAGTGGGTACAAAAGGACATCAGTATACACCAAACACTAAAGGGCAACATTCACAACAAACAGCACCAGAGGGCACTGCAATTTGTACAACATTCCGAGTGATATCGGCTTGTTCTGCTGTGTAGGATATGTGCGTGCATTGGGCAACACAACACCATGGAGCACAACACAGTTGGCATTGCTTATTGTGAATCCTTATTGTGTTCAGTGTCTTTTCGTGTGCACTGACGTTCTTTTGAACACATTTTTCTTTGTTTCACATGGCGTCTTATGTTTGTCAAGGTTGTTCATTGGTATTTGTTTAATATTTTGAGTTTCAATATATTCATATGCAAATGACCTATTGCAACATTTAACCTATTTGTCGCTCATACCATTTGACCACGGACTCTCCCATGGGATGAAATATTAGTTATATCAAGTACATGTAAGTATTCAAAGATCAATGTAAACTCTCGATAGTTGTGTATGGTACATACCGTTTTCACAATTTCCGTCATCCAAGAACTAGAATGAAAAGTATTATATCAATTAAACAAGCGTGTGAAAGGTTGAGTGGAGGGGATGTATTTACCTAATTTATCCTAAAACATACTAAAAACTTGTGATAGGTTACAATGAGTTTTCATTGATATTTTTCAAGTACAACGAGGATCCTGAAAAGTGGGTACCCGGTAGCCTATGATGAAGGGGTCAAACAGGCTAAATGAGCCTGAATAGTGAAGATCTGCCAGTTCTGATACAGACGCTTCCACCAGAGGCCCTGTTTTGATGGAAAACTAGCATGTATAGGACAAGCGGCTTCCAACGAACATATGAGCTCCTTCAGCCTCATCCAAAGAGTGAACCTGCAGGTCATCTCTCCTAAAGCATGGAGCTTTAAACGATGGGGCTAAGGAGAACATCGCAAAACCAAACCTCATCCAGATAACCAGTGGCCAAGATGAATCAGACCAAGGCGTGGTTTCACCTTGTATCTCTGTTGTGATGATCTATGAGAGTCAGTAATAGAAGGTGAAGCCAGTGAAACAATTGCCGATGGCACCACTTATGCCGAAACAGAGTAGATGATTGGCTGAGATACTCAGGTGCCAAGGGCACCAGTGGCGTTGCTACTCGGAATTGCCAGAGGCGCCAGGAGCACCGACGGCACCAGGAGCATAGACAGCTTTGCTGCTGTCGATGTAGATTGCGGAGGAGACGGAAAGCCAGTCACGTTATCGGCGTCACCGGAGGGAGGATGATGTTGTCAATAAAGGTGACGGCAAGAGAGGTGAAAAAGACTGCAGTTTCTGAGTTGTAAGCCATATCAGGGGGTCGACGAGCACGTTGAGTGAGGTGTTTCCTGGATACTCGTATTGAGTTGAAGGAGCACACCGACAAAGGACTGCAATATCGAAGTCATACAATCAAGGCAGAAGGGGCGGGCCCGACCAGATTTGTTCCCGCGGCAGCAAGTTCGGCGAGTCACAAAGTCTGGAATTTAAGCAAAAACAGAACTATGTGGCAAAGCCACAAAGTACGGGAAGCATAATGTAACTCAAAAACTTTGTATTTTATTTAAGTTGATGAGAGCAAACAATTACGCTAAAAGGTAGTGAAAAGGCAAAATAGATAAATTGTATAAAGTGTATTATCTAAGCCAAATAAAGAAACGCAGAACATGAAAATACGTGGCCACATGGTGAATAGCAAAAATGGCGAGGAAAACAAAAAATGGTGCTTAAATTACTGTGACTAGAGCCACAAACAAGCGATAAACGTTACAAATTACGAATGGGAAGACCCTAAAGAAAACAGCCCATAAATAGGTAACAATGTAGCAGTATATAATGAATGTAGAAACAAGCAAAGAAAAGAAACAATAAGCTTTAATTTCCACAAGGGATGTTCTTCCGTTGAGGTGACAAAGCAGTTATGTGTTTTGATGTAACGTCATGACTTCCGGGTCACGTGCCGACTGCTGCCTCTACTGGTTGGAAGAATTTTTCTTCAGCAGCTGGATCTCACACAGTTCTTCGCTCTGTCAAAAGACAGCAGTAGATGCAATAAAGAGTAATGCAGGATAAGTTAAAAAATTGCATCTTACAGAAAGGCTCTTATTAAGCCCTTTAATCATTTGTGAAACAGAAGAAGATGCCAGGTCCTCCTCCTCAGTTACCAACCTCTCCTCCACTGTTGGGGCAGCTCCTCCACCTCCTGCTATGACTTCGGAGACCTCGTCTACATTGTCGATGGTTCCTTCGGGTCTTCCTCCCCAATCTACACCCTCTGCACCGGTAGGATTTTTTAATCCTTCAACCATCTGTGCCTTTTGGGAACTGCTTCTCCATTAACCTGATGACCTGATTTTGCCACCTGTTAGCACGGATGTCACCAGTTCCTGACAGTCAGCGGATCGGCGTTCCTGCACTTTGTCAGACAATTCTTCCAGCCAGTCTGCTGGTTCCTGTTGCCGTTCACATACACCATCACCATCGCTAGGCACTCGGCTTTACTAAAACAGTTTTTCAAGACTCCATTGATGTGACAGCCTTGATCTGGTCCGGCTGTTTTCAACAGGCGCCTGGATGTGAACCAGCAACAGTTCTATCTTCTCTCTTCCTAACTCTCTCAACAGCAGATATCATATGTTGGAAAGCAACTTCGTCAAAGTGACAGTCCCCTCAGAAAGACCGAACTACAAGGCCCCCCACTGTAGGGACTGTAGACAAAAATGACTTTCCTCAGGCGCCTGACAACTGGCAACTGCCGCCACCAGTCCAGGCACATAGTTCCCAGGTCCCGTAGGTGTGGCGTCAGGCAAGTATAAAACCATTGCATTTAACAATCATTAACTTTATTGACTTTGCCTAAACAATTATTGTTTTCATATAACTAGAGAAGCAGTTTCCTGCAGAATGAACATCTGATGTTTTAATGAGGAGAAGTGAGCATTGACAAGTGGTAGTCACGCTATTGTATTTACTGGGTATATAAAACTGTCTCAACATAATGCACAATGACTGATGCATACCATGGAGGTTGTAAATACGCAGTAAACAAGAAGAAACATGAACATCTCTACTGGAGAGAGAGATATAGACCTGTGTGTGGGACTTAACTCTATGTATGAAGTCTATGAACTTTTAGGTGCTAAACTATTCACTTGTCATGAATAAAACAGTACTGACATCTAGTTTTACACCCCTACTTGATAAATATTGGAATGCTCTGTTTTGAGATGGTTAGTCTCAGGTACTGATCCCTTGAATAAGCCTGATTATTTACCTCCATTATTTACCCGGTACTTAGTCTTAACTACATATTTGACCGATCAGGATGACACCACAGATGCAGAGGATGACAGACACTCGAGAAGCAGGCCATGACATAAGCCCACTTGACCTTCAGTCAGGTGAGGTAAATACATGCATTAATGTCAATCACTGTAGCTTGGTAAAAAAAAAAAATATGTTTAAGACAAAATTTATGTTATTCCAAATACATTCCACTGAGAAATACATGAGTAATGGGCAAAAATGACAGTCAATATGGCTGCCATATAAATAGAATACTGTGAGCACTTTCTCTAGAGACTATACCTGCCATAGCTGGAATCATATCTGCAAAGTTTCAGCTTCATAGGCCCTCTGCTTTTAGAAGTGTCAAAAAGGTAAAAGCTTACAATGGATGGATGGATGGGCCACGGACAATGTGCCACAACATTTTACAGTCAGGTATAATAAAAAGGCATTTAATGGTCATTTAAAAAGTTAACATTTTTTGCCTGCAAAATGAAAGCAGTAATTAAAATCTGTATTTTTTTCGTTGGTGGCCATGAATTTATGTTTGTCAAGTATGTTTCACAATTGGATTCCTTCAAGCATTCAGAAGAAAAGAAATGATGTTTTTGCCCTCTCTTTACAAAATGTTGGAGCTCTGCTGTACCATTTAATTTTGTAAGCTCTGTTATCAAACTCACTTCAGTTCATTCTGATCAGAGAATAGAATCCACACCATGTCAGCCTGTTTGCTGTTTTTTCTGGGTATGGCCATCATGTCGGAAACTTTTCCACCAGGAGGCGGGTCTGGCCTGTTGGGGACCTGTTGACATACTGGCCCAACTGCCAGATACTGACATGTGTCCTGGAGATCAACATAAGAAACTGACATGTATCCTGGAGATCAACATAGATACTGACATGTGTCCTGCAGAACAACACAGATACTGACATGTCTCCTGGAGAACAACATAGATACTGACATGTGTCCTGCAGAATAACATAGATACTGACATGTGTCCTGCAGAACAACATAGATACTGACATGTGTCCTGCAGAATAACATAGATACTGACATGTGTCCTGCAGAATAACATAGATACTGACATGTGTCCTGCAGAATAACATAGATACTGACATGTGTCCTGGAGAACAACATAGATACTGACATGTGTCCTGCAGAACAACATAGATACTGACATGTGTCCTGCAGAATAACATAGATACTGACATGTGTCCTGGAGAATAACATAGATACTGACATGTGTCCTGGAGAATAACATAGATACTGACATGTGTCCTGCAGAACACAGATACTGACATGTGTCCTGGAGAACAACATATGTACTGACATGTGTCCTGGAGAACAACATAGATACTGACATGTGTCCTGCAGAACAACATAGATACTGACATGTGTCCTGCAGAATAACATAGATACTGACATGTGTCCTGCAGAACACAGATACTGACATGTGTCCTGGAGAACAACATATGTACTGACATGTGTCCTGGAGAACAACATAGATACTGACATGTGTCCTGCAGAACAACATAGATACTGACATATGTCCTGGAGAACAACACAGATACTGACATGTGTCATGGATAACAACATAGATACTTACATGTGTCCTGGAGAACACAGATACTGACATGTGTCCTGGAGAACACATATATTGACATGTGGTACCAGAGGCTTGTACTTTGTAATGTCCCTATAGTGCTTGTACTTTGTTATGTCCCTCTAGAGGCTTGTACTTTGTAATGTCCCTATAGAGGCTTGTACTTTGTAATATCCCTCTAGTGGCTAATACTTTACCTACCTCTAGAGGCTTGTACTTTGTAATGTCCCTCTAGTGGCTTGTGCTTTACCTCCCTCTAGAGGCTTGTACTTTGTATTATAAACCTATTCATTGGGATCGCTATTAAGTAAGAGACTTCTTTCTATAGGCATTAAAACCTATTGTGAGGTTTTACTTTCCAGTCGGGTTAAATTCATAAACAGGGACGTTGTAATGTCCCTGGGATTTTATATAATGTCCTGGGTATTTTATTAATATAACTTCCGTTCAGATTGTCACATGTAATGAAATGTAAAATCAAATGACAAATGTTTTCTTTATATTCCCGAGGATCGAACTCGCAACCTTCATAGGTACAGATACCTTCAACAGATATTTTATGCATGCCCTGAGGGCCTAGCCCCCTTGGTTTTTCCCTCTCCCCAGGGCATGCTCTGTCTACCAAAACCGAGGGAAAGGGTTTTTCCATGCTTATAAACCGAAAAAAAAGAAATTTAAAACAACATTTATCAACATTTTTATGTTTCGAACATACTTTCCATGAACCTTAGGAAACGCGCATAAAATATCTGTTGAAGGTATCTGTACCTATGAAGGTTGCGAGTTCGATCCTCGGGAATATAAAGAAAACATTTGTCATTTGATTTTACATTTCATTACATGTGACAATCTGAACGGAAGTTATATTAATAAAATACCCAGGACATTATATAAAATCCCAGGGACATTACAACGTCCCTGTTTATGAATTTAACCCGACTGGAAAGTCCCTCTAGGGGATTGTACTTTGTAATATTCCTCTAGTGGCTTGTACTTTACCTCCCTCTAGTGGCTTGTACGTTGTATTGTCCCTCTAGTGGCTTGTACTTTGTAATGTTCCTCTAGTGGCTTGTACTTTGTAATGTTCCTCTAGTGGCTTGTACTTTGTATTGTCCCTCTAGGGGTTTGTACTTTGTAATGTTCCTCTAGTGGCTTGTACTTTGTAATGTCCCTCTAGGGGTTTGTACTTTGTAATGTCCCTATAGTGTTTGTACTTTGTAATGTCCCTATAGTGCTTGTACTTTGTAATGTCCCTATAGTGCTTGTACTTTGTAATGTCCCTATAGTGTTTGTACTTTGTAATGTCCCTCTAGAGGCTTGTACTTTGTAATGTCCCTTTAGTGCTTGTACTTTGTAATGTCCCTATAGTGCTTGTACTTTGTAATGTCACTATAGTGTTTGTACTTTGTAATGTCCCTATAGTGGTCTGTTCTTTGTTATGTCCCTCTAGTGGTCTGTTCTTTGTAATGTCCCTATAGTGGTCTGTTCTTTGTAATGTCCCTATAGTGCTTGTTCTTTGTAATGTCACTATAGTGCTTGTACTTTGTAATGTCACTATAGTGTGTGTACTTTGTAATGTCCCTATAGTGGTCTGTTCTTTGTAATGTCCCTCTAGTGGTATGTTCTTTGTAATGTCCCTATAGTGGTCTGTTCTTTGTAATGTCCCTATAGTGCTTGTTCTTTGTAATGTCACTATAGTGCTTGTACTTTGTAATGTCACTATAGTGTGTGTACTTTGTAATGTCCCTCTAGTGGTCTGTTCTTTGTAATGTCCCTCTAGTGGTCTGTTCTTTGTAATGTCCCTATAGTGCTTGTTCTTTGTAATGTCACTATAGTGCTTGTACTTTGTAATGTCACTATAGTGCTTGTACTTTGTAATGTCACTATAGTGGCTTGTACTTTGTAATGTCCCTCTAGTGGCTTGTACTTTGTATTGTCCCTCTAGGGGATTGTACTTTGTAATATTCCTCTAGTGGCTTGTACTTTACCTCCCTCTAGTGGCTTGTACGTTGTATTGTCCCTCTAGTGGCTTGTACTTTGTAATGTTCCTCTAGTGGCTTGTACTTTGTAATGTCCCTCTAGTGGCTTGTACTTTGTATTGTCCCTCTAGGGGTTTGTACTTTGTAATGTTCCTCTAGTGGCTTGTACTTTGTAATGTCCCTCTAGTGGCTTGTACTTTCCCTCCCTCTAGTGGCTTCTACTTTGTATTGTCCCTCTAGTGGCTTGTACTTTGTAATGTCCCTCTAGTGCTTGTACTTTGTAATGTCCCTATAGTGTTTGTACTTTGTAATGTCACTATAGTGCTTGTACTTTGTAATGTCCCTATAGTGGCTTGTACTTTGTAATGTCACTATAGTGTTTGTACTTTGTAATGTCCCTATAGTGCTTGTACTTTGTAATGTCACTATAGTGCTTGTACTTTGTAATGTCACTATAGTGTTTGTACTTTGTAATGTCCCTATAGTGCTTGTACTTTGTAATGTCACTATAGTGTTTGTACTTTGTAATGTCCCTATAGTGGCTTGTACTTTGTAATGTCCCTCTAGAGGCTTATACTTTGTAATGTCCCTATAGTGGCTTCTACTTTGTAATGTCACTATAGTGTTTGTACTTTGTTATGTCCCTATAGTGTTTGTACTTTGTAATGTCCCTATAACGGCTTGTACTTTGTAATGTCCCTCTAGAGGCTTATACTTTGTAATGTCCCTATAGTGGCTTCTACTTTGTAATGTCACTATAGTGTTTGTACTTTGTTATGTCCCTATAGTGTTTGTACTTTGTAATGTCCCTCTAGTGGCTTGTACTTTGTAATGTCACTATAGTGTTTGTACTTTGTTATGTCCCTATAGTGTTTGTACTTTGTAATGTCCCTATAGTGCTTGTACTTTGTAATGTCCCTATAGTGCTTGTACTTTGTAATGTCACTATAGTGTTTGTACTTTGTAATGTCCCTATAGTGGTCTGTTCTTTGTAATGTCCCTCTAGTGGTCTGTTCTTTGTAATGTCCCTATACTGGTCTGTTCTTTGTAATGTCCCTATAGTGCTTGTTCTTTGTAATGTCACTATAGTGCTTGTACTTTGTAATGTCACTATAGTGCTTGTACTTTGTAATGTCACTATAGTGCTTGTACTTTGTAATGTCACTATAGTGCTTGTACTTTGTAATGTTACTATAGTGTTTGTACTTTGTAATGTCCTTATAGTGCTTGTTCTTAGTAATGGCACTATAGTGCTTGTACTTTGTAATGTCACTATAGTGCTTGTACTTTGTAATGTCACTATAGTGCTTGTACTTTGTAATGTCACTATAGTGCTTGTACTTTGTAATGTCACTATAGTGTTTGTACTCTGTAATGTCCCTCTAGTGGTCTGTTCTTTGTAATGTCCCTATACTGGTCTGTTCTTTGTAATGTCCCTATAGTGCTTGTTCTTTGTAATGTCACTATAGTGTTTGTACTTTGTAATGTCCCTCTAGTTGTCTGTTCTTTGTAATGTCCCTCTAGTGGCTTGTTCTTTGTAATGTCCCTCTAGTGATCTGTTCTTTGTAATGTCCCTCTAGTGGTCTGTTCTTTGTAATGTCCCTATAGTGGTCTGTTCTTTGTAATGTCCCTATAGTGCTTGTTCTTTGTAATGTCACTATAGTGCTTGTACTTTGTAATGTCACTATAGTGTGTGTACTTTGTAATGTCCCTATAGTGGTCTGTTCTTTGTAATGTCCCTCTAGTGGTATGTTCTTTGTAATGTCCCTATAGTGGTCTGTTCTTTGTAATGTCCCTATAGTGCTTGTTCTTTGTAATGTCACTATAGTGCTTGTACTTTGTAATGTCACTATAGTGTGTGTACTTTGTAATGTCCCTCTAGTGGTCTGTTCTTTGTAATGTCCCTCTAGTGGTCTGTTCTTTGTAATGTCCCTATAGTGCTTGTTCTTTGTAATGTCACTATAGTGCTTGTACTTTGTAATGTCACTATAGTGCTTGTACTTTGTAATGTCACTATAGTGGCTTGTACTTTGTAATGTCCCTCTAGTGGCTTGTACTTTGTATTGTCCCTCTAGGGGATTGTACTTTGTAATATTCCTCTAGTGGCTTGTACTTTACCTCCCTCTAGTGGCTTGTACGTTGTATTGTCCCTCTAGTGGCTTGTACTTTGTAATGTTCCTCTAGTGGCTTGTACTTTGTAATGTCCCTCTAGTGGCTTGTACTTTGTATTGTCCCTCTAGGGGTTTGTACTTTGTAATGTTCCTCTAGTGGCTTGTACTTTGTAATGTCCCTCTAGTGGCTTGTACTTTCCCTCCCTCTAGTGGCTTCTACTTTGTATTGTCCCTCTAGTGGCTTGTACTTTGTAATGTCCCTCTAGTGCTTGTACTTTGTAATGTCCCTATAGTGTTTGTACTTTGTAATGTCCCTATAGTGCTTGTACTTTGTAATGTCCCTATAGTGCTTGTACTTTGTAATGTCCCTATAGTGTTTGTACTTTGTAATGTCCCTCTAGAGGCTTGTACTTTGTAATGTCCCTTTAGTGCTTGTACTTTGTAATGTCCCTATAGTGCTTGTACTTTGTAATGTCCCTATAGTGTTTGTACTTTGTAATGTCCCTATAGTGTTTGTACTTTGTTATGTCCCTATAGTGCTTGTACTTTGTAATGTCCCTCTAGAGGCTTGTACTTTGTAATGTCCTTATAGTGCTTGTACTTTGTAATGTCCCTATAGTGCTTTTACTTTGTAATGTCCCTCTAGTGCTTGTACTTTGTAATGTCCCTCTAGAGGCTTGTACTTTGTAATGTCCTTATAGTGCTTGTACTTTGTAATGTCCCTATAGTGCTTTTACTTTGTAATGTCCCTATAGTGTTTGTACTTTGTAATGTCACTATAGTGTTTGTACTTTGTAATGTCCCTATAGTGGTCTGTTCTTTGTAATGTCCCTCTAGTGGTCTGTTCTTTGTAATGTCCCTATAGTGGTCTGTTCTTTGTAATGTCCCTATAGTGCTTGTTCTTTGTAATGTCACTATAGTGCTTGTACTTTGTAATGTCACTATAGTGTGTGTACTTTGTAATGTCCCTATAGTGGTCTGTTCTTTGTAATGTCCCTCTGGTGGTATGTTCTTTGTAATGTCCCTATAGTGGTCTGTTCTTTGTAATGTCCCTACAGTGCTTGTTCTTTGTAATGTCACTATAGTGCTTGTACTTTGTAATGTCACTATAGTGTGTGTACTTTGTAATGTCCCTCTAGTGGTCTGTTCTTTGTAATGTCCCTCTAGTGGTCTGTTCTTTGTAATGTCCCTATAGTGCTTGTTCTTTGTAATGTCACTATAGTGCTTGTACTTTGTAATGTCACTATAGTGTGTGTACTTTGTAATGTCCCTATAGTGGTCTGTTCTTTGTAATGTCCCTATAGTGCTTGTTCTTTGTAATGTCACTATAGTGCTTGTACTTTGTAATGTCACTATAGTGGCTTGTACTTTGTAATGTCACTATAGTGTTTGTACTTTGTAATGTCACTATAGTGGCTTGTACTTTGTAATGTCCCTATAGTGTTTGTACTTTGTAATGTCACTATAGTGCTTGTACTTTGTAATGTCCCTATAGTGGCTTGTACTTTGTAATGTCACTATAGTGTTTGTACTTTGTAATGTCCCTATAGTGCTTGTACTTTGTAATGTCACTATAGTGCTTGTACTTTGTAATGTCACTATAGTGTTTGTACTTTGTAATGTCCCTATAGTGCTTGTACTTTGTAATGTCACTATAGTGTTTGTACTTTGTAATGTCCCTATAGTGGCTTGTACTTTGTAATGTCCCTCTAGAGGCTTATACTTTGTAATGTCCCTATAGTGGCTTCTACTTTGTAATGTCACTATAGTGTTTGTACTTTGTTATGTCCCTATAGTGTTTGTACTTTGTAATGTCCCTATAGTGGCTTGTACTTTGTAATGTCCCTCTAGAGGCTTATACTTTGTAATGTCCCTATAGTGGCTTCTACTTTGTAATGTCCCTATAGTGGCTTGTACTTTGTTATGTCCCTATAGTGTTTGTACTTTGTAATGTCCCTCTAGTGGCTTGTACTTTGTAATGTCACTATAGTGTTTGTACTTTGTTATGTCCCTATAGTGTTTGTACTTTGTAATGTCCCTATAGTGCTTGTACTTTGTAATGTCCCTATAGTGCTTGTACTTTGTAATGTCACTATAGTGTTTGTACTTTGTAATGTCCCTATAGTGGTCTGTTCTTTGTAATGTCCCTCTAGTGGTCTGTTCTTTGTAATGTCCCTATACTGGTCTGTTCTTTGTAATGTCCCTATAGTGCTTGTTCTTTGTAATGTCACTATAGTGCTTGTACTTTGTAATGTCACTATAGTGCTTGTACTTTGTAATGTCACTATAGTGCTTGTACTTTGTAATGTCACTATAGTGCTTGTACTTTGTAATGTTACTATAGTGTTTGTACTTTGTAATGTCCTTATAGTGCTTGTTCTTAGTAATGGCACTATAGTGCTTGTACTTTGTAATGTCACTATAGTGCTTGTACTTTGTAATGTCACTATAGTGCTTGTACTTTGTAATGTCACTATAGTGCTTGTACTTTGTAATGTCACTATAGTGTTTGTACTCTGTAATGTCCCTCTAGTGGTCTGTTCTTTGTAATGTCCCTATACTGGTCTGTTCTTTGTAATGTCCCTATAGTGCTTGTTCTTTGTAATGTCACTATAGTGTTTGTACTTTGTAATGTCCCTCTAGTTGTCTGTTCTTTGTAATGTCCCTCTAGTGGCTTGTTCTTTGTAATGTCCCTCTAGTGATCTGTTCTTTGTAATGTCCCTCTAGTGGTCTGTTCTTTGTAATGTCCCTATAGTGGTCTGTTCTTTGTAATGTCCCTATAGTGCTTGTTCTTTGTAATGTCACTATAGTGCTTGTACTTTGTAATGTCACTATAGTGTGTGTACTTTGTAATGTCCCTATAGTGGTCTGTTCTTTGTAATGTCCCTCTAGTGGTATGTTCTTTGTAATGTCCCTATAGTGGTCTGTTCTTTGTAATGTCCCTATAGTGCTTGTTCTTTGTAATGTCACTATAGTGCTTGTACTTTGTAATGTCACTATAGTGTGTGTACTTTGTAATGTCCCTCTAGTGGTCTGTTCTTTGTAATGTCCCTCTAGTGGTCTGTTCTTTGTAATGTCCCTATAGTGCTTGTTCTTTGTAATGTCACTATAGTGCTTGTACTTTGTAATGTCACTATAGTGCTTGTACTTTGTAATGTCACTATAGTGGCTTGTACTTTGTAATGTCCCTCTAGTGGCTTGTACTTTGTATTGTCCCTCTAGGGGATTGTACTTTGTAATATTCCTCTAGTGGCTTGTACTTTACCTCCCTCTAGTGGCTTGTACGTTGTATTGTCCCTCTAGTGGCTTGTACTTTGTAATGTTCCTCTAGTGGCTTGTACTTTGTAATGTCCCTCTAGTGGCTTGTACTTTGTATTGTCCCTCTAGGGGTTTGTACTTTGTAATGTTCCTCTAGTGGCTTGTACTTTGTAATGTCCCTCTAGTGGCTTGTACTTTCCCTCCCTCTAGTGGCTTCTACTTTGTATTGTCCCTCTAGTGGCTTGTACTTTGTAATGTCCCTCTAGTGCTTGTACTTTGTAATGTCCCTATAGTGTTTGTACTTTGTAATGTCCCTATAGTGCTTGTACTTTGTAATGTCCCTATAGTGCTTGTACTTTGTAATGTCCCTATAGTGTTTGTACTTTGTAATGTCCCTCTAGAGGCTTGTACTTTGTAATGTCCCTTTAGTGCTTGTACTTTGTAATGTCCCTATAGTGCTTGTACTTTGTAATGTCCCTATAGTGCTTGTACTTTGTAATGTCCCTATAGTGTTTGTACTTTGTTATGTCCCTATAGTGCTTGTACTTTGTAATGTCCCTCTAGAGGCTTGTACTTTGTAATGTCCTTATAGTGCTTGTACTTTGTAATGTCCCTATAGTGCTTTTACTTTGTAATGTCCCTCTAGTGCTTGTACTTTGTAATGTCCCTCTAGAGGCTTGTACTTTGTAATGTCCTTATAGTGCTTGTACTTTGTAATGTCCCTATAGTGCTTTTACTTTGTAATGTCCCTATAGTGTTTGTACTTTGTAATGTCACTATAGTGTTTGTACTTTGTAATGTCCCTATAGTGGTCTGTTCTTTGTAATGTCCCTCTAGTGGTCTGTTCTTTGTAATGTCCCTATAGTGGTCTGTTCTTTGTAATGTCCCTATAGTGCTTGTTCTTTGTAATGTCACTATAGTGCTTGTACTTTGTAATGTCACTATAGTGTGTGTACTTTGTAATGTCCCTATAGTGGTCTGTTCTTTGTAATGTCCCTCTGGTGGTATGTTCTTTGTAATGTCCCTATAGTGGTCTGTTCTTTGTAATGTCCCTACAGTGCTTGTTCTTTGTAATGTCACTATAGTGCTTGTACTTTGTAATGTCACTATAGTGTGTGTACTTTGTAATGTCCCTCTAGTGGTCTGTTCTTTGTAATGTCCCTCTAGTGGTCTGTTCTTTGTAATGTCCCTATAGTGCTTGTTCTTTGTAATGTCACTATAGTGCTTGTACTTTGTAATGTCACTATAGTGTGTGTACTTTGTAATGTCCCTATAGTGGTCTGTTCTTTGTAATGTCCCTATAGTGCTTGTTCTTTGTAATGTCACTATAGTGCTTGTACTTTGTAATGTCACTATAGTGGCTTGTACTTTGTAATGTCACTATAGTGTTTGTACTTTGTAATGTCACTATAGTGGCTTGTACTTTGTAATGTCACTATAGTGTTTGTACTTTGTAATGTCACTATAGTGCTTGTACTTTGTAATGTCCCTATAGTGGCTTGTACTTTGTAATGTCACTATAGTGTTTGTACTTTGTAATGTCCCTATAGTGCTTGTACTTTGTAATGTCACTATAGTGCTTGTACTTTGTAATGTCACTATAGTGTTTGTACTTTGTAATGTCCCTATAGTGCTTGTACTTTGTAATGTCACTATAGTGTTTGTACTTTGTAATGTCCCTATAGTGGCTTGTACTTTGTAATGTCCCTCTAGAGGCTTATACTTTGTAATGTCCCTATAGTGGCTTCTACTTTGTAATGTCACTATAGTGTTTGTACTTTGTAATGTCCCTATAGTGGCTTGTACTTTGTAATGTCCCTCTAGAGGCTTATACTTTGTAATGTCCCTATAGTGGCTTCTACTTTGTAATGTCACTATAGTGTTTGTACTTTGTTATGTCCCTATAGTGTTTGTACTTTGTAATGTCCCTATAGTGGCTTGTACTTTGTAATGTCCCTCTAGAGGCTTATACTTTGTAATGTCCCTATAGTGGCTTCTACTTTGTAATGTCACTATAGTGTTTGTACTTTGTTATGTCCCTATAGTGTTTGTACTTTGTAATGTCCCTATAGTGTTTGTACTTTGTAATGTCCCTCTAGTGGCTTGTACTTTGTAATGTCACTATAGTGTTTGTACTTTGTTATGTCCCTATAGTGTTTGTACTTTGTAATGTCCCTATAGTGCTTGTACTTTGTAATGTCCCTATAGTGCTTGTACTTTGTAATGTCACTATAGTGTTTGTACTTTGTAATGTCCCTATAGTGGTCTGTTCTTTGTAATGTCCCTCTAGTGGTCTGTTCTTTGTAATGTCCCTATACTGGTCTGTTCTTTGTAATGTCCCTATAGTGCTTGTTCTTTGTAATGTCACTATAGTGCTTGTACTTTGTAATGTCACTATAGTGCTTGTACTTTGTAATGTCACTATAGTGCTTGTACTTTGTAATGTCACTATAGTGCTTGTACTTTGTAATGTTACTATAGTGTTTGTACTTTGTAATGTCCTTATAGTGCTTGTTCTTTGTAATGGCACTATAGTGCTTGTACTTTGTAATGTCACTATAGTGCTTGTACTTTGTAATGTCACTATAGTGCTTGTACTTTGTAATGTCACTATAGTGCTTGTACTTTGTAATGTCACTATAGTGTTTGTACTCTGTAATGTCCCTCTAGTGGTCTGTTCTTTGTAATGTCCCTATACTGGTCTGTTCTTTGTAATGTCCCTATAGTGCTTGTTCTTTGTAATGTCACTATAGTGTTTGTACTTTGTAATGTCCCTCTAGTTGTCTGTTCTTTGTAATGTCCCTCTAGTGGCTTGTTCTTTGTAATGTCCCTCTAGTGATCTGTTCTTTGTAATGTCCCTCTAGTGGTCTGTTCTTTGTAATGTCCCTATTGACCTTTTTCACACTTCGCTACTTCCGGTTTGAAAGCGAGGCATGGAGAGCAGAAGGTGAAGGCTGGATAGCACATGAAACACATGGAGATGTCAACAAGGCACGCAATCGGGACAAACGGTGACAATTTAACCATCCCGGTACATTTATCGTATTGAACATTATTCTTAATGACAAATTATTCTACTGTTATCTGGTCTCCTTACCGATATAAATTTGAGTCTGGCCGTTCTGTTGTGATTTCAATTTAAAATATCCATGACCACCTGGTAACTCCCAGTGCAGTTTATGGTAGCTGAACAGACTTAATACAAATGCTACTGAAATCTTGTAAAGAATAATTCATTGTTTACACACCATTAAGCCAAACTATTTATTGTGAGTTTTAATAACTTTGCGGGTTGTATTTGAAGTCGAAATATTGACCTTTTGACCATATCTAGATATATGTCAGAAACTAACTAAATTGATATGTTGATATAATGTATCAAATTGTAACCTACTGAGAATTTACAATCGAACAAATCAGAAGTTTGCATCAGTTGCGTATTTGATGTAAATTGTAATGGATTCAAATGCATTCCAATAAAATATTAGACCTCTAGATCTACTTGTGCGGTTGTGATTGTGAACAGTTGTTATTTTGATTGTCAATGTTGACAGATTAGATAGCATGAGGTGTAATATTTCAACTGAATTATTACATAAAGGGTGTGTAAATATTTAAAGTAAAGTACAGTTTGATCTGCAATTTTGGTAACAATTAATATTTCTACCAAAATGATATTTACTTTACTGTACTAATTTAATCATGTCATGAAATGAACAAAAACCCAACTAAATAATGTCCAGTAAATGTTCAATCTACATGTGATCTTTATATAATTTACAGAAACAGATAACTCTTTAACAGTTTGTATTCAAATATTTCAAATGCATAAATTGATATTGACATTACTAAAAACTTAAAGTATAAAAAGAATTATTTTTAATTCCCATGCGTATTGCAATCATAACTCATTTATTCCCTTTGTTTAATTGTGAAACCCATCTGGTTTTATGTCCCCAAACATGTTTTGAAACTTTTAAAACAAAAAGATTTCTTTAGTAGTATAGGTAATGGGGGTTCTGGACCACTTCCACTGTAGCTGGATTTATATACCTATACTGCTACTACAGATGGAATTTTTTATGTCAAAATGAATTATGTGATTTAATGATAGTCATGAGATTAAGTTAAATTGGCCCCAGTTCACCACCACCTGGGGCCAATGATATAAATTTTTATAGGTAATAAGGGTTCTGGCTCACTTCCACTGGAGCCAGATTTGTATTGAACGAAATATCAATATTAATTAATAATGGATAAAATTTACTATAGCCCACAAGGATATTGGAAAGGTGTAGGAGCAATAAAAAAATTAGCCACCGCGGCTAAGGTATCTAAAGATGTGGCCAAGGATTGGTTAAAGAAACAAGCGATGTGGCAAATATATTTACCGGCACCGCGTTATATACCGAGGAAGAAGTTTGATATTTTTACAACGAATGAAGTTCATCAGGCTGACCTCTTGTTTCTTCCCCACGATAAGGTAAAACGCAAAACGTATAAATACGCTTTAACAGTAGTGGATGTGGCTAGTCGATACAAAGAGGCTGAGCCATTAACATCGAAAGAATCAACAGAGGTAGCTAATGCACTGAGTCGCATATATAAACGCGGACCGCTAAAATGGCCTAAGCTATTTCAAGTAGATCCCGGTCGCGAGTTTATGGGATCGGTAACTAAACTGTTAACAAAGAACGATGTCAAAATCATCCGTGGTGAAAGAGAGGCCCACCGCAGTCAAGCTATCGTCGAAAGATTTAACAGGACATTAGCGGAACGTTTGTTTGGCTATCAGTATGGGATCGAAATGAAATCCGAGCGATTGAGATCAACCGAATGGGTGACACGATTATCAGCCGTTGTATCAGCGCTGAATAATGAAGTAACGAGATTAATAGGGAAGAAACCATCCGATGCTATTAAAATGAAATCCATGACTTCCAAATCTTCAGCACCGAGGAGAGGTAAAGAACGAAAACTTCCGGATAGAGTAAGGGTAAGATATTTATACCAGGCCGGTGAACTCGAAGGAGGCCTACGTCGCGCAACCGATCCCATATGGTCCCTTAAGATTTATAACATTAGTCGATTGGTTATGAAAGAAGGAGAGCCTATTCTTTATTATCTTCAAGATGGACCGGGTAGGGCATTTGTACGAGAAGAGTTGTTCATAGTTCCCGACGGTACAGTATTACCACCATAACCATAAGCATAGGTATTTACACCATCATTATCAATCCATCTCTTTGTATCTAAGGGGGATAATGATGTCTTGTTCATTCTTAATCCATATATCCTATGATTGTAACTTCTTAAAGAGTTCATCTCATGTTTGAACTTTCTACCGTTAAATAATGATTCTTTATACTGTTCGTGTTTGATATGCTTTTTTACAACATACTTCTTAACACCCTTAGCTTTTCTTATCTCTCCATTATCAGACTTCTTTATAGAATACATCTTAGGTCTTAATCCCACATACTCCACTATAGGGGTCCCAGCACATTCATCCTTCATCTTACCTAACACCTTTTTATTTACAACGCTGTGCAGTGGATTATCTTTTGGGTAATCGCTCGTGTCGTACATATCTATTTTTTCTGCCATATCTTTATACACATCCTCGGTTTGTATTTCCAACAACAACGAATCTGTGTCGGTATATAACACCTCACATCTATCGCTGTATTGCTTCTTAAGTTCATTGTAATAAAAGTCATACATTAAGTGTTTTGACAAGTCCAGAATACTCATACCTACGTACACCGGTCTGTTAAATTTTATATTACTCTTCTGCATATGCAACGCGGCTAAGTCGTTATCGAATATCTTGCTTCTGTTAAAAGCCGGGCTGGCTATAAGTTTCCTGAGTCTTTCTTCCTCATTAGATCTGACTAATTTAACATCAACACGCTTCCTTAGATTCTCCATAGTTTTACCAAATACCGAGTTATTCATGAGCTTATACAGATCCTTTTCGAAATCGCTGGTAGCTATCTTTCTTAAATCTGTGTTCAACCTTATATAGGGCTCCATCCAAGGGCTTTGATCAAACTTTAGAACTCTGTGTATTTTCTTAAGTTTCATACCTAACGATAGATACAACTGGAGATTTCTGTAGTGAACTATATATTTTGTTTTATCCATCAAATTTGGTATGAGTTTTTCTACGTTAGCTAACCTACTATTACCCATCAAGGAGCGTTGATATTCCGACATCCAATCTTTATTAACCATTAATCTTTCGGGAGCTAGCGGATAACTGTTATGGTCTTTATGTAACGAACTTGGATATTCCAAGTCAACTTCTAGTATGTACCCTTTATTCACATCATTATTATTGATATTATGGATATTATTCATATTGATATCATCGACCCATTCAAAACCACCCATGGGTAAAGGTTGACTCATAGCCCATCCGTACAAATTGTTGGCGTCGAGATATAATATGTGTGTGTTGGGTTTACTGGGATCGTATCCTTCCACTAATTTATTATTAGCCTTAGAATACCTTTTAGCTGTCATCGATATACCACCTCTTAATCCTTTCTCAATAAACAAGTGCATATCGTAATCTGTGAGTAGTTTTAGTTCTACGCCGGTCTTCTTCAACAATGCATCCCACGATAGTCCTGGACTGGAATAGTACCATGCCGGGTCCAAGCCGTATTGTTTGAAACATGTCTTTCTAAATATCTCGAATATATCGGCTAGTAACAGTACATCAGTTTTTAAGTACAGATCGTGATAATCGCCTAAATTCTTACAACCTAATTTATCCCAGACCGTCAGAGCGTGTTCATAATCAGCATCTGTTATTCTAGATTCTGTTAAGTTACTATAGAATGATTCGAGGGGTGGTAATTCAGTTTCTTCGAATCTAGACCAACCATCCATATATTCGTAAGGATATACACCTTTTCTCAGCAACAAATGACGAGTTATCTTATCGGTATATTTATTTGTTATCGTGAAGTCATCGGGATTGTTCGCATTAGCTAAATTGTCCAAGGAAGATAACAGAAATTGTACGGAGTCTATGAATCTAAGCCCATTACACGAGAACGATATGTATTTTTCCATATTATTAGGAATGCATGTTAAACCACCGTCGGTCTTTGAGATAGCTTGCATAATGAGATGTGAATCGTATCCCCTAAGGTTATGAAACACAACGGGGATGGGTATTGTTTGAGAGTTCATTTTTAGTTTCAAGTTACACTCGTTATGAGCGGCTCCCCGATAATTACCCGTGACGTGACAATGATCTCTTACAGAATCCCCATCCAGGGGTTTATTACAAACGTGACAACTCGTTGACTTCTTATGGGTACTCCAATCATCCCTCGTCATACGCATGGGTATCTTACACGATAATTTTTCCCTGATTATTCTCTCTTCATTTTGTAGATATTCTAGGAACTTTCCCGCTGCATCTGGACCTCTGTAAATCACAGGAGTGTTTGTTTTCCCATCATACCTTACAACTATATATCCAAACCCACAAGGAATATGTTCTTGAGTTTTGTACGTAAAACTACTATCTTGATTATTGTGTTCAGTATTTTCTATGGGTTTGATAAGCGCTTCGAAGTCGGCGTAAATTACGTACGGTACTGGCATTTGATTACAATAATGTTCAAATTTTAATATATTTTTTCCCTCTTTAGGCATATCGATCCTGATAGCATTCTGTCCAACACCTCTACAGTCTTCTTTATGCGCTTCTAATAGATCTTGTCTGCTGTACCCATGTAGGCATCTTTCACAGAAATATTTCTTTTCTTTATGTTTTGTTTGATCGTATAGTAGCCTGTTTAAACTCTTTATCCACGTATAATGATATTTACCATCTTTTTCGATCAGAAATGAATTGATTCTGGGAATATTTTCCAGAGCGGAGCTTATCCTGTGTACAACAATTCCTTCAGAAGAATGTCCGAAAACATTTATAGCTAAATTATTTTGCTTTTCCACCTTATCAATTTGTGATATTGGTGTAGGTTCGTCTATACCATCGAAGTTGAGTCCATCGTTTTTGGGATAGCTAGAAGGTCTATCTGGATGTTTGTCTACGGGGAACAATGCAGATCTTATCATCATTCTTAAACAGTCATCGGATTTATTTTTTACGTTAATTATGGCTTTTTTCTTCTTATAATACGGGGGTAAATCTATATAAGATCCACCTTTGAAGGGCATATAATTTGCTATATCTAAATATAAACTATCGATTTTATCCACTCCCCAACCCGAACCTCTATTAGTCCAGCGTTCTAAAGTTTCCTGTATTCTCTGAATTGATGTATCTAATGATGTGTTTATAGCATCGGATTCGGTTAAAACTTCTTGATTGCTACGGAAATATGGTTCGGTATATTCGGTGCTATCGTCTGTGTTACTTTTACTCAATGTCATTTTAATCGTCAGCTGGTATTTTATACTATGTAAATCATCTAATTCCTCGTTAATTTTACTCGATATGATGGGCTTAATATCGTTAACATCCATGTTGGAATTAATATCCATCTTCCAACCTCTTAGATATTTACCAACGCCGGTGGATGTGGGTACAAATATTAATTCTTTTTGTTCCAGTAAAGCGATCAATTCATCTCTTCTCATTCGAGAATAACCTCTCAACCCACTGTTTCTCGCTCGAACTTTGAGTTCTCTAACAGTCTGAGGTTTGTTGTATTCCAAACCGAGTAAGGTAAACAATTCAGCTTTTCTCATTCGAGAATATCCACGTAGACCACGTTGCTTTGCCATAGCCTTCAACTTTCTGACAAAAACCATTGTGGTTGAATATACAAAATGATTCATTTGTCTAAATGGTTATACGTATTCTCCCCAACCTATTCCTCTCATTGATGTAATCTCTCTTCCTAGCATAAATAATCTGCTTCCTGACCTTATCAGCACCGTGACTATTACATAAACTGTAACTACATTTGACTCCAATCCCACATACAGAACAAACGTAATTTTTAAACCCCTTTCTGATGTTATAAGCGTGAGTGCCACAGTAAACACCCACCGATGGCTTCTGACATTGAATCGATTTCCCCATGAGTGTATATTTGCATAGATTCATGATTATACACATATCATATCATTTGTCTAAATGCATGGTATAGCTGAAAATCAATACAGCAGTCAACCCCATAATCACAAATGTGACCTCGCGGTCTTTCTGAGCCTCTGACGGTGTATAAAACTGACTCATTGTTGGTCTAGGTATTGGGTCTAGTTTTTTCCCATAAACGAGGAAGTATTCGTGCATGGCAGATTCAACATCCTTAAACGTTTGAATTGAATGTCCTTCCTTTATCAGTTGTTCATGAATAAAGTCTAATCTCTTCATTCTCTGCTGTGTATATTGTAACTGAGCTGCTTGGTATTGCTCTAAAGCTTCGTTATGTCGTTTACGCTCCTCTTCAACTTCTTTAGCGTTTGATTCCCTCATACTAGAAAATAAAAAATTACTCCCTGAAAAAGCTAGAGCATTAACAACAGCTCCACCGACCATCATCGCAATTGATGCCATATGTATAATAATATAAAATATTCAAATGTTTAATTACTTCATTATGTCTTCCGGGATAAGTCCTTGTTTGATTAGCATATCCTTTGTTGCCATAGCTAATCCAATATCTAGAATGGCCATACCAATGTCATATCCATTAAAATCTAGCTTGGGAGGTGTGGCTTTAGTAATCATTTTAGCCATACGGGCATATCCAATGGCCAAGCCGGTGACCACCACTGAATGATACGTCGCGTTTACCAACATTTTACCGTCTGTAGCTGGAGTAGTCATGCTTCTTATAGCATTATATGAGGACTAACCTCTAATTGTTGCGGCGGGGGTGACGTTTTCTCTTCTCCGGACTTATAAAAGAACCATACAACCGCTATACCAGCAACTCCTACTAGTGCCCATGTTTTAATCGGATTAATATTTGAATTATTTATTAATTTCGCTTTGCGCGCCAGCCCTCCCTTTCTTCCTGCGGCTATTTTCAAAGGATTCTTTGTCACTCTGGGTTGTTTTTTTGTATTCACATGTTGTGTTTTCTCATTCACTTGTTGTTGTGTTTCCACAATCTGTTGTTCCTCGTTCACAATCTGTGGTGTCACCTGTTGTGATTGTGTCTCCATTATTATTAAGTGGGCACGTATGTTTAAATTGACAATACCTAGCCGTTATTAAAGCTGTGGTGAACGGAGCTAAGAACATTCCATATCTATGATAAAACTCACAGCTCACTGCGCTTATAGCGTGTTCGATGAATGGGTCTTTCTCTAGAGATTCGCATAAATACATGCGATGTTCTGCTGGGATGGGGAGAAATGTACTAGCTACGGCTGTGTATAGTTGTAATATAGAAGACCCTATCGTTTTAGTCATGGTAGCTCCCAGTCTAGACTCGTAACGAGCGTACAGTTTTTTAATCTCTTCGTCGGTCATGTTATCAATTTTTTCGATGGTATAATTTTCTCCCAAATATTGGGAACATTTTCCACCGGCTACCAAAGCCGCGAGTCTTTCTCTATGTTTATCTGTAACTACTTCAGCATGTTGATGTGTTTTTTGATCTGCATCAGATTCTTTGAGCATTTGTTCGATGAGTTCGTCGCATTCCATAATGTAATACCTAAGGAGATATTTAAGTTTAACATAATGTAATATGACATATCCAATACAACCCGTAATAATGAACTGTTGCGAAAGAATGAGGATTTCGAACCACATTTTATGTAATATTAACCGCTAATGTTCAATTTGCTACATTTGCTATAATTTTGCTACATTTTGCTACATTTTGCTAAGCAATTGTATAAGCAGCTGGTTGATCGGTTTTTAATACGAGTTTACAGTGCTTCGTTGCCGCTAACACTTTTCTGACTTTATCTCGTTCGCCTTTGGTATAAATGACATCATTTTCGCGTAGACATTCCTCGAATGAATCTCGATCTTTGCAATGAAACAGTGCTACCCATTTGGTCTGCTCTCTGAGATCTTTCAGTACAGAGTTGTATTTTTGAGTAAGTACCCAAACGCTATGTTGAGTATGCCGACCGGAGAATGCTAAATACGAAAGCATATCTTTCTTTTTTGTGAGTTCTTTACTCGCGCTGCAGTCATCTATTACGAAAAGGGTCGATTCTCCTTTGTATTTTTCGTGACATACTCGGAGGCAGTCTTGTAAACGATCGCCTGGATCGACTCTGTGTACCCCATTGTCATTCATTACCCAATCTCTCGATAGGTATGTTTTATTAACGCTTATAGTCGGGCATAGAATAATGATATGATCGAAAACGTCCTGATAATGACTTTCTAAAATATCTAGAATAAAGGCTGTTTTTCCACAGCCCGTTTGCCCACATATGATAGCGCAGTGTGGATCTTTAGGTAAAAGATTATCAATAGATTGCTTGCACGAATCTCCCATTCTGTATATTAAGTTGCGCATCCATAATCACGTACAAATATATGTTTAATTTACCAGCTGATTCCTGAAGCTTTGTTATCTGTATGGTGGCACCCTCGCTAGCATTTTCTATTCTCCTCCCACTACCGTGTAGTTGGTCATCATCCGTTGTTCGCATGTCTAGCCATAGCGCGTACTTCGTGGTGAGGTATTCACCCATCGATACACTCCCGAGAGACAGATCTTTCACGACCGCGTTAACTTCGGGAGAACGTTTTATAGAAGGAAGTTTTTTAATCTCATCCCACTGGTGATATGCTAGCATTCCTTGGCTATATAGTTGATTAGGAACTCCCTCGATAGTCAATTCTACTTTTGTAATCTTAGGATTGTAGAACTTCTCGGTATTTCTTTTAAACACATCGGAGGGGTCCTCGAACAACATTAAAATACCCTTCAACGACCTCGTGGGGACGTTTAGATTGATATTCCACATCGTATCTTTTTTATCCCTCGTGATCTTTCGGTGTCGCAGCACGCGATCGTACAAAATAGCTAAACTTCCCGAATACTGATTACGAATTTGTCTGGCTAATTCGGGATCCGTTATCATATCGTACTCCAGAGAGATATTATCAATGGAATATCTAGCATCTTCATTAACAGATCTGATTACTCTACCATAATCATTAAAAGTGAGTTCGTATTCTAACCTATCACCTAGGGATGCTTGATAAAAGGGCATGTGGGAATCTAGTAATTCAAAGTCTAGGGGAACATAGAATCTGTTACCTAATGCGTCGGCAACAGCCTTATCTTTTTCGTTTGTATCAACACCATTTTCAGCACCCACGCGCAGTCTCAATGTGTTCTTATTACAAATACCTTGGTACTGTAAGTTTTCCCGCTCTTTATCCGTTCTCCAGAGATCCATGTAGCAATAGTATACATCACTATCGTCGATACTCAAAACCTCATTACCACTAATTTTAATGGCGATTTTCTTAACGATAGCACGACCTATGTTCTGAACGGACTCCCTGTTAACGTCTGTAGAAGTCAAACTAATCGTAAATGCTAGTCGGACAGTTCCCGGAACTAACACATCGTGTGCGCCGAGATTAGGAAAGCGAACCAGAAGGGTTTGATTCTGATCTATGGTACTAGGGTTATTAGTTATAGTTACAGACTGACGAATTGCTTTGACCCCTAATGGATCTCGAAGTCTACGTTGTGGGTTTAACTTGCGTCCATATTGCGAAGACATTGTTTATATTGAAATTATGTACCTTATGTTTAATATAAAAATGGATAATTTTGAACATAATGACTTTGATCTAAGTACCTTTGATGACTTTGATAACCCAATCGAAGAGGGTACTGATGAAACCAACTTTGGTGCCACGAATCTTAACGATGAACTTTTACAATCGTCCGTCAATGATTATTATGATGCCTTAAAAGAAGATACCCCAATAGGTCGTGACTATTCAAAGTTTGAGATAGATAGTAAAGGAATATTGCGACTGCGTGGCGCTCTGGATATTGATCTTATGCATTCTCGTACTCGTAAGCCCCTAGCCTTGTCTACGATAGCTGCTAAACACGGCATCAGCACTGTTCGTGATAAATTAGGTTTTGTGGACTACCGACGACTTTCCGCGAAGACTACTAAGGTTCTTCGAACCGTGCGTACTGAACTCGTTAATACAGATGATTTGGAAGCTGCTTCGATGGTGGCCTCGGACGGACTCGGAGAAATCTTAGATACCTATTACGATAATTCCACGTTACAGATACCATCCTCTGAGTTCAGTATTAGGGAATTACGAGGTCTTGACAAGGCAATGCGAACAATGCGGGGAGAACTCATCAATAATATAGCCAAGATATCCGAAATCGACAAGCATATAGCTCAAGAGAAAACAAAACTCGAACAGGCGGGCGATGAGTTCAGTAGACGCCGCGTAGCAGAAAGATTGCGTAACTTAGAAGACGAAAGATCGGCCCGCCTCGAAGCTGCTTCCAGTAATAGAAAGGCACTTCGTTCGCAAATCAGTCGTATTCGAGAAACTATCGATCAAGTCCTCAACGATGACACTACACTGGCCGATAAAATTAAAACATTGTTCAGAGAACAGGGAATAACAATTGCCAGTATTTTAACCGCGTTGGGATTTATTATATCGACTTTGACTCTCACATTAACAGGTGGTGGTACAGGTGGAGGTACACCACCCAGCGATAAAAACGGTATAAAAGAGTGGATAAAAAAACATTTAAAAGCATTAGGTTCAGCACTGGGAAAGCTCGCTGAGAAAGCCGCGGCCGCACTTCCTGGTATAATAGGGAGTATAGTTTCCTGGCTATTGAATTTATTAGCTAAGACCACCACTTGGCTTAGTCAAAACTTGTGGGGGCTGATCGTGGCAATTGCAGGGCTGTTGTACGTATTCGCTAAGAACTATTTAACCAAATCATGAGTAAACCAACCGAGACTCCACCCACTACAAGCGCTGTTTTTTCATCGATATGTTGTTGATTTTTAGCCTCAATATGTGGTGGTACTTGTGCGTGTGCATTAGTAGATGGTTGTGCGATAGTTGGTGTTTGTGGCTTGACTATTCCCTTTTCGCCCGTGATCGTTTGCGTTATTAATTCAACGTTAATATCTGAATTAATACCTGGTTTTTGTTGATCGGTAGCGATAACAATTTTATTATTATAGCCTATCACTTGACCGATCTTAAGTTCCATATTACTCGGAGACATGTATAGTCCCGGTGCATAAACAAAGTCCACTTTGGATTGAGCGTACTGTAATGCATCTTGAAAACGTTTTATAGACGATGGTATGTCAACTGGTGAATTAATGGCGTCCTCCACGTTTGCGACAAACTGTTTTTGCGCATCGAGCGCCGTCCCAGAACCGATAATGGATGTTCGTGTTTGCGATTGTGCACCGAGAATTGCCCATACATAAGTTCTTATCGATTCATTAAATCTTACAAATCCTGGGTTAGTAAAATTATTTTCCGTTTTATCATTAAGAAATTCATTCCAAGCGTCTCCAGGTGGTTGCTCAACCTTTTGGATGGTGAAAGCAACACCACCCTTAAAGTTAATACGATCATCTCTCCACTCGTTACTTGAGAGAGCAAAGCTCGGAAGGAGCCGACCCCTTTTCAATAAATCATCGCTGACTTCTTTAACAGAGTGTGCACCAGCGTACGGAATACCTAGACCATGGTTTGCTCCTTTAATACGCCAATCTTTACTCGTAGAAACATTAAATTCATTACAAATACGTTCATACACCCCCCTATTATACGGATTATTTGATACATTCCACGCTCGATCTTGTGGTAATGGAGCATTAATTTCTTTAAGTATACGTCTAATCTGATAATACACATGAAATAATAAAACAGACTTATTTAGCATATATCCTGGAGCATTAACAGATACACCACATCCCGTTGTGGCACACCATATGGCAAAGTTTAACTGATTCTGCCAAAATTGCATCGGATTGTGAAACCAATCGTGCACCATTTTATCGCTAGTTGCCGTGACCCTGTACTTTTCAAAGATATCTGGGAATTTAACGAAAAATTCAGAACCGGAGGCAGTTACTATAATCGATTGATTAGTAATATATCTCGATTTCATATTTAAATTATGATATAGTATCATTGTATATTTAATATGTATGTTACACTCCCAGGAATAACAAATGGTCAGTCTATTGAACTGCTTCATACTATCGATAACTCGGATGGACAACTCGAAGTAGCTCTATGTGATGTAACGTATTACCCACGGTGGACCAATATAAATGCTGCGAAAGAAAATAATGAATTATTAATAGTTGAAAATGATATTCCTAAATTCATTACTATACCTGATGGGTATTACAGCGTATGCTCACTCAATGATGAATTTTTTAAACCTAATGGATCTAGTCTCACACAAAATGAGGCGAATGGGAGACTGAAATTATACCCTGGAGAAAAAAAAAGTGTATTTCCTTACAATAACTTAACAAACACACTTGGATTTACACAAATATTAAAAATATCCAATACATTAAAAGATGGAGAGACATTACCCGATTTAGTTCCCTATAAAGAGTTGTGCATCCATCTTGATCAAATCAGTACAACAAATAATATTCAACTAGAAAGTCCTTCAACTCTGCTTAGAAGTGTTCCAGTGAAAGATGAAAAATATAATAGCGGTAGAACGGAATCTTTCTCATCATTACAATATAAAAAATTGAAGCGGGGTATTATTTCAGACTTCAAAATTTCTGTATTAGATGTAAAACATCAACCTGTACATATAGGATACTTAAGCGTAACACTCCATATTATAAATAATGGTTGATGCATCAGGCCCTGGAACAGTAAGACAATGTAATACAATTGCGCTTTCCGATCTCGGAGACACGGAAGGATTTGGTAAACCCGGTACCAATGGTAAGTTATACGCTTTACACTTACACGATAATGTATACAAGCGGAAAGAAGTCACATTCACGGGTAATCTAGAAGATTTAAGCGATGTCGATGTTAGTAGACTCCTTAAAAACACTTCGTACAATATTACTCGCAACGATGATAATAAATGGACTATGATCGAAGCAAACATCGAGTGGCTACTGAATATCGTCATTACCCCACCTTATGTGATGATGGGTAAGGAACATAATTTAACTAAGATAATAAATAGTGGCATCGTACTCGCGGCTTATATCCCATCAAAACGAAAAAGTGTGTTGGTCACTCCCCTGTCAGAAAACCCAGGTCATATGTTATATAGTCGTCCGTCCTTAAAAAATGTTACTTTAAATTTGGTTACTGAATTCGAAGAAATTAAAGTTAACCTGAGTGCAATACCTAATCTTTCTACGCTTATTATTGAAGTCTTGTTCGGAGATGTACCGGTAGATGCCTTCGAAATATTACCAGGTCTATCAATTAAATGGCTTAAGAAACACCAACGTCAACGTTGCAGTATTATTCATATCGGAGCATCACCCGTTGCAACCCTCGAGGGGGTCCAAATTATTAAAAGTGGTAGTATTTCTCTTACTAAGATATTCTTGCCGTATAATATACATTTGATAAGATTGATGTATACTATCAAAACATTTAAGCAAGACCAATTAAAGACTATTATATGATCATAATATACACTATGAGTTTATATCCAGCGCTCGGTGAAGCATTTGAAAAGATGGAAACTGTTGATGGATTTCGATTACATCAAATAAAAGACATAAAACATCGAATAGGGAAGGATAGGGAGTTGAGACTTGGATTGTATAAAAAGTATCGCAAAGTCGTGAATGCTCTGGACGGAGTTGACACCGCGCTTGTAGTATCTGGTATGGGACTCGGTGTAGCGGGTATCGGTTTACTATCAACTATAATCGCCGCACCTATCGTGCTCGGTATGGAAATAACCGCTGGAGTCTCGGGACTGGCAGGAATAGCGATAAGATTCATTTCTCGTAGGTTACAAAAGAAAGCATTAAAACACGATAGTATTCGGATACTCGCCGAAGCAAAGTTGAACAGCATTGAGGATCATATTTCAACAGCAATGGCCGATTGTAAGATATCCGAGGATGAGTTTCGTTTAGTGCTGTCGGAACTCACCAAATACAATGCAATGAAGCAGGAGATTCGATCAAAATCTCGTAAGACCAGTGGTATTAGCGAAGACGAGAAAAAAAGGTTCATAGAACAGGGGAGGCAACAAGCGCGTCAGTTATTCCGTGTCAAAACCAAAGAACTGGTTGGAGATTAAAAATAGATTGCTTACTATCGTTTGATCACATTTAGACTCATCGTTGAATCACATTATCATTTTAACATAAAAAATTCCTCCTATAGTAGCAGTATAGGTAATAAATCCAGCTCCAGTGGAAGTGAGCCAGAACCCTTATTACCTATAAAAATTTATATCATTGGCCCCAGGTGGTGGTGAACTGGGGCCAATTTAACTTAATCTCATGACTATCATTAAATCACATAATTCATTTTGACATAAAAAATTCCATCTGTAGTAGCAGTATAGGTATATAAATCCAGCTACAGTGGAAGTGGTCCAGAACCCCCATTACCTATACTACTTCTTTTGTGCAAGCAATTGCCATGTATTATTGATTATCAATCATATCAATTTATATATAAGAATATAGTTGTGCTTACTGTGTCATTTTGCAATAATAATATTGTTATGATGTAATATTTTACTATTGTTAACAATCTTTAGAACTTTAGTTTATTTCAATCAAGTCAAGTGGTGTGATCATTTTGATATTTTTTTATAATTCAATCAAAACAAGAAAAATAAAAAAATATAAATACATAGAAGAAATTTGTTTTCCTTGTCAAATAATGATGATAGCATGAATTTATCTCATGCTCCTTGTGAAAATTCATTCCATTTCTTCTTCGAATGTACCTTATATGATGATTTTAGGGTGACAATACTGACAGCTATCGATAATCTTGGAGGACAAAAAACTCTACATAGTATTCTTTTTGGTGATCCAAACTTAGATGTTTTCCTGAATACAAAAATATTCTTGTCTGTACACAAATTTATAGAAACGACTAACAGATTCAGTAGCTAGCATATTATTGTTTCCAAACTGTTAATCATTAATATTGTTAAATCTATATTCTACATTTTAAATGTATAATATTAGGATATGTATGAGATGCACACTGTCTTCACTTTCCAGCACATTTTACATATCCTTCATATGAGCACTGTATATATATTGCGCACTATGTTTCCACAATGTGAAGCTTCAACTGTAAATTGTTCATTTTCATTATGCAATATTATGTATAACTGTATATAGGGAGAAGGCGGTAATAAGTGCTGCCCTTTGTCTTTTCGGACAATAAAATATGTTTAATAATATTTCATCTTGTGATCTGACAAAGTTAATATTTTCAAGTCAAGATATCAACTTTAGTAAACCACATGAAGAGATAAACATTGCATTTGACAAAATAAATTCAAGTCTTATATTTTCTTTGTGATCTTCATGACCTTACTCAGTAAACCATAGTGTCAATGAGGCAGACTGACTGTAGGTGTGACAAAACGTGATATTTCACCTGATTTTAATAAAAGTCTTATTTATTTCACTCTAGCGAAAGTATGTTTTTAGCATGGTCAGACTAAATAAAGTTTTTCATGATTAAATAAATACCGGTAATAAAAATATCAAAACGTGTTTCATTAAAACAAGAGTGAATATCTGTGTGACATTGATATAAAGAGCTGTAGTACACTGTCATTAAATTGATGCATCTGTTGAGTTTACTGTTTACACAGAATATACTGTTTGAGTTTTCGACACATCAGAGCTGATCAGATGAATTGATGCCTTCAAGATTGTTCTAAAGTAGCATGTAATGTTACACACTGTGATTAATTTTCCTTAAACTTCTCTATTTCAGAAGAATGTTGTTTTCTAAATAAGCAATATTTTGAGAGAAGGTGAATATGCATTGTTTATCAAAAATGTTATTGAAGTAGGAATATTATTACAATATTATTGAATTATTCATTTCAGGCCAGCGAGTCAACACAATGAAGTACTAGTATCCGGGTGACGGATGTCTGGAGGAGCTTTCTGCTGACAGTAACACAATGGTTACAATGTGCATCCTGTCAAAGGACGAGGAAGTGAAAAGCCATATTCATTCAATCAACAAATGTGCTTCCTGTCACATTTCACTTAAATAGGACGAGGAAGTGAAAAGCCTTATTCACTCACAAATCAACATGGCCAATATTTATCAGACACTAAAAAGGCACATTGTACCATTTGTTTACAAGCAAGAAAATTATTTTCTCCTGGAATTTAATTAGGTGCTTTTGACTGACAAAGACACCCAGTCCATGTTAAGTTTTGAAAACTTATATTGTGAGAAATAAAGATATGAAAATTTTGGTTTGTTTTTCTTTGTTAAATATGAGAAATCCAGATTGTTCCATCAACATAATTTGTACTGATACATATATTTCATCTTGGCTTGATTACCAATTGAAGTTGATTCCTTTTTATCTTTTGTTATTTTATCTGTACTCATATCTGATCAAGACATTTTCAAACTATTCAGGATAAATGTATTAGTAGCTTCCTTTTGATATACAATTACCTGTCATCATACAGGATTAGGTGAGGGTGTTCAAGAAGTTGGTAGTTGTATCAATTCTTATATTTCTTCAATTTCATGCATTATTTATATTTATCAATTTTTAGTTTCCTTTTAACTTTTTTTAAACAGTTCACACATTATTACTTTTGTCGTGCACGGTGCAATCTCAATCGGCAATAATCAGTTAAGTAAGTGATGTTTGAAGAACAAGTAAAGTACCATCTGTCATTGTACACACTGAATAGAGTTATCGCCCCTTCTGAATATTTATTTTGACACACAAATTATTTTCATAATTAACATTGTAATATGTTAAAATGAAAATCAGAGCAGAAAAAGTGTCTTTTGTCAACTGGACTCATGGCAAAACGATAGTGCGTTGTGCAGCAAACACCACTATGAAACGTAAAATGATCTCAATCTTGATCTAGAGTTCGCCAAGCCACGCATTGACTGAGCAATTTCATGTTATGCGGTTTATTTACGATACAAAACTTCTGTCATTGAATGTACTGTCACATTGTACCTATATGCTGATGAGGTTATGATAAAACAATCTATTTCTGAAATACGTATCTCGAAATGCACCTTTCGATTCACTTCCGGGATCCTGACAGCAAAATGCTAATTCCAGTGTATTACAGGCATATTTTAGTTTGACCTCATGATTTAATGTGAAATATCTTCTGTATTAGATACAGAGGATACCGTTTTATTTTTTTTTGAAATGACCATCAGTGAAATGCACAACATGCTGTCTGTTCCCTATGAGCTGATGCGACTCTCACTGCATGAAGCTATGCTCTCCAAGCCTTGATTTCGATCCAAGATGGCGAAAGTGTGAAAAAGGTCAATAGTGTTTGTACTTTGTAATGTCCCTATAGTGCTTGTACTTTGTAATGTCCCTATAGTGCTTGTACTTTGTAATGTCCCTATAGTGGCTTGTACTTTGTAATGTCCCTATAGTGTTTGTACTTTGTAATGTCTCTATAGTGCTTGTACTTTGTAATGTCCCTATAGTGTTTGTACTTTGTAATGTCTCTATAGTGCTTGTACTTTGTAATGTCCCTATAGTGTTTGTACTTTGTAATGTCCCTCTAGTGCTTGTACTTTATAATGTCCCTAAAATGCTTGTACTTTGTAATGTCCCTCTAGAGGCTTGTACTTTGTAATGTCCCTATAGTGCTTGTACTTTGTAATGTCCCTCTAGTGCATGTACTTTGTAATGTCCCTATAGTGCTTGTACTTTGTAATCTCCCTATAGTGCTTGTACTTTGTAATGTCCCTATAGTGTTTGTACTTTGTAATGTCCCTCTAGAGGCTTGTACTTTGTAATGTCCCTATAGTGCTTGTACTTTGTAATGTCCCTATAGTGCTTGTACTTTGTAATGTCCCTCCAGTGGCTTGTACTTTGTAATGTCCATATAGTGCTTGTACTTTGTAATGTCCCTATAGTGCTTGTACTTTGTAATGTCCCTATAGTGCTTGTACTTTGTAATGTCCCTCTAGTGCTTGTACTTTGTAATGTCCCTCTAGTGCTTGTACTTTGTAATGTCCCTATAGTGCTTGTACTTTGTAATGTCCCTATAGAGGCTTCTACTTTGTAATGTCCCTATTGCTTGTACTTTGTAATGTCCCTATAGTGCTTGTACTTTGTAATGTCCCTATAGTGCTTGTACTTTGTAATGTCCCTATAGAGGCTTGTACTTTGTAATGTCCCTATAGTGCTTGTACTTTGTAATGTCCCTATAGTGCTTGTACTTTGTAATGTCCCTATAGTGCTTGTACTTTGTAATGTCCCTATAGTGCTTGTACTTTGTAATGTCCCTATTGCTTGTACTTTGTAATGTCCCTAAAATGCTTGTACTTTGTAATGTCCCTCTAGAGGCTTGTACTTTGTAATGTCCCTATAGTGCATGTACTTTGTAATGTCCCTATAGTGCTTGTACTTTGTAATGTCCCTATAGTGTTTGTACTTTGTAATGTCCCTCTAGAGGCTTGTACTTTGTAATGTCCCTATAGTGCTTGTACTTTGTAATGTCCCTATAGTGCTTGTACTTTGTAATGTCCCTCTAGTGCTTGTACTTTGTAATGTCCCTATAGTGCTTGTACTTTGTAATGTCCCTATAGAGGCTTGTACTTTGTAATGTCCCTATAGTGCTTGTACTTTCTAATGTCCCTATAGTGCTTCTACTTTGTAATGTCCCTATAGTGCTTGTACTTTGTAATGTCCCTATAGTGCTTGTACTTTGTAATGTCCCTATAGTGCTTGTACTTTGTAATGTCCCTATAGAGGCTTGTACTTTGTAATGTCCCTATAGTGCTTGTACTTTGTAATGTCCCTATAGTGCTTGTACTTTGTAATGTCCCTGTAGTGCTTGTACTTTGTAATGTCCCTATAGTGCTTGTACTTTGTAATGTCCCTAGAGTGCTTGTACTTTGTAATGTCCCTATAGTGCTTGTACTTTGTAATGTCCCTATAGTGCTTGTACTTTGTAATGTCCCTATAGTGCTTACTTTGTAATGTCCCCATAGTGCTTGTACTTTGTAATGTCCCTATAGTGCTTGTACTTTGTAATGTCCCTATAGAGGCTTGTACTTTGTAATGTCCCTATAGTGCTTGTACTTTGTAATGTCCCTATGTTGCTTGTACTCTGTAATGTCCCTATAGTGCTTGTACTTTGTAATGTCCCTCTAGTGCTTGTACTTTGTAATGTCCCTCTAGTGCTTGTACTTTGTAATGTCTCTATAGTGCTTGTACTTTGTAATGTCCCTATAGTGCTTGTACTTTGTAATGTCCCTATAGAGGCTTGTACTTTGTAATGTCCCTATAGTGCTTGTACTTTGTAATGTCCCTATAGTGCTTGTACTTTGCAATGTCCATATAGTGCTTGTACTTTGTAATGTCCCTCCAGTGGCTTGTACTTTGTAATGTCCCTATAGTGCTTGTACTTTGTAATGTCCCTATAGTGCTTGTACTTTGTAATGTCCCTCTGGTGGCTTGTACTTTGTAATGTCCCTATAGTGCTTGTACTTTGTAATGTCCCTCTGGTGGTTTGTACTTTGTAATGTCCCTATAGTGCTTGTACTTTGTAATGTCCCTCTAGTGGCTTGTACTTTGTAATGTCCCTATAGTGCTTGTACTTTGTAATGTCCCTCTAGTGGCTTGTACTTTGTAATGTCCCTATAGTGCTTGTACTTTGTAATGTCCCTCTAGAGGCTTGTACTTTGTAATATCATTATAGTGCTTGTACTTTGTAATGTCCCTCTAGTGCTTGTACTTTGTAATGTCACTATAGTGTTTGTACTTTGTAATGTCCCTCTAGTGGTTTGTACTTTGTTATGTCCCTATAGTGCTTGTACTTTGTAATGTCCCTATAGTGCTTGTACTTTGTAATGTCCCTCTAGAGGCTTGTACTTTGTAATGTCCTTATAGTGCTTGTACTTTGTAATGTCCCTATAGTGCTTGTACTTTGTAATGTCCCTATAATGCTTGTACTTTGTAATGTCCCTATATTGTTTGTACTTTGTAATGTCCCTATAGTGCTTGTACTTTGTAATGTCCCTATAGTGTTTGTAATTTGTAATGTCCCTATAGTGCTTGTACTTTGCAATGTCCCTATAGAGGCTTGTACTTTGTAATGTCCCTCTAGAGGCTTGTACTTTGTAATATCATTATAGTGCTTGTACTTTGTAATGTCCCTCTAGTGCTTGTACTTTGTAATGTCACTATAGTGTTTGTACTTTGTAATGTCCCTCTAGTGGTTTGTACTTTGTAATGTCCCTATAGTGCTTGTACTTTGCAATGTCCCTATAGTGGCTTGTACTTTGTAATGTCCCTCTAGAGGCTTGTACTTTGTAATATCATTATAGTGCTTGTACTTTGTAATGTCCCTATAGTGCTTTTACTTTGTAATGTCCCTCTAGTGCTTGTACTTTGTAATGTCACTATAGTGTTTGTACTTTGTAATGTCCCTCTAGTGGTTTGTACTTTGTAATGTCCCTATAGTGCTTGTACTTTGTAATGTCCCTCTAGAGGCTTGTACTTTGTAATATCATTATAGTGCTTGTACTTTGTAATGTCCCTATAATGCTTTTACTTTGTAATGTCCCTCTAGTGCTTGTACTTTGTAATGTCACTATAGTGTTTGTACTTTGTAATGTCCTTCTAGTGGCTTGTACTTTGTAATGTCCCTCTAGAGGCTTGTACTTTGTAATATCATTATAGTGCTTGTACTTTGTAATGTCCCTATAGTGCTTTTACTTTGTAATGTCCCTCTAGTGCTTGTACTTTGTAATGTCACTATAGTGATTGTACTTTGTAATGTCCCTCTAGTGGCTTGTACTTTGTAATGTCCCTCTAGAGGCTTGTACTTTGTAACATCATTATAGTGCTTGTACTTTGTAATGTCCCTATAGTGCTTTTACTTTGTAATGTCCCTCTAGTGCTTGTACTTTGTAATGTCACTATAGTGTTTGTACTTTGTAATGTCCCTCTAGTGGTTTGTACTTTGTAATGTCCCTATAGTGCTTGTACTTTGTAATGTCCCTCTAGAGGCTTGTACTTTGTAATATCATTATAGTGCTTGTACTTTGTAATGCCCCTATAGTGCTTTTACTTTGTAATGTCCTTCTAGTGCTTGTACTTTGTAATGTCACTATAGTGTTTGTACTTTGTAATGTCCCTCTAGTGGCTTGTACTTTGTAATGTCCCTCTAGAGGCTTGTACTTTGTAATATCATTATAGTGCTTGTACTTTGTAATGTCCCTATAGTGCTTGTACTTTGTAATGTCCCTCTAGTGGCTTGTACTTTGTAATGTCCCTATAGTGCTTGTAGTTTGTAATGTCCCTATAGTGGCTTGTACTTTGTAATGTCCATATAGTGCTTGTACTTTGTAATGTCCCTCTAGTGGCTTGTACTTTGTAATGTCCCTATAGTGCTTGTACTTTGTAATGTCCCTATAGTGCTTGTACTTTGTAATGTCCCTCTAGTGCTTGTACTTTGTAATGTCACTATAGTGTTTGTACTTTGTAATGTCACTATAGTGCTTGTACTTTGTAATGTCCCTATAGTGCTTGTACTTTGTAATGTCCCTCTAGTGGTTTGTACTTTGTAATGTCCCTATAGTGCTTGTACTTTGTAATGTCCCTCTAGAGGCTTGTACTTTGTAATATCATTATAGTGCTTGTACTTTGTAATGTCCCTATAGTGCTTTTACTTTGTAATGTCCCTCTAGTGCTTGTACTTTGTAATGTCACTATAGTGTTTGTACTTTGTAATGTCCCTCTAGAGGCTTGTACTTTGTAATTTTCATTATAGTGCTTGTACTTTGTAATGTCACTATAGTGCTTGTACTTTGTAATGTCCCTCTAGTGCTTGTACTTTGTAATGTCCCTAGAGTGCTTGTACTTTGTAATGTCCCTATGGTGCTTGTACTTTGTAATGCCCCTATAGTGCTTGTACTTTGTAATGTCCCTATAGTGCTTGTACTTTGTAATGTCCCTATAGTGCTTGTACTTTGTAATGTCCCTATAGTGCTTGTACTTTGTAATGTCCCTCTAGTGCTTGTACTTTGTAATGTCACTATAGTGTTTGTACTTTGTAATGTCACTATAGTGCTTGTACTTTGTAATGTCCCTATAGTGCTTGTACTTTGTAATGTCCCTCTAGTGGTTTGTACTTTGTAATGTCCCTATAGTGCTTGTACTTTGTAATGTCCCTCTAGAGGCTTGTACTTTGTAATATCATTATAGTGCTTGTACTTTGTAATGTCCCTATAGTGCTTTTACTTTGTAATGTCCCTCTAGTGCTTGTACTTTGTAATGTCACTATAGTGTTTGTACTTTGTAATGTCCCTCTAGAGGCTTGTACTTTGTAATTTTCATTATAGTGCTTGTACTTTGTAATGTCACTATAGTGCTTGTACTTTGTAATGTCCCTCTAGTGCTTGTACTTTGTAATGTCCCTAGAGTGCTTGTACTTTGTAATGTCCCTATGGTGCTTGTACTTTGTAATGCCCCTATAGTGCTTGTACTTTGTAATGTCCCTATAGTGCTTGTACTTTGTAATGTCCCTATAGTGCTTGTACTTTGTAATGTCCCTATAGTGTTTGTACTTTGTGATGTCCCTCTAGTGGCTTGTACTTTGTAATGTCCCTATAGTGCTTGTACTTTGTAATGTCCCTCTGGTGGCTTGTACTTTGTAATGTCCCTATAGTGCTTGTACTTTGTAATGTCCCTCTGGTGGCTTGTACTTTGTAATGTCCCTATAGTGCTTGTACTTTGTAATGTCCCTCTAGTGGCTTGTACTTTGTAATGTCCCTATAGTGCTTGTACTTTGTAATGTCCCTATAGAGGCTTGTACTTTGTAATGTCCCTATAGTGCTTGTACTTTGTAATGTCCCTATAGTGCTTGTACTTTGTAATGTCCCTATAGTGCTTGTACTTTGTAATGTCCCTGTAGTGGCTTGTACTGTACCTCCCTCAAGAGGCTTGCAAGGTATTACCTGCTATTGACTTTACACAGTACCTTCATTCTCACGGCTCCCCTGGCTTCGTAGCTGCCCTGACTGTCATACCATGCAAGGGTACTGTCTGCGTGCAGTTTGAAAAAGTTTTGTTTCCATCCATTTGATAGGAACCCCTCTGAAAAGTTAAAACCTTCAATAAAACATGACCTTTATGAATTGAGATTGGATCCAAACAATGTAATAAACTTGTCTGTGTGATTGAATGTCACTTTAATCATGTTGAGAAACGCCTGAAACATGACATAGACTTGACGGATGCTTTTCATATTGGTAATATCCATAAACTCAGGGTCATAGTCAGGAAGAATCTGTGATTACATGACATCGCTAAAGGTTGCAACTCTGCACCTAAGTTTTCCAAATAGACAGACAGGTAATCCAACATAAACTTGAAGAGACATGGTAGTGATTGGGTTAACATGGTTAATCACTAAACTAACAAGATCCATTTTCAATTTATTTTCTTTCTTTTTACAACATACAGATCTACAACAAACAGTTCAAGATATGAATCGCTGGTCTTGACTCATGAAGACTTACTGTTATATCTACGCAAAAATCCTGTTTTTGTGTTCGGTGTGTTGGCTGAAACAAAGATGATAAAAAAAGTACATACATGTAATACATCAGGAAAATTCTACCTCACTAAACAGGTCACAAAACTGTAGCATGTTCAGGCCGCTAGTTCGTCAACATTAACAGAAAAAAATGAATTAACACATACTCCTCAAGAAATGCTTAATTATCATTCAAAAGTTAATGAAAATAAGGGTGTTTATTTGTAAGATTATCATCAATGATTTTCAGGATTATATCCTGGAAATATGCAGCCATTCACCTGAAGCCATGTGTCGCCAAATGTCTTTATAGCCTTCAATGTATTCAAGCAATGTAAAAAACTGTTCTATTTCAGCTGTTGTTTGTGCCATGCCATACATATGTTATCATATACCAAAGCTCTAGACACTCTCAGGAGCCAAGCTGCCGCACACACTCACTGATCCATGGAGTCTCTGCAACCACCTGATTTGTGACTTGTGTGCTGTACACAGGACTGTGAGCCACCACCTTACACATCTAACAGCTTGAAATACTAGAAGCAATAACTATTGCTCTGACTTCTGGCAGTTTGTAATCAGACATCTATCATTACACGACTGTAGTTTTAATTGATCTTGATGATACTACATATGACTGCAGTACCCGATGTGGTTACCAGCTCCTTCTAAGGACAAATGCTACAAAATACATCCAACATTTTGTTTGTTAGTTTGTTGTTTAACGCTGCACTCGGCAATATTTCAGCTATATAAAGACAGTCTGTAAATAATCGAGTCTGAACTAGACAATACAGTGATTGAAATCATGAGCACTGATTTTGGCAAATACGATGACATGCACCACCCAATCCCACTAGTCGCCTCCTAAGGCAAGGTTTGGTTGCTGAAGGCCTATTCTCTATACGGATCTTTACAGGTCTGATCCAACATTCAGCCTGGAACTGAACACATATATGTATACATGCTGTCGATTATTTAATTGTGCAAGAATGCATGTGTTATTTGCCTACTTTATAAAGTGACATTTTTGTATCCTGAAATTTATTATCACATCAGGCTTACTACACATGCAGAAAACAATGTCATTTATCACACAACAAAGCTCCCCTAAACAACGTCATTTATAATAAAAGATAGCTAAGAAATATATCGTGAAGAACAATGAAGAACAAAGCATGGTTTATTTCACGATAAAACATTGTTCTATGATGATGTCATTTCTGGAAATTCAAACATGTGCTCGCCATTTGATGACATTGTAAATTGGACAAAGTTATTTTTGAGAGGGAAGTGTCTTGTTAGTTATTCCCCATAAATGCAGCTGGGCAACGTAGACATTGGACACAGGGAAGAAGACATTGGACACAGTGGAGATGACATTGGACACAGGGAAAAAGACACTGGACACAGGGAAGCAGACATTGGACACCAGGACACAGGGAAGCAGACATTGGACACCAGGACACAGGGAAGCAGACATTGGACACCAGGACACAGGGAAGCAGACATTGGACACCAGGACACAAGACATTGGACACCAGGACACAGGGAAGCAGACATTGGACACCAGGACACAGGGAAGCAGACATTGGACACCAGGACACAGGGAAGAAGACACTGGACACAGGGAAGAAGACACTGGACACAGGAGAAGAATACATTGGACACAATGGACATGACATTGGACACAGGGAAGCAGACTTTGCACACAGGGAAGAAGACTTTGCACACAGGGAAGAAGACATTGGACACAGGAGAAGAATACATTGGACACAATGGACATGACATTGGACACAGGGAAGAAGACTTTGCACACAGGGGAGATGACATTGGACACAATGGACATGACATTGGACACAGGGAAGCAGACTTTGCACACAGGGAAGAAGACTTTGCACACAGTGAAGAAGACATTTGACACCAGGACACAGGGAAGAAGACATTGGACACAGGGCAGAAGACACTGGACACAGGAGAAGAATACATTGGACACAATGGACATGACATTGGACACAGGGAAGAAGACTTTGCACACAGGGGAGATGACATTGGACACAGAGAAGAAGACATTGGACACAGGAGAAGAATACATTGGACACAATGGACATGACATTGGACACAGGGAAGAAGACTTTGCACACAGGGGAGATGACATTGGACACAGAGGTGATGACATTGGACACAGAGAAGAAGACATTGGACACAGGGAAGAAGACATTGGACACAGGGATGAAGACTTTGCACACAGGGAAGATGACATTGGACACGGGGGAAGAGACATTATACACACGGAAGAAGACTTTGCACACAGTGGAGATAACATTGGACACAGAGAAGAAGACATTGGACACAGGAGAAGAATACATTGGACACAATGTACATGACATTGGACACAGGGAAGAAGACTTTGCACACAGGGGAGAGGACATTGGACACAGAGAAGAAGACATTGGACACAGGAGAAGAATACATTGGACACAATGGACATGACATTGGACACAGGGAAGACGACTTTGCACACAGGGGAGATGACATTGGACACAGAGGTGATGACATTGGACATAGAGAAGAAGACATTGGACACAGGGAAGAAGACATTGGACACAGGGAAGAAGACTTTGCACACAGGGAAGAAGACATTGGACACGGGGGAAGAGACATTATACACAGGGAAGAAGACTTTGCACACAGTGGAGATGACATTGGACACAGAGAAGAAGACAATGGACATGGGGAAGAAGGCATTGGACACAGGCGAGAAGACATTGCACACAGGGAAGAAAACTTTGCACACAGTGGAGATGACATTGGACACAGGGAAGAAAACATTGGACACAGGGAAGAAGACTTTGCACACAGTGGAGATGACATTGGACACAGGGAAGAAAACATTGGACACAGGGAAGAAGACTTTGCACACAGTGGAGATGACATTGGACACAGGGAAGAAAACATTGGACACAGGGAAGAAGACCTTGCACACAGTGGAGATGACATTGGACACAAAGAAGAAGACAATGGACATGGGGAAGAAGGCATTGGACACAGGGGAAAAGACATTGCACACAGTGGATATGACAGTGGACACAGAGAAGAAGACATTGGACACAGGGAAGAAGACTTTGCACACAGTGGAGATGACATTGGACACATTGAAGAAAACATTGGACACAGGGAAGAAGACAGTTGACACGGGGAAGAAGACTTTGCACACAGGGAAGAAGACATTGGACACAGAGGACATGACACTGGACACAGGGAAGAAGACATTGGACACCAGGACACAGGGAAGCAGACATTGGACACCAGGACACAGGAAAGCAGACATTGGACACCAGGACACAGGGAAGCAGACATTGGACACCAGGACACAGGGAAGCAGACATTGGACACCAGGACACAGGGAAGAAGACACTGGACACAGGGAAGAAGACACTGGACACAGGAGAAGAATACATTGGACACAATGGACATGACATTGGACACAGGGAAGCAGACTTTGCACACAGGGAAGAAAACTTTGCACACAAGGAAGAAGACATTGGACACAGCATGTACAGGGGAGATGACATTGGACACAGAGGAGATGACATTGGACACAGTGAAGATGACACTGGACACAGTGGTGATGATATTGGACACAGGGAAGAAAACATTGGACACACGGGAAATGACATTGGACATAGGGGAGATGACATCAATGACTTGACATGGGCATCATTGATTATCAATGACTACACATTGACAACACCGACTACACATGGACATCACTGTCTACACATGGGCACCAATGGCTCCACATAGACTTCAAGGACTGCACATGCACATCAATGACTACTCAGTGACACCAATGACTGCACATTGGCATCAATGACTACACATGGTGAGGTGAAATTGGGTTTAATGTCGCATCCAAGATTATTGCACTTATATAGCGGCGTGCATGCACGTGTATGTGTGTGTGTGGCTGCTTGTACTAGTCCGGACTGATGCCGATTTATAGTGCTAGCTCACTGAGATACCATGCCGCAGTTTAACATGAATACCCCACTCAGACACAGTATACTGACTCCGAGCCGACCAGTCCTTGTTTTAGCCCCTTAATGCCGAGCGCCAGACAGGGTAACAACAAGTACAATCTTTTAACGTCTTTTTGTATGACGCGGCCCGGGATCGAACCCTGGACCATCCGCTCTCCGGGCTGACGCTCTACCACAAGACCACGGAGGCGGTCCGACTACACATGGACATCAATGACTGATGGAAGCATTTTCAGGATCTCTAAGGATCATGAAGAGGTGTTCAATCTGAAAAGTCTACATAACACTTATGATCCTATAGGAGGGTTTGATCAGAAGGGGGCTAGAATGCAGTAGATTTCTATACCAGATTCATTCATCCGTTTTGTAAATGTCTTTTTGAAAAATAGGGAGATAAAGCTGAAAATAAGCAGAAAACAATGACCCTGCAGTGAACAAAGGCTGCGTGCAATTACAGGATTTAATATGATTACACCTCGAAATTTAACGTCAAAGCAATTCATAAACATCGAAAATCGGAAAGGAGATCTAAGGGCTAAGGACAGAGTTGGGGTAAGCTACCCTAACCGTAAGGATCGAAATGGCACCCAAGATCTGTGAAACGAGAGCCGCTATGTAAGCTACATCTGCATATCGTTGCTCTATTAGGCTATATGCCATTCGCCATACAAAATGTGCCACAGAATACTTCGTTCGCTTGTTTCACTATTTCGTATTAATTTCACTGGACGAATTTATGGTGAAGAAACATACTAGATATATCTACCGACTCCGTTCCGCCACACGACATCGTTATTGCAGATCTGGAAGCGTCTTAATCCTTTTAAGATGACATGAATGAAACATTATTTACACTGACATCATTCCATTACAACGGAAGTAAACAACTTATAATTGTCAGTAATACGCATGCGCAGAAAATATTGATTAGTTCAAAATAAAACACTTAAGGCGGATTAGGAATATCTTGTATGATTTGTTTCTGCATTATTAACATCGACATAACAACATTTATTGTTTTTATATGTACATAGCGTATGTATCTATGGAATTAGTATTTTTTTTATTATTTATTATATGATTGATTGCTAGTTAATATTCTCCTGAATTCGTTTTGTGACGACTTCCTTCTTTTATTTTATTTGATGTGTACCAAACTACGGAAATATTGCAAAGTTAACAACATTTAGATTCATAGTATTGGTCATATTTTACTGTATTTTATGTTTTAAAAACATGACAGTGTCTTTATCAAATGAGTTAAGATCGAAAGCGAAACTAAAGCGGGCACCTGCTAAAAATAACTCTGTAACATGGCGAAGTCTAAGTCGGCATTATCGTAAGTATATTACACACGCTGTTTTATGTGTTGATTTTAAGGTGATGGTTAAAAGTTATAATCAACGTGTGCTTGACCTGTGAATAATATCACCCTTTCGTTGAGTCAGTTCTATTTGACTTGTTTATAAGGCATTATGAAGCACGTGGCGTTACGATTCAGAGAGCATCATAATCGAAGTTCGAACAAGTGAGCGTGGTCATTTCTGGTTGGCTGGTAAGATGAGGCAACTTTGCAAGATACATTGTACATGGGTCAGGCAAATGAACTAACAAGAATCTGATAATTTGAAAATGATTCTCACTGTGAAATGAATATAATATATTTTATTGATTGTGTTACCATAGTGTATACGTATCTCGAGCATTTTGCCAAGACTGTACAATTTTCTAAAGTTAGTTTATGGGCCTATGTCATAATAAGCGATGGATTCACATAAATTGAATGTACATTCTCTCTAAAGTAGAGTTTGATCTCACGTGTAGCTTTTGTGTAGACACCATCTTGTACTGAAGGAATTGGTAAATACCATATACTCAGCCATAGAAACTAACATTTTTCGTGCACTAGCCTTGACCTTATAATGATAACGTATATAGCAAAACCCTTATAATGACAACTTTCTGCTACTCCTTTTGATACCTTAAATATTGGGCAGTTTTGCAATGACTACAGGACAAGTGCTAATTTCTACGCTGCATACTCCCAGGATGTCATAATTAGCTTTATAGGAGCTTTTGTTTTAAGTTTCAGTTAAGGCAAAAATAATTTACCAAGTTAATGACTGTCAGCAAATGCTTGTAGGTTTCGCTAAATTGGTAAATGTCTTCCACCTGTGTCAGTTACATGACACATTGTGATATAATTAAAGTACAGTAGAACACGGATATAACGAACACGGATATAACGAACACGGATATAGCGAACAAACGGATACAACGAACTGTTAAAAAATACCCGATTTATCTCCTATATAATATCATTTAAAATTTATGTATATAACGAACTCTCTACAGCGAACTAACGGATACAGCGAACTGATATCTGATCACCAACTAGCCCATCTATTGATAATTAGTGATGTGTATAGCGAACTGAGATATCTCACTCAGTGTCAAGTGTCACTGACAATTGGCTGTATGCAATCAGTGGCGAATCAATACAATCAGCGGTGACGGATCAACCTTGTTAAATTTGCATTGTGTTAATCTTACCTGTACATGTAAGCTTGTCTGTAAAACAAACATTAAACATATACATTTTACGAGATGTGTCCAAGTGTCAGTTCACTTGCATATGCTATCATCAATAAAAAGAGGAAAGCTATCAGTTTAGAGACGAAATTGTTGACGCTGGCATAAAAACCAAGAAAGACCAAAGCAGACGAACTAGCAGTGAAATTAGGCCATGAAGATTTCACATGTAACACTGCAATTGTGTTTTGTCTTATCCAAGATGGTGGACGTTTCCGAGAGAAAACGTGTATAACGAACAACGGATATAACAAACTGATTTCTCTGGTCCCTTGTAGTTCGTTATATCCGTGTTCTACTGTACTCTTTATAGTAGCATTAAATTCAACTTTCACACTCTCCATGGTACGTCTGCCCAGCTAACAATTTCATGTTGTCATAACTTTACGTTGTGGTAAGGTTAGGGATATTACGTTGTGGTAATGTTGTATTTTACGTTGTGGCAATGTGTTATAATATTACGTCCCTACAACGTTTATCTGTGGATTACCATGGACGTTGTAACAGCGACGTGAAGTAACTTTGTGTTAGAAGGATGAAATACGTTGCGACAACGTTAGCTCATGACCATTTCCCGCAAAAATATTGAAAATCCCTCCCAAAAACATGTTCCGGAATTGTTTTAGGATATGCTTTAGTCAAGTAAATATGTATGATTCGAGATACCCTTTACAAATGTTTTGAAACCAGGGCATCAAACAGCCCAGCAACAGTTAGGTCGTGTTTTGCTGACAATGTTCAAAACAGGAAAACACCACTGAGCTGTTAACTAGATACATATGAGTATAACAAATAGTCAGACACCATCACCCTTTAGGCTTGTACTGCAGGAAACAAAATAAGAATGGCAGACTTGGCAAAAATGTATTGCCTCCAAAAATTCTTGACAAAAATATTTATGCTTCAGACTGGTGAAAAAAACTTGCCTGCCACAAAAATGCCATAGATCTAGTTGCAAGGTGCTTATCTTCAGGCTCATCGTGTTAAATATAAATATATATCTGGTTTTGTAACTGTGACCCATAAGATATCTAATCTCCATAGATAATTTCCAATTTGCATTCATTTAAAGCCACAAAACCACTAACATGTATATAGACAATGGATTTTAACAACTGTACTTATGTTAACATAATTGACAGCCCAGGTTTGATTTGGTGTATTCCTCAATGATCCAACATTCCTGATTTTATCTCCTTGAATACTTGTGTCCCATTTTCACCTTGCTGCAGCGAAAACAGCAATGTTCCACATTATAACATGTATAACAAAGTCAAAACTAGAACTCTATTCAATAAGCATGTATTTATAGTCGATCCCATAAGGTAACATATATTATATAATTGTCTAAAATTTGGGAAAAACTGTAAATGTCCACATGTAATACGTCAGATCGGAAATATTTCAGGCTACAGATATAAGTAACAAAATTATTAAGTGAGTACCATCATAAAAAAACACCTAACGTAATTTTGTTTCCATACTCCGGTCTGAAAATAGTGGAATATTAGCCAGACAAACCAGTGATTGGTTTTATGAGCCACATCCCAAAACCTTGGTCGGAGTACAATGACACACAATCAACCCTCATTTTGTCGCCCCTAAGGCAGCTGTTAGTACAAACATGGATTATTGGGGACCTATTCTAAACTGAAACCCAAACGGGGAATAGATATTTTAAACAGGCATTGTAACTAATTACGACTCACATCTTCATCGCTGCGCTGTTTATAGCTCCGGTACGATTTCATAGCGAGCATTGTAACCAGACTCGTCCAGTTTTTTATCACCATTTTATTCTCTCATTTTCAAAAAGTTTCAGAGAACCAAGTATCATATGAAATGTATTTGTTACTACAATTATTGAACATATTATAGTTCAATATCGTTAAATATAATTCTGTAGTATGGTAGCCTACATGGCAACATATGGAGATGGAAAACCGAACTAATATGGTTGCTATCAGTTTCATTGTATTTTCATTGGTGCACATTGGCCACACCTATCTCACCTTAATAATCAACAAATGATGACCAACTCACTGACAATATATTGTAATATTTAACTTTTAACTATCGATTTGTCACCACCACCGAGGACCATACTGCAAACACCCTGTTATAGCACGCGACGAGAGACTCGTTTTACTTTTGCTCATTTTTATTAGAAAGAGTCGGCCATATTTATCGGAAAAAGATAAATTGATTCTTTTGTATTAGTAATACACATTGTAAGCGCCTTGCTACAATATAATTTTAGATAACACCAACAACCAGATGATCCACATTGAGGCTAGTTCAGTCAGAGCTAATTAGGCCCATTTGGAAACAAAATGTTTCTGTCTCTTCCCGAAAATACAATTTAATAACATCATTGAGCGCTTGAGACTAAGGCGAAAACTAGCAGCCTGTAGTTAGTTGATCTGAAAATACTTCCATTGTTTTCATTCCCTCTCTTCGCTGTATAACAGAAATCTACTCAACCTTTCCCCTGGACTGAAATGAGCAAAATTGTTTCACGAAAATGAAAGTCAGTAGATTAGTACATGTACAGTAAACTTTAAATAGTAATGATTTCAGAAATAACATCATGAACATGGAAGAAATGGCAATGACTGTTCATGGTCAGTAGGCTATGCATATGTTATATACTACTCAAAAGAAGTTAAGGATCACCTGATTCTTTCATATTACTATAGGTAATCTCTCATGTCATGACAGATTTATTTTACCATTATGAAAGAATCGGGTGATCCTTAACTTCTTTTGAGTAGTATATATAGGCCTAGATCTATACGCTTACGATCGAAACCCGAACGTAATATGACGGCCATAAAACGGCGCCAGACTGAAAGCTGGTCAATCATATACTGTTTGCCCTTGATAACTACCCTTTGTATCCATAAAATAAAAATATGGAAAAAAAACCTTGGGCCTCCTACGTCTATATACATCATGGTCTGTGTATCAAATATCAATATCAACACTGGAGCTTAGTTAAAGTGACTGGCAAACTGCCCCGCCACTTCTGAATAATATGATACATTAATCATTTGACTATTGCATGTACAGAAACATAACAACTAGCGGAGACTGCTTTTGAAAAATTAACTTATCTAATCCGAATTCCCAGATCAACTATCCAGTTCCAGTTGCTGCACAATCACTTGGTTGTAATATGTCCAGAGTGAGCTTGAACTGAGTTGACTGGTGACAACATATCTTCCGCAACAACGTGACGACATCATGGCGTCACTTCACGAGGCAAGAAGGCTTTACTTTTCTGCAGTCACTCTCATGCCGCAAAAATGACTGTAATATTGCTTGTGACACTATGACAAAACGGTTACTCACAAAACGTGGAATTTTATCTTACTCATGTAAGCTTAATTTTCATTAAACATTTAGTATACCATGGTATACAGGTTACTTCGTAAATAGATCTATATGTTTAAACAAAATAAACCTAAGAGATAGTAGATCTGCAAGTTGTTTCCTAAACATTATTTACAAAACCCTTTGTGATTGCAACATTGTTGTTACGTTGTGGAATAACGTTACAATATAAGGTAATACTAACATTGTCATAGAGAGACTCAATTACATTCTGGAGATTTTAGTGATAAGAGATGAAAATTCAAATGCTGAATATATAGGAAAGTAATGTTACTGCCTTGGTATTCTGACAATATCAAGTTGATTTTGATGAAGCAGTTCTATTCCTATAAGACTATCAACATGATCAAGAGTCAAACGGTATAACGTTTCACCGACATTTCAGAAACGTAGTTACAAATCGTTGTATGATGTCCTATGCACAACTTTTCAAGACACAAATGTTCAACATTGTTATAACGTGGAATAATAAAGTTGTGACAACAAAACATGTTTCAGCATGTTTAGGTTCGAAATTATCTTGCATATTTGATTGAAAACGATTAGAGATGAATTGATACGATTGAAATATATGTACTCGCCCGATTGGACATGTGTTTCTTCACTCCTTTCTCATCCTGCACATGCTGCCACTCGTCCATACAAGCGGGTGAGTGGATGTTTCTAGCCCTGATTATACTCACATAATATAATTGTTATTCCTAATATATATTTACACAAAAAGTTCACATAATAATTTTGTTTTCCCCAACAGATGATTTATTTACCATGTTTACAATACGGAAACCGACAAGAGGAATAATCTCCATTTATCAGTGCTGGGAATTGGTTGATAAATTTTGTTTGATGATTACATCATCCCAACCAATCGATCATCAAAATTTCGGTCTTGGCTCTCTCTTTTTTCATTTTACATTTAATTTTTAGTACAAGAGGGATTATCCTGGAATGTTTACCTACGAGTGAAAATCTCCACTGGTCCAAAAGCAATGAGATTTTTTGGCTTTGATGATAATTTGCTATATTTCAGAGATATTTCATCTTCTCACAGTGGAAACTGTATTTGATTTTCAGTACTTGTGCCTCGAATAATGTTGCAAGTAATATTACCAGATTATATAGATATATCCTTGGAAATCCTATTTTTGAAAATTAATTATTCCACTGCAAATACATGCATTTAAAAAATTTAGCATTAGTACTAACAAAAAGTTACATTCGACTCATATCTCTGTTCATTATCTACTTTAGGAGAAATTACACTAATATTTATGTATTTCTGTTCATTGTCGACTTGATGGGGAATTATTCGAGGGAACAATTATAGATTGTTTAGGAGGCATGTTTACCACCATCAGTGGTTCATTTCGTTGGTATGCAGGGGACATAGCGACTGTTGTAAATGGTATTACAGTTTGTTGGCAAAAAATATATTATTTACACATTCCAGTGCTTTCGTCAATTTCGCAGTCTTATGTCCATCTGAAGTGTGTACCATATCAGAGGCCGGGTCTCTGACTGTATCAAATGAAATCTTATCATGATGGACTGTTCAATTAACTAGAAGTGACAGTTCATTATACAATGACTATTGCTCCAGGTTCAACCTCTTGTTTAATTAGCAACAATTAAGTCATTTATTTTCCACAGAAGGCGGCGTGTTTGCCATGTGCAGCAGCCAAAATATATTTACGAGTAACCGGAAGTTGAAAAGACTGTTGACATTCATGATGTTTAAGAGTTACATCTGAATGATTAAGTCACAGTTTTCAATTTTTATGGACAAATTTGGAAGCAAACATATCGTAGCATATTCTAAAAAATCTAAATCAAACTTGCTGTTTGGCCACTAGAAATAGTTCAAAATTTGCAATTCACGCCCGGTGGCCATTCTTGCAGTTCATGAAATCTCTTCGGCCGGTGTCGTCGCCGGCTAGGCAAATCTCATAAAAAATTACGATCGTTTCTGATCTAAAATTTGTATATTTTTAGGAGAAAGAGCTATGTATATTCATTTAGTTTTTTTTTTGCAGTCATTCCAAAATCGAAATTTGCTCGTGTTTTGAAACTTTACCCGTGATTGCCTTTTTGGATATAGTATTCACGACCGTCCGTCCGTACGTCCCACCTGTTTGTTGCCACGATATCTCAAGAACTAAGCACTGGATTGTCTTCATATTTGGAACTATGGTGTATATACAGACTCCACAGACACCAGTCGGTTTTGGTGACCTTGATCCCATTTTCAAGGTCACAGCAGGCAAATCTGCTTTTGGAGTTGGAAAACGGTGTTGCCGCGCTATCTCAAGAACTAAACACTGGATTGTCTTCATATTTGGAACTATGGTGTATATACAGACTCCACAGACACCAGTCGGTTTTGGTGACCTTGATCCCATTTTCAAGGTCACAGCAGGCAAATCTGCTTTTGGAGTTGGAAAACGGTGTTGCCGCGATATCTCAAGAACTAAACACTGGATTGTCTTCATATTTGGAACTATGGTGTATATACAGACACCGCAAACACCAGTCGGTTTTGGTGACCTTGACCCCATTTTCAAGGTCACAGCAGGAAAATCTGCTTTTGGAGTTGGAAAACGGTGTTGCAGAGATATCTCAAGAACTAAGCAGTGGATTGTCTTCATATTTGGAACTATGGTGTATATACAGACTCCGCAGACACCAGTCGGTTTTGGTGACCTTGACCCCATTTTCAAGGTCACAGCAGGCAAATCTGCTTTTGGAGTTGGAAAACAGGGTTGCCGCAATATATCTCAAGAACTAATCGCTGGATTGTCTTCATATTTGGTACTATGGTGTATATACAGACCTTTTGGTGACCTTGACCCCATTTTCAAGGTCACAGCAGGAAAACCTGCTTTTGGAGTTGGAAAACGGTGTTGCAGAGATATCTCAAGAACTAATCGCTGGATTGTTTTCATATTTGGTACTATGGTGTATATACAGACTCCGCAGACACCAGTCGGTTTTGGTGACCTTGACCCCATTTTCAAGGTCACAGCAGGCAAATCTGTTTTTGGAGTTGGAAAACGGTGTTGCCGCAATATATCGCAAGAACTAATCGCTGGATTGTCTTCATATTTGGTACTATGGTGTATATACAGGCGGGGGACATTTCGTCACTTTGTGACAAATACTTGTTTTCTCTTGATTTCTGCATGGACGCACATACATGTAGATCAGCGTCTTTGATTTCCGCCAGGATTTAAGTCATAAAAAAAAATAACTTGGAGTTCTAGATTACGGAATAAGATTTTCATGAGCTACCAAAGTAAGACGAGTTCTATGGATGAACAACTTCTTTATTACAATTGGTGCAACGTTTCGGTGTAGATCCTAACACCTTTATCAAGCAAGTGATGGATAGGGCTAAACAACATAGGTATATATACAATTATTGACATCTAAGTTGTTACAGTGACTAGTGAGGTGATTAAGCTAATTGGAAGCCAGTGGATGACCACAGAGTATACTAGCAGAGTAAACAAGCTAACTGATGGAGATGATGGAAGCCACTGTATTAATTGGATGGACAAAGGGATTGAGCAATTAGGTGATGGTAAGCAGGCGGGATGTAATAGCCTTGGTCTCTGTTCATTGCTGGCTGGATCCTTTTGATGTGGATGGCTTCTAGGAGTTTCCTGATTTTGTAGTCTGATTGGTTGTTGGCCAGGATCTTGATGTTGTTCCACTGGATGTTGTGATCGGGGTGGGTTTGGGTGTGGTCGGAGATGGCTGATTTTGAGTCATTTTTTTGTACTGAGGTCTTGTGTTCTTTTATTCTAATGGGTAGGGGCCTGGATGTTTCTCCTACATAGGAGTCGCCACAGTCACATTGTATGTGATATACGGCTCCAGCTGGGTCTTCTTTCTTAGATGTAGGGGGCTTGCCATTGGCGCTGAGGATGTTCTGGATTGTCCTGCCTCTCTGGAATACTGAATCAATGTTGGCGTGGTGTTTGAGCAGTCTGCGGATCTGGTGGCTGGCTGTTCCTATGTAGGGAAGACTGATGACGAATGGGGCTGTCTGTTGTCGTGGAGGCCGCTCTCTAGGGCTGAGGATGCTGTTGATTGTTTGTTCAACTAGGCTGGTAGGGTAATTGTTGAAGTTAGTGAATACATGGTGGAGGTGGTTGAGTTCAGTTTTTAGCTGTTGTGGCGTGGAACAGATGTTGACAGCACGTCGGGCTAAGGTGGCGATGATTCCTCTCTTGATTTGTGGTGGGTGGTTAGAGGAATTGTGCAGATACTGGTCCGTGTGGGTGGGTTTACGGTAGACACTGGTGTGTAGTTTGTTATCGGGATCTTTCTGTACTCTTACATCTAGGAATGGTAGTTGTCTCTCAGCTTCTTCTTCCATAGTGAACTGCATCCTGGGGTGTTGGGCATTCAGGTGGTTGAGTAGGGTCTTGGGGTCATGGTCAGGTTGGAGAATGACAAAAGTGTCGTCGACTTTCCTAAACCAGCAGAGGGGGGTGACAGGTGATGTATGGAGGGCGGTTTCTTCTAGGTCCGTCATATAGATTTCTGTGATGATAGGGGACAGCGGGGATCCCATGGGAAGTCCATGTGTCTGTTGGTAGATCTTGTCTTGCCAGGTGAAGTAGGTGGAGGTAATGCAAGAGGTTATAAGTTTGATGATGCTGTCTGTGGATAGATGGGTGTCAAGGTCCGGGTATACTGCTTCAATTCTTCTCCTGAGGATGGATAGGGCTTCGTCTCTGCTACCAAAGTTTTTAGTTGTTAAAACAAACACTCGTTTTGCCAATTGGGGATAAACATTTTTTTACACACTCCACCTTTGTCAGCTGATGCAAAGCTCTATGCAACAATGATGCGAGAATATCGCAGAATCGAGACCTAAGTCAATCCCTGGTACTGAAACTAGATAACAGTGATACTATCTACCATCTTCGCCTTCCACGTCAACCAGTAAGTCGTCAGTGAGTGGGTATATTCTGGTGGTTCGGTTTCACCAGGCATTTCGTCCAAGCACTCATCTAGCTCCTCACGTGTCACCAATCTGCCTATCAAAACATCCGTGACCAAGAGCGGCAATAAACAATTGGAGGCAACTGATTTACTCTTAACATTGCTTAAGTACTGACACCTTGTCCTCAAATTACACTCTCAATTAACAATAGTAAAACAGTGATTGAAGTGGATATATTCTGTACATGTACAGTGCACACTTTTTCATTTGTCAAGTAACTTGATGTCACAAGACTTGATAAAAGATGTCTGACGGTCGAAATGCGTATAACGAATGATGGATATAATGAACTACAATTAGTGGTCCCTTTGAGTTTGTTATGACCGTAGTTAACTGTATGTAGTAATCATCTCCCAAGTCGGCTTGAAAGGATAATGGTGAAAACTAGACTTTGATATTGGCTAGTAGACACTGTTACCTTGGGAAGATGTGAAACATTGGACCAACCCAGTTCTACTCCCCTACCAGAGAGTGGGGGATACATGGATGGGGGCAAGGTACAGAGAGAGAAAGCTAATATGAGGGTAACGCTATTTTTCAGGGCATTATCATTTGCAGAAGCCCATACGCTATTTTTCAGGGCATTATCATTTGCAGAAGCCCAAGGGCAGGATAAAAGCTAACCTGAATGTTGAGGTACTAGACCCGGTACATGGTATTAGTCCATGAAGAAATACACATCAGATTATATCTGAGCTGTGGCTTTTGATTTCTGAAATCTTGACTCCCAACATTTCTTATTAAGGTAACAAAAAGCACAGGACTTTCAATATGTTTAAAGCTATCCTGCAGAAGAAATGTGTTTTACCTGACGAGAAGTAATGTCATTAGCATGATTAGACTGGGAATCAATATCTTGAAGCAAGCATGTTCAGGTATAAGCCATGCATGTCATACTAAAGTTGTGACTGTCCTCACTGTCATTTCAACACAAGCATATTGAGCTTCCTTATCAGGTTAGCCTGATGCATGGAGCTTTCTTGGCTGTGGTTGGATTGTAATCGGTATTTATATGCCCAGACATGATGTAATGTCATCAGGCTCAAAGTACATATGATTTCTTGGGGTCTTGAGGAATGTCAGAACAGGTGATGCTGCCAGTTTTGAAAGTTCATTACATTACACTTGAAGTGCATTGTTTTGCCAGTTTTTCATCAAACAGATCAGTGACAATTCAAATTATAAATTGTTGATGACGGAAATGAATTCATTTTGAAAGTTTATGATAAATATTGTAATTGGTTTTTCTGAGGATGTACATTCATTAAGGTTTCTAGAAAAAACAGAACTGTTTTATTCAATACAATCATCAAACTGCTTGCAGGAGATGTAAGCGTGATTGTTTGTCTCTGTTGTTTCTAAGGATGTAAATATGTCATGACCTGCAGTGGTGGTTTCAGCCAAGGAACCTGTTTGTGAATAAATACAGTGGTATCTCTTGCACAAAAGAGTCCAGTTTAGACCTGAACAACTTACACTAGTAATATGATTAATCATCCACAACGTGGCCAGCACTCAATCTCCATCCTCTAGAATCATGATAACTGTCCTAACTCACTAATTACTTTGTCTTCCTGTGTTCTGCCATTTTATCATCTTTGTTTATTGTACCATGATGTAATGTGTTAATTGCCAAAAAGCAGTCAGTGAACCTGTAGCTGGCATTGTCATTCTGCAGATTGATTGACTGGTAGCTAGTGACGTGGTACAGCCAGGGAAGACAATGTGCTGTTTATGCAAACACAGGCCTGAAAGGAAACACAAGTAGGGCAAAGCGTATTGTTTATCCTCTTTATTGACCTGGAGTGGGAGTGGGACTACCTGAACGTAATTGAACACAAGCATTACGTAGATCCCGACCTGGAGTGAGAGAGGGACTACCTGAACGTAATTGAACACAAGCATTACGTAGATCGTGACCTGGAGTGGGAGTGGGACTACCTGAACGTAATTGAACACAAGCATTACGTAGATCGTGACCTGGAGTGGGAGAGGGACTAACTGAACGTAATTGAACACAAGCATTACGTAGATCGTGACCTGGAGTGGGAGTGGGACTACCTGAACGTAATTGAACACAAGCATTACGTAGATCCCGACCTGGAGTGAGAGAGGGACTACCTGAACGTAATTGAACACAAGCATTACGTAGATCGTGACCTGGAGTGGGAGTGGGACTACCTGAACGTAATTGAACACAAGCATTACGTAGATCGTGACCTGGAGTGGGAGAGGGACTAACTGAACGTAATTGAACACAAGCATTACGTAGATCGTGACCTGGAGTGGGAGTGGGACTACCTGAACGTAATTGAACACAAGCATTACGTAGATCCCGACCTGGAGTGAGAGAGGGACTACCTGAACGTAATTGAACACAAGCATTACGTAGATCGTGACCTGGAGTGGGAGTGGGACTACCTGAACGTAATTGAACACAAGCATTACGTAGATCGTGACCTGGAGTGGGAGAGGGACTAACTGAACATAATTGAACACAAGCATTACGTAGATCGTGACCTGGAGTGGGAGTGGGACTACCTGAACGTAATTGAACACAAGCATTACGTAGATCCCGACCTGGAGTGAGAGAGGGACTACCTGAACGTAATTGAACACAAGCATTACGTAGATCGTGACCTGGAGTGGGAGTGGGACTACCTGAACGTAATTGAACACAAGCATTACGTAGATCGTGACCTGGAGTGGGAGAGGGACTAACTGAACGTAATTGAACACAAGCATTACGTAGATCGTGACCTGGAGTGGGAGAGGGACTACCTGAACGTAATTGAACACAAGCATTACGTAGATCGTGACCTGGAGTGAGAGAAAGGACTAACTGAACATTATTGAACAATAGCATTACGTAGATCGTGACCTGGAGTGGGAGAGGGACTACCTGAACGTAATTGAACACAAGCATTACGTAGATCGTGACCTGGAGTGAGAGAAAGGACTAACTGAACATTATTGAACAATAGAATTACGTAGATCGTGACCTGGAGTGAGAGAAAGGACTAACTGAACATTATTGAACAATAGCATTACGTAGATCGTGACCTGGAGTGGGAGTGGGACTACCTGAACGTAATTGAACACAAGCATTACGTAGATCGTGACCTGGAGTGAGAGAAAGGACTAACTGAACATTATTGAACAATAGAATTACGTAGATCGTGACCTGGAGTGAGAGAAAGGACTAACTGAACATTATTGAACACAAGCATTACGTAGATCTTGACCTGGAGTGGGAGAGGGACTAACTGAACATTATTGAACAATAGAATTACGTAGATCTTGACCTGGAGTGGGAGTGGGACTACCTGAACGTAATTGAACACAAGCATTACGTAGATCGTGACCTGGAGTGAGAGAAAGGACTAACTGAACATTATTGAACAATAGAATTACGTAGATCGTGACCTGGAGTGAGAGAAAGGACTAACTGAACATTATTGAACACAAGCATTACGTAGATCTTGACCTGGAGTGGGAGAGGGACTAACTGAACATTATTGAACAATAGAATTACGTAGATCTTGACCTGGAGTGAGAGAAAGGACTAACTGAACATTACTGAACAATAGCATTATGTAGATCCCGACCTGGAGTGGGAGAGGGACTAACTGAACATTATTGAACAATAGCATTTTGAAGATCTCGACCTGGAGTGGGAGAGGGACTAACTGAACATTATTGAACAATAGAATTACGTAGATCGTGACCTGGAGTGGGAGAGGGACTACCTGAACATTATTGAACAATAGCATTACGTAGATCCCGACCTGGAGTGGGAGAAAGGACTAACTGAACATTATTGAACAATAGAATTACGTAGATCCCGACCTGGAGTGAGAGAAAGGACTAACTGAACATTACTAAACAATAGCATTACGTAGATCTTGACCTGGAGTGGGAGAGGGACTAACTGAACATTATTGAACAATAGCATTACGTAGATCCCGACCTGGAGTGGGAGAGGGACTAACTGAACATTATTGAACAATAGAATTACGTAGATCTTGACCTGGAGTGAGAGAAAGGACTAACTGAACATTACTGAACAATAGCATTATGTAGATCCCGACCTGGAGTGGGAGAGGGACTAACTGAACATTATTGAACAATAGCATTTTGAAGATCTCGACCTGGAGTGGGAGAGGGACTAACTGAACATTATTGAACAATAGAATTACGTAGATCGTGACCTGGAGTGGGAGAGGGACTACCTGAACATTATTGAACAATAGCATTACGTAGATCCCGACCTGGAGTGGGAGAAAGGACTAACTGAACATTATTGAACAATAGAATTACGTAGATCCCGACCTGGAGTGAGAGAAAGGACTAACTGAACATTACTAAACAATAGCATTACGTAGATCTTGACCTGGAGTGGGAGAGGGACTAACTGAACATTATTGAACAATAGCATTACGTAGATCCCGACCTGGAGTGGGAGAGGGACTACCTGAACATTATTGAACAATAGCATTACGTAGATCTTGACCTGGAGTGGGAGAGGGACTACCTGAACATTATTGAACAATAGCATTACGTAGATCCCGACCTGGAGTGGGAGAAAGGACTAACTGAACATTATTGAACAATAGAATTACGTAGATCCCGACCTGGAGTGGGAGAAAGGACTAACTGAACATTACTAAACAATAGCATTATGTAGATCCCGACCTGGAGTGAGAGAAAGGACTAACTGAACATTATTGAACAATAGAATTACGTAGATCGTGACCTGGAGTGGGAGAGGGACTAACTGAATATTATTGAACAATAGCATTACGTAGATCTTGACCTGGAAATGGAGAGGGACTAACTGAATATTATTGAACAATAGCATTACGTAGATCTTGACCTGGAAATGGAGAGGGACTACCTGAACATTATTGAACAATAGAATTACGTAGATCCCGACCTGGAGTGAGAGAAAGGACTAACTGAACATTACTAAACAATAGCATTACATAGATCCCGACCTGGAGTGGGAGAGGGACTAACTGAATATTATTGAACAATAGAATTACGTAGATCCCGACCTGGAGTGAGAGAAAGGACTAACTGAACATTATTAAACAATAGAATTACTTAGATCTCGACCTGGAGTGGGAGAGGGACTAACTGAACATTATTGAACAATAGCATTACGTAGATCTTGACCTGGAAATGGAGAGGGACTACCTGAACATTATTGAACAATAGCATTATGTAGATCTTGACCTGCAGTGGGAGAGGGACTAACTGAACATTATTGAACAATAGCATTACGTAGATCTCGACCTGGAGTGAGAGAAAGGACTAACTGAACATTATTGAACACAAGCATTACGTAGATCCTGACCTGGAGTGGGAGAGGGACTACCTGAACATTATTGAACAATAGCATTACATATTAGGGCTGGTCAAAAAGTTCTAAGCCTGACTAACTTTCAACTATGAGCCATAACAAAGTAAACTAGTCAATGTAGTACATTGTTTGAGTGGTTCATTGCAAGTGTACTTGGTCTGTTGAGGCCGTTTGTATATTAGTGACAGCCAGTTGAACATGATAGGGGTCCAAATGGACATCGAAATGGAAAAGAACGAGTACTCAGCAGTCATCACATTTGCGACTTTAGAGAAAAGTACTCCCCAAGAAATTCATCACCGCATGTCACAAGTGTATGGGGATAAGTATCCTAGCTATTCCACTGTTAAACGTTGGGCAGCTATGTTTAAGGCTGGGAGAATAAGCCTTGGTGATGACCCTAGGTCTGGACGTTCCTCAACTTCCATCAATGAAGATTCAATCAAGGAGATAGAAAAACTTATACTGTCAGATAGACATTAACATTGCTGAACTTGAGGAAGACACAGGCCTAAGCCATGGATCTGTTGAAACCAGGGGTCCGGAAAATTTAAAATCCCAATCGGACATTTGCATTTAGGCCACGCCCCCTTCAAATAGCGTATTTTAGTACGACTTTTCACACACATTACAAGTCTACGTATTCATAATATGATGAATTATGAATTGTTTCAATTTAAATTGTTTAATTCACCGGACAATTAATAACAAATAATATCATTTTAGATTTACATGGAAAACATACGTTTGTTTCTGTTATAATAACGATCTATTAACGTAGTGAACGGTCTAATTAATATTCATGAGTTATATTCATGAGTCTGCTCAAGTGTACGCGTTGTAACATTTGGATCGAGACTATTATCCCATATTTGGTTATCACGTGACCTCACGGGAAAAGTCTTTTTTTAATCTAAAGATTTTTTTAAAAACAAGACAGATAATTTAATCACAAATACTAAAATATCGTTGATAGCAATAGTTATTTGAATACTTTTTTCATCTGTACTTAATTATTGACCATAAAAAAATTGGATATCGATCATCCGAGAAAGCAAAATGGCGGTCAATCAAGATTCAATATACGACTAGCTACTGAAAACAATAAAATCTGCAAATCCTCATTGTATGTCAACCAAGTGAAAGCCGTTAGCCACGACTTACAAAATGATCGTCCAGACTTTGAGGGTTTGGCAGATCCGCTCGACTGATCTGCATCGGTCGACTGGCTGTCGTCACGCTTTCGCTTCTTGTCTGAGGTTACGTATCGTAGCATTGTGAGGATAATGAGGTACATCGATGATGCAAGGTATTAATGTACAGTTGTAAACACCTTTCACTCAAATTAACAAGATGTTCTCAGTAATTAATCCTCGATTAATCAGTGTCAACTCAGTTTATTGCCTATTACAGTGATTGACCGATTGGACTATCATGTAGGTACGATGTATTTACAGCAATCAAAACAAACAAAGCTTGTCAGTGTAGTTAATCTTCATTGTGTTGCAACTGCAGACAGAAACTGCTCAGTCCTAACTGTTGATCATGTCCGGTCAAAATTTAAGAATGTCCGGACAATACTTTTTAAAATGTCCGGTAAGCAATATTTTAAAACGGACATTTGAGATTCCCAATCGGACATGTCCGGCGCATATGACGGTTTCCGGACCCCTGGTTGAAACTATTTTCATTAACATTAACAGATAAATAAGATATCTCCTCGTAGGGTGCCAAAGTTTCTAAATTCTGGTCTAAGGAAAAACGGACAGACATTGCCAGAGAAAATTTAGAGCTAATTGAGGATTTTGTCAAATTCAAAAAGAGATTGGTAACGGGTGGTGAAACATGGGTCTACCACTATGATCCTAAGTCAATCTATGGAATATCACCATTCCACTTCTCCAGGACCAAACAAATTCAAGTCTTCAAGATCAGTGAAGAAAGTTATGGCCACTGTATTCTGTGATGCAAAGGGTGTGATCCTTGTTGTTTACTTAGAAAGTCAAAAGACGATGACAGGTGCCAACTGTGCTGATTTGCTTCATCGCCTGAGAGATTCTATCAAAGAAAAGCGTCTAGAAATGCTGACTGCTTCCACTACTTCATGACAATGCCTCTTCTTACACCTCTTGGGGCGGTCGGGTAGCCTAGTGGTTAAAGCGTTCGCTCGTCACGCTGAAGACCGGGGTTCGATTCCCGACATGGGTACAATGTGTGAAGCCCATTTCTGGTGTCCCCCGCCGTGATATTGCTGGAATATTGCTAAAAGCGGCGTAAAACCATACTCACTCACTCACTCACTCTTACACTTCTTGACTTGCAAAGGATGCTGTACAACAATGTGGGTTCAAAGAGCTTCCTCGCCCTTCATACTTGCCAGACCTGGCACCAAGTTATTTCCACCTGTTTTCTAAACTGAAAGAACACCTTCGTGGAAGCTCTATGACGACATCAATGACTTCAAAGCTGCCTTGAATGGGTCTTTCAGGGTGACTTCAGAAAACTTCCTCCTGACTGGAATTGAAAAAATTCACTATCGATATGAGAAGTGTATTGAAAGGCAGGGAAATTATGTTTCAAAATAAAATTAAAAACACTTTCTCAATTGTTGATTTTGTTTGTTAGGCTAAGGACTTTTGGACCAGTCTTCGTAGACCTTGACCTGGAGTGGATGAATGGACTAACTAAACATTATTGAACAATAGCATTACGTAGATCTCGACCTGGAGTGGGAGAAAGAAGGAACTGAACATTGTTGAACAATAGGACTAGATAGATCTTGACCTGGAGTGGTCAAAAGGACTAACTAAACATTATTGAACATTATTGAACAATAGTAAACAATAGTATTACGTAGATCTCGACCTGGAGTGGGAGTAAGAAGGAACTGAACATTGTTGAACAATAGGACTAGATAGATCGTGACCTGGAGTGGAGCAATAAATGACCTATTGTACTCGTTAGGTCATACTTCCATCAACTTAAACATTATTGCACTGGTTTAGCTGATTGGTTGACATGATTAATGTGTTGATGTCACTGGACAAATACAAAAATGTATTAATTTCCTATATGGACACAATGTGTCACAGTGTGAAGCAGTTTTCTGGTATACACTGGCAGGAATATGGTCGGAATGTTTGCTGAAAGTTGTTGAACAGTGCTAAATTTAATCATGACAATCAGAAAAGAAAAGAAAAAATTGAACGTTTGTTTTTATTTGTCCGACTGAACACTCCCCTTTTTATCAGGTTATTGAATGGAAAATAACAAGATACACATAGACCATGATAAACATCATTCCAGAATTGACTTTCACTTTGTGTGTGTAGGAACCTTCATTGAGTGAGGGTCAATCGCAAGCTCCGACGTTCATACAGATTGGCCCTGACTCTATATCGTGTAAACTTCACGTTAAAAATTTAAGTTAAAAGGAACAATTTTTGGAATAATAATGGATCAAGTGCATGGTATGTTGTCTCTGCCTGTTGCAGAAACACAGAACAAGTGTTCCCTGAAGTAAAAGCATGTACATGTTACTGAACAGGGATCGGTTTAGCTATGTAAAACATGGACAATTGGATCCTATTGGTGAAAAATGCACTCTAATATTTTTATCTACATGCACCAAGTGCATCTCAAAATATTTCCATTTTGTGTCTGGCTAACCCTTAATAGTCCTTTGAACACACTCAGTACCTCTAAAGTGCACTTGTGCCTATTACATTTTACTTCTGTGACAATGCCAGCAGAATGGCCTATGTTTCAACTTTGTTTGGTGCAACTTGGTTTTCATGTCAACCTGCACCTGGTGCAAGTTCCTCAGTAATCTAGTCTGGTTATAAGCGGTTACTATGAATGAAGAAGGTGGTCAGGATTGACCTCCATGTCAGAATGATGAGATCTGATTGGTTCACATGATTTTATAAACTACAATGTGTCACGCCTCAGAGGAAAATAAATTTCTCAGCAGGAGAATAAATGCCTTATACCCCGCCATGAAGAAAACAGGCTGCGCATGGATTTCTCAGCGGAAGGAATGTGTCCCTTATACATTGCTACAAAGCAAACAGCTGCACGCCTTTTCCGAGTCAATGAAAGTCACATGACATAGCACATGTAAACGTCAGCTCAATCGAAGAGTTTGTTTCCATAGGATTTAGAATTTGGTTTAAATTTTTTACAATGGCAGATTAAAACATGTAGGTAAAATAAATTTGTTGTAGCAGTATCACAAGGGCTACATATGGTCTTTTGTGTCCCTTGTTCGGTTTTATACCACTCGCCTCATAAAATAAACACCACATAAAAATAATAAAATGCTGCACTTTTAAAAGTATTAGTAGTTATTTTCCCCTGAATCCTCACAGTATTGTTCTATTTATGGGAGAAGACTATACAGACTCTGGACGAGAAATGTTGATCAGTGCCATCAGCTCCCAGTATGTGTGTATTGATTGTGATGGACAGATTCCATCAAGTTGCTGCAGGTAGTGCCAGGGGCTCCTCCCCACCTACACACCTGGATGAAGTAGCCGTGTAGACAGCTGACAGCATGGGGATGTTGATTCTGCTGTAGACAAGGTACATGCAGTGTTCATGAACAGCCATAACTGACCAAACAGTACACCGTCCAATTTATTGAAGTCATTTCAACATACCAAATGCTACCATGGTTACTTGTTAATGTTTAGCTTTGTTATGTACAAGTAGAGATGCTGCAGTGCATCAATTGTTCCCTGCAATATAATGTCATATGCAGAGGAGGGAAGTGCAAGCAATGGGAGGAGAGGATTGGTGTAAAGTACAAATTGGTTGTTACTCATGTAGTTATCTTTGGAAAGCACAATAAATGGTCAGCATAAGAAAAAGCAAGCCAAGAAAACACCTGTCAAGGATTATCCTGGAAATTTTTAACTATGAGAGAAAATCTCAGTTAATAATACAATAACAATTGCTTCAGGTTCACACTTTTGTTTTATTAGCAACAATTAAGTCATTTTTTTCTGCAGAAGGCGGCATGTGTGCCAGAAAATGTTTGTGAGTAACCAGAAGTTGAAAAGACTGTTGACATTCACAATGTTTGAGTTACATTTGAATGATTAAGTCACAGTTTTCAATAAATATGGACAAGTCTATAAGCTTATTCTAAAAAAATCTCCAACTTGCTGTTTGGCCACTAGAAATAGTTCAAACCTCTTAATTCATGCACGTTGGCCATTCTTGCAAGAGGTTACGTTCATGAAAAACAGTGCTGTCACATCTAAAGTCTAGGCGCATCTCATCTAAAATATGATTGTTTGTGATCTGAAATTTGTATATTCTTGTGGAGAAATAGGTAGGTATATTCATTTAGGTTCGGTTTTATCATTCCAAAATCGAAATTTGATTGTGTTTTGAAACTTTACCTGTGATTGCATTTTTTTCTCTTGATTTCTGCATGGATGCAGTATTCTTGTTTACCGGTAAATACCATTCTTCATCGGTAAAATTGGGCTTGGACCGGTAGTTCATGTGACTGCCAGTCCCTGTGGACCAGGAAATAGAGTACCTTATAAATCTTTGTTGTTGAACAAAACATCATTGATATTCATATAAGTATATTTTTTGAATGAAGACAGCTTGTCTGTTACCTTCAGGGTTTCCCCTTGTCTATATTTAGTGCAAGGAAATAACATTTTGCTTTGGTTTGAGGTTGAATATATATTTGAAGCTACTTAGTCTTTAAAAAGAAAAAGAAAAAGAGAAATTTGTGACTGAACTTTGTGTGAATGACGTGTAGATCTAACCAAGTTACTTCATGGATGATGTCATGTTGAATGAATTAAAACCAGATAATTTATGTACTTTTTTTAATTGTTGAAAGTTGGGACTGACAAAAATTAGGAGGGGACTGGTAATTTCAAAAGCCAGCAGGAACACTGGGATGCACATACATGTACATCTTTAAGTGACAAAAAAACATGGTTAAATGGCTTGGTGTTGTAGATCACCGAATACAATTTGACAATAAGGTATAATAAAGGTAGTGCAAAGCTCCACACAGTGATATAGGAATCAGTTTTGCACAGTAAGAGATGCCATGCAGTGTTGCGAGTATGCAAATCGCTGTTTCGATTCACAACTTTTGACAATTGAATACTGTAAATCTTGATATTAACGCGAGCATGAATTAAATGCAAAAAATGCGAGTGGTCTTTGCTCGCATTATTAAACATTGCATTTATATCAACAATAAGACATTTTGGATAGCAGAAATATCAACTTAGACATATGCTGAAAACAAACAACTATGGATTCCACATCACTGTTTATTGAGCAGCACTTGTTACAAGTATATAAACAATGTCATTCAAACACTAATTACAGCCTGTGAATTGTCACTGCTGGGGTCAAGACAAGCGTTCTACTCACTCATGTCATCACTGATCACACCTGCAAGTCCAGACAGACGCCACCAAATACGGTGTCTTTGCTCTTTGCGACTGCATCAAAGGCAGACACAAGCCAGCGCGCACATATTGTTTTAGCTGAAGTACTCTACTCAGCGCTAATAAGCGATGCTATTTGGTGTGTGATTGGATTAATGTAAGGTTGGATTAAGGTGAGAATTCTCCTGTAAACCTGACAGAGGACATTTTGTTTAGATATAAATCCACTGATGCTTGAGAGGAGGGGGTGACGCATTTTTGGCTAGGGGCCAGCGGTCGCATTCTTTAGGAGACGCATGAATGTCACGTTTTACAGTAAACTATTGTGTTAGTTTTTAATTGACATTTTTAGGTACGATAGATCAGGGTTAACTCTAGGAATTTCCTGACATTGGCCCTTTATGTGAAAATTTCAAATATTCCTACGGTACGCCCATACAGCACAATGTTAAAATGCCTCAAATGTGGGCCTAGAATTATCCCTGGTAGATAATTTTATTCAAGCAATACAACATTTCGATGTTTGTTGGTGAAAATGAGAGTGTCAATGCAGATAAAACTATTGAAACTATTTTCAATCGCGCTGAATAAATGTTGATGTGATATCTATGACAACTGTGCAAGAATATCGGGGAATCGCGGCCTAAGTCAAACCCTGACCTGTCTGGGCCTGTCAGGCAGAACTTGCTATATACCCACTATTAGTACCAATAATATATAAAATTAAAGCTGCAAGCAGCAATGGCGGGCTCAAAGTAACACTGTGCCCAAACGTCCATGTTCGAATCCTCAAAGGGTTTCCTTGAACCAAATCCGTCAAATGTAGGCACCACTTGCAGGGTATCGTCGCAAGGAAAATGGCGTGTGCCAGGGTGTCCAGGTCTGTTCTAAAACCATTTCCGACCTCGAACATGTTCGCATCCATAAAAGGTGGCTTGTGCCAACTCTGTCAAAAGATAGTCAACGGAAATCGCCGCTACGAAATTGGCGTGTTCCAGGGGTGTCCCAAATATAAATCAAATATTACCACCAAGTGGTGTTACTTTTAGCATACAACCAATAACAATAAATGAGATGCATATGGCACACTAACTTCATGTAAACTTGCAATAGTTTCTGTGGAGAGCCTTACAAGATATGATCTTTAAAGCAAAATTTCGTTGAAAAAATTTATCAAAATCAAAATCCAATATGGCCCTAACTAAAAAAGAATTCCGGGGGCACGGGTGGCCCAGTCGTCTAAGGCGCCACGATTCGCTGTGCAGAGTTGCGTCCCTGGACACCCAAGAAACCTATGATTGTGGGTTCGAATTCCGGTTCGCCCCGATTATGTTTCTATGTTTGTCAGCACCATACCCGTGCTCGTGGGTTTCACCGAAGTGGTAAAGGTCTGAGACCTGCATCACTTCGGGCTTTCCTCCCACATTAAGCTGACACGCCGCGATATAACTGGAATACTGTTAAAAGTGGCGTTAAACCCAACTCACTCACTCACTCACTAAAAAAGAATTCCAAAATCGGCTATTAAAGTTTGATGTGTTATGTAAGTCAAAGAACAAAAAATGTCAAGCAGCTTAAGCAGCAGATACATGCAAGGTTTCAAAGTAATCGAATAAGCGGTTGCGGAGCAATAGGGCGAAATACATCTTCAAAATATTCTGTTCTTTTAGTTATCTGCCCTTGGCTTTTAGGTCTACGGCCTTGGGTTTTTGGCGGGCACTAGTACCCGACGGTCCACATACACACACAAAATGTGAACAAAATCGAGCCAGTGGTTATTTTTCTAGCTCTGGTACAAAAATCAGCGGAATCATAATAATATTAAATCAATCGCTAACACTGGGACTCTTCAGACTTTCGGCTTGGTTACTCTTTAACAGGACGTAACTTCTTTGTCAGTTGGGCTCCAGTCAAACGGATTAGCGTTCTGCGTTCGTCGGGGCCCAAGGTTCCTGTCGCATTGCTGAGATAAAGTGCTAAACCTGTCTCCCACCTCGTTCATATATTCGAATCCTCAAAGGGTTTACCTGTACCAACGCCGTCAAATGTCAAGAACCTCTTGTGAGACATCACCACTACTAAATTGACCTGGGTGTCCCAGGATGTTTTGACCAATTTCCAACTTCGACAATGTTCGAATCCTCAAATGGTTTGTTTGTACCAACGCCATCAAATGTAAGGAACCACTTGCAAGACATCACCACACGTGTCCCAGTGTGTTCTTAACCCATGTTTGACTTCGACCATGTACGAATCCTCAAATGGTTTGGTTGTACCAACGTCGTCAAATGTAATGAACCGCTTGTGAGACATCACCACATGTGTCCCAGTGTGTTCTTAACCCATGTTTGACTTCGACCATGTTCGAATCCTCAAAAGGTTTGGTTGTACCAACGTCGTCAAATGTAATGAACCGCTTGTGAGACATCACCACATGTGTCCCAGTGTGTTCTTTACCCATGTTTGACTACTACCATGTTTGAATCCTCAAATGGTTTGGTTGTACCAACGTCGTCAAATGTAATGAACCGCTTGCGAGACATCACCACATGTGTCCCAGTGTGTTCTTTACCCATGTTTGACTTCGACCATGTTTGAATCCGCATATAGTTTGCTTGTACCAACTCCGTCAAAAGATAGTCACCGTTTGCAGGACATTACCGCTACCAAATTTGCGTGTGACACAGTTTCCCAGAGTCTACTAAACCAATTTCCGACCTCGACCATATTCTAATCCGCAAATGGTTTGCTTTAAACAACGCCGTCAAAAATAAGGTACTGTAGCAATTGGCAATTGAGAAATGAATCAAGCCAGCGAGTCTGACCACCCAATCCGATTAGTCGCCTGCTGTGACAAGCAAAGTTGCCTCTTGAGACAAGCATCGGTTGAAAAGGCCAATTCTAATCCTGGTCGTCAAGGGTAGTACACATAATACAGAACAAGACTGTGGAGAACGCTTGGATATCTGTAAAACCAGTGAATGGGGGTGTATGGTAGATTTATGAGACGCTTCCTTCAGTATTTGTACTCAAGTCTGATTTTTTTACTTAAATCAAATCATACCACACCAAGCAGTGGTGCTTTCAGTATGCAACCCAGGACAAAATGAGCTGCATATAGTATCAAAGCTTCATGCAAACTTTCAATAGTTTCTGTTAAGAACCTTACAAGCTATGATCTTAAAAGTAAAATTTCGGTGAAATAAATGATCAAAATCAAAATCCAATATGGCCGCAACTACAAATGATATAAAAAAACGGCTATGCTAATTTGTTGTGTTCTGTATGGAGACAATTCTCAGAAAGTTTGAAATCATTTCATGCAGTGGATTCAGAGGAGATAGTATTTGAAGACAGGTGCCCCAAAAACCCTGTCAAAACCTTGAATCCAATATGGCTGCCAAACCACGTGTCAATGACCAAAGTCAAAGAACAAAAATTATCAAGCAACTGAAGCAGCAGATACATGCAAGGTTTGAAAGTAAACAGACAAGCGGTTGTGGAGCAGCAGGGCAAAATATATCGTCAAAAAATACTTGTTTTTCAGTTATCTGCCCTTGGCCTTTGGGCCTACGGCCTTGGGTTTTTGGCAGGCACTAGTACCCAACGGTCTACAAACCCACACAAAATTTGAACAAAATCGAGTCAGTGGTTATTTTGCTAGGGCAGGTACAAAAATCGGAGGAATAATAAATAATAATAAATAATAATTAAAGCTGCAAGCAGCAATGGCGGGCTCCAAGTTACACTGTGCACAAACGTCCATGTTCGAATCCTTAAAGGGTTTCCTTGTACCAAATCCGTCACATGTAGGCACAACTTGCAGGGTATTGCTGCTACGAAATTGGCGTGTGCTAAGTCTGTTTTAAACCCATTTCCGACATCAAACATGTTCGAATCCTCAAAGGGTTTGTTTGTACCAACTCTGTCAAAAGATAGTCACCGTTTGCAGGACATTGGCGTGTTCCAGGGGTGTCCCAAATTCTAATCAAATATTACCACCAAGTGTTGTTACTTTTTCCATGCACCCAAGAACAGAAAATAAGATGCATATGATACACTAACTTCATGTAAACTTGCAATAGTTTCTGTCAACACGCTAACAAGATATGATCGTTAAAGTAAAATTTCGGTAATTTTTTTTATCAAAATCAAAATCCAATACAACCGCAACTAAACTAGATATCCCAAAACGGCTATGAGAGTTTGCTGTGTTGTGTGTGGAGACAATTCTCAGAAAATTTGGAAGCATTTTATGCAGTGGATTCAGAGGAGATAGGATTTGAAGACAGGTACCCAAAAGACACTGTGAAAACCTTGAATCCAATATGGCTGCCAAACCATGTGACCAATGACCAAAGTCAAAGAACAAAAAATGTCAAGCAGTTCAAGCAGCAGATACATGCAAGTTTTCAAAGTAATCGGATAAGCGGTTGCGGAGCAATAGGGCGAAATACATCTTCAAAAAACTTATTGTCTTTTAGTTATCTGCCCTTGGCCTTTGGGCCTACGGCCTTGGGTTTTTGGCGGGCACTAGTACCCAACGGTCTTCATACACATACAAAATTTGAACAAAATCAAGCCAGTGGTTTTTTTGCTAGCTCTGGTACAAAAATCGGCGGAATAATAATAATATTAAATCAAATGCTAACACTGGGACTCTTCAGCCTTTTGGCTTGGGGACTCTTTAACAGGCTGTAACTTCTTTGTCAGTTGGGCTCCAGTCAAACGGATTAGCGTTCTGCGTTCGTCCGGGCCCCGGGTTCCTGTCGCATTGCTGAGATAAAGTGCTAAACTTGTTTCCGACATCGTTCATATTCGAATCCTCAAAGAGTTTACCTGTACCAACGACATCACCACACGTGTCCCAGTGTGTTCTTAACCCACGTTTGACTTCGACCATGTTCGAATCCCTAAATGGTTTGGTTGTACCAACGCCGTTAAATATAATAAACCGCTTGTGAGACATCATGACATGTGTCCCAGTGTATTCTTAACCCATGTTTGACTTCGACCATGTTCGAATCCCGAAATGGTTTGCTTGTACCAACGCCGTTAAATGTAATAAACCGCTTGTGAGACATCATGACATGTGTCCCAGTGTATTCTTAACCAATGTTTGACTTCGACCATGTTCGAATCCGCACATGGTTTGCTTGTACCAACTCCATCAAAAGATAGTCCACGTTTGCAGGACATTGCCGCTACCAAATTGGCGTGTGCCACAGTTTCCCAGAGTGGACTAAATGCCGACCTCCATATTCTAATCTGCAAATGGTTTGCAAATGGTGTGCTTTTAACAACGCTGTCAAAAATAAGGTACCGTAGCAATTGGCAATTGAGAAATGAAGAATCAAGTCAGCGAGTCTGATCACCCAATCCGATCAGTCGCCTCCTGTGACAAGCATAGTTGCCTCTTGAGACAAGCATCGTTTGGAAAAGGCCAATTCTAACTCTGGTCGTCAAGGATAGTACACATAATATTGAACAAGGCTGTGGAGAACGCTTGGGTAACTGCAAAGCCAGTGAATGGGGGTTTATAGTAGATTTATGAGGCGCTTCCATCAGTATTTGTACTTGGGTGAATTTTTTTATCAAAATCAAAATCCAATATGACCGCAACTAAAAAAGATATAAAAAAACGGCTATGCTCATTTGTTGTGTTATGTATGGAGACAATTCTCAAAAAGTTTGAAATCATTTCATGCAGCGGATTCAGAGGAGATAGTATTTGAAGACAGGTGCCCATAAAACCCTGTCAAAACCTTGAATCCAATATGGCTGCCAAACCACGTGATCAATGACCAAAGTCAAAGAACAAAAAATATCAAGCAACTAAAGCAGTAGATACATGCAAGGTTTGAAAGTAAACGGGCAAACGGTTGTAGAGCAGCAGGGCAAAATATATCATCAAAAAATACTTGTTTTTCAGTTATCTGCCCTTGGCCTTTAGGCCTACGGCCTTGGCTTTCTGGCGGGCACTAGTACCCAACGGTCTACAAACACCCACAAAATTTGAACAAAATCGAGCTGGTGGTTATTTTGCTAGGGCAGGTACAAAAATCGGCGGAATAATAAATAATAATAATAATAATAATAAATAATAATAATAATAAATCGAACGATTACAATAGGGCTCTACAGCCTTTCGGCTTGGAGCCCTAATAATAATAAATATAGCTGCAAAGCAGCAATGGCGGGCTCCAAGCTATGCTGTGCACAAACGTCCATGTTCGAATCCTCAAAGGGTTTCCTTGTACCAAATCCCTCAAATGTAGGCACCACTTGTAGGGTATCGCCGCTACGAAATTGTCATGTGCCGGGGTGTCCAAGTCTGTTCTTACCCCATTTCTGACCTCAGACATGTTCGAATCCATTAAGGGTTTGCTTGTACCAATTCCGTAACAAAATAGTCACCGAAATCGCCACAACGAAATTGGCGTGTTCCAGGGGTGTCCCAAATATTAATCAAATATTACCACCAAAGGTGTTACTTTTAGCATGCAACCAAGAACAAAACAATAAGATGCATATGGCACACTAACTTCATGAAAACTTTCAATAGTTTCTGTGGGGAACCTTACAAGATATGATCTTTAAAGTAAAGTTTCGGTGAAAAAAATGTTCAAAATCAAAATCCAATAGGTCCTTCGATTTAAAAGATATCCAAAATCGGCTAACAGAGTTTGATGTGCTATGTATGGAGACCATTCTCAGAAAGTGTGAAAACATTTCATACAATGGATATAGAGGAGTATGCATTTAAAGACAGGTACCCAAAAGACAATGGTAAAACCTTGAATCCAATATGGCTGCCAAACCACGTGACCAGTGACCAAAGTCAAAGAACATCAAATGTCAAGCACCCAAAGCAGCAGACACATCTAAAGTTTGAAAGTAATTGGACAAGCGGTTGCGAAGCAATTGGGCAAAATATAGCTTTTAAAATTGCTTATTTTTCAGTTATCTGCCCTTGGTCTTTGGGCCTACGGCCTTGGAATTTGTGTGGTATATGGTACGTAAGTATCATGATACACATACAAAATTTGAATGGAATCGAGACAGTGGTTATTATGCTAGCTCTGGTACAAAAATCGGCGGAATAATAATAATATTAAATCGAACGATAGCACTGGGACTCTTCAGCTTTTCGGCTTGGTGACTCTTAACCAGACTGTAACTTCTTTGTCAGTGGAGCTCCAGTCAAATGAATGAGCGTTCTGAGTTCGTCAGGGTTTATGTCGTATTGCTGAGACAAAGTGCCAAACCTGTTTCCGACCTCGTCCATGTTCGAATCCTCAAATGGTTTGCCTGTACCAACGCCGTCAAATGTAATGAACCGCTTGTCAGACATCACCACATGTGTCCCAGTGTGTTCTTACCCCATGTTTGACTTCGACCATGTTCGAATCCTCAAATGGTTTGCCTGTACCAACGCCGTTAAATGTAATGAACCGCTTCTGAGACATCTCCACATATGTCCCAGTATGTTTTTAACCCGTTTCCGACCTCGAATCCTCATGTTCGAATCCTCAAATGGTTTGCCTGTACCAACTCTGTCAAAAGATAGTCACCGTTTGCAGGACATCACCACTACGAAATTGGTGTGTGCCAGAGTTAACCAGAGTGAAGCATGGGTTGCTGAAGTCCAATTCTAACCCTCATCTTCAAGGGTAGTATACATACTGCAAAAGACACTTGACGGTCAAAGGGAAATAATCCTGAGTTTTCTGAGCGATGTTTTCGGTATTTTGTCAATATTACCACCAAGCGGTGTTACTTTTAGCATGCAACCAAGAACAAAAGATGAGGTACATATGGCACACTAACTTCATGTAAACTTTCAATAGTTTCTGTGGAGAACCTTACAAGATGTGATCTTTATATAAAGGAAAAATTCGGTGAAAGAAATCATCAAAATCAAAATCAAACAGAGCCGTCACTAAGACAGATATCCAAAAACGGCTAACAGAGTTTGGTGTGTTATGTATGGAGACAATTCTCAGAAAGTTTGAAAGCATTTCATGCAGTGGATTCAGAGGAGATAGTATTTGAAGACAGGTACCCCCAAAACCCTGTGAAAACCTTGAATCCAATATGGCTGCCAAACCACGTGACCAATGACCAAAGTCAAAGAACATCAAATGTCAAGCACCCAAAGCAGTAGACACATCTAAAGTTTGAAAGTAATTGGACAAGCGGTTGCGAAGCAATAGGGCAAAATATAGCTTTTAAAATTGCTTATTTTTCAGTTATCTGCCCTTGGTCTTTGGGCCTACGGCCTTGGAATTTGTGTGGTATCTGGTACGTAAGTATCTGGACACACATACAAAATTTGAATGGAATCGAGGCAGTGGTTACTATGCTAGCTCTGGTACAAAAATCGGCGGAATAATAATAATATTAAATCGAACGATAGCACTGGGACTCTTCAGCTTTTCGGCTTGGTGACTCTGAACCAGACTGTAACTTCTTTGTCAGTTGAGCTCCAGTCAAATGGATGAGCGTTCTGAGTTCGTCAGGGCCCCGGGTTTATGTCGTATTGCTGAGATAAAGTGCTAAACCTGTTTCCGACCTCGTCCATGTTCGAATCCTCAAATGGTTTGCCTGTACCAATGCCGTCAAATGTAATGAACCGCTTGTCAGACATCACCACGTGTGTCCCAGTGTGTTCTTAACCCATGTTTGACTTCGACCATGTACGAATCCTCAAATGGTTTGCCTGTACCAACGCCGTCAAATGTAATGAACCGCATGTCAGACATCACCACATGTGTCCCAGTGTGTTCTTAACCCATGTTTGACTTCGACCATGTTCGAATCCTCAAATGGTTTGCCTGTACCAACGCCGTCAAATGTAATGAACCGCTTGTCAGACATCACCACATGTGTCCCAGTGTGTTCTTAACCCATGTTTGACTTCGACCATGTTCGAATCCGCATAAGGTTTGCCTGTACCAACGCCGTCAAATGTAAGGAACCGTTTGTGAGACATCCCCACATATGTCCCAGAGTGTTCTTAACCCATTTACCACCCAGACAATGTTCGAATCCCGATAATCGCCTCTTGAGACAAGCATGAGTTGCTGAAGACCAATTCTAACCCTCATCTTCAAGGGTAGTATACATACTGCAAAAGACACTTGACGGTCAAAGGGAAATAATCCTGAGTTTTCTGAGCGATGTTTTCGGTATTTTGTCAATATTAACACCAGGCGGTGTTACTTTTAGCATGCAACCAAGAACAAAAGATGAGGTACATATGACACACTAACTTCATGTAAACTTTCAATAGTTTCTGTGGAGAACCTTACAAGATGTGATCCTTATATAAAGGAAAAATTCGGTGAAAGAAATCACCAAAATCAAAATCAAACAGAGCCGTCACTAAGACAGATATCCAAAAACGGCTAACAGAGTTTGGTGTGTTATGTGTGGAGACAATTCTCAGAAAGTTTGAAAGCATTTCATGCAGCGGATTCAGAGGAGATAGTATTTGAAGACAGGTACCCAAAAAACCCTGTGAAAACCTTGAATCCAATATGGCAGCAACTAAAAAAGATATCCAAAATCGGCTAACAGAGTTTGATGTGATATGTATGGAGACAGTACTCAGAAGGTTTGGATGCATTTCATGCAGTGGATTCAGAGGAGATAGGATTTGAAGACAGGTACCCCCAAAACCCCTTAAAAACTTTGAATCCAATATGGCTGCCAAAGCACGTGACCAATGACCCAGATCAAAGAACAGAAAATGTTCAGCACCCGAAGCAGCAGACATGTGTAAAGTTTGAAAGTAATCGGACAAGCGGTTGCGGAGCAATAAGGCGAAATATATCTTCAAAAAATACTTGTTTTTCAGTTATCTGCCCTTGGCCATTGGGCCTACGGCCTTGGAATTTTTGTGGTATTTGGTACCTAACACCCTGCACACACACACAAAATTTGAACAAAATCGAGCCAGTGGTTAAACTGCTATCTCTGGAACAAAAAACGGCGGAATAATAAATAATAATAATAATAATAATTAAAGCTGCTAGCAGCAATGGCGGGCTCCAAGTAACACTGCGCACAAACGTCCATGTTCGAATCCTCAAAGGGTTTCCTTGTGCCAAATCCGTCAAATGTAGGCAGCCCCTTGCAGGGCATCGCCGCTACGAAATTGACATGTGCAGTGGCATCCAAGTCTGTTCTAAATCCATTTCCGACCTTGAACATGTTCGAATCCTCAAAGGGTTTGCTTGTACCAGCTCCGTTCAAAAATTGTCACCTAACATCGCTGCTACGAATTGGCGTGTTCCAGGGGTGTCCCAGGGGTGTCCCAGGGGTGTCCCAAATATTGATCAAATATTACCACGAAGCGGTGTTACTTTTAGCATGCAACCAAGAACAAAAGATGAGGTATACATGTCAGATTAACTTCATGTCAATTTTCAATAGTTTCTGTGGAGAACCTTACAAGATATGATCTTTCAAGTAAAATTTCGGTGAAAAAAATCATCAAAATCAAAATCCAATAGGTCCGTCGATTTAAAAGATATCCAAAATCGGCTAACAGAGTTTGATGTGCTATGTATGGAGACCATTCTCAGAAAGTGTGAAAACCTTTCATGCAATGGATTCAGAAGAGTATGCATTTAAAGACAGGTACCCAAAAGACAATGTGAAAACCTTGAATCAAATATGGCTGCCAAACCACGTTACCAATGACCAAAGTCAGAGAACATCAAATGTCAAGCACCCAAAGCAGCAGACACATCTAAAGTTTGAAAGTAATTGGACAAGCGGTTGCGAAGCAATAGGGCAAAATATAGCTTTTAAAATTGCTTATTTTTCAGTTATCTGCCCTTGGTCTTTGGGCCTATGGCCTTGGAATTTGTGTGGTATCTGGTACGTAAGTATCATGATACACATACAAAATTTGAATGGAATCGAGGCAGTGGTTATTATGCTAGCTCTGGTACAAAAATCGGCGGAATAATAATAATATTAAATCGAACGATAACACTGGGACTCTTCAGCTTTTCGGCCTGGTGACTCTGAACCAGACTGTAACTTCTTTGTCAGTTGGGCTCCAGTCAAATGGATGAGCGTTCTGAGTTCGTCAGGGCCCCGGGTTTATGTCGTATTGCTGAGATAAAGTGCTAAACCTGTTTCCGACCTCGTCCATGTTCGAATCCTCAAATGGTTTGCCTGTACGAATGCCGTCAAATGTAATGAACCGCTTGTCAGACATCACCACGTGTGTCCCAGTGTGTTCTTAACCCATGTTTGACTTTGACCATGTTCGAATCCTCAAATGGTTTGCCTGTACCAACGCCGTCAAATGTAATGAACCGCTTGTCAGACATCACCACATGTGTCCCAGTGTGTTCTTAACCCATGTTTGACTTCGACTATGTTCGAATCCTCAAATGGTTTGCCTGTACCAACGCCGTCAAATGTAATGAACCGCTTGTCAGACATCACCACATGTGTCCCAGTGTGTTCTTAACCCATGTTTGACTTCGACCATGTTCGAATCCGCATAAGGTTTGCCTGTACCAACGCCGTCAAACGTAAGGAACCGTTTGTGAGACATCCCCACATATGTCCCAGTGTGTTCTTAACCCATTTCCGACCTCGAATCCTCATGTTCGAATCCTCAAAGGGTTTGCTTGTACCAACTGCGTCAAAAGATAGTCACCATTTGCAGGACATCACCACTACGAAATTGGTGTGTGCCAGAGTTAACCAGAGTGTTCTTAACCCATTTACCACCCAGACAATGTTCGAATCCCGATAATCGCCTCTTGAGACAAGCATGAGTTGCTAAAGACCAATTCTAACCCTCATCTTCAAGGGTAGTATACATACTGCAAAAGACACTTGACGGTCAAAGGGAAATAATCCTGAGTTTTCTGAGCGATGTTTTCGGTATTTTGTCAATATTACCACCAGGCGGTGTTACTTTTAGCATGCAACCAAGAACAAAAGATGAGGTACATATGACACACTAACTTCATGTAAACTTTCAATAGTTTCTGTGGAGAACCTTACAAGATGTGATCTTTATATAAAGGAAAAATTCGGTGAAAGAAATCATCAAAATCAAAATCGAACAGAGCCGTCACTAAGACAGATATCCAAAAACGGCTAATAGAGTTTGGTGTGTTATGTGTGGAGACAATTCTGAGAAAGTTTGAAAGCATTTCATGCATTGGATTCAGAGGAGATAGGATTTGAAGACAGGTACCCCCAAAACCCTGTAAAAACTTTGAATCCAATATGGCTGCCAAAGCACGTGACCAATGACCCAGATCAAAGAACAGAAAATGTTAAGCACCCGAAGCAGCAGACATGTGTAAAGTTTGAAAGTAATCGGACAAGCGGTTGCGGAGCAATAAGGTGAAATATATCTTCAAAAAATACTTGTTTTTCAGTTATCTGCCCTTGGCTATTGGGCCTACGGCCTTGGGATTTTTGTGGTATCTGGTACCTAACAACTTGCACACACACACAAAATTTGAACAAAATCGAGCCAGTGGTTAAACTGCTATCTCTGGAACAAAAAACGGCGGAATAATAAATAATAATAATAATAAATAATAAATATAGCTGCAAGCAGCGATGTCGGGCTCCCGCTGGGTAAGAATTGTGGAAGCGGATCCTGTTCTATTCATAGAAGTACTTTTGCAAAATTGTACTTTGGTTATACAGAGTACTAAAAATCATTGAAACTGAGTTCTTAATTAAACTAATTTATTACCATTAAGGCATTTTCTCTTGTTGTTATATAAAAGCATTCGGATATGCGGAAGGATATGTGCTATACTGTGTACGAGTATAAGCTGATCTGGATTATCAATAGGAAATTTCACCGGTCCGTTTTGACCAAGAAAAGAATTCCCATTTTGTCCCTGGGTCTGTTCAGGATGGAAGATACAAGCATGCAGAGGTGTTGGTGACTTGTTATTGTAATATTCAGGAAATGGATCTTGTAATTTGACCCGTGCTCAGGGATGAGATGGCTTAGACCATTATCTAACAGTAACAACACATGTCGGTCACCTCTTGTCATCTCCTTGTTGAAGCAATTCAACCAATCAGCTAAGAAAACAACAAGTCTTCCAAGCGTTTGTGATCAAAGTTTAAAAGAAGATTAGCTGTAAACACAATGGAGATGAGAAAGGGACTGGTTTCTAAACCATAATGATTTGGGTAAATAATACTCCTTAAAGTTGGCATTATATCTGGGATCTTTCAGGAAAAAATGGAATTATCAAAAATGAACAGGTTCGTATTATTAAAAGCTAATTTGATAGTGCGGAAATCCGTTCCAAGGAAAATAAGGCATTTTATAAGAAGAATACCAAACATGTTGTACAACGATCCTTTTAGACAGGGAGCAACTGAATGGATCTAGTGTACAAGTACGGGAAACTGTGCACTTTCCACTGGCAGAATGTATTACAAACAGCGTGAAGAGAATCTATACAGAAACAGACTAGAAGTCGCTACTATTGAAACGAAGTGAACATATAAATGGTCTGTTATTATTTGAAATTGTGGTAATACAATTAAGACAAGTACCAGTAAATTAAACGGAGAGTTCAGCGATATTAAACTTTCAATCACAAACGTACAAAATGCGTGCTTTCTGCTGGCAGAGACTACTGAAAACAGCGTGAAGAAAATCCATAATGAAACAGACTATAGAAATCGCTGCTATCGAAACATGAAGTTAACATATAACCAGTCGGTTACTGTACTTGGAAGTTGCGGTAATACAATTATGACAAGTACCAGTAAATTAAACGGAGAGTTCAGCGATATTAAATCACAAACGTACAAAATGCGTGCTTTCTGCTAGCAGAGACTACTGAAAACAGCGTGAAGAAAATCCATAATGAAACAGACTATAGAAATGGCTATCGTCGAAACATGAAGTGAACCTGTCTGTTGTAGTAAGAAAATTATGACAAGTACTTTTAAAAGATAGTACATTAATCGGAGAGTTCAGCGATATCAAACTTTCAATCACAAACCTACCGTAAATCCCACAGTCTGAACAGCATTTATGAAGGAGGCAACACTTCGGGCGGGATGTAGGTCATGTTTTGACTGAAGCACCCCACACGCGGCTCTCGGACGACCCCGCTATAGCTGTCTCACCATACCATTCCCGTGCACGTGGATCACGTTCCAATATGCAACCGACCGACCGACCGACCGACCCAGCCGCATGGGACTGAGGTACGCTGGCACGCTGTGAGGCCAATACACATGTATGCGCAGTTCTTTGCTTAAGTCTGTTGACAATGTGTATTGTGAATTCGCGCCAATTGATGCAGATATGAGCTTTCACATAACAAAACACAATGTCGTTATTTACTCCAAGCTACACTGTTTTCTATGCAGAACCGTTGAACAAACGAGCGCAAACGTAAATCTATTTCTATAGTCCGTTTCTGCTTGCGTTATCCATCAGCTGTATAAACACTGTACCTCATTGACCCTGGTAACTGATTTCTGTAGTCCACAGCCGAAAACTATACACAAAGCTCACGTACTGCAAACTGTAGTTTGTTATATAAATAAACCTATACCGACAATAGTGTAGCGTATAGCGCCAAGAGAACGGAATCGTATGCACGAGTATTGCTGTCGATTGAAGTGCAGTGAACGGGACTTATTTGTCATTCTATGGCTGCTTCTTTCAGTGTCTTTTACTTTAAAAAATGTTTGAAGAGTTCGTAAAGCACCCATGTCATCCCCACTAAATGACATTTCCAGAACATGTGAAATAAGAGTTTGATGTATGTAGGATTTGTGATTTGTGACTGCATTTCAATATCGAATTGCACATGTAAATACTAAAGATTGCCTGGTCTGCGAGTTATAGAATGATCTGGTTAGGAGCAATATGTTGAAAGATGTTGTTAAACATTAATTATGTATCATTTCTCTCTCCGTCGTCTTATTTCCTATGTCACTACAAATGGGTGTGGTAACAAACATCCCGACTCTACATAAACACACGAAATCTGGTCGAAATCGGACCACTTTTAGCCAAGTTACGGGTGTTTAGAGTTGTGCTATTTGGCAAGTTTCTGGACCTGGGCCAAAGAGTGCCATATTTAAACAGCTGTAGCTCCGTGGTCCATTGAGCTACAGACAAACGGTTTGGTGTTCTGGAATCGTCAAGACGTAAGGTATCAGGAAAATGGAAAACATATCACATTTGACATAAATATATGTTTTGTTTGAAGTTGTTAGTATGGTACTTGGAGCCAAAGTGTGGAGAGTTTGGAAGCTTTTGAGCTGGTAGTTTGAGCTGAGGAGATTTGGGGAGTCAAGTACTGAGAAATCTGCTAAAAAACAGTGCCAAAACACTTAATCCAATATGGAGGCCAAACGAAGCAATTTGGCTACATTGGATGTGTAGAGATTTTGTTTGGCTTCTGATTCTGGATCTGTTCAGGAATTTTGGAAGTCTTTGGAGCTTTCGTGGCGGAGTTATGAGCTGTTGAAATTGGGATTTTTAGAGTTGTTTTGAGTTATCTGCCCTTAGTCTTGGAGTCTAGAGTCTTGAGATTTTTGTGGTATCTGCTTCAGGACCTGAGCTATCTTTGTGGAAATTTTGAAGAGATTCTGAGCAGTAGTTTTGGAGGTAGGATTGGAACAAAAATCGGCGGAATAATAATAAATAATAATAATAATAATAATAATAATAATAAATCGAACAATTACAATAGGGCTCTTGCCTTGTAGGCAGGAGCCCTAATAAATCGAACGATTACAATAGGGCTCTACAGCCTTTCGGCTTGGAGCCCTAATAATAAATAATAATAAATCGAACGATTACAATAGGGCTCTACAGCCTTTCGGCTTGGAGCCCTAATAATAATAATAATAAATCGAACGATTACAATAGGGCTCTACAGCCTTTCGGCTTGGAGCCCTAATAATTGATTACAAGTCCTATATAGATAACTCAACAAATATTATTCCTAAACATGCTTTGGCAGCAAATATCAATCTTTATGATAAAAATGTTGGCTTGGTTAAATAAAACAAATTTTTGAAATAGTAAACACAAACAAATGTAATGAATCCACTGTAAATAAACTTCAGTCCAAATGTATGCATTCTTGAGGGATTCTCATTTATTCAACAGCAAGTTAAAAACATACAGGTTGGTCAAGTCATCTATAACTATTGAGAATTATGTTACATATTGTAAAAACAAAGCTCATAGGTCACATTTCTCAAAACTTTGTTTAAGTAATCACAAACTAAAATTTGAAACTGGTAGATATACAAAAAAACAACCCCATTAGAACCACGTCTCTGTGGAAACGTGATGTCTCAGAAGATAAGCAACATTATGCACTATATTGTATAAAAAAACAAACCAAGAAAGGGACATTCCACAATCATGATAAAGGTTTTTGTACAGTCTGTTAAAAGGAACAATTCTTAATACTTTTGGCCAACAGTTATCCAGATACAATTTCCAAGATCAGTTACCATATCTACAATTATAAACAAATTCCTTGTATGTTCAACATTACCATAGTTTTGCTCAATTCTCATAGTGTTTCCATATCATTATAATACACTTGTTTTAAAATATAATTGTTATAATGTACCTCCTTTGTATTTTGAATATACCTGTGTGTTTTGCACTAACTGTGCATATTTTTTTGTAGTTTGTGATAGTGTAATACAGCCACTGTTTCTTCATGGAATGTTACGCAAAACATATCTTGTCTGAAAAATCTTTGTTTTTGATAGTTTGTTACAGTTGTGCACGGGAACACGGTTGGCCCCATCGCCTAAGGCGCTGCAATTCGCTATGCAGAGTTGTGTGCCTTTGGCATTCAGAAACCTATGAAAGTGTGCTCGAATCCTGGTTTGCCCCGATTATGTTGTCAGCACCATACCCATGCTCGTGGGTTTCACCAAAGTGGTGAACGTCTAAGTCCTGCATCACTCCAGGCTTTCCTCCCACGTCAAGCTGACACGCCGTGATATAAGTGGAATACTATTCAAAGTGATGTTAACCCATCTCACTCACTCACTCAGTTTGGTTAACTGGGTTTGTGTTGTGATTACTTCTAGTTTAGATTTGAAGTATGTTTAGAACAATGTCACTATGTTCAACCCTAACATCATGAATATATCATGCAACCATATTATATTTTTGGAAAATAATTGCAAACTACTGTCCAACCTGTTGATTTCCTATGTATCCAGAAGCAAAGAACATATACATATACATGTCATTATGAAGACAACTAATTACAAATTTCTCATGTCAAACCTGTTGTTTTACATGTGTTGTTTATCGAACAAAGTCATACTTTATAGAAGCCTTTTATTTAAATGTGTTGAACAATAAGTTGCAATAGCAGTGTGAAGGGAGAAGATTGAGTGTGTGTTACATGCTTGACCTGATTTCCTCCCTGGAACGTTTATTGCTGGCTGCCTGAATAACATACGATATACATTGCAAAGGTAGTGCGCAATAGAGCTATTCGGGTAAGGGAGATAATCACTTACTCTCAGTGATACAGCTTGAATAAGATACAATGTACAGCTTTGCATGGTCAGTGCGTGATAAAGCTCTATACTACACCTAAAGCCAAAGGAGATAATCGCTCAATGTGCAATTGTTTATCCTTACAAAATATAAACTGGTTAACTTTAGCGAAAGAAGATATATTTCCCTTAAACATTTTTACCTCTTTTAAAAATAAAATGAACAAATTGCATGGATTATCTACATTACAAAACATGACTAAGTCACAGAATGTGACAGGCGATTGGTTAAAACTTGTCCGGATTAAGTCAATCTCATTTCATTTTAAAAACGCCAATTTTTTTAGAGAAACCAAAGTGGCACACTCCTTCAGTCAAAAACAAACTAACCCTTATACTTCATGTTGTTTCAGGTGGACAGTGTGTGTCCATTCCAGCTGTAATGTGTCTCCATGTTGTTTTAACTGGACAATGTGTCTCCTACATGTTTCATGTTGTTTCAGGTGGACAATGTGTCTCCTACATGTTTCATGTTGTTTCAGGTGGACAATGTGCCTCCATGTTGTTTCAGGTGGACAATGTGTCTCCTACATGTTTCATGTTGTTTCAGGTGGACAATGCGTGTCCTGCATGTTTCATGTTGTTTCAGGTGGAAAATGTGCCTCCATGTTGTTTCAGGTGGACAATGTGTCTCCTACATGTTTCATGTTGTTTCAGGTGGACAACGAGTGCCCTGCATTCGAGCTGTAATGTGTATCCATGTTGTTTCAGGTGGACAATGTGTGTCCTTCGTTCCCTACTAGCTGTCACAGTGCTGGTAGCACAAGTCCTGTCTGTCAACAGGGACAACTTTAAAACATGTAGTCAAAGTGGATTCTGCAAGTAAGTGCCTTTTACCGATGCCAGACTTGATAACCAATGTGAAAAATTTATATGGAAATTTGACTTAATGACCTGTTTTCCATGTTAACTAGTACTAGAATTAGTAGTACAAGGGCTGGTCAAAAAGTTCTAAGCCTGACTAACTTTCAACTATGAGCCATAACAAAGTGAACTAGTCAATGTAGTACATTGTTTGAGTATTTCATTGCATGTGTATTTGGTCTGTTGAGTCCGTTTGTATATTTGTGACAGCCAGTTGAACGTGATAGGGGTCCAAATGGACATCGAAATGAAAAAGAATGAGTAGCGAGCAGTCATATGTTTGGGACTTTAGAGGAAAAATACTCATGAAATTCATGACCGCATGCCACAAATGTATATGGATAAGTATCCTAGCTATTCCACTTTTAAACATTGGGCAGCTATGTTTAAGGCTGAGAGAACAAGCCTTGACGATGACCCTAGGTCTGGACATTCCTCAACTTCCATCAATGAAGATTCAATCAAGGAGATAGAAAAACTTATACTGTCAGACATATTATCATTGCTTAACTTGAGGAAGACACAGGTCTAAGCCATGGATCCATTGAAACTATTATTCATGAATATTTACAGATGAATAAGATATCTGCTCCTTGTGTGCCAAAGTTTCTAAATTCTTGTCTTAAGGAAAAAACGAACTGACATTGCCAGAGAAGATTAAGCGTTAGTTGAGGATTTTGTCAAATTCAAAAAGAGATTGGTAACGGGTGAAGAAACATTGGTCTACCACTTTGATCCCGAGTCAACGCAACAATCCTTGGAATGGCACCATTCCAAGAAATTCAAGTTTTCAAGATCAGTGAAGAAAGTTATGGTCACTGTATTCTGTGATGCAAAGGGTGTGATCCTTGTTGATTACTTAGAAAGTCAAAAGACGATGACAGGTGCCAACTGTGCTGATTTGCTTCATTGCCTGAGAGATCTATCAAAGCAAAGCGTTGAGGAATGCTGACTGCTGGAGTTCCACTACTTCATGACAATGCCTTTTCTCACACCTCTCGGAATAGTAGTAGTAGTGGTTTAATTAATTTTCAAGGCTTTTCATAATGTGACCTAGGTGCATTAAACTATGTCAGAACTAGGAAGTTTCTTCTTTTCCACCCGCACCATTAAATGCCTACAGACATATGCTGATTTGGAGGCAAAAGCCGTATGGTTGTTTTCGCCCTGACTTGGAAGTAAGCTGTTTGAGTGTTAACTTTGACATGTGTGACCTGGTTACCTTGACATGATGGTTATGTGTGCATGTGGTAACTTGACCTGTGGGTAAGCTGTGTGGTCACCTTGACCTGTGGGTAAGCTTTGTGGTCACCCTGACCTGTGGGTAAGCTGTGTGGTCACCTTGACCTGTGGGTAAGCTGTGTGGTCACCCTGACCTGTGGGTAAGCTGTGGGGTCACCTTGACCTGTGGGTAAGCTGTGTGGTCACCCTGACCTGTGGGTATAAACTGTGGGGTCACCCTGACCTGTGGGTAAGCTGTGTGGTCACCCTGACCTGTGGGTAAGCTGTGGGGTCACCTTGACCTGTGGGTAAGCTGTGTGGTCACCCTGACCTGTGGGTAAGCTGTGTGGTCACCTTGACCTGTGGGTAAGCTGTGTGGTCACCCTGACCTGTGGGTAAGCTGTGTGGTCACCTTGACTTGTGGGTAAGCTTTGTGGTCACCTTGGCCTGTGGGTAAGCTGTGTGGTCACCCTGACCTGTTAGTAAGCTGTGTGGTTACCTTGACCTGTGGGTAAGCTGTGTGGTTACCTTGACCTGTGGGTAAGCTGTGTGGTCACCCTGACCTGTGGGTAAGCTGTGTGGTTACCTTGACCTGTGGGTAAGCTGTGTGGTCACCCTGACCTGTGGGTAAGCTGTGTGGTTACCTTGACCTGTTGGTAAGCTGTGTGGTCACCCTGACCTGTGTGTAAGCTGTGTGGTCACCTTGACCTGTTGGTAAGCTGTGTGGTCACCCTGACCTGTGTGTAAGCTGTGTGGTCACCTTGACCTGTTGGTAAGCTGTGTGGTCACCCTGACCTGTGTGTAAGCTGTGTGGTTACTGTTTCAGGCGCCAACGTGCAATGCAGCCTGGCCAGTCACCCTATGTAGCTCTGCTGGACTCCATACAGAAAACATCTACATCTATACAGCTACAGTTATTAAATAAAGACAACAATATTCGATTTCTTTTACAAGTATTTGGACTAAAGCATAATACTGTACGGTTCAAACTAAATGAGTTGGAGCCATTAAGAGCAAGATATGAAATCCCAGTGGGAGATGCTTTAAAGTCTCAGCCTGAGACGGAACAGTGAGTACATCTGCATTACTTTGTATATATGAAATCACTACTATCAGACTCTAGATATCAATGAAGATTTGTCATAAAATAAACTGAGAAACAGAGGTTATTAATAGCGTGAGAGTGGGGATAATTAGATTTATACATAGCACACTATTTCTGTGCATACAAACATGAATACATATACAACATAATGATCCTCACCCAGTGTATGGCACTGTGGCCTATGATGTCACAACGTCATAAACAGTCAAGTCCCGTTAATCCGACATGGTTGGTTGCATATGATGTTGGATTAACGAGTATGTCAGATAAAGGAAATTAAGTAGTATGAACGTTCTTGATCGAAAAATCAGACAGCAACACGATAGTTAACGATACAAACACGTAATAAAAAAATGAAAAATTCATATTGTTGTTACATTGTAAACGAAATATGTTTTCTAATCATGCAACCTCTAAAGCTTAACACAAAACAAGTGTTACTGACTGTATGACTTATTCAAAATACTTTAAAAAGCATAGTCTGGAATTGAAGTTGCCAGTTTGAAACTGGTACCACAAAGCTCAAGAAAGTTGCTCTCTTAGTGGCTAACATTGACTTCCTGTTAGTCATTTCATTGGTTGGTCATAGTTCGTGAAATGTTATTCTGACATGACCTGTAATGGGATGTCCACAGGAATAGCAAGAACTTGTATCTGATTTTAATGTGATTGAGGTAATCTAAGCATTTGATTAATCCTGTATTCTTTATTTAAAGCATTAATTATTTATTGCTAAGCAAGTTTATCTTTGCAGCCGTTGTAATATACAGCTACCAGCCGACTCGTCTTGCATCAAATCACAGGCTGTGTACTCGCGGGCAGATGACTACGGAGTATGCTGTTCACTGCTTCAGATTAATGAGACTGATTAATGAGTGATTTCGGTAATTCGTTGCAAATTAGGTGTGTCAGAGTGTGAGACTATCGTATTAACGGGTCTAAATAGCACTGATTTAATCGGTTCCCATCATTAGTGTCGGATAAAGACGATTGTTGGATTAACGAGACTTGACTGTATATAATTTGACTTACCAAGGGGTCACACCTGAACCTCACACTCACTCTCACACAACCGCCTCTGTGGTCTGGTGGTAGAGCGTCCGCCCGGAGAGCGGAAAGTCCAGGGTTCGATCCCTGACCGCGTCATACCAAAAGACGTTAAAAGATGGTACTTGTTGTTACCCTGTCTGGCGCTCGGCATTAAGGGGCTAAAACAAGGACTGGTCGGCTCGGAGTCAGTATACTGTGTCTGAGTGGGGTATTCATGTTAAACTGCGGCATGGTATCTCAGTGAGCTAGCACTATAAATCGGCATCAGTCCAGACTAGTACAAGCAGCCACACAAACACACACACACGTACATGCACGTCGCTATATAAGTGCAATAATCTTGGAAGCGACATTAAACCCCATTAACACACGTTAAACCCCAATCGTATCAGTCCTAGAAATCATACATTTGCACCTTAGAAAACATAATACCAAAACACTAAATAACGACACATAAATATACAATTCACACTTGAACTTACCTGTGAGAAATGACGATTTCATCCAGCAGTGAAAAGTGAACTACAAAACAGATCAAATGCAAGTGTAAATTGCAAGCTGACCAGTCCCATGAGGCCCCCTGTCACTGAATTTAAGGGGCTGGGGCTAGACAATAGGGGCCCAGGGAAACAATAGAGAAGACAAGCGTAACAGTGACTGTGCTATTGTAATAGTAAAGCAGGTTAGATTGGGTGGTTGAGGACTAAGGCTTAGGGATTAAACGAAAAGCTAACATTAAGGTACACTAACTTGATCATATGTACATAAAATAAATTTTACATACTACTACATGTGACATGTCGACAGGTTATTTTGAAAAGGCAGCCATGGGTATCAGTATGGTTCGTAGCAGGTAGTCACACTGGGCACGTGGATTGGTCACAGTGACATTTGTACATCTTTAGTCTATAGAACTGATATATAGGGGTCACATGCCAGCCATTGGGAAGCCCCAAAATCCTTTAGAGACTTGGGGGCCAAAATGATCCAGGGTATTCATTGAACTTATATGACTAGGAATGTATGTGAAAGAGCAGCTTATCCGTCAGTGCATGCTTTTTTGCATTGATCATGTCAGTACAGTTGTGGCCTTCTCTGCCGGACAGGATCACAGTGCAGGAGACCTCCAGAGGCAGAGTCACCTTCTCGCTGGGCACCAGTAAAGTGGTCATCCTGTCAGACCCCTTCCGGATGGACTTCTTCTCAGGAGGAGAGCCTGTTGTCAGCATCAATTCACAAGGATTGCTCAAGTTTGAACATTTGCGTAAAAAAGAGTAAGTTCTTATGCTTCTTTGTTGCCAAGGAAAAATGTCAGAGCATATAGAGAAGTGTGGTGGTGTGTTAGGGCGTAGAGAAGGTGGTGGTGTGTTAGGGCGTAGAGAAGGTGGTGGTGTATGAGGGTGTAGAGAAGGCGGTGGTGTGTGAGGGTGTAGAGAAGGTGGTGGTGTGTGAGGGTGTAGAGAAGGCGGTGGTGTGTGAGGGTGTAGAGAAGGTGGTGGTGTGTGAGGGTGTAGAGAAGGTGGTGGTGTGTGAGGGTGTAGAGAAGGCGGTGGTGTGTGAGGGTGTAGAGAAGGGGGTGGTGTGTGAGGGTGTAGAGAAGGTGGTGGTGTGTTAGGGTGTAGAGAAGGTGGTGGTGTGTGAAGGTGTAGAGATGGGGGTGGTGTGTTAGGGTGTAGAGAAGGGGGGGGTGTATTAGGGTGTAGAGAAGGTGGTGGTGTGTGAGGGTGTAGAGAAGGGGGTGGTGTGTTAGGGTGTAGAGAAGGTGGTGGTGTGTGAGGGTGTAGAGAAGGGGGTGGTGTGTGAGGGTGTAGAGAAGGCGGTGGTGTGTGAGGGTGTAGAGAAGGTGGTGGTGTAGAGAAGGCGGTGGTGTGTGAGGGTGTAGAGAAGGGGGTGGTGTGTTAGGGTGTAGAGAAGGTGGTGGTGTGTGAGGGTGTAGAGAAGGGGGTGGTGTGTGAGGGTGTAGAGAAGGCGGTGGTGTGTGAGGGTGTAGAGAAGGTGGTGGTGTAGAGAAGGCGGTGGTGTGTGAGGGTGTAGAGAAGGGGGTGGTGTGTTAGGGTGTAGAGAAGGTGGTGGTGTGTGAGGGTGTAGAGAAGGGGGTGGTGTGTTAGGGTGTAGAGAAGGTGTTGGTGTGTGAGGGTGTAGAGAAGGTGGTGGTGTATTAGGTTGTAGAGAAGGTGGTGGTGTGTGAAGGTGTAGAGAAGGGGGTGGTGTGTGAGGGTGTAGAGAAGGTGGTGGTGTGTGAAGGTGTAGAGAAGGTGGTGGTGTGTGAGGGTGTAGAGAAGGGGGTGGTGTGTGAAGGTGTAGAGAAGGTGGTGGTGTGTGAGGGTGTAGAGAAGGTGGTGGTGTGTGAAGGTGTAGAGAAGGTGGTGGTGTGTGAGGGTGTAGAGAAGGTGGTGGTGTGTGAAGGTGTAGAGAAGGTGGTGGTGTGTGAGGGTGTAGAGAAGGCGGTGGTGTGTGAAGGTGTAGAGAAGGTGGTGGTGTGTGAGGGTGTAGAGAAGGGGGTGGTGTGTGAGGGTGTGGAGAAGGGGGTGGTGTGTGAGGGTGTAGAGAAGGCGGTGGTGTAGAGAAGGCGGTGGTGTGTGAGGGTGTAGAGAAGGGGGTGGTGTGTTAGGGTGTAGAGAAGGTGGTGGTGTGTGAGGGTGTAGAGAAGGTGGTGGTGTGTGAGGGTGTAGAGAAGGGGGTGGTGTGTTAGGGTGTAGAGAAGGTGGTGGTGTGTGAGGGTGTAGAGAAGGTGGTGGTGTAGAGAAGGTGGTGGTGTGTTAGGGTGTAGAGAAGGTGGTGGTGTAGAGAAGGCGGTGGTGTGTGAGGGTGTAGAGAAGGCGGTGGTGTATTAGGGTGTAGAGAAGGTGGTGGTGTGTGAGGGTGTAGAGAAGGGTGGTGGCGTGTGAGGGTGTAGAGAAGGCGGTGGTGTGTGAAGGTGAAGAGAAGGTGGTGGTGTAGAGAAGGCGGTGGTGTATTAGGGTGTAGAGAAGGCGGTGGTGTGTGAGGGTGTAGAGAAGGGTGGTGGTGTGTGAGGGTGTAGAGAAGGTGGTGGTGTGTGAGGGTGTAGAGAAGGCGGTGGTGTGTGAGGGTGTAGAGAAGGCGGTGGTGTGTGAGGGTGTGGAGAAGGGGGTGGTGTGTGAGGGTGTAGAGAAGGCGGTGGTGTATTAGGGTGTAGAGAAGGCGGTGGTGTGTGAGGGTGTAGAGAAGGTGGTGGTGTATTAGGTTGTAGAGAAGGTGGTGGTGTGTGAGGGTGTAGAGAAGGGTGGTGGTGTGTGAGGGTGTAGAGAAGGGGGGGGGGTGTATTAGGGTGTAGAGAAGGGGGTGGTGTGTTAGGGTGTAGAGAAGGGGGGGGTGTATTAGGGTGTAGAGAAGGTGGTGGTGTGTGAGGGTGTAGAGAAGGGGGTGGTGTGTTAGGGTGTAGAGAAGGTGGTGGTGTGTGAGGGTGTAGAGAAGGGGGTGGTGTGTTAGGGTGTAGAGAAGGTGTTGGTGTGTGAGGGTGTAGAGAAGGTGGTGGTGTATTAGGTTGTAGAGAAGGTGGTGGTGTGTGAAGGTGTAGAGAAGGGGGTGGTGTGTGAGGGTGTAGAGAAGGTGGTGGTGTGTGAAGGTGTAGAGAAGGTGGTGGTGTGTGAGGGTGTAGAGAAGGTGGTGGTGTGTGAAGGTGTAGAGAAGGTGGTGGTGTGTGAGGGTGTAGAGAAGGTGGTGGTGTGTGAAGGTGTAGAGAAGGTGGTGGTGTGTGAGGGTGTAGAGAAGGTGGTGGTGTGTGAAGGTGTAGAGAAGGTGGTGGTGTGTGAGGGTGTAGAGAAGGCGGTGGTGTGTGAAGGTGTAGAGAAGGTGGTGGTGTGTGAGGGTGTAGAGAAGGGGGTGGTGTGTGAGGGTGTGGAGAAGGGGGTGGTGTGTGAGGGTGTAGAGAAGGGGGTGGTGTGTGAGGGTGTAGAGAAGGTGGTGGTGTGTGAGGGTGTAGAGAAGGTGGTGGTGTGTGAGGGTGTAGAGAAGGTGGTGGTGTGTGAGGGTGTAGAGAAGGTGGTGGTGTGTGAAGGTGTAGAGAAGGTGGTGGTGTGTGAGGGTGTAGAGAAGGTGGTGGTGTGTGAGGGTGTAGAGAAGGGGGTGGTGTGTGAGGGTGTGGAGAAGGGGGTGGTGTGTGAGGGTGTAGAGAAGGTGGTGGTGTGTGAGGGTGTAGAGAAGGTGGTGGTGTGTGAGGGTGTAGAGAAGGTGGTGGTGTGTGAGGGTGTAGAGAAGGCGGTGGTGTGTGAGGGTGTAGAGAAGGGGGTGGTGTGTGAGGGTGTAGAGAAGGGGGTGGTGTGTTAGGGTGTAGAGAAGGGGGTGTTGTGTTAGGGTGTAGAGAAGGGTGGTGGTGTGTTAGGGTGTAGAGAAGGTGGTGGTGTGTGAGGGTGTAGAGAAGGTGGTGGTGTGTGAAGGTGTAGAGAAGGGGGTGGTGTGTGAGGGTGTGGAGAAGGGGGTGGTGTGTGAGGGTGTAGAGAAGGGGGTGGTGTATTAGGGTGTAGAGAAGGGGGTGGTGTGTTAGGGTGTAGAGAAGGCAGTGGTGTATTAGGGTGTAGAGAAGGTGGTGGTGTGTGAGGGTGTAGAGAAGGTGGTGGTGTGTGAGGGTGTAGAGAAGGTGGTGGTGTGTGAGGGTGTAGAGAGGTGGTGGTGTGTGAGGGTGTAGACTAGAGCATGTAGAGAAGTGTTCTAGAACTCATGCACTCACCTTTTGGGATGAGGACAACATGAAACTCATCTGATAATCTGACTTGTTAATTGGAACAAATTGATATCTTATAGAAAGTATTACGTATTGGCTATTAACAGATTGAGGTTATGGGTTGTCTGTAATTTAGTTTGGCATGCACCTGTTGTGTTCAAGGAATGTTTTCACCACTGTTTTGACCAATGTTTTGATGCTGATAGTAAAAGTATTTGCCTTTGGCAGCATTGTATTAGAAGTAGCTTCATGACATGTTTTGTGTGGAGTCAGTGTTGTGATAATGTTGTGTGTAGCTGCATGCACCTCCGCTTTTTGCTATACATGTTTCTAATCTAGATCTCTGGGAACACAATGTTTCTATCCACTTTGTAGGGGCTGGTTGAGTAGAATGGGCTCGGGATTATATTCTTGGTTTTCCGCCCCTTTCAGAGCGGAGCAACAGCCAGACTCTCCTGCAGAAGATAAGGGTGAGGAGGAAAAGAAGGTGAGTTACTTTGTTTACGTTCATGTGTCAGTTGCATAGTTTGTATCTTTGCAAATCTATAAAAAAAATTAGATCTTAGATCTGGACATCGTGAAACAAAGATCTAAAAACATCCCATTACAGGTAACGTCAGATCAACATTTCATCCAACCAATCAGAACGTTGATTACTAGATCAGTGAAAGTCTGAATATGTTTTCTTATCATGCAATCTTCAGAATGTTAACATGAGGCATTCTAAATGACAGTTACAGGCAGTACGTCAAAATCAATCATCTCTCACTTCACTAGAATAAACATTTGAAATGGAAAAGACTTTCAATAGCCCATGTGAAGTACTGCCTATGTCTGTTGGACATTCCAGTATATGTTTTTGTTCAGATTTCAAAGTTTGAATTGAGAACTTTGTCAAATATTTTTCGAAGTACATTCTGGAATGGAAGTCACCAAGTTTGAAGCTGCAGTTGAGCTGGAGAACGATGCTCTCTGATTGGCTTATGTTGACTTCTTGTCGTCATTTCGTTCATCGGTCAAAGATCATCAAATTGTCTTTCATGATGTGACCTGTAATGGGAGCATTCCTTTTGTCCTTAATCACTGTTAGATTTGTGAGTAAATGCTTATGGTATATTATTCACCAGGTGAGGCCATTGTTACAGGTAGTATAGTTTGCTCACACATTTCTGAAGTGGATGGGTTGGTAACTCAATTGGTATAATCAACAAACATTACATACTAGATTGAAGGGGGCCATTATGCATCAATACTCATCAAGTTTCTATTGACCAAGTTTTGCAAGAGATAATTGTAGTTGATCACTTCCACTTTTTGAATGAAACCTAGGTCATGTGGTTGACTGAGTTTCAGCATAACATGCATGAGAGGGTCTGTGTGTGGTTATAACTATGTCATGTGAACCTTAGGGATTTTTGTACTTGCTCTGTCTCATTAAGCAGTGGCAAATGATTACATAAGTCATAGCTAGACAAATGTGAAGCTTTGAGTTTTTAACAAGGGTTGATTGTAGTTGGATATATATGTACCTTGTACCATGTTCCTGGCTATGTATAAGTGAAGTGATGCCAGCCTTGTAGTGTGTGTTCTCTGTAGGAGGGAGAAGAGGATGAGGAGAAGCAGGTGCCTCCGGAGAAGACAGATGAGGAGGCCGACATGTGGGAAGAGACCTTCAAGTCCTTCACAGACTCCAAGCCTCACGGTGAGTGCATGCTCGCACATCTCTCACTGAAAGCCTCACGGTGAGTGCATGCACGCACATCTCTCACTAAAAGCTACATGGACTCATTTTGAGTCACTTTGAAACAAATGACTGATTGGAAGGAGAGACAGGCCAGAAGTTCTTTGCAGGTGTGGTACACTGTTATAAATGTTGTCACCTAGAGCATGAGTTGATAGCCAGGTGAAACCCTTGTCCTGCTTGTAGCACTGAACTCGTCCCACTGCCCCACTGACAGATGCCCGGTCTGTTGCAGGTCCAACATCTGTGGGGATAGACATCTCATTCCCGGGCTTCGACTTTGTTTATGGAATTCCAGAACATGCAGAAAGCCTAGCTCTCAAATCAACAAAGTAAGTGACGTTAGTTAAGTTAGTTTCGACAATTGTGCTGTTGCTTCCATGTTACTGCTCTGCTTGGTCATCTGGAATGACGGGATTGTTTCATTTCAGAAACACTGAGCCCTATCGGTTGTTCAACCTGGATGTGTTTGAGTATGACCTGTATAATCCCATGGCTCTCTACGGCGCAGTTCCCCTCATGCTGGCACACAAGTGAGTACCCTCCCCCCCCTCCTCCCAACCACTACCACTCTATGACACGGACTCAGGCTAATGCTAGTGTCTATCTATTCCTCAAGAGAGACATTTTCGATCATTGTGCTGTGTCAGATCAGCCTCGCCATCTTTGAAAATATTACTGACACTCACATATCTTCTTCACTACAGTGGTGATTTGAACATTACCAAGTTCATGTTACATTTTTTTCCCCTGATGGTCAGCCTGATAAACACTAAATATTTGTTGACTAAACTGGGTGTATTGCCATGTTTTCAGCAAAAAGAACACAGCCGGCATATTCTGGCACAATGCTGCAGAGACGTGGATTGACATCAGCTCCACTGTGGCAGACAAGGTACACAGTATGGCTCAGCAGCATCATTAGGTGTTACATTGTCATGTGTCTTAGTGTGTTGTTATAGCCTTAGCATAACAGATCAGCATGATAATAAAGGTGTGTTAGAATTCAAATGTATTATACTGAAATGGGGGTAGTGTTCGTTTCCGGAGCAGAACTCCCAACACCATTAAATATTTTTAGATGAGTCTTGCTATACAGATCAGTCCAGTAGTGAACTGGTACCTTTGTTCAGTATTTTTCAAAATCCCAAATCATGAAAGAGTCACGTGCTGAAGTAACCACAAACACAGATTAAGTTTTTGAAGATTTTATTCCCTCCCTAACGTTATTTTTAGGAGAAAATGACATTTTTACTAAAAAAACTGCTTTGCCAAATGTAGACAGCTGACCATTCTGTGTAGTTGAATGTACATGGTTAGCAGCAGTGTATTGGCTCTAGGTTTTATTCATACCTGATAATCTGGGATTGTGTTTCACCTCAGTTTATTATCTGTTGCAGACATTTTTCTCCAAAGTGGCTGACATGGTTCAAGGTAATACAGAGCTGCCCAGGACAGACACACACTGGTTCTCTGAGAGTGGGGTCATTGATGTGTTTGTGTTGCTGGGACCGCGTCCCAAGGATGTGTTTCAACAGTATGGAGCGCTCACTGGGACCACAGAACTACCGCCGGTCAGTACCTTCTGTCTGTTCATGAGACAATTATACCTCCAGGCAATACCTCTCTCTCCCCCCCCCCCCCCCCCCCCCCCTGTGAAGGAAGGGGACAGTATTACCTCCGGGCAATACATTTACCTCTGGTCAATACTGCCCCCTGTCAAGGGGACAATATTACCTCTGGTCAATATAGAGATATAGGGGTCAATATTACCTCTGGTCAATAACCACCACCCCACCCCAGTCAAGGTATCACCTCCTGTCAGGGGGACAGTATCACCTCCAGTCAGGGGGACAGTATTACCTCCAGTCAGGGGAACAGTATCACCTCCAGTCAGGGGAACAGTATCACCTCCAGTCAGGGGAACAGTATTACCTCCAGTCAGGGGAACAGTATTACCTCCAGTCAGGGGAACAGTATCACCTCCAGTCAGGGGAACAGTATTACCTCCAGTCAGGGGAACAGTATCACCTCCAGTCAGGGGAACAGTATTACCTCCAGTCAGGGGAACAGTATCACCTCCAGTCAGGGGAACAGTATTACCTCCAGTCAGGGGAACAGTATCACCTCCAGTCAGGGGGACAGTATTACCTCCAGTCAGGGGAACAGTATTACCCCCAGTCAGGGGGACAGTATTACCTCCAGTCAGGGGAACAGTATTACCTCCAGTCAGGGGGACAGTATTACCTCCAGTCAGGGGGACAGTATCACCTCCAGTCAGGGGGACAGTATCACCTCCAGTCAGGGGGACAGTATTACCTCCAGTCAGGGGAACAGTATTACCTCCAGTCAGGGGAACAGTATCACCTCCAGTCAGGGGAACAGTATTACCTCCAGTCAGGGGAACAGTATCACCTCCAGTCAGGGGAACAGTATCACCTCCAGTCAGGGGAACAGTATTCTCACTTGATCGTGTCTGATGGGTACATGTCTCTTCTGTTGTTCCAGCTCTTCTCCATTGCCTACCACCAGTGCAGATGGAACTACAACGATGAAGATGATGTCAAATCGTAAGAACTTCTTTCTGTTCAAAATAGAAATATCATGTCATCATTAGAATTATTTATTTTTTTAACTTATACTGCATTATTCTTTAATACATTTACTGCTGTTTTTTTACAGAAAGATGAAGCTGTGAGAGGTTCAGCTGCAGAAGATGTAGCAATACCCTCACACAGCTGCTACGTTACCAAGAAGTGGTGACATCACATAAGAGCACATTACTGCTTTGTCAGTCAACACGGACAGACGTGTTGTTGAGAAATAAAGCATCTGCAGTTTTCCAACATCCTTTGCTTCTTATTTATACTTCGTTTTCACTTGTTTATGGTTTGTGCCTTTTTGCCCCTATCAAAGGGTACTTTATTTTCAATTCATTTGTGTCATTTAGTCATGGTAATTACGAATGTATGGTTGTTCCATTCTGCCATTTTGAATTCACCACACGTGTTGTGCATTGTGAAATATTTTCTTTTGTATTGGTTATTCATTCTACTTTATTACATATTAGCTCGTGGAGGTAGAGTCGAACATCTTAGGTGTCGTCTTCTTAACAGAATTATCCCCAAAGTCCCTCCTGTTCGTAGATGCTTTTTTACAGGTTTGGGACCAGACGACCTCAGGGCCAAGAGCTGACCTCAGAGCGGTTGTCCGCCGCACAGCACATTGGAGGCACTCATTTTGGCGATATCACACTGGCAAGAGCAACTCCAGTACTCTCAACTCTCTTTTATCCACCGACAACATTACGGTGGTTCGGTGTCTACGCAATCAGGGGACGACACACTCTCACTCCCTCCTTCGACAGACATTCCGGTTCTTCCATCTGGTGGATTGGCTGGGCCTATGCTGTTTGGTCCAGCACATGCCCGGATGTAGGAATGTTCTGGCAAACACTCTATCTAGGTCAGGAAGGGCAGCTCCTTCCTGAGGTATTTCTTCTCCTATATCATCCTAACATCGACCTCTTCGCCACTTGCCAAAACAACCAGATCTCAACTTTTCCCCGATCCCCGAGACCTGCAGGCTTGGAGCCGGACGCATTCAGCATCACTTGAGAAGCGTATACTTTTCTGCCACCAGTACTTCTTCCCAAGGAGATGCAGAAGATCAAGCAACCAAGAGCCTTGCTCTGACTTTGATCACGCCTTGGTGGCCAGCGAGGGGCTGGTTTGTGGATTGCAAAGACATGGCCACAGACGACCTCCTGGAACTACCAGGTTGGCCAAGCAGACAGGTTTTTCATCTCAGTTCTGGTATATCTGCAAAGGGCCTTAGGCGCCAAGGGTAATCCGGCCAGTGCAACAGCTATAAATTTTGCTCACAGACCTTCTACGAGGTAATTCTCTTTCTGATTAAATCCTCCTTGGGGCACTTATTGCATTTTCCAGGCTACAGAAAATCTACATGACATGTTGTAACTATTTTGTTCCTAATAATTATTACCACACTAAAAAACAACGTTTTTTTGTGTATGATGTACGACCACCCAAACAGGGCCTCTCCCTACTTTGGCGCCAAACGCCAAGGGAAGCAACTCACCCCCAATTCACTTTCCACATGTCATCCGCCAATCAAGACGTACATGACAGCTCAGGAACATTTCCTTTTCTTTTGCAAAGGCGTAACACCTCGCATTTCCTTTAAAAGTTTGATGTTGTAAATTCGGCGTCCATGCGTACGTGGCACGTCCATTCAAGTAATGGCCGCCGCTTGGTAGTCATCATTGTTTTTTTGATACTCTAACTCATGATCGTTTATAAAAACGACATGGTTGTTCATTATCATTGCAATGTAAACTACGTAATTATAACCTGAAGTTTTAATTAAAAGGAGACCCTTAACGTCTCAATAAATTAACTCAGGCTTTCTCCGTATATCGGACGTCAGAAGCTTGTTTTTTAAATACTATCTCCTTTATAATGTATATATATTATATCGTATATTACATTACGCCTTTGCACTGCACCTTAATGTTTGTTTCTGTTATATCTCATGCACTTATACATGAAACATACATGCACACCGGTTCAAATAAATTACGGTCTCTTACAGGCCTTCAAATTGTGTTCCGGTTGCGAGGCCAATATCCCCACACAGGACAATCATGACAAGTGTATTCGCTGCCTAGCGGAACTAGGTCACGATGACCAAACTTGCCCCGTCTGTCTCTGCTTCACGCCCAAGGCGTCCAAGAATCGCCATGCTGATCTTTTGCACTACAAGAGACTTCTTGAGGCGGGGGCGGACATTAGGGATAAGTCAGTCCCCCCCCCCCCTTCCAAAAGTAAAGGGGGTAAGGGTAGGGGAAATAAAGGTAAAGGTCGGGTGTCGGAAGCAGCCTCGGGGCCTTGTGGAATGCCCGGCGTCGGCCGTGGCAGGCCGCTTGGCCTCGGGGACGACTCGAGACCGGGCTTAGGCTCGGGATCGAGATCGCTCTCCATTGGAGGGGTGGCGGGTGCCGGCCCGTTCACTTCCTCCGTGCCTGTTTCCCAGGCGGAGCCGGAGGCCTTCTCGGAGGCCGAAGCTTCGACCTGTGGTTCCACGCCCAGTGGTCAGGTGGGTTCTTCCGAACCCCCAGCACCTCGGGACCGGGATTCGGCTTCGGGCCGGGGACAGCCGGGGGATCGGAGGTCGCAGGCCTTTGAGTGTCCGCTCCCGATACCGTCTACTTCCTCCCTGGTTGAGGAGTTAACCTTCGGCTCGGAGACTAGGGATGAGGAGTCGATGGAGGAGGGAGAGGAAGGCTCGGAGACCCCTGCAGGTTTTTCCTTCGCTTCTTCTCTGCGACACGTACGGGAAAAAATAGCCCAAGTACTGCCGCAGGTGGCTGCCACCGCTCCCGAGTCGGACTCGTCTGAGTTCCGCCTTCCGGGGGACGCGTTTGCTCTTTGCAAGCCGCCCCAGGTGCGACTCGGTATTCTGTCATCGTTGGCGCACGAGGTCATCGATCCTCTGTTATCGGGTAACCGAAAAAAGTTAGACCTACCCGAACTTATTAAACGGTACCCTATGGCAGAGGATTTTGAGGTGCCTTCGGTCGACGAATGCGTCTGGACCTCGGTGACCCTGGGGGGGTCTTCGACCCCCTCTTTGGCTAAGGCCAAGCAGGGCCGGCGATTGCCTCCCTTCCCAATCTGTGGCACCGAGCTGAAGGCGGCTTACGTCTGCTTCAAGGAGCAGTTTCGTAATGCCGGCCAACAGCTTCGGATTACGGTCCACTCAGCGTACCTGTCTGCGGTGCAGAGGGAGCTGATAGGGGAGGGCCAGAGCGACTCATCAGAGTTAGCCAGGCAACTCACTGAGGTACATAGTCATTTGGCGAGGGACGCTATACGTAGTTGTGCCTCCCAAATGATGTGCGCAATCATGGGCATGCGCAGGCTATGGATGTCTGTGTCTAAGTATTCAGCATCCACACGCCAAGAGCTACTGGCGCTTCCCTTTCGGATGGGTTCTACCCTTTTCCCGGGGGCGCAGCAGGTAGTTCGGGAGGCCGCGGAGCTCTACGCCTCCATCAAGGATTCAAAAGCCTTGTTGGAAGTGCCTAGTAAGCCCCGCAAACGGTCATCCCCACTTGACTTCTCCCATGTCGAGACGCCGGCTGGGCAACCCAAGCCTTCCTGGAAGCAGCCGCTTCCATCAGGCAGGGGTTCGGGGAGGGGCAAGAAAGGCAAAGGCAGGGGCCGAGGCGCGGGTAAACCCCAGCAGCCTTTTCGAGGTGCAGGGAACCCACAGGGTTCCCAGTAACCCTCGGGACGGCCCAGGTGAACCCACAAAGACCAGTCACAGAACTGTCTACTGTTGGGATTCACTCCCTCAAGCCAGCAGTCCCCGTAGGCGGCCGCCTTACTCTATTCCTGTCGGAATGGGAGAAGGTAACATCCAACCCCTGGGTCCTGTCCACACTCTGGGAAGGCCACTTGCCTCAATGGAGACTGCCTCCGCCACCCTTCTCCGGGATAAGGCACACCCCAGTGCCCGCTACCCGAGAGAAGGCAGAAATACTAAGGGCCGAGGTCGTAGCGCTTCTACAGAAGGCGGCTATAGAACCAGTACCCTTGGGACAGGAAAACAAGGGTTATTACTCGACCTATTTCCTTGTCACCAAAAAAGGCGGAGGGTTCAGACCCATTCTCAACTTGAGAAGGCTGAACAAATTAATAGAGGTACCGTCCTTCAAGATGGAGACACTGCGTGCAGTGATCTCCGCTGTAGAGACAGGGGAATGGCTGACGTCAATAGACCTCAAAGACGCCTACCTCCACGTACCCATACACCCCGAATTCAAGAAATACCTAAGGTTTTCTTTCGACAGGGGGTGTTATCAGTTCCGGGTTCTACCCTTCGGGATCGCTACGGCCCCGAGGGTGTTCACCAAGCTGATGTTGATTACTGCCCAAGTTGCCAGATCGAAAGGACGGTTATGTCACCCGTACCTCGACGACTGATTACTACGTGCACTATCTCACCACATGAGCCAGATGGCTACACAAGAGGTGTTAGACATTCTAATTACGCTCGGTTGGATAGTCAATTTAAAGAAGTCGGATCTGACCCCAGCTCAGAATCTGACTTTCTTGGGGGCGAATTTCAACACAGAGAGAGGGATTGTCTCCCTAACTCAAGACCGCATTGCCAAGGTCAGGAGCGTAACCTTACAGTTCCTTACCTCCAACAGGCACACTGCTCGTACATGGCTCCAGTTGCTAGGCAACATGGCGGCGACAGTAGATGTGGTTTGGCGAACGCGCTTAAGAATGCGACCTATTCAACAAGCGTTGCGCCAGCTATGGGCGAATTCGGAGGACCTCGGAGGACGATACTCGAGACCCCGACATGGCTCATTACACACCTTCAGTGGTGGACCGAGGACGGGAATCTGTCCCGGGGGCTCCCCCTCGACACTCCCGTTCCGTCTCTCACAGTTCAAACAGACGCGTCACTCTCCGGCTGGGGAGGCGTTCTGAACGATCACACAGCATCGGGACTATGGTCCCAGCAAGAGATCTCACTGCACATCAATGTGCTCGAACTGAGAGCGGTCAGGTTGGTGTTCCAATGCTTCCAGGATATGCTTTGGAGCCATGTGGTTCGTCTAGAGATGGACAACCAAACGGCGATGACTTACATCAGGAAGCAGGGGGGAACGGCGTCTACGTCACTCCTCCAAGAGACGTGGCAGTTCCTCCTGTGGTGCGATACCTGTTTATCTCCCGGGGGTAGACAACGTCCGCACGGACGCTCTGTCTCGCCAGATCCTCGCTTCTCACGAGTGGAGGCTCGACCTGGGGATATTCGGAGATATCTCCCGGTTGTACGGGTCGTTCCAGGTGGATCTGTTTGCGTCTGGAGCGAATTACCAGATACCAACGTTCTGCTCCCGAGTCCCCGACCCGAGGTCGGTGGCACCGGATGCCTTCCGGCTAGATTGGACGGACAGAGTTCTGTGGGCCTTCCCACCAGTTCCTCTGGTTTCCAGGGTCCTGTCTCAGCTAGCCACTCAGCCTGCGCGACTACTTGTGCTACTTGCACCTCTTTGGTCGGCGCAGAGTTGGTTTCCCGTAATTCTCAGGTTTCTGGCTCAGCCTCCTGTTCTATTACCTTTAAGACCGGACCTACTATCCCAGAACGGGGCCCTCCACCCGAATCCCAGGATTCAGTGGGTGGCTTGGCCACTGTCAGGAATCGCCTCCAGAAGAGCGGCTTTTTCTGCACTAGTTGCAGACACAATACTGGCTTCGCGGAGGGATTCGACAAACGTTCAGTATGAGGATAGATGGGCCTGCTATGCGCGATGGTGTGTCGATAGGGGGGTTCCAGATCCCTTTTCTGCGGATCTAGTAGCTGTCCTGGAGTTCCTCCAGTCGCGACTAGACGACGGATTGGCCGCATCGACAGTAAGGGGGTACTCCACGGCTATTGCAGCTTTTCATGTACCTATCGACGGGGCACTTCTGGGTGCGCACCCTTTAGTGAAGCGTTTTCTAGCAGGTGTGGACAGGATCCGACCGACTGTCCGGCGGATTAGCCCCCCTTGGGACTTGTCAATCGTTCTTGATTGGCTGTCCGGTCCTTCCTTTCGGGATCTATCGTCTCTCTCCCTTCAGCTGTTGAGCTGGAAGGCAGTGTTCCTTGTGGCGGTGACGTCAGGTAGACGGGTAGGCGACATTCACGCAATGTCCGCCGATCCCGAGCTGACCATCTTTCACCAGGACAGAATCAGTATTCGCCTACCGGATTCTCACCGTCCCAAGGTCGCACACGCTTTCCACGTGACCGCTCCTATCGAGCTACCTGCTCTTTCACAGCCTTTCCTTGTCGGGGACCTCTGCAAGACATGCTCATGTCTTGGATGTCCGCAAGATTCTTAAGGTCTATATCAGCAGAACTATGGGTATCCGTAAGGATAATCAATTATTCTGCTGTTACGGCGGTGGGAAGCCTGGCTCCCCTGCGAGCAAACAGTCTATCTCGCGGTGGATAAAGCGTACGCCGCGGCTCTGCCCATTAAGGAGATCTGCTCAGCGGCTATTTGGAGCCGGCCGAGCACGTTCATCAAGCATTACCAACTCGACAAACACTCTAAGGAGCGTGCTCGGTTCGGTCAAGCAGTACTCCGCACTGGACAGAGCTCTACGTCTCTAGCCGATTGAGCCTTCGTGATCGTAAAGTTCTGTCATATATTAGTTTGACTCAACAACACCTGTTTATATACTAAACTGGCCATCTATTACGTCATCTTTCAACGATCTACACTCGATTCTAAAAACACTCGTTCGATACTACGGGGACCCTCTAGCCTGACTAAGGGATTCGCTATAGTTTTCGAAGTCCCCGTCAAATTCACTTGTATACGGTGAAAAAAGGGGGGGGGGGATGTGTATTTGAGTTTTCAATATTTACTAAAGTATAATTATCAACTTTGGTTACAACCACGCCCTGTCTTCAGCCCCCGCCTCTCAACGGTGGAGCTATACGATAAGGTTGGTTTTTAAAAAAATAAAGGAACTCTCTTATTAAAACGATTTGTTATTTACGCTTGTTGCAGACGGATGCCGCTACCTAAGTAATCTTTGGGAGTCTGTCTTTATGCAATAAGTGCCCCAAGGAGGATTTAATCAGAAAGAGAATTTTACAAACCTGAAGAGGTTATGAATTCTCTGATGAAATCCTCCTTGGGGCACGGCCACCCACCGCCCCACATACCGTCTGCAAGAAGACATATGGAAAGTGAATTGGGTGTGAGTTGTTTCCCTTGGCGTTTGGCGCCAAAGTAGGGAGAGGCCCTTTTTTGGTGGTCGTACATCATACACAAAAAAACGTTGTTTTTTAGTGTGGTAATATTTTATTAGGAACAAAATAGTTATTATTACAAAATAGTTACAACATGTCATGTAGATTTTCTGAAGCCTGGAAAATGCAATAAGTGCCCCAAGGAGGATTTCATCAGAGAATTCATAACCTCTTCAGGTTTGTAAAAAATTATGACATGTGGCAGTCCTTTGAGAGTTTCTTTAGGGAAACATCAGGACCCCACTACTGCATCTCCCCCATTCTTGGCGGAATTTCTTATGTTCCTGCACAGTGAAAGACACCTTAAGGGCAGGGGGGGATTTGAATATGGCTCTCTAGTTGCTGCGTGATGCCCCATTTGAGCCACTTCACTCAGCTTCATTATACAACCTCACCAAGAAGTCAGTCTTCCTCTTGGCTCTGGCTACTGTGGCAAGTGTGAAAGAGCTACATGCATTTGACACCACCCTTGTCCACTGGCGCACAGTGCCGATGAGATTTCATAGCAAGAATCAACTCCCAGGGCAGCCAGACCGATCCTTCACCATCCCACTTTAATAGTGGATGAGCAGGAACTCCACCTATGCCCAGTTCATGCACATGGTGCCAGGAGATGACTATACCGTTATTCATGACCTCGCAGACAAGATTAGCCGTTAACAGCCCAGCAAGTCACCAACCCCAAGCGCTATTGATGCTTTCCCTATGCCCAGAGCTGACCTTTCAACCTCTCTGGTGCTTGTCACCCCAGACTAGACGGTTTACATGCTACGAGCATCAGCTCAGTGCGCAGTTCCAGACCTTAGTTCTCGCATTTATCTACTACTGTACTGTTACCTGGACTTCCGGCATCCCTCACACTCTTGTTTTCCTTCTAACAGAAATGGTCATTGTTTTCCGGTCATCATGCAGGATGCCGTACTGGTTACTTGGGTATTTATTTTGGGTCATATCTGAAGGTATGCCCACCTGCCGTACTGTCTTATCCTGCATTACTTCGTCTAAGTGCCCACCCGATGCAGTGATCTTCTACAGCTGAACCTCTCACAGCTTTGTCTTTCTGTCAAAAAACAGCAGTAAATGCATTAAGGAGCAATGCAGGATAAGTATACAAATGTAAAAAAAATATTTAGGTTTTACTAAATTTTTCTGAAAAGCATATGCTTGAAAAAATTGTATATCAATATTTAATAATATCACCCTTTTTCACATTTCAGAGTTGCTGAGAACTTTGATAAACATGATATTCCATTTGATGTAATCTGGCTGGATATTGAACACACAGATGGAAAACGGTTAGTACCAACGGTAGTGTTTGTGCATACACAGTCTACTAGGGGTCACTGCTGTTGTAGGTATTGCCACTACGGTAGTCAGATTCCAGTATGTCCTGTTCATACATTTTGCCCCGAATCCAAGTTTTGTGTTTTAATTTGCTTGCTGTCAAATAAGTACTATGTTAAACTTGCTAGCCATACTGAAAACATATTGAGACAGATACAGAAATCTCTGCCAGGTGGGAGGGTACTAACAGTCTTCTGCCCCTAAGAAAATATGTTATAGTTTGTGTCAACCCGGGTCTCCTCAGTGTGTGTGCATTGATATTTACCCCATGCTCCTGCTTGCAGTTATTTCACGTGGGCCGGAGACAAGTTCCCCCACCCCCAGGAGATGGTGGGCAACCTCGTCTCCAGAGGCAGGAAGCTGGTCACCATCGTCGACCCTCACTTGAAGAAGGATGACAACTACAAGGTGTACGCCGACCTTAAAGCACAAGATTACTACGTGAAGAACAAGGATAGTGGGGAATATGAAGGCTGGTGCTGGCCAGGTAAGCTGCAATGTCAGTGTCAGCCAAGTCAGTTCTGACACTCGTCATGTGGATACTTTATTCATGTCACATTATTAGTATGAAGTCAATGGTTGAAAGGAAACTCTCTTTGTCTCCAGATGTATCATTCGTCTGTCTACAGGTGTGTCTGACATATGTCTGTTGGACCTACATCTGCCTCTGGTTACGTCTGCCTGATAATGCGTTTCATCTTTCTCAGGGTCCTCAGCCTGGCCAGACTTCTTCAACCCTGCAGTACAGGAATGGTGGGCTGGCAAGTTTGCCTACACAGAATACCCTGGCTCATCCAAAGATGTTTTTGTGTGGAACGATATGAACGAACCATCGGTCTTCAATGGCCCTGAGATAACATTCCAGAAGGATGTGAAACACCATGGTGACTGGGAAAACCGTGATGTCCACAACCTGTATGGCTTCCTCGTGGTGAGTCTCTCAAGTGTACACACAGATGTTTTGGCAGTGTAGCACCTGTGGGAGAGGTTGTATCAGAACTTGCTTCAGATATCTTAATTGAGTTGTTATATTTTTCAGCACAAAGCTACATGGGATGGACTGTTAAAGAGATCTGACAGCCACCTCCGACCCTTCCTGTTGACCAGGGCTTTCTTCTCAGGATCGCAGAGATATGGTGAGGACTTGCTACTCATTGATGCTACACATATCAGTAATGACTTGTCTCCTTATTGACCTCTGGGTCTCTACTGTTGTGCATGTTGTACCAGCAACCTGTGAGTGTATAATGTCTGTGTGTGTCTCCAGGTGCTGTATGGACGGGTGACAACATTGGTGAGTGGTCCCATCTGAAGGCTGCCAACCCTATGATCATGTCTCTCAACATAGCGGGTATCACATTCTCAGGGGCTGATGTTGGTGGCTTCTTCCGAAACCCTGACGTGGAGCTTATCACAAGATGGTACCAGGTATGCCACCAGTTATAAGGACCCTCACTCAACATGTGAGTGTTGAAGTACATGTATTTTATTGTGACAAATACCATTTCATTTCATATTTGTAAATTGGTAATTATTCCTTGCTGGATAATTGGTACCATATATGCCAGATCATTGATTGTTAAAAGAATGATTGAACTACTTCTCCAGGCAGGAGCATTCTACCCATTCTTCCGAGCTCATGCTCACCTGGATACAAAGCGCCGAGAGCCCTACCTCCTGCCTGAAGACAACATGAAGGTGATCCGTGATGCTGTGAGGACCCGCTACACTCTGCTTTCCTACATGTACACACAGTTCTACAAGTCCGTGGAGAGTGGCAGCCCCATCTTTCAACCCATGTGGGTGGAATTCCCGGAGGAAACTGCCATCTTTGGCATAGATGCTCAGTTCATGCTTGGTAAGAGGATTGATTAGGGCCTTAGGGCTTTGTAACCCAGCTCCAACAGCTGCCCTTTGGTGCACCGCTGGCTTAATGTGGCTAAATAATATCCATGTGTTGTCTGAGATAAAGAAACAATTTGAAAAAAGAAAGTCAAGCAAATCATCTTAATTCATTAAATCAGATATTATTTCATATCCTGACACAACATATAGCAATTTCCTTCTTCACTTCGATAATATAACACAGAAAACATAATGTGCCTCTTCTACATCTGGGGTGCATGTTGCCCTTGGTAACCAATCAGAGTTAACTGTCCTTGATCCCTCACTTTCCTTCTCATCACGCAAGAAGATACACATGAACTTTCATTTTGGGAATTTAATCCTTTAACATAGGTCTTATTACACAGAGGATGGCAAGAATAACCATGAGGATGTGTACTTCTCCTGTCTAGCTGCTTAAATTCCAGATGTGAGCAGTGTAATAAATTGTATCTTCAGAGCATTTTGAGGCCTATTTTAGAGCATATCAAATTTATGAGGACTGAGTGAGAGAGGTAGCCGGCAACTGTCATAATGACCTCCAGGAGTGCCGGCCATAATGACTACATCGCTGGCTGACGCAGTTTCCTTTCCTGGACAGGCGATCTTCACCCTCCGTGCCAATGTTCAGCGCTTGGTGCCATGTATGTCAGCATCTACAGGACAGTCTTCAACCAGCGTTTCTTCTCATCTTGTATCGCCCCCTGTTATGCCTCTTGGCGTTTGCACAAGTATCTCCATGACCGGCTCTTTAACTGTAACCAGCCTTCCTCTGTGATGGACCGCCTCCGTGGGTAAGTGGTAGAGCGTCCGCCCGGAGAGCGGAACGTCCGGGGTTCGATCCCCGACTGTGTCATACCAAAAGACGTTAAAAGATGGTACTTGTCGTTACCCTGTCTGGCGCTCAGCATTAAGGGGCTAAAACAAGAACTGGTCGGCTCGGAGTAAGTATACTGTGTCTGAGTGGGGTATTCATGTTAAACTGCGGCATGGTATCTCCGTGAGCTAGCACTATAAATCGGCATCAGTCCGGACTAGTACAAGCAGCCACACAAACACACACACATGCACATGCACGTCGCTATATAAGTGCAATAATCTTGGACGCGACGTTAAACCCCATTTCACCTCACCTCCTCTGTGATGGCGCTCCATTTGGGATTGGTGTTCTTTCTGGGACTGGCATTAGCACCTACCCAGGACAAGCACTGTTTACTACTATGTCAGTGTGGTATCCAATATCATGAAGACTTCCACATCACTCTGATTTTTGTTGGCCATGACGTGGATATTGCCGACCAACCTTGTTCCTGCTAGGAACCTTGACCCCCCATGGCTAGGATGAGTACATTGTCACCAGGACTATCCTCCACCAGAGCATCTCTTCATCTTGGATTGCCAGCCGTTGTGTCGGTGCCGGTTTCTGCAGTCAGACCAAAGTTCTTACTAGGGATTGGTACTTCACCTCGGATTGTCATTCTTCCTTGGATGACCCAAACTACCCTGAATCTGGCATCTAATCAGGTGCCGGTGCCTACCCTATTATACAGTACTCAGCATCCCACTACCTTTTGGTGTAGTATCCAATGTTAGCAGAGACAACACCATCCTTGGATAAGTGCTATGGTGTATGGCTATCAGCATAAACATCCTTCTCCATCTTACTGCTGACCAAGGCTGCTATAGTTTTTATAACCTGTCACCACAGGTTCGTCCACATTATGAATGTGAGAGTTTCTTCCAGTGACTACTTCACCTCTCCTGGCTATCTGGATATGTGATGCCATCAGCATCACTACATGGGCTTTTCGTCTGAGATTAGAGGATATGCCCTCTCGACAGCAATAGCAACTTTCATGTGTTTGTGTCTCTTACAACTTTAAGATTTGGCCCAGAAGACTGCGGTTCCTGGAACTAAACAGATTGCAGGAAACCCAGTCATGTGACTTCACCATGGGAAACGCACCTCATCATTAATGCACAAAACAGGCACTTTCAGCCCAAGATAAGGCTCTGCACATGTGGAGGCATTCATGGCTATTGGGTGCTCTATCAGAAAAGCACCGGCCATTGTGTGATGATAGATGATATGAATTGAGACTGCAACCATAACACTCATCAATGCTTCAGCTTTCAAACATTCATGTCACTGTTACAAACTACTGCAGAGTGGTTGCCACATAGTGTCACAGTAAATTTTCTGAGGGATTGTTGGGCTGTTGTTGCAGTTCACCCTGTCCTTAGTTCTGAGCCTCCGAGTGTTGTATTGAATGATGCAGACCTGGACTACATGTTTTGGGGGCGAGTAACGATGACACAACAAAACATTAGTTGGATTATCAAACTGTTGTTGATGTACGATACAACGTGAGGCTGCAGCCAAATCACTCGATAATGGTTTGTATTAGGCATTCAGATCATCTTTACAAGCTACCACTAAGAGATATTTCTCTACTGCCACATAGCGTCATAATAAATATTCTGAGGGATTACTGGGCTCTTGAAGCTATGCACTACTGTTGGAAGTTCCGATCCTCCTGGTGTCACGTATCGGAAGCCGCAGAGATACTAGATAGCATAGCTTTGCATGATAGATAAGGCTGTGACAGGTTACATTGGAATAGTGAAGAGGGTGCACTCTGAGCACAGCTAGCCTAGCCAACATGTCATCCTGTCAGACCCTGCATGCCTCCAGCTGTGGCCTAAGTACTGCCATGTGTTGTGTCGGGATCAGAAATAATCTACATCAATCTGCATATTCATGATGTTAGTATACAGTCAAGTCTCATTAATCCGACACTCGTTAATCCGACACTCGGCTTTATCCGACACAAATGATGGGAACCGATTGATTCAGTGCTAATTAGTCCCGTTAATCCGACATTCTTGCACTCCGACTCCGACACACCTAATTTGCAACGAATTACCGAAATCACTCATTAATCAGTCTCGTTAATCCAACACAGTGGTCAGCGTACTCCGTGGTCATCTGCCCGCGAGTACACAACCCCGTTTTTTGACATTCACTGGCTGCAGAGATTAACTTTAACAATTAACAGGAAAAGCTATTCAAACCTGTATGTACGAAGCTATACAAATGTAGTTTACAGATTGAAGCCAGATAAATGTGCATGAAGCCAGTTTAAAATACGAACAGGTATATAAAACATGGTCGACTGGTATGTAAACAAGAAAGCATGGATGACTTCATTAATATTCAAAGCCTGGCTACTGATCTTGGATCGGCAAATGCGATTGGAGCGACGCCACGTGGTATTGCTGTTCGACAACTTCCCATCCCATGCTACTGTCGACACAACTAATGTGAAATGTCACTTTTTGCCACCAAACACCACATCGCACATTCAGCCACTAGATGCCGGGATCATAAAGAATTTCAAGCTTTATTATAAGAAACAGCAAATGAAATTACACCTCGACAATGTTGATGCTGAAGAACCACAAGCCCTAGACGTCAAGCGAACAGGGGACTTTGAGAAATGTGCCTTCAAAATGTGAGAAACAGAAAACAGTGACAGACTATTTTAAGTAGATGAAGCAAGTTGTTAAGACAGTAGCACTTGCATTTACACGAGGAAACGTGTGTGGTTGATGTGATATATTCAGTGAGTAATGTCTCTATTGTTACGTATAAATGGGAAAATTATTATTATTATTGCAATGTCATTAATTATAAATTAAGGAATGAATGAATAAACAACATAACAATATAAATATTTCGTTTTTAATGATTTTATTACAAGGTACACACGGTTATTATCTATCGTGAAGATGTCCGATTTTCAATCACAAATCACTTAATTTCGTTAATCCGACATACTCGTTAATCCGACACAATCATGTGCAACCAACGATGACGGATTAACGAGACTTGACTGTACATACTAATGAGAAAACAATGAGGGCTCAAGGACAGATAACTCTGAATGTACACAAGGACAACAGGGGCACCCCAGATGCAGAAGAGCCACATTTTGGGTTCTGTTTTATATGATTGAAGTGAAGAAGGAAGTTGCAATCTGTTGTGTCAGAATGATTATATATTAATATCATACATATGCAAACTCATGTGAAAAATAGAATTATCTTTGGCGCGTCTCTGATATACAGTAGATTCAAACTTCAACTGTTTTAAAAAGTATACACTTTTAGCTGACTGTATCTTTCTCCTAAATGAAAAATTAGTCTGATCTGCAGAACCAGCATAACTGAAGTCTCATGGCATTTAAAGGAATAATTCAAGACTTTCAATTAGCATCCAACTAAAGGTGGGGACTGACATGGTTCACTTGCTGATATAATAAACCTGACAGTTCCCCTCTTTCCCTCCAGGACCCGCATTGTTGGTGAAGCCTGTGACGGAACAGGGGGCTTCGACAACCACTGTGTACTTCCCCGGGACAGGAGAGGTAGGTCTTGTACATTATCCACCTGTGTTTCTGTCAATAACGTCACGGCCACATTCCACTGATCATTGATTTGAAAAAGGAATTCATGGTCCATTCAATATCAAAGATGAATGATAAAAACAGAATGCATTTCAGAATTTCAGTTGGTTCCTTAGAACCTCCTTTCTCTTTTGATATCATAGCTTCTGTAAATCATGATATTAATGTCAGTAACTCAATGTTTGGAATGTAAATAGACAATGTTATTTATTCATAAAGCATCACGACACCTACCTATTGTTGCTGTACTGGACATGTGCACAGTGTTTTGCCTGTAGTTTTAAGGTTGCTTGACAACCATGCTTTTCATGGTTATCGTATATCGTATATGAATACATTTTCGATTATGGTAAGATTCACCATTGGTTGGATCTTATGCAGTTGTAGCTTTAGCCCCGCTTTATTCATTTTCTTTATAAACGGGGGTGGTCGGGTTGCCTATTGGGGAAAACGTTTGCACATCACGCTGAAGACTCGTGTTCCATTCCCCACATGGGTACAATGTATGAAGCCCATTGCTGGTGTCCCCCGCTGTGATATTGCTGGAATATTGCCAAAAGCATTGTAAAATCATCACTCACTCATTCTTTTCAAATGAGTATGTTTTCATTATCAAAACAGAATGTGAAAGTTTGTGTCACAAGAAATTGAAGATATCGCGTTGTTACTTGCTGATGACATGTTATTGTTTATTATACTGGTCATGGTTTATGGAAGTTACTGTATGTATTGGAAGCCTTCCCTTGTAAATGGGGTCTCACTGTTGATTTAGACAAGTCATTTAGACATTTGTAAATGAAGTATTGCCACATTGAAAGTTGCATAAGCCCTATTAAATAATGTTTTGTCGTATAGGTAAATATGCTTCAAATAAGGATGTTCTGGGTGAAATGGCTACGTATCTAATGTTTGTTTTCAGTCAAGTTAGAACATTGAAATATTGGTTAAAACTACTGAAAATGCAGCAGACATGGAGATCTCCTTATTAATGTTATAAAATGTTAAAGCAATTCTTTGACAGTGGTAAATATAACTGGGCTTCACAAGATATAGGTTATTATATGAGGGTTTGGTCATGTGTGGGTTGCTCAATATGTTGGAGATGAAAGGTGTTTTTGTGTTTATTTATGCAGATAATTAAAGATATATTTACAAAGTTAGCACGATTCAGGATTCAGTATGTATCTCCAAACATCTCAGCAATTACATTTGTTTAACATCTTCTTGTGGGCTGAAATATACTTCACTCATTTAGTTACATCACTTATTATCCCCCGCCCGAAGTGGAAGGGGGATATAGGAATGGGTGCCGTCTGTCCGTCTTCCGACCGGCCGGCCGTCACATTTCGTTTCCGGAGCAGATCTTGAAAACCGTACCATATTTCTTCACCAAACTTGGCACATAGATAGATCTAGTGGTGAACTGGTGCCTTTTGGTAGTTTGGGATTTTTTAAAAAGTTATTTTTTGAGTTTCCATGGCAACGACTTTGATTTAGACTGAAAATGGCGGTATTCCTCGTTTCCGGAGCAGTTCTTGAAAACCCTACCATATTTCTTCACCAAACTTGGCACATAGATAGATCTAGTGGTGAACTGGTGCCTTTTGATAGTTTGGGATTTAAATTTTTTTTATTTTTCGAGTTTCCATGGCACCGACTTTGATTTAGACTGAAAATGGCGGTAGTCCTCGTTTCCGGAGCAGATCTTGAAAACCGTACCATATTTCTTAACCATACTTGGCACATAGATAGGTCTAGTGGTGAACTGCTGGTGCCTTTGGATAGTTTTGGATTTTTTTTAAAAGTTATTTTTCGAGTTTCCATGGCAACGACTTTGATCTAGACTGAAAATGGAGGTAATCCTCGTTTCCGTAGCAGATCTTGAAAACCGTACCATATTTCTTAACCATACTTGGCACATAGATAGGTCTAGTGGTGAACTGGTGCCTTTTGATAGTTTGGCATGTTTAAAAACAATATGTCTTTAGTTTCCATGGCAACGACTTTGATTTAGACTGAAAATGGCAGTACTCCTCGTTTCCGTAGCAGATCTTGAAAACCGTACCATATTTCTTAACCATACTTGGCACATAAATAGATCTAGTGGTGAACTGGTGCCTTTGGATAGTTTGGGATTTAAAAAAAAAAAATTTTTCGAGTTTCCATGGCACCGACTTTGATTTAGACTGAAAATGGCGGTAGTCCTCGTTTCCGGAGCAGATCTTGAAAACTGTACCATATTTCTTCGTCATACTTGGCACATAGATAGGTCTAGTGGTGAACTGGTGCCTTTTGATAGTTTGGCATGTTTAAAAACAATATATTTTTAGTTTCCTTGATTTAGACTGAAAATGGCAGTAGTCCTCGTTTCCGTAGCAGATCTTGAAAACCGTACCATATTTCTTAACCATACTTGGCACATAAATAGATCTAGTGGTGAACTGGTGCCTTTTGATAGTTTGGGATTTAATTTTTTTTTATTTTTCGAGTTTCCATGGCAATGACTTTGATTTAGACTGAAAATGGCAGTAGTCCTCGTTTCCGGAACAGATCTTGAAAACTGGACCATATTTCTTCGTCATACTTGGCACATAGATAGGTCTAGTGGTGAACTGGTGCCTTTTGATAGTTTGGCATGTTTTAAAAACAATATTTTTTTAGTTTCCATGGCACCGACTTTGATTTAGACTGAAAATGGCGGTAGTCCTCGTTTCCGTAGCAGATCTTGAAAACCGTACCATATTTCTTAACCATACTTGGCACATAAATAGATCTAGTAGTGAACTGGTGCCTTTTGATAGTTTGGGATTTTAAAAAAAAGTTATTTTTCGAGTTTCCATGGCAACAACTTTGATTTAGACTGAAAATGGCAGTAGTCCTCGTTTCCGTAGCAGATCTTGAAAACCGTACCATATTTCTTCGTCATACTTGGCACATAGATAGGTCTAGTGGTGAACTGGTGCCTTTTGATAGTTTGGGATTTAAAAAAAAATTATTTTTCGAGTTTCCATGGCAACGACTTTGATTTAGACTGAAAATGGCGGTAGTCCTCGATTCCGGAGCAGATCTTGAAAACCGTACCACATTTCTTTGTAATACTTGGCACATAGATAGGTCTAGTGGTGAACTGGTGCCTTTGGATAGTTTTGGATTTTTTTTTAAAGTTATTTTTCGAGTTTCCATGGCAACGACTTTGATTTAGACTGAAAATGGAGGTAATCCTCGTTTCCAGAGCAGATCTTGAAAAACGTACTATATTTCTTTACAAAAAGGCCCAGTGAACATAGTTCACAGGAGCTAATGCATTGCACACACCCGACATGTCATATTGGCGGGGGATGTGAGTATTTCATGCTTGTTCAGTTGTTGTTTTCTTAAATTTAGGGTGTCACTTAATAATGTAATATTCTCCTTAAGTCAAAAGATGTTAATCCCAGTACTGCTACTTTTATCCTTTGTACATCTGGTGAAATTGAAGATGAATTCCATGTATTTTATTTTTTTGTTAAATGTAGACAAGTAATGGTAAATATGTTATATTCTGATTATATTGATTTCTGCAACAGTTAGCCAATGTCTTAACCTTAAGTGACTGAGCATACAATATCAATCATTTGTACTTTACACCATTAAGCCTCTTATATACTGTACTGAATAAACTAGCCATCCATGTATCCATCTATCTAATCTTTGATCCGTTTGTGAAAGCAAACTGTGAGAAACACAAAGTCTAGCATGAAATTGCTATCTCTTCGTGTTGGTTAGCATACATGTGAAGGTCACTAGTGACAGATTGGTTGTTCTTTTAACCAGTTATCTGCATGGTTTTATTTGGTTTAACATTGTTGTTATTCAACCCTTGGCGTACATGCAAGTGATTTGTAAGTCATTTAGGCATCTAGAACCTGGCTGCTTGACACATTTTTCATGACAGTGAATAGTTTGACTTTCTTGGTTCAAATTCCAATAAAAAGTGGGTTGCATGAGTAAGGCATACCAAAGGCATACAGCTCGTCATCATTCGTCAAGAAATTGGTCATGGGCATGTTATCTACAGACTGTATCTATGACAGTCAACTTCAAATTCAATACCATCAATCAGTAACCATCCGGTGACCTTTAATAGCAATTTGGCAACACTGTGTCACTCCCCTTTTATCTATTATAACATCACCAAATGAATCTAAAGGAATCTATGTTCTGTTGTTTGAAGGATCACCAGTTCATGTGAACCAGTGAAAAACATGCCATTTCCAGTTATCTAATTTGCATACTTATGTCATTAGGGTATGACTTACATGATTTTTATGTCAAGGATAAATACTTTAGTTAAATGGTAAATTATATAGGGCTTGCAAATGTCAAAACAAATTAAGAGTTGTTACTGCTAGAGAATACTGGTAGAGCTGGACAGCCCGCAGGTGGTAGTTGAACTGCAGTGTTCTGCCTGTTTCAGCTGTGGTATGACCTGTTCACGTATGACATCCACCACGGGGAGCAGGAGAAGAGCGTGGCAGCAGCACTCGACAAGGTAGGCCAGTTCACTTGTGACCTGCGATCACCTTCACATGTTTCATAGTGTGTTGTCAATCCCAGTCATGTTTGCCAGCTTGATCTCTTAAACAAATTGATGTTTTTAATTCCAGCATGCATGTGATTATCTTCCTCAGATCCCAGCTTATCAGAGAGGAGGCACTATTGTTCCCCGGAAAATGCGAATCAGGAGATCGTCCACCCTCATGTATGATGATCCATTTACTCTGGTTGTCTGTCTTGACAAGCGGGTAAGTACTGGAGGCCGGCTGCATGCAGTCATCAGCAACCAGTGAACATCAATTAGAGGCATGTGAATATGGCTGTTGAATCGGGGAGTTAGCTTATGACAATCACCAGTTAGCTCAGCAGCCATGTGCAATGGAGTTGCATTAAGGTTTTGTTTGAATACATTGTAGGGTCATATGATCCTGTACCAGACATTTTAAAACTGAACCACTCTTAATCCTTTTTGCACTTTGGGAAGTTTTCTAAACTGTTGACTGCAATACAAAATGACCTAAGTTTGACCCTTTTTTAGAGTTGATGTCATTGCCATAATATGAGCCTTGTGCGCTTAGACCTTTGAAAGGCGTCACTTATCAAAACCATGCACAACTAGTTAAATTTGGTAGTGAACATATTTTTTCACATTTCTTTATACACAAAATATTAACTATGATGTAAATTTTCAGTCTTAGTTGGGGGCACTTAAGATTATTAACAGATTGGTAAAGAAGTTGGTCAAGGGGTGGTTAATATGGCAAATACAATATTGTTCAACTAGATTTTTCCTTCTCGTAGATGGTATAGTTTTTATTTGAATGAGTTTGTATTTTATTCCACAAACAGGGCGAGGCTCAGGGAGAATTATATGCAGATGACTACCACACATACCAGTTTAAAAATGGCCACTATGTTAATAGAGGCTTTACCTACAAGGGCAACACTCTTGAGAGCAAGTAAGTATGAACGTGGTAGTGTAGTGTATAGCACTGTGTATCCTTCCAGGTTTGGAATCTACCTGCAGCTGTAAACACAAATTACCAGTCTCAACTTAGGAATAAGGAAACAATGGGAATTGGAGATATTGGAAATATTTTAGGATCTAAATATGAATTGTGCTGTTGTCATAGATGTTTTGTCATTAGCCACTTTTGATTTATGTCTCATTCAAGAGATTTTCAGAGAATTACTACCACCATGCATTAGTTGGAAGTGTGATAATGATCACCTAACAAGGTTTGATATTTTTTCTTTCAGAAATTTAGATCCAAAGGGAAGTTACCCAACAAAAGAGTGGTTGGAAAAAGTTATAATAGTTGGAGTGATGCAGGCTCCCAAAACAGTTGTTCTTCAATCAGGTAGGTACACTGCAGTTCTTGACTTTCCCCACTCCGGAATACTTTGTAGCTCAGCTACCTCAGGCCTGTTGTAGGAGGTGGCTAGATGGAGATTCTCAGCCAGTAGCTTACTGCTACCTCAGGCCTGTTGTAGGAGGTGGCTAGATGGGGGTTCTCAGCCAGTAGCTTACTGCTACCTCAGGCCTGTTGTAGGAGGTGGCTAGATGGGGGTTCTCAGACAGTAGGTTACTGCTACCTCAGGCCTGTTGTAGGAGGTGGCTAGATGGGGGTTCTCAGACAGTAGGTTACTGCTACCTCTGGCCTGTTGTAGGAGGTGGCTAGATGGGGGTTCTCAGCCAGTAGCTTACTGCTCCCTTAGGCCTGTTGTAGGAGGTGGCTAGATGGGGTTCTCAGACAGTAGCTTACTGCTACCTCAGGCCTGTTGTAGGAGGTGGCTAGATGGGGATTCTCAGCCAGTAGCTTACTGCTACCTCAGGCCTGTTGTAGGAGGTGGCTAGATGGAGATTCTCAGACAGTAGCTTACTGCTACCTCAGGCCTGTTGTAGGAGGTGGCTAGATGAGGGTTCTCAGACAGTAGCTTACTGCTACCTCAGGCCTGTTGTAGGAGGTGGCTAGATGGGGGTTCTCAGACAGTAGGTTACAGCACAGCTGTATCACATCTGAGTTATCCAAGAAATTGCCAGTGAAAGCATTAGAAGACTTCCTCCACATATACAACAAGTAACCTACTGTTCAGCTGCGTTAAGTGCATTCCTTACGGCACTGAAGGACTTGTCAGCACCAGCATGTAAACATGACGCTAATGGTGTTCATTGGAATTTCAGGTATCCTCAGTGCCTGATATATCTCTTACGTATACATTTTCTGTTTGCAGGTGGAAGTACCAAGAATCTAGGCTTCAACTTTGATTCAGCCAAACATGTCCTTTCAATTCGCAAGCCAGGAGTTAATATAGCACAAGATTTCATGATCTCTGTCAATTAATACATAACTTTCATTTAGTTGATTCAATGAAACCTTTTGATAATTTTCATGTTAATTGATTTTCTAATCATGAACCCAGCAATGAAAGATTTGTTCCTCCTATTTTATGTACTTTTATGAAAATTCCTCCTCACCTATTCTAGTGTTCTATGAATGATTAAGTAGTGCTATTTAAAAGAAATAAGTGCTTTACTTTTAACTTTATGAAGAATACAAAGATTTATTTTGAATTAATATTGCACTACATATTGGTATCCAATTTACAACACTGGAAATCCGTTGGTGATGAAAGCGCAGTGAAATCAGTCTGATATTACCCGTCTGCATGATATAGTGGTTACTTGGCCTCCTGCGGTGTCTCATTGAAGTACTGGCACGACTTAGCATTGTAGAAGGCACTTTTTGAAACCTAGTCTTCTGCATAGGGATATTTAAAAGTATAAAAATTACAGACAGTTCATTTGGTTCATGGGCCTTTGTTATGAAATATATTGAAATTGTCTCCCTTTCTCCTGCCCAGTATCAGAAAAACAACTTTTTCCCAATTTGTGTTGTTAGTGGCTGGGTGCCTTTGATGTCAGACATTGAATGTATGGTAATTATTGCCTGTGCTTGTGGTGCATTGATTGTGCCTGTATATAAAGCCATTGTCTTTTGTTAGTACATTTCTGTGAGCAAGGTTAAAGCAGTGTGTTAAGCTCAACTGACCCTAGCCTCTTTGGTTTAGATGTCCTCACATTGTGTTCATCCATGTATGTTTGCGTAGAAGATTCATTTCATCCAAGTCTCATGCTGACTGACCAATAGTGCTATGTTTTAAAGGCTTATTTATTGAAAATGATGTTAAGAAATGTTGAAAATGTTTGTTCCCATCAGTTGGTTCCATGGAGACTGAAACTTACAGAAATTGTGCTGTGGGGAGTAATCATGGACAAAATCCCATGTTTATTTACAAAAAGTTGGAGGTTGTTTCTTGTATGCATGTATGAAAGATGAGACAATGTGGTGAATGTTTTGAGGAAAAGAAAAAGAAATAAACATTTTCATGAATATGTCTTTGAAGATCCTTGAAGTTATTCTGATGTGAAATTATTGTAATTACTATGACGCTAGCCCGGTGAGAAGAATTATGCTGGATGGGAAGTAGGGTAAACAACTCAATAATTCCCAAAGGAGAATACTATATTTATGGCTGGGATTAATTACAAATAGACACCAAACAGGAAATATATTTTAACCAAATTTATTCAGAATATATTTTGTATGAGCTACCACTACTGCAAACTGATGAACGTGGTTCAGTAAACTTGCAAGACATACAGTTCTGTAGACACCTGTTGAGTAGTATAAGAAAGGAGTTTGTAAAATGTCCGTTCTTTTACCACTGAGCCAGTATTTCATACAGTGTTGTTTGCCATGTACATATTGGGCAAAGCTGAGAAGACTCCCTACACTATAGTCTGGAAGGTAATTTAAGGTACCGACGTTTACTACAATATCTGAAAAACTATCGGACCTACTCCAGTCAAAGTTGGTATGAGATTATTAAACAGTCATACATAACTGGATATTACATTTAAAGACAATCGGTGCATGAATAAAAAATCTGTCTATTTAGCTATCACTATATTTCATCAACAACCAGACCTGTTCGTCACGGGTGGAACAAGCATTCATTGAAACAGCCATCTGCATAATGCTACCCCTGCGACACAGTTGAACCAATCAACTCAACTCGAAAGGGAGCACGGGAATCACGCACGCACGAATACGGTGTTAGCGTTGGGCGTCTCAACCTTCACCCTGTCACCCTCGTTCCCCCCGTGACGAACAGGTCTGGTTGTTGATGGAATATAATGATAGCTAAATAGACAGATTTTTTATTCATGCACCGTCTTGCATTGTCTTTAAATGTAATATCCAGTTATGTATGACTGTTTAATAATCTCATACCAACTTTGACTGGAGTAGGTCCGATAGTTTTTCAGATATTGTAGTAAACGTCGGTACCTTAAATTACCTTCCAGACTATACATGAGACCATTTCGTGTTTTACCTGATGAATATGTAATGTATGGCATTGCCAGACAATCTCTCCTCCTTCCCTGGTGTTTTCAGAAGACCAGATGATGTGACAGTTAATCTAGCAGGACTGCAACACGGTTTACTTTATCATCAATCAACAATATTATTATCATTATCATTTTTAAGAACTTTAGAGAACTACTTAAGAGGAAATTGTGACATAACATGACTGTTGTACAGATTTCAGTAAAACACTTGATTTCACTGTCATTTTGTCTTATTTATTTATTTGATTGCCTTGAGGATTGGGTGGTTTACCCCAGTGACAGGAGGTGGAGGCGCTGAATGTGGATTGCTTCAAACATGGGTCTACAGATCCATTTGAGACATCCAATTTATTTATTTTTTATGTTTCTTGTCTCTGTTTGAGATACTGTTTGACACCCAGTGGCCTTGCTGATCTAGTTGTTCACCCTGGGGCCTTGCTGATCTAGTTGTTCCCCCAGTGGCCTTGCTGATCTAGTTCACCCTCTGGCCTTGCTGATCTAGCTGTTCACCCAGTGGCCTTGCTGATCTAGCTGTTCACCCAGTGGCCTTGCTGATCTCGTGAGTCACCCTCTGGCCTTGCTGATCTAGCTGTTCACCCAGTGGCCTTGCTGATCTAGTGAGTCACCCTGTGGCCTTGCTGATCTAGTGAGTCACCCTGTGGCCTTGCTGATCTAGTGAGTCACCCAGTGGCCTTGCTGATCTAGTGAGTCACCCAGTGGCCTTGCTGATCTAGTGAGTCACCCAGTGGCCTTGCTGATCTAGTGGGTCACCCTGTGGCCTTGCTGATCTAGTGAGTCACCCTGTGGCCTTGCTGATCTAGTGAGTCACCCAGTGGCCTTGCTGATCTAACTGTTCACCCTGGGGCCTTGTTGATCTAGTGAGTCACCCAGTGGCCTTGCTCATCTAGCTCTTCACCCTGGGGCCTTGCTCATCTAGCTGTTCACCCTGGGGCCTTGTTGATCTAATGAGTCACCCAGTGGCCTTGCTGATTTAGTGAGTCACCCTGTGGCCTTGCTGATCTAGTGAGTCACTCTCTGGCCTTGCTGATCTAGCTGTTCACCCAGTGGCCTTGCTGATTTAGTGAGTGACCCTGTGGCCTTGCTGATCTAGTGATTCACCCTCTGACCTTGCTGATCTAGTGAGTCACCCTGTGGCCTTGCTGATCTAGTGGGTCACCCTTGGGCCTTGTTGATCTAGTGAGTCACCCAGTGGCCTTGCTGATCTAGTTTTTCACCCTGTGGCCTTGCTGATCTAGCTGTTCACCCTGTGGCCTTGCTGATCTAGCTGTTCACCCTGGGGCCTTGTTGATCTAATGAGTCACCCAGTGGCCTTACTGATCTAGTGAGTCACCCTGTGGCCTTGCTGATCTAGTGAGTCACCCTGTGGGCTTGCTGATCTAGCTGTTAACCCAGTGGCCTTGCTGATCTAGTGGGTCACCCTATGGCCTTGCTGATCTAGCTGTTCACCCAGTGGCCTTGCTGATCTAGTGAGTCGCCCTGTTGCCTTGCTGATCTAGTGAGTCACCCTGTGGCCTTGCTGATCTAGTGAGTCACCCTGTGGCCTTGTTGATCTAGTGAGTCACCCAGTGGCCTTGCTGATCTAGCTGTTCACCCTGTGGCCTTGCTGATCTAGCTGTTCACCCAGTGGCCTTGCTGATCTAGTGAGTCACCCAGTGGCCTTGCTGATTTAGCTGTTCACCCTGTGGCCTTGTTGATCTAGTTAGTCACCCAGTGGCCTTGCTGATCTATCTGTTCACCCTGTGGCCTTGCTGATCTAGCTGTTCACCCAGTGGCCTTGCTGATCTAGTGAGTCACCCAGTGGCCTTGCTGATTTAGTGAGTCACCCTCCGGCCTTGTTGATCTAATGAGTCACCCAGTGGCCTTACTGATCTAGTGAATCACCCTGTGGCCTTGCTGAACTAGTGAGTCACCCTGTGGGTTTGCTGATCTAGCTGTTCACCCTGTGGCCTTGCTGATTTAGTTGTTCACCCTGTGGCCTTGCTGATCTAGTGAGTGACCCAGTGGCCTTGCTGATCTAGATGTTCACCATGTGGCCTTGCTGATCTAGTTCACCCTGTGGCCTTGCTGATCTAGTTGTCCACCCTGTGGCCTTGCTGATCTAGTGCGTCACCCTGTGGCCTTGCTGATCTAGTGAGTGACCCAGTGGCCTTGCTGATCTAGATGTTCACCATGTGGCCTTGCTGATCTAGTTCACCCTGTGGCCTTGCTGATCTAGTTGTCCACCCTGTGGCCTTGCTGATCTAGTGCGTCACCCTGTGGCCTTGCTGATCTAGTGAGTCACCCAGTGGACTTGCTAAACTAGCTGTTTACCCTGTGGGCCTTGCTGATCTAGTGGGTCACCCTGTGGGCCTTGCTGATCTAGCTGTTCACCCTGTGGCCTTGCTGATCAGCAAGGCCACTGGGTGACTCACTAGATCTAGCTGTTCACCCTGTGGCCTTGCTGATCTAGGGAGTCACCCTGTGGCCTTGCTGATCTAGTTGTCCACCCAGTGGCCTTGCTGATCTAGTTGTTCCCCCAGTTGCCTTGCTGATCTAGTGGTTCAGCCTGTGGCCTTGCTGATCTGGTGGTTCACCCTGTGGCCTTGCTGATCTAGTGAGTCACCCAGTTGCCTTGCTGATCTAGTGGTTCAGCCTGTGGCCTTGCTGATCTGGTGGTTCACCCTGTGGCCTTGCTGATTTAGTGAGTCACCCAGTGGCCTTGCTGATCTAGTGGTTCAGCCTGTGGCCTTGCTGATCTGGTAGTTCACCCTGTGGCCTTGCTGATCTGGTGGTTCAGCCTGTGGCCTTGCTGATCTAGTTGTCAACCCTGTGGCCTTGCTGATCTAGTTGTTCCCCCGGTGGCCTTGCTGATCTGGTGGTTCACCCTGTGGCCTTGCTGATCTGGTGGTTCAGCCTGTGGGCCTTGCTGATCTGGTGGTTCACCCTGTGGCCTTGCTGACCTTTTTGGCCACCCTGCAGTGAGCAGTTCAGCACTACTGCCACTCCTTACAACGCCACTTCCTCTACTATCTGATTAATAGTCACTGGCTTGAGTTTCCACTCAACAAAATATTTCTTTTAAAATCATCTTCTCTGAGCATATTTTCTCTATATGTTAAGACAAATAACGTGGTTTTAACGAGACTGTAAACTTCACACGGACATGACATGAAATAATTTCTTTTCTTAAACCATTGAAATGATAAAACAAATGGAGACTTATATTCTCACATTTTATTCTTGTGTACTTATAAATTCATATACAAATACACTTGCATAGAGATTTACTTCCTTCCAGCCCATATGATGTCGCAAGCACTGGCAGGTGGGTGGGTGGGCAACATATTAATGTGTAGCAAACAAGTGGCAAATAAAACTTAATATAACAATCATTATTCTTTTCAAATAAACTGAACAATGGGCGGCCATCCTGTCTAAAAATGCAAAGTTTAAATAAAGGACAAATTGTCAAATGTAACGAGTAAAGAGTAAATGGTAAAATAAAGATTAATTGTTAACATGTGTATTATGAACTCAAAATACAAAACGATACCAATGAACAACTCGCAAACAAAAAACAAGGTGTACTAAAGAACGTTGGTGCACAAAAAGGACACTGAATTGCTGAAGGACTGTTGATAAAAAAGAACGGCAGATGGCAGTGCAATTTGTTAAACATTCCAAGTTTAATCAGCTTGTTACACCGTGTATATGATAAATGCATGCCAAAATGCTCAGTGTATTAAGAATATAACGAAAGTGTTACATGATGCCAAGTTATATTTCTGACACACATTTTCCTAAGATGGGAAAAGTGAATGTTGTGCAAGAATGCGGCACTTGGTCAACCTCAGACTATCACAACAATGATATAACTGACACATGTAAAATGTTTAATTTTCTGTCATGGTGTAAATGTAACTGCAATTATTGACCCGATTTGAAAGAGTAGATGTTAAGTGTTAAATGAGTGTTGATTGAAGGTTGTGTACTAAAATACATGTACTAATTAGGCAGATTACAAGAGTATACTTTTTATCAAAATGTGCCTCTTTTCCAGTTACAATGACTGAACGCTCGATACAAAAAAGTAACATGTATAGATATTGTGGGACACAATGAGTGCAAAAGGAATGATGTAATACATTGAGCACTTTAACTGCATTATCATACACAGCTGTATCATTGGTATCGCTTTGTATTTTGAGTTCATTATTCGTATGTTGATTATGACCTTTATTTGTAACATTCATTCTTTATTCGGAACATTTGACTGTTATTGCATATGTTTGTCCTGTATTTCAACTTTGTATTTTTTATCAAATGGCCAACCATACTGAACACCACCACGCCAATAGACAACATGAACAGTATGACAAGCACAACATGGTTGACAGCAGACTGCTAATTATATGTGGCATAAAAGCAGTCTACAATAACTCAAACTTGCAGAAACACTTTACCATTTCTTCTCCATTTTAGAAGTTTTCATGCAGTCAACATTTGCAAACATTTTGTAAAACTATGATCAAAGATTCTCAATTTTATTTTTGTATGTCCTCTTTGGGCTATTACAGGAGCTGCACTGATGGCCATTCCTCGTGAATCCTTCAAGCCAAGTCTTGAGATGTCCCTTATCCCAGTTAACTACACATTAGCACAACCATCACATACTTATCATTTTCCATCAAATATGGAGATTCAATTCCTGATGGAAAAACCACTATGTTAAGTTGATATATACAAATAACTATAAGCACCATATTTGCAGATGATAGCAATATACAAGCATCTCTGTGTGATACTTATATTAACCAGGAGATAACGTGTGGCTACATGTGTCGGGTGAGTACAATATATAACACTCCTTCCTTCACTAATGTACTGAAATCAGTGAAAGAACATTAGCAAACAGAAACTTATCATAAAAAGCATTGTGTTACTGATGTGACAAACCAATCATAAAAACTTGGTTTTATGATCCAATAAATATGCAATGAGTTCACCAAGGAGGAACTACTTCTAAGCTCCATACATCAATGCAATGTCTGCCTGCTCAATGAACTATTGCCTAACGTTCCCAATATGTTTAATTAGTGATTTCCAAATGTGTGGGTAATTCTGTAGAAAAACAACTGCAAATCATTTGGCACTATATGATATATAGGACAGTTCACTCCAACATGTATTTATACATGGTTACTTAAGTTACATATTAAACATCAATTATTTTATGAATGACAACCCATGATAAGAGATTATTACCCTCATGTGTTTCCATATCAGCGCCGCGATTCGCTGTGCAGAGTTGCGTCCCTTGGACACGCCAGAAACCTATGATTGTGGGTTCGAATCCTGGTTCGCCCCAATTATGTTTCTAGGTTTGTCAGCACCATACCCGTGCTCGTGGGTTTCACCGAAGTGGTAAACGTCTGAGACCTGCATCACTTCGGGCTTTCCTCCCACATTAAGCTGACACGCCGTGATATAACTGGAATAATGTTAAAAGCAGCTTTAAACCCAACTCACTCACTCACTTCTATATATTTGTTGACTAGACATGCACAAACAGTGTTGTGACAGAGCATGAAGAACCTGTACACAGTTACAGATGTAAACAGCTGCAGACAGTCACAGATATGGACACAGCTGCAGACAGTCACAGATATGGACACAGCTGCAGACAGTCACAGATATGGACACAGCTGTAGACAGTCACAGATATGGACACAGCTGAAGAACCAGTAGACATAAGGAATCGGAACTGAAAGCATGCAGCAAGCAGTGAATTGCAAACACGAATCCTGATGATAACAATTTAACACAGCAACTTGGAACAAATATAAATGGAATACACCTTAAGGTTTGATGGAGTTGAATCATCAATTGTAATAATAATAATAATAGGTGTGCGTGCGTGCGTGCGTGCGTGCGTGCGTGCGTGCGTGCGTGCGTGCGTGCGTTAGCAAAAGCCATGTACTGCTAGAATATATTAGTTTATCAAATGTGTCCATCACACGAGATATGAAACCACTGTTTTGAAGACTAGTGTGCTACAATGAGTCAATTGCATCTTCATAATTCATAAACTTTCCAGAAAGAATTACATACAGCTCAACATCAGTCCAAACCACTGGTATCAAATTGGTCAGCTGATGACTTAATCTCCAACATAACTAAGGCATGAACATCGGTAATATTTCTCTGTGGGAATATATCCCTGAACATAATTTCCCAATAATGGTGTCTGTTTGTGATAATACCTACTTTTGGACTCAGTAATCTATGTAGTGCCTAATCAATGGAAACTTGGTAATATTGTCCAAATATTAGACCACTGCTTCCGATATATAAAACATATCGTTTAACATTTCAATTTCAAAATTCAATATTAGGAAAAGTTATTACTTCACACTACAATATTGAAAGTATTCACACTGACATGTATTCAAACTGACATGCATGCGCAGTCATTCCTTGTCACTCTGGAACTTGTTAATGAGTGACCTCACCCATCCTTTCATGATGACAAGGTTCTCAATGTCTGTGCTCAATTGGTCGAGCCTGCCTAGTGAGCGTGCTGACCTGAGACCACAAAGTTCCGGTGAGCTCTCTCTGCCGTGTTCTGATTCAGCCCGCACATGATGGTGCATGAATTGATTGCCACCATAGGAGTGACTGCCACTGCCACCAACCACAGCAAAGTGTGGCCCTGAGATGCCAGATGAGCAGCTGGAGCTGATGGATGTGTTCGAGCTGCTGTTGATGGAGCCGATGTTGCTGCTGGAACTAGGGTGCCAGCTCTTGGACTGGCCAGATCGTGAATCCGTAACCAGGGACTGCTGAATATCTTTCACAGATTTGGGTTGCACCAATTCCCTTTCTTCACTGGTGTTTCTACTGCTGTGTCTGGAATATTGCGATGCCTGTTGTAGAGTCTGGAGTCGCTGACGAATCACTGAGCCTGGTCCCCTACGCTTGACCTCAACAGTATGTGGAGTCTTTGGTTTATTCCTTTCCTCCAAGATCTGAACAAAGTCTTTGATTGACTGTCTTGGTTTCTTTGGGGTCTCCTTCACAACCTTCTGTTTAGGATCAATATTGACGTCACAAAACACTGCCGAATCCTGAAAAACTTCCGAGTCAAAAGCTATAGACAAACGACGTTCATAAAAACTATCAACAGAATCAGCAGACGATTCTGACTGAGTACGCCCCCTAGACACCGTTGACTCTTTCTGTCTAGTGTCCAAGGTAGGAGTCTCATCTTTCTCCTGTTCAGTTTCTTCTACATCCATTTGCTTGGCAGGAGGTGGGGTCATGTTATTGACAGCGGCAGTGGTCTCCATGGAATTACTATCAGTCTCGTCACTTTGCATAGAAAAGCCTGAGTCTGACTGCTGAATTTCCATCTTGTTTAGTAAAGGACTATGATTTTCAGCAGCCGGGGGCAAAATTGGTAATGACAACCGAGCCTGAGGTTCAGGAGTAGTCTCCTTGCTGGAAAGTTCATAGGAAGAAAGAGAATCACTGTCCCTGAGAACACAGGCACTGTGAGGTCTTAGTTTATCAGTTATCAAGGCCTCTACATTAGGTGGAAGAGAATTTGCCATCCTGGACCCAATAGAGTCTCCACCAAGTCCTCTCTGCCTCAGGAATATCCTCAGTTCCTCATCTTCCTCCAGAAGATGGTGCTGCCTCTTCAGCCTCTCTGTTCCTCTCTTTCGTGCATGTGGCGAGTCCAGGGTCTCACAAGAAGAGTTTTTACTCTTTGCATCATCCATCTTCTCATCATCTGACATGAGCAAAGATGATGGACGGACATCTGACACACTTGACAATGTCGAGTGGCCATCGCTGTCTTCCATACGTTTTGAAATTTTTGATGTCCAGCTGTGAATCTTGTGTTTCAGAGTATCCATGATCCCTTCACTGGAGCTGCTGGAATGGCTTTCGTAAGATGATGTAGAAATATTTGAATGTCTGTTCCCTTTCTCAAACTCATTGTAATGGAAAACAGGTAGATTGGTTGGAAACTTACATGATGATGAAGAATTATTGTCCCTGGACTTTCTCATATAATCCTCCATCTCAGCTACCATTCTCTCACTATCTGTGTATCCCTCACAGTCGAAAGATGATGGCCTGTTATTGGCAGCTTGAGCAATGGTCTTTGTTTTGGTCAAGGGTGTGGAATTGGATCTGTTGAGGTTATGACGTGAGAGATGGTCATGATGGGGAAACTTTGGAGACGTTGATGACACAATGATTGAGGGAACGCTTGAGGCAACCGTAACCTTGGGGATATCTGGAACAGTGTCATAGGTTGAGACTGGTCTGGATGCCAGGTTGCAGGGAGAGTCATTTGTGTTCTGCTTCATCGGGTTTTGTGAGTTATGTTCCTGCTTCATCACTACAGGGCTTTTTGGCGGTGTCATAGTCCCTCTCGGTGGGGTACAATATTTGGAAAAATACTTCTGATTCTCAGTATCATTTAAAGAATTTCGGTTCACATATACCCTCCAGTCCATATTTTCGCGGCTACCACTTTTAGGATCACTAGGTTCAGAAGTTTTCTTCTGTTTATTCACCTGAGGTTTGACCGAGACATTTGACACACTGACAGATCCAGAGAGCTTCTTAACTGCTGGGTTCTTCACCCATGGATCTTCTGATAAGTGTGACACATCGGTCATTGATCCCTTAGTCAGCTTCTCTGTGCTGCCCCAGTTTGTGAGCTTGGCGTTGATTCCCTTCATGGAAGAAGCATCACAGTCCACCGAAAGGTGCTTCACAGTATAAACTGGGTGACGCAATGCTTTTATTGTCAGGTTTTCACGGGACCTTTTGGCAAAAGTGTCATGGAAAGCAGGAATGCTTTTACCCTGCTCTTTGTGACCATTTTTTGTCCACTGCTTTGTCTGAAGATTCACAAGACTTCCTTGTTTGTTCTTTGTCCAGGAGTTGGAATTCACTGTGCCACTTTCCTTGGGACTGTTTCTTGAATCCTTGGATGGAGGTGTTATATTCAAAATAGGCATACTGGTGTACCTACTCTGCTTATTGGTTTTCTTGGGTTTATCTCCATCAGACAATTCATCCAAATCTGACCGACTATTAAACACAACATCATTATAGTCTTTCAAACCATCTTGTGTAAGATCTGGATCATCCACATCACTCTCTGAATCAGAATCAATGCTGGGTATAACATCACCAAGATCTAGTGAGTTGATTGGTCTCATTCTGGTTGCAATACGGAAACTCTTGGCTCGCCGGACATTGTCACTGGAAGTCTCTTTGGGAGAAGTGTTTTTCTGGCCAGCCAACGTGTCCACAGACCTGCTGAAGCCCACAGATGTGTCTTCAATGACTGCAGACTGAGAGGAGATATCACTCTGAGTTGTGGCTCTGGAGACTGAGGCGCCTTCACTGGATGTGTCAGTCACACTTTGTTTGCTCTGGAAGAAAAAATACACTGATAGCAGAAGCACTGATAAGTATTCAGAATATTCTTATGTTACTGAAATTACATTCTTCTAAAAACTTCTCAAGCTTAATTAATAAAAATGGAAACTGCATCATATAGTATAATCGAATGTAGTTCTAAACATACTACATGAACAAATCTGACTACCTTTTTGTGGTCCGGGGTTGTCTCCCTTGCTACACTGGTCTCCAGTGAAGAATGTGTCTGCCTTCTCTCCAGGAGTGGCGACTGTAACAAATCAACACATTGCAGATGTTAAATACTGCAACGCCATTTTAATGTTAATTTGAATCTTCCATTTGACATAATTAATCGCTAAGGATGTCATGATATGTCTACCTAAAACTACAAAACATTATTTCACTATTTGAGTCTTCATGAGATACATATAGTAATACTTAATATGTGCTGTTTGCATGATCTTCATGTTCCTTGGGGACCAGCTGACAGGAGGTTCTTTTAATGAACAAGTTTGTGTTTACCTTCCATAATTATTTACTTGGAAGTAAATTGTAATAGCATTACACCATCAGATTTAGCAATCACATTCACGATATACGGTAAAGTAGAGCTAGCCCAAGTAGTCTTGGTCAACGTTACTTTTAGTAACATAAAAAAATAAATTAAAAAGCGGGAACTAATACATGGGTATGATATTGTCCAATGTCAATTCACGATGCTATACCAGGTAAAGATACAGAGTTGTGAGTCAGATCAAACGGAAGGATATGATACTTACTGTTCTAGGACTGATGTCTCCCTGAAAGAAGATAATCACACCATTAATTCATAGGAACTTTCAGTTTTAATCTAAGGAAACCTTTGCCATTGCTTAAGTATAATTTGATTATTTTTCGATATGTTTTTTTTTCCTCACATATTTCATGTTCAATATGATATTCCGAAAGAATGTGTTTGGAAGAACTGATGGACAAACTTTACTCTGTCAATGAAGCAATCTTAGGACTAGGTAGTTTGTTTAATAATGTTCTCATAGAGTGAAGAAACTGTTCTGGAAACTGCAGACTGTAAAGTGTACATATATAAGTACTAAAATATATACTTACTTTCCTGTTTCCAGCTGTAGAAAGAACAGAAAGGGAAACAAATGAAACATTTATATTTTTTTTAACTCTTAACATAAGGAACTACAAGTAGGAAAGACTGTTGGCAACAATGTGTGACCTCCAACATAACACAGTGATGGCTGTGTTTGTTACATAAGTTACAAGTAGGAAAGATTGTTGGCAACAATGTGTGACCTCCAACATAACACAGTGATGGCTGTGTTTGTTACATAAGTTACAAGTAGGAAAGATTGTTGGCAACAAAGTGTGACCTCTAACATAACATAGCGATGGCCGTGTTTGTTACATAAGTTCCAAGTACAAAAGACTGTTGGCAACAATGTGTGACCTCCAACATAACATAGCGATGGCCGTGTTTGTTACATAAGTTACAAGAAGAAACGACTAGGCAACAAAGTGTGACCTCCAACATAACATAGCGATGGCCGTGTTTGTTACATAAGTTACAAGTAGAAAAGATTGTTGGCAACAATGTATGACCTCCAACATAACATAGCGATGACTGTGTTTGTTACATAAGTTACAAGTAGGAAAGATTGTTGGCAACAAAGTGTGACCTCTAACATAACATAGCGATGGCTGTGTTTGTTACATAAGTTACAAGAAGAAACGACTAGGCAACAAAGTGTGACCTCCAACATAACATAGCGATGACCGTGTTTGTTACATAAGTTACAAGAAGAAACGACTAGGTAACAAAGTGTGTCCTCCAACATAACATAGCGATGGCCGTGTTTGTTACATAAGTTACAAGAAGAAAGGACTAGGCAACAAAGTGTGACCTCCAACATAACATAGCGATGGCTGTGTTTATTACATAAGTTACAAGAAGAAACGACTAGGCAACAAAGTGTGTCCTCCAACATAACATAGCGATGACCGTGTTTGTTACATAAGTTACAAGAAGAAACGACTAGGCAACAAAGTGTGACCTCCAACATAACATAGAGATGGCCGTGTTTGTTACATAAGTTACAAGAAGAAACGACTAGGCAACAAAGTGTGACCTCCAACATAACATAGTGATGGCCGTGTTTGTTACATAAGTTACAAGAAGAAACGACTAGGCAACAAAGTGTGACCTCCAACATAACATAGTGATGGCCGTGTTTGTTACATAAGTTACAAGAAGAAACGACTAGGCAACAAAGTGTGTCCTCCAACATAACATAGTGATTGCCGTGTTTGTTACATAAGTTACAAGAAGAAACGACTAGGTAACAAAGTGTGACCTCTAACATCAACTTACATGATCCTCTCTTTCCCTTCTGGGGCTTCAACAGATCTGAAATGAAAAGATCAATCTATAGATTCTAGTGACTCATGGCAAGGAAATAGAGGCTCATTCATTGTTTACTGAGTACCTCACTGACCGTGCACCAACATCTGCCCATAGAGGACAAGCAGCTCTATCAGACGCAGATACAGGATTTTGAAAAAGAGGTGCGCACTATCCAAGTTACAATGTAAACAAAAAAGAAATCAAGGGCCGAAATAAGCTGACAAAAGGGTCATGTCTGGTGACTTATGCTGGTCACATGCCTTATAATCAAGAGCTAGGAGTATGACAGAGCCATTTAGCTGTAAATGTAATATATCTACAATTCCCTTGCCATGTATTGAGAAGAAGTATAGGTGGGTTGCCTCCCCTTACCTGGTAGTCTTCCACCAGACTTCCGCCGCCCTCGCCGACGTTCCAGGTACTCAGGGGCCGTATGGTGACTCCGCCTTGGGTCGAGGTTCTCACTGTTCACATAGTCTGAAACATCACCATCAGTCATATAGCTACAAACCACAACATAACCATAGCCCAATTATACTTAGAGGATTGCTATACAGTAAACTATGATTATTACACACTCAAAGGGACCACTATTTTTTGTTTGTAATAAGCATATATACAGCATATATAGCAAATGTCCAGGACCAAAAATAAGTTTGTTTAATCCGTCTGTTCATTATAAACGTAGTTTACTGTATTTCTATTACTGATATTCAGTTATGTATGTTGTCACTATTAAGACAATTTGTCCAGTGACAAGTTGGTGTGTATACCAATATGAGGACATCCCAACCTAGGCAGCTCCCCTCACCATCATCATGGTTCCTGCCCAGCTCCATCACCAGGCTCTTCACCTTGTCCGGGATCTTCCCCTTGTAGGTCTCCAGAATGAGGCGCTTGATCTCCTGGCACCACCGCCGCTTCTGTTCCATGTTCCGCGCCTGCACAGGGAACAAGTCAGCATAAGGTCATACCTTTCACCATCTACATTTAGGTATCCTTAAATGACCAACATTCAAACAGTTTTGACTGACTGGTGTGTGGACCTACCTGCAGGGTGAACTGGGCCCGGGGGTTGTCGAAGGGTATGAGGTGGAAGCTGAGAGGTTCATTGGGGATCACTTCCACCAGCATCAGGTTGGCCAGCTGGGAACACACAGATCAGTATGTGTACAAAGGGACATTACAAGAATGTGTGAAATAGGTATGTCACAGACCCGAGCTTGAATGGGATGCACTGCATCCATTAAGAAAGAAGGGAACACACATAGCAATTTTCTCTGTCTGTAGATATTTGAGGACAATAACATTATGTGAGATGGGGCATTTGCTAGTGAGGTGGGAGGGGATGACAAGATACTAATTGATTTATTTAGGCTCAACTGTTGTGTTGGAAGGGTTACCTGTATGGATGCCTTGCAGCCCAGCATCCCACCCTCCTTCTTCTTGCTGATGAGGATCTCCCGCTCAAACAGGAAGACCTGGCGGGATGCCTTGGCACCATACACACGGAAAGGCCCCTGCAACACACCGCTCACTTGTAGACACACACTGTAGATCACTCCAACAGGGAGCAGCATTAAAGCAGCATCTACATTTACTCAGTGTTGAGTTTTGAGCTCTCTTGTGTACTTACCTCAAGGACGAGTTCCCCTAGTCGGATGAGGTCCTCACCCCCATACTCCTCCAGCTGGCTCTGTATCTCTTGGATGCGCACAGCATGCTCATGTTTCCGCTTCATCTCATTGATGTGGTGAGCCATTTCTGTCATGTGTTTGAATGCTTTGTTCAATGTCTCGTATCCTGTTTTGTCCTTGTCAAAAAACTTCAAAATGTTCTGAAACATAAATACCAGTGTAAGTACCTTTAACAAGTTAGAGCAGCAAAAGCCTGAAATATTAATTCCTAATGAAAGCCGAGGCATTGCCTTGAATTAACTTCAGGCTTTTACTGGAGAACATAGAAAAGGTGCAGGGGCCAAGTCAAACATGGTCCACCAAGAAAAACCATGATACAAACATCCTTAGATCAAGGCTGCTTCTACAACAGGCTGACTAATGGCCACAATAGGATTCCTCAATATGGTATATCGACTACCCATGCACCAAGTTCTACTTAAGTATCCTATGTGGAGCCCCACTATACAGAATACCCATGCACCAAGTTCTATTTAAGTATCCTCTGTAGAGCCCCACTATACAGACTACCCATGCACCAAGTTCTATTTAAGTATCCTACGTGGAGACCCACTATACAGACTACCAATATACACCAAGTTCTACTTAAGTATCCTATGTGGAGCCCCACTATACTGACTACCCATACACCAAGTTCTACTTAAGTATCCTATGTGGGGCCCAACTATACAGACTACCCATGCACCAAGTTCTACTTAAGTATCCTCTGTGGAGCCCCACTATACAGACTACCCATACTCCAAGTTCTACTTAAGTATCCTCTGTGGAGCCCAACTATACAGACTACCCATACACCAAGTTCTACTTAAGTATCCTCTGTGGAGCCCAACTATACAGAATACCCATACACCAAGTTCTACTGAAGTATCCTCTGTGGAGCCCAACTATACAGACTACCCATACAACAAGTTCTACTGAAGTATCCTCTGTGGAGCCCAACTATACAGACTACCCATACTCCAAGTTCTACTTAAGTATCCTCTGTGGAGCCCAACTATACAGACTACCCATACACCAAGTTCTACTTAAGTATCCTCTGTGGAGCCCAACTATACAGACTACCCATACAACAAGTTCTACTGAAGTATCCTCTGTGGAGCCCAACTATACAGACTACCCATACAACAAGTTCTACTGAAGTATCCTCTGTGGAGCCCAACTATACAGACTACCCATACAACAAGTTCTACTGATGTATCCTCTGTGGAGCCCAACTATACAGACTACCCATACACCAAGTTCTACTTAAGTATCCTATGTGGAGCCCAACTATACAGAATACCCATACACCAAGTTCTACTGAAGTATCCTACGTGGAGACCCACTGTACAGACTACCCATATACCAAGTTCTACTTAAGTATCCTATGTGGAGCGGCTCAACTGTACATAAATACCTTGCATCATCGATGTACCTCATTATCCCCACAATGCTACGATACGTAACCTCAGACAAGAAGCGAAAGCGTGTCGACAGTCAGTCGACCGATGCAGATCAGTCGAGCGGATCTGCCAAACCCTCAAAGTCTTGACGATCATTTTGTAAGTCGTGGCTAACGACTTTCACTTGGTTGACATACAATGAGGATTTGCAGATTTTATTGTTTTCAGTAGCTAGTCGTATATTGAATCTTGATTGATCGCCATTTTGCTTTCTCTGACGATCGATATCAAATTTTTTATGGTCAATAATTGAGTACAGATGGAAAAAGTATTCAAATAACTATTGCTATCAACGATATTTTAGTATTTGTGATTATGTTATCTGTCTTGTTTTTAAATAATCTTTAGTTTAAAAAAAAACTTTTCCCATGAGGTCACGTGATAACCAAATATGGGATAATAGTCTCGACCCAAATTTTACAACGCGTACACTTGAGCAGACTCATGAATATAACTCATGAATATTAATTGGACCGTTCACTACGTTAACAGACTGTTATTATAACAGAAACAAATGTATGTTTTCCATATATATATAAAATGATATTATTTGTTATTAATTGTCCGGTGAATTTAACAATTTAAACTGAAACAATTCATAATTCATCATATTATGGCGTGGCCTAATTGCAAATGTCCGATTGGGATTTAAAATTTTCCGGACCCCTTGTGGAGCCCAACTATACAGACTACCCATACACCAAGTTCTACTTAAGTATCCTACGTGGAGCCCCACTATACCCATACACCATGTTCTACTTAAGTATCCTACATGGAGCCCAACTATACAGACTACCCATACACCAAGTTCTACTTAAGTATGCTACATGGAGCCCCACTATACTGACTACCCATACACCAAGTTCTACTTAATTATTACCCCTGTGGTGAAGATACATGTGGTAAGATACTAAATCCGTACGTCACACGTGTGTCGTACAAGGTTGACCTCATTTTATTCGTTTTGATTGGATAACCGTGACCTCTGCCACACCGGGACTCCTTTTTTCATTCATAAACAAATTGCGAGACATAATTTACTTTCGCAACGACAGAACTGAAAGATCTCATGAAAATGACAGACATTTACAATGCCAACAATACCCATATTTGGGCATATATCAATATTCGTGCACCACCAGATTTGCAACCGGTTTCAATTTGGTCTGTTGATGAGCGAAAGTTGTTATGTATTTACATATTTAACGTGGGTAATAAATAAAATACCACACTCATTTCTTGTTGGATACCATTTTTACAAAACTCGCTATCGCTCAGTCAGATACCATAGAAAGTCCACTCGTTTCGTAAAAATGGTATCTAACAAGTTTTCTCTTTGTATCCTATTTGGAACCCATGCACTAAGTGCAATAACAGCTGCTTAAAGAGAAAAACATGGTTTTCCTAATATGGAAAATAAAAGATTGGATCTGAGCCTCATAAAAGAATCTAGTTGTCACTAGTGGGTGGGAACAAATTTCTTCCATCCACTGGCTTCTGAGAAATTGTTAACAGATGCAAATACCAAATGGTGACAGACAAGCAGAGCTACAATTACATGTCACAGAAAAACACAATGCAAATGTGATCTTGCACTTCAAACCCAAACACGATTAACTCTACCACCTCTGTTACCCATGTCGATCCATGGTACCCATCCTCTCGGCTACCCGCCACATTTCCCCATCCCATGCTATTGCCTGCCAACAGCAACCACCACACCCAACCCCAATCCCTCCCCACAAACCTCCAACCCCCAACATACCTGTAACAGCAGGTGATACTTGAGTATCCTCTGCACAGGGCGAAGTAAGTATGCCCCCAGTTGCAGTCCATGCCCCAGGACCACTTGACGCTGTTTGAACAACTCGGACATGTGTGGATCCATCATGTAGCGAGTCAGCACTTCCACGGCACTGTATAAAATGCAAGTCAAATATAGATAAGTACACGTATAATAGATACAAACTTTCAGTTAATTTCAGTGACACTTCATTGTGCTACTATTCCCATTGAATTCATGGAGGTTTATAAACATGGGATTACTCCACCATTGTAAAAGGTAAATACTCAATATACCAAACAGAATCGGGTGGAAAGGGATTGTGATTGGAAATATCACATACTGATATACACACAGTTATCGTAAAATCTGGTACCTTATTGTAGTGGAGTGTTTCTAATACCTACACAATATTTCTTTTTATTAATTCATCTCTTTAATGTATAATCTTTTCTCTAAGCGGTAATTTCTGATACCAGTAATTTAAATAACTTTCCTGTGACTGTACACAGAGGAGAGACGATTACTGCATCCCAGAACAAACAGAGGGATTGGCAGTCAGGTGAACAATGACACCATAAACATCTGCAAATACAGCAACTCAACACACTGCCTTGTCAAGAAATTATTACAAGACACCCATTGAGAAAAAGAAAACTGTTTATTTGTAAAGTTAACGCCTTTGAATGTCTTTCATCAACAATTCAGAGACTGTTACCATCGGAAGTGAAGGAGTTTCTCCATGAATCCTTCCTATTTGTCTGTTGTTTTCTAAAACTTGACACCGTATTCGCCATAATAAACACCTCAGATGCTTAGAAAATGCCAAAGGGGGATGTTTTATTAAAACCATACACAGCGAGTTAAAGGGCCAATATATCAAACATTCTGAAGCAATAGCCGATAACCCCGAGCTTGTCATATTCTGCAAGAAAAGTTTCAACTCCAATGACCACAACGAGGATGAAGGCTTATCATGTGACCAAACTTTTCTCTTGTTTGTAGCACATGGAGCATAAATAAGCAAATTGAAATATTTTTTCACGTTTTATTATATTTTCTCAATGAAATTAAACATTTCATCACATATGTTTATCTAAATGTGTAGACTTGTCAAAAATGAAACATGAAAAACATGTGCTATATCTTGAATGGACTGTAAGATGTGACCATGTGACAGAGGTACTATCTATAGGCTGGCCACAAGGAACTCTGGGTAGGAGAGTGTTTGGATTCATATGCCCAGCATTTATATTGTAATCAAGACTTTGATAAACACAGGCTTCTTATCAAATCAAGCTGGCGATTATATTTTCTAAATCATCAGTTTTTAATTTTTTAATCTAGTACATGTCCAAATATGTTTCGAAGCGTAGTCACCAGTTTGAAACTTGTGCCGTAATGCTCAATTAAGCTGCCTTCTGATTGGCTGTTGTTGACTTCTTGTTAGTCATTCCATTGGTCGGTCAAAGTAAGCGAAAGGTCGGTCTGACGTGACCTGTAATGGGATGTTCTCAGATCTTTGTTTAGTGGTAGCGAGAACTAAGATCTGATTTTAATGAGATTGGAAAAAAACAAAGCTTTCTTTCCAATTGCCTCTAATAAAAACATGACTGAAGCCAGTTATTCTGCGCAGTGCATGGGCTGTCAGCTTTGCTGTGCGGAGTCTATTGTCTTGGTTTGAGAATTGAATCAAGCATGAGATAAAGGTGTGACGTCACACCTGGAAATTATTTCATGCATGAGTTAAAAACACCCAGAAGCATGCATCAACATACTGGCCCTTTAAGTTGTCATCAGATATCAAGTACAAAAGAACAAACTAAGTTCAAACATCGATGAAACAAAATAGTTTCGATAATAGTTACTAATACTAATAAACAAAATTTTCATTGTGGGGGTGTTCATAAAGAATACTTACATATTGGCACACCATTTGGTCAGGAGGTGCCTACTGGTCAAGGGATGCTTATTGGTGCTTATTGGTCAGGGAGTGCTAATTGGAGCAGGGCACTTATTAGAACAGGGTGCTAATACGGCAAATACTGTACTCTTTGTGAAAACACTAACCTAATGTATAGTTCAACAATGTTCCTTTAAATTTTCTTCAATACATTGCAAACACGTAGAAATCTTAATCTCAAACTGTTATCAAATAGTAAGTCTGCAGTTTAATAGCTTTAGTTTGATGGGCCGTGGACATGCCAGGTGTGTTATGCCGACAAACACACACTGTCTTGCCTTTGTCCTTCTGAACCAGCTGGCAGTGAAGGGCAACACATGATAAAGCAAACACAATGAGACGTGGCAATTCTCTTGTGTAATCGCCATGGAGCAAAGATAATTTTGTGTTTTTGTGGGAAGGGTGTGGCTGCTCCAAGATGAGAAAGTGTATAATCATGTGAATAAGATTTGAGAGAAAGTGTGTGGGTGAGAAAGTGTGACATTGTTGTCAGTTGCCAGAGACAAATTTGTGAGTTTTCAGGAGGTACTTGTTCCAATGTTTAGTTTCATTAAGTCAATATTTCTCATCCTGACAAAGTCAATTTCCCACTTGCTGTTAGATGGCAACTACCTTGACACGGATGGTCTTATTCCAAGAGGGCATTTCTAGAGTGTACCTGATACTTGCAACAGCTCACTTTTATCCTCTACAAATGACAGCCTAGCATACTATTTAACAAAAAATCAGCAAGTACAACATATCATTAGTTTTTTCAAGAAAACAAATAAAACTTGTATGATAATCTAAAAATCTATGCTATTCAATAGTTTTGCTTGGTGTACATGTGTTTAATTTGAGTTTTTCACAGGAAGTGACATTTTATGTAATAATCATATGAATATGTTTGTATTAGGGTGAGGAGCCTGGGAACCCACCTAGGATAGTTGGTGCAGTAGTCAGTGTAGATGACAAAGCCCTCGTTGTTCTTGACAAAGCACTCGGCCACCTGGACGGGGTTCCCATCACACTTCTCCACCTCCCACAGAAACAACCTGCAACCAACACATGACACGTAACTCAGACACCACATCACGCCTTGTGTAATACATTGCTACACTTTCACTTTCCTTCATATCGAGGCAAATGTTACACCCAAAAAACATATGTATCCTACACAACATTTCTCTTATTCATAACGTGTCAATATGTTAAACATTTGCAATCTGCTGCTCCTACATGTAAACCATAGAATTAAAATATTGACAATTGACATCCTCACATATATACTTTCATCATCATGTGACACATATATTTCAGCGTTGCTGGGGCAGTTGCAACAGGGTGCCTGGTACAGCAGCTGTTGGTCTGTACATGCTTTGTGGCTTATAACCTCATATGATGCTCTTTCACTTTGATGTTTATCAGGCTGTGGAACATCTTTCAGCAGGCAAGATAAACAAATGAGTAAACCACCATTCCTGCAGAAACTTAACACCATGTATGGATTTCCCAGTACCTATACTTCTGTGTTACTATACATAAATGTAGCCTCCTGCCCTGTATTTTCTGGACACACTCACCCATTCCTGTCAGCACTCCCCCACCCCATCCCTGTGTCAGCACTCCCCCACCCCATCCCTGTGTCAGTACTCCCCCCACCCCATCCCTGTGTCAGCACTCCCCCACCCCATCCCTGTGTCAGCACCCCCCCACCCCATCCCTGTGTCAGCACTCCCCAACCCCATCCCTGTGTCAGCACTCCCCCACCCCATCCCTGTGTCAGCACTCCCCCCACCCGATCCCTGTGTCAGTACTCCCCCACCCCATCCCTGTGTCAGTACACCCCCACCCCATCCCTGTGTCAGCACTCCCCCCACCCGATCCCTGTGTCAGTACTCCCCCACCCCATCCCTGTGTCAGTACACCCCCACCCCATCCCTGTGTCAGCACTCCCCCCACCCGATCCCTGTGTCAGTATTCCCCCCACCCCATCCCTGTGTCAGTACACCCCCACCCCATCCCTGTTTCAGTACACCCCCCACCCCATCCCTGTGTCAGTATTCCCCCCCACCCCATCCCTGTGTCAGTACTCCCCCCACCCCATCCCTGTGTCAGTATTCCCCCCACCCCATCCCTGTGTCAGCACTCCCCCACCCCATCCCTGTGTCAGTACTCCCCCACCCCATCCCTGTGTCAGTATTCCCCCCACCCCATCCCTGTGTCAGTACTCCCCCACCCCATCCCTGTGTCAGTATTCCCCCACCCCATCCCTGTGTCAGTATTCCCCCCACCCCATCCCTGTGTCAGTATTCCCCCCACCCCATCCCTGTGTCAGTATTCCCCCACCCCATCCCTGTGTCAGTATTCCCCCACCCCATCCCTGTGTCAGTATTCCCCCCCACCCCATCCCTGTGTCAGTATTCCCCCACCCTATCCCTGTGTCAGTATTCCCCCCACCTCATCCCTGCGTCAGTATTCCTATCACCCCATCCCTGCGTCAGTATTCCCCCACGCCATCCCTGTGTCAGTATTCCCCCAACCCATCCCTGTGTCAGTATTCCTCCCACCCCATCCCTGTGTCAGCACTCCCCCTACCCGATCCCTGTGTCAGTATTCCCCCCCACCCCATCCCTGTGTCAGTACTCCCCCCACCCCATCCCTGTCAGTATTCCCCCTACCCCATCCCTATATCAGTATTCCCCCCCACCCCATCCCTGTGTCAGTATTCCTCGCACCCCATCCCTGTCAGCACTCCCCCACCCCATCCCTGTGTCAGTATTCCCCCCACCCCATCCCTGTGTCAGCACTCCCCCCACCCCATTCCTGTGTCAGCACTCCCCCCACCCCATCCCTGTGTCAGTATTCCCCCCACCCCATCCCTGTGTCAGTATTCCCCCTACCCCATCCCTGTGTCAGCACTCCCCCACCCCATCCCTGTGTCAGTATTCCCCCACCCCATCCCTGTGTCAGTATTCCCCCACCCCATCCCTGTGTCAGTATTCCCCCACCCCATCCCTGTGTCAGTATTCCCCCTACCCCATCCCTGTGTCAGCACTCCCCCACCCCATCCCTGTGTCAGCACTCCCCCCACCCGATCCCTGTGTCAGTATTCCCCCCAACCCCATCCCTGTGTCAGTACTCCCCCCACCCCATCCCTGTCAGTATTCCCCCTACCCCATCCCTATATCAGTATTCCCCCCCACCCCATCCCTGTGTCAGTATTCCCCCATCCCATCCCTGTGTCAGTATTCCCCCTACCCCATCCCTATATCAGTATTCCCCCCACCCCATCCCTGTGTCAGCACTCCCCCACCCCATCCCTGTGTCAGCACTCCCCCCACCCCATTCATGTGTCAGCACTCCCCCCACCCCATCCCTGTGTCAGTATTCCCCCCACCCCATCCCTGTGTCAGTATTCCCCCCACCCCATCCCTGTGTCAGTATTCCCCCTACCCCATCCCTGTGTCAGCACTCCCCCACCCCATCCCTGTGTCAGTATTCCCCCACCCAATCCCTGTGTCAGCACTCCCCCCACCCCATTCATGTGTCAGCACTCCCCCCACCCCATCCCTGTGTCAGTATTCCCCCCACCCCATCCCTGTGTCAGTATTCCCCCACCCCATCCCTGTGTCAGTATTCCTCCCACCCCATCCCTGTGTCAGCACTCCCCCCACCCCATCCCTGTGTCAGTATTCCCCCCCACCCCATCCCTGTGTCAGTATTCCTCCCACCCCATCCCTGTGTCAGTATTCCCCCCCCACCCCATCCCTGTGTCAGTATTCCCCCCACCCCATCCCTGTGTCAGTATTCCCCCCACCCCATCCCTGTGTCAGTATTCCCCCCACCCCATCCCTGTGTCAGTATTCCCCCACCCCATCCCTGTGTCAGTATTCCTCCCACCCCATCCCTGTGTCAGTATTCCCCCCCCCACCCCATCCCTGTGTCAGTATTCCCCCCACCCCATCCCTGTGTCAGTATTCCCCCCACCCCATCCCTGTGTCAGTATTCCTCCCACCCCATCCCTGTGTCAGCACTCCCCCTACCCGATCCCTGTGTCAGTATTCCCCCCACCCCATCCCTGTGTCAGTATTCCTCCCACCCCATCCCTGTGTCAGCACTCCCCCTACCCGATCCCTGTGTCAGTATTCCCCCCACGCCATCCCTGTTTCAGTATTCCCCCACCCCATCCCTGTGTCAGTATTCCTCCCACCCCATCCATGTGTCAGTATTCCCCCACCCCATCCCTGTGTCAGCACTCCCCCCACCCCATCCCTGTGTCAGTATTCCCCCCCACCCCATCCCTGTGTCAGCACTAACTCCACCCCATCCCTTCTGATATATTGGTTTGTTGTTAACTTTTTGAACATATTCTTGAAAATCATGTCTTATGTTACGATGTCAATCAACTTGTGAATATTGTTTCATTACAAAAATATATCCATTTTTCCAAAAATGCTTTTGTCCTATTTCGTTTTTAAGCCCTAGGCTTACATATGGATAAAATGTTACTCAACCAAAATAGGCAAAATCCATAATTAGGCCTTGAAATGTGCAGTCCCAGTATAATATAGTCATGTTGCAATAAACGTATTCGGTTCCAGGTAAGACAGTGTGGTCATTTTGATTTCTTTACATACATGTATACAGATGATGTGCTACCTGAAGTGATGGACAGTGCTACCTGGAGTGATGGACAGTGCTACTAGTCCTATCCTGATAACTTCTGCAACAGACAGTTTCGTGTGACTGGGACCACTGGTCTAGATACTAGGAGGGTGGGTGTAAAATGTATACGCACCTCCCGAAGTCGTAAATATCCCGTATATTGCTGAACAGACATTTGAGGTCTTCTTCTTTCACATAATTGAGTGACAGTTTCTCCAGGTACTCCAAGTAGCCCTGAAAGATATGAAACACAACAATCAATACTGCTTCTACAATGTCTACTTCATGAAACACAACAGTCAATACTGATTCTACAATGTCTACTTCATGAAACACAACAGTCAATACTGATTCTACAATGTCTACTTCATGAAACACAACAGTCAATACTGATTCTACAATGTCTACTTCATGAAACACAACAGTCAATACTGATTCTACAATGTCTACTTCATGAAACACAACAATCAATACTGATTCTACAATGTCTACTTCATGAAACACAACAGTCAATACTGATTCTACAATGTCTACTTCATGAAACACAACAGTCAATACTGATTCTACAATGTCTACTTCATGAAACACAACAGTCAATACTGATTCTACAATGTCTACTTCATGAAACACAACAGTCAATACTGATTCTACAATGTCTACTTCATGAAACACAACAGTCAATACTGATTCTACAATGTCTACTTCATGAAACACAACAGTCAATACTGATTCTACAATGTCTGGCTTAATCCTGGCATAGATGTATACTATAATATTGCTGCCCAATAATTTAATCTGAATTCCTTTTCCTTTACCTTCTACAGATATTGGAGCATCTAGATTGGCATCAGAAGCTGTGATACATGATCGATTTATTATGTTAGCGTCATGTACCCATGGTTCTGACACTCATGCTGAGTCAGCCAACACTGCCAGGTCTCAAGGTAACAGGTGCAGAACACCTCTGTATCACCCTGAGCAAGGGCCCCGAGTCAGACAGCTCACCAGGAGTAATCTTCTGCTATCTACATGTGTATATCTCTATCTTGACAGTATCTGTCAGCCTGCACCATCAGTTAGTGTCAGCTGACTGTCCCACATATCCCCATAATGTCGGCTGTGTATCAGTGAGGTGGACTGATAACAAGTAAATCACAATATTCACATTTAAATTACATATTCACAGTTTTAACATGATTTTCAAAATATCATCCTCATATTAAGCATGAGCTTTATATGTTGAATATGGCCTGCTGTACTGTCTGCCATACGATGGCAGTCTCATCCACACACTCACCATCTCATTCAGGGTCAGGAAACTTGGACAAAACTTGGATTACACCAATATTTTGCTAGCAGGCTATATCTTGGAAGGGTCACATGGATTGACAGTCATACTAGTGAATGACTGAATTGGGTTTTATTTGTATCTGTCAATATTCCAGTTATCTTAAGGGGGGATTCGCCACAAATTGTGCCCATGTCGGGATTCAAACTGAGGTTTCATCAATGACAGGAGGTTCACATGGAAGTGCAATTTATCAAGAAAGTGTCTTCCTCTTGTTTGTGACAAATGTCCCACTAAAGTCAAGTGCTGAAGGGTGATCCTGTTTGAGACATTCCAAGGCTCCAGCAGGAGCCGGGTGATCCTGTTTGAGATATTCCAAGGCTCCGAGAGGAGCTGGGTGATCCTGTTTGAGACATTCAAAGGCTCTGGGAGGAGCTAGGTGATCCTGTTTGAGATATTCCAAGGCTCCGGGAGGAGCTGGGTCATCCTGTTTGAGACATTCCAAGGCTCCGGGAGGAGCTAGGTGATCCTGTTTGAGATATTCCAAGGCTCCGGGAGGAGCTGGGTGATCCTGTTTGAGACATTCCAAGGCTCTGGGAGGAGCTGGGTGATCCTGTTTGAGATATTCCAAGGCTCCGGGAGGAGCTGGGTGATCCTGTTTGAGACATTCCAAGGCTCCGGCAGGAGCTGGGTGATCCTGTTTGAGATATTCCAAGGCTCCAGCAGGAGCTGGCTGATCCTGTTTGAGACATTCCAAGGCTCCGAGAGGAGCCGGGTGATCCTGTTTGAGACATTCCAAGGCTCCGAGAGGAGCCGGGTGATCCTGTTTGAGACATTCCAAGGCTCCGGCAGGAGCTGGGTGATCCTGTTTGAGACATTCCAAGGCTCCGGTGGGAGCCGGTGATGGAGACCAGGTGGCCATGCCTGCCTACACCTGGTTCACAACTCCTGCTGAAGGCTGCACCGCCACTGCCATGCTTAGAATTCCTTAATATCAATGTTTATTTACTGGAACATTAATGTTTACACGAGACATTTTGATATCAAGCCTATATGACACAACAGAGAATACTTATCAGAACATTGCATTACACATACATTTCTGAAACTTATGCATAAATACTTCCACACGAATAGTAATTCATCAAACTGAGATCTCAGTCCATCTATTCTTGGACCAGCCATTGAACTAGGTCAGTAAAAAACAGGCACTATCAGTTCCCACCTACATAATGTCAGTACAAACATATATCTTATCACAAACTACAGGAAGTGCTAATCATGTACCTGGGGCTTTCCTGATAGTGGTAAATTAACAACATAGGCGAATTATGGCAATTTCCACCTATCCATCTTTTGATGTATTTTCCAAATGTTTAGCTGTATATATGTGTAATTATGTTCTTCAGATGTCCATGAATTTCAACTTCATTATTAGGTGGAGTGAGTAATTACATAAATGTACCATAGAGATAAAATCGGTTGAAAGTAGAGGAGAAAGAATCTAAACAGGAATCAGTGGTATAAATAATTCTTATATACAAAAAAGTACTTCCTACTGCAAAATATAATAAGATACTGGTCAGTATTTGGGGCAATATTTTAAAAATATACTTGGCAGTATTTCACCATACAAATACTGAATTATACAAGGTTTTTGAAAAAAAAGAAGTCAATATAATATGCAACTTGCAAACCAATCACAAATTAATGTTTAGATATCTTAATCACAAACAGTGTAGTTTTGTGATATCAAAAATTCTTATTTGTTATGTCATTATTTTTTATTCATCATTTATTTGATATAATACCTTGAAATACAGAACCAATAGTGAATGGTGGCTTTTAGTCCATGACCTGTGTGGTGTAGTACCAAACTATATTGATGACTAAAGGAGTGAAGGAAATCAGATCTCTTCTCCAGGTGTAAAAATATTCACAATGTGTTCCCTTTCATTGTGTGTGAGTCAATGACCAGTGATACACACATGAACTGAAGAACCAGCAAGTCAATAGTAGCTTCCTGAAGTCACACACTGCAACAATATTCCCAGCTGGAGAAATATTTCTATATCCCACAAATGATATCATCTCCGGAACATTTGACATTATCTGTTCCATGGCTTCCCTTTCCAGAAGTCTTGGTGGAAACTGTTGTGTCAGGTTCACTATGACAGGGCTACATGTGAACACCTTTATCAACAATTATTCATGGCTGCATGTGTTCTGTGACCATCACTGAAACATTACACAGTACATCAGCGCCATTAGGTACAAGAGTTCTGTGACCATCGCTGAAACATTACACAGTACATCAGCGCCATTAGGTACACGTGTTCTGTGACCATCACTGAAACATTACACAGTACATCAGCGCCATTAGGTACAAAAGTTCTGTGACCATCGGTGAAACATTACACAGTACATCAGCGCCATTAGGTACACGTGTTCTGTGACCATCACTGAAACATTACACAGTACATCAGTGCCATTAGGTACAAAAGTTCTGTGACCATCGGTGAAACATTACACAGTACATCAGCGCCATTAGGTACACGTGTTCTGTGACCATCACTGAAACATTACACAGTACATCAGCGCCATTAGGTACAAGAGTTCTGTGACCATCGCTGAAACATTACACAGTATATCAGCGCCATTAGGTACAAGAATTCTGTGACCATCACTGAAACATTACACAGTACATCAGCGCCATTAGGTACATGAGTTCTGTGACCATCACTGAAACATTACACAGTACATCAGCGCCATTATGTACAAGTGTTCTGTGACCATCGCTGAAACATTACACAGTACATCAGCGCCATTAGGTACAAGTGTTCTGTGACCATCGCTGAAACATTACAGAGTACATCAGCGCCATTAGGTACACGTGTTCTGTGACCATCGCTGAAACATTACACAGTACATCAGCGCCATTAGGTACACGTGTTCTGTGACCATCATTGAAACATTACACAGTACATCAGGGCCATTAGGTACAAGAGTTCTGTGACCATCGCTGAAACATTACACAGTACATCAGTGCCATTAGGTACAAGAGTTCTGTGACCATCATTGAAACATTACACAGTACATCAGCGCCATTAGGTACACGTGTTCTGTGACCATCATTGAAACATTACAGAGTACATCAGCGCCATTAGGTACAAGACTTCTGTGACCATCATTGAAACATTACACAGTACATCAGGGCCATTAGGTACAAGACTTCTGTGACCATCACTGAAACATTACACAGTACATCAGCGCCATTAGGTACAAGACTTCTGTGACCATCATTGAAACATTACACAGTACATCAGGGCCATTAGGTACAAGACTTCTGTGACCATCATTGAAACATTACCCAGTACATCAGGGCCATTAGGTACACGTGTTCTGTGACCATCACTGAATCATTACACAGTACATCAGCGCCATTAGGTACACGTATTCTGTGACCATCGCTGAAACATTACACAGTCTGTCTGTGCCATTAGGTACAAGTGTTCTGTGACCATCGCTGAAACATTACACAGTCTGTCACCGACATTAGGTACAAGTGTTTGGTGACCCCTGACATTCAAGAGGACATGAAACCATGCTAGTTTATTGAGGCCCTTCAGATCTATGAAATACCTTTTGCTATTTCTGTTTTGATGTAAAAGTCAACAAGGTGAACAGTATAGTGTTTTGAAACATGATATGGCTTTGATGATGTGTAAACTAATATATGCTAAAGGACACAGACTGACCCACGGTAAATACTGACAAATGAGATGTTTCACTTGAGACTTTCAAGATAAAATTCTATCATGATGTCAGGGGCCGCACGATTGCATCCAAAAGTGGGAGAAATATGACAATCAGTATTGGAAGAAAAGGTACAGACAAATCTACACAAGGATTGGGAGAATATGCAGGAAATACCAAATTTAACCTGATGTTCATAAAATGAACTTGTCCAACATTGCTGAGGTCGGAATGTGGTCAGGGAGTCATCATTATTTAAATACGGGTAAATATTTTAACACTTGTACCTTTTATCATCCTAAAAGAGGCTATTCATTGATATCTCACATAAGTATTAAACGACTTGTGGTTGTTGTTTATCGTACAATAAAAATAGCGCCCCCTTGTCGTTCATTTCTTAAAGAGAATACAGTCATTGTTTCTGTTTGCAGAATGGTTAATTGCATACTGATGAAAATGTGGCTGGCATATAACAGATGTATGGAGAACCAGAAGGTAACCACAAAATGCTTGTCTCTGCAGTGAACACAACATGCAGATACTTTGCAGATCATTTCACGGGATCCTACGTTGTTAACATGAATCATATAAAGTTATTGAACACTGTAAAGAACATGAGGAATTACTGCTATGACAGGTTTCCTTTTTGCACAGTACCAGACCTATTCCCATGGTGGGACTGTAGACAGTCATCTAGTTATGACTGATAACTTCAACATGCTATATGTAGAATGATACACATCACATCAACAGGAACATTCTCTCAATGCCCTCACATCAAAGTGCCATACAGATATTGGGTTTGTCCTTGACGGGAATGCCAGTATCAGCATGCTAACATGGGTCATGTGTCCCTCACTGGAAACCTCCATTCAACCTACAGAGAACGGGTGTACCTCCACACTCTCTAACCCACTGCTGGAAACAGTTTATCAATTTGGTAACCCTTCAAACATGTTATAGAGCTTGGCCTGTTGTGGAAGTGTTGAGATAGTTCTGATAATAATAAAGCCATCCCAGTTCTGCAAGGGCACAATGCTGAGATACCTACTCTCTACTGGGCTTCATCACTACATGCTGTACACACCACATCTACAATGCACAGACAAATGTCAGGCTACATATCAAGCATCCTCATGTTAACATGACTCATATACAGGTCTTTGTAAAGATCTATTACAGGAAATATTCTCTTCACGGCCAGAAGCTTGAGGTGGTGTCATTTAATAGATATTTAGGTATAGTATTTACACCCAGACTAGTTTGGACTAAGGCACAGTCCTGCCTTGCATCACAAGCAAATAAAGATATAATGGCAATATACAGGTATCAAAAGAGAGTAGGTAATATTAATTGTACTGATATTTTCAGGAATTTTGATGCAATGGTTACACCAATATTGTGCTATGGGTCAGAAATCTGGGGAACAACATATTGTAAAACTACTGAAAATGTTCAGATAAGAATGTGCACATATTTCCTGAAAGTTGGTAAAAGTACATGCAATAGTATGGTACTGGGTGAATGTGGTAGAGCTCCACTTCAGCTAACATACATGTCACGGGCAGTTAAGTACTGGTGTAGATTAAGCACTCTAGATAGAAATAGGCTATGTCATCAATGTTAATTAATGTTAAAGTCTTTTGATGATGCTTGCAGAGTCACATGGGCTACACACATCAAACATATTCTATTTCAATTTGGGTTTGTATGGATTTGCCAGGTTGTTGGGAACATTAACATTTTTATCACATTATTCAAAATAAGACTTCTTGATAATCTGAAACAGTACTGGTATTCTACATTACACTCTCCTCATAAATGTGCTAACTATGTGTTATATAAGACACTTTTACAGGCCGAAACATATTTATGCATTGTTATTCCTTTACATTTGAGAATCTGTTTCACAAGATTTAAATGTGGCAATTTTAGACTTATGACAGAAACAGGAAGATACACTGATACACATAACCATTTAAGACTATGTCCTCATTGTAGGCTAAATGACAAAATGTACTTAGAAGACGAGATTCATGTTTTACTTGTACGTGATGCATATACCTATATTAGAAAAAAGTATATTAGTAAATACATCAGAAATGACAGTGCAGTAAACATATTCATAAATATTATGAACAGTCAAAATACACAAACAATAAGTGTCCCCCTCTAGTTTTATCCTCCCAAGATATCTGACTGCTGTCAAGGCTCCATGGAGACAACAAGCAGCATGTCTCTCTGGCGGCTATGTACAACACACTTCAGCCCTTGGACTGTGAATGTGGTAAATATTTATATGAAAACACTTCCCAAATGGGTGCAGTATTTTGAACTTTGTTTGCAAATAGCCATGTAGATAACATGCTTATTTGAGAGAAGACTTTATTTTGGGAGACCTTTGTAAAATTGATGATCTTTACTGACAGAACCATGTCTCATTCATACCTCCTGAGAAAAAACTCCCGTGTATCACGTTGTAGAGGCTGTTCTCACACTATGTGAATCCAAACAAGCAAACTGGTTCTTTGTTTCACTGACACATCCCTTGTATTCAGTGCAGAGGAGGGATTTGTTCACTATGTGGTTGACGGGATCCAACACTGTTGACACTAATGTAAACCCACATGCTTTTTATGACTCCTGTGCTTTTAAACCTGGTGTAAAGATACAGTGGGATTGTTCAACCCACTGATGACACATTTCAATGGGTTTCCTGTGGATATCTTTATGGATAAACAATTACAGTATAAAAGAGTGTTTTTAAGCTATACAGTGATCATCCATTGTGAATGGTAGGATTTTGATGAATGAAAGTATTGGGGTTTTAACAAAGCACTTGTGTTCCATATACAAAAGAACCGTTTTCATCAACAGTAATGTCTTTTTCCTTACATTCATGACTTAATACAGATAAAGATGGCTAAAAACAATTATATAAACAGGTAAATTCATTACTTAGGCTAGACTAACTTATTATTTGTTTTACAGATGTCATGATCAATATGTATAGAGGCATGTGATGAAAGGGGAAAAATAAATATATAACATCACCAGATTTAAGGCTAATTTTCGTCATTTTTATCATATTGATATTTTTAACCAAAATACAAAATGAGACATTAAAAAACATCTTACACAAAGATTTTTTTCTATCATTCAACATTATGGGTAGGCACATCCATCTAACAAGATAAAAGAACAAGACCATATACCATATATATACATATATATATATATAAATGGACTCCGATTTTGCTATACATTTTCACTGGGCCCTCACTAACATACATTCAGAAAAACATCTTTTCTATACATTATATGAGTAGTACGCCTGAGCTACAAGTGGTTTCCTAACACATCAGTCACTGGTCAGTTTGAGCCTGGAAGTCTCCCTTTCTAGGCAAGTAATCAGAGTGGCAGTATTTACATGTTTATATAAACAACTGAGCAGTTGCTCCATGACCCCCCACTGACAGGAAGCACTGTTTATCCCATCATACACTTTAGAGATCATATGACTCATCAGATGACCAATCAAAGCTTTTAATACATCAGACGGTTGTAGGTTGGTATTTTCGCATCCACCCATATAATGCGTACCGTATTCGACGTAATAAGCGCCCCGCTCTAATAAGCGCCCACAGCGATATTTGCTAATATATTTGCTCGTGAACAATCCCAATTAGCACCCTTTTCGATTGATCAATGTACACAATACTTATTTATTCGCGTATAATACGGTTGTACTTATTTATTCGCGTATAATACGCACTCGTGTGTTATATGCACCCTTAATTATGGGCAATTAAATTCTGGAAAAATATATCTCTCGTATATAAACATTTCAGGCTGTCAGCATAAACCACAAAATTTATCTTTCAACTCTGTTTTTTCCCCGACAAAATAATATTCTAATAAGAGACCCCTATTTCTAATTTTGAGAGCGCCCTGGGCGCTTATTATGTCGAATACGGTATATTTGTGGTTATGCTTCTGGGGGCTTTTGACTGAGGGGAGTGACCATTAAAATTGGTGCCCACAGCCCATCCCCTTTGTACATCCTCCATGTTGTACATATCATCAGCTGGTAGGTAACTGTACTCTGTATTGATGAATGGTGTACATATCATCAGCTGGTAGGTAACTGTACTCCATATTGATGAATGTTGTACATATTATCAGCTGGTAGGTAACTGTACTCCATATTGATGAATGTTGTACATAGTATCAGCTGGTAGGTAACTGTACTCTGTATTGATGAATGTTGTACATATTATCAGCTGGTAGGTAACTATACTCTGTATTGATGAATGGTGTACATATCATCAGCTTAATTGGAGGTAACTGTACTCCATATTGATGAATGTTGTACATATTATCAGCTGGTAGGTAACTATACTCCATATTGATGAATGTTGTACATATTATCAGCTGGTAGGTAACTATACTCCGTATTGATGAATGTTGTACCTATTATCAGCTGGTAGGTAACTTTACTCCATATTGATGAATGTTGTACATATTATCAGCTGGTAGGTAACTATACTCCGTATTGATGAATGTTGTACCTATTATCAGCTGGTAGGTAACTTTACTCCATATTGATGAATGTTGTACATATTATCAGCTGGTAGGTAACTATACTCCGTATTGATTAATGTTGTACATATCATCAGCTGGTAGGTAACTGTACTCCATATTGATGAATGTTGTACATATTATCAGCTGGTAGGTAACTGTACTCCATATTGATGAATGTTGTACATAGTATCAGCTGGTAGGTAACTGTACTCTGTATTGATGAATGTTGTACATATTATCAGCTGGTAGGTAACTATACTCTGTATTGATGAATGGTGTACATATCATCAGCTTGGAGGTAACTGTACTCCATATTGATGAATGTTGTACATATTATCAGCTGGTAGGTAACTATACTCCATATTGATGAATGTTGTACATATTATCAGCTGGTAGGTAACTATACTCCGTATTGATGAATGTTGTACCTATTATCAGCTGGTAGGTAACTTTACTCCATATTGATGAATGTTGTACATATTATCAGCTGGTAGGTAACTATACTCCGTATTGATGAATGTTGTACCTATTATCAGCTGGTAGGTAACTTTACTCCATATTGATGAATGTTGTACATATTATCAGCTGGTAGGTAACTATACTCCGTATTGATTAATGTTGTACATATTATCAGCTGGTAGGTAACTATACTCCGTATTGATGAATGTTGTACATTATATCAGCTGGTAGGTAACTATACTCCGTATTGATGAATGTTGTACATATTATCAGCTGGTAGGTAACTATACTCTGTATTGATGAATGTTGTACATATTATCAGCTGGTAGGTAACTATACTCCGTATTGATGAGTGTTGTACATATTATCAGCTGGTAGGTAACTATACTCCGTATTGATATGAGAAACCCAACTTTGATTTTAGTGTATCAAATTTACTTTTGTATACATGGTACACTTCAGTTTTAGCACTGACATATACTGTCTGCTGTTTATTGGCGGATGCAAGGTTCATTTCACCAATTACCCCTCCTCACCTACTGCTGTGTTCAGCACAGCGCTGTACCTGTACACATCTGCATTCAACCAGCTTCATTGGAAACAAATTAGGCTCATCTGCCTATGTGTGGAGATAAGGGCAACATCTTTTCCATGGGTGAAGTCACACAAAAACATTGTACATGAAGCACCCTTCATCATGTGTATTGGAACAGTGTCTACTCTCAATAAGTGGGAACTCAGGAAACACTAGGGACTGGTCATTTATTATAGGAGGAGTGGGGCCAGTGAGGTTATTTTTGTAAAAAAAATTATTTACTATTTATTTTTTGGGGGGATGGTGGAGGTGGGGTGGAGTGGGGGGTTGGTGGGGGTGGGGGTGTGAATGTATAAATTTGAAAATTATTTACTGACTGGTCATTTATTATACAATAAGGGGCTGTCAGGAAATAATGTTACTTATGAGGGGAGGGGCATCAAAATGTGGTACAGTCCCAAGTCCAATCTTATCACACTCCCCCTACTGAAAATAAATTACCAGTCTCCTAGATGTCAAAAAGCATTTGTGGGTCAGATATGGTTTTCATTTTTATAGGCTATTTCCAGAAAGCAGTTAGAATACAGGTCATGACAAAAACAGCAAGAAGTCAATCTGACCTAATACTGTAGTAATAAGTGTACAATAAATCACAGTTCACGATTTGCCATGACATGAGGTATCACCACAGTAGACTCACCTGGATGATGTCCTCCAGACTCTTTACATAGGTCCTCTCTGTGTCCACAATCTCAGCCACCACCCTCTGGACATAGGTTACGTACAGAGACCCCTTGTTGCTATCAGGTGAACCAGTATCCTTGGCTCCACTGGGAGACTTGGGTGAGGCTGGCGATGACCTGGATCTGCCAGAAGGAGAGCTGCTCAGCTGGGCCCCTAAAGAAGGAGGTGGGGATTTTGTCCGAGTTTGTCCTGAATATTTTCCAGCACTTTTCTCAGACCCAGCAGTGGACACACTCCTATGACCAGTGTCTAACCTGACTGGACTATCAGATGGACTACTGGAAGCCGACAAGGTGAGCTTCTCTGGTGAAGACTCAGGGCTTATGGAAGGTAGAGGGATTGACACAGAAGAGGAAAGGGGGCCTATCACAGGGGAGGTACAGCGGCTCAGTTCTAGCTTGTCCACTACTGCAGTCTTGATGCTGTAGTTGGTACCACTGGCACCACACCTTTCACCTTCTGGAGATGGAGTCTCATCAATGCCATCCATCTTTTCCACATTTTGAACACTGGATGTATTATAGTCCATTCCGGAATCTGGACAATTTCCATTTATGTCTTCACGTTTGGAATTTGTGTTATCCACATTACTTGATGAAAGTAAATGTTCATATTCCGCAAGGTTTGGTCGCTTGTGTTGAGGACGTGACAGTGATGAAGAAGAAGCAGAGGAAGAAGAGCTTATACTCAGTGGTCGTTTCTTTCCGGTATCCCCATCAAGCAGATCCTCTTTTCTGACTTTAATGTCAGTCATTTTGGATCCTGAGTCAGTGATTTTAGGGTCACTATCCGTTCTAACCACAACCCCTCTGCTCTGCCTCACTGTGGCTGAGGCAGGCAGAGACATGGACTTGGACTTGACATCTGGATGGTCAACAGAGCTCTGCTCTGTGCTTCCAGTGGCAGCTGCTTTGGTGTCATAGATGGTCAGAAGTGTTGGCGCCAAATCCAAAGATGACCCTGCAAGAAAATAGGAACTCTTTAGAAGGCAAAACACATGAAAATATTGATGTAGGTCTGAATAAAGAATAAAGCTACATATGATGTTTTTTGTAAAAATATGATGAGAAATGACAACATTTTTGTTACATGATAAATATGAAATAATTTTCCCCAAATGTTTTTTATATTAATCCACAAATACTTAAATCCATCATTCTAGGCTGCCATTTCACCTGTCCACTTTCATAGTTGAACCTGACCTGAATATTTTCTCTCTTCCTGCATACTAAATATTAATAAGAACTCATGCCAAGAACATCCAAGTGAGACGAAAGATATATTAAAGATATCTGTGATGATCAGATGACTTGATGAAAAGTAAATTCTTGATGAAAAAGTAATCTCTATCTGTTGCCTGAAATTAGGGTTTTTTTAAAAAAAGATTAAGAAAAGGACTAAGATGAATTATGGAATCCAGTAGTTACATACGTGAAAGTCAAGTACATATCATAGCGATGGTCTTTGATCTGAGTTAATGATGATACTTTATTCCAAGCAGAGGAGGGTATTTATAACTTGCCAGTGCACGCTGTGATACTTCAGATTGATTCTAGGAGAGAGATACAGGAGATTGCAACACTACTACTGTTTCAGATCATAACTAATACCTCAAGACTATTCTGTGTCAGCCAAACTACAAATGTCGGAATACAAAATGCATATCATGACGGTTCAAGAGAGGGATATACTGCTGTACATATGCATTCTCCTGTTTAATTTGAGTACACACCTCTAGATACTTCAACAAATGTACATTGATTGATAAATATCCTCAGCTTACGCACTCACGTACGCAGGACATTCTTTAACATAAACTCTGCAAGTATGCAAATGAGAGCTGAAATATTTAATTCTCCTTAGTCTGAAATTTACAACTTCAGAAAGAATTGCACCCCTCATAATCTTAAAAGTATTATTGGGGATCGGTCTCCTCTGCTGTACCTGATCTATTGCCTCCTGAATGAACACAGGTATCTTATAATTGACTGCCAATGGGTGGCTGAATGAAGGCCTCATATGGGGTGCTACTGGGGTACAGTTGTAGTAACATGCTTGAATGTTGATAGTTGTGTAGCAATTCATACTAAAGTATTATATAACCAGCTGAACATGCATTGTTCATTGTCAGTTTCTAGTGGTGTCACCCATCCAATGACTACTGGCACAAAGTCACCACTGTGACCACCAAATCTTTATTTAGGACCGTCATCATTTATTCTTGAACTCCTAGGTGTGTTCTATTTTGAATCCATGGTGCAGGAGAAGTCACATTCTGGCCTGGTACATGTGGTACACTGGTCTTCCTTGTGAACGTGCAGTAGAGAAGGGTGCTGGTGTAAGATGTATAATGTAATGAGGCAAATCCTGATTCCATGAAACTCTATCCTATCCTTCCCTTCTCTGTATCTGACAACAACACTTATCATGTCAAGAGGTCATAGCAACATCAGTATTTATAAATACTTGCCACCATGAGAGACAATCAATTCCTACTCTTATCATACCTTCCCTCCATGAAAGGTGTATAGGGCATGAAGCTGCATAAATCAACTTGAATTTTATGTCATGAAGGATCCTACCTTAGATTTTTTAACAGTAATAAAATCCAGAAAGCGTGATCATTTCAAACAACTACTTTATAGAAGTTTCATTTTAACTTTAATTTAAGACCTTTACAAAACAATATTCTTATGTTACTAATTTTGTTTTTTATTCTTAGTTTACAATAAACATCAGGTGAATTGTAATTCAAATTCTGATGTTATATTTTGTTTTAACATCTTGTCATGAAGGACAAGAACATCAGTAAAACTAGGAATTTAAATTTTTTGAAAACAGATCCACACAGACACTGGGACCCTACTGGCAGACACCCTGCTCAACACAGACATAGGGACCCTACTGGCGGACACCCTGCTCCACACAGACACTGGTACCCTACTGGCTGACACCCTGCTCCACACAGACACTGGGACCCTACTGGCGGACGTTCTGCTCCACACAGACACTGGGACCCTACTGGCAGACACCTTGCTCCACACAGACACAGGGACCCTACTGGCAGACACCCTGCTCCACACTGACACTGGGACCTTACTGGCAGACACCACGCTCCACACTGACTGAGGACCCTACTGGCGGACGCCCTGCTCCACACAGACACTGGGACCCTACTGGGGGACACCCTGTTCCACACAGACACAGGGACCCTACTGGCGGACACCCTGCTCCACACAGACACTGCGACCCTACTGGCTGACACCCTGCTCCACACAGACACTGGTACCCTACTGGCAGACACCCTGCTCCACACAGACACTGGGACCCTACTGGCGGACGCCCTGCTCCACACAGACACTGGGACCCTACTGGCGGACGCCCTGCTCCACACAGACACTGCGACCCTACTGGCGGACGCCCTGCTCCACACAGACACTGCGACCCTACTGGCAGACACCCTGCTCCACACAGACACTGGGACCCTACTGGTGGACACCCTGCTCCACACTGACTGAGGGACCCTACTGGCTGACACCCTGCTCCACACAGACACTGGGACCCTACTGGCGGACGCCCTGCTCCACACAGACACTGGGACCCTACTGGCGGACGCCCTGCTCCACACAGACACTGCGACCCTACTGGCAGACACCCTGCTCCACACAGACACTGGGACCCTACTGGCGGATGCCCTGCTCCACACAGACACAGGGACCCTACTGGCAGACACCCTGCTCCACACAGACACTGGGACCCTACTGGCGGATACCCTGCTCCACACAGACACAGGGACCCTACTGGCGGACGTTCTGCTCCACACTGACACTGGGACCCTACTGGCTGACACCCTGCTCCACACAGACACTGGGACCCTACTGGCAGACACCCTGCTCCACACAGACATAGGGACCCTACTGGCGGACGTTCTGCTCCACACAGACACTGCGACCCTACTGGTTGACGCCTTGCTCCACACAGACACTGGGACCCTACTGGCAGACACCCTGCTCCACACAGACACAGGGACCCTACTGGTGGACACCTTGCTCCACACAGACACTGGGACCCTACTGGTGGACACCTTGCTCCACACAGACACTGCGACCCTACTGGCAGACACCCTGCTCCACACAGACACAGGGACCCTACTGGCGGACGCCCTGCTCCACACAGACACAGGGACCCTACTGGTGGACACCCTGCTCCACACAGACACTGGGACCCTACTGGCGGACACCCTGCTCCACACAGACACTGGTACCCTACTGGCAGACACCCTGCTCCACACAGACACAGGGACCCTACTGGTGGACACCCTGCTCCACACAGACACAGGGACCCTACTGGCAGAAACCTTGCTCCACACAGACACTGCAACCCTACTGGCAGACACCCTGCTCCACACAGACACTGGTACCCTACTGGCAGACACCCTGCTCCACACAGACACTGGGACCCTACTGGCAGACACCCTGCTCCACACTGACACTGGGACCCTACTGGTGGACACCTTGCTCCACACTGACACTGCGACCCTACTGGCAGACACCCTGCTCCACACAGACACTGGTACCCTACTGGCAGACACCCTGCTCCACACAGACACTGGGACCCTACTGGCAGACACCCTGCTCCACACTGACACTGGGACCCTACTGGTGGACACCCTGCTCCACACAGACACTGGGACCCTACTGGCAGACACCCTGCTCCACACAGACACTGCGACCCTCCTGGCAGACACCCTGCTCCACACAGACACTGGTACCCTACTGGTGGACACCCTGCTCCACACAGACACTGCGACCCTACTGGCTGACACCCTGCTCCACACAGACACAGGGACCCTACTGGCAGACACCCTGCTCCACACAGACACTGGGACCCTACTGGCAGACACCACGCTCCACACTGACACTGCGACCCTACTGGCAGACACCTTGCTCCACACAGACACTGGGACCCTACTGGCAGACACCCTGCTCCACACAGACACAGGGACCCTACTGGCAGACACCCTGCACCACACAGACACAGGGACCCTACTGGCAGACACCCTGCTCCACACAGACACTGGGACCCTACTGGCAGACACCACGCTCCACACTGACACTGCGACCCTACTGGCAGACACCTTGCTCCACACAGACACTGCGACCCTACTGGCTGACACCCTGCTCCACACAGACACAGGGACCCTACTGGCAGACACCCTGCTCCACACAGACACTGCGACCCTACTGGCTGACACCCTGCTCCACACAGACACTGGGACCCTACTGGCAGACACCTTGCTCCACACAGACACTGGGACCCTACTGGCAGACACCCTGCTCCACACTGACACTGGGACCCTACTGGCGGACGCCCTGCTCCACACAGACACAGGGACCCTACTGGCGGACACCCTGCTCCACACAGACACTGGGACCCTACTGGCAGACGCCCTACTCCACTGGAATCATTCACATTATATTCACAAAGCCACAGTAAATCTTGTGATTCCTGTGGATGAAGCACAGACAGAGCATGGGCTTTTTCCACATTTATCTCACACTGACCTTGAAGGTCATCACAGCACTTGGGGTCCTGAATACAGGTCATCCCAGGGAAATAACAGACATGTGCAAAGGTCAGAGTTCATGTATCTTAACAAATTGAAGGTCAGCAAAGTAATTGTCACCTCTGGGACTGCGTGACATGAGTATCAGAGGATCCCTGGAAAGCCAGCAATATGGCCCCCACCCATGTTGGCAGGGAGGTGCGGTACACAGAGAGGACATTACCAAGATAAGCAGCCCTTATAGCTATGGTGATGAGTGTCCCACACCGACAGAAAGCCATTAACACTTCCCAGATATATCTGATCACTGGTCAGTTCCTAGTCTGTCATACAGACCATGAAACAAATATATCCAATACAGCCCATGCAAGACTATAATATTTGGCAAGACTAGATTACTGCAGTATCAGGAAATGAAGAAAGTCTCTTGCCTCCTTCTTTTTATATTATTATAACAATAATTCTACAACTGTTTTTTTTCTTTGAAATACCTTGTTTCAGAGACTAGATGTTAGTCTAGTCAGTTCCATCACAGTTATATAACTCCTCCACTCCCTCCCTCCATTTTATTGGAACTACATGTGCAGATCTCCTCAAAGACAAACAAAACTGCAGTCTGTATGATGTTTTAACTGGAGTATTGTACAGGTACTAAGATATATGGCTTTTTTCACAGTGGTACATTTAACCTGATAATTACTATTTGTAATACCAACAGGACCATTTCTTTAGTTACCATGCATCCCATACCATCTCTATTGTCTTTGACAAAGGAGTAGTCAAAGACAATAGACAATAACAACCTCTCTTCTAGAGACTGTGGTATGTTGCAGCCAGACACAGCCAGTCCCTACTCCATCTGTCAGTGCGCCACACATCTGATTCATGCTGTATGCATGGGGATGTGTGTCAGGCAGTATTACTGAATGGTTTTTGTTGCAGAGCCAGATGGCAGGGAGAGGAATGTCTGGCTATCATGTTCAGTGTAGAGTATCACTGGCTCCAGTCCTCCTTGCCTGACTTCATGGTGCACATCTAGGTACTGCATACATGGTACTTCATTCGACCATGGTGATTCACTTATCACTAACAGTCAAGATTACTGCCTTGATGTGTCAAACAGCTGACACTATAGACATGATCTTCTTTATGCAGTGCCATCTACTACATAGAAGCAGTATTTAAACATTTCTATGTTTGGAATATATTAAAAATATTGGACAAATCATTCACTAACTCAAATCACTGACTACTGTGCGCAGAAATGTCAGTCAAACTGATCAGACCAGATCAGAACTCCATTAACACCCACAGCAGCCGGCCAAGGCAGCGTGTACTGTTTGGGTCACACTAACAGCATTAAAACATGCCTCCATGCCATGACCTACCTGAGAAAAACTCTGCAGATTTTGTCATGGTAATAACTCCACATAACGTGTCATACATGCATCTGTGTGTGGCTGCAGCATGGCCTGTGAGTGTCTGTGCATGGCTGCAGCATGGCCTGTGAGTGTCTGTGTGTGGCTGCAGCATGGCCTGCGAGTGTCTGTGTGTGGCTGCAGCATGGCCTGTGAGTGACTGTGAGTGGCTACAACATGGCCTGTGAGTGTCTGTGTGTGGCTGCAGAATGGCCTGTGAGTGACTGTTAGGCTGCAGCATGGCCTGTGAGTGACTGTGTGGCTGCAGCATGGTCTGTGAGTGTCTGTGGCTCCAGCATTGCCTGTGAGTGCCAGTGTGTGGCTGCAGCATGGCCTGTTAGTGTCTGTGTGTGGCTGCAGCATGGCCTGTTAGTGTCTGTGTGTGGCTGCAGCACAGCCTGTGAGTGTCTGTGTGTGGCTGCAGCATGGCCTGTGAGTGTGTGTGTGGCTGCAGGATGGCCTGTGAGTGTCTGTGTGTGGCTGCAGCATGGCCTGTGAGTGTCTGTGTGTGGCTGCAGCATGGCCTGCGAGTGTCTGTGTGTGGCTGCAGCATGGCCTGTGAGTGGCTACAACATGGCCTGTGAGTGTCTGTGTGTGGCTGCAGAATGGCCTGTGAGTGACTGTTAGGCTGCAGCATGGCCTGTGAGTGACTGTGTGGCTGCAGCATGGTCTGTGAGTGTCTGTGGCTGCAGCATTGCCTGTGAGTGCCAGTGTGTGGCTGCAGCATGGCCTGTTAGTGTCTGTGTGTGGCTGCAGCATGGCCTGTTAGTGTCTGTGTGTGGCTGCAGCACAGCCTGTGAGTGTGTGTGTGGCTGCAGCACAGCCTGTGAGTGTCTGTGTGTGGCTGCAGCATGGCCTGTGAGTGTCTGTGTGTGGCTGCAGCATGGCCTGTGAGTGTCTGTGTGTGGCTGCACCACAGCCTGTGAGTGTCCGTGTGTGGCTGCAGCATGGCCTGTGAGTGACTGTGTGTGGCTGCAGCATGGCCTGCGAGCGTCTGTGTGTGACTGCAGCATGGCCTGTGAGTGTCTGTGTGGCTGCAGCATGGCCTGTGAGTGTCTGTGTGTGGCTGCAGCACGGCCTGTGAGTGTCTGTGTGTGGCTGCAGCATGGTCTGTGAGTGTCTGTTTGTGGCTGCAGCATGGCCTGTGAGTGTGTGTGTGGCTGCAGCATGGCCTGTGAGTGTCTGTGTGTGGCTGCAGCATGGCCTGTGAGTGTCTGTGTGTGGCTGCAGTATGGTCTGTGAGTGTCTGTGTGTGGCTGCAGCATGGCCTGTGAGTGTCTGTGTGTGGCTGCAGCACAGCCTGTGAGTGTCTGTGTGTGGCTGCAGCACAGCCTGTGAGTGTCTGTGTGTGGCTGCAGCATGGCCTGTGAGTGTCTGTGTTGCTGCAGCACAGCCTGTGAGTGTCTGTGTGTGGCTGCAGCATGGCCTGTGAGTGTGTGTGTGGCTGCAGCACAGCCTGTGAGTGTCTGTGTGTGGCTGCAGCACGGCCTGTGAGTGTGTGTGTGGCTGCAGCACAGCCTGTGAGTGTCTGTGTGTGGCTGCAGCATGGCCTGTGAGTGTCTGTGTGTGGCTGCAGCATGGCCTGTGAGTGTCTGTGTGTGGCTGCACCACAGCCTGTGAGTGTCTGTGTGTGGCTGCAGCATGGCCTGTGAGTGACTGTGTGTGGCTGCAGCATGGCCTGCGAGCGTCTGTGTGTGACTGCAGCATGGCCTGTGAGTGTCTGTGTGGCTGCAGCATGGCCTGTGAGTGTCTGTGTGTGGCTGCAGCACGGCCTGTGAGTGTCTGTGTGTGGCTGCAGCATGGTCTGTGAGTGTCTGTTTGTGGCTGCAGCATGGCCTGTGAGTGTGTGTGTGGCTGCAGCATGGCCTGTGAGTGTCTGTGTGTGGCTGCAGCATGGCCTGTGAGTGTCTGTGTGTGGCTGCAGTATGGTCTGTGAGTGTCTGTGTGTGGCTGCAGCATGGCCTGTGAGTGTCTGTGTGTGGCTGCAGCACAGCCTGTGAGTGTCTGTGTGTGGCTGCAGCACAGCCTGTGAGTGTCTGTGTGTGGCTGCAGCATGGCCTGTGAGTGTCTGTGTTGCTGCAGCACAGCCTGTGAGTGTCTGTGTGTGGCTGCAGCATGGCCTGTGAGTGTGTGTGTGGCTGCAGCACAGCCTGTGAGTGTCTGTGTGTGGCTGCAGCATGGCCTGTGAGTGTCTGTGTGGCTGCAGCATGGCCTGTGAGTGTCTGTGTGGCTGTAGCATGGCCTGTGAGTGTCTGTGTTGCTGCAGCACAGCCTGTGAGTGTCTGTGTGTGGCTGCAGCACGGCCTGTGAGTGTCTGTGTGGCTGCAGCATGGCCTGTGAGTGTCTGTGTGTGGCTGCAGCACGGCCTGTGAGTGTCTGTGTGTGGCTGCAGCACGGCCTGTGAGTGTCTGTGTGTGGCTGCAGCACGGCCTGTGAGTGTCTGTGTGTGGCTGCAGCACGGCCTGTGTACCTGGGCATGATTCCTACTGCAGCATTATGAGTCCAGCAGGAGGAGGTGTCAGCACTTGTGTCATCATGAATGTGTCATTATCCTGCAGGCAAAGGAAGGGCATCCACATTCTCAGTTGAGTGTACATCAAATGAAAACCAGGGGTAATAATGCGGGCAATTTTTAAAATAACCCTAATGTGTCAGTGGCATGCTCATCTGGTGACATTCAGAGGCAAAATTGACTGCTAAAAATATTGACTGTTACAGGAAATATGATAATGTTCATTATATAATGACTCCGAGTAAAACATCCAATGAAACAGTTTGTATGTATACTTTTCCACCGAAATGACACCTTTATAGTTATTGTTCTCCTGCAACAGAAGCTGCAAGGTGCATAACTTTAGGTATATATACACAGTTATATACTGGTTGACTACAAAAGTACAATTCCAACACTATTCAGCTAGTTGCAAGTGTGACAGATGACTCTGGTACATATTGGAATGTATGGAATGGATGAACACAAGAAAACTGATCTACATGCACCATATGTGCAAGCAACTTGTGAGCAAAGTGCATGCAAAAGTGACATCAGCACAGTCTCCCCATTCTGTCCACATTAACCTATACACTAGTCTGTCATACAGACCCTGACACAAATGTATCCAATACAGCCCATGGAAGTCTATAACAGTAGGCAAGACTAGATACAGCAGTTTCAGGAAGAGAATCTCTGGACTTCATTTTATTATTTTTATATGTTTTTTTTCTGTAAAATATGTTCATTCCAAAGACAAGAAGTTTGTCTACCTATACACAAATATAAGTGGGTGTAGCACAGGAGTCCAAATGGTATCATGCAATCCGACTGTACAACACAGGAAATAGAGTCTGCTGAGTCAAATAGTCAGGAGAAAACTGCAAATGTCAGAGTTGAAACAAGGTGTCCATAGCCTGTGGCACAGTAAGACACAGCCCATCTGGGTTGGTTGGCTGGGTGATGGTTAAAATGGTACATCACATATATCTTGTTGGCAGAAAGGTCAAATAGGCTGTAGGCTCCCACTGAAACTGTGATCCTATTGATACAACTAATACATGTATAGCATCTTTAACTTAACACATATACAATGACACTATTGGCCTTGACTGTATACAGCTTGATTTCTGGTATATGCCACTACCGGCCTTGACTGTATACAGCTTGATGCTGGTATATGCCACTATTGGCCTTGACTGTATACAGCTTGATGCTGGTATATGACACCACTGGCCTTGACTCTACAGCTTGATGCTGGTATATGACACCACTGGCCTTGACTCTACAGCTTGATGCTGGTATATGCCACTATAGGCCTTGACTGTATACAGCTTGATGCTGGTATATGACACCACTGGCCTTGACTCTACCGCTTGATGCTGGTATATGCCACTACTGGCCTTGACTGTATACAGCTTGATGCCGGTATATGACACCACTTGCCTTGACTGTATACAGCTTGATGCTGGTTTATGCCACTACCGACCTTGACTGTATACAGCTTGATGCTGGTATATGCCACTATAGGCCTTGACTGTATACAGCTTGATGCTGGTATATGACACCACTGGCCTTGACTATACAGCTTGATGCTGGTTTATGACACCACTTGCCTTGACTGTATACAGCTTGATGCTGGTTTATGCCACTACCGGCCTTGACTGTATACAGCTTTGGTATATGCCATTATTGGCCTTGACTGTATACAGCTTGATGCTGGTTTATGCCACTACCGGCCTTGACTGTATACAGCTTGATGCCGGTATATGACACCACTTGCCTTGACTGTATACAGCTTGATGCTGGTTTATGCCACTACCGGCCTTGACTGTATACAGCTTGATGCTGGTATATGGCACTATAGGCCTTGACTGTATACAGCTTGATGCCAGTATATGCCACTACTGGCCTTGACTGTATACAGCTTGATGCTGGTATATGCCAGTACCGGCCTTGACTGTATACAGCTTGATGCTGGTATATGACATCACTGGCCTTGACTGTATACAGCTTGATTTCCGGTATATGCCACTACGGGCCTTGACTGTATACAGCTTGATGCTGGTATATGCCATTATTGGCCTTGACTTATACAGCTTGATGCCGGTATATGCCACTACCGGCCTTGACTGTATACAGCTTGATGCTGGTATATGCCATTATTGGCCTTGACTGTATACAGCTTCATGCCAGTATATGCCACTTCTGGCCTTGACTGTATACAGCTTCATGCCAGTATATGCCACAACTGGCCTTGACTGTATACAGCTTGATGCTGGTATAAGACACCACTGGCCTTGATTGTATACAGCTTGATGCTGGAATATGACACTACCAGTCTTGACTGTATACAGCTTAATGCCGGTATATGACACTACCTGCCTTGACTGTATACACCTTGATGCCGGTATATGCCACTATCGGCCTTAACTGTATACAGCTTGATGCTGGTATATGCCACTATTGGCCTTGACTGTATACAGCTTGATAACGGTAAATGCCACTACCGGCCTTGACTGTATACAGCTTGATGCCGGTATATGCCACTATTGGCCTTTACAGTATACAGCTTGATGCAGGTATATGCCACTACCGGCCTTGACTGTATACAGCTTGATGCTGGTATATGCCACTATTGGCCTTGACTGTATACAGCTCGATGACAGTGTATGCCACTACCGGCCTTGACTGTATACAGCTTGATGCTGGTATATGCCATTATTGGCCTTGACTGTATACAGCTTGATACAGGTATATGCCACTACCGGCCTTGACTGTATACAGCTTGATGCTGGTATATGCCATTATTGGCCTTGACTGTATACAGCTTGATACAGGTATATGCCACTACCGGCCTTGACTGTATACAGCTTGATGCTGGTATATGCCACTATTGGCCTTGACTGAATACCGCTCGATGACGGTATATGCCACTACCAGCCTTGACTGTATACAGCTTGATACAGGTATATGCCACTACCGGCCTTGACTGTATACAGGTTGATGCTGGTATATGCCACTATTGGCCTTGACTGAATACCGCTCGATGACGGTATATGCCACTACCGGCCTTGACTGTATACAGCTTGATGCTGGTATATGCCACTATTGGCTTTGACTGTATACAGCTTGATGCTGGTTTATGCCACTACCGGCCTTGACTGTATACAGCTTGATGCTGGTATAAGACACCACTGGCCTTGACTGTATACAGCTTGATGCCGGTATATGCCACTACCGGCCTTGACTGTATACAGCTTGATGCTGGTATATGCCACTACCGGCCTTGACTGTATACACCTTGATGCCGGTATATGCCACTACCGGCCTTGACTGTATACAGCTTGATGCTGGTATATGCCACTATTGGCTTTGACTGTATACAGCATGATGCCGGTATATGCCACTACCGGCCTTGACTGTATACAGCTTGATGCCGGTATATGCCACTACCGGCCTTGACTGTATACAGCTTGATGCAGATATATGACACCACTGGCCTTGACTGTATACAGCTTGATGCTGGTATATGCCACTATTGGCCTTGATTGTATACAGCTTGATGCTGGTATATGCCACTACCGGCCTTGACTGTATACAGCTTGATGCAGATATATGACACCACTGGCCTTGACTGTATGCAATAGAATTTTACACTGGAATAATATCAGCCTGTGAAATACATTCTGGAATTTGTTTATCTCACACTTGATCAGTGTTGAGTAACTGGAAGTGAAATTCCTGGATTTGTGCTGCGGCCTTGCGCCCCTGTACTTGTTCTCAAATGCATTTATCATCAGGGGAAAATCAGCTTAATCATAACGTGGTTAGTTATTAATTGCAAACAATCCAAGTGTTTATGAAATGCATCATAATTACACAATGAAAACAATCAGTTTGACCCCATTGCCCTTAACATTCCACACATTTTAAAACATGTATTGTTGGTCCTTAAGAAAGTTCAAGATCTCTCTGCCATTCAGCTAGCACATTTGGTCATGCCAACAGCCTCCAGGGTGAGACCAGCTAGTGTAATCTGTCTCCCAGACCAGGGAGTAAATAAAACTTGAATGCAACTTATGTCTAGAGTGATTGCCGCAGCTCTAGGCAGAAATTAAGCATTGTTCTAGGCTCCATTTGATTATATTTTATATTTTATTGATATATATTTTTTAACAAGATAACTATATTTCCTGGCTATTTAATGTTACTCTACTTCTAGCCATCCACAACCAGCAGACATGGTGAGGAGGGACATCAGATTAATCTCTTGACCGTTACCTGTAGTAAATGCTAATAGTTAAATGTGTAGCTCCTATTCACTTGTTTACACATAAATGCAATGTGTGTATACTGGCTGATAGCTTTCTCATTCCATGATGAATACATAACACATGATACAATCAAACTGTAATCACAGCCAACTCAGATCAACTAGCTCTTTTACTTCTAGTCAACAAAAAACATTGAAATCTATTACAAGCTTTATAACCACAAAGGTTGTTTGAGTGAGACATCATTGCATTACACCCCAACAAAAGGGCTGGTGCCTAAGTTATTGAAAGAATGTTCACTCAACTGAACCACGGTTTAACCCTGCTAGATTTCTGTGTTGTAATGCTGCCTGTGCAAGCGTTGAGTGACACACCAGTGGTGTTGGCCAACCAGGTGTGGTTTGAAATCGATGGAGATTCCCTGTATAACAAGAGCTTAATGATGATCACTACCTGCTTCAGGGTCAAAGGAATAACTGTGGTAGGAAAACCATGAGTCATTTACTCAAATACTTTCTTTTTTCACAATGAATCAACACAAACCCCTTGCTGTTCTGGTTTCACCACGGACTTGTTATATAGGTCCGTGGTTTCACCTAGACGTACCACTAACTCACCACACTGAAAGAGTTATCAACATAATAACTCAAAGAACACTAAGTTTGGGAAGTGATTGACACTGATCATAAAGTGAGCTCCTGTATCATCAGCAGGGTGAGACAAGTGGACAGCCTGTGAAACAACAGTGTCGTATGTACAGGCTGGTAGGACTGCACATTGACTACTGCATGTGCTGACAACCACTACATAGCTTCACCTCATCAGTGGTATTGGGGAGCTGTCTCCTTAGTTATGGCAAATCTCTATAGAATACATGTTAGTACATAAATATATTACAATTTCCAAATGCACAAAACATCTTGAATATGAAATAATGATCAAATAAAAAATGCCTACCAAAAAACTCATCCCAGCAAAGAGAGTTTCGATCAGTTGGTTGCAGATGACTTAGCCGCATGAGTAGTTTCTTACGATCCTTTCTTGGACCAGCATCACGAACACCATGATCCTCATCTGAACTGTCGGTGCAGTTCTCCAACTCCAAGTAATCTCCTTGCTTTACTTTCCAAGCCATCATTTTAGAAACTTGTCACCACTTTACCACATTACCACAATGTGTCAAATAGAGAGAGATATCAACTCCATTCCTCTCATCATATGTTGTCAATGTGAGCAAATCAACCAAAACAAGGTAACTCAGATATATCCATTCCGTATTGTAAGTTCCATTTCGTGTATAAGATTCATTCTCCATGAAACAAAATCAGTTTAAGTTTACCATACAAATAGTTTGTATGGAGAGTACCGTTGACTGTGTGATGCCATGTTGAGGCCCTCCAGCTTGTATGACAGAGAAACACATACATATGTTTGATGTGGGACCGTGTGAGACAGTCCTGGTGACCAGTGAGTGGCTACCTGCCCACACCCTCATGGGCCATTGGCGTTCAAACTGACTACTCCACTGAGGTAACAACTTAGGACGACTGTTCAGTAACCATAGAAGATGCAAGTATCCTCGGGCAATATTGCCGCACACGACCAGTACCTTGTTAACAGCATAGCCATAGGGGAGAACACAAACCTGGCTCTAGTCAAGTCGTGTCCTACAATAACTTATACATAGGTTTACCTCTCTCACCCTCAGGGGATCAATGAATGGGGAGCTTTGTCTCACAGAAGATCTCACAGATTTGTGCTAAATAAAATTGGGACAAAATGTCAATGAGATAAGATACCCTGTGTGAGATAGAATGATCCCTGACAAACATGATCCTCCAGGCGGATGGGGATAGCCTTCAGTTGGAACCTATTTACTGACTTGTCTGGCACTGACAGCCAGAAACATGGAGCAAGTCTGCCCTCACCAAAGTTCAATGTGGCAGGTATGACAAGGGATAACACTGAAGTCTGGAAAGTCTGATAACTGATCTCCTTAATTAAGGATCCGCAAATGTTTGGCCTGTGACCTGCTGGTGGGAGGATAGGCGAGGTAGTGTACTTCACCAGTAACAATGGTCATATTGTTCTCCCACAAACTCCATGAAACATAAGAATTGTGAGCTTAGGAAGAAACTGTTGTTTTGGTAATCTTACTTGTGTTAGATCAATGTAGTTTCATGGAATCTCAGGTATCCTGCAAGACCTGAAGCCTGAAGGACACAGATAACACAATCATAGGCTGGGATGGCAAATCCCACGTATGTAGGTATGTCCTAAAATCCACACATATTGCATTCCCTTGGTGATTATTATCTGGAAGCAAAAGACACTTTATACTGAAAACACCACTACTTTGTAGAGGAAGATATTCCACTACGTTCAGTAGCAGAGCAATGATAGATCAGCACACTATGAGTGAAGTTCCTTGGAAGCACAGTGAAACAAACTGTATATCAGTAGCAGGTACTATATCCCAGCAATCCAGAGGGAATGAACATATATCACTCACAAGTTATACATGGTCTTGGAATTTATTGGCTTTGTGTGCTGGTTGTTGGTGAGATCCAGGAAACAGCCTGCATGGCCTGTGATCACTTCATATACAAGCCGATGCTCATTACTGGAGCTTTCCCCATGTCAATGTGGCGGATCCAGGCTTCATGTCAGTATAAGAGAGGGACTGTTGCACATGGCTGGCTCAAACTAAGGTGAGTAGCTCACACCACTGTTAAAATACTACACTGGTCAGAAAGGGCCTAGTCCAACAATTGGCAGTAGTAAAAAACCTTTGATGATCAAGTTGGAATAGAATACTATACTGGTGTGGATTATTAGGACTAGTGCTGATAAAGCATGGCAAAAGAAAACGTATGGTTTTGTCAGCTCTTTACGTGATCCTCAGCATATTCATTATCACTGTTCCTCTACAAAAATCAAGCAGACGTGAAAAAATGGACTGAAACGTATAGCAATAACGTCCATTGCTTGTTTGGAGAGATTTTAAGTGAAATCTGTTTGTGAAACGTTCACCAAGCACGTATCCCAGTCTCTAGCGACGAGCAGACAGCAAATTGGGGAAGTGGACTCGTGGCTTCGTTTGACTTTGTTGGAGAGATTTGGCCAGGGCATCTGCTGTGCATGTGGACAGGGACGGGGCTGGAGGTATTGTTATCCTTTCCCACAGTAGTATTTCCCCATCAGCGGGTCCACATCACAAACACCTCTGCACCCAGGCCCAGTGCTGCTGACTGTCTGAGCCTTTTGCACACTGTGCAGTAAAAACACTATTCGTATGAACTCATACAAAGTTTCAGATAAGTTTGGCCCAATTACTGGCACCTTCTTAATTTAAATATCAGTCAAGCATGTAGAAATAATGTTGGCTACGGATTAAAAGGATATGAAGTTGTCTTACTGAGTCATGTTGAATATATATTTTCCACACTAACGTTTCAACTTTTCCACTGAATTCATATAACAGTCACAATCCCAGACCACTTAAAAATAATCTCAAGATTTGTAGTTGGCTGCTTCCAATATTCCTCTGTCACAAGCAAGTTGCACAAAGTTGATTGTGTGATGAAAAACAGACAAGTATGTTTCCAAACCAAAAACACTTCTACATTCCCTCTTTCCTTCTCCTGGCTACACTGCCGGCTGCCTCTCCATCACCCTCTGATCATGGGCTACAGCCCTATTCCCTGGATGTGTTGATACACTGATTATTCTTATTATCCTGTGTCCTGCCCTCAGCAGACAGTCAGCCAATCACCGAGCTGTGAGCAGAGACAACTTTTTATTCACCCTTGAATCATTTACACTAGAGTTCTTGAGAGGACGAGTGCATATGCATGGGGGCGTAACACAAACTAAGCTTGTCTGGTCATCAGGTATTCACCTATCTCATTACAAAGTAAAATCCACCTCCAAATTAATTAATCTCGTAAGATAAACCACTTGGCCATTTTTTTAAACCAGAGAAGAATTCCATTAACGTGCCTCCTAAATTGTGAGGACGATATTGTGTTGTCTAGCCAGGTGTGATTGAGACAGAGACACTTCATCACCACAGGGCTCTACTGTGTAGCCCTCACCTCAGGGGGAAAGGTGGACTGCTGGGGGGTCAGTCATAGCAGTCATACATGCTACACTGATTGGAGGCAGTGCAACAAAAACTGATAATCTCAAAACAGGACATCAAATACCTGCCAAGGAGGATAAATGTCCATCTTGTTCAATAAGGTATCACATGTGTAAGTGTCAAAGGAGATACATTACACAAGTGGATTAAGATGGATCTGTAGACCCTTAAATTTTGCCCCTCCCCAGGAACTTACACAAATAGTATCTATACAGTGTCACTTTCCACAAATGGCAGGTCCAGTTTATGATCCTCATAAATAAACCCAATAAATTCCCACTCCCTGAGATTCAAGTATGACTGACCATCTCCATGCGTTATGCAACTCTAGCTGTATGTATACAAGCCTTTGGGCAGACAACACAGTGACTTCCTGGCAGGGACAGTAGGTGTCCCCACATCAAGGAGCTGCAATCCTACTGACAATCACCCCAAACCAGTCCTTATTACTAAGCATTAAATCCAATGGCAGACATATCCATTCTCTTCCACTATTATTATTAATTCAATTTCTCCTCAATGGAATATAGAAACATATTCATTTCCATGACAACAGGTTCTCAGACATGGAAAGCAAAGTAGTTGAATAAGTTCCCACCAAAACTTCTTAGAAGCTGAGACTTTAATGTTGACAATCAGGCTCCATTGTAAGGATTCGGGAATGTTTTCCTTCACCTAGTTTAGGTAATCTGATGAAAGAGAACACATCAATTAAATCCCTTTATATGACACAACACAACAGAATGACAGTTGACCTTCCAACTATTAAAGAGAGTCAGTGTAAGTATAACAAATCCTCTTCACTAACTATCCTCAAGACTTACATATACTCTCATATCAGTATCAGCATAACATAGCTCTGTATTTTCACATTCAAGTCAAAATACCTAAACTTCTGTTACCCACTTCCCTACTGCCATGCAACTGACAAACTGTTGACTATAAAAGTGATGCAACATTTTGCAGCATTACACGTCAGTGTTGGAAATGATTAGAAAGTGCTATTAGAGACCTGTAAGCCAACCTGCACATAGGATAGCTGACTGTCCGATGCGTGGACAGTGCTATTAGAGGCCTGTAAGCCAACCTGCACATAGGATAGCTGACTGTCCGATGCGTGGACAGTGCTATTAGAGACCTGTAAGCCAACCTGCACATAGGATAGCTGACTGTCCGATGCGTGGACAGTGCTATTAGAGGCCTGTAAGCCAACCTGCACATAGGATAGCTGACTGTCCGATGCGTGGACAGTACTATTAGAGGCCTGTAAGCCAACCTGCACATAGGATAGCTGACTGTCCGATGCGTGGACAGTGCTATTAGAGGCCTGTAAGCCAACCTGCACATAGGATAGCTGACTGTCCGATGCGTGGACAGTGCTATTAGAGGCCTGTAAGCCAACCTGCACATAGGATAGCTGACTGTCCGATGCGTGGACAGTGCTATTAGAGGCCTGTAAGCCAACCTGTACATAGGATAGCTGACTGTCCGATGCGTGGACAGTGCTATTAGAGGCCTGTAAGCCAACCTGTACATAGGATAGCTGACTGTCCGATGCGTGGACAGTGCTACATCAAACAACAATGCACACCTGACAACGTCACTATTTCTCACAATGGTGACTAAAGAACGCCTTGTTACTCCCTAAATCTGCTTACATTTACCTGTATTCACAGAGGCTACAGCTATCATAAAACATCTGCCACTAAAAATGTACCCTTTGTTATTTTCAAACCATGTATGAATTTCCGAATTGAGAATGAAATGTCATATTCTCCATTCATGCATCAGTATCACCTTTCTCTACTTTGTGTAAGCAGGGTTAGATACTGATCCTACTTACTCAGCATCATGCAACATGGAAAATTGATGTACAAATTATTTGTGAAAAGGAATATTCTAACAAAACATGAAAAAACAAAACATTGTGTAAGTGTTGATAAAAAAATAGAAAAAATCACTTAAGTTACGACATTTTCTACTGAAATGCATAAAGATCTACATATATTTTATGTTATAGATATTTGATGCTGATCCACATATAAAACTGAGAGTAATCAAGAGTAGAATAGAAGGACATTATTTAACCCTATTTTAGGGACTATATGTCAGTCTAAGGGAGACAAATACTGAAACATAACCTTTTCTGATATGCCACAGGGACCTTAATGTTAAAAACTACCTATGGCGTGAGCTTTATGATGATGAGAGGAGCATATGAGGCGTGTGCCTGGGCAGCCCCCATGCACCTCGTCATCGGGGAAGCCGCCCCCTCCCAGGGGAGGAGGTGCCTACTGGAATGGAGATACTGACAGTGAGGATACTTTTAGCAGGGAAACATTTGCCTGGCCCTGGAGAGGAGGGCCCACCAATAAACACATATGGTGCTAATTGTTGTGTCAAAGAGAAGTGCTTGTGCTGTCTCTGTATAAATAGACAAGTGTTATGAAACTGAGTCATTTCTTTAATGAAAGAAGAAAGGCTGGTCTATTGACAGAATTACTGGATATGTGATATCATGAAATACTTTTAGAAGGGTATCACATTCTCGGAAAAGGAGAGCATGCTTCTCTCTGTATTGGAACTTACACTATGAACCGATGCCAGGAAGTTCATATGGCTACAGATAGTTTCCCAATATGTCAAACTAATCATATCTGAAAGTATTTTGTTTGATACTTCTAATGCTGACGTGATATATCTCCTCTGTACAGGACCCAGACATACGGCACTATGGATGTGATCACACATCTCCTCTGTACAGGGCCCAGACATACAGCACTATGGATGTGATCACACATCTCCTCTGTACAGGACCCAGACATACGGCACTATGGGTGTGATCACACATCTCCTCTGTACAGGGCCCAGACATACGGCACTATGGATGTGATCACACATCTCCTCTGTACAGGAACCAGACATACAGCACTATGGATGTGATCAAACATCTCCTCTGTACAGGACACAGACATACGGCACTATGGATGTGATCACACATCTCCTCTGTACAGGACCCAGACATACGGCACTATGGGTGTGATCACATGTCTCCTCTGCCCAGGACAATTTGAATGATACTATGAATCATAAACTTCAGCAAATTTCAGCAAATATGTATCTGAGTGTTAAGTCAGAAAATGATACAAATCACAATACACCAGTCACGATTCACCCAATGCAGATTTAATCAGATGTATTCAGGTTGGTTTTAAGCAATTTTAACCTTTTGTATTGCCAATGAAAACATTTGAATTATTTAACAGTTGAATAACAGAATGCATCCCATCCACAGAATATGTGTGGTGATGTAACACAGTATTGCTGCATAGTTAACATGTTTCGGGCCACCACGGACAAATCCATCCTTGATAATGGGAGGACACATTTGCATGATTTAACAAAATTGTCACCAATAGGCCAGCCTCTCATTTCATGTGTTGATGGATCTAGACCTTCAGGCCAATGAAATAACCAGGAAATTGTTATTATAACCTTCTGATCTGTGATCACACTTGAAGGGCCCTCCCTGCAGGCAAACCTTTGAAAGTCCAGATGCACCCTGTCTTCTGACAACATGTTATTCATACAACAAGGAAGAATATTGTGAAGCAGATGTAAATGACAACAACTGACAACCCTTAGCCTTGCTATGGGGGAATAACATTGTTTTATCAATGCGACCCATCTTATTCAATAGTTATTGTTTGGTGAATAAAATGTGTTTTATGTGGACATGCTGAAGAAACATAGAGGCAGGCATGTGCCCAGCTGAAGGGTACATAGAGGTGGACAGGGGCACAGCTGAAGGGTACATAGAGGTGGACAGGGGCACAGCTGAAGGGTACATAGAGGTGGACAGGGGCACAGCTGAAGGGTACATAGAGGTGGACAGGGGCACAGCTGAAGGGTACATAGAGGTGGACAGGGGCACAGCTGAAGGGTACATAGAGGTGGACAGGGGCATAGCTGAAGGGTACATAGAGGTGGACAGGGGCACAGCTGAAGGGTACATAGAGGTGGACAGGGGCACAGCTGATGGGTACATAGAGGTGGACAGGGGCACAGCTGAAGGGTACATAGAGGTGGACAGGGGCACAGCTGAAGGGTACATAGAGGTGGACAGGGGCACAGCTGAAGGGTACATAGAGGCAGACATGTGCCCAGCTGAAGGGTACATAGAGGTGGACAGGGGCACACCTGAAGGGTACATAGAGATGGACATGTGCACAGCTGAAGGGTACATAGGGGCAGACATGTGCCCAGCTGAAGGGTACATAGAGGTGGACAGGGGCACAGCTGAAGGGTACATAGAGGTGGACAGGGGCACAGCTGATGGGTACATAGAGGTGGACAGGGGCACAGCTGAAGGGTACATAGAGATGGACAGGGGCACAGCTGAAGGGTACATAGAGGTGGACATGTGCACAGCTGAAGGGTACATAGAGATGGACAGAGGCACAGCTGAAGGGTACATAGAGATGGACAGGGGCACAGCTGAAGGGTACATAGAGATGGACAGGGGCACAGCTGAAGGGTACATAGAGGTGGACATGTGCACAGCTGAAGGGTACATAGAGGTGGACAGGGGCACAGCTGAAGGGTACATAGAGATGGACAGGGGCACAGCTGAAGGGTCCATAGAGATGGACAGGGGCACAGCTGAAGGGTACATAGAGATGGACAGGGGCACAGCTGAAGGGTACATAGAGATGGACATGGATCCAGCTGAAGGGTACATAGAGGTGGACAGGGGTCACGCTAAAAGGTACATACAGGCAGACATGCCCCAAAACTGTGCACCAGTTCTGGGTTACTTTCTGTCCAATTTGTCTATGTCCCTTCAACCGTCTGCAATGGTCCACTTTGTCCACTATCCACTTCCCTGACCCCCCTGACCCCTCACTGACCACCAGATCTCCACAAGTAAACAAGCTACACCACAAAAGCCACAAACAAACAAATATTAACTCTGTGTCATCAGTGGATTGACTTGGAGTCCCTGTCCTTACAAGTTAACATTCCAGACTATTAGCTCTTGATAGAACCAAACACATCCAAACAAACACATGATGTAAACAATTGTCCTCTATTTCCACGACAAACACTGGAATAAATATTTACAACACTATCTATAATTATCTGCATTTTCTATTTCAAAAATACTTTTACACTTCATTTGAATGTATGGGTTTGTTTTTTATTGTTACAATCGAAAACAACTCTTAGCAAACTGTGAGATGCCCATTTCATAATCTTTAGGGCACAGTTCAAAACAGATGTATGTGCAAAAATTGTCAAATGTTGTCAAATGTTGCCAGTATGAGTTACATGGAGGATTAAGGCCAAGATAAGATCAATACATTCTGCACATTTCCCATTCCCCAGTATGAACCCAAACATCTCTGAACCGAATATTCCAGTCAGACTGACTGCACTCTGGTCATGCTGCCTCTCCATACCCATATCTTCCTGTTTGTATATCAGTGACCTGTCATAAACACAACCTGACATGTGCTTCCCTTGTAGTAAGTGAGCACTGTAAAGTGGAAAGAGTCTCAGAGAGCTGCAATACATACATGTATATATACCAGATGTGTTTTCCTGTATAAACCTGCATGTTTTATTATTCCAAGCTGGCAAGTCATGTCTAACAGCACCCTTGACGAATGGCCATCATCAAGGCCTCATATCAGGCTGGGTTTAAGGAAAAGGAAGGCAAGGTCTGAAAGACTCATGATAAATTTATTTAGCCCTCCTGCATTTGTGTAACTGAGGCGTCTTTTCTCAGTATCCTAATATAGTTTCATGGAATGATGTCATCAACAGTTATGTCCTATCTAGACAATGAGCACCAGCTGCTATGGGCAACACAGCATACAACATGTCAGTCCCTGCTGCAATGAGCCTCACCCATAGGAAAGCATGCACTGGGCTAGCCCGTCTGACCAACTTAAACTGGAGTGTTGATGACCATCCTGCCATGTCGCCATCAGATAACCCATACAAACAGACCTGTTTATCTGATTGAGCCTGTAGTGAACATGGTGAGGTACTTCAGTGCAGCATTATGAGCCTGTAGACTGGCAGTACGGTGTTATCTTGCAATGAATGTCAGAACACCCTTGTTCTTAACAGTTCAACTTGACATGTTCTTTGCTGCTGACATTTTATGGATGTCCCCCTTCCCATCTGTACAAGCAATCTTCAACACTATCTTCGCTAGGACTGAAACGTACACCACATACAGGGCCCACACAAATCCACATCAACTCACACAATTTACAAACAATTTTTAGCATTTGTACTCCAGGAATGTTTTAGGAAAGTCACAGAAATAATGGGCAATATTTTCTTGTATAACGATGACTAACATGGGACATTTTACCATGTGTTGTTGTGGCTGGTATGGTCTGCTACATGTTTACTTTCGAGCATGGTGAAATGTCAACACTGCAGGGGCATGTGTGCACCCTTCCTCTGTCCATGCACACAAAGACTACAGCACAACCATCCTCACCGTCAAGCCACTATCCTCACCTCCATGTCTCCATCCACACCACTGTCTCCCCATCCACACCACTGTATCCCCATCCACACCACTGTCTCCCCATCCACACCACTGTATCCCCATCCACACCACTGTATCCCCATCCACACCACTGTATCCCCATCCACACCACTGTATCCCCAATTACATCACTGTATCCCCATCCACACCACTGTATCCCCATCCACACCACTGTATCCCCATCCACACCACTGTATCCCCAATTACACCACTGTATCCCCATCCACACCACTGTCTCCCCATCCACACCACTGTATCCCCATCCACACCACTGTATCCCCAATTATACCACTGTATCCCCATCCACACCACTGTATCCCCATCCACACCACTGTATCCCCAATTACATCACTGTATCCCCATCCACACCACTGTATCCCCATCCACACCACTGTATCCCCATCCACACCACTGTATCCCCAATTACACCACTGTATCCCCATCCACACCACTGTATCCCCATCCACACCACTGTATCCCCAATTACATCACTGTATCCCCATCCACACCACTGTATCCCCATCCACACCACTGTATCCCCATCCACACCACTGTATCCCCAATTACACCACTGTATCCCCATCCACACCACTGTATCCCCATCCACACCACTGTATCCCCATCCACACCACTGTATCCCCAATTACACCACTGTATCCCCACCCACACCACTGTATCCCCATCCACACCACTGTATCCCCATCCATTCCACTGTATCCCCATCCACACCACTGTATCCCCATCCACACCACTGTATCCCCATCCACACCACTGTATCCCCGTCCACACCACTGTATCCCCATCCACACACCTGTATCCCCACCCACACCAATGTATCCCCATCCACACCACTGTATCCCAATCCACACCACTGTATCCCCAATTACACCACTGTATCCCCATCCACACCACTGTATCCCCGTCCACACCACTGTATCCCTATCCACACCACTGTATCCCCACCCACACCAATGTATCCCCATCCAGACCACTGTATCCCCGTCCACACCACTGTATCCCCTATATGTCACACCACTATATCCCTATCCACACCACTGTATCCACACCCAAACCACTGTATCCCCATCCACACTACTGTATCCTAACCACACCACTATATCACTATCCACACCACTATATCCCTATATGTCACACCACTATATCCCTATCCACACCACTATATCCCTATCCACACCACTATATCCCCTATATGTCACACCACTATATCCCTATCCACACCACTATATCCCTATCCACACCACTATATCCCCCATGTCACACCACTATAGCCCTATCCACACCACTATATCCCCTATATGTCACACCACTATAGCCCTATCCACACCACTATATCCTCTATATGTCACACCACTATATCCCTATCCACACCACTATATCCCCTATATGTCACACCACTATAGCCCTATCCACACCACTATATCCCCCATGTCACACCACTATAGCCCTATCCACACCACTATATCCCCTATATGTCACACCACTAGATCCCCATCTAGCCATTAGAGTACCTGTCATGAAACAAAAAAAACATACACATAAAAAGTTGGGTATATTCACACACACACACACAACCTATGAGTATAACGTACCCTTCAGTCCTGAATATGGAAATGTTTCAATCGGACCTCACTATAGGAACCATGGCAGTCAGAATGAATCGTAACATTGAGGTTATTTAAGTCACAAAGAAAGGTTCCGAATATACTCATGGACTGCACTTCCAGTACCTATGGACAAAACACCTGGCATTGAAATATCACTTTATGTTAACTTCATCTTCATTCATTCTGAATTGTTCCTAACCATTATTCTTCACCAAGACTGATAATGTGTATAGACAGCTGCTTATTGACCTATGATAAAGAAGGCTGGCAGAAGAAAACAAAATGATAAATAATTTAGAAAACTGTTGATCCCCTTGGTAAAACCTGGTGTATTAGGATAAAATGATGATCCACTAGTCCATGGATTTCCATTGTTATAGTGAGTGAGTTATTATTTAACGTCACATGGGCAATATTTCAGCCATATCATGACGAGTCCATTGTTATAAAAACAGTGATGAGAAAAAAATAATTCCCTGAAATTTGATATTCATGTTTTGAACCTCTGTGAAGGACTCCAAATGTAAGGTTGTACCTGATACATGGGTAACTAATGTATTTCCAACCAAGTAATTATTAATGTTTATTGGTAGATTACTCAACACCATTATTTGCCAAGGTTCAAAAGGCATTACAGGACTACTTGTAAATCTTGCAGCATTACTAGAGGTGCCCCAGTAACCCTAGCTGCCTGCTTTTGGTCCCCTTCATTCTCCCACTGCTGTGTAGCCTGTGTCTTCACTCCCCTCCTTCCTACTCCCCTGCCAGGTGTATATTGCAGCATTAACTACTCACGTGTCACAACAATCAGAACACTTCCTACACAGTCAAGTCAAGAAATAAAAATGCCATCAGCCTTCTGATTCTTTGCCTTGTGATGTTATTAGCCCTGTGTACATATGAGTCCGTGTACATTTCACGCGTCCAAGTGGTTACTTGGTTAACAAGGCCATGATGTGTATGGAATCAGATGTCAATGGCAATGTCCATTTCAGGGTAATTGGATCTCTTGCTCGTGTTAATTGAAGCTGTCAGACAAACCAGATTTCTTCTATTTTCGTAGTTGCTGTAATTTTGGTAGTTGTATACAAATACAGTGCATTAAACAAGCCTGTTTCTTTTGTTTTGATACAACTATTTATTTCAATTTCATTTGTGGGGAATTAACAATAGATTAACCTTGACAATGGTTTTTAGTTATTTTATCACTTGCCTCTATGGATATTGTTACAGACCTTAAAACAACCTAGGGCATGGATGAATGCCCCTCAAGTCCTCCGGGGCTTGCATGGATTATAATGGAATGAGTGTGTGTAGCTGACAGAAAGAACAGAAAACAAACCTGTTGTGGAAACCTGTACTTATTTACATACAGAAACAACAGACAATTAACACCTTTACTTAAACATATAACAAAATCTTAAGTTACTGAACTTTATTACCTACCCAGCTCTAAGGATGAAAATATACACAGAAACTCTGATGCACTGCAATGCATGGCCTCCAATACCCACAAACTTGCATCACAATACATGACGATACCAATACTCATATTTTACTTTTTTTAATGAAAGAATAACCCTACCCAAAAAGATATGAGCTTGAAAAGTTCTAGAAATCAACTGTTCGGGATCCTTTTGGCTTCCCTCCACTGAAATACACAAGTGTTTGTGGTGTTACCCCGGCGTATCAAGATACCCATCATATCATGACCAATGTATCACGGTATTATTTAATGTTGAAACAAATTGGTCCTCTGGATTATTCTAAATTTACAAAGCAAATCATGTACAAAATGAAGATTTCATATTCAATTTACATTCTATACAAAGTTATTCTATTTGGTGTTTTGGACAGGAGAATTATCTCATCAGCCACAACAACTGAGAGGACAGTACTGGACCACTCGGGGGAAACTTGACTTACATAGTCAGTTAACTCCCTTGCCTTGGGAAGATGACTTTGCACTGCACCTCTTCTATTAGTATGGAAACTGTCCCCTAAATTTGAAAAGAATCCATTCAGTAGTTTTCAAGTTATAGGTCGCACAAATGTGTAAGTAAAAACATTCTAAGTGGAAAAATAAGAAAAGATGCATTTCTTTTGAAAATCCTAATATTGAAATCAAACTCCACACTGCACCTCTCTTGTAGGTGTAGAAAGTGTTCACCCAGTGTGAAAAGAATGTAAGTAGTAGTTTTCAAGTCATAGGTCGCACAAAAAACATGTCCTTGGAAGGATGGATGGAATTCCTGGGTATAACTATAAAACCCTGCCCTTAGTAGTTGGGGGCACAACGAGAAATACACACTATACACCTACCTAGGAACACTGTGTATTCTCTCCAAAACTCTTTTTCTGATTAAACATTACCCGGGTACTACACAATTTAGTCCACACACAACATACATGGTTATGTGGCTCCTGATACATACGTATGAAATCTGCCATTCCAGCTCCCTGGCCCACCAGGGAAACACCCACACTGAACACACTGTCTAGATGCCAAGGAATTCCAGCCTTTGTCTGATAGAAACCACCATACCCTTTGACATGTATCAAGGATCGCCATAAACATGTAAATTTTAGGTAGGTTTACACAGCAGGGTGAGGAGTTAGCTGATGCGAACTTCACAGACATCAGGGCACAGGGGTCATCCACAACTTGTGCTTTTAATGTTCTTAAAGAAGCAAAGGTTTACTTTTATCTGACTCGATTAGTTAGATTAAGAATATTAGCACAAAGATGTATATATTTATCACTCATGCCTACCATGTGGCTAGATAATCAGCACAACAAATGTCTATTTGCCAGTAGGCATGACATTTCAGTGGATCATGTACAAACTAACTTATTTTTAATAATAACTTCCTACATTTAAGAATTACATTTCACTGCTGTCACATGAGCCAGCATGTCGTTGCTCTAAGACAGTGTAACACTGCACTCATGACATAGCCTAGTCCTGCACCATGACCGTGGAATATATTTATTTTATGAAAAAATAATAATCTAGAAATGCATACAAAAGCAAGTCTAGCCATCTCAAGCTAGCTCTATTCTGAAATCAGCATAGAGAATTGTTTTTATTTTTAGAGTCAAGAAGGATATTGTGTAATATAAGATTTCAGAGACTAAATGTTAGTCTAGACATAGCCATGAACACACCGAGCCAGTACTCTTGTGTGCCACAACACTGACAGCGTTGCCCTCCTGCTGCCTATCCTGCTGTGAGCGTACCTTCATTTTAACATCCCAATCTAACACAAGGTGCTTGATGTGTTGCTTCGGGAAAGGGGTGAACTATGCATCCTGTGTCCAGGTCTGCCTGGCAGTGACACAGGGAGGGGCGTGGCAGTGACACAGGGAGGGGCGTGGCAGTGACACAGAGAGGGGCATGGCAGTGACATAGGGAGGGGCATGGCAGTGACACAGGGAGGGGCGTGGCAGTGACACAGAGAGGGGCGTGGCAGCACATGCACTTGCAGATGGGTAACAGGGCAGACACTTTACACACCACATGAAAGTTTTGTAACTAAAAGAATTATAACATCCGACTTGTATGTAGCATTTGAATAAAATATTATGTAACCTTATGATAATTATGAGTACATATTTTCAACCATCAATGTGTCAAATGGTTAAATCTTTTAAAAATTTAAGACAACATATGGCAACTTGATATAAGCTAATACAAAGAACTTGAAAGTGTCAAGAAAGTAAATAAACAAGTTATTTTTTTAATATACCAGGAAATTATCAAAACTAAAACTATTCCAAACATGCACATTTTTCAAATGTTTCAGTGGGTCTTTACAATCATGCAATGATGCAATTTTGAACTGTGTGATCTCCAAATATCAATAAGATCATTTTGACATTGCTGCTAGATAACAACTGACTTGAGTGCTACCCGTTGTGCTTCGCTGGAACAGACCACAACCCATTGTCATACTGGTACAAACAATAAGTGAAACCGACAACCAACACCACAATATACGCCCTGACTGATGTATTTTTCAGAAGGCAATATAAATAACAGCTGCGCAAAGACATGTCCACGTTTTAAGGATATACTGCTGAGACAAACAGACAAATACATGCGTCAGATGATATAAGTGTGTTGGTGGAGAGTGCTGGCACAGAGATCTAGAGATGGCCAGTCATGCTGGAGGGGCCTGTGGGTAACTAGACACAGTCTACAGGGAGGCACAGAGAAACAAGGCCTATAGTGACTGAGTGAGTGAGTAGAGTTTTATGGTGGCTTCTGCAATATTCTATCGGAGAGTCATTTGACTAGAAGGGTGTTCAGTGATCTTGAGATGGTGAAATAGGTTTCACGTCAAGTTCCAGGTAAATTGCACTTATAGGGCAACATGCCTGCATTGTGACATGTTTTGAAAACAGAAGTCAGGGGTCCATAGTTTGAGCACTGATCGCTGCCATCAGTGACAACCAGGTTGCAGGTGAGACTTCGTCCTCCAAGGTGACCACCGACCTTAGCATCGATCTTACACATTGTGGTTGGGGTGTGCATGCTCTCTCTCTGCGGGATCTTGCCTGGAGCCTGTTTAACAAGAATCCCAGCGGCTGTCATCAGATGGTAAAGCTTTAATTAATTATCTCAATCTAATAAAAAGAATTCACAAACAAGCACAATCCTGACTATAGAATGATGGGCTCAACTGTATTTGTTGCTGATGTAACCAAGAGGATATGACAGCTATCTTGGTATCCATTTTCCCCACAAAAGCTGAAAACTGCTCCAATGCCTTGGACATTCCTTGATGTTTGACTCTCAGAATAAACTAAAAGTCATCATCACACCCAAACCACTGTGCACCACAAGCTTACCTGTCTGTATGTTCTGATGAACCACTACCAATTGATCCGCTGACAATCACATTACCAGGCATTAGGTCTTACTTGCCCAGCAATGTAAAGAGTTTGTCATATAGTCAAACACATGTGGACATCGTACGTTGAGTCTGATTACTGTGAAGTAGCTCTTCATAACCTTCAGGTTTAAATATATGAAAAGGGTTTTGTCACAACACTTAGTGAGTAAAACCGTCCGTCAATAGTACAGTGCACTGCACTTCTTAATATCACAGGCTGCCGAATGATCCTAATCATGGTGCACAGACATACAATTTGTACTGCTCAAATGATATACCGGTAGTCAAAACAGTCATGACGTTGATTGGAAAATCAAGAAATATGCAAAATACCCAAACATTCCAAATCTAAGTGTCACTTACAGATGAAATGATGAGAGTTCCAAGTGCATCCATGTTGTGGCTGTGTAAAGTATAATGACCACAAACTCCTCATCTGGTTGCATGGTCATGAGGAAGGAAGCTGGTACATCTACATTGTTGCCCTGAAGCATCCCTCATCAATGCAGTCCTGTATTCCAAGACACACCTACTCTGTTAGAATTGTCGGCCTGCCATACAGCTAGGCTGATAATATCCCAGGATACTGAGACGCACCAGACCAACATAAACAATGCTATCTGCGACCCTCACACAACTAGGTTTAATTACCATTATAGCCTGTGTTGTAATGCAGTTCAACATCCATGCCCATAGATCCTAGGCTATGTTTCTACAGAGAGTGTCGATGTCAGGCTAAGGTAATGATATCCCAGTTGAGATGTGTATTCATATTTGAAAGTGTTTACTTAGCCCTAAAGTAGAAGGGGAGATATCATGTCATGCCTTGTCAGTTGGGGTCATGCACACTACAGGACAAACACACTGAGATATTACTGGGGTCTGCAGATATTACCACACAGATTAACACTGACATGAAGCACTTATCCAAATGGTAAATACTTACAAGACAACAGTATTTGACCTTAATGTGTCAAACTTCATGAAACAGAATTTCTAAAATAATGTGATGTTGTCGGTGGTGTACACAGCCCCTCCCTGTTCTAGTCTGATCTGATGTCACTTCTTCCACCTCCACAGTCCTTCCTCCACCCCACCCCCATCCCTCCCCATCCCTCCCCTGTAATGGAGGACCTTCACTTCAGTTGTGGCAATGTCATGTTTGAATTCATGACCACTGCCTGACAAACCCTTTATGTTCAGGGACCTAAAGGTCTTGGCAAGTCTTGGCTTCCCAGAGACTAAATAATTCCTATACAAATCTCAGGAAGGGACAATACTCACCTGACCCAGCAAGTCACCAGCAAGTAGCTGTGATTCATCAACATTTGAGGGGGGTGAGATTCAACTGAAAGAGGGTAGTCGTGATGACATGGGCCATGATCCCTGTACTTACAATGCTGACAAAACAGTGAACACAGACAGTAGGTCAATAAGTCTACACCCTTAGATGGGGGCTTCACAACAAGGGCAACTTAAAATTCAGGCTGTCTAAATATTAATGTTCAAGGAATGTCTACAAGATTGATAACAATGGTGTGATGGGACACTCACAAGAGATGTTTTGATGATAAATTATAGTTGATGATTGATTGATTACCTCTTAATGATATACTGATCTATCAATAGCATCCATAATCAGGTTTTGAGAACAAGTTATTCAATTTCAGCATGTAACTATATATTTGAAGCTACACAGACACTTATAGGTAACACAATCTTCCAATAATATTTTCATAGTAAATCATGTGATCACTTTGACAACTAAATGTCAGAAACACAAACCATGACTAACTTATAATAACTGATGACCTGTGTGGACAAATCAGTCTTAACCAATAATAAGCATAGCTAATTATGTCCTTAGAACCATATAAGTTGTCACAACATTGCAAGTGTTTATGGATTTCACAAAAACAAAGATCTTTCAAAAGAAGTTGACTTGTAGTTATACACTGTGCTACTCATGTTAGCCAACAGATAAATACACTTCAACTATATTGGAGGTGGGCCGTGGAATGATCTGACTTCCACAGCATAAATCATGAACTTTCAGCATAATGAGTACATATTTGATGGTTTACCTACCTTTCAGTTGAAATACATATCTCCTTTACTCTCTGGAAAACCTTAACCTTATTAAATATCCATATTCTGAATGAAATTGACAGTGAACATCATGGCAGTATAAGGACATCGTTCACTCCAACTTGACGGGGGCCATGCAGGACTGGGACACTCAGCCGTGTCACTGAGTCCTAAACAACAATGTGATAACCTGCGTAACATTGTGAGTCAGTCAGATGAAATGTCTAGCAATCTTACAACACGTGCCGTCCACAGAGTTGTCATCTCACATCCAGCACAGGTGAAAATAGTGATTTGTTTACCTGGGGGCTCAGGTGTTCCGTAATCAGTGCTACATGTGGGAATCTAGTCTCTTGTATGCATTATCTCCATACTGCTGTACATGTGTAGAGGGCGCCCTGGTGCTGACCCCACACAACTGATGGGATAAAACAACAGGGCAATACAAAGGATAAGCTTATGATTTTTGAAAGGTCAAACTGAAGATCAATATTGTGAAATCTAATTCCTGTCCTCCATGTTTGTGTCTACGGGATTCTCACTACTGATGAGCTCCCACACAGGGACTGAATGATAACATACAGATTTCCTTCTTAACTAAAGCTGACCCAAGTACAAGCTGAGGTGGCAGAGTGGGGGGTGTATATGTTTCTTTTAAACTTTCAGTCAAACTCACTTCATAATTTCCATGTTTCAATTAAATTGCCTCTGTAATCAACTGTACCAATGAATATACTATATAGTTTCATTGTCTGTAATCAGTTTATAACCATATGGTGAAATAACAGTCATATAAATTATTAATCCACACAGGTTGGTTAATACCATACCCTCACAGCCAGCGCACATTTACAACTTTACCGCTGCCAGTACTGTGACTGCAGTCTTCAAACTTCTTATAACAATAATGCAATCATTTTGACAGATTGATACAATGCCTTATAGTGAAATGAGGATTACAGCATTAGTATTACACAGACTAGCATTCTATTTGGGCGATAGCTTGATCTGTCAACTCCCAGTCTGACAATAATTTAAGGCTTCTTCTCCAGATGACTGACAGGGCGTATCTCATCACGCATGTATCTGACAGCAAGTATCTTTATCAACAAGCATCCCACCACAAACCTGTGTGGTATCAGCTGACCAATCTGTGACCAGTTAGAGATTGTGCATGGTACAATGTACAACTGTTACCTCACACAGAGTGCAGTTACATAGAATCCATGTCCCCAGCAGAACTGACACTAGTTATCCACTGTCACAAGGGACAGGGGATACTAATAGATATGCTTGTCCGCCTCAGGACTGACACATTCAACCTACATGTGCACATATTTGTCTACCACAAATGCCACAACTACAGGTAGCCATCAGTGTTGAGTGGGGCAAATGCATTGTCACTGCAAGTACAACATATTACCCAGCTTCATTTACAGAATACTTTAACAAGTCCATTTGATTTCAAGCCTTGAAGCCAGGTTGTTGAGTTTGTCAGCAGTTTATAGGAAACATCTAGGCTTGCCATATTAGGTAATAGGGCCTGAGTATGCACCCTGGTGGCTGATAGTGTAAGACAGAGATAGAAGATTACATCAAGTCAACCAATGGCTGATTGTGTATTAAGATGGCAGACAATGATGTTCACATCAAGTCAACCAATGGCTGATGGAGTATCAAGATGGCAGACAATGATGTTCACATCAAGTCAACCAATGGCTGATGGTGTAGTGAGTGAGTGAGTTGGGCTTCACGCTGCTTTTAACAGTATTCCAGTTATATCACGGCGTGTCAGCTTAATGTGGGAGGAAAGCCCAAAGTGATGCAGGTCTCGGACGTTTACCACTTTGGTGAAACCCACAATCACGGGTATGGTGCTGATAAACCTAGAAACATAATCGGGGTGAACCAAGATTTGAACTCACAATTATAGGTTTCTGGCGTGCCCAAGGGATGCAGCTCTGCACAGCGAAGGCTGATGGTGTATCAAGATGGCAGACAATGATGTTCACATCAAATAAACCAATGATGGTGTATCAAGATGGCAGAGAATGATGTTCACTTACAAACCACAGAGTTTGGAAAAAGTTGATTTCTATAACTACTTTTAAAACACAAATTCAAAATTCACTTTCACAAAGAAAAAGTTAAAAGAACAAGCAACGAAAGGTATGTTCTATGGTTTAAGCCAAGAACGGAAATTAAATTTATCACTTAAATTTCAACTGCAGCTTTTTGACAGAATGGTTATACCAGATCTTCTCTACGGAAGCAAAGTATGGGGATTTGAAAACATCTCAACTCTAGAAGGTGTCCATTTACCTTTTCTAAATTATCTTTTATCATCAAGAAAAAGTATTCCAAACTTCTTTGTGCACAGGGAACTTAGAAGAATACATCTATCTATAAAATGAGAATGATATGTTTGGGGGAAAAATTACTCTCCTGGAAATCATCTAAATAATCCTTTCTTTCATACAAGTTATTATTTAATGACGCCATATTTTGAAATGTGTAAACCAAATGGATTACATATATCAAACAAACTATTGACGAACTTGGACTCAGCTACATCTTGTTTTCACAAAGTTTCACAAATCCGACTTACCTGAAACATTTAATCCATGAAAATGTAAATGACATTAATCTACAGTGTTGGACAAGTGCAAGAGATAAGTCTTCAAAAGGCACAATGTTTAGTATCATAAAAAATGATTGCCTTAATTATGAATAATGCTTAAACATACTGCAGAAAAAACATTTGGGGAGTCTTACTTAAGTTTAATACATGTAACCATAATCTACATTTTGAAACTGGGAGGTGGAGAAAAATAGCTTTAACCGAAAGAAAATGTGCACTTTGTAATCTATCTGACATGTTAAAACTTCAAATATGAACGTTTTTATAATATCTTCACTGTACATCAGACCTAATCAAGTGCTACAAATTTAACTTTGTTAACATGTAAACAAACTTTCCAATTTAACAAAACTGCTAGTAAGGTCAGAATATTTGTGATTTGCTCGTTTTAATTCCTGAAAGTATTTTGATCTTGGCATTCATAAGAAGAGTTTTGTGAGCGATGTTAGAGGGCTAGCTGCTTCATGTCATGACCGGGGCTTGTCATGTGTTCATGGGCGTGGTGAAGCACAAACCTCATCGTGTTACAACTGGCTAGCTTACAGCATTCTTCAACTTGCTCTTTCATTAAAAACAAATACAACCAGAGCAGGTGGTTTTCATTACATAATACAGAGATCCACTGGTAAAGAGAGTCGTCTCAATAATATACAAGGCAGGAAATTAACATGTTTGCCATGTGATGACTGTTTACCTCTCGATATGCAGGCTTCACTTATAGTCATATAGGTGGATGTCATAATGTCTGACCTCCAGCCAAAAATACACATCAACTGATCCTTGATGTGCAAAACGTCAGTGGCTGAAGGCCATTACCTGCAGAGGTAGGCATAGTAAGAGGACTTTAAGTCCGACATTACTCCTCCATACTTGACCTTGCAGCAAGCAACAATAACACGCTAACACCTGGATGCCTGATGCTGATTGTCGCAATTTGACAACAATGGCCATTATAGCTGAGAGGATAAGACTCGCACAGTGGGTATGGATATCTGTCAATCACACCAAACATATTTTGCAGCACCAGTCTATGTCAACATGTGTGTTTACATTTCCTGACAATATACTGAAAGCTGGGAGTCTACATGGGAGGTGAGGTGCTGGTGTGGTCAAGTAATGTGTAGTGTAAGACATTAAGCCTGTCAGTGACCCCTGCCCCCAGCTCACCTGCGACTCAGGCATGGCAGGTACATTTCTTTGATCTCTGTCATAGGTCGTTATAAGGACTCATCTACCTGTGATTGACAGTTATTCATTCCAGTGGTTTGTCTATTTTAACAAAAGAGGACCGCTATCTAAATGAGTATGTGACTTGTTTGTAAAGTTGGGTCATGAGGAGGGCTTGTCTTGAACGTGATCTGACCAGCAATTAAACCTGCACCCGAGACAGCCGGGCAGACAGGACATACAAAGGGTGTTAAACTGACTCCCAGCGAGTGGCAGCTCAGTCTGCCTACAGGGAGATAAGACATGAGTGTGGAGATGGACATCAACATTACGTGATGGACAGAGCTGGGCTATAGACAACAAACACAGCCTACAACAAATATTGTGGGTGGCCACTCTGGCTACTGCCAATATCCTACTCGCCCAATCATCAGTGTTGCTGCCCCTGTAAGAATGACAGTCTGCCTTTCACTTTCTGTTATTGAAATCTAGAGTATACATGCACCTGATGAAGGAGTAAGTATGTACTCTGAAACGTTGTGTTCCTCTTAATAAAGAAGTCGACATCCATAAATTCTCTTCCTTATGTGCATCCCTTCTAAATGTCATTCAAAGACCTAAAGGAGTATACAGTTGTGCAATTGATTTGTAACAAATTCCTGTAAATAAGGGAACCATCATTCAAATGATGTGCCAACATATAGTTGTTTCCAAGCAAGACATGTATTTCCAATATAAAAACAAACAAGACAAAAAGTAAGCAGGCCTCACTAATATCCAACATAATTCTATGTTCAAAACATGAAAAAAACAATAGTTTCTCAGAAAATCCAAATATTGAAAACAAAATCTGCACAGCATCTCTCCTATTGGTATAGAAACTGTACCCCAAATTGGAAATGAATCCATGAAGTAGTTTTCAAGTTATAAGTTGCACAAATGTGTAAGTAAAAATATTGAAGTAAATTACTGAAAAATAGCTATATATTTCCAGAAAATCCAAATATTGAAAACACAATTGGCACTGCACCTCTCCTATTAGTATAGAAACTGTACCCCCAACTGGAAAGGAATCCATGAAGTAGTTTTAAAGTTATAGGTCACAAAAATGTTAAGTAAAAAATGTAAGCAACATCAAAACCATCATTATTTTTAAGAAAAGACACATATCAAAATTAAACTTTGCACTGCACCTCTTCTATTAGTATGGAAACTGGTCCCTAAATTTGAAAATAATCCATTCAGTAGTCTTCTAGTTACAGGTAACACAAATGTTTCAGTGAAAACATTTCTAAGTAAACTAAATGAAAAAAACTGTATTTTTTTCAGAAAATCTAAACACTGAAATCAAACTTTGCACCACACAATGGTTATATATGCATGGCGGAGGGTCATGAATGGTTACATATGCATGGAGGAGGGTCAGGAATGGTTACATATGCATGGCGGAGAGTCATGAATGGTTATATATGCATGGCGGAGGGTCATGAATGGTTACATATGCATGGCGGAGGGTCATGAATGGTTACATATGCTTGGCGGAGAGTCGTGGATGGTTACATATGCATGGCAGAGAGTCATGGATGGTTGCATATGCATGGCGGAGGGTCATGAATGGTTACATATGCATGGCAGAGAGTCATGAATGGTTACATATGCATGGGGGAGAGTCATGGATGGTTACATATGCATGGCAGAGGGTCATGAATGGTTACATATGCTTGGCAGAGAGTCGTGGATGGTTACATATGCATGGCAGAGAGTCATGGATGGTTACATATGCATGGGGGAGGGTCATGAATTGTTACATATGCATGGCGGAGAGTCATGAATGGTTACATATGCATGGCGGAGAGTCATGAATGGTTACATATGCATGGCGGAGGGTCATGAATGGTTACATATGCATGGCAGAGAGTCATGGATGGTTACATATGCATGGCTGAGGGTCATGAATGGTTACATATGCATGGCGGAGAGTCATGGATGGTTACATATGCATGGGGGAGGGTCATGAATTGTTACATATGCATGGCGGAGAGTCATGAATGGTTACATATGCATGGCGGAGAGTCATGAATGGTTACATATGCATGGCAGAGGGTCATGAATGGTTACATATGCATGGCAGAGAGTCATGGATGGTTACATATGCATGGCGGAGGGTCATGAATGGTTACATATGCATGGCGGAGAGACATGAATGGTTACATATGCATGGCGGAGAGTCATGAATGGTTACATATGCATGGCGGAGAGTCATGGATGGTTACATATGCATGGCGGAGGGTCATGGATGGTTATATATGCATGGCGGAGAGTCATGAATGGTTACATATGCATGGCGGAGAGTCATGAATGGTTACATATGCATGGTGGAGAGTCATGAATGGTTACATATGCATGGCGGAGAGTCTCGATGGTTACATATCCATGGGGGAGAGTCATGGATGGTTACATATGCATGGCGGAGGGTCATGAATGGTTACATATGCATGGCGGAGAGTTGTGGATGGTTACATATGCATGGCGGAGGGTCATGAATGGTTACATATGCATGGCGGAGGGTCATGAATGGTTACATATGCATGGCGGAGAGTCATGAATGGTTACATATGCATGGCGGAGAGTCTTGGATGGTTACATATGCATGGCAGAGAGTCATGGATGGTTACATATGCATGGCGGAGGGTCATGAATGGTTACATATGCATGGCGGAGAGACATGAATGGTTACATATGCATGGCGGAGGGTCATGAATGGTTACATATGCATGGCAGAGAGTCATGGATGGTTACATATGCATGGCAGAGGGTCATGAATGGTTACATATGCATGGCGGAGAGACATGAATGGTTACATATGCATGGCGGAGAGTCATGAATGGTTACATATGCATGGCGGAGGGTCATGGATGGTTATATATGCATGGCGGAGAGTCATGAATGGTTATATATGCATGGCGGAGAGTCATGAATGGTTACATATGCATGGTGGAGAGTCATGAATGGTTACATATGCATGGCGGAGAGTCATGAATGGTTACATATGCATGGCGGAGGGTCATGAATGGTTACATATGCATGGCGGAGAGTCGTGGATGGTTACATATGCATGGCGGAGAGTCATGAATGGTTACATATGCATGGCGGAGGGTCATGAATGGTTACATATGCATGGCGGAGAGTCGTGGATGGTTATATATGCATGGCGGAGAGTCATGAATGGGTACATATGCATGGCGGAGAGTCATGAATGGTTACATATGCATGGCGGAGAGTCTTGGATGGTTACATATGCATGGCAGAGAGTCATGGATGGTTACATATGCATGGCGGAGGGTCATGAATGGTTACATATGCATGGCGGAGAGACATGAATGGTTACATATGCATGGCGGAGAGTCATGAATGGTTACATATGCATGGCGGAGGGTCATGAATGGTTATATATGCATGGCAGAGAGTCATGGATGGTTACATATGCATGGCGGAGGGTCATGGATGGTTATATATGCATGGCGGAGAGTCATGAATGGTTACATATGCATGGCGGAGAGTCATGAATGGTTACATATGCATGGTGGAGAGTCATGAATGGTTACATATGCATGGCGGAGAGTCTCGATGGTTACATATGCATGGGGGAGAGTCATGGATGGTTACATATGCATGGCGGAGGGTCATGAATGGTTACATATGCATGGCGGAGAGTCGTGGATGGTTACATATGCATGGCGGAGGGTCATGAATGGTTACATATGCATGTCGGAGAGTCATGAATGGTTACATATGCATGGCGGAGAGTCGTGGATGGTTATATATGCATGGCGGAGAGTCATGAATGGTTACATATGCATGGCGGAGAGTCATGAATGGTTACATATGCATGGCGGAGAGTCATGAATGGTTACATATGCATGGCGGAGGGTCATGAATGGTTACATATGCATGGCAGAGAGTCATGGATGGTTACATATGCATGGCGGAGGGTCATGAATGGTTACATATGCATGGCGGAGAGACATGAATGGTTACATATGCATGGCGGAGAGTCATGAATGGTTACATATGCATGGCGGAGAGTCATGGATGGTTACATATGCATGGCGGAGGGTCATGGATGGTTATATATGCATGGCGGAGAGTCATGAATGGTTACATATGCATGGCAGAGAGTCATGAATGGTTACATATGCATGGCGGAGAGTCATGAATGGTTACATATGCATGGTGGAGAGTCATGAATGGTTACATATGCATGGCGGAGAGTCTCGATGGTTACATATGCATGGGGGAGAGTCATGGATGGTTACATATGCATGGCGGAGGGTCATGAATGGTTACATATGCATGGCGGAGAGTCGTGGATGGTTACATATGCATGGCGGAGGGTCATGAATGGTTACATATGCATGTCGGAGAGTCATGAATGGTTACATATGCATGGCGGAGAGTCGTGGATGGTTATATATGCATGGCGGAGAGTCATGAATGGTTACATATGCATGGCGGAGAGTCATGAATGGTTACATATGCATGGCGGAGAGTCATGAATGGTTACATATGCATGGCGGAGGGTCATGAATGGTTACATATGCATGGCAGAGAGTCATGGATGGTTACATATGCATGGGGGAGGGTCATGAATGGTTACATATGCATGGCGGAGAGACATGAATGGTTACATATGCATGGCGGAGAGTCATGAATGGTTACATATGCATGGCGGAGAGTCATGGATGGTTACATATGCATGGCGGAGGGTCATGGATGGTTATATATGCATGGCGGAGAGTCATGAATGGTTACATATGCATGGCAGAGAGTCATGAATGGTTACATATGCATGGTGGAGAGTCATGAATGGTTACATATGCATGGCGGAGAGTCTTGGATGGTTACATATGCATGGCGGAGAGTCATGAATGGTTACATATGCATGGCGGAGAGTCATGAATGGTTACATATGCATGGCGGAGAGTCATGGATGGTTATATATGCATGGCGGAGAATTATGAATGGTTACATATGCATGGCAGAGAGTTGTGGATGGTTACATATGCATGGCAGAGAGTCATGAATGGTTACATATGCATGGCAGAGAGTCGTGGATGGTTACATATGCATGGCAGAGAGTCATGAATGGTTACATATGAATGGCGGAGAGTCGTGGATGGTTATATATGCATGGCGGAGAGTCATGAATGGTTACATATGCATGGCGGAGAGTCATGGATGGTTATATATGCATGGCGGAGAGTCATGAATGGTTACATATGCATGGCGGAGAGTCGTGGATGGTTATATATGCATGATGAAGAGCCATGGATGGTTTTATATGCATGGCGGAGAGGTTTTATATGCATTTTGTAGCATTCAAATAGATCGAACTTGTATGGTGGTAGGTATAAAAAGTGTTCACCAAATTTGAAAAGAATCTATGAAGTAGTTTTCAAGTTATAGGTCACACAAAAGACTGACCTCGAATGGACGGACTGTCGGAATCCCTTGGTATAACCATACACCCCCGCTCATGTGTCTGTGTACAAATCAAAGGGATGCTCCCTAAGAGTGCAAATTCAGGTTGAGTGTGATGCTCACACTCTTAATCTGGCTCTCTCTATGACGTCAACAGGTCACACATCTCCTTGTCATTTTACAGTGCACCCATTTATATGTTATCATCATTGTGGTTAGGAATAAGTAATACTTGGCAGGATTATTTGTTTATATGTGGGTTTTCACGTGGACTTGTTTATAGTTAAAGGATTAAAGCAACATGCATTATTTTTACTTGTTATTTTTGTATGAAAGTTTTAGGAAGTATTTCTAACACCAGATAGAGTGATAAATGTGATTACCATGTCTCACATCTCTCACCTATGCACTGGCTTCTGCAGATAGAGTGATATATGTGGTTACCATGTCTCTCATCTCTCACCTATGCACTGGCTTCTGCAGGTAGAGTGATAAATGTGATTACCATGTCTATCATCTCTCACCTATGCACTGGCTTCTGCAGATAGAGTGATATATGTGGTTACCATGTCTATCATCTCTCACCTATGCACTGGCTTCTGCAGGTAGAGTGATAAATGTGGTTACAATGTCTCTCATCTCTCACCTATGCACTGGCTTCTGCAGATAGAGTGATATATGTGGTTACCATGTCTCTCATCTCTCACCTATGCACTGGCTTCTGCAGGTAGAGTGATAAATGTGGTTACCATGTCTCTCATCTCTCACCTATGCACTGGCTTCTGCAGGTAGAGTGATATATGTGGTTACCATGTCTCTCATCTCTCACCTATGCACTGGCTTCTGCAGGTAGAGTGATAAATGTGGTTACAATGTCTCTCATCTCTCACCTATGCACTGGCTTCTGCAGATAGAGTGATATATGTGGTTACCATGTCTCTCATCTCTCACCTATGCACTGGCTTCTGCAGGTAGAGTGATATATGTGGTTACCATGTCTCTCATCTCTCACCTATGCACTGGCTTCTGCAGATAGAGTGATATATGTGGTTACCATGTCTCTCATCTCTCACCTATGCACTGGCTTCTGCAGGTAGAGTGATAAATGAGATAACCATGTCTCTCATCTCTCACCTATGCACTTGCTTCTGCAGGTAGTGTGATAAATGTGATTACCATGTCTCTCATCTCTCACCTATGCACTGGCTTCTGCAGGTAGAGTGATAAATGTGGTTACCATGTCTCTCATCTCTCACCTATGCACTTGCTTCTGCAGGTAGTGTGATAAATGTGATTACCATGTCTCTCATCTCTCACCTATGCACTGGCTTCTGCAGGTAGAGTGATAAATGTCGTTACCATGTCTCTCATCTCTCACCTATGCACTGGCTTCTGCAGGTAGAGTGATAAATGTGATTACCATGTCTCTCATCTCTCACCTATGCACTGGCTTCTGCAGGTAGAGTGATAAATGTCGTTACCATGTCTCTCATCTCTCACCTATGCACTGGCTTCTGCAGGTAGAGTGATAAATGTGATTACCATGTCTCTCATCTCTCACCTATGCACTGGCTTCTGTAGGTAGAGGGATAAATGTGATTACCATGTCTCTCATCTCTCACCTATGCACTGGCTTCTCTGATAGAGTGATAAATGTGATTACAATGTCTCTCATCTCTCACCTATGCACTGGCTTCTGCAGGTAGAGTGATAAATGTGGTTACCATGTCTCTCATCTCTCACCTATGCACTGGCTTCTGCAGGTAGAGTGATAAATGTGGTTACCATGTCTCTCCTCTCACACCTGTGCACTGGCTTCTGCAGGTAGAGTGATAAATGTGGTTACCATGTCTCTCATCTCTCACCTATGCCCTGGCTTCTGCAGGTAGAGTGATAAATGTGATTACCATGTCTCTCCTCTCACACCTATGCACTGGCTTCTGCAGGTAGAGTGATAAATGTGATTACCATGTCTATCATCTCTCACCTATGCACTGGCTTCTGCAGGTAGAGTGATAAATGTGATTACAATGTCTCTCCTCTCACACCTGTGCACTGACTTCCGCAGGTAGAGTGATAAATGTGATTACCATGTCTATCATCTCTCACCTATGCACTGGCTTCTGCAGGTAGAGTGATAAATGTGGTTACCATGTCTCTCATCTCTCACCTATGCACTGGCTTCTGCAGATAGAGTGATAAATGTGATTACCATGTCTCTCATCTCTCACCTATGCACTGGCTTCTGCAGGTAGAGTGATAAATGAGATAACCATGTCTCTCATCTCTCACCTATGCACTGGCTTCTGCAGATAGAGTGATAAATGTGATTACCATGTCTCTCATCTTTCACCTATGCACTGGCTTCTGCAGGTAGAGTGATAAATGAGATAACCATGTCTCTCATCTCTCACCTATGCACTGGCTTCTGCAGGTAGAGTGATAAATGTGGTTACCATGTCTCTCATCTCTCACCTATGCACTGGCTTCTGCAGGTAGAGTGATAAATGTCGTTACCATGTCTCTCATCTCTCACCTATGCACTGGCTTCTGCAGGTAGAGTGATAAATGTGATTACCATGTCTCTCCTCTCACACCTGTGCACTGGCTTCTGCAGATAGAGTGAATGCCCATGTATGAATATGGCTGCATTGTGCCTCTCATCTAACACTTGTTCACTGGCATCTGCAGACATCAGAATGATTATTATCTTGTCAAAGTTTTTGTATCTTTCCTCTATGTCAGAATGTTAAGATCTGATTGGTTCACGTGATCTTGACAGTTGATTGTTGTTTGCGCATCATTGAAAGTTACGAGACACAGCACAAGCTAACCTCAGCCCAATCGAACAGCTGTTTAATATCAATTTTCAGTTTGTTCTATTTTTTTTACAATGGCAGACTAAAACATGTCGCCAAGATAAATTCGCTGTAGCAGTATCATTCGGGGTATATGTGCTCTTATGCCTCCGGCTCCGGGTAAATGGCTGCACATTCTATGGCACTACATGATTCACATTGCATTCCTACACAATTTCTAAAGCATTTTCATTGAGTGAAATTACATCTTAAACAAACATTATTTTAACCATGACATTATGTGATGCATAGAAACAAGGCTCACATTTTTAATATATGATATTTACAATAGGGAAACAAATGAGGGCAATAATCTCTATTCGCTGTTCATTCTGGCAACTCATAACATAAAATAGCGTCTTCTTAGAATTGATCAGTTCTTAACATATGTATCCTATAGATCAGTCAGCGAGTTTTTAGTGTGGCAGAAACAAATAAATAATGAATGTTGCATCAACATGAAGGGTTTAGAAGGTGAGTTGGACTAGGGAGATGGTGAGTTAGAGTTGTGAGGTCGTAAATTCCACTGCTACAAAATGTCAGCTACTCATGACAGTTTCATACACAAGACACAAATAAAATATAAGGTTTTGAAACAAGTCCAGAACCCAGCAATGAATCTTTGCTGTATATTTAGCTTGTTTCCCATGTCCTTATCACACAGAAATCCCGGGAGAGGGGAACATTAGCAGACTATCAGTGAGCAATGGGAGGGCTTATCACGTCGTTGACGGGGTTGCAGGTATCTGCAGGTGATAATTACATGATAACACGATGGTAGTACACCGGAAATTATTCACACTTGAAACATGTTTACCACTTGTGGCACTGTTAAGCAATGTGTTTCCAAACATGATGGTATTGATGTCTTGCAAACTGGAGTGTCTCAGTGTGTGTGTGGTACTGTTTGTATAGTATTGGTACTTGGCAATACTTTCACAGTTACCCCTATGTCCTTCACAGATGTTAGTCCTACAGATGTGTTACCTACAGTGAGACCTTCTCTTGGTGTAGAGATGCTGCTGTCTGGAGTACTCATAGTACGTCTGGTATTTGGTAATGTGTATATGCTAGTTAAAAGATTCCTTTGATTGATTAAAATATCAATAAAGTTGTAGAGTATTATGCAGAAATGATCCTTTTGTAATCTAAATCAAATGTAAGATTACCTGACGGTACAACCATCAGTCAGTATCATAACGGTTGTCAGTACTGTCTGCACTGCACCAGCTCACATGTTAACTAGTGACATGGTCAACGGACTTTAAGGCAACTTAGTTTTTATACCTTAGATTACGATTCGAAAGACATTGAAAATGCCTTAGTAAAAATAAAAATAAATTGACTTTTTCAGGGTTTTTTATATTGCAGATGACTTAAGTTGTGGATACAAAATAAAATGTCACTCGATTTCTACAAACACACTGCAAAAGATTCAGAACATGTATTGTACCACCGATGCACAAATACAGTCTTGCAACATTTGTTTTGCCAGTACCTGGTGAAATCGCCCCCTTAGAATATTTGCGAATGCTCTCTCTTGTTTGCGCATGCGTAAATCCATCACGAGGAATGGGGTCATGGCAACTTATATGTGTCTCCAAATGTTCTGTGATGGAGGAGAGACAAGCAAACACTTTCAAAGAGTGATTATCCAGTTGACAGTTGGTGAGATCCTTTTCAAATGCATTGTATATCAAAGACAATTCAGAACTACATTTTGGGGTTGGGGGTTGTGTCTTATATTTCAAAACTCTACATTAAATCTGGAGTCCAAAGTTTTGTAAACCAACTAATATCAAATACATGGCCTAACTTTATCGATGTTTTAAGCAATGTGTCAAAAATAAAAAGTTATGCTTTCATAGTGAAAGAAATTTGTTATATCTTAACTTTGACCTAAAAGTTATTCATGAAGTATTTACCATATGCAAAATCATGCATAAAACTTTTAATTGGTTGCATGCACTCTGGTGTAAATAATTCATAATTTGGTACCACTTAAAATTAAATTCCATACAAAATTGTTTAATAATCCATACACATTCAATTTTGTCATGATCTTCTTGTGTTTGCATTTGTAGAATCGCTACATTTGGGTAACTCCATATCTATTTTTAATCAATGGCCTCTGAGTACCAGGTATATTACATAACCTCTGGTAGAGTTCAATATTCAACTAGGTCAGTTCACACTGAACACACAATACTTCAAATAGGAAGGTACCCACTGTCTTAAATCTTAAACAGCATCTTTTACTCAGCAATTTGCAGTCTAAGCTTCATGTAGTGGTTTTTACCTGATCTTTATTGTATCAAATTAAACAGACAATGAATAAAGTATAATGTCAACACGTGTTCCATCCTGAAGCAGTTTCATTACTGCCACTTGCTCCGTTGACATCTACACCACACAGACACATCAAATATCTACGTTGGCTTCACAAACAACCCATGCCAAGTCATGCAGTGTACTCTCAGGTGTCAGGCAGAACAAGTCCTCAAAGTAGGAAGTGCAGTGAGCACAAGTCATGCTCCCTGTAGCACCGCTGTAAAATCCACAATGAGAGGATATCATCAAATGTCAGAGATTACACATATTCTGAATACAAACTGTCGATCTTATCAGTGGGACAGTTTCATATTATTTTATGTTTACAAAACAAGCACACTTGATATTGTGCAAAGTCTGTATTCAAGTGTGTTTACAGAATTAGCGTTCACCATATTGGTGCCATTCTATGATTGTGATAAGGACCTACCTGTGTGTTGCAGGTACAGTTGGGACAGGTGAGATCACGCTGTCACTCAGTACACAATCATTGACGGAAGTGTACAGGTGTGGGGACCACCTTCCCACTCTGCCTTAGTAATTCAAATGTGTGTTTGGGGTTACACCTAGAGCTCTTCCCCAGCTCCCATGTTGTAATCGTTGGCTCATTATCCTTCTCACACAAATACATCCAGTTCCTAAACAGATGGCTGTCGACTTTGATAAAATTCAGGTATACAGATAAGTTCAATCTATTTTCGTGACAACAATCTTTGCACTTCTTGTGATATAAAATACTTTCCCTGCCTTTACCAAAATACATTATTTTGTCCTAAAACAGCCAATCACTCCAATGTCTTTGAATGAATTTCAATATCCAGTATTTAACTCCATACAAGACATGTAACAGACAATATTGGACACAATGTAGCACCTTAAATTTGTATGTCTTGAAAATGGATCCAAGTCATCTTTGCAAACATAGATTGAATAAACTGAACTGCTTTGAACACCAGGAACACTTATACAGGTGGAACATCCCTCCCTTCAATTACTCTCATCAAGGGCCACCACACCAACACCCTTCATGACATCCAGCTTAAAGGGGCACCACACCTACACCCTTCATGACATCAAGCTTATAGGGCCACCGCACCCACTCCCTTCATGACATCCAGCTTAAAGGGGCACCACACCTACACCCTTCATGACATCCAGCTTATAGGGCCACCACACCAACACCCTTCATGACATCCAGCTTATAGGGGCACCACACCCACTCCCTTCATGACATCCAGCTTATAGGGCCACCATACCAACTCCCTTCATGACATCCAGCTTATAGGGCCACCATACCCACTCCCTTCATGACATCCAGCTTATAGGGCCACCACACCCACTCCCTTCATGACATCCAGCTTATAGGGCCACCATACCAACTCCCTTCATGACATCCAGCTTATAGGGGCACCACACCCACTCCCTTCATGATGTCCAGCTTATAGGGCCACCATACCTACACCCTTCATGACATCCAGCTTATAGGGGCACCACACCCATTCCCTTCATGACATTCAGCTTAAAGGGGCACCACACCTACACCCTTCATGACATCAAGCTTATAGGGGCACCACACCAACACCCTTCATGACATCCAGCTTATAGGGGCACCACACCCACTCCCTTCATGACATCCAGCTTATAGGGCCACCATACCAACACCCTTCATGACATCCAGCTTAAAGGGGCACCACACCTACACCCTTCATGACATCAAGCTTATAGGGCCACCACACCCACTCCCTTCATGACATCCAGCTTAAAGGGGCACCACACCTACACCCTTCATGACATCAAGCTTATAGGGCCACCACACCAACACCCTTCATGACATCCAGCTTATAGGGGCACCACACCCACTCCCTTCATGACATCCAGCTTATAGGGCCACCATACCAACTCCCTTCATGACATCCAGCTTATAGGGCCACCATACCCACTCCCTTCATGACATCCAGCTTATAGGGCCACCACACCCACTCCCTTCATGACATCCAGCTTATAGGGCCACCATACCAACTCCCTTCATGACATCCAGCTTATAGGGGCACCACACCCACTCCCTTCATGATGTCCAGCTTATAGGGCCACCATACCTACACCCTTCATGACATCCAGCTTATAGGGGCACCACACCCATTCCCTTCATGACATTCAGCTTAAAGGGGCACCACACCTACACCCTTCATGACATCAAGCTTATAGGGGCACCACACCAACACCCTTCATGACATCCAGCTTATAGGGGCACCACACCCACTCCCTTCATGACATCCAGCTTATAGGGCCACCATACCAACTCCCTTCATGACATCCAGCTTATAGGGGCACCACACCCACACCCTTCATGACATCCAGCTTAAAGGGGCACCACACCCATTCCCTTCATGACATCCAGCTTATAGGGCCACCATACCTACACCCTTCATGACATCCAGCTTATAGGGGCACCACACCAACACCCTTCATGACATCCAGCTTATAGGGGCACCACACCCATTCCCTTCATGACATCCAGCTTATAGGGCCACCACACCTACACCCTTCATGACATCCAGCTTATAGGGGCACCACACCCATTCCCTTCAAGACATCCAGCTTATAGGGCCACACCTACTCCCTTCATGACATCCAGCTTATAGGGGCACCACACCCATTCCCTTCATGACATCCAGCTTATAGGGCCACCACACCTACACCCTTCATGACATCCAGCTTATAGGGCCACCATACCCACTTCCTTCATGACATCCAGCTTATAGGGGCACCACACCCACTTCCTTCATGACATCCAGCTTATAGGGCCACATCTACACCCTTCATGACATCCAGCTTATAGGGCCACCACACCTACACCCTTCATGACATCCAGCTTATAGGGGCACCACACCCACTCCCTTCATGACATCCAGCTTATAGGGGCACCAGACCCACTCCCTTCATGACATCCAGCTTATAGGGCCACCACACCCTCTCCCTTCATGACATCCAGCTTATAGGGGCACCACACCCACTCCCTTCATGACATCCAGCTTATAGGGCCACCACACCCATTCCCTTCATGACATCCAGCTCAAAGGGCCACCAGACCCTCTCCCTTCATGACATCCAGCTTATAGGGGCACCACACCTACACCCTTCATGACATCCAGCTTATAGGGCCACCACACCCACACCCTTCATGACATCCAGCTTATAGGGCCACCACACCAACACCCTTCATGACATCCAGCTTATAGGGGCACCACACCCACTCCCTTCATGACATCCAGCTTATAGGGCCACCACACCTACACCCTTCATGACATCCAGCTTATAGGGCCACCACACCGTCTCCCTTCATGACATCCAGCTTATAGGGCCACCATACCTACACCCTTCATGACATCCAGCGTATAGGGGCACCACACCCACTCCCTTCATGACATCCAGCTTATAGGGCCACCATACCTACACCCTTCATGACATCCAGCTTATAGGGCCACCACACCCTCTCCCTTCATGACATCCAGCGTATAGGGGCACCACACCTACACCCTTCATGACATCCAGCTTATAGGGGCACCACACCCACTCCCTTCATGACATCCAGCTTATAGGGCCACCACACCCTCTCCCTTCATGACATCCAGCTTATAGGGGCACCACACCCACTCCCTTCATGACATCCAGCTTATAGGGCCACCATACCCACTCCCTTCATGACATCCAGCTTATAGGGCCACCACACCCACTCCCTTCATGACATCCAGCTTATAGGGCCACCATACCAACTCCCTTCATGACATCCAGCTTATAGGGGCACCACACCCACTCCCTTCATGATGTCCAGCTTATAGGGCCACCATACCTACACCCTTCATGACATCCAGCTTATAGGGGCACCACACCCATTCCCTTCATGACATACAGCTTAAAGGGCCACCACACCTACACCCTTCATGACATCAAGCTTATAGGGGCACCACACCAACACCCTTCATGACATCCAGCTTATAGGGGCACCACACCCACTCCCTTCATGACATCCAGCTTATAGGGCCACCATACCAACTCCCTTCATGACATCCAGCTTATAGGGGCACCACACCCACACCCTTCATGACATCCAGCTTATAGGGGCACCACACCCATTCCCTTCATGACATCCAGCTTATAGGGCCACCACACCTACACCCTTCATGACATCCAGCTTATAGGGGCACCACACCAACACCCTTCATGACATCCAGCTTATAGGGGCACCACACCCATTCCCTTCATGACATCCAGCTTATAGGGCCACCACACCTACACCCTTCATGACATCCAGCTTATAGGGGCACCACACCCATTCCCTTCATGACATCCAGCTTATAGGGCCACACCTACTCCCTTCATGACATCCAGCTTGTAGGGGCACCACACCCATTCCCTTCATGACATCCAGCTTATAGGGCCACCACACCTACACCCTTCATGACATCCAGCTTATAGGGCCACCATACCCACTTCCTTCATGACATCCAGCTTATAGGGGCACCACACCCACTTCCTTCATGACATCCAGCTTATAGGGCCACATCTACACCCTTCATGACATCCAGCTTATAGGGCCACCACACCTACACCCTTCATGACATCCAGCTTATAGGGGCACCACACCCACTCCCTTCATGACATCCAGCTTATAGGGGCACCAGACCCACTCCCTTCATGACATCCAGCTTATAGGGCCACCACACCCTCTCCCTTCATGACATCCAGCTTATAGGGGCACCACACCCACTCCCTTCATGACATCCAGCTTATAGGGCCACCACACCCATTCCCTTCATGACATCCAGCTTAAAGGGCCACCAGACCCTCTCCCTTCATGACATCCAGCTTATAGGGGCACCACACCTACACCCTTCATGACATCCAGCTTATAGGGCCACCACACCCACACCCTTCATGACATCCAGCTTATAGGGCCACCACACCAACACCCTTCATGACATCCAGCTTATAGGGGCACCACACCCTCTCCCTTCATGACATCCAGCTTATAGGGCCACCACACCTACACCCTTCATGACATCCAGCTTATAGGGCCACCACACCGTCTCCCTTCATGACATCCAGCTTATAGGGCCACCATACCTACACCCTTCATGACATCCAGCGTATAGGGGCACCACACCCACTCCCTTCATGACATCCAGCTTATAGGGCCACCATACCTACACCCTTCATGACATCCAGCTTATAGGGCCACCACACCCTCTCCCTTCATGACATCCAGCGTATAGGGGCACCACACCTACACCCTTCATGACATCCAGCTTATAGGGGCACCACACCCACTCCCTTCATGACATCCAGCTTATAGGGCCACCACACCCTCTCCCTTCATGACATCCAGCTTATAGGGGCACCACACCCACTCCCTTCATGACATCCAGCTTATAGGGCCACCACACCCATTCCCTTCATGACATCCAGCTTATAGGGCCACCACACCTACACCCTTCATGACATCCAGCTTATAGGGCCACCAGACCCTCTCCCTTCATGACATCCAGCTTAAAGGGCCACCAGACCCTCTCCCTTCATGACATCCAGCTTATAGGGCCACCAGACCCACTCCCTTCATGACATCCAGCTTATAGGGCCACCACACCCACTTCCTTCATGACATCCAGCTTATAGGGGCACCACACCCACTCCCTTCATGACATCCAGCTTATAGGGCCACCACACCCTCTCCCTTCATGACATCCAGCTTATAGGGGCACCACACCCACTCCCTTCATGACATCCAGCTTATAGGGCCACCACACCCATTCCCTTCATGACATCCAGCTTATAGGGCCACCACACCTACACCCTTCATGACATCCAGCTTATAGGGCCACCAGACCCTCTCCCTTCATGACATCCAGCTTAAAGGGCCACCAGACCCTCTCCCTTCATGACATCCAGCTTATAGGGCCACCAGACCCACTCCCTTCATGACATCCAGCTTATAGGGCCACCACACCCACTTCCTTCATGACATCCAGCTTATAGGGGCACCACACCCACTCCCTTCATGACATCCAGCTTATAGGGCCACCACACCCACTTCCTTCATGACATCCAGCTTATAGGGCCACCACACCCACTTCCTTCATGACATCCAGCTTATAGGGCCACCAGACCCTCTCCCTTCATGACATCCAGCTTATAGGGGCACCACACCCACTTCCTTCATGACATCCAGCTTATAGGGCCACCAGACCCTCTCCCTTCATGACATCCAGCTTATAGGGCCACCAGACCCTCTCCCTTCATGACATCCAGCTTAGAGGGCCACCAAAACCTGACAGTAAAACTCTCCTGGATACCAAGGTGAACTTAGTTGCATTTGAACCTTTGACAACAAAATGATGTTCACAAGATGTCAAGATCCATGTCATTATTTATGAGGGGCAACTTATGATATGGAATGTTTGGCAGGAGAGCATCACGAACTGGATGAGTGTACAGTCATGAAGAACTGATGTGAAGAACAGGACACACAATTTTGTTACTGATCCCTCCAGTATGGCTGGGAACTGGGATGCTATGTACCTTACATGCCTGATGTCGCTGATATATCTCACTATGTCCCTGACTGTCCAAGGTCTGTCTGACCTATCCTGGACTTTAACCTCATAAACCAGAGGCAACCTACACTACTCCATCAGGGGGACTTCATACTCCACTGCCACAAAACCCAGGATTAGCAGGTGAGTGGCCTCCCCTTGGTTACGTGTAGAAGATACAGACCAAGATCCTGCCGGACAATCAACTTCACAAAGTTCACCATGACATGGCTGCATTTCAGGAACTTACATTTGTAGGGTAAAATGTAGCACTGTTGGGATGCTTACACTGTTGGGATGCTGTGTTCGGGTGCCTACATACAGTCTAGAATGTAGCACTGTTCGGGTGCCTACATACAGGCTAGAATGTAGCTATTTTCGGGTTCCTACATACAGGCTGGAACGTAGCACTGTCCGGGTGCCTACATACAGGCTAGAATGTAGCACTGTTCGGGTGCCTACATACAGGCTAGAATGTAGCACTGTCTGGGTGCCTACATACAGGCTAGAATGTAGCTATTTTCGGGTGCCTACATACAGGCTAGAATGTAGCACTGTCTGGGTGCCTACATACAGGCTGGAACGTAGCACTGTCTGGGTGCCTACATACAGGCTAGAATGTAGCACTGTCTGGGTGCCTACATACAGGCTAGATTTTAGCACTGTTCGGGTGCCTACTGATGTAGGCTTGAATTTGGCACCAAACTACTCCTTGTAAGTATATTCAGTTACGTGTGAACACCTATTTATCAAATCGTTATAGGAACAATATTATCCTACAATGGAATATTTTACTTGTACTACAGACACAAGAAAAAAGAGAATATATTCACAGAATTCCATTAAAGGAGTACTTCAATATTTTATCTTCACCAAGGACCCTGGCACACAACGGAATTGATCAGTAGCAAGGAAGATGTTTTAAGATAATGGAAGTCGTACAGAAACATTGAGCAGACACGTTAGTAGCTCCTCACCTAGACTTCTTCATACGCACCATCCATGACCACCCAGGCCTCCATCAGGAAGACTCACAGTGCAACACCACATGTACAAGAATGAAGCAGACACAATAACTCTGAAAAGCTATTGACAGTCATGATATGAGAGGAATGCTGTTAAATGACCCTGAAGGACCACCTGAACTCTATTCATTCCCCTGTCACAGATGCGATGCAGACAAAGTCACACATGGTGCAGTCAACTTAAATGAATACACTTGGACTCAGAAAAACGTGTACTGAAGAAGCAGCTTGTGCTTCTAAAGCAGCTTGCTCCTTCATATCTGCATAATGTTTATTGACAATAAATCTGGGAATTGTGACTGTTCATCAAATCCAATTTTTAACCAGTTTTATTTACTGACATTTGCAAATGAATTGTGCTGGCTACATAAGGAGACATTAACTAATAGTATCATTCTTGACAGTGTTGAATTAGGAGATAAACATACTGTGTTTTCAATGTAGAGCTAGGTTACCTGTAGATTTAACCCCGCTAAATTGAATTTGGAACCGAACGCGCAGCGTGAGGTTTCAAATGTTAAATTTAGCGCGGTTAAATCTACAGGTAACCTAGCTCTACATTGAAAACACAGTATGTTTATCTCCATTCTACCATGACTAAATAAAACGCGAACTCTTTGGTGTTAGCAAATATACTGAGTGAAGCGGCATGGGTTGAGTTCAGTGTTTTGAGTGGGTTATCGATCTGAATTGCGGAATCACCGAACAAAATATGGTGCTGTATATACGAAAGCAGTTTGTTTACACCGTAATACTTTGCTCGAACATATGACAGGCATTGAAAGTATATAATCACGGCAAACTTGGTAAGCTAACATGAGATGGGCATCCCTAAAGAAAACAAAGCAAGCTTTGCAAGGCTTTCGCTCTACATCGCACGTCACCATTATGACGTCATATCGCTCATTGTGACGCAACAGATATGACGTCACAGTCGTATATAGAAAAGCGCCAAAATTCCAAGCTCTCTGTTGTCTCCAAAACGTAAATACATTCCCTTTGTTGATTTCTGTCGTATTTTTCTGCACGAAATGTATTGCCACACATCCTTTGAAAAGTGTAGTAACCGCATCTGTGCATTTTGTAACCTGTAATTGTAGATATAATTATTTAAATGTGCCTACCGACAATGACTGAAAATAGTACTATTCTATCAATTTTAGCTTCCGCGGTGATGCGGCCGTCAAACCAGCAGTTTCAATCAGAGGGGGTTTATTGTGATTTAATAGCCTCTGATTGACTAATCAGAATCGAGTAAATTCCAAATTCATGGTAGAATGTCATATATTCTATGGCTGTATGTACTTCTTCCTTGAAAGATGCTGAGAAAAGAGACTAATGACCTACCAGATGATGCTACAGAATATAAAATGCACACATGAAACAAATCATACAAATTGGCAATATGATGTCTTCTCAGCTGACATCTAACAATTGCAAAAGAAGAAACGATTACAGAATTATTTTTCAAAAATACTGAGCAGTTTATAACTCCTGCCTCTGTCTATATGCTGGGGTCACCTCTTACTACAAGCAATAGAGTGCTGTGGACCTTCTCCTATATCCGGGGTGGACCCACTAGGGTTTTCCTAATCAGGTAGACAACTGGAACATTCTACAGGTTATTGGTGGATGATAACACATCCTCCAGCATGTGTCTGTAAGATTGGTTGACCATACTGTACTAATAGATGGAGACACTTCAGCAAACATCTTGGGGAACTAATATATAGGACAAAGAATATTTCCTGAAGACACAAGTGTCCTGATAAAGTCTCTATGAGTCTTATATATACTACATTGCTCCTGAAAGAACGACAACATCATATAGGCTTATCGGATGTTGCCTGACTAATGGAGTGACTGTTGAATTATGTATCCACTCATGCCGCAGAGCTCTACTGCAGGTTAACCTCTGCTGTCATAAACCAGTATCTGAAGAGACATGTGCAGCTTTCATCTGCTAGAAAACACCATATAATTCACAGTTGTGACCAGAAAATCAATTCTCCTCCATGACACAAAAAAATAAGCATTGGTCCGACAAGTATAACCTGCTGCAATATGATAGACATGTGATAATTATGTGACATTACTCTCTCGCCTATCTAGATGACCACAACAATCACATCACTGATATCATAATCTCACATCTTAGTTTGGTTTTATTGAATATTTTTTTCATGAAAAATGTATGTAAGACACTGAGCCAAAACCTTTTAAGAGATAAATAATTTATAAAGTAACAACTTAAAGGCAAACCAATCCATGTACATACATGTTCATATTTACTGAACGTTGTATACCTTGCACTGGAAGGCTCAACAACATTGAATGGTCGAGTGGTCCTTTACGGTTTTTATCATTTACCTTTTTTATCAGTATATGTCCAAGGCTAGTACTATGAAATCATTGCTAAGTGCAACCATTCCCCATGTCAATATCCTACGGTATTTATTGGACAACTCACCACTGGCTCTCCTGCGCTCCTCTTCCACACCCTGTTCCCCAGGACTCTCGCCATGTTTCGTGTCTGTCTTCTCCCCACTGCCAGACCGAGACACTGTCTGAAATACAGGGCATCAGATAGGAGTTGATTCTCATTTTTCTAGATAGGTGTTGAATGTCCTGTGTATAATAGCGATGTCATTTCTGGGTTAGTCAGGGAATATTTATACACCTGAGTGCTCCCATTATCCCTGTGTTCAACATACATTAGTGTGGCAAGCAGGTATGAAACTACATCATCTGTATTTACCCTAAAAATACACTGACAATGAATGGCAAAGAAACATTACAATTTCAACCTCTTTCCCAGTGAGTAAATCACATCCATGACTTATGGAAGGGATAGAGAGACTTTTCCCCAAATTGACGTGACACCGACATCTCATACATGACCAGCCTGCGGCAGGAAATACCTTGTTTTTAACTAAGTAATCACCTTCATAGTTTGGCCCGAACCCTGTCACTTAACTGGTCTTCTATGGGTGTACTGAGCACAAGTATCACAGCAGATTTTACAGCATAATGGAGTGACTATGGTGAGTTATTCTATAATTATAACGAAACAAAAGAGTGTGACAGTAGGTTATGTGTAATATCCTGTGAACTCATTCTCTTCATTGTTTCATATGAGAGAGAGAGAGAGAGAGAGAGAGAGAGAGAGAGAGAGAGAGAGAGAGAGAGAGAGAGAGAGAGAGAGAGAGAGAGAGAGAGAGAGAGAGAGAGAGATTAATTGTGGTGTACAATTAACAAATATGTGATAGACATAGCTTAAAGAGGAGATTATCATCATCAGTCTGTATTTGGATCGGGAACTTTTCATGAGAGGGCCTGATTACAAAGTACTGGGGTAAATTTATTCTGGGGAAATCATTAAGATGTGATATTTGACTTCTGTAAAATGGTTGCATTGAAAGCATGTAGTATTTTCTGTTTCAGGAGTTTGGGAAAATCGGGCAGCTCTGATATTCAAATCATGAAAACTACATCACAATTTTGTAAGGGTTCGGTGCAAGTTTAATGTATTTATAGCTACCAGATATCTATTTCTCTGGCTTGATTTGAAGCTTGAAATCTGAACAGTAAGTTAAGGATTTTGATGTTGATATTGTCGTAACACTCTTGTTGGTACATGTCCTTACATCTCTGGTTAAGCAGACAAATTAAAAGAATTGATCTTATTTCAGACTTTGTGGGAAATGCACAGTAAAATCTTTTAGATATTATTTCTTTTAACAGACTATTCTAAAAAATCTTTCTTTAGCTGATACCTGTTTTGGAAATACACATTTCTTTAACAACCAATATCTTTCACACATTGAAGGGCAATACAAATTATAATATTCAAATTCTGCTACTACTAAGTACCAAGATGTCATGTTGACTATACAAACTATACCAACACAGGGGTGACATCCCCGACACATGAAGGTGTTTTACCTGTCACAGTACGCGACATATGTAGTACGTGATGAAGGCAAGCAACACACATCTGGCCTATTATAAGTGTCCTGATGCTGACACACTGACCCATGTGACAAGCTGATGTCACGACTGTTGTATACATCCTGTACAGTAGTCAGCAGTATATAGGCTTATATCTCATACATACCGATATAGCCTTATAATGATGAGGCCAGACATATATATGTTATGCCTCATGTTTGTTAGTACTCAGCAATACTCCAGCTAAATAAGTATCTCCGTAAATAAATAATCTGGACCAGACAATCAAGTGATTGACATCATGAGCACCGATCCACAAAGTTGGGATACAATGAAATGCAATCAACCATGTCACCAAGCCAGACCGCCAATTCATTTTGTAACTTCTCACAACAAGCATAGCCCAGCTAACACACTACGCTTTCACATTGTGTTGAGGTTGTGGATTGGTAACATTGTGATTTTCACGACTATTATTATGTCGCTGTGGAACATTATTTCACAATGTAATTACAACGTTGCATGTTTACGTTGTGAAACCTTTTGCATAAAACATCCCACAATATTTTTGTATCAACGTTTCTGAAACGTTGTTGTGATGTCATACAGTTTGCTTCACGTTAGTCATACGAATAGAAGTGTTTAATCAAAATCAACTTGATTTTGTTAGAAAACCAAGGCAGTAATGGATTAATCTTCTTTTTCATTCAGCATTAGGATTTTCATCCTTTAAAAATACTAAAAACACGAGAACGTTATTCCTCTGTCTCTGAAAACATTGGTATAACATCATTTCACAACATAATTACATTTTGGCAAAAATATGTTGACTAGACTACCCCACTGCAACATTTGTTTAGGGAAGTATGTATGATGCGTTATTTTACTATGTTGTCATAGTGTCAATGGCTGTCCACACAATAATGTTGTATGGACAAATGACATAGGTAGTCCACAGAATAATGTTGCATGGACGTAATAATATGACGTTACCATAAGATAAAAATGTTACCACAACATAAAAATTCAAAGTTACATTCCCATAACGTTGTGACAACATGAAAGTGACGTAATGAAACATTAGTGCACAACATTGTGACAACTTAAATGGAAGTTCACAGAATAAGGTTGTAGGGACGTAATATCACAACATAATTAACACCAGTATTGGATTATCATGTCTCTCATTCAAGGCATATTCAAGGCGTAACTTCAATGGAAGTGCCCCATGTAGAAAGCCTTTAGAACCATGCAAAAGAATCACACCTATAAGTCCTGTGTTGTGAAATGTTGTGTACACAAAATATACAAGTTATATACTGTTGTAAGCACACCCATGTGTGTTGCCAATACACATGTTCACTATTTGCAAACAGGAAATAGTGACATTTGTATATAGCATACCGGTCAGTTAACACTGGACACCTGGTGGGGAATAACTCTCCATACCAAACACATACTGTATACGTTGTTGTTCATGATACTACTGTGTTCAATGTATGCATCAAAACAAGAGTGTCTGTCAGGACATACACTATAACCTGTCTACTAGGGAATACAAACTTAATTACTCTCATATATCTACAAGAGCATATAAAGTGGAATTTCTTGTTCAAACATTTTTATAAATGAAACAGGCAAGATTGCAGTATACCGGACACCTTCTGCCATTTTGGTAAGAGATGCTCGTAAGCTCCTCCCTTAGTAACAATTTCTAAGTTTTTCAAATGCCTCTTTTTTGCCGCACAACTAAATTAACAGGGGATTTGGGTGGGTAACAGCTTGAATGAAATACTTTCGTAAGTAAATGTAATTTTTTATACGAAATTCAACATGTTTGTTGAAATGTGACCCTGATGTATGTCACTGATAAGGATGTAGCCGTCATATAGCTGGAATATTGCTGAGTACAGCAATAAACAATAAACCAACCAAGATAAGGTTGTACCACACCATTATGGAATGTCTATTTTCGAGAACTTTTTTATGTTGATGTCCGATTTTCAACATTTATTGCTTTGATGTACAATTTTGAGGATTAATCATCTTAAACTATACTATGACAGCAGTCCTCTTACTACTTATTTTGAGTTTTATCACTCTATTTTTCAAATAGTGATGATAGCTGTCTCTGTGGCTATAAGCAGCATCAAACAAACATGGTGGATAGGTGTCCAGTAAAACACATGTGTACCTATAAAACAAGATGAAAGATCAATAAGCCATCATGATTAAAGGCCTCAATTTTCTTAATTTAAGGATCCACCAACACTTACCATTTGATATCAAACCAAAAATTAACTTTCTTTAGAAAGTTGCATGAAATGATCCGTTACAGAAAAAGATACCAAATAACCAACTTTGTAGCCAATAAACAACTGTGCAGGTTAACATCCATTGGTGTTAAATTGTCAACAGGTGATAAAGTACTTTCATGTGACCTACTGAACCTTTCTCTGGAAAAGTGTTACAAAGAAACTAAAAGTGTGGCCCAACTCACAGCAGCAGCTTTCATCAGCCATGTTGATGAATATGTGAACATGTGTAACCCTATAAGCCTGGCACAGAACTAGCCCACAAGGACTAACACATAAGTAGCTAACACGGGGAGGTATTATTGAATAACGTCCCCACACCCCTGCAGGCTCTGTTGATGCCTTGAGGCAGAGTTAATGTGTAGATGCAGTGGGGACATCAACAGGTACACCTTGTACCTGTCAATCACACACACTTTGATGTCAAGGTCATCACAAGCAGCCTGAAACTTTCTAATAAGATTACATCTATAAATTCAAACATCCATCATGTCAGGCAAATGACATTTGAATGACTCGAATCAGTTTGGTTTTAAGTTTAGTTTTATGATAAATTGAAGATTCTAATAAAAGTGATAAACTGAAATATTTACCACCATTTGAATAAATCCACTAATCCACCGCCAGACCAGCCCCATGGTAGGATGATGAAGGGTCCGCACAGTATACCTACATTCACTCACAACGTGACAAACATGGGACACTTGAACACTGCCGATCGAGTTAGTCGCCACCTGTGCCTGACCTAGACATTGGATAGTCTACTGGCACTCCATGAAACATATTAGTATTCTGCTATAATGTTAGCACAAACACAATGGGAATGTTTAATCCAGGTACACAATCTCAAGTAACAGCATGTAGATCACACATATCAAGATGTATGTATATTGGAAAATACAGAAATAGGTAAATCCACCTATCAAGCAACAAAACCAATGATGATGGAATTGAATCAATGCAGGGAATGTCATCAGGTTGGCCATGTAGATTTCAGGTGTGCACCAATCAAATGCTTTTCCCGAGCTACTCCTGAGTTGTGACTGCTGACATTTAGATGAGTACGTGCATGTTGTACAACTCATTGCCCGCAGATGGAGGTTCAATGGACAACCAGCCAAAGGGATCCTGCTACTAATAATAGCTGATATCCTACATTCTGACCAAGAGGGAAATAAGTGGGATGTCTTCTTCCCTGCAGCAAGGTGTGGCCATGTCGTAGTTCCTGTCTGTCTAGTGAAGACATTGTTGTGCTGGAGACAAGGCCTTGTCTGCAGCCAACTGCCCTACCTGCAGGCAGTGCCACAGTTCCAGGATATACACAACTGCATCAGGCTTTAGGTCAGACAAACTTCATTCTAATGCATTCCTAAATCATAGTAACATTGCCATTTAATTTTGTTGTTACATATTGGTAAGTATAAGTAAGCTTTGTTATCTTATAATGTTTTCAGAGAGTTTGTAATTGGACATCTATATAGGCAGGGCTTTAGATGGGTACCCAGCACAGGCAAATACATGACAAAATGTTTTGAAGACATATTTCCTGAGTGGAACATGTTCAGCCAGGCACTAGCATCTCCTACTTAATATACTGGTATACAAAGGCCATGTGAACATCCTTTGTTATGGCTCTGCTGTGCCAACCCTGTGATGCCACTATAGAGATTCAAGCAGTACTGAGGTTTAATGTGACCTAACATATCATGAGTGAGTTGGGACAGTTTAATGTGGGCAGAAAGTCCACAGTGAAGCAGCACTAGACTTTCTTGAAACCACTGAACAGGAGTATGGAGGTGACAAACCAACTATCATAATCTAGATGAATCTAGTATTCAAATCTGTAATGATCAGATTCTGGCATGCCAAAGAGAGGAACGTTCTGAACAGTGAATCATACAATATAGAATTGATAATATAGAGCAACAACTATTCAAATAGAACGGATGAATCTGTAGAAATCTCAACTTGCCAAAGTATTGTAGACGAGGTCTGGATTTTTTTCAGGGATGTTGGTTCCAAGTTCAGAATGAGAGCATATCAAGCAGAATTCAACTGTGTGAAAAAGAGGTCATTATTGTAGAAGGTGGGCGGGTTGGGGGTAGATTGTCATAAAAAAATGAAAGCAAAAGACGGGGAATGCCAAAATCTATCACAACTGGGGGGTCATTATACATGCCGCAGTACTATTTTTTTTAAATGTAAAAAAATGTAAAAAATGTACAAATGACAAAATGACCAGTCACACCATTGTTCCTGATACATGGACTCTTCAGTGTTTCTGTTATGTCGACACTTCTTTGACCATGTTACAGGGACACTCCACAGTTGGCAATACTGTATTCCCTATATTGATCAAGTTAAAGCCCATGCAGTACTGAAAATATAAAATGTGCAAACATGACCTAATACTGCATAAAGACAGACTTGTTCTCATCACTCCATCCTATGGAAGATGCCAGTGCCACCAAGTGCATCAGAAGAAGCACAGTCTCACCTTTCTAATGAACAGCAACAATTGGGAGTCACTGAAAAGACAACGTCCTCGGAACATCCTGTATCCTGATGTCAACACTAATCACTGATAAATAACAACTTTCCCTTGTGAATTGTGTATCTCTCTGTGGTGAACTGAGCATGATGTGTAGACATACAGAGTCATACTTGGTCACTCTCACTGAGTCCCCACAGAACAGATATTATCTAGCATTTTGTGTGTTGTGTGATATCACCAGCTCTAACCATGACTGAGTGCTTATGTGATCCATCAAGAACCACACACATGAAAATGTGAATGTCATCAATCTAGGCCACCTACTTCCTTATGTTGGGATATTCAAACCTCTCACATTCTTCAGTCCTATATTTTACAATATTATATGTAATTTTTGTTGATGATTTCCAATGTCAGATATTGAAAGTTTGAGACATTTCTGGAGATTACATGGGACCAACCCTTGTCAGTTACCAGGACTCTACAGCTGTCATTACACCTCGTCCTGGTCCCTCCTATATCAACCCTTCTGTTCAGTACCATGCCCACCCATGTCAGTTACCCAGGCTCTACAGCTGTCGTTACATCTCGTCCTGGTCCCTTCTGTGTCAGCCCTTCAGTTCAGTACCATGCCCACCCATGTCAGTTACCCAGACTCTACAGCTGTCGTTACACCTCGTCCTGGTCCCTTCTGTGTCAGCCCTTCAGTTCAGTACCATGCCCGCCCATTTCAGTTACCCAGACTCTACAGCTGTCATTAATCCCCGTCCTGGTCCCTTCTGTGTCAGCCCTTCCGTTCAGTACCATGCCCACCCATCTCAGTTACCCAGACTCTACAGCTGTCGTTACACCTCGTCCTGGTCCCTTCTGTGTCAGCCCTTCAGTTCAGTACCATGCCCGCCCATGTCAGTTACCCAGACTCTACAGCTGTCGTTAATCCCCGTCCTGGTCCCTTCTGTGTCAGCCCTTCCGTTCAGTACCATGCCCACCCATGTCAGTTACCCAGACTCTACAGCTGTCGTTACACCTCGTCCTGGTCCCTTCTGTGTCAGCCCTTCAGTTCAGTACCATGCCCACCCATGTCAGTTACCCAGACTCTACAGCTGTCGTTAATCCCCGTCCTAATCCCTTCTGTGTCAGCCCTTCAGTTCAGTACCATGCCCACCCATGTCAGTTACCCAGGCTCTACAGCTGTTGTTACACCTCGTCCTGGTCCCTTCTGTGTCAGCCCTTCAGTTCAGTACCATGCCCACCCATGTCAGTTACCCAGGCTCTACAGCTGTTGTTACATCTCGTCCTGGTCCCTTCTGTGTCAGCCCTTCAGTTCAGTACCATGCCCACCCATGTCAGTTACCCAGACTCTACATCTGTCGTTAATCCCCGTCCTAGTCCCTTCTGTGTCAGCCCTTCAGTTCAGTACCATGCCCACCCATGTCAGTTACCCAGACTCTACAGCTGTTGTTACATCTTGCCTGGTCCCTTCTGTGTCAGCCCTTCAGTTCAGTACCATGCCCACCCATGTCAGTTACCCAGACTCTACAGCTGTCATTAATCCCCGTCCTGGTCCCTTCTGTGTCAGCCCTTCTGTTCAGTACCATGCCCGCCCATGTCGGTTACCCAGACTCTACAGCTGTTGTTACACCTCGTCCTGGTCCCTTCTGTGTCAGCCCTTCAGTTCAGTACCATGCCCACCTATGTCAGTTACCCAGACTCTACAGCTGTTGTTACATCTCGTCCTGGTCCCTTCTGTGTCAGCCCTTCAGTTCAGTAACATGCCCGCCTATGTCAGTTACCCAGACTCTACAGCTGTCGTTACATCTCGTCCTGGTCCCTTCTGTGTCAGCCCTTCAGTTCAGTACCATGCCTGCCTATGTTAGTTACCAGGACTCTACAGCTGTCGTTACACCTCGTCCTGGTCCCTCCTGTATCAACCCTTCTGTTCAGTACCATGCCGGCCTATGTCAGTTACCCAGACTCTGCAGCTGTCGTTACACCTCGTCCTGGTCCCTTCTGTGTCAACCCTTCAGTTCAGTACCATGCCCACCCATGTCAGTTACCAAGGCTCTACAGCTGTCGTTACATCTCGTCCTGGTCCCTTCTGTGTCAGCCCTTCAGTTCAGTACCATGCCCACCTATGTCAGTTACCCAGACTCTACAGCTGTCGTTACATCTCGTCCTGGTCCCTTCTGTGTCAGCCCTTCAGTTCAGTACCATGCCTGCCTATGTCAGTTACCAGGACTCTACAGCTGTCGTTACACCTCGTCCTGGTCCCTCCTGTATCAACCCTTCTGTTCAGTACCATGCCGGCCTATGTCAGTTACCCAGACTCTGCAGCTGTCGTTACACCTGGTCCTGGTCCCTTCTGTGTCAACCCTTCAGTTCAGTACCATGCCCGCCCATGTCAGTTACCCAGACTCTACAGCTGTCGTTACACCTGGTCCTGGTCCCTTCTGTGTCAACCCTTCAGTTCAGTACCATGCCCGCCCATGTCAGTTACCCAGACTCTACATCTGTCGTTAATCCCCGTCCTAGTCCCTTCTGTGTCAGCCCTTCAGTTCAGTACCATGCCCACCTATGTCAGTTACCCAGACTCTACAGCTGTCGTTACATCTCGTCCTGGTCCCTCCTGTATCAACCCTTATTACAGGAGTTCACGAGAGTAACATATAACGATGATGAAAATACTGGTTTTATACATGACAGCCATTTGTGCAGATGAAAAGTACTTATCATTCTCAATCCTCAAACTCATTTTGCATTCAATAAGTTAGTCTCAGAAAAATGTGTAAACATCGTTACTGTTAGCAGTGAATTTTATAAGTAACACAGCAACCCATCATACTATAATTCTACATCAACATTCTTTCAAAGTTACAAAGCGACAAATCGTCTGAGTGACTTTCGTAGTCCCCATACTTCTCCTACCTTATTGGTAAAGGAAGTAATGATGGCAGATATCCTCAACATCGTTGAGACTTATGCACCACCCTATAGCAGAGCACACCTGGGACTTCCTGTATACTTCCAGTTGTTATCCAAACTGAAACAATCAGAGCGGCAGCTAGCTACACACTGTGCTCTGCTCTTGGGCCAATCAACGTTATCTATCTCAAACTTTGTTGCCAGCCTGTGTATATATATTCTGTAATTTTATGGGTCATCTCAAGATCTTGATAGGTAGTTATTTTTAACAGTTGCAGATCACAAACCTAAGATGGTTGCAGCTTGTAGATTTCTTTAACCAGCTTTACCTGTTTGAAGAAGGAACATTAAGTATGGAGACATTATCAGGAATCATAATCCATTATTGTTGTCAGTGAAAGTGAAATATAGCATATGTAATAAATACATATTACAATGAACAAACAGAAAGAGAGTCAATGTTTAGAGCCTACTCATGAGCTCCTTCAACCTGACTTCCACCAACACCTGACAGGAACAGACCCCATTCATGTCTGTACAGCTTCCACAAGGTCAAAACTGGTGTCTGTACATAAACTGTGGGTATCAAAGAACCTTTACATTGAGTGTATTATATAACATCTTTGTAAAACCAATAAGGGAATTATCTTTTTTGCATTAGAGAAGCACCTCTAAATATGTAAAAAGAAATGTTAAAACAGTGACTGAACAACCGTTATCTTTATGAGATACAAAGAAAAACTATAAACAGAAGGAGACACATTGGATTCCTGGCTTATCGAGCAGACTGAAGATAGACTAGTCCTGTCTGTAGACAACATTCAAGCCAGACTTTCTTTTGACATAGTCTGATAAGCATGTACACCACAGGGTAGGTGGGTCACTGCCTAGACATGTACACAGCAGGGTAGGTGGGCCACTGCCTAGACATGTACACAGCAGGGTAGGCGGGCCACTGCCTAGACATGTACACAGCAGGGTAGGTGGGCCACTGCCTAGACATGTACACCACAGGGTAGGTGGGTCACTGCCTAGACATGTACACAGCAGGGTAGGTGGGCCAATGCCTAGACATGTACACAGCAGGGTAGGTGGGCCACTGCCTAGTCTTGTATACAGCAGGGTAGGTGGGCCACTGTCTAGACATGTACACAGCAGGGTAGGTGGGCCACTGCCTAGACATGTACACAGCAGGGTAGGTGGGCCACTGCCTAGACATGTACACAGCAGGGTAGGTGGGTCACTGCCTAGACATGTATACAGCAGGGTAGGTGGGCCACTGCCTAGACATGTACACAGCAGGGTAGGTGGGCCACTGCCTAGACATGTACACAGCAGGGTAGGTGGGCCACTGCCTAGACATGTACACAGCAGGGTAGGTGGGCCACTGCCTAGACATGTACACAGCAGGGTAGGTGGGCCACTGCCTAGATATGTATACAGCAGGGTCGGTGGGTCACTGCCTAGACATGTACACAGCAGGGTAGGTGGGCCACTGCCTAGACATGTACACAGCAGGGTAGGTGGGCCACTGCCTAGAAATGTACATCGGAGGGTAGGTGGGCCACTGCCTAGACATGTACACCGCAGGGTAGGTGGGCCACTGCCTAGATATGTACACAGCAGGGTAGGTGGGCCACTGCCTAGACATGTACACCACAGGGTAGGTGGGCCACTGCCTAGATATGTACACCGCAGGGTAGGTGGGCCATTGCCTAGACATGTACACAGCAGGGTAGGTGGGCCACTGCCTAGACATGTACAAAGCAGGGTAGGTGGGCCACTGCCTAGTCTTGTATACAGCAGGGTAGGTGGGTCACTGCCTAGACATGTACACCGCAGGGTGGGTGGGCCACTGCCTAGATATGTATACAGCAGGGTAGGTGGGCCACTGCCTAGATATGTACACCACAGGGTAGGTGGGCCACTGCCTAGATATGTATACAACAGGGTAGGTGGGTCACTGCCTAGATATGTACACCGCAGGGTAGGTGGGCCACTGCCTAGATATGTATACAACAGGGTAGGTGGGTCACTGCCTAGACATGTACACAGCAGGGTAGGTGGGCCACTGCCTAGACATGTACACCGCAGGGTTGGTGGGCCACTGCCTAGATGCGGAGGGTAGGAAGAGACTGATAGGGCATTGGACTGGACACAGGTACACAGTCTAGTTACTTTAAGACCTTTATCTGAGAACACCAGAGACAGGTAACCTTTTCAAACTGACATCACATGTTTGTTAAAACAAACCCACACTTCATTCCAACACATTTCTCAGGCTTTTGTTATATCTGCCTCACTGGTGGGGTGGGGTTAGTGGAGATTTAAGCTTTTCTTCTCCATTGACTTTAGATAGATTTCAGAAGTTAACACCAAAGAGCAGACACCAGTGCAGCATGCATATTCAGGTAATGATATGTCAGTTTTATTCATTCACACAGCAGAGAAAGCCTTTAAAGAAGGATTATGCACCCCCACCTGTTGACCAATCCTGTCTAGTTTTTGGCCTTGCAATAAGTGGAACTGAGATATTGAGTCCATGGACCAGTGATTAGGGTAAGCATTAACTGATGGATAGATGTGCATCAAAGAAGTTGAGTTTGAGGTGGGTACTCCAATGTGACATTGACCAAGGGGCTGACATTGACAACATAGCCCATACTGACAACAAATGTCAAAGTGGCCATCATGGTCAATGTGTGAGGACCATTGTGTTGTGGACATCCATGACAACAAAGACACTGAAGAGGAGAATGATGAAAACATTGTGTACATATTGAGATTTTATATATACAAGTATACAGTACATACATAGAGTTTAGTATATACATAGTTACTGAAGTTTGACTGACCGTGTTGCTGGAGCAGCACAATGTGTTTAAGGGCCAGAAATCTGGCCTACTCTGTGTTCAAGCTCCTCTTGATCAAGGTCTCGACTATCTCTCCACAGACAAACTACCGGTATTATATATAGATGGTAAATCCCACTACCTTGTGGACAACAAAGTAAGTATTAATACATAGAAAATGGTTGCAATAGACTAATAATACTTCAACAAGGATATGTGACATGTAGCTATGTTTGTGTGGACAAAGATCCAGTATAGATAATGTTCCTGGTTGAAGGCGGACAACGTGGGGCATACAGCATACTACAGTTACATTTATAACCCTGACATAACAGCAGGCTCACTCTGAACAGCAATCAAGATTAGCTACAACATTAAAAAATACTTTAAATAATAACGTTGTGCATTTTTAAAAATAAGAATAGCTTAGTGACACCATTGTGGCATTGCTATTCAGTGATGTCCCATTTTGACTGATTTTTTCACCTATTTCCCGTAAGAGTTCAATACCCCTCCTGTATTCCACTCACCCCATGCCCCTCTCCCACTCAACACCAGTCTACGGCAAGTGTCACCCCTCCTGTATTCCACTCACCCCATGCCCCTCTCCCACTCAACACCAGTCTACGGCAAGTGTCACCCCTCCTGTATTCCACTCACCCCATGCCCCTCTCCCACTCAACACCAGTCTACGGCAAGTGTCACCCCTCCTGTATTCCACTCACCCCATGCCCCTCTCCCACTCAACACCAGTCTACGGCAAGTGTCACCCCTCCTGTATTCCACTCACCCCATGCCCCTCTCCCACTCAACACCAGTCTACGGCAAGTGTCACCCCTCCTGTATTCCACTCACCCCATGCCCCTCTCCCACTCAACACCAGTCTACGGCAAGTGTCACCCCTCCTGTATTCCACTCACCCCATGCCCCTCTCCCACTCAACACCAGTCTACGGCAAGTGTCACCCCTCCTGTATTCCACTCACCCCATGCCCCTCTCCCACTCAACACCAGTCTACGGCAAGTGTCACCCCTCCTGTATTCCACTCACCCCATGCCCCTCTCCCACTCAACACCAGTCTACGGCAAGTGTCACCCCTCCTGTATTCCACTCACCCCATGCCCCTCTCCCACTCAACACCAGTCTACGGCAAGTGTCACCCCTCCTGTATTCCACTCACCCCATGCCCCTCTCCCACTCAACACCAGTCTACGGCAAGTGTCACCCCTCCTGTATTCCACTCACCCCATGCCCCTCTCCCACTCAACACCAGTCTACGGCAAGTGTCACCCCTCCAGTACTCAACTCACCCCATGCCCCTCTCCCACTCAACACCAGTCTACGGCAAGTGTCACCCCTCCTGTATTCCACTCACCCCATGCCCCTCTCCCACTCAACACCAGTCTACGGCAAGTGTCACCCCTCCAGTACTCAACTCACCCCATGCCCCTCTCCCACTCAACACCAGTCTACGGCAAGTGTCACCCCTCCTGTATTCCACTCACCCCATGCCCCTCTCCCACTCAACACCAGTCTACGGCAAGTGTCACCCCTCCTGTATTCCACTCACCCCATGCCCCTCTCCCACTCAACACCAGTCTACGGCAAGTGTCACCCCTCCTGTATTCCACTCACCCCATGCCCCTCTCCCACTCAACACCAGTCTACGGCAAGTGTCACCCCTCCAGTACTCAACTCACCCCATGCCCCTCTCCCACTCAACACCAGTCTACGGCAAGTGTCACCCCTCCTGTATTCCACTCACCCCATGCCCCTCTCCCACTCAACACCAGTCTACGGCAAGTGTCACCCCTCCAGTACTCAACTCACCCCATGCCCCACTCCACTCAACACCAGTCTACGGCAAGTGTCACCCCTCCTGTATTCCACTCACCCCATGCCCCTCTCCCACTCAACACCAGTCTACGGCAAGTGTCACCCCTCCTGTACTCAACTCACCCGCTCTCCCACTCAACACCAGTCTACGGCAAGTGTCACCCCTCCTGTATTCCACTCTCCCCCTCTCCCACTCAACACCAGTCTACGGCAAGTGTCACCTCTCCTGTATTCAACTCACCCCATGCCCCTCTCCCACTCAACACCAGTCTACGGCAAGTGTCACCCCTCCTGTATTCCACTCACCCCCTCTCCCACTCAACACCAGTCTACGGCAAGTGTCACCCCTCCAGTACTCAACTCACCCCATGCCCCTCTCCCACTCAACACCAGTCTACGGCAAGTGTCACCCCTCCAGTACTCAACTCACCCCATGCCCCTCTCCCACTCAACACCAGTCTACGGCAAGTGTCACCCCTCCAGTACTCAACTCACCCCATGCCCCTCTCCCACTCAACACCAGTCTACGGCAAGTGTCACCCCTCCTGTACTCAACTCACCCCATGCCCCTCTCCCACTCAACACCAGTCTATGGCAAGTGTCACCCCTCCTGTATTCCACCCACCCCCTGCCCCACTCCACTCAACACCAGTCTACGGCAAGTGTCATCCCTCCAGTACTTAACTCACCCCCTCTCCCACTCAGAACCAGTCTACGGCAAGTGTCACCCCTCCTGTACTCAACTCACCCCATGCCCCTCTCCCACTCAACACCAGACTACGGCAAGTGTCACCCCTCCTGTATTCCACTCACCCCCTGCCCCTCTCCCACTCAACACCAGTCTACGGCAAGTGTTGCCCTCCAGTACTCAATTCTCCCCCACTCCACTCAACACCAGTCTACGGCAAGTGTCATCCCTCCTGTACTCAACTTACCCTGCCCAACTTCATTCCTTGATAGCCTACTGCACTAGTTGCACCTTCCCTCCTTAAGTCTCCCCAGTTTCAAGGAACATCATCGTCCGTGTAGACGTGTCCTTCCTAGCTTGCAACCAACGCTCTACCATGAGAGATATCACTCTATCGCTACCTAGGGAGCTAGTTGCCATCCTGGAGCCCTTGCTGGCTTACAGGGTTGGGGACTACTCATCCACCCTCTCCATCTCCTTTGACCTAGGCCAAAGGAAAAGGCCTCTGGTCAAGGCTCCGCACAAGACCAAGCCTAAGGAGAAGAAGACCCCGGCCCCTATCCCTGCTGCACCACGCCCGGTACAGAAGGCCAGGCCGCCTACAGTGAAGAAGGCTCCACCAATCACCCCCATGGAGATCCAAGAGAGCCTTCCCACCACCCCTCCGCCCCCGACAGCTGCACTGGAACTCGCTCCTCTCGAATCCAGAGGGGATGAGCCCTTTCGCACGCCGGTAGGGACTGGCCACGGCAGGAAAAAGAGAAAGAGGAAAAGTATCTTCTCCCCTGACTCTCCCCCCCCTCCCATCACCTCCAACCTGCAAGACCACGGAAACGCAGACCGCCACAACACCAGGCCCCTCCCTCAACACCAGCCAAGTCCAAACTGACCCGGTTCCGGAACAAGATGTTGAGGTAGACCTCCGTGCCCACCTTGCACAGCAGGCAGACCTCATCCTGGAGCAGCACAAGGTCCACCCTAACCCCTGCTACCAGAATGAGAGCGGCAAGATTTACCCCAGCAACCGCCCACACCCACCCTTGGTGCTGGTGCAGTACTGGGGTGAAGAAAGGTTTGAGCACGAATCCACAGCTACCATGATCTTTCGGACTACCTGGTCGACTGTGATCTCCCAGTCAGCCTGCTCTTCATCACCAACGCTGCCGCCCGCCTCACCATCGCACTGTTCCGAGCTCTTCCTCCAGGAGAGTTCGACCTAGCCAGGAGGCTCCTGGCTGGGAAGAAGCAGTAACTTCCTTCGCCACACCAGCTCGCCAGCCGACGCCGTGCCTTCCCACGCTTGACCCCCTCCCCCCCCCCCCAACCCAAGCCCAACTTTTCCACATTATTATTATTCTTTTACAACCCCCACCCCACCCAGCCAAACCCACCCCCCTAGATTAAATTTTTAGGTTTACTTAATTTACATCTTTTTGGGTCGCACTTCTTATTTATTCATTATACTTTTTTTCCTATTTAGTAAAAGTGCTTCCCCGTGTGCGAGATATGCTAAATGTAATTTATTACATGCGGAAAGCGCACGTTAAATCCCCGAACGAACAACAACAACAGGAACATCATTTATCTTGTCCTTTAAGATGGAGCAGTGAACCAGCTAAAAATCCATCTAAACTACATTACTATTCACGTGTTATCAGACTCATAGAAACAGATTTAACCCAACTTCAGATACCCTCCTTTCTGCAGGATGTCAGCAACATAAGATCAGTCACACAGCATCTCGTGTGATACTGATTCTAAACATCCCACAGAACATACAAAAACCAAACACTGAAGTTTCAGTGCCTGTACATTTATAGATCTGGCATCTAAAACAAAGTAAGAATACAAATTTCACTGCACCTACTGAAAAACCTCAAAGTGAAGAGTGTATGGAGTGACCCGCAGTTCAAAACAAGCAAGTTGTTCCCTGATGTTTGTTTGTTTTTTTAACGCCACACTCAGCAATATTTCAGCTATATGACAACGGTCTGTAAATACGCGAGTGTGGACCAGACAATCCAGTGATTGACATAATGAGCATCAATCCACTCAATAGGGATACGATGATATGCATCAACCAAGTGAGTGAGCCTGACCACCCGATCCCGTTAGTCGCCTCTTACAACAAGCATAGTCGCCTTTTACAGCAAGGATGATATGTTCTTCAAGTAGTGGATGTACCAGTGTCATGTAGGACTACAGTCTAACATACATAATCATGCTATGTGCTTCAAGTAGTGGATGTACCAATGTCATGTAGGACTACAGTCTAACATACATAATCATGCTATGTGCTTCAAGTAGTGGATGTACCAATGTCATGTAGGACTACAGTCTAACATACATAATCATGCTATGTGCTTCAAGTAGTGGATGTACCAATGCCATGTAGGACTACAGTCTAACATACATAATCATGCTATGTGCTTCAAGTAGTGGATGTACCAATGCCATGTAGGACTACAGTCTAACATACATAATCATGCTATGTGCTTCAAGTAGTGGATGTACCAGTGTCATGTAGGACTCGGTCTAACATACATAATCATGCTATGTGCTTCAAGTAGTGGATGTACCAGTGTCATGTAGGACTCGGTCTAACATACATAATCATGCTATGTGCTTCAAGTAGTGGATGTACCAGTGTCATTTAGTTAGTATCTGAGTTTATAGTTACGGGTCCTATTGTCACTGCCTAAGGAGTTTCTTTAGATGAGTGTAGGTCCCTTGATTAGTGTTACATGGTTTATCTACACTGTGAAGATCCTGGTGAAGCTGCTGCAGCAAACATAAATGTGTAGAAAATGCACCGACATGCATTTCTGAACAGTGGGTGTCACACATGCTTGAGACGTTCCCAGTATTTCTCACAGGCTGTTTGTCTTTGCACACAGGGGAGTTGTTCAATACACACACCTGGCAGCGAGTGCATGATCCAGTTACAGGTGAGGGTGCCACCCACTCCCATGGGAATCTGGCTGGCTGGCTGCATACTGTCACGGCTCAACCACACCCCCTGTAAAACAGGGGTTCTTGCCACTCACATGGCCACAGTGCAGGTCTCGCTATGTAAGAGTACCTGCAGTGGCGGTGTATTATGTGGCCCCATTACTGCTGTATAAACCCATGGCCACTTAGGCCCAAACAGCTTAAATTAATTGGCATTTGGATGTAACCAGAAAAACACACAGACTTATTATAGGTAGCTAATCAGTCAAAAAATACATCAACTGAAATAAAGTTCACCAGCAAGCAATAATAGAAAAATGTTACAAATAAAGTATTAAATGTTACCAATAAAGGTCATTTGCATTTGAATATGAAACTCATAATACTAAAGAAATACCATTCTACCATGACATTGATGAATGCTTGTTTCTGATTGGTTAAAAAGAGGTTTCTGTGCGCATGAATACATAGAAAGCATACATATCGATTCATAAAAAATGGCTGACGACTGATCATCCCCATATAAACAGTAAAACGAATCTTTATTTCCTCTAATACACGCTGGGTCTCTAATACCAGCCAGGTCTCTAATACATGCCATGTCAAGGGCTCTCGCGAAATTAATAGATGGCGTAGCGTCAAATAGAGGAAATACGGTAGTTTGATATCGGATGTTTGGGGCGTTCTAGGCCGCGACCCTGACTGTTTCGATAAAGACATCACTAAAGCACTCAGTTCAAAATTAAAATAAAGAGGTATCTACTCTACAGTGGGAATACATCAAATTTCAAAACACAGTAGGTTTATCTCCTGAATGAACAACCCTGACATCAGATTGGTAGCAAAGAAAAGAGGCCATATGAAACCAAGAGCAATGTCTACAAAAGAGCATCAGTGTACACAAAAGGACACAAAGCACTGAAGGAGAACACTCACATTAAAGAAAACCAGATGGTGCTGCAATTTGTACAACATTCTTAATTAGATCGGTGTGTGTATTAGGGCTGGGACGAGTCCAAATTTACTACCCGGGTACCCGATCCCCTATTACCCGACCCTACCCAGGTACCAACTGCAGGTCTCAAGAGTTGGGAACAAAATGTCTGATTGGGAATTGTTCCAGGAATAAATATTCCGGAGAAATAAATATTCATATGTAGAAATTGCCCGAGGGAAGGAAATACAGTCCTCATTCTGTGTATATTGTTCCCCAGGAACCAAAACTCCCGGGATATGGATTCCTCCAGGACAAATGCTCCCACACATAAATCCTATAAAGTCATGTGTAAGCTTATTAGTATCCACATGTAATTTAATCATGTAAAATTAGCTTCATCAGATGAAGCATATTTTTCACCACAGCGCACCTTCATTACTATTCTGATGTGCATGTCTCATTTTGGCAGAATCTGTGTGATGATGAATGACACATCATGACATATTAATTGATTACAGAACATTATTATTAAAGTCACCAATGTGACAATAATACTCCTGAATATTAAACCTGTGGCACAATATCCTTTCCAAGAGGTGTAAGTTTCTGCCAGGGCTTGTAATACCAAGAAAAGTGATTTTCAGAGGAGATAATGACATGTGAATACAAGCCAGTCAGTATGTGATGACACATACAGTGGACTGCCATGCCTGTAGTGTAGTTGTCTCCCTTTACAGTGGCCACACCAGAGGATGACATCACACAATGCACAACACATGACACGATCAACAGTGGCTACACACAAATTTGAGGATGTAGGATTGGAGTTCCTAGCAGTTCAAAGCTATCCTTATTTGTACATTTACTAGATGACCAATTAAGTCATCCACACCAACAAAAAGTGATAGGTGTTTTTCGTCAGAGCTATATAAGTAAATGTGTATGTGTGTAGGTGTGAGACCAAGCACGTGACAACCTTGTATTTGTGGGGTTTTACAGAGGAAGTAAAAATGATTTGAACAATTCTGGATTCTTGTGATGTGTTGAGGGGAAAACGAGTAGCTATATAGTGAGCATGTAAATGAGTATCCAGGATCTAGTAAATGAGATAGAAAGAGTGCAGTATAGGGTCCTTTAGAATATTTAAATTCCTAATACAAATCCATTCTCAGCATCCTTTCAATAATTACAAATCATCATATTCTTTTTTATCATGTCTCCTACTTTTAGGAAAATACCTAAATACTGAGCATGTAGCTGTCCATAAGAAATTGTAGCATGTCAAGAGTTGTGCCCCTTTGCACCTATCTGTTATTAGCATTTTATGGCCTCTTGTACTTTCCTTATTGCACAGCATATGAGACCATTTCATGGGGGCATGGGGACATAGGGATGAGTAATCGCTGGATAGATGTAACCAAACTTTTAACAGAAAATTCATCTTTGTCACACATATGTATAACGACACGATACATACGATATATATAAATAATACGAACTGTAATTTGTTACACTAAACACGTTTATGTTATTTGGCAACAATCATAAGAGGGAGAACAAAAGCAAATTTTTCAGGGAGTCATTCTTGCAAAAAGATATTACTATTTTTTTCATAATATGTTTGTTTTCTTCTTTTATTACATAAGTATTTAAACTGAATTGTGCATGTGCTTATTCCTGATTCTGAAGGTACCACATGCAAATTACATTTTGTTTTTTCTTCCAGGTTTCACATGTGCTTCATGACATCAATAGGTAGGCATGCTACAAAAATCATTTGCGCTGTATTGAGTCTCTGGATCAAAGTTATCTTGATGTTACGTTCCTTCACAATTATGTTTTGTATGGTATGTTGATCAAAGTTATCTTGATGTTACATTCCTTCACAATTATGTTTTGCATAGTATGTTGATCAAAGTTATCTTGATGTTACATTCCTTCACAATTATGTTTTGCATAGTATGTTGATCAAAGTTATCTTGATGTTACGTTCCTTCACAATTATGTTTTGCATAGTATGTTGATCAAAAGAAAGTGAGTGTGAGTGAGTGAGTTGAGTTTGGCCCCATTTTAGCAATATTCCAGCCACAACATTGTCCATGTCATTTCCTCAATTTCCCTCATTTCTGCATCACAAACACACACAATACAAATAACATTAGCAAATAGAAGATTCTAGTTTTCGATTAACATTAAAATGCAAATATATTGTTTAAAATATTACAAAGCTGCTATTTTCCAATCTCATTAAAATCAGATCCTAGATGTTGTTATTGCTAAACAAAGATCTGAGGATATCCCATTACGGGTCACGTCAGAACAACCTTTCATCCGACCAATCAAAGCGTCATTTACCAGATCATGAAAGTGACAGTCGGAACGTGTTTTCTGGTCATGCAACCTCGAAAACGTTAACACAGGGTATTCCGAATGACAGTTAAGGCCTGTACGACTGATTCCGTCAAAATTATCTTTTATCTCTCGCTTCCGTGGGATAAACATTTGAACGGAGGAGGTGTTGTACACAGTACGTGGGAAGCACTGCCATACAATCTCAACCATATATCAGACATTCCGAAATTTTCATTTGTTCAGTTTTCAAAATTTTAATCGAGAACTGTGTCAACATATTTTTCAAGCTTAGTCTGAAATGGAAGTCACCAGGTTGAAATGAGTGCTGTAAAGCTCGAGAAAGCTGCTTTCTAATTGGCTGATATTGACTTCTTGTTAGTCGTTTCAGTGGTCAAAGTTCGCAAAAGGTCGTTCTGACCCGTAATGGGATTTTCTCAGATCTTTGTTTAGCGGCAGTGAGAACTTAGATCTGATTTTAATGAGACTGGCTATTTTGATGATTAGTGCAGATATTATACTACTCCTAAAAGTTAAGGACCACCCAATTCTTTCATATTACTCTAGTTAATCTGTCATGCCATTACATCAGTTAAAAATATGGTGGCAATGGGCTCCATAGAATAATGAAATGGGAGGAGTCCCTGGGTGTCCTGGAAGAAGAGACTTTGGTAAGGAGATATGGTTTGTTTTTTTCTAGTTTACTGGTTTGACTGAGTGTTGCCAAAATCCACATTCACTCAGAAATACAATAAAACAGTTTTAATTTATCTATAATTGCTTCAAAGCACCACCTTTGATGGATTAGAAAAAAATACAACCACAAAAATCATAGAACATTAAAATCAGAATTACCTTTTGAAAATAATAATGGATTAGATGCTTTGTATGAGTTTCTCTGCCACTACCAACCTCTTACAAGAACAAAACCTTCACAGACAAACAAAACATAATTAGTGAGGTGAAATGGGGTTTAACGTCGCGTCCAAGATTATTGCACTTATATAGCGACGTGCATGCACGTGTATGTGAGTGTGTGTGGCTGCTTGTACTAGTCCGGACTGATGCCAATTTATAGTGCTAGCTCACTGAGATACCATGCCGCAGTTTAACATGAATACCCTACTCAGATACAGTATACTGACTCCGAGCCGACCTGTCCTTGTTTTAGCCCTTAATGCCGAGCACCAGACGGGGTAACAACAAGTACCATCTTTTAACGTCCTTTGGTATGACGCGGCTGGGGATCGAACCCCGGACCTTCCGCTCTCCGGGCAGACGCTCTACCATTAGACCACGGAGACATTCCAATACATATACAAGTTACTGTAGAAACATTAACATTTACAGATTTATTTTTATTTCGACCAACCTTAACTAGTAGTTTAGCATAAATTTGTAAACCCATCCCCCAAACTCATGGCAAAAGCCACTGCTATGTATACAACTTCAAATGAATCTGAAGTACTTATTATAGATAACCCAAGGTCATAACATATTATTTTGTTTTGATACTTTGTGTTGTTATCCTGACTTCTTATATATCTGTTTATATAGCTTATAGAATAGTGTCACTGTTTCTACTTGGAATGTTTGCGTAATAAAAACCTTGTATCTTGGGATCGGATCTTAGTGAAATGTGAATAATAGACGATTCTTGATGATGTATTTAGTGAACTAAATATGATCCAGCCACCCATTCCAGAAACAGCAGCCACACACTTCAACAAAGGGCAAAGGGAGTTTAAACTGTCACCTTGACATGAGGATTAGGACAGAGTCACAGCACAGTGAAACAGCAGCAGCTAAGTTGAATGTTATCACTAGGGTTACAGTGTCAGCACATCCTGTTAATACATCCAAATTTTTACCATACACATACTGGCAATGATAATATGAAATATTTCCTGCTGTGGGATATGTAAATATGCACAGCATTATCAGACATGAATAGCATTCACAGTGTGATACAACCGGTGTGCTCTCAACCTGGTTTACTTCTACAGCAGTTGAAAGTGTACGCGTGGCTGTATGTTTTGTCCTCACATTCATACAGGAACTTTGTATGTCAGCAGCTTACTCATAGCTGACTCATGTCCTCAAACTTTCATTTACATGAAACACAGCCTGCTATTTAAATGAATGAAATATGTAAAGCTATTATTTTTTCACCAAGTCCAGTGATGCTGTATGTCTTATCCTCCTGGCATTCTCAACATAATCATAATTTGCACTGAAATATTTCAACATCTTTCAAATCTAAAACTTTAATACTTTTAACATGTATTAAATTTGATTTCATGTTCTGAATTTGGATATGGTGTTTCAAGTTCTGGCATGAGGTAGTGTCACATGAGATCCCGACACATGCAAACATTGCCTTGTTGAACCACCTGTGTTTGTGAACAGCATTATTGATAATATCTGTAGTCCATGTACATTCCCCTATGGAACAATAAGAAACATGTGAGAAATTCATCACAAAAGTCAGGCAACAATTGGACACATGTGTTTGAGCAAAAACTGCTCTGAACAAATATTGCATGTATTAAAACAATGACAAGAGGGAAGTGCAATATCCGACTACCTCGGCAGTTGACCCGTGGTCAGTAGGCTGACTGACCAGCCCATTGTGTCAAGAACACACCTGGTGGCAGTGCTCTCGGTAAAAATAACATCACATACATGATTCAGTCAACACTCAGGATCAACATAAACTCCTGGACTAACATTTTTAAGAAGATTTTGGAGTTGAACAAATTGGTCCTCCAGTGTACATATCAATTAAGCTAATAGAAAGTACATGTGGTCTAGTTTGCCTGGTCACGTCGAACCAGCCAGCGGTCAGCTGTGGTCAGCTTTGAGTGGACAGTTGAAGGTGTGGTCACCACCTGAGAGTCGAGGCTGAAGTTGGAGACTCATTTGGAGACTTCAAGAACATGATCCAAACACAGGATATGATTGTCCTAACCTCAATCCATCTTTTATATTGCTGTCTTTACTCTATTTGGATTATATATATGGTAGATTTTTCACTTTCAAATCTTGCCATTCATCGCTTCTATGCTGCAGGTTGCCCTGCTGACATTTTCTTGGTTGCATCATAGCTGTAAAATATTTTCAAACCATTTAATATTATTCAATATCAAAATAAATATTAGTTCATATGTTTTATAGGCATGGAAGACTCAGACCCATAGGAGAACGGCTTTGCAGGGTATTCTCAGATCCCTGGTGTATTTCCTATGCACTATAGCTCTTACTATGGCATGTCCATAAACATAATAAATGATAAGAAGAACCTGAGTTGTTTTACAATCATAATCCAAAAACAGAGGCACTAAAGGGCACCCACGACATAACACATTGAGGAAGGAAACAGAAACAAGCCACAAGAATAAAACAGACAGCATCCCAACTTGACATCATCTTGGGCGACTGAACTGTAAATTGCCATCCCAAATCAGATAATGTACCACGTATTAGAGACCTGAAATATTTCTGCCCTAAATCACATAATGTACCACGGATTAGAGACCTGCAATATTTCTGCCCCAAATTTGATAATGTACCACGTATTAGATACCTGAAATATTTCTGCCCCAAATTTGATAACATACCACGGATTAGAGACCTGCAATATTTCTGCCCCAAATTTGATAATGTACCTCATATTAGATACCTGCAATATTTCTGCCCCAAATTTGATAATGTACCTCATATTAGATACCTGCAATATTTCTGCTCCAAATTTGATAACATACCACGGATTAGAGACCTGCAATATTTCTGCCCCAAATTTGATAATGTACCTCATTTTAGATACCTGCAATATTTCTGCCCCAAATTTGATAACGTACCACGGATTAGAGATCAGCCATAGTTTTACAGGCATTATTGTAATATTTACCTTCAAAAGGTTCCAGTCTTTTCAACTGATGGTGCTCCTATATTTTGTGACCTAGTGTAGTGGATATGACGACAGAGTCAGGGGCTAATGTTCATGACCTGACTTCCTCAAGATAAACTCAATATGTTTTACAGCGATAACAGTTGAATCCACTTCAACTTCATGCAAAATCAATACATCTCATAAACTTCTAAAAAGTTGCACAAAGTATTTCCTTGTGTGCCAACTGCTGGTCGTGCTGTACGTGTCCAGATTACCTATCTGGCAGGAGGAGACATGATTATATTTGTGTATTTCCTGTTTTTTTACCATCCATCATGTGACATTTAAGATGTGTAATATTTCCAGACATCTCAATGTGTGTTGAAGAGACTATTGCAGGCATTGAAACAGAAATGGAAGAGTTACCTGCTGCAACGATACAAACTGGTATGCATATGTGCATTTGCTCCTGATAATTCTTAGCATGATTGAGCTGCATGTTCACCGACTCAAATATATCGGTATATAACATGATATAATGAGCACAGATTTTCCCTTTATTTTTACATTTAAATCTAACAACTTCCATTTCCTAATATTATATAAGATGACATAGCATACTGTCATTTGTAAAACAATCAACTTAGTGAATATATTTGAGCTTTAACATTGTACAAAGAAATTGTCTGATTTGTTACAAATGTCCTCTGAGGAGCAACCATAGCTTCTGTTTTGTTTGTTTCTTTGTTGTTTAATACCACACTCACCAATATTCCAGCTATATGAAGGCGGTCTGTAAATAATCGAGTCTGAACTAGACAATCCAGTGATTGACACCATGAGCATCGATCCACGCAATTGGGACACAATGACGTGCATCAACCAAGTCACCGAACCTGGTATCCTTTTTTTGAAAAGATAACATACCAGTAATCATCAAGTTGTGAGGGCGTATGTTTTTTTCTATCACACCACCACTGTGAGGAGCCTAAACATGCCACTATGGACTGCACTGTAACCACATCCATTTCTTCAACAGGTGAAAGAAAACTTGATTGGTATTTTGCAAATAAACATTAGAGTAGGTACAAGTAATACTTTAACAGAGCCAATCAGTGTGAACATCTTAATAAGTATTGCTGACACTGAAAGAGGATGTAAAACAGTCTCCATGTTGTGTGATGCATATCTGTAAGCGCCTATCTTTGTCAAGTAAATAAGAATATCATCCCACCTGGTTCCATGTGTTGACCTTCCTCCGTATCGCCTTCTGTCTTGTCAGGGATCCCACCTTGTCCGCCGCTGAGGGCTTATATAACACCCTCTCTTCATCAGGCTCCATTATCACAGTATTCAGACTACCAGATAATTATCACAACCACAGAGCAAACCCACACAGGTAATACGACTGTAATGTCAACTTATCCATCACAAGTTTTATCTGATTTGCGTCAGCATATTACTAAAGGAAATCATTTAGTTGAATAAAGGACATCTAGTGGAAGTGGGAATCACATTCTCTTCAGCAGGTATCAAATCAGTCAACATCAAACGATTTTCCTCCTTGAGTAGACGAGAATAGTCCCATAAACACAACACAATTGTGACACAATTGAGGCGATTTGGGCAATTATCCACACACGACCTCACATACCGTTTGTCACATTCCAGGTCCCCTCAAACGGGTCAATAAAGTGAGAGAGAAAGGTGTACTGCTCAGGTGTGCTACATAAGGTGATGTTACACTTGTGCCACAAGATCCCTGCACAGCAGACGGCATGTAAACCTATCCCATTCACTGTTCCACTTTAGACGAGGTTGAATAGCGACTGGTCACCAGTCATCATACCTGCACCCACACAATACGAACACAACTGTCAACACACTGTATACAAAAAAGACTGAACCGGATCTCAATATAGATAAGGGTACAGCCCATGCTTGCTCGTTGTGATATGACTTACTTCAAGCTAACACTGGAAAGTTGAGCATATCGGAGAGGCAATGTTCATATAAACTTCTCCAAATGTTTGGCTCCATCAACCTACTGACAGTTTGTCAAGTACACATAAGATGAGAGATTTATGAGTGATCCTTATCAGGGTGAGCCAAATATGTAAGCATCACCTGTTGTTGGTGGATGTAGACAGACTGTAATGATGTGTGATGAAGACAGGGGATTCAGATGACAGCTGACCCCAACTGACCTGGAGGACATTCCGCTGTTCAGCTCCTCATGGAAAGGAAACCTGTCGGACACATTGAGGAACTGTGTCCCTTCTGTCAACTAGTGTCTGTGGACAGAAGTCACCATATAGGTATATGTGCCTCTGGTCCAGCTGTGTGTTGATGATGTTCCACTGTCAAACACTGAATGGGGTGGACGGTATTCAGGTCATATCATGAAGTGTTTATTTAAGTTTTCGGAAACAAAATAGTATCACCAGGTAGATAAGACTGTTTTCACCTTGAAACTTTTCTTTCAGTGAATAATGAATGATATTGAAGATGTGTGCAGCAATCCACCACTTGTCGCTCCGCTGGCTTGTTGCACTCATCCCAGCTGGATTACCTCAGCAGTGTTCACACACCCACAGCAAACAGTGGCCATTGCAGCAAACCTACAACACTATAATCTGCAACATTAGAAGAGCAATCAATGCATGTAACAATGCTTTGAGACATCAAGCTTTTGCTTCACTGACAATAGTCAACAATAAGTCAGATGTCGAGTCTAACAATGGCCTGCCTTTTTCCTTCCTGCTTGTCATGGGTACACAAACAAGTGTATCTCCTGGGGGACAAGGCTTGTCCACACCCACTAGCAAATGTTCCCTGTGTTTTCCTGTGGAATTTGTATTTTCTTGTAGGACATCTCTACTCACTGTCACACACAAGTAAACAAACACTGACACACGATCTCGTACTTTTCTTAAGTTGTAGTCAGTCTCTCTCTCTCTCTCTCTCTCTCTCTCTCTCTCTCTCTCTCTCTCTCCAGTTCAAAAGTTTGATGTTGGATAAAAACTTAATTCCTCAGGCTAAAAAAATAATAGTCTTGGTTGTCAGGAACCGCCCGAATCATCATAAAGTTCGCTGCACGTTTCGTTTTTATTTCCATTTTTTTACAAAATAAATAAATAAATCCTGAAATATTCCAGGTCCAACAGTAGTCAATTACTGTATTCCAGTATTTTACTCATCAAGGAATACATTTAAGTAGGGAGGCCTTTTCCAAGGTTAATTGTACACAATTGTTTATTTGGTTACATAACTGTTTATTTGTTTACATCCCCAATTTGAACCCATCCCCCCCCCCACCACCAAAAAAAGACACCACCCGCCTGCACTTTATTTTCAAAAACCATTGCCTGAGAACCAATTCTTTATTTTTTTAAGCCTTAAGTCTTGAAACACTCCCCCCCCCCCCCAACACAAACACACACACACACTCACACCCTACCCCCACCCACCCAAAAATATTCTTAAAATGTTGAATTTCCGAGTTTAGTTATGTCTTTTGTCACGCATTCTCATGTTTTGCCCTGTTATTGTTGGAACGTTTACTGAATGACATATATTTACTTGGAGTTACTCCTAACAGCATATGAATGAAAATAGAATCAGTTTATTTCAATTACTATATAAAACATTGAGGAATCCGGTAAGATGATTTTGTCTGATGGAAAAATGGAACCCCTCCACCACCACTTACCCCCCAACCCCATCCCCTCCCCCCTAATCCCCCAGCTCAATATGGATGTCAACTTTCTCATTAAAGAATAACACAATAATTGAGAAGTGATTCTTTTCCCTACATGTGGTGTTCAGTAGCTGAATGAAGATGTTTTGAGACATTTCACATAAGTGTTACTACAATGCTGTACATAAGAAAGGCAATTCCTGAACTATTTGATCGGCATTTCTCAGTAGTTGACTGATGACATTGTGTTTTGGTATAGATACTTATAGTGTTGTCAAGCAAGATCTATACCAAAATATCGCTATTCTAGTATACTAAAGAAGTTGTTATCCATAAAGTTTTCATCTACCAATGCAATTAACTTTTGACAAATGTATCTTACCAAGCAAACAAGCCATGTCTTCACCTTTCAGCCAAAAGGGAAATGAACTCCATTGAAATCTCACTTCCTTTACACTTTTTTGAATGAGAATCATTGTGTACTAAATCAAGCTGGATGTTGACAGGCCGCTCTCCACATTTAGCATCCAAACAACACAACACAAGCTCTAGTGTATCTGTTCTGTAGCAATGGCGACCACTGCCTCATTTCCAACTTGGCCACTAACTTCAAGTATACCTGATACAAAAGGCACATAATTCATCCAAGCTGACACCACCCACCTGAAACAAGGTGAACTAAAACCACATACACAACTACCAGATTGAGCATCTAAATGAATTTAGGCAATACCAAGAAACATGTTTTCAAGTCCGTTCACTCACACATGATTTAACCTTAAAAGTCAACTATAAAATTCAACTTGAAATTCCAACTTGATGGCATAAGTGTAACAACCTTAATTATGCATTCCTGTGTCGTCCACACATGACAGCAATGAATACCTGTGAGCAACAATCCCATGTGATGAATACAGGAAGCAGGGCTTGTTTATATACAGATACATTACAATGACAACTGACATGCAGAGCAGATATCAGCTGACACAGGGCACAGCAAAGTACTGGCCACAACCACTGAACTTTCAACCTGGAAACACCTCCACCTCCAACAACTGGTCCACCATATGGCTTAATTCATAAACCCAATAATCTGGCTAAACAGGCCCCCAGAGGGGGGGGAAACAAGTTCACATGCCATACTCTGATAGATGATATCGTTTTTCATAAGTGTCATCTTCAAAGACCTGTGGACAGGATGTAGCCCTGGAGGTTGTAGCAGTGCTCACTGTGGACATAAAACATGGTCAACCGACTAGGTTTCTTCTTCGTTCTGCCAGATTCATTTTGTTATCTGTTTTACAGATGACCTTAAGAATTAGCAAACTTTTCTAAAATACTGCATTCCATTGAATGTATACCTTTTCAAAAATGTACTTTAATGTAAAATGTAAAATAATTTTAAATTTCATTACAGATGCTCAAATTAAACCCTTATGATCATTTTCATAATATCCTGAATTTGATGTGTTTGTGATTGACCAGTACATGCTGATCTATTTTCAACTTGCATTTGTAATCTTGCATCTTGGCCTTGATGATCTGCAGCAGAAGTTGGCCTGGGCTCATCAATTAGGGGATAAACCTAAAGACTTGTATATTAGCACTAGCTTTCAAAATGTATTTAAATGCATAAAATCAATGACCATATACCTCTCACCTTTCAGATGATAGCAGGTTTATCGCCATTCTACCAGAACATGGGTACAAGCAAACCCTATGATGAACAAAGTGAATGAGTGATATGATACTGGCTGAATCACGTTTCAAGCAGATTGCTGATTAGAATTAATGAATGACTGTTAATTCCAGAAGTGTCATTGCAATAATGAATTGTCATCAATACACTTTACTTGTGCTGAGAGACTTTCTAATTTTAAAGCACACCTACCTCAGAAACCAAACTAAGCAGACATGTCTAAGGAAAATGAAGCAAAGCTTGCAAGTTTTAAAGAAACATCAAATAATAGTTATCATTGTTAATAATTCTACCATAAATCCTGTATTTTGGCTTCAATCACACTGACTAAAACATTCAGATTTTCAACAGACGTCCTCTTCAGTGTCAATTACACACAACTAGTTGTCCTGGTTAGAAGGGCTTAGGTCAGCTATTTCCAGTGCTGCAGTCACTTTTGGTTTCTCTATCACTTCCGGTAAAGACATCACTTCCAGTTAATGGTGATAGATGACATTTAAGGTGCTTCCAATCCATCCTGCACTTTATAAGCAGAGTAATCAAGGATGTACTTACCCTCTGATGCTGCTGGTGTCGGATCCTCGAATTCTGGGAGCGATCTTATCGTTATAGAAGTCCAATGTTGATCATGGATAAGACTAGAATAGTCTAAGGCATGTAACTGCAAAACTCTTGCTGCTGCAGCCATGGCTAGCAGAAACAATATTTTCCTGGCTTTTTGAAGTAAGGTAGCCTTTACTGTTCTGTTAACAGTGCCGATAATATCACAAATAGATTCCACTTGGGGAAGAAATGAAGGGTCCTAATATCTTCTTGTAGAAAGGATTCCATTAATCTGTTGTGGATGGGATGGTTTCCGATAGATAATCCATCATGTTGAAGTAAAGAATGAAGGGCTGATCTGTAACCTTCTATCGTCCCGTGTCTGAATTTATTGTTTTGAGATAGATGAAGAAGGAAGTCTGCTATCATAGGGATTAATACAGCATTATCAATAATCCCTAGTCGTCTTCTCCACTGGACAAACTTGTCCCATCTGTTGTCATATAAAAGGGAGGATGATGGTCGCCACGATCTTGCACAGCATCCGAGGCAAGCTCAGAGTAAACGGATGTTTGCATCTTCTGCACGATAACCTCCAGATGGTAAGATGTAGGCTTGGCAGATTTTCGTGGAATATGCTGGACCTGGGCATCGTAGCAGATCCCGACGAAGTGGTAACTGTATGGGTTCCTCCATAAGTCGCTTTAATAGTCTGGGAAACCATGCCCTGCTGGGCCATACTGGGGCTATCCTCCACCATGTGGATGACCTTGTCTAGGAGAGACCATGGTGGGAACGTGCAGCCGAAAAGATTCGTCCAATCGATCGAAAGAGCATCGATCTGGAGAGCTCTTGGGTTGGGAACTGGACTGACATAAACTGGGAGTTGAGTGTTCTGGCAGGTAACAATAGATCTATGCGTGGCATGTCCCATATCTTGGGATCCCGAATGTGAATAGATGATGTTTTGGCGTCGGATAAGTCAGAGGGATGCCACACATCACATGTTCTCTGTAATTCCACCAATGGAGGTCTCGTAGATATAAATATGGGAGGTTCATGAGACTAATGTTCTAGGCCAGTCGATTGTATAGAGTTGATCCATGTCTGTAGAGGACGTAGCCTCAGCCTTCCTCTGAAGTTCATATCCTGTAGAGTTGCAGAGACATCCACCACCTCAGTGACTTGCTGGGTTGACTTGAAAGTGATTGGATCATCTTTTTAGTCTTGTCGAATCGATCCCCTGGTGGACATAGATATCCTCTGTCTAGCTGGAATCTTGCTCTGATGTATATGATGTCTTGGCCTGGAGTAATCTCTGACTTGGCTGGGTTGACTAGGAAACCTAGGTAAGTCAAAAGTTGGATCAAGAATATCACGTTCTGCTGTAGCTGATATTTCCCTTGGTCTGCCGATAAGAAGTTGTCCAGATAACCTTGGATTCGAACTAGCTGGAGATGGGGGAACTATAAGACTGGCGCTGTAATTCTGGTGAACAGCCAAGGTGCTATTGCTATCCTGAATGGTAGGACTTGGAATTCGTAGCGTCGGCCATTGATTGCGAAGGCTAAATATTTTCAAGATGATGAGTGTATCGGGCCTGAAGACATGCATCTGTAAGATATAGGCTGATAAGCCAGTCTCCCTTCTTCAACGTCGACCACAACTTCCATATGGATTCCATCTGGAATTTGGGAGACATCACCAGATATCTCTTGTTGAGGATTTTTAGATCTATTATCATCCTCATCTCAGTTGTGTTCTTCTTCGGGACTAAAGAGACTGGGGAGTAAAAACCTTTGGTGTTGTTGGACTCCTTTAGTTCCAGGCTGGCTCGCTTCCTGACGGCCAATTCTGCAGATGCTAACTTGGCACCAGTCAGGTGAAACCTTCAACCCATGGCGTGTATGTTCAGGCTCAGATGTTTCCTGAAGTGTAGCTTGTAACCGTGAGCCAGGATGTCTAGAATCCAGTGGTCGGGCGTAACTTGCTTGCAATTTTCGGCATATGACAGAAGGCACCCTCCCACTGGGCCTGGAGTCAGCATTCTGTTGAAAGACAGTAGGCTTAAATCGTCTGATTCCGGCGACAACTAATTTATATATGCCCCGATATCCATGGAGTATCTGGCAACTGACGCTAAATCCTTAAAGCGTGATGTTGATAACGTTCATGTCGGGATTGCACACTAATTTATAGAAATCCTCATCCAAGTGTTGGAACTCCGGAAGTGTAGCATCGTGCATCTTGTATAACTTCTGTTTCAGAGGTGGAAGAGGTAGATGTTCATCGTACTTGAGTCTATGGATGTTATCCGTCGATGTTATCCGGCTCAGAGTAGCCTTGGGAATCTCCCTCAGCTTCTGCCCCGTAGGGCTTGTCATCCTCTGGTGACCATGATTCAAGTATGATATGTCTCCGTGAGGCTTGTAACCCGTGTGTAACGGTAGCCCTGCCCTGTACAAAGATAACAACATAATGATGAGGCCGATTGGATAGGACTAATGAAAAAGATAACAATATAATGACGGACCGATGGGATAGGACTAATGTACAAAGATAACAATATAATGACGAGGCCAATGGGATAGGACTAATGTACAAAGATAACAATATAATGACGAGGCCGATGGGATAGGACTAATGTACAAAGATAACAATATAATGACGAGGCCGGTGAGATTTAATAGGAGAGTATTAATTAAGTACACTGAAGGTGTAATGATGACAAGGATCTGGCTATTGTGACACAAGCAGTAATATAAGGCAATCAAGATGTCCATTGTTGTGATGATGTGATATAGCACAGTCAAGGACACAAGGTATCTGCCTACCCTGTGTGTACATTATGATGAGGTCCCGGTGGATACCACAGTTCCTATTTGGGTAGATGAAGTAGGACCTATCCACAGCCTTTCAGACGCAATCGTCAAAATGCAGCAGGAAAAACTCACTATGCAAGTATGGACATTTTCTCAATTTATTTGACTACAACGTGAACAGCTTTTATCTCAGATAAAAATTCAAATCCGATATCAATTTCTGGATTCTCCAAATAAAAAGATAACCTACTGTTTTTGGATGGCCCGCTCCCAAAGATCAAAACTTTTTTTCAGGTTTACATCCAATTCTAAAAGAATCTAATGTATTCTGGAGTTCAGTTGCAGAATCAGCAAAGTTGCCAGTGTAAGCAGTATACAAAAGGGTTAAGAAACATAAAAGCACATCCGTCTTTCATAATAAGCAAGTGAGTATGGTTTTACACCGCTTTAAGCAATATTTCAGCAACATCAAGGCAGGGGACACCTGAAATGGGCTTCACACATTGTACCCATGTCGGGAATTGAACCCAGGTCTTCGGCGTGACGAGCGAACGCCTTAACCACTAGTCCACCCGACCGCCCCCGTCTTCCATAAGGAATTTTTCAAGATCATTGATCAAGAGAAATAAATAGAAGAGGTGACAAAATTTTTCCTTACCACACATTTGAGTAACATGGGAAATAATCTGATACAACACCATTTATAGACACACATGATCTTATATTTGAATACATATTTTGAACTTGAGTGAGTGAGTGAGTATGGTTTTACGCTGCTTTTAGCAATATTCCAGCAATATCACGGCGGGGGACACCAGAAATGGACTTCACACATTGTACCCATGTCGGGAATCGAACCCAGGTTTTCGGCGTGACGAGCGAACGCTTTAACCACTAGGCTACCCGACCGCCCCAAACTGGAAGAATTTACCTTTAATACCATATTTTAGTGCTTTATGCCATAACCCAACTCTCCAAACTCAATAAAGGCGCAGTATAATTTTCTCTTACTTTGTTTAAGAGTTTGAATTAGCATATCCAGTACAAAGATGTTAGCATTTGTAGAGTAACCCTATATAAAACCGACTTGCGCTGGGGTTACAACGTTATTTATCTCCAGGAAATTATTTAATCTATTATTGAGAACAGTGGTGAAAAGTTATCCAAAGCAACTAAGTATTGTAATGGGTCTGTAAGCGCGAGGGTCTGATTTGGTACTTTTCCCCTTGAAGAGACGACGTATGGAGACAGAGAGACATTCTGTCCTAAACCATGGTTTGTTATTTTGACTTTTTGACGGGCCATGGCAAAGTGGACTCCTTTCCCCAAACGTTTCACATGCTGCATCAGTGAGCAGACGTGCGATCTCCTCAGCAATTCATTAATAGCAGGGGCTGGGTTGTCATGATTTCAATAAACGGGTCAGTTTTGGGACATCTTCTGTGTTGATATTATATACAAATGCATATGTTTTATCCTTTTCATAATGTTTTCGTTTTGCATCGTGATCTTTTAGGGGGATGTTTATACCGTTGTCCTAAATAATCCTATGCCATCGGCTTTGTCATTATATTGTTATCTTTGTACATTCATCCCACCTTGTGTTGTGTAAACATATCATGACTTATATTGATATCTTAACTCTATGCACTAAGCACTGACCTGATGAAGCAACAAGAAGTAGCTCTAAAACATTGTGACAAAGAATAAAAGAAGTTGCCATCCATGAAAAGTGTCATCTATTTTAACTACGTCTTAACTAATTTTTCATTTTGTGACTCATAAACCTTTACATCAGATTCAAGTTGAACATTCCATATTCTAACTTAATCCCAACAAAGCAGAATACTTTATCACTTTTTGACTAAAAGTGGGTGTGACTGACATGGCATTGCATGACATGAATGCCTGATGTCAGAAAACCTGTTAGCCAGCCTAGAGTTTCCATTATCATCTATAAACACCAACTTTGACATACAGTTGTGCCCTAGTGGGATGGCCCTGTCAGCCAGCAGGCAGTGGCCCACCGGGCTCCCTGTGAAGCGGTTCATGCTTTGTTTTACTGTTATCAAGGATCCTGTGCTGTAAAGAGGCCTGCATGCCTTATGCACTTCAAGTGCGAACCTCTATGTAGGGTCAATTTAACCCTTTTTGGTAAATGTGCCTTCTCACAATATATGTTTAACTGTCAATGCATTTGAAATGATTTACATATATGAGAAGTTATATTTGCATGGCAGAGTAAATACATTAAAGATGGGAATAGCAAGTGCATGTCATGGGTGGAAACCAGCAAGAGGGACGCTACATATTAGGCAAATAGGACTACTTTCAAATGACACATGAGTAATGGGAGGTAGAGATGCACAGCAAAATGCATGAGTTCACTCACAGGTGAGGGAAACTTCCATATTTATCATGTGACTGCTTCCATGTGCCCCTCATATGGAAAACGTAGTACCACACAGGTATTTCAAACCTATGTCTTACTCTATGATGACATATTATACACCTGGGCAACTACTGCTAAAAACTGCACTTAGAAATCTCTACATATGGCAAATTCAAGTCAAAGATCCACTAGACAATCAATTCTTGAACCAAATTAGTTTGGTCTGTAAAATGTTTTAACCACATGATACATGTATTTCTTCCCATATTCAATCAAACAAATGATTGATTTATTCATCCCATTGTGTTTAGACTTAAAGTTGTAGAAATGTACTTTTTTTAACTCTTTCACATTTAACTTCAACACAAAACAAGAAGATGATTCATAGTACATCATGTATATCATTATGCGTCTCTCAATTCAAGAGTGATGGGCTATATGTTTGCAGAGAACATAATTCATTCCTTTGCTCAGATTAAAGGTTCAGAGGTGAGGAGTTCCTGTACACCTGTGTGACACTGGAGACAGGTTTTGTAGACTATGTCTTATGAATCCATCACACAAACATACTAATTTGTTTCATTGAAATCTTTTATTATATACAGATACATGCTAAGTTTTCATCATCTTTCAATATTCAGAGAGGTTGTAGGCAATGTGGCCCCCTTTTTCTGTTGTGTGTTGATGGCTTGTATGGTTCAGCCAAACAAAAGTATTAATGGTGCAGTTTTAAATACCTCAGAGTATCTTGTGTCTCCATATGTTGATAACACTGACTTTATCTTGGATGGTAGCAAATGGACACTTGAAATTGTTACAAGTTTTGAATATATTTCTCAATATGTTGGGTTTAAAGATTAACTACGTTAAATCACAAGTCCTTTGGTTTGGCTCTGTGAAGAATAGTAACATAAGATACTTACATCATTTAAATATTAACTCCACTTGGCAAAATTGCCTTAATAAATCTTTGTTGATCTCAAAACTTAATTATCTTTTTTCTGACTCTCCCTAACTCTCCTGGTGATTTTCTTCAGCAATTAATAAAATGTTGTTTAAATTTCTATGGAATGATAAATCTGACCAAATTAAGAGGGAGCTTATCTGTAAACCAATTAAAACAGTGGTTTAGTAATGATTAATGTGTGTGATAACTTTAAGCTTTGAAGATAACATGGAAAAGAAAGTTGCTTTTGAAGAATCCGAACTACAAACTATTTTTTACAACCTAAATATTTTAATTGATAAAAATGGTTTGAAAAGTGTATTTTTCAAACTTGTGACATAGATAATGGTTCTGGAGACTTTAACAAAATGTATAATTTGAATGTATGATTTAATGGACTGTTATGTGATACCTGCACAATACATCGCAAAGAACAATGAATAACAAAGCGTGGTTTATTTCACATGTGCTCACAACTTGATGAAGTCGTAATAGGACAACATTATTTTTAAGTGGGAAGTGTCGAGTGAGTTGTTCTCCATAGATGTAAACTGAACAGCAAAAGAAACTTTGCATCAGATTGAAGTGTCTGTAAACTAAAAATAACAAAAATTTGAGGTAAAGTATATTTAATAAACCAACAATTCCACAAAGTATTGAACAACTCAAACTTAACATTTTGTGGTTTAATATCATACATTAGACAAACAAAATCAGTGGGAGATGAAACTTCAGTCATCCAGATTTTCACTGCAATTCATTCCAAAATTTGTCACTCTAATAACGAATGTGGCCACCCCGTACCTCCATCCAAGCAAAGACTGTGTTGGACAGAAAACGTCAAATGTCTGATGAAGTCACGTGGCAAGCGGTTCCATTAATCTTGTAGAGCTTGTATCAACTCGTCTGTTGGTGGGAGGTTGTGGTCGGACTCTAACTCGCCTGTCCAAGACATCTCAGAGGTGTTTCTATGGTCGACAAGTCAGGAGAACGTGCTTGTTGACATTGTTGTTGGCAAGGAAGTCCACTACAGTATGAGCTGTCTAGGGCCTGGCGTTGTTGTGTTGGTTTAGAACACCTTGGGGTTGTTGCTGGAGGTAGGGCAGCACTACTGGACGGAGGATGTCATCTCTATAGCGTTGAACACTGAGGTTTCCATTGATGACAACGAGGGGCGTTGTCTGGTCTCCACAAATTCCACCCTCCACCGTAAGGAACAACTTCTTGAACGCAGCAAGCAGCTGTCCGTTCACCTCTGCAACGGTAAACATGCTGTCTGCCATCAAACAGAACCTGCTTTCGTCCGTAAAGACCACACATTGCCAATCCTGAACTGTATTAGCCCATGGTATTTGTCACAGTGAGACAGCGGTTGCAGAGGTGCCAAGTTCACAGTTACCGGTATTCCTGTGGCATAGTGACTTGTGGTCTCCCTGTCCTGGGCCAGTCCGATGCCCTTCCAGTCTGTCTCAAACGTTGCAACAAGTTTTGAGCAGCAACACCGGAACAGCCAAAGGTTCTTGGGTGTGCGTGGCTCCCATATGGACCATCCCAATTGCTCGCTCACATTGTTTTTATGTTAGTCGTGGCATTTCAAATGTGTTTTTTTTACAATGTGTATGTTTGACATTGCTCCCGTGCAGTTTTTATACCCCTGTGGCATGTGCATTTCAACCAGCAATAACATCACGCATAACTTTTTTCGCATTTTCTCAAAAACGTGCGCATTGCCGGTAAAAATTACAGGTACAACAACGATGCGTTTCGGCTATGTGTTTGGGCCTACAACAAATTTAAATTCACATTATTTTCAAATATGCAAAGTTTCTTTTGCAGTTCAGTTTAGCTGGGTTACACAGATGAACACAATTGCAGAATGATTCCATGCAAAAGTGGGAGATATATGACAATCTGTATTGGGAGAAAAGGTGCAGATACATGTGAAAATTGTGAGAATATCCGGGAAATACCAAACGTAACCCCCAGGTTCATAAAATGGACTTGGCCGACATTGCTGAGGTCAGGCTGTATTCAGGAAGTTATCATTAACTAAAACTGGATAAATATTTTTAAAGTTTGTACATTTTATTAACATCCTTAAAGTGGCTTTACAAGATGTTGATATCTCCTCATATAAGAAATAAACGACTCATGGTCATTGCTTATTGTACAATAAAACACTACAAGGACAATAAACCACTCAGGGCTGGTTTATTGTCCCTGCAGTGTTTTATTGCATGATAAACAACTCCCACTCATAGTTTATTTCTTAATTATGGTATTATTTAGTCTACAAAAACTATTTGAAAATCTTTATTTACCAAAACAAAAGATTGGAGTTGTGGCGACAATTGTCAGCTGTAAATTGTTTATATTTAGTTAAGAAGGGTTAAAAATTATATTATTATACACTACATCCAGTTATACCTCAAAGTGGCAGAAACAGTTTTTATAAGAGATTGACTGGACTCCCATTTTGTCAAAAACTTTTTGAAGTACACAGGATACTAAATTAAGAAGGTTCCATACAGATTTATTCAACCAATTTCAACCAATAATTCTTTCCAAGCTTAAACTAAAGTTACAATTCTGATCTTGGTGATTTTAGCTATCAAATAAAGAGACAATATCTCATTTTCTTTGGGAATGTGAAATTGCTACATCATTCTGGGAAAGTATCTTAAAATGGAATTCTGAGGAGTGTGACCATGATCACAGCTTTCTTTAGAATTAGATTTATTCAGATGTAGAAACTGAGTCTGTCTTTGATTTATTTCTCTTATTGGGTCAATTGTTAACCTACAAATGTAAATGGAAGAAAGACCATCCTCGCATAAATCATTTGAGGAGAGAGTTAAAATAAGATGTTCTATTGAAAATAAATTGAGTCTAGTAAAAGCCATGTACCAGAGTTTTATGCCAAGTGGTTGGTTGGTTGATGTTTAACGCCGCACTCAGCAATATTCCAGCTATATGACGGCGGTCTGTAAATAATCGAGTCTGTACCAGACAACCCAGTGATTGACATCATGAACATCGACCTACGCAATTGGGACACGATGACATGCATCAACCACGTCAGCAGGCCTGACCACCCAATCCCATTAGTCGCCTCTTATGACAAGCATATTCACCTTTTACGGCTAGCATGGGTTGCTGAAGACCTATTCTACACCGGATCTTCACATGTCTTATGCCAAGTGAGTCATGTGTCATTCATTGTTTGAAAATTAACAATAATAGTACATAACTTTGTTTAATATAAGTTTTACAAATTGTATCATACAAAGCATGAGTGTGTGAGTGAATTCTTTGTGTCTTTGTACTCAACTTCTTTGTTATGTAGAAAAAACAACAACAAAAACTGTACTGGTATTTACTTCTTTTTATTTTGTAGATGGGACTCCATCTACCCTGGGCAGGAGCCCTTCTCTGTAACGGGAATGTTTGCAATAAAGAATATGAGGTTTTAAAAGAAAATGAATTTGTTTCTGTAGCAAACAGATGAAAGATATTAGAGATTAAAAATATATTCACTGAAAAAATGATACAAGAAAGATGTTATCATCATGTCATAAAAGTGTGCTTTCACTTCTTACTATCAGAGTGAGTGAGTGAGTGAGTGAGTGAGTGAGTGAGTGAGTGAGTGTGTGAGTGAGTGAGTGAGTGAGTGAGTGAGTGAGTGAGTGAGCGAGGGAGTCTGTATGCCAGACAATATTCCAGTCATATCACAGCTGATGAGACACCAGAAAAACTACCATATTAATTTGGACATGAGGTTGACAGTGTTTCTTTAAAGCAAAGTCTGTTTAATTACTAAATTAAGATGACAGGAAAGTTACAAGTTTTGATATGCCTTATCGGTTTACAAAACTTAGAAATGAATCACCACATACATTCACAATCTGGAAAGATAATATATTCATAGGAGAGTGTTTCTATTGGTCAAAATAATGAGGCTACACAGCTTGAGAGCAATGGATATCTATTTTCAATATTTACAAAGATCAATCTTTTCAAATACTGCACATGTCGGGACAAATGTACATCTTTTTATGAAATAATTTAGCAGCCTACATGACTCACGTTGGTGAAGTGGATTTGATCTTGTCTCTGAACATGCATTGAGAGTGGGTGGCATATCTAATGCTAACATCTGAAGAGCTAGCATGATTCATTGGTTAAATCAATGTGTACAGTTCATATTGTTTTATTATATTTACCATCAAGTTGTTTAGGTCTCTTGGTAAAGTTCGAAAAACAAATGCTTATTCTGTTTAAAATACAGGGTGCTTCATATTTTTACAGTAAGATGTACATGTATTTACTTGTCAGGGAAGGCTTGGCCGGTTTGCAGAGATCAGAGATTACAATGCATGCAAGTTATTTTTAAAAAGTATGCAGTAACTTTTGTTAGATTTATGTAGTTTATGACTTTTTATTATTCTAAGAAGGAGTCGTCGGTCAAATAACAATAAAGTTATACTTTCTCAAATTATGTCCTTACTTTGGGACCTGGTAGGTTGAATCCATAAACAAAACTTTCATACTTTCAAAGTTTTTTTCTTGTATTTTTATCGGCCTTGTGAATTGAAAAGGAACACAAAATCTCTTGATGGAAATGCCATGGAAGGATATCGGTATATATTTAGCAGTCTTGAAAGTATGCACTTGATGTATAAGATTGAAAACTTTGCAAATCTTCTTGGAAATTACAAAATAAGAGTTATTAAAACTTGTTGAGAAGAACTAGCAATTATTAGCCTAAATATGACACAACTATTTGATACAGTACACTATCCTACATTCCCTGTAGTCGTGTGGTCTAAACATTCTGGTCTACTCATCTGTCATTTTGCCCTTGTAAACTGAGTGACACAAAAATTACCTGACAGCCTCTACAAACTCACATCAAAGTTAATTTGACATATGGCCCTGGTCACCAGATGGGGGTAGGAATGACACATGTTCAACCCTGGCTGTAACAGGCCACGAGATGGTGGTAGGAATGACACACGTTCAACCCTGGCTGTAACAGGCCGCGAGATGGGGGTAGGAATGACATGCGTTCCCCCTGGCTGTAACAGGCCGCGAGATGGTGGTAGGAATGACATGCGTTCAACCCTGGCTGTAACAGGCCGCGAGATGGGGGTAGGCATGACACGCGTTCCCCCCTGGCTGTAACAGGCCACGAGATGGGGGTAGGAATGACACGCGTTCCCCCCCTGGCTGTAACAGGCCACGAGATGGTGGTAGGAATGACACGCGTTCCCCCCTGGCTGTAACAGGCCACGAGATGGGGGTAGGAATGACACGTGTTCCCCCCCTGGCTGTAACAGGCCACGAGATGGTGGTAGGAATGACACGCGTTCAACCCTGGCTGTAACAGGCCGCGAGATGGTGGTAGGAATGACACGCGTTCAACCCTGGCTGTAACAGGCCACGAGATGGGGGTAGGAATGACACGCGTTCCCCCTGGCTGTAACAGGCCGCGAGATGGGGGTAGGAATGACACGCGTTCCCCCCCTGGCTGTAACAGGCCGCGAGATGGGGGTAGGAATGACACGCCTTCCCCCCCTGGCTGTAACAGGCCACGAGATGGTGGTAGGAATGACACGCGTTCCCCCCTGGCTGTAACAGGCCACGAGATGGGGGTAGGAATGACACGCGTTCCCCCTGGCTGTAACAGGCCGCGAGATGGTGGTAGGAATGACACGCGTTCCCCCCTGGCTGTAACAGGCCACGAGATGGGGGTAGGAATGACACGTGTTCCCCCCCTGGCTGTAACAGGCCACGAGATGGTGGTAGGAATGACACGCGTTCAACCCTGGCTGTAACAGGCCGCGAGATGGTGGTAGGAATGACACGCGTTCCCCCTGGCTGTAACAGGCCGCGAGATGGTGGTAGGAATGACATGCGTTCCCCCCTGGCTGTAACAGGCCACGAGATGGGGGTAGGAATGACACGTGTTCCCCCCCTGGCTGTAACAGGCCACGAGATGGTGGTAGGAATGACATGCGTTCAACCCTGGCTGTAACAGGCCACAAGATGGTGGTAGGAATGACACGCGTTCAACCCTGGCTGTAACAGGCCGCGAGATGGTGGTAGGAATGACATGCGTTCAACCCTGGCTGTAACAGGCCGCGAGATGGGGGTAGGAATGACACGCGTTCCCCCCTGGCTGTAACAGGCCACGAGATGGGGGTAGGAATGACACGCGTTCCCCCTGGCTGTAACAGGCCGCGAGATGGTGGTAGGAATGACACGCGTTCCCCCCTGGCTGTAACAGGCCACGAGATGGGGGTAGGAATGACACGTGTTCCCCCCTGGCTGTAACAGGCCACGAGATGGTGGTAGGAATGACACGCGTTCAACCCTGGCTGTAACAGGCCACGAGATGGGGGTAGGAATGACACGCGTTCAACCCTGGCTGTAACAGGCCGCGAGATGGGGGTAGGAATGACACGCGTTCAACCCTGGCTGTAACAGGCCACAAGATGGTGGTAGGAATGACACGCGTTCAACCCTGGCTGTAACAGGCTGCGAGATGGTGGTAGGAATGACACGCGTTCAACCCTGGCTGTAACAGGCGGCGAGATGGTGGTAGGAATGACACGCGTTCAACCCTGGCTGTAACAGGCCACGAGATGGAGGTAGGAATGACACGCGTTCCCCCCCTGGCTGTAACAGGCCACGAGATGGTGGTAGGAATGACACGCGTTCAACCCTGGCTGTAACAGGCCACGAGATGGTGGTAGGAATGACACGCGGTCAACCCTGGCTGTAACAGGCCACGAGATGGGGGTAGGAATGACACGCGTTCAACCCTGGCTGTAACAGGCCTCGAGACTGGGGTAGGAATGACATGTGTTCCCCCCTGGCTGTAACAGGCCACGAGATGGTGGTAGGAATGACACGCGTTCAACCCTGGCTGTAACAGGCCATGAGATGGGGGTAGGAATGACACGTGTTCAACCCTGGCTGTAATAATTTGAAATAACACCAGGTTGTCAATCTTGAAGAGAGAAGGAACCTACAACTCACATTGGCATACACTTTGTCCTTGGTCCTTCCTAAGAGGAACATAAACCTGTAAGCTTTGCAGAGTTATTTCCCTTGTAATGTGAGCTGTTTCAGCTATGTTGGGATTCCTGATAGCGCTGTGGTGATCATCTGTTTAAGACTGATGCTATTGTAGCAGACATGAGATTTCCGAGGCCAAGAACCTTCTGATCCAAAGTCGAACATCTTGTCCACGTCACCAAAGAGATTAACAATGTCGGCAAGCTGATAAGATGATGGTGTCATCAATTATTATGGTAGTATTTGCGATGTGCAATCTGAAATAGTCATGTCAGTTCCCTTAGGTGTGTTTTTGAAACATATTTCCTTGTACGTATAAGTCTAAAACGTATTGCTGACATGGAATTGTATGTTGGGCATTGCAGGTGTGAGACACTAGATCACGGTTTAAAGGGGCACTGATCTAACGCAATTCTCCGGACTGGTTGTTGCCTTTGTTATTGTTTTTTCCCCCGTGAGTACGCCGATGATACGCTACGCAGCTGAGCGTGACCAGAGACTGGGCTACCGTCTGCAAGGACAGCTAAATAAACTTGGAAGCTGGAGGCAATATTTGTTTTACACATTTTTGAACACTGATTGGTTTAACTGTGATCTATAAAGATTTCGACAAAGGGCGCATGTTAATTAATTTCTTCAGCCTAAACAAACAGACAAAAAGAACGGCAGAGCTCACTGGATGTCGTCATTTGGAAATACCCCTGACTGTTGTTGTTTATTAATTAAAAAAAGTATCCATGCAGTGAAAGCATTTTCGGATTTCGGATTGCATCGATAATACGATTACTACTCCCTTGTTGTCATCCACGTTTTCTGGTATAACCCTACACTTGTGTATTTGTCGTCATTCACTTGATGCTCAGTTAATGAATTTATTACAGGTATAATTAGTGGTAGCACCCCTAAGATTACCTGACAAAGGTTCCCATTTGGCATTTATTGTGTCTGGGGTAATTATTCAATCTAAATACAGGTTTGAAGTGAGGTGAAATGTGTGTTATGTAATATGCACGTGGCAGCCCAGCAAGAGGTGAATGATCAGTTGATTTACTTTTTTTGTAAATCAACGGATCGTTCCTAGTCATCAAAGGATTAACAGAAAATATGTTGATTGATTAATCACTGTTATCTTGCACAGTGGATATGTCAAAAGTGAGTGTTTACTAAAACAAAGGGAATACTCATATCATATCATGGCGTGAAGTGCCGATGTAAAAACAACATACTTTGTTCAAAGGGTTAACTGATAATACGTTGATTGATTGATCATTGTTATCTATCACTCAATGGATTTTTTAGGAACTTTGGACGTTATGAAAATAGTTGTGACGTGGGCTTTCTCAGCCGACCCTTGAGACTTGACACCTATGTGAAACACCTGAAACAATCTAAGTGATCAGTTGAGAAACGAACACGGGTTATAATATCCCGAAACGATATATATCTTTTAAAATATTTGATTGTTACTGAGACACGTGACATCGAATAAGTTTCTTTGTACAGCTGCAGACGAGTAGGATATTGTTCCTTTGTGTGGATATTCACGGATACATTCCTCGAACAAGGAAGCTGCCTAAAATTTATACACATAAATTTGGTAGGTTGTAATTATGGTATTTGCATTTTGTTTTCCTTCATTTGCTGTAGCATTGAACCAATTAGTTCTTGTTCCTCTACATCTTGTTTGGGAAATTCTTCAATGCGCAATAGACGTTGTTTTCACAAGTCTTTTCCTTTGTAAGCGCGTATATATTACCGTCAATTTGTAAAATGTGATTCTCTCCGGCAATTTATAAAATGTGTAAATATTTCAGGCATTTTGACTGAAAAATCTGTCCAGATTGACTAAAATTGATTAAGACGATCCAACGGGCCTAAAAACATCACAACAGATTATTATGTAGGATGAGAAGCCAAACAACATAGAAATGTACTTTTCAACATTTCAACGTAACATTTGCAGTCTCTTGGTGATGACATTAAACATCAAAATGTTTGGAATTCCTTATCATAATCATACAGATGGAAATGTTTTTCAGTCACTTTGTAAAATAACTGAATATTTAGGCGTTTAATAAATTTGCAAATGTTACACATTTTGACAGTAAAAAGATATACACACTATAAAAAAAGCAATGCTCAGGTGACATAATTACTTTGTGTTGCAAGTCGAAATAGTGTAAAAGAGAGTCGCAAAATTACCAAGCAAGTGACATATCAAAACTTCGTCATCATTACCGATGCTACCCACAAAGATACCTACATTTCCTTATTATCTTGAAAACTGTATTTCATTTTGTTGATCAATGTGACCATACGCCCTTATTACTACCCATAAAAATGACTAATGCGCTTACGAATGGCGCAGCAGGGGTCGCGAACTAGTCTAGATTTCTGCTCTTCATCCGGGTACTCACTGGGAAAAAACAATAACAAAGGCAACAACCAGTCCCGGGGAATTGCTTTAGATCAGTCCCCCATTAACGTCTACAGCGAGGGGTTCCTCTGCTCAAAACACAGGCACAAACTGAACATATTACAATCAAATCGTATTAGTAGAAGGAGCTGTAATACCTTCCCTTGACATACCTCCAAATACTTCTCCTGGACTGACAATCTTGGCTGCTCATTGGCAGCAGACGACGCCCTGTCATCAGCCGTGTTTTCACGTGATGCACGTGCATTCTTTTAGGCCACGCCCACTTAGCACGGGGCGGCACCATGGTAATGGTGCTATTTCTAAATTGCATGTTGACTCAGTTATATTATCATAAGATTTGTTTTCTAATATATACAATACTGATGGCGGGTCAAGTCATGGGTACATCATGTCTTGAAAGTGGGACCCCCATCGCGATCCTCAGCAGTTGAGCGATATGATATACTGGAAAGTTGCTGACTGAGCATTCACCGATTCTTTATTATTTGATTGGCGGGCCTTGATGGAATGCGCACTGTTCTAATAATGTGACGAGTCACTTGATTGTATGTCAACTCACATTCCTGGCGACTTGGTCTATTTCCCACACTAACGACAAACGGTTGCCGTGGTTCAGTGGCCACTGTGATGCAGCTGTGATGTCGTTGACTGAAAGAGACACGATCACTCACTCAATAATCTCAATATATTCAGATCCAGTTTCTTGCATCAGAAGAGACCGTGTGTTGCTTTATTTAGCAGATTTAATTTCAATCACTTTGTACCTCAGAACAGTGAACACGGTAGAGATTGCACTACATATCTTTGCAATAGACAACGCTAAGAACGTAAACAGACGTATGTACCTCTGAAAGGGTGACCCGCGACTCGAGATTTGCGGGCGAGTAATTACACGTTTCAGTTCTATTTGTAAGTGGATTTGGCCAAGAAGTTAAAATTAATTCAGGTATATACATGACATCGTTCAATATTGGTCCAATATCCACTCTCTTCCAATGATTTAACTACCTGATCTAGAAATATAAGAGACCGCTTGAAACAGCCTCATCTGTTTCACATTTAGATCTATGCACAAAGATTAAGAGTGACAACGAATATCCACAAGACTGTATGTATGGCTAAAGGGATGTTTTTAACTTTCCAATAGTCATTTGTCCCTGTAAGTCGAGCAATATTCCACTACCTCCAGCCTTTGGTATCTTCATTTCACAACTTTTGAAGTACAATTGAGCATGCTCTTTCTACGAAGATTTCAAAGACCGACATACGACGCTTGCTCAAACTTTGTTTGATCATCATGATGATAACACATTTAAGGACTTAGTTAAAGCTTTAAAAACGTTGTATGGTAGACGTGTGGGGTACATTTCCAAATTTGACCATCAGTGACAAAAATAATGTCTGATTCCCCATGTTTCAGGGGGACAACTGACCTGCCTCTGTGTGTGTTTGGGACGGGTACCACCTTTTCGCGGACACCTGGTATCATATGTAGGTATATTTAATAGTAATTAATGAACACATGCGTATGACATAGTGGGAATCGTGCAGTGACTCTGCAGAGATTCTTACGATTATGGAAAGGGTTTTGTCCCTTATATTTGTGACCCGTGAAGATTCCGGGGTAGAATAGGTCTTCAGCAACCCATCCTTGCCGTAAAAGGTGACTATGCTTGTCGTAAAAGGCGACTAACGGGATCGGGTGGTCAGGCTCGCTGACTTTGTTGATGCATGTCATCGATTCCAATTGCGTGGATCGATGCTCATGATATTAATCACTGGATTGTCTGGTCCAGACTCGATTATTTACAGACCGCCGTCATATAGCTGGAATATTGCTGAGTGCGGCGTTAAACAACAAACCAAACCAACCCTTATATTTATGGTTATGTGTCGCCCTGTGTGTCGGCTGTCAGGAAGCTCTCGTAAAATAGATAAGATATGCAGGGCATTGATATTTTATATTAACTGTCGGGCAAAAGAAAGTATACAGTTGAAAATTGGATTTGACCATAAATTTACAAACGTTATCAAAACGTTCAAACAGTCACCGAAACACTGGTACCTCAAGGTCCAAATCACGACCCCTTGGTTAAGAAGATGCACGTGCGGAAGTGAAAAATCGCTAAACACACTTTTTTGTCCGGTACCCGAAAAAATGCACGCGTACAAATGGTATAAAATGCAATGTATCGTTGCTGAGACATTACGGGTAATGAAAAAGAACAAAAGATATTCCACGTTTAACTACACAACAGAGAGAAAAGGGCCGTCATCCTCTATATCTCCAGGGTTAGCATTTCGGTCAACCAACGGTAGTAACATTTCACCAGATTTACTCCAGGGTATTTCCGGTTTCGACTAAAAACCCGATAACGAATAATAACAATTCACAAGAGAGAAAAAAGACACTTCAAAGAAAACGGGTAACTTATTTTCGAATACAAGAATGTGCGATAACAGGACTGTTGAGAAATAACGTATCATAGCTAATTCGTAACGTGAAATGTGGAATCACGGCAAATCAGGGCCAATTAAAAGAGTATAACGAAATGTCGTACGTAATCCCTGCCCCCGGCAAACAACCAACGAAACATTAAAGGCGGACATCTACATTTTACGATAAATCGTCTTACGGCAAAAGTGAAAGGGATTTAGTAAGTCTTCTTAATTGGTAAACTTTGTATCCATATGTGTTTACATATTTTGAAAAGATGAATACTACCAATCACACATCTATTGGCGCACCCTTAGGACATGTACAGCTACCCGCTCCTTTTCCATTTTTCTTGTTAGGTTAATTCATTGAGATTATACAAATGCCTATTTTTGAAAACATGAAATATTCTGAACGTAAATCAGCGAACATCATTAACAAAACAAAACAATCGCTTGTTATTTCTTTTTATGCACATGAATTACAAGTCACCCTACTAAAGCTGAAACACATCTTGATAAGTATTAAGTGTGTGTGTGTGTGTGTGTGTGTGTGTGTGTGTGTGTAGTGTACGTGATAATATATATCTCCGCGACAAAGAATTTTCTTTTAGGGGAGAAGGAAATCTTAGAAAGACTGATCTACATTCCTTGGAGGAAGGCGAAGTATTTTTATTCTAGGTATTTATAGAGGCGTGCTCTTTTATATACACACATCGGGTAGTGTATTTTTACTTTTACTGCCACAAATGTCGGGAGATATTTTCTACTCGAAGTGTATTATTCTCTTGATAAATGGTCACGGAAATTCCAACCTGAAAGAGCGTGCGTCATTGCTTCTATTATTTCAATGAACGGCTATCTAGTGGTATGCGTTTATCGTCCCTTCATGAATGATGAGCACCTGTCGCTCAAAGGTGAAGGTCACTGTCGGCGGTCAAGGTCAGTAATGGGGGCTGGTCTGTGAGTGCGCGTGTCAGTTTAAAACGCGCAAGCGTCATCAAATGTACCAATGGCGATTTGACAACATCTGCAAGAAATACATTATGAACTAAGCTTTCAAATTATCATTACTAAATCTGCAATTCTTTTCCCTTATTTTGTAGTTTCGCCGAGTAATGGCGATGGCCATTAGCTGGAATCACTGGGATATGTGATGTTTTGGGACAGACTGAGAGCTGTCGTTTTAAGTTCAGTGTCTTTCGTCTTTGCTGTGCTGCCCAGGGCAACAATGGCGTGGAGATCGAGCGGTACCAGCAATTCCAATCTCGTAGACAACTTGCATGGTAAGCGAAATGCATCGAAATTAGGAGATCTGTTATATCTTTTGTTTTGCATCCGAAAGGTCTGGTCGACATTCCACTCTAGCCTATCGGGTAAATATCTCAAATTTTAGACATAGCAATAGCTTCTATTTCGGATTTTGAGATGTTAGAGCAATAACATATTGTTTGGATGTGTGAAAAACAAAATGATTGGTCTCGCTTTGGTATGTTTACTTCGGTTGTGTGGTTGTTATTATTGTGATAAACATACTAAGGCCACATGCACAGTATGCATACACAAAGGTAAAGTGCTTTGAAAGTGTTGGAAGTTCTGTTTTATGAACCAAAATATTTAATAGTGTTGTTATTTAGTTCATCCACATGAATGATTATATATTTATATTAAAACTAAACCTGTATACTTATGTATTTATATGTAATTATAAGTAATTAAGTAATACCAGTTCATGGAACAGATTTGTTGTTTGTATTACAAGATCAATGAATACCTAATTCCAGCGATAGTAATGCACTATATTTGAGCTGTGTGTATATATGCCCAGGTCTGCTACATGTGCAAGAGGTGGTAGATGAAAGATTGGGAAGTAACAAATGTCAGGGAATTATGGAAGTTTCCCACAATGCTAATTTTTACGTCTATATTGCAGTGCCAGCGGTAGAAACTAACATGTTTAAGCTACTAGTCCTTATAATGATAACATATAGCAAAACCCTTAAAAATGGCAAATTTCTACTCATCCTTATGATGCCTGAACTGTTTGGCAAGGACTACAGGACTAGTGCCAATTTCTAAAGTTGAGTGCTGAGAAGGGCCATGGTGTTGTTCCATCTTAAATTATGTTCTTAGTTTTTCTAACTAACCCTTCAACACAGCTTACTTCATAGTTTTATGATATTTATGCTAAAATATATTCCAATTGTAAGATTTCACCATCTTGTTTGTGTTGTTTTTTAACTGCTTTGGGGGTTGGAGTGATATCAAGATCCTCTTCAGCGGTAGAAACGAACATATTTAGTCTACTAGTCCTTATTCTTCCCCGCCCTTTAGGCGGGGAAGTATACGGGAGAGGTTAATTTTGTAGCATGTAAGTCGACATGTTGGTTTCTTTGAAATTTCAAGCCACACAGTTACCGAAACGAAACATACAAATCATGTGAAATGTGCGTGAAATGTTGATGTTTATCTTTTCCAGCAATAAGAGATACTTCCAAATCGTCTTGCTATTCTGAGACTTAGTCACTTTTCGTAATGCTGATAACCCATGAAATTTGTTCATTTTGTTTTTAAAAGAGCTAAAAATGATCCCATTTCGCTAAAGTTAACCGGTCTATATTTTGTAAGAATAAACTATTGCGCATTGAGCGATTATCTCCTTTAGCTATAGGCGTAGTATAGAAGTGATAAATTCACGCACTGACCTTGCATTGCTGTACATCGTATCTTATTCAAGCTGTATCACTGAGAGTGAGTGATTATCTCCCTTACCCAAACAGCTCAATTGCGCACTACCTTTGCAATGTATCGTATGTTATTCAGGCAGCCATCGAGAAACGTTCCAGGAAGGAATTTTGGCCAAGCCTGTCACGCACACTCAATTTTCACACTGCTATTGCAACATATTTTTCAACACGATTAAATAACAGGCTTCTATAAAGTATGACTTTCTTCAATAAACAACACATGTAAAACAACGGGTTTGATATGAGAATTTTTTTATTAGTTGTCTTCATAATCACAAGTATGGCGCTTGCTGTGCATAGTCGACGGCATTGTTTTAAATACTTCACTGTATGTAATGTATGGTACATACCGTTTCATGCGTCGGTTTACGTTTCTGCATGGTTTATTGCTTTGACAAAAAAAAATTAACTTCCAGCAGAGATCATACACCCGTATATGTTCTTTGCTTCTGGATACATAGGAATCAACAGGTTGGTCTGTAGTTTGCTATTATTTTCCCAAAAGATAATACGGTTGCATGATATCTTCACGATGTTTGGGTTGAACATAGTACAATTCTTCTAAACAAATTTCAAATCTAAGCCGGAAGCAATCACAACACAAACCCAGTTAACCAAACGGAACCATACACAAGAGTGAGTGAGGTAGTTGGGTTTAACGCTGTCTTGAACAGTATTCCATGTCAGCTTGATGTGGGAGGGAAGTCTGAAGTGATGCAGGTCTTAGACGTTCACCACTTTGGTGAAACCAACGAGTAAAGGTTTTGTGCTGACAACAAAATCGGGGCGAACCGAGATTCAAACACACTGTCATAGGTTTCTGGCGTGCCCAAGGGACACAACTCTGCATAGCAAATTCCAGCGCCTTCGGCGACTGGGCCAACCATGCCCCCGTAAACAACTGTAAGAAACTATTATACAACAAAGATGTTTTAGATGAGATATGTATTGCGGAACATTCCATGAAGAAACAGTGGCAATATTACACAATCACAAACTACAAAATACATGCACAATAAACGACAATTAAAAAACACAGGAACATTCAACATTCAAAAGAGGTACATTATAACAATTTAATTTCTAAAACAAGTGTATTATAATGATATGGAAACATTATGAGAATTGAGCAAAACTATGGTAATGTTGTACATACATGTACAAGGAATTTTTTTGTAATTGTTGATATGTTAACAGATCTTGGAAGCTGTTTCTGGATAACTGTTGGTAAACTTATTAAGAATCTGCACCTTTTAACAGAGTGTACCAAATTTTTTATCATGATTGGGGATTATTTGTGATTCTCTTTCTTGGTTGTATTATGTAAGACGTTGTTCAAATGGTTTTTTGTTTGTTTTGTATATCTACAATTTTTAGTTTCTGATTACTTAAACAAATTTTTGAGAAAAGTGAACTATGGCCTTTGTTTTTACAATATGTAAGATAATTCTCAATATTTATAGATAACGTGACCAAACTGTGTGTTCCTAACTAGTTGCTAGATAAATGGGAATCCATTAATGATTGCATGAATTTTTACATTTGAACTGAAGTATATTTAGAGTGGATTCATTACATTTTTTTGTGTTTACTATTTTAAAAGTTTGCTTTATTTACCCAACCAACATTTTGACCAGAAATATTGATATTTGCTGCAAAAGCATGCTTTAGAATGACATTTGTTGTGTTATCTATATAGGATTTTTTTATTGGTACTAATAATGGGTATATATCAAGTTTTGCCTGACTGGCCCAGTTTTCTTGCCTGGGTTTTCTTTGTGCTGACCAATTAAAGACACTGTTTCTTTTATTGTGCTTTCCAAAGATAAGTATATTTATAACAACCAATTTGTACTGAACACAAATTCTCTCCTCCCATAGCTTACACTTATTTCCTCTGCACATAACATTATATTGCGGGGAGCTATTGATGCTCTGCAGCAATCTCTACTTGTAATGATAACACATAGCAAAACACTTAAAAATGGCATATTTCTACTAGTCCTTATGATACCTTAACTATTGGCCAGTTTGGCAAGGTCTATAGGACTAGTGCCAATTTCTAATGCTGCTCTTGTGTGGAATTTGATGCCTCGATTGTTAGTGAAGCCGTTTGTGTCAAAGATTTCTGCTGGTCTGTACTCTGAATATTTAAAAAAGACGACGGTGAATGTTATTGCACTGGGCACACTTAAATTTATACTACCTACCACACCAAATTCAACAGGAGACAGTATTGCTTAATACTTAAAAGCCTTTTTTAAATAGTCAAACAACATATTTGTATGACTTTTATCTATAAGAAATATAATATCTATGTAAAATGACATGTATTTTAGTATTGTTAGTGTGATAATATTTTCACACATCGTGAAAAAAGGACATTTACATATTTCTCTCTAAAGTAAGCAATTTTGTTATTTTGTTTCAGCGAATGGAATTATCAAATCTCCACAAGTTGTTCAAGTAATGAAGGCTGTAGATCGAGTACACTTCTGCAAGTTCAACCCATACAATGACTCGCCGCAGAGTATAGGATATGCGGTAACAATTAGTGCACCCCACATGGTAAGTGATAATCATGGCAATAAAGGTTATCACACAAGTTTTGGGATGGTAAATAGCCTGTACATTGTATTTAACGAGCCTTCACAACAGTCAGTATAGTTACAACAGAAACCTATATTTTAGTGGCATTACTACAATACAGGTATAAAGACAATTGTTTTCAAATAATGTTAGCCACTAGCCATAGTGAAGCCACTCTAGTCTATGAGATGTCACGTTTGTTTTGTCTGCCTTGTTCAACACTTGTCATAATGTTATGAAATGCATCAGATGTTCCACACAGCGACAGTAAAAAACAAGGTAAAATTATGGACATGTGTTTGCCAAATCCAGTTGTTTTCAATTCGGGAAAAAAAACCAAGCCGCTGAGGAAGAGAAGCATAGATAAAGGAACTGAACCCACTAGCATCCTTACTAACATTGCTTTGCAATTTATATATCGATTTATATATCGATAGCGATAACAAGGGCCATGTATGTTTGTAAACACTGAAAGTAGTACCCAACAGGTACCATTTTTGTCCGTATCCTGCCGAGAAACATACCCATTATATGATAAATTGTTTCATCTGTTTTACACTGGAATAGATGCTCAGAATATTTGTTGTGTTTTGAATAGGTTATTGTATTTTGTTAGTGATCAGTAGCTATTTAATGTATCAGCTCTGCTACAATGCCATCAATTTATTGCTCTCCTGTCTATGAGCTGAGCTTCTGTCATGGTAAGGGTGAAATTATACATCGGTGCAATGGTGCATCGTGAGTCTTCATGCGATGATACGATACAAGATATGTTTTTTCTCTATCAATACAAGACGATACACTTAATTTACTTTAATTACTTACTACTAGTTTAATGACCTAAGCATTTTCTGTCAGTCAAATATGCACATTGTTTTGTAATTAGCGTTTCAAGTTCACTACTAAAAATAGCTCCTACGAACATGTGTCTACAGCCTAGCTTTTCTTTTTGAACCTGCTCTGAAATATTTATTGTAAGAAGTTTCCACGCGATTTGACGTAAATATGCGTATCACGATACATTTTGTATTGTAACCTATGTATCTTGATACATATATTGTGACCTTGCTATACCATTTCACCCCGTGTCATGGCCATGTCCATCATAGTCATTGTTTGTATCAACAAGTGTGTCTGATGGACTACTAAATTACTCAATACATTTCACCATGGTAACCATGTTGAAATGTCATTTTTTACAATAAAATCACTAGGGATGTCACGATTCACTGATTATACCGATGCATCGGTAGATAATTCTCATGATACAATACGGGATACATGTAAATTTATATGGATACAAAATTTTATTGAAATCAGTATCCATTTGTTTGCGTATTGATTGATTTTTCTTTCCCAATGGAAATGTCATCATATTTTCTGAATTTGACACATAGGAAAACTTGCTAGTGTCTGACACTTGTTTGAATAAACAGAATCAACCTTTTCTAAGTATTATTATTTTACAAATTAATCTGCTGATAGTGATTAGAACACATAATTGTGAATGTGATATGTAATTAAAAAGTTTGCTTCTAAATTTACACATAAAGGGTCGGTATTGCTGTATCGAGATACGTATCGTATCTTGACCTAAAAATCGAGATACATATCATATCGTGAGGTACCTGTATTGTGACACCCCCAAAAATCACCCATTTCTACATGTTTCATTGTGAAATTTGATATGTGATGTTACTAGTTCACATTTACAATCGAAGACATGGAAATTGATGTTTTGTGTTACACAAGTAGAATGCCTGCAATTAACATGAGCAATCAGTTTTCAGAGCATACTCACACCTGACATATAATGTTCACCGGAGTATTAATAAAGGTATTGTGAGCCCAATACCTGTAGTGCTTTCTCCGGACCGACAATTAACATTGATACCATGCTGTCCCTTACGGACATGACACAACAGTTCCAGTGTTTCAATCCCATGTAAAGCCTGCACTTTTTATCTTCCTGTTTGAGTTGCTTACACCTTGAATTAACTGCAAGTGTGTGACTGTGAAATGTTACCATGTGAGCTTCAATGCTGTGGCACTATTTTCATTTTCACACATAGGTTTGATAGATTGTTGAGAAGTCGACATGATATTAATCCAGTAAAACTGTGACATTGATCTGCTGGTGAAGTGACTTTTCCCTGTACTTGCCAGCATGCACATGCCCTGGAGTTGCTGTCGGAGAACCTGAAGGAGGGTGGGCGTGCCCTGGACGTTGGATCAGGCAGTGGCTACCTCACCGCATGCATGGCATTGATGGTAGGCAGATGGGGGCACTCCGGAGTAGATAGGTCATCCCTACCACATGCTTCTTGTAAAAGCCAAGGGATCAAAGGTGGTCATAAGAGTCACTCTTAGCTGTGGCGGGATCTTCTTATTTTGATAGACTGTTGCTGTGTCCAGACAGTGACTTTGACACAAAAAGCTGTACATAATTCAATGACTTTGACCCAAGAAATGTAATAAGTGATAGTCTATGGCAAAGGTCAGTAAGCGAAATAAACAAAACACAAAATTGCTAAAGCCATTTCGTCACAAATCAACAAAACTGGCAGATAAACCATAACAAATCATTGCAATACTGTTCACTATTGGATGAATATAGACGATCTGGCCAATAAATGTCGAGATAAGAAAAGCGCTTGACTAAGTCACTATTTTCTCTTTGTTTTTTAATATTTCAAGGCGAAGTCGCTACAAATGGATATTTAACCTAGAAATAGACAAGGGGTAACCCTGATGGTAACAGACAAGCTGACTTTGTTCGAAAAATGAATATCACCGATGTTTTGTTCAACAACAAAGATTTATAAGTACTTTATTTACCAATTTTACCTATAAAACCTGGTAATTACCGGTAAACGGGAACAATGACTAAAGCTCCTGACAGTGTTTCCCTATGTTACAGAAAGTATGATGCAAAGACATGCACTGCAAAGACATGATGGTGACCGATGGCCATCTGAAACTCTGTTTCAGCACCATATATACACTTGGGGGATTCCCCTTGGGCTTCTGTGACACAGCCATGATATCACTCACTCACTCATTCACTCAGCACGAGCATAGGTTTGTCTGGTCTCGGCATGTTGCAGGCTGCAATGGTCATGATGATACAGCTGTAATATTGCCCAGTGCTCATTTCCGGAGCATCTTATAGAGTTTTAACCTAAGTTTGGTTGGCTCATGATGTGTTGTTTGCTAGGAGGCCTGGTTACACAGGGACAACATTGGCACATGCTGTGTTGGTAACATTACCATTTCCTTGTTTAATGTAGAATATAATATTCATCGACTTGCCAGATGTTGAAAAGGAACATCCTCATGTGAGTCAGTTTTGCCAGGCGTATACAGCTGTGTTGTCCTGTATCTGCAGGTGGGGGAGAAGGGTGTGGCTGTGGGTATAGACCACATAGATGAGCTTATCCAGATGGCTACCACCAACGTCAGGAAGGACAAGAGCCTGGGCCAACTTCTGGATAGAGGTCAGCTGAAATTTGTTCTGGGTGATGGCAGACTTGGCTTCGAGGAAGATGCACCATTTGATGCTATACATGTAGGAGCTGCAGCACCTGAGCTGCCCCAGGCTGTAAGTCAGTCCAACTGTATGTACCTGTCTGTAGAGTCCTGTACCTCCATACACCTGCATGAACCTGTCTGTAGAGTCCTGTACCTCCATACACGTGCATGAACCTGTCTGTAGAGTCCTTTACCCCAATACACCTTATGCACCTGTCTGTAGAGTCCTGTACCTAAATACACCTGTATGTACCTGTCTGTAGAGTCCTGTACCTCGATACACCTGTATGCACCTGTCTGTAGAGTCCTGTACCCCAATACACCTTATTTACCTGTCTGTAGAGTCCTGTACCTCCATACACCTGTATGTACCTGTCTGTAGAGTCCTGTACCTCCATACACCTGTATGTACCTGTCTGTAGAGTCCTGTACCTAAATACACCTGTATGTACCTGTCTGTAGAGTCCTGTACCTCAATACACCTTATGCACCTGTCTGTAGAGTCCTGTACCTCCATACACCTGTATGCACCTGTCTGTAGAGTCCTGTACCTCCATACACGTGCATGAACCTGTCTGTAGAGTCCTGTACCTCCATACACCTGTATGTACCTGTCTGTAGAGTCCTGTACCTCCATACACCTGTGTGCACCTGTCTGTAGAGTCCTGCACCTCAATACTCCTTATGCACCTGTCTGTAGAGTCCTGTACCCCAATACACCTTATGTCCCTGTCTGTAGAGTCCTGTACCTCAATACACCTGTATGTACCTGTCTGTAGAGTCCTGTACCTCCATACACGTGCATGAACCTGTCTGTAGAGTCCTTTACCCCAATACATCTATGCACCTGTCTGTCGAGTCCTGTACCTCCATACACCTTTTGCACCTGTCTGTAGAGTCCTGTACCCCAATACACCTGAATGCACCTGTCTGTAGAGTCCTGTACCTCCATACACCTCTATGCACCTGTCTGTAGAGTCCTGTACCCCAATACACCTTATGCACCTGTCTGTAGAGTCCTGTACCTCCATACACCTGTATGTACCTGTCTGTAGAGTCCTGTACCCCAATACACCTTATGTACCTGTCTGTAGAGTCCTGCACCTCCATACACCTGCATGAACCTGTCTGTAGAGTCCTGTACCTCCATACACCTGTATGTACCTGTCTGTAGAGTCCTGTACCCCAATACACCTTATGTACCTGTCTGTAGAGTCCTGCACCTCCATACACCTGCATGAACCTGTCTGTAGAGTCCTGTACCTCCATACACCTGTGTGCACCTGTCTGTAGAGTCCTGTACCTCCATACACCTGTATGTACCTGTCTGTAGAGTCCTGTACCTCCATACACCTGTATGCACCTGTCTGTAGAGTCCTGTACCTCAATACTCCTTATGCACCTGTCTGTAGAGTCCTGTACCCCAATACACCTTATGTCCCTGTCTGTAGAGTCCTGTACCTCAATACACCTGTATGTACCTGTCTGTAGAGTCCTGTACCTCCATACACGTGCATGAACCTGTCTGTAGAGTCCTTTACCCCAATACATCTATGCACCTGTCTGTCGAGTCCTGTACCTCCATACACCTTTTGCACCTGTCTGTAGAGTCCTGTACCCCAATACACCTGAATGCACCTGTCTGTAGAGTCCTGTACCTCCATACACCTCTATGCACCTGTCTGTAGAGTCCTGTACCCCAATACACCTTATGCACCTGTCTGTAGAGTCCTGTACCTCCATACACCTGTATGTACCTGTCTGTAGAGTCCTGTACCCCAATACACCTTATGTACCTGTCTGTAGAGTCCTGCACCTCCATACACCTGCATGAACCTGTCTGTAGAGTCCTGTACCCCAATACACCTTATGCACCTTTCTGTAGAGTCCTGTACCTCCATACACCTGTATGCACCTGTCTGTAGAGTCCTGTACCCCAATACACCTTATGCACCTGTCTGTAGAGTCCTGTACCCCAATACACCTTATGCACCTGTCTGTAGAGTCCTGTACCTCCATACACCTGTATGCACCTGTCTGTAGAGTCCTGTACCCCAATACACCTTATGTACCTGTCTGTAGAGTCCTGTACCTCAATACACCTGTATGCACCTGTCTGTAGAGTCCTGTATCTCAATACACCTGATGTACCTGTCTGTAGAGTCCTGTACCTCCATACACCTTATGTACCTGTCTGTAGAGTCCTGTACCTCCATACACCTGCATGCACCTTTCTGTAGAGTCCTGTACCCCAATACACCTTATGCACCTGTCTGTAGAGTCCTGTACCTCAATACACCTGATGTACCTGTCTGTAGAGTCCTGTACCTCCATACACCTGCATGCACCTGTCTGTAGAGTCCTGTACCCAAATACACCTGTATGTACCTGTCTGTAGAGTCCTGTACCCCAATACACCTTATGCACCTGTCTGTAGAGTCCTGTACCTCCATACACCTGTATGTACCTGTCTGTAGAGTCCTGTACCCCAATACACCTTATGTACCTGTCTGTAGAGTCCTGCACCTCCATACACCTGCATGAACCTGTCTGTAGAGTCCTGTACCCCAATACACCTTATGCACCTTTCTGTAGAGTCCTGTACCTCCATACACCTGTATGCACCTGTCTGTAGAGTCCTGTACCCCAATACACCTTATGCACCTGTCTGTAGAGTCCTGTACCCCAATACACCTTATGCACCTGTCTGTAGAGTCCTGTACCTCCATACACCTGTATGCACCTGTCTGTAGAGTCCTGTACCTCCATACACCTTATGTACCTGTCTGTAGAGTCCTGTACCTCAATACACCTGTATGCACCTGTCTGTAGAGTCCTGTATCTCAATACACCTGATGTACCTGTCTGTAGAGTCCTGTACCTCCATACACCTTATGTACCTGTCTGTAGAGTCCTGTACCTCCATACACCTGCATGCACCTTTCTGTAGAGTCCTGTACCCCAATACACCTTATGCACCTGTCTGTAGAGTCCTGTACCTCAATACACCTGATGTACCTGTCTGTAGAGTCCTGTACCTCCATACACCTGCATGCACCTGTCTGTAGAGTCCTGTACCCAAATACACCTGTATGTACCTGTCTGTAGAGTCCTGTACCTCAATACACCTTATGTACCTGTCTGTAGAGTCCTGTACCTCCATACCCCTGTATGCACCTGTCTGTAGAGTCCTGTACCTCAATACACCTTATGCACCTGTCTGTAGAGTCCTGTACCCCAATACACCTTAAGTACCTGTCTGTAGAGTCCTGTACCTCCATACACCTGTATGCACCTGTCTGTAGAGTCCTGTACCTCCATACACCTGTATGCACCTGTCTGTAGAGTCCTGTACCTCAATACACCTTATGTACCTGTCTGTAGAGTCCTGTACCTCCATACACCTTATGTACCTGTCTGTAGAGTCCTGTACCCCAATACACCTTATGTACCTGTCTGTAGAGTCCTGTACCTCCATACACCTGTATGCACCTGTCTGTAGAGTCCTGTACCTCAATACACCTTATGTACCTGTCTGTAGAGTCCTGTACCTCCATACACCTGTATGCACCTGTCTGTAGAGTCCTGCACCCCAATACACCTTATGTACCTGTCTGTAGAGTCCTGTACCTCCATACACCTGTGTGCACCTGTCTGTAGAGTCATGTACCTCAATACACCTGTATACACCTGTCTGTAGAGTCCTGTGCCTCCATACACCTGTATGTACCTGCCTAGAGTCCTGTACCCAAATACACCTTATGTACCTGTCTGTAGAGTCCTGTACATCAATACACCTGTATGCACCTGTCTGTAGAGTCATGTACCTCAATACACCTTATGTACCTGTCTGTACTGTCCTGTACCTCAATACACCTTATGCACCTGTCTATAGAGTCCTGTACCTCCATACACCTGTATGCACCTGTCTGTAGAGTCCTGTACCTCCATACACCTGTATGCACCTGTCTGTAGAGTCCTGTACCTCCATACACCTGTATGTACCTGTCTGTAGAGTCATGTACCTCCATACACCTGTATGTACCTGTCTGTAGAGTCATGTACCTCCATACACCTGTATGCACCTATCTGTAGAGTCCTGTACCCCAATACACCTTATGCACCTGTCTGTAGAGTCCTGTACCTCCATACACCTGTATGCACCTGTCTATAGAGTCCTGTACCCCAATACACCTTATGTACCTGTCTGTAGAGTCATGTACCTCCATACACCTGCATGCACCTGTCTGTAGGCAGTCCTGTACTTGTCCTGTACTTCAGTACATCTGAATGTTACTTGTGTAGCAGAATGTTAGTCCTACACCCACCCCTGTTGCCTACACCTTTGTAAATTGTTACTACTTTACACCCCTTCGGTGATCCTAAGTCAGGATAGGTTCCCAGTACCTCATGCTTGTCATTAGTGTCCAGTAAACAGGGAATTGTTGTAAGGGTCTGTTTCTGGCTGATTGCAGGTCACCCCGCTTGCATAGCTTCGTGCTCAGTCTCATTCTGCAGCATTCCCTCACTGACTGTTTTACTGTTCAACTCTGTCTGAGTGTAGGTTGCTGTATGTTTACAGTTGGTGGATCAGCTGAAACCAGGAGGCCGGTTGATCATCCCAGTGGGAGGACAGGGAGAGAACCAGAAGCTGATGCAGATTGACAAGACCCTTGATGGCCAGGTGGTCAGGAAGAACCTGATGGGGGTCATCTATGTGCCACTGACTAGCAAGGACAAGCAGTGGCCCAGGTGGAGATAGTAGCTGGCACAGCATGTACTTGCATGGGTCATACAGCAGAGGTGCATGCTTAGGGAACACAGCACAGGGACATGCTTAGGGAACACAGCACAGGGACATGCTTAGGGAAACAGGTGCTTGCTTAGGGAAACAAGTGCTTGCTTAGGAAAACAAGTGCTTGCTTAGGGAAACAGGTGCTTGCTTAGGGAAACAAGTGCTTGCTTAGGGAACACAGCACAGGTGCATGCTTAGGGAAACAGGTGCATGCTTATGGAAACAGGTGCTTGCTAAGGGAAACAGGTGCTTGCTTAGGGAAACAAGTGCTTGCTTAGGGAAACAGGTGCTTGCTTAGGGAAACAAGTGCTTGCTTAGGGAACACAGCACAGGTGCATGCTTAGGGAAACAGGTGCATGCTTATGGAAACAGGTGCTTGCTAAGGGAAACAGGTGCTTGCTTAGGGAAACACAGCAAATTCCATGCGGGTATGAGGTGTCTCCCCTCAGTGTCAGGTAGTGCAGGTATAAGGTGTTCCCTCTCAGTGTCAGGTAGTACAGGTATATATTGTCTCCCCTCATTATCAGGTAGTACAGGTATAATATGTCTCCCCTTCAGTGGCAGGTATAAGGTGTTCCCTCTCAGTGTCAGGTAGTGCAGGTATAAGGTGTTCCCTCTCAGTGTCAGGTAGTGCAGGTATAAGATGTCTCCCTCTCAGTGTCAGGTAGTGCAGGTATAAGGTGTCTCCCTCTCAGTGTCAGGTAGTGCAGGTATAAGGTGTTCCCTCTCAGTGTCAGGTAGTGCAGGTATAAGGTGTTCCCTCACAGTGTCAGGTAGTGCAGGTATAAGATGTCTCCCTCTCAGTGTCAGGTAGTGCAGGTATAAGGTGTCTCCCCCTCAGTGTCAGGTAGTGCAGGTATAAGGTGTTCCCTCACAGTGTCAGGTAGTGCAGGTATAAGGTGTTCCCTCACAGTGTCAGGTAGTGCAGGTATAAGGTGTTCCCTCACAGTGTCAGGTAGTGCAGGTATAAGGTGTCTCCCCCTCAGTGTCAGGTAGTGCAGGTATAAGGTGTTCCCTCACAGTGTCAGGTAGTGCAGGTTTAAGGTGTTCCCTCACAGTGTCAGGTAGTGCAGGTATAAGGTGTTCCCTCACAGTGTCAGGTAGTGCAGGTATAAGGTGTCTCCCTCTCAGTGTCAGGTAGTGCAGGTATAAGGTGTCTCCCTCTCAGTGTCAGGTAGTGCAGGTATAAGGTGTCTCCCTCTCAGTGTCAGGTAGTGCAGGTTTAAGGTGTTCCCTCACAGTGTCAGGTAGTGCAGGTATAAGGTGTCTCCCTCTCAGTGTCAGGTAGTGCAGGTATAAGGTGTTCCCTCACAGTGTCAGGTAGTGCAGGTATAAGGTGTCTCCCTCTCAGTGTCAGGTAGTGCAGGTATAAGGTGTTCCCTCACAGTGTCAGGTAGTGCAGGTATAAGGTGTTCCCTCTCAGTGTCAGGTAGTGCAGGTATAAGGTGTCTCCCTCTCAGTGTCAGGTAGTGCAGGTATAAGGTGTCTCCCTCTCAGTGTCAGGTAGTGCAGGTATAAGGTGTTCCCTCACAGTACATGTGTGTATGTTGATGCTAGTGCCAGGTAGTGCAGGTGTGCTGGAAAACACTGTGTGATGGGAGTAACCTGCTTTAGTAACATGGCTTAGTATCTGGCGCTGGTCGTTTTCATTACAAAATGTACTACTGATCTATATAATGTGCCTAATAACAGAAACGGAATCATGACTGTTGCCACTGATATTTTGGTAATGAGAAGACAGGTTTGTTATCACTTGAATCTTTAAGGACCCATGGATCACGAACTATTATTGTATTCCAATCCACCTGACAATATTGCAGCAGTGTATAGCATATACAGCAATATTATGTAGAAAGTAATTAATCTGTTTGTTACAGATAGTTTTATGTGAAGCTGTTGTCTCCCCACATTTTGTCTACATTTTCATAGAAAAATAGACTGTTATAACATAATAACATAATATATATATAATAATCTACATGCAACTCAGAATGATGGGTTATCTGTCCCTCATGCAATAATGTTGAAAGTCCCAAGCTTTGGCTTACTCAGGATAGATTGTCCTTGATTCTGTGTAGTACACAGGTTATTCACTAAATGTATTGGCAAAAAAACTATAACTGATGATGATTCTGATTATTAGTTGTAGCAGTATCAATCGGGGTACATGTGGTTTTATGCATCCCTCGCTAGGTTTTATGCCACGAGCAGGATCCTGCAACAACTAATTTATCTTACCAACATGTTTTAATGTGACATTGTAAAAAAATTAACACAAATTCAAAATTGATAGAAAACAGCTGTTCGATTCAGCTAAGGTTAACTTGTGCTATGTCACATGACTTTCATTGACTTGGAAAAAGAGTGTTGCTTTTTGCTTTGATGCAAGGTATAAGAGATTTATTCACCCGCTCAGAAATATATTTCCATACCCAGCAGAATTCATAGTTTTTTATCAAGATCACATGAACCAATCAGATGTCGTCATTCTGACATGGAGGTATGATAAAGCAACTTGGCCCTATTGCATACATCCACAATGACTTACAATGAATTCCTGGAGGGAGACAACTCTTCCAGCTTTGCATGCAGTAGTTTTGTGGTTCAGCTGAGATTGATGTAAGGTCTGTTGTCTGTTTGTGTAGGTACAGTCAATGCTGTCTGTTGTAAGGGGGAGCTCTTGTAGGTAGGATTTAGTTGCCAATTCACACTGTAGAAACTTATTATCAAACACAGTGGTGTTAATTCCTTTGGTTATTCAGTTAATACACCATCTTCCCGAGGCAAGGGAGTTAACTGACTGTATTGTAAGTCCAGTTTCCACCCTTGCTAAACTAGGCTGGGATTTCGGAGTTATGTTTTGGAATGAGTACGAGTCTATGCATAGTCCAATCAATATCGCGTTATGAAATTGCCATCTGGTTTGTAAACTGCTGTGCACTTATCAGTTAATTGCAGAATTTGCAAAGCATGTGTACCGTCAATTTTGGTGTTGACAGGTATTTTCCAAATCTTTTTAATCAAGGTGCTCATGTACAGTGATGCATTTTGCGAAATAAGACCCGTTTTATTACAATATAGATCTTGATTATCAATCAGATTGTCTTGACTGCACGTCACCATTCTGCTTGAAACAAATGCAAGTAATATGATAGGTGGAATCTAGGAGGGACATAGAAGGGACATGACTCGTAATAGCCACTGGTGGCGCTATGATCTATCCTAAAAATTCCAGCCTAGTTTGAGTTATGTATTGACTGCATTTCGAATATAACACTTCATAAGTAGATTGCATCCTTGATTATCTAGGGTACTATGTCACCATTCTATTAGGATAAATACCCTGAATGACACAATGCTAACAATAGCCATCCAATCCAATTACGCTTTTCTTTCATGACTGCAGTAAGCGGCAATGTCACCATGACTCACTCGCCTTGTTGCATATGGTCAAAAAATAAAACTGAAAATGTCTGGTAACATAAGATCTTCCTTCCCAATATCGTAACAATCAGAATAACAGCTTTGGTATTGAAAAGGTCATATTCTGATTCAGTTATATATATCAGGTCTCTCATACAATTTGAATGTCGATGTATGATGATCTCACATTCAGAAGTGGTATTGTAGTTGGTTATAGATTTCAAGCTGATGAACGATAGAAACTGAGTGTAAAGTTAGTGATAACTGAGGTGATTATGTCACTCCTGAAATGAAGTAATGGTGGCAAATGGGTCCAGGGTATTTATACACTGGATAATCGAGGAATTTGAAGAAAGTAGGGTGAACTGTTTGTTGTGAGCAGTATGGAGACATTAGCTGATTTCTGTTGCCTCTTGAGACAATACCTCCCTGTAGCTGTATCTTACATTTCAGACCCAAACCGGAGCTGTGAGTACAAGAAGCCCTGCTGCTGACCAGTTTGAGTCCCAGTGATAGTGTCTCCAACTGTCTTACGCTTTCTGACAGCCTTGACCTTGATGTGATGAGGTCGGCACTACAGTCAGTGTCGCTGGTGTTCACATGCCACTTTGTGCAGTAGTCACCACGGCAAATGTAGAGCAACATGCCAGTTGAAGCAGTGTTTCTCACCTGACTGTAATTGTGTTGATTGTTTTAACCACGTTTCCCGAGTTATGTTTTACCGTACAGTTAACCTGAATTCTGATACATGTTCCACACTGAGCTTATTTGTTAGATGAAAGCAAGTGTTACAGTAGAATGATACATTTGATTTGTTTTTGTTCATTATTTTAGTGTAGACCTGTAATACACTGTAGCATATTTTATTTTACACTTTGTGTACAGGTGAATGTTGCGACAAATCAGTCCTTTTTATGCTGATCATCTCAAACCCCTACGATCCTGTCCATAGTCCCAGGTAGATGACAAACATAGGAATCAAGCCAGCTCCACCATGTCAGATCTCTTCAGGTCAAAACTTAGAAATTACAAACATGGCAAGGTAACTCTGGGCCTGCCCTGTATGTTCACTTCAACCTTGTGCTGTGGATGTGTCCAGGTGTACATAGGTCACTATGCTGAGTGTATATATTTGTCACTGACTGTGGGCGAGGGGTGTATATTTCATGCAGCTGTCAGCTGGAGTAGTGTCATGTGTCATGTGTCATGTGACAGGCAGTCTGGAATGGCACCATTGTCATTACATATTTAGGTGGCTCACATACATTTCAAAAAGGAATTTTTGGCATTGTGTTAAATACATAGCCCTTGTTCCAGTTTCAAATGCTTTTTTCTTCAATGAAATGTTAAGTATCTAGTTGTAGTGATCACTATGGAGAAAAGCAATGGCAGTAAAAATATGTCTGGATGATAAAGTTTGTAGTATATTAGTAGCTTGAGCTCTGTGAGATTGTCTAAATGAGCATTATTTATCATGGTGTCGTCTCTTAACAACACTCACTGTTGTATGATGCTACAACTAGACCTAAAACCAAACTGGTCAATTTCTTGCTCTTCTTTGCAAAGGCAACTGTGGACTGTTGCCAACCCTCTGCTGATTAGAGCAAATTGTCCATCTACATTTGTGTGCTTGTTTTGTAACAGTTTGTACATATTTGCTCATTAAACTGCTTAAACAAGCTCTTGGTTCCTTATTAAAAGAGATTTGATAGTTTTGATATTAAAGATAACATTTGGGATAGATTTGGGGTTCAGTGTAGCAATCTATGCTATCAACCAAGTCTGGAAGTCTGAACCTCTGAACTGCCACTTACCACCAGCATAGCTTGCTGGGGACCACTCTAACCCAGAGTCTGAAACTTGTCCCTAAAAGTTGAAATATTGTAATAATTGCACAATTATAACTTTTGTTGAGCCATTTGTAACTATGGATGAGCCTTGGGTTCAACACGATCAGCCAGAGGTTAAACAAGGCAGGGGAAACATCCAGTATCGACTCAGACAAAGAAGGCAAAAGTCTGTTCCTTCACTAAAGGTGTGGTGTTCCACCAGGACAATGCACCTGTGCATAAGTCTGTTGTCACAATGCATGACTGTGGCTTTGAACTCACTGAACATCTGCCATATTCACTGGATTTGGTACCATCACATATCCACCTCTTCCCAAACTTGACAGAAAGAACTATCTGATGATGTCATTTCTGCTGTGGTGGATGTTTCACCCCACCAGTGGGATGCAGGAACTCCAGCATTGTTGGTAGAAGTGTGTGGACCTAGGAGGGGGATACACTGAAAAGTAATAAGCATCAAACTCAACAGTCCATCATTGTCAGGCTCATAACCTTTCAGGCACCCCTCCATCAAGAGCCGTGTGTGCATGGCCATAAATGTAGTCCTGCTAACACTGCTGTATGAACTACATTGCCTGATGATCTATACAACACAGGAGGTTAGTCCACTTGTCTCACAGCTAAACCAGCAGAGCATATCAGACCAAATACACTTCCTAAGATTACCTGAGTCGGGAACTTTGTATCACAAAGAATTCCACTGAGTATGGCCTTCAACTGGTTTCACATCCTCGTTGACAAACAAAAACAATAATTACAAAATACTTTTTATTTCTGTGAAAGAAACAAATATCACAGACAACAGTGAAAAAGAGACTGATGTCACCCCTACACACAATCAATAATGTTTGTACACTAAAACTGAAAGTTACAGGGTACAGGATATATAATATGTGGTAAACTTTCTTTGAAAAACAAACGTTTGATTTCCAATGCTACTCCAGATATCCCCACTGGCCCAGTGTTGGGACCTTTCTACAGCAGTGGGAAATCATGCCCCCCACCTGAAGTAAAAACAAAGTTTTCCACCTACATCACACACAACACATGTGGGCAACACCAAATGAAAGACACAAGAAATACATCTCTACAGTTACTGCAAACTATCACTGATTTTAGATCGTCTTGTTAAATGTCTTGACTAATCTGAAATATGAATAAATAGTAGTCCAACCAACTACAAACTAGTATTTATTCATTTACATTTATATAGAAAACTCTCCATTAAATGTTACTAATATTTTTGTTATTACCCAGTGGTATGTACAGCACTGACATGATCACTGAAATACAGGCCTACTATATCTGGAATTCATGCTCAACCTCATTTGAAGCCTTGTTTTCCTGGAGTGAACAAATCCTGAACAGCTGAAGATTCTTGTTCAATTACATATGACCATTAAGTAGAGAAAACTCCTAAGCTGATGTACATAAATACACTGCATAAATTTACAGTGACCTACCTCAGTGTTTTTTCGCAGTTTTGTCATTTTATGTGCATAATGACAGATGACTTGTGATAGCACATTGTAAGGACGAATGAGGTACTGCTACATAGAGATAAGTAGTACATTTGAAGTTGCTTTATGAATAGCTACGAAAAGTTACTATTACAATTGTGCACCTCATTTCTAGTCTTTGTCCCAATTGTAAGTAGAGTTCTTGGTTGTCTCCCCCCTACCACCCATCCAGACCCTGTTACCATGGTTGCACATAAGTTACTGATGCATCATGTCACAGAGATGTCTGCTAACATTAAATAGCATACATTTGATGAGAACCCACTTGCATAAAGCTGGCTTGGCCCCACTATATAAGCACGGACTTCGATGACGTGGAATGCAAGCAGATTCTTGTCCGTGCACAAAATTAGGATCTACATGATGAAGATATGGACCAGTCCACATCCGGACCTGTCATTTAGAATCATCAGTCACTCCAATCCAGCAAGGCAGGCAATGTACCATTTCAACTTGAATACACTGCATTGGATTTGTAAACAAATATTCATACATCTTCATCAAACTTTTAAAATGAAAGATGGAGCAGATTAACTGAACTTGCACAACCATGTCAAAATAAAACATGAACATGATGAAGACTGATTTTGTTACTGTTTGATTTAAAACATATTCATGAAATTTCAAATTCATTGATTTACAAGAAAATTTGAAGAGCACAGATTTCACAACACATCAGTAAGAGACACACTAAATACTGTTTAACAAGATGTCTACAAAGTGTATAAATACAAATGCAGAGCTAAATAGTCACCAACTTGGCATACATAAATGTAGTTGATTGCAGGTGATAAATGAGTTTTTTTTATTAAAATTTGATTTGACATGAGCAAGTCAACAGTGATAAAAAGTATGTCGAGTAACTCAGGGAGTAACAAGGGTAGATAGAAATCAATATTTTCAAAACATCACATATGAGCAAAAGAAATAAAATGGAATGTATAAATATAGTTTTGATTAGAATGTATTTTTCTGGCTGCTGTATACTGAACTGACAACTGCATAATGATCCAGATTGAATACACAGTAACAAACAAAATGAACCAGACAAATTATTTACAATAGCATCTGATAAAACAATACTACTTTGAAGTAATTCAAAGAATAGAGAAGGATTAAGCAAACATATTTCTTCACACATATATGAATATGTTCCTCACAACAGAGGTAACCTCGAGTTCAGTCCTCACTTCTGAATGTTTGGATCAAATATCATAATTTGTATACACCTATAGAAAACGCTGATTTGGCCGAAATGCACAGTGACGTGGAGGGCTGCAGTATTACATGTACATGGGGATGCTGGAGGAAACGGCTAACAAAGCCTGACAATATTGCATCCTAATTAGCAGTGCATATCTACATCATTAAAGTATAAGATAATAAGAGAAAAGAAATATTTTTAAGTAAGAACAGTTCTAATAAACTGAGTATGTTATCCTTTCAATTAAAGTCAATGATTAAAGGAATTACCATTGAAAATCAGTCAAAAATATGCCAATGGATTTCTAATTCCAAGATACACTTCACACACTTAAAGCTGATGTAAAAGTAAGAAATCGGAGTATAAAAAGGTTTCATGTATTCCTTTAAAATGTTACTTTAAGAGCATGAGAGTGGAGTGGCAATGCTTAATATGGCTTAATGTGTACATGTGTACATTTCCGTCCTTGGTGGGAATTGTTGAAATTAGAGATCAGATTAGAGAAAAATACATCTTGAGATTATTTAAATGTAGGATTTTATGCACTTAATATCATAAACCTCTTTGAAGGAATGTTTAAGTTTTCTCTCTATATTTGATTTGCAACTCGGCAAAATGTTTATTTATATTTGATACACAAGGACACTGATGTACACAATTAAATGATATTAAAACAAACTTTTTGTTTGAACAACCAATGATCAGAAATAATTTTGTTTACAAGTACATCCCATTTATGAGATAGTCTGCCTCATTGGAATGTAGGGGTCGTCCTTTTCGTAACCGCCGTCTCACATTTCTAAGCCGACATCCAACGAACACAAGCAATATAACTGTTATGGCCAGACCAAGTGACAGAGCAACTATAGGTCCCTGAGCATTGTCTGTTGGGCTAGCTACAATGACTTTTTCCTTGGTGAGAAATACTGTCTCCTCTTCGTTACTTACCACATTAACATGTGGATGTTGTTCTGGTGTAGCAGCTGGTTTCACACTCGGGCCAGCAGCTGGTTTCACACTCGGGCCAGCAGCTGGTTTCACACTCGGGCCAGCAGCTGTTTTCATTGCAGTGTCGCTCTTAGTAAGAGGCTGTGTTTTGTCATCCCTAAATTTTTCTTCAGATTCTGTTGGTCTCATTTTGCTGTCTGTCTGTTGGGTATCTTTGTTACTTTGGCTGTCATTGGACACATGCTTGTCATCTTTGTCTTCACTGACTGGCTTTTTCTCTGCTTTAACCATGTTAGTGGACACTGCTGTATCAGTTTTAGCCTCTGAAGAGTGTGAGGCTGCATCTAAAAAAAAGAAAACAGTACATTTTAGATTGTCGCTCAATTTCCATGTCCGGTCTCTAAAGGGATGCATCTCTCACCAACTCAGCTCTACCATTTCAAAATTTACTCATTACAGGGTTGCCATTTATACACACCAATAATGGAAAACACAAACCTGTACTTTTACCGCCTTGTTGAGTAGGTTTGTCTTCTGTGACTGCAGGAAAGTTGTTGGACTTGACGGAATCCTGAGATGATGTAACCTGTTCATCTGTCATGTCTGCAAAATAGATATTTTCATCTGACATATACCGCTTGAAACACAGATCTTACCTCCCAGTACATTCTCACATGACACACAGATCTCACCTACCAGTACATTCTCACATGACACACAGATCTCACCTACCAGTACATTCTCACATGAAACACAGATCTCACCTACCAGTACATTCTCACATGACACACAGATCTCACCTCCCAGTACATTCTCACATGAAACACAGATCTCACCTACCAGTACATTCTCACATGACACAAAGATCTCACCTACCAGTACATTCTCACATGACACACAGATCTCACCTACCAGTACATTCTCACATGAAACACAGATCTCACCTACCAGTACATTCTCACATGACACAGAGATCTCACCTGGCAGTACATTCTCACATGAAACACAGATCTCACCTCCTAGTACATTCTCACATGAAACACAGATCTCACCACCCAGTACCTTTTCACATGAAACACAGATCTAAGTACATTCTCACATGAAACACAGATCTCAGTACATTCTCACATGAAACACAGATCTCAGTACATTCTCACATGAAACACAGATCTCACCACCCAGTACCTTCTCACATAAACACAGATCTCAGTACATTCTCACATGAAACACAGATCTCACCTACCAGTACATTCTCACATGACACACATATCTCACCACCCAGTACATTTTCACATGACACACAGATCTCACCTACCAGTACATTCTCACATGAAACACAGATCTCACCTTTCAGTACATTCTCACATGACATACAGATCTCACCTACCAGTACATTCTCACATGAAACACAGATCTCACCTCCCAGTACATTCTCACATGAAACACAGATCTCACCTCCCAGTACATTCTCACATGAAACACAGATCTCACCTACCAGTACATTCTCACATGACACACAGATCTCACCTTCCAGTACATTCTCACATGAAACACAGATCTCACCTACCAGTACATTCTCACATGAAACACAGATCTCACTTCCCAGTACATTCTCACATGAAACACAGATCTCACCACCCAGTACCTTCTCACATGAAACACAGATTTCAACGCCCAGTACATTCTCACCTCCCAGTACATTCTCACATGAAACACAGATCCCAGTACATTCTCACATGAAACAGATCTCACTGTCAAGTACCTTCTCACATGAAACACAGATCTCACCTACCAGTACATTCTCACATATCTCAGTACATTCTCACTTGAAACACAGATCTCAGTACATTCTCACATGAAACACAGATCTCACCTACCAGCACATTCTCACATGAAACACAGATCTCACCTCCCAGTACATTCTCACATGAAACAGATCTCACCTTCCAGTACATTCTCACATGAAACACAGATCCCAGTACATTCTCACATGAAACAGATCTCACTGTCAAGTACCTTCTCACATGAAACACAGATCTCACCTCCCAGTACATTCTCACATATCTCAGTACATTCTCACATGAAACAGATCTCACTGTCCAGTACCTTCTCACATGAAACACAGATCTCACATTACATGACAATACATATATCTCACCTTGGGAGGGTACCATGTCCTGGGGTCTGTTTCCATCATGATAGTCTGCAAATACAAGAAATTGCCTGAGTATATGCATGTTCCTCTATATCACAAGACACAACACAAGGAACATAATGTTCCCTTAGACTTGGAAACCCTGCACAGTTTGTACAATACATTTAAAGATGTTTCAAAGTTTTGAAGAATTGAGTTTGATTGAATGTTTACATGATTAACTCTTTCATCACCACGCAACCATGGCTTTTACTGCCATCGCATCGAGTTCCCAGAGACTCTAGGGTGATAGATGAAGTCTATATCTATGCAAAACATCTTTGTTGCTACATGTCATAATGTTTAAAATATGAAAGTTATCACATTATTTAAACAAAGCACTGATAACATTAACATTATTAAAAATGAAAACTAACATATTCAGGAAGTTCAGATTAAGCACCAAGGCAATAATGGCAATTTTCGCAACTTTTTTGTTTTTATTTTCAAGTAATTGGAAAATGATGATAAAAAGAGTTTTAAATACCATCTATCATCACCTATTTCCTGATAATAGTTGCTTTCCACTCAGCAACATAAGAAAATACCGGGAATTACCTCTGTTTTTGAAGCTTTGTATGAATAAACATGTGCAAAGATTTGTTCGATGTTTGGTACCATCAGAAAGCTTTGAACATGAATAATATTACAGTAACCTTGCAAGGAGTATTTTCATAGTTGTAACACTTGATTTTACTGAATAGAAATTGATATCTAATGGCACTTTTTACTGTTATTTCTATAAGGACCATGATCTTTTACCTCAATGGATACTGTCCTCTCGTATGATGTATAAATTGTGTTATTCTGAATGTTTTATGCAGGAAGTCATGACCTATAAATAACCTTAAAATATGGAACTTTGCGGACATATCATGCTTGGTTACGACCTGTGTCTTAGATTTCACATGCATATATTTTGGCATCATGGCTGAGCCTACAAATTGATGATACAAATGCTGATGTCATTTGACTTACATTATACAATTTTGTGAATAGATAGAACCTAGGTATAAGTTTGACCATTTTTAGAAATATTATTGTTGATTTATTACTTTATTTAATTTATTAAATGATTTGCTTGATGCATCTTTATATTGCTCTTTCACATGTTCAATATGGACAGTTGGGGCATGTGTCTCAGAAATATTGTTTCAACAACCTTGCAGGAAATAGTTAATATTTCAAAATCTACTGATAAAATATGATAAATTTAAATGCAACAAGTATTTTCAGACATTGTGAAAAGTGATAAGATTTAATAAATGAATGATGTGACTGGTGAAAGAATTCAGTGCTATGAAATACAATCTTTTGTGATACAGGTGATGAAGCAAGATGAAAAAGAGTGTCACATCAACACAGTACAACACTGACAATTGCAGGGGGTGACGAGCAGAAGAAAACACACAAGTGGCATCCAGGAGAAGCTTGTGAGACTTCAACCAAAAACAACCATAATGTTAAAAAGGATTTTCATAGGAATTACTACATTTTAACCACCAATTTTAAAACAATACAGTTTGTCTATCTGGACTAAATACACAAATACAGAACAGCATAAGAGACTATCTGCAACTAAAAGGAAAACAAGGAGACAGAAGGAACTGAAGAGTATACTGCAACACAATGAAGACAAAAAGCCAACAACACACTATGCTGGTGGTTCCAGTGAGCACAACAACGATAGAGTACCTCCACCATAAGACTTAAAAGGGTAGTTCGCTTTGTCATGGCTTCCATAAGTTCTGTGGTTGTCAGGACTGTTGTAGTCAGTGCCTTGGAGGGGAACATAGGGATCAAAGTCATTGTAGTCATAGTTGTTGTAGCCTCCTGTGTATGGGTGGTTGAAACCAGTATCAGGGAACTTCCGATACGGGCCATTAGGACGGCCTTGCTGGTATGGTCTCCTCATGGGGTAAGGGCGTTGCTGCCCAAGCCCATACAGACTGGTGTCATAATCTGGAGCAGGAATATTGGAGTTTATTTTCTGGATCCTTGAGGGTTGTCTGTTCAGGCCATGTGGTGAATATGGTCTGTCAAATGGCCTGTAGCCCATGTTAGAGGCAGGTTTATTGTCCATCATGCTGGCATCTTCCCGTGATGGGGCATCAGGGGCCAGTGTCTGGAATGCAGAGTCCTGACTGCTGGGTTTCAGATACACTTGACTTGGCTGAGCTTCAGGCAAGCTTGCCTGTGAGGGAGAGTGAGGAATCTCAGGTTTAGCTCTTTGAGGAGCTCGAGGTTTTCCTTCAGGACGACCAGCTGCAGCTGCATGTAGATCAAGCTTTGGAGCCTTGTTTCCTGAAGTCCCTGGAAGTCTATTTTCACTTTCCTCAACAGTTGTGTCGACCCTGTGAACCCTCTTACTGGCAACATCTGAGTTGCCCTTGTGCCTGTCCTCAAACCTCGGCCCCTCAGGGGTCTCATCATCTCTGTACCATGATGCCACTGGCTTAGATGGGAGGAATGTAGGCTTCACCATAGGCCGGTCAGTCACAGACACGCTTACTCTCTCCAACTCTTTATCCACATCAGATGAGTACTGGTAATCATGCACCTTTCCCCTGGTATTGCTGTATGCATTGTTGACACTGTCAGCGAGTTTGTCAGAGTGATCAGCATCCTTAGTGTAGCCTCCCTGTCCCACTTCCTTGCCGTCACTCAGCTCCTTCTCAAGATCTGTCCTGGAGTACTTTCCCTGTGGTAAGTCAGGGATCTGTAGGTCATTGCCATAGCCCATACTATCATAGTTCCCATCACCAGGGAGACTTGCTGGGGATTTCCTTTGCCATGGTTCTAACTGTTTATCCGCCACCAGTGCTAACAAAATCAACAACCAATAAACTAGTTATGAACATAATCTCTAACATACCACACCCAGCCAGACTAGGATGTAACTGTTATCACTGTACATCATGCTGAGTCAACCAAGCTCAAGTCTATCTGACAAGGAAGAAACTCCTTTCTAAACCTACAGCATTCTGATACATATGTTGCTTGAAGCAGTTCAAACCTTATTATTCTGAGAAAATATTAATATCAAAATCAGAGCTGTAGATAAGCTGAGTATTTGCATAAAATACACTTTAAATTATAACCGAAATATGCAGACAATCCAATCCCTAGCATATCAAATACACAACAAAAACTATAGGGGTGACTATTGGTCTGGAAATCACTATTGCAATAACTATTGATATTGAAAATAACTATTGTGATAACTATTGATATTGCAAGCAACTATTGCGATAAATATCGATAGTTTTCAGTCTATCACTTTAGATGGATTTTAGAGTTGAATTAAACTTTGGAACTGAAGTTTATCAACAATAATAAAAAGTAAAGTTTGAGATATGACTGATTATTTTTTTCTTTACCCTAATAATCTAAGAAAAAGAAACTTCCACATTACCATGTGTAAATTACTACCACACATGATCAAAAGAAAAACAAATATGAACAGCATTGCATGTACAATAGAAACTATCGATATTCCTAACTGAAATTGATACAATTGTTTCGAAACTGATTTAACAATCGATTTATTGACTTTAAGTGCTAACCAGTTTTCAATCTATTGATATTTCGATTTATCATGACACCCCTAGTGTACACTACTATTTATTTGGTTTTATGATTTACAGGGATTATAAATAAAATGGGTAAAATCCCCAAATAACCAAAAACTTGTCTAGAGCTCTGATTTTTCATATTTCTATTTAAAAATGAACTGTATCCAAATAATAACATAATGAAAAATTACCTTAAATGCATGCCATAGAGTATATATTTCATGTTGCCGTCTTAGCTTGGCTTTTTAATTCAGATTTATATAAGGAAACTGTACATCCATGAGTTCCATCCATTAAACGACCATGGAAACTATATCAGATGATGTCATATTTGATTGTGATTGGCCACATAGTAATAACATGGTTTTTCTTATTGAGTACAGTGAATACAATTCCCTTTCTTGATAATTCAATCCCATCACCAGTTGGACATTACATTCGTTCTATTTAATAGTAGTCCTCTATCTCCCCATAGAATTGATAACACAACTTGCACTACGCACCAGTGACTCAGAACAAAAGTGCAGCATTCGGCTTGTTGTTCGCATTCAATCACTTTCATTTCATTTCAGTTTTAATGTGTGTGTGTGTATGTTTGTGTGTGTATGTGTGAATAGGTAGTAGTAATTTTATGTCACCATAATTGAATATGTGAGTCAAGTAGGTTTTGGTGTATATGCGAGTCATGTGCAGGTCTGTAGATATTTGTGTATTTACAATGGTTAAATGTTATGTACAGGGTAGAAATTAATGTTATATATTTTAGGTGTATGAAGGTACTATGCTCTCTCTGTACGGATTCAGTTGGAGCCAAATGAATGATGAATGATGAATGATAACTGCAGTTCAAACAATAACATCACCCTCCCCCTCTCTCTCATATACAGATTTGTGTCGTGTCAAGGTGGTAACCATCTAACAGCCGCATTCATTCCCAGCTATTTTGAATGCTAACCCATATGACAATGAATTCCTATCAATCTAGTACATCATGAATGTCTGATACCCCTCATTTAAAACCTACCTAAACCAAAAACTGGAATCCCCCGCCTTCTGGTCATGTACTAAATATTAGGTAAAGTTGGAGGTAAGTAGAATGTTGGCCTGACAACGTGCCAAGTCTATTCACCTGAAGGGGAGCAGTCTCTCTCATCCGATCCATCCGCACATTCTGTGGTACCATCACAAAGCTTGGACTTCGGGATGCAGTCTGGTCCCACCCATGACGTCCCTCGAATCTTGCACTCTGCCTGATCTGGGCCACATACCTCTCCTGGAGCAAACAGTCACAACAATAAATATCACACAGTAGGCAGCACACATGGTGCCTGCACAATACATGCATGCACATCAAAGTGACTCCCAAGTCAGCAGCATGCACATTATATCAATAATATCAATAATATCCTATATCCTATATCCAATAATATCCTTGGGGCTTGATTGAGAATCAGGGGGGCATCACATTCAGTGTTCGAAGCAACTGAATGCCCACCTGTCCACATCCTCCCGCAGCAAGGAAGTTTACTGACTATGAAAGTCCAGTTTCAACCCTTGCTGAACTATGCTGGAATTTCTTGCCTTGATCATAGGGTCACCAGTGGCTATAGCGAGTTATGTCCGTTCCATGTGCCTCCTATTCACCAATCAGATTCCACAACTCATATCATTTGCACTTGCTTCAAACGAAATGGTGGCGCCCAGTCAAGACGATCTGATCAATAATCAAGATCTATGTTTTGTATATACGGGTCTTACCTTGCGAAGGGAATCAAATCATTTGAACACCTTGATGAAAAACATGAAAAACATTTGCAAAATATCTGTCAACACCCAGTTGACAGTACACATGCTTTGCAAATCCTGCAGTCGATCAAAATTTGCATGTTGAAATTCATGTTGTTTACGAACAGGATGTCTAGTTCATTGTGCGATTTTTATTGGACTATGCATAGGCTCGTTAGTCCAGCCAAATATAACTCTGAAATTTCAGCCTACTTCGACCGCTTAACTCTTTGCCTTGGGGAGATGGCCTGCCCCTGGTTGGTAACTATTCAGTCGGGCTGCATATAATTTTCCTCCACCTGCCCAACTGTCTGGATGATAATTTTAAGGCTACTTACGCATTAGGTTTTATCATAACTCCTTGAAGATTCTCAAGTAATTGTTTGCATTATTTCAAGTGAATCAAGATACAATTTGTCTCAATTTTTTTTTACTTTTCAATATTTAAAATGTCTGAATGCAGGCAGTTAATCACTTACCAGACTGTTTTGTTAGGTATTCAAATCATTTAAAACACTGATCACATAACAGTGTAGATTCTGAGACTTCAGATCCCATATGAATGAAAAACATCTGAGATCCTGATGGACTGACACAGGAGGTGCACCAAGTTTGCAACCCCTTTCTCTCCCCCCCCCCCCCCCCCTCCAATGTTAATGATCATATGTACATACAGTCATGTCAAAACTGTATTGCATATTAGACTACTGAACATACTGGAGAGAGCTTTAAGCGTACAGACAAAATAATGGAAATCAATATGAGCAACTGGCAATATGATATTCAGGTCTCTTTCACAAAGAATGTAAAACATTCTAAACATGACAGTCATTTGAATGAAACATATGAGCTGTGCCAGTACAGAAGAGGTACAGCTCCTTAACTTGAGCATTGGGTGGGTCACGCTGCAGTAGATACTCCTGAAGAACCACCTCACAGGTATAACATGCAAAGAAGAATCCTACCACAAACACCACCTGAAGCAACTAACACAAGTATATTCATCCCATTCCACACTCTGGGTAAATTTTGATTGAAATACTTTTCACAACTCCAAATAATACTTCACCTACATAAAGATTTACAGCTGTGTAGCTTTCAAAGCTTGCGTCAGCAAGTAGTCGAAATGACAACAAACTCTGTTTTTCTATCTGAAAGGCAGCAAACATCTGCTATGAGCCTTAATTGGAGTTTGTGATTATTAAACTGATGAGACAAAAGTTACATCATCAAAATTGTTGATTAAGCAAGTGGTTGATTGTTTAAGAAGGTATAGTTGAAGGCTGTTACTAGTCTGAAATACTTGCAGATGCTTACTTCTTTCATATCCAGCCATGAAATCTGAGCAAACTCAACCACAAAGGCAAGCCAATGCCAACTTCCAAACATTTTAACTGAAACCTGAATCACACAAAGGCCCCCCTCTGTCGGTATGGAAACATACAACACCACTCCTGCTCTGAGTTCAACTTGTATTGAAACTCATATACGCCATAGCAAAAACTTATTCTTAATCAAACTCTTCAACCTAGGAACATGCAATTTAAAATTAGATACTTGACACATACTGCGATTTTAGCATAAATTTAAATGAAACACTGGCCTTTGACCTTTACAAATTTGACAAACAGGAACTGTTTCAAAAATGGAGTTACTTTCTCTATCTGAGCATATTGACTTTGGAAAATGCAATATACGAGTTCATGAAATCTACTTGGCGTCCTGTCTACTCCAACTGTTTGCTCTGCTGGAAGGTAAACACACCAGGGATTGTGAATAACAGGGCCATTAAGCAACTGTCTGACACCAAAACAAGACAGTATTTGAAGGTCAAATACTTATATATATGCATGTCACACTAGGACAGCTTTTTGAAGAAACCAGAGAATCAAAAGCTCATTTTAAAAAAATATAAAAACACATAAAGATTGGGTGGGAGGGATGTGCTAAACCATCTAATTTGTACAGCATACTCCTAAAGATTGGGAGACTAGAGTGTAGGACAATGTTGATTCTTGCCTATTACTTTTTACAACTGGTTTGTTTGGCCAGGACTTCCAAGTGCAAAAAGATTTAGTGGTAGTATTTGTGTACAGTGGTAGAAAGGACCATTTTTAGTCCACTAGTCCTTACAACGTATAACATATTGCAAAGCCCTTCCCTTCAAAATGGCACATTTCTACTTGTCCTAATGATATCTTGACTATTGGGCAGTTTCTAATGCAGGTGTACAATAGCATTAACTTGTTGTGAACCCAACAGTGTAACCAGGTCCTTGTGCTGACCAACGTGGGACTTACTGCAGAAACCACTTTTCTCATTGTAGCTGTCCTGACATTTGCAGAAACCTGTTGATGAGCATACAGCATGTGGGTCTTCACAGCTCAAGTCAGCTAGACAGGAACCACCCAAGGCCACTGCAAAATAAAGCCTTTTGTCAGTCCTAGAGCTCCGTGATGGTAATGTTGTCTGAATTGTAAACAGTAGTGATGGAGCGATTGATAGAATAATCTGATGAAATGAATCATTGCTACAGAACGGAAGGTGAGATTAAACTAATATAAAATCAAGACAATAGCTTAATTGACAAAACTCGAATAATCTACATGAACTCATAGTTATACACAATAGAAAATACCAATTAATAACTACAAATTCCTGTGAGAGGTCACAACTGTGCTTATGGCGTGACCACAGACTTCCAATAGCACCAAGTGTCTCCAATAACCCTGTTCACCAGATGTTTCACTGGTCTCGCCTGTTCTTACGATTCTACGTAAAATATATTTATATTGTATGTTTCATAATCTTATCACTTAAATATGACAGTGACAGTTGACAGCGTATGTGCATGTGAAGCTGGACTTAGTGTCAGATGCATTACGTTGGCCAATCATTATGCGAGTCTAAGTATAGAAAGTGCCACTTACGTTAGCGAAAGAACTGTCAAACTTATTAGAAGCTGGTTGGTCGTAGTTACTGAACGTTTCCTATCAATGTGCCCATTTCAACTTGAGATAATTGTATTGTTATATATATAATATAATTCACGGAAACAATGTGGGGAACAGTGTGGTTATCAGCTAAATCTGTATCAAGGTAATGCATGAAAGTATGAGCTGTACCAAATACTAAGACAAGCAAACACTGAAGGAATATTCAATGAATTAACTTTACCATGATAAAGTCTGGGAAAAAAACATGCTTAATATAACATCATATTTAGAAATGCATATATCAACTGTTGAACAACTATCTAGACAAAGTTTTTGATATTTACGTCATCGATTGTCTGAAAGTGGGAATTCCATGACGTACATTTCAAGCAGTAAGCACTGATCAAGAGTGCAGTGATCAGCTAGTGATGGGCATGTGTAATTCTTCCCACAGGCATTGTTTACAGAGGCGTTATTTTGACCATAATGCTGTCCTGGAGAGTTTCATTGAATGTTATTTAGTATTTTGGTCTACTGATGCGACTGAATTGGAACAAAAGTAACATATCAGGAAGCTTCACTTGCTGGAATCAAAATTCAACTATATGATGGCGTTTTTGCTTACCAATACAGTATGGATTTAAAATAATCAATAACAATAGATTATTGAAAGATTTGAGAGCAGTGTAACAAATAAAAATTACAAATAACTGCCTGCCTGGCTGCCCGTGGTTAGTAACTCTTCTGTTGGGCTGCATGGAATTTTCCTCTACATGCCCCACTGTCCGGCAGATAGTTATAAGCCAACTTATGAATTCCTTTTTTATTATAACTCCTCGTAGTTTCTCAAGTAATTGTCAGCATTATTTAAACTGAATTAAGATGATTTGTCTCTAATTTTCACAACAACCAGCATTAGCACACAGGATATAAAAAGTCATTCTTTTCTGCAAATCCTTCACTTTGTGAATTTAGCTATGTCATGAGCGAGGTTCCAATATGCCCACAATATTTCATCTATGCACCCAACAAGTTATCAACACTATCCTGTGTCAATACACAGGTCTCCTGTCTATGACAGCGTAGGCCTGACTATCTGGCTTGTATGACAGTATTATCTCCAAACAAGTCCAGTGGCAGTTCACTGGCAGGTAATCGACTTACCTATGACACGATATGACTGACAAGTCTATTAATGCGTACAGCTCCCTTGTCAGTGGGAATCTACTGGCCCAGGAAAATAATATTCTTCACAGACTCACAGCAGGCGATGAAAGGATTGCAGTACACAAAAAGCCATCTAAAAGTTATTTTGTGACTTCAAGTCATCACACCATGCTAATGACATTAATCTATACATCCATGTTTTACCTTTTCTCAAGACTAATATTAACAGTGTTGCCTAACCAGCTTATGGCAGGAATCAGTCAGTCTAGACTATTCCTACCCACTGGTCAGTATCTGGTGAATCCTACATTGGAGTTTTCCTATATTGAACTCGGGAGTCATGAAGTAAATGAAAATCTAACACTTGAACCCCTGGCTACCAATATACTCTAAAGTAAACAGTATCTCATACTCAAAGTTGTTTTGTGGTCCCTTAGATCTTGTAGAATCAAGATATTATGATCAATGATTGACTGCCTCTGTGATTTTTTAAACATCCCAGACCCAATGAATAAAATGCTTTAACAGAGTTTGGGTTGTCCAGTGCTCTTTTAAGTGACAAGACCCAATTTAGCTAATGATGGAGCCAATCTGTTTTGGGCTCTCTCACAATGTTTACAATACACGTTCAAAAATATCTCTTGAAAGGAATATGACAGACTTAAGTCTCCTATCCAAGTTTTCTCCTAATCTTCATGAAGCAGTGTTGAGTAACCCTAAAGTTATGAACATAGGCGGTAGCAGAGTGCATTGGTGTTACTGTTCCAGTTCTGCATTTGAAATTATGGAGGCAGCTTACCAAGGATCATGTACAAGTTGCATGCCAAGTAATAAGCAGTCATGTGCTGACAATCAAACGGAGATTAGCACCTCCACAAATCACTGGATGGAACATCAGAGAGGTGGACAACAACAAAGACTTGTAAAGACGCTTAACCTAAACATGGCAGAGTCAGATGCATTATGCTAGGGACTGTAGCATCTCTGAACAAACATCCCACAAATCTCACCAACCTGACACCTTTTGTTATAGTCACATATTTGAACAGGTCAAGGAAATATTGGATCTGCAGATTTTTCAAAGGACAAAAGAAACCTTATGTGATTTACCAATTTGGAAATAAATCCATGCTTTGACACCAAATAATGGCCTCACTGCTCTCCTTCATCCTAAATAAGCTCTAGTTAAATCCTTGGCAGGTGTGTTTGGAAACAAACTGTACCAACGGGACCTGAAATCATATGTCACAGTCTCCTTCTTCCAGGAATCACTTTGTCTAATCAGCACTACAACATAAATACATTCACCTGCCAACATCCAATTATCATTTTCATTATTGCCCTCAGGTGACACGAACAATACCCACTTACATCTTACTCTCTATAACCCTAAACTGGAGTGTCTCGTGGAAATTAATGAAATTATTGTTCATATTCAGCATTTGAATCATCAGCTTGGCACACATATAATATTTTATATACATTTTATCAGCATTCTGACCACATAAAATAACTGAAATAAACATAGTCATTACCAAGAGTATAGAACTATATTCAACAACTTTCATATTCAATATTTCCGTGATTTTGCTCTTTTTTTTGTAATGTCAGAAGTCCTTCCCGCTTTCAATTTCAGTATCTGATAGTTTTTAATAAACCTTCCATGATTGAAACAAAAAGACATGAATAACCTTCCTCTTCTGGGAGTCTATGACCACAACTAACATCTACATCAGCAACTCAACTACTTTCTCATCTGCATCCTGAACACAGGATCAGTTAGCATCAAGGGTGAGTAACCATCTACTGGTTCCCCAGTCCAGATATCATAGTGAGTTACAATAAATACACTGTTGTATTTGAATTTGTTGAACTTGTTGAAGTAACTACTTAATACTCAAAGGCACTTTCCCAGACAATTAATCCCTAGTCCTGAACAAAGCCACAATACCACTCAAATAAATGTGCCCCTCACAAAAACTTCCTGTTTGGTAATTCAGTTCATATCATCATCTCTCATGCATGACACTGCTACATACATCCTGGAATTGTGTTAAGGAGGACCCGTGTTCCAACTCTTTGTCCTAAACCTGTACACAATTCACTGTGTCTTTCAATCAGATATTCATTCTCCGACATCCATAAAGGTACAGTAGAGGTCTAATACTTGACAATCACATTGGCTGTGTTATAGTGTTTGGATATCAGATATATTTCAACTGGTGGAGAGAGCCAGTCTGGCCCCAGGTCAACCTAGATAACAAAGCATCTGCTGGCAAAACTTCAAACAGCTCAGTGGGTATAGTTGGGAGGGCTACTATTACATCTTGTCAGAGGTGATCATATATCTGGAGCGTGTTGTACGATATGGGTTGTACAGGCCTAAGGTGTTGCTAGAGGCTCTACTCGCTGTCCCCTCTTGTGTGAAGGTAAGTCAACTAAACACCAGAAAGGGCTGTGGTTACACAACAAAGCACAATCAACAATTATTAGATCTACTGGTTGGATGTGGGCCATGTAGTAAGACAAGGTGATCAGATGGTGGATGATAGTGTTTATCTGGTTTTGACTGTATGACAGGTGAGCTTGCCCTCGTCTCACTTCCAACTTGCTGTATCAACCCTCACTACTCGTGAGGTCATGTCTTGGTTTTGTTTGGCATACAGGTAGGAAAGGTGTGATCTTTCGATGCGGGAAGGACAGATAAAGTCGGGAACATATTTACTTTGTGATCAAGAAATTTCTTCTCCTGGAAGGTCACAAAGACTGATCATGTCTAAACAGATAAAGTCTGACATTATTTTCACATTATTAGCTTTGTGTTTGGTATAGGAATACAAGTGTCATATGTTATGTACAGCTGTAAGTCTACATGTGGCGATTAAATTATAATAACACTCATTTCTAATGAATTAAAACCTGTTAAAACACAAAACCTATTCGAAAAGACTCATAACTCAATCTAAACAAAGACCCATAACAAAGAGAATAATTTGTATCAAACATGGCCAGACAAAGTGATAATCATCTGTCCATTTGTAAAGCGATAGTTTTACTGTGGATGATTTCCTGTCAAGGTATTCATGGTATGTCATGTGGTAATGTTGGACGATTAAATGTCATACACATAACTATGGCATACACAACAAACATTATACATCACAAAATAATATGTTAGAGGAGGTATTTTGTATGTGTTCATTGGAGCAGCGTTTTTTCCACAGCTGGTTAATTATCTTAAAGCAAAGTGTATCAGTGCTACGTGATACTGTCTCCACCGATGACTGGCTATGTATGTCAGTTTCAAAAACCTTAATGTACAGCCATTTAAATAGCATGTATGTCACCGTAGGTGTGTCAGGTGGATGTATCATCTGATAACAGCCTTCAGTTTAGTGTCGTGTCAGTTTCACTACAATGTGTCATCTTCGTACAATGCCAGTACGGGAACATATCAGGTAGGTCTCCATGACACTCCTACAACCACAGCAATAATCGACACATGATTTTTCAAGTCATATCCCATAGGGAGTGACATCTTCAAATACCACCACCCATCTACATTTGACCATGTTATACATCATATTGATATTAAGAATATTTCACTGGTATATATTCAAAACATTCTGAAAGGTTAAACTATTTGGTAGACTTTGTTTACATCAATGTACATACAGATTCAAAGATCGGCTTTATCTGTGTTAGAAATTAGCACTAGTCCCACAGTCCTTGCCAAATTGCCCTATAGTATGGTATCATAAGGACTAGTAGAAATTTGCCATAATTACAGGTTTTTTTATATGTTATCATTATAAGGACTAGTGAACTAAAACAGTTAGTTTCTGTTGCTGTTAAATAATAATTGAATATATCATTGATCCTCTCATGACCTATAGTACGGAAGAGGGTAAGATAGGTACTGGTCCAGTACTTCACACATGAAGTTACTGACAGACATTTTATTGCCACACCACTGATGCCCGAATATTATCCTGTGAAGATAAATGGTCTCATGTCTTTCATAGTAAGAAAATAAGGATTTGTCTCAAAAGCACCATCCTTAACAAAGCATGAAACTTCTCACAACCAGATATCACAGAGATAGATTTCAGAACAAAAAGTCTGCCAAGTCATATATGATTCCCAACATCAGCATCATGTAACAGTGGATCTTCATCCAATCTGTAATTCACAAATAAAAAAGACAGTAAGCTCTACCTGAATGTGGCAGTTGTGTGGGCCTCGGAGTTGATTTCACCTCGGTATGAAGGGGTATGGTCGGTTCTGTCACTTTTTCCTTCTGCCTACCAGCCAGGCTGTCAGGGTCTGGTTCCACATGATGACCACTGTCCAGCGTGTCTAATGACTTAAGGGTGTCCTCATCTGAGCTGGATATTCTTGTGGAGACATAGTCAGCATGAATGTCAAACTTGCACTTGTTCTCCCCTGTCACTGCATCTCGACATGTAAACAGGTAGCAGTTGTGTTTTGTCTGAAATTAAGGTTCTTGCTGGTTAATAGTACTTTTTCTTTTGCACTTGTAGGTGAGAAATCCTTTTGAGATAAATGGTATCAAACATATGCGTGAGATTAAATTCTAGGCCTGTGATTGGCTTATCCATGGTGATGAGCTACGGTCAGATTATAAAAGACTACTTTCCTGATCGTAATTTCAGTCGAATTCACCTACGTCTGTACATGTGTTGAACGGTATGGTTTTAGATGTGTCTCCTCATCAACCCTAACTTTGCGGTCGCTGTATTGGACATTGTTAACAAAATCAAATTTCACACATGATGATTATGAGATGCCTATTAGATCACAGACATTTCTCAGCTGTGATACACATGATACATACATTCCTGAACTCCAGAATTTCTTAATCAAATGACAACTGGTCTTTGTCATCAATACAAATCATCCAGATGAAATCAGGCGAAATAAATTAAATGTGGGAATGAACGCTGTGCTCGAAAAACTGTACTTTATTGTAGATTTTACACTGCATAGCATCTTCGCCTATTTTGGGAGATCCATTTTCGCGTTTGAGAATATTCATGGGAAGAATAATTAAATTTTCGTTGTGTTCATTGAAATTCCTGCATTCTGACTGGTAATGTGTTGTTGCATTCATTTACCAATGAATGTATATAGAATACTAAACAAGCTCCCGTGTAATACCAATTTTATGAAACGAGTGAATAGTTCTGGTATCTGACGAGCGAAAGCGAGTCAGATACCATAACTATTCACGAGTTTCATAAAATTGGTTTTACACGGGAGCGAGTTTAGTATTTTATTTATTACTGGCCATTTATAACGTTTTTAGAATTATACTGTTGAGTGTGAATAGGCTGACACTGACACGATCCACGGCATAATCCAACTGAGTTTAACACAGTAATACTTCAGTAATACTTCAAATACGTCAAAAGTTGAAACGTATGAATTTAATACCATCCAACGGTCCACCTTTAGAATTCAGGCGTCCGTTCCACAAAATTATCGTAGCGTTAAGGTTATCGCAACTCATATACTTTAACTTTGACCAACGACTGTCGTCGCGCTACCATATGATCGCCTTGTGGAACGGGGCCTTGCACCTCAAAGTTTACAATCACTTCACAATACCCGATGACGTAATTTGTGGAATTTTGTTGCAAGATCCTTCGGCGAAACAATGCCATGTGACGTCAACCTAGCAACAAGGTTGCTGGGGTCATCCAGTGTGCATAAGCTCCTCTCAGTGATCTATCATCTCCACAAGCAATGTCGTTGAATAAGCCAAAGGATGTTGAGAGCTTTCAATATTTGTTCGTGAAACGTGTTCCGAGAGTACATAAGCAAGCGTTTTGGTATTACACAATGTGTAATACAGCTGAATGTTTATTAAACGGGTGATCTCTTCACGGGCAAGTAATAAAAAAAATTAAGCCACGCCCACCAAGGCGCACTACTTTTACTATTGCTGGGACGGTGGCCAAGGTGATGCTGGGTTGTTTGGGCAAATGAAACTTAGAAGCTGGAAACTTTGTTCAAGGACATTTCAACACAAGTGATCAGAAGAGGAAGGATAAAATGCATAGAGTGAGATAGGATAAGTGTAAAAATATGGTATCTGACGGACACTTGTGTAATAATCTCTGTATCTCATACCAATAACAAAACAAACAAGAAGACAGACTAACATTAATTCGCTGAAATGGAAATATTTTTAAAGGATATTTGAAGTTAACTTGTCTTTCAATAGTATGATATACAGTGCATAATGAAGAGAGCCCAGAGAATTTGTTTATTTTCAAGAACTGAAGAAATCTAGACTTGCCGAAGCATTTTAAACTTGCTTGGGATATTTTTCTTTCATCGTCTGTGTGAGAGACTATGTTGCTACATTACAGAATTGTTGAGATGCTATTTCCAGTGTTATGGCCTAGTTGTAATGTTTTCGCTTTAAGGATTTTTTTGTTACTACAGTCTGACATTTGCTACTGGTCCAAAGCCCAAGTTTGAAAAATCTTAGAGACTAACTATGCCAGAAGAGCTGTTCTTGAACATGCTGAAGCTGTCTAAAACCTATCGCAACATTATCTTACAACACAAATCGACCCAGGAAGATTCGGGGTAGAATACGTCTTCAGCAACCCATGCTTGCTGTAAAAGGTGACTATGCTTGCTGTAAAAGGTGACTATGCTTGCCGTAAGAGGCGACTAACAGGATCGGGTGGTCAGGCTCACTGACTTGGTTGATGCATGTCATCGATCCCAATTGCCTGGATCAATGCTCATGATATTAACCACTGGATTGTCTGGTCCAGACTCGATTATTTAGAGACCGCCGTCATCATGGTCATATAGCTGGAATATTGCTGAGTGTGGCGTTAAACAACAAACAAACAAACGAACACAACACAAATCTTTGCTCATATAGTGAGCTCTATTGAGATTGACGTAAAATAAGTTTTTGGGATGTGACAAACAGATTGCAATATCTGAAATAATTTTTAAACAAAGTTAGGATGATAGGTATGAACTGCTTAACCTTTGAAAGGATTTTCAATTTGAACAACTTTTGCACAGTGTGATCATTTACTGATATTGTTACTGTATGTTATTTTAATATTCCAGCCTGCAATAACTATGCTATCCTGAGACTAGTTAAATCACAAAGACAAGTAAAAACAGTTGGACCCTGTGCCAGTTATTTAAATATAAATAGCAATCCTGATTTTATTTACCATAGAATAAGGTTATATCATCTGATCATCTCAAAATTAATTGGCGAAATAAATCTTAGAAAGTTTGCGAGTTGAAAACCACTGAAATTTCATCCAGAAATTCACACCAAACAAATAAACATAGCACTTTGTAAATTTCATGTATGTGTGTTTCTTTGTTTTATGTTCATGATTTCATTGTGTTATCTTGTAAGCTATCCCCTGTAAACTGCCACTATGTATACTGATAGCTAGTTTAAAAATAATATTGCAACCTCAATTCTAATTAAAATAAGATCTGCTTATGTATGCTCTAGCTAGTGTAGTAGACATTAATTATAAACATTTTACTCCCATCTGAACAGACATATAAGGTCGGTTTACAGTCTACAAAAACTCTATGTTGTTTTGCCTGCAAATGAGGTTAAGTATTTTTTACACATCACTGTAACAATAAACTTGAATCATCTCTTTCATTATTTGTAATGGAAAATGCATTCATGAATTAAATATTTTTCATCAAGCATGCTCTCCACCAATATATTATCAACAAGGTGGTCACTCCAATTGAATCCATTTCTTACGCTGTAGTCAAAAGAGAAACCACTCCCACTCAATACAAATTCATTGCCCTTGACTAAAAACGGACACATTGATGGCGATAATATGAAAAGATGCTGCTTGTGGTTCATGTGAAATAAACAAAAAGGTAAACTGATTTTGTACTGGATGATTGTTGTGCTTTTGAAAGTGCAAGTGGAAACTACTCGGCTTTGTAGCACTATAATTTTTGTAAAATGAAATATGTATTATGATGTGGTCCAACTTTTGCCACGTGACTTTGCACAACCCAACAACAGTACAAATCAGGTTAAGTCTTTCTACTGGGATCCACAGAGTGTGCGTGATCATGAAAATTTGTATAGGTGTATTTGAGCAACCTGATAGCCTGAAGCATATCTTTCACCTTTGCTGTATATACTGCTCACTTTATTGTGCCCCCCACACAGAGCACTGTGACTGACACATTGCTAATGAGAGGGGAGGACAATATACACTGCCCAAACAAACCTTTCTGACAATACATAATCACTGAGGCATGACTAGCTAGACTTGGAAAGACAATACGCTGATAACATGATAAAATGATTCGAGACCACTCAACACTGAACAGGTGCAAGTGGAGTACATGAGATACAGTAGGTGTTTCTTCTAGGACTTTCTGGTAAGTAGACATAACCTGTTTCATCCAGTCTGTTGACTTAACAGAGATATTTTATTCATTTAGTTGGAAGTATTATAGGTCAAGTGAGGAAAAGCAACCATATGTATCTGCTGAATACAATCTGTCTAACATTACTTTCAGATGCTACTTCTCAAATAAAAATAATAATAAAAATAACATAGTCACACTTATCCAGCTGTTAAATTTAAAGGCAAAGAGTTGTTAACAAACTATTCCTCTGGTTCATAAACTGTATTGAAAGATGGTTTCAGAGAAATGGTACTGTATCCAATGTATATTACTGAATTTCTATCTCCTAGGTACAGGCTATAACACCAATCACTGATCCATTGTATAATATCCATGTAGTGGGCATTTTGCATTGGTAATATAGGCCTATCATATTGCTGACTTGTGAGAATTATATTGTTTAGTGAATAGATAATAGATCATTAGGCAGAGCTGATTCCGTAAGGCTATTTAAAGATATTTCCCCTAGACTCTTTGAAGATTACTTCATGTTAATCTATTAATTCAAATACTTACTTTGTTCTCATAAACAGCAAGTTCACAACCTTTCGAAGAACAACATTTCGATACACATTCTTCATTTGTCGCAATATTTTCCGATGAACCGAGAAATATTGCACCGGCTAGTCTAGAATCTTCGGTCCTTATTATCGTCTTTTCAGATGTACGAGTCTTGCATGACGGCTTGTCTTCATTATTAACGAGATCGTGATTAATATCAGTACCTTCATGTGTCGTCGAATCGGAATGTTTATCCGAATATGATTTTTTCTGAGGAGATGAAGATATATCGACATCACTTCCGAGCCGCTTAACAAGGTCATATATAAGCTGTGGGTCTTTCAGAAGTTGTGAAATATCATCTGCATATTCTTTAGTTGCCATTGAAGGCACCAAAACTAAAAATAAGGCTGTAATTATCCTCATTTTCGCAGTCTGGGGGAATATTTATCACAAAATTTCGCACACAAATAAACATCAAAACATGGCTTCTTACTTGACGCATGCGCATTGGAACCGGGAATAGTTACAATATACTATTCCCCGAACGAAATATTACATTTCTTATTGTAATGGTACCAGGCTTCAGTCGCTCGTCTCACGACTGAAAAATAAATAATTTCTTTTCGCTCATCGCCGTCATTCCAAACTTACAGTTTGTATGATCTAAAGAAAATGCTCAAGATTAGGTTAATACGTTACTTTAAACACACATACACACATTTCTTTATTTAGATGTAAATGAATTGTAAACTGCATAATAAATATTCTTAACTTACTGGGCGGTCGGGTAGCCTAGTGGTTAAAGCGTTCGCTCGTCACGCCGAAGGCCCGACGTCGATACTCCACATGGGAACAATGTGTGAATCCCATTTCTGGTGTCCCTTGCCGTGATATTGCTGGAATATTGCTAAAAGCGGCGTAAAACCATATTCACTCTGAACTTATGAAGTATCTTTTCATAAACATAAGTCGTTTCTAATTCACTCAGAGATGGTAAGATACCAAGTTTCTTTTATGTTGATTTGAATAAACTTAGATGTTTGCATTGTTTGTAAATACCAGTGTATTACATAGATTGCAAGACTGCGTATAGAGGTGAATCCAGAATTTTGAAGGAGGCGTTTGTGTGTAGGGTGGGGATGGCGAAAGGGTCTAATTTTAATTATCAACACGTTTAATATTTTTATGACAGTTACAATTTCAGTATTTAAATTGTCATACTAGGGACTTCGAAATAAAAATTCTTTATACGTATGTCATTAATCTAAAATCATATTTCATTTTATATATTTGTATTTAGTAGTCTTTTAATACATTTGGCATGTCAACGTACTTTATCATCTCAAGTTCTTAATTTATGCATTCATAAATGTAATCTGCTTCGAAGAAACTAGTATGACAAATAATTAATATAGTTCTAACTATAAAAACATGTTTTGTTCGTTTGTATCAATAACATTTCAAAGTAATATCATAATTACATTTAAATACAATTTTTCTTTATTTTACAGCTGAAAGAGCGGCGAGACAGTTGCATTTTAAAAGGCGTATTAATCGAGTCAAGTCGCGTAAGCTACACTATGAGTCGATTTCCCTTCAGTAGAAAGACAGTAGGCTTCTATCAAGTCATGGCTACACCGGTACCGCAAGCGCCCGAACCAAGTTGTACAATGGATTATAGACAACACGACTCGAATAAGAAGTCTGTGTTATTCAGAAGGGAGCAAGATAAGGAAACAAAGAAGAAATATTTCACGCAAAAATATGGACAGGACCAAATGATGCTGATTAGAAAAAGGCTGGCAGTAGAAGACTGGGTGTATGAGCAGATACGGGATTTATACAATTGTGTGGTATGTAACATTTGGATTGTTCATATTTAAGTGGTGATATAATAATTTGAATGTTTTACGTTTGTTGCCAAATATTTCGTTCCAAATTTGGGACGACCCATTGCTAAGGTGATATTGTATTGAGTGTATTCATTTGTACAACAGTGCGACCAAGGAACAGTTCGTTATTAGATTATGTCAAGTTGTCCTGAAAACCCCCAATGCATTATGTCCTCTTGACTGTGTGATAAACCCTGTCCACGAATATATGTAGCACTATGTTTGTTTATGGGCCGATAACTACAGGGCACCCCAAGAACACTGACACCCTGCACACTGACGAGGCATTCTCTCCCGACGTTCAGAGCGAGGAATGAAACCCTATCGCTTTACGAAAAATAGTGTTGGCAAATATTTCCCATGCATGATATAACAAAGTTCCAAATATTGAAAATATCATCTTTAGAGCATAGGAACTTTTACAAATCCATATCTTTGAAATGTTTCAGGATCATATGCTATCAAGTTGGAAACTAATACTTTTAGCTCAAGAAATTTACCAGTTTGGATATTATTTTTTAGAGTTCACAAATTTGCTTGTAATGGTTGTGTGGCATTTAGTGCAAATGTGATACTGATAGTGGTAGTGTAGGCTCTATCTGCTGTAAACCAATATGATAGTAAAGTTGTTTATCTCATTTGTAAATTCTTGTTATCTGTTAATGGACAAGTATCTGCCCGAGGTGACTCTGCACTTTGATAAATTAGGACATAGGAGTTAAGTTCATTCTGAGTACAAATCATCGAATAAATTGTGGAGTATTACGTACATGATCAATTAATGAACAGTGTACTTCATGGCTGTTTCTGAACACATGAATATGATAATCAAATAGCTTGTGTAACATTGCAAAGGAAGTGTGTAAGTTCCATTTTCATTCACACATGGTTACATTTTTTCTTTAATCAGCAATTGAAGGAAACTTGGTGTCATAGAAATTGGCAATAGGTCAAATTAAGGAAGAACTATTACCACGATAACACAATTGCTATGTTCATTACTATTTGCACATTAATATGTGACCTTTAGATTGCTAAACTCCCAATCTATTTGTGCCTCTGTTGCTAAACAGATACATAGCGTGTTTCTTTTTTTGCATGACTTGTGACCAACTGTTCTGTGGAGTACCAGACGACAGCATTTATAGAACCAATGCTGTGTCTCTATGTTGTGGTTTACACTTAACTGTAACTATTGAGGGTCACGGCACACTGCTGTAAGGGTTTTGAGACATTCATCCTTTGTTCTTGTATTATGTGCCCAAATCTGGTCTGTACAGAGGGAGCCAGGACCAGGATGTGTCACAAGGTGTTAAATGTTGTGTCAAACATGTAACTATACAACTGTTGTTTAGGACTTGTCTCTGCTATGTCATGTACATGTACCTGTCGTGAGCAGCATGGCTGTACAATGGGTACTGTGAGAAGTTGAAACACTAAACTTTGGCAGCCTTGAGGCAGGAGTAATGTTCTCCTGCAGTACCAGGCCTTTGTTAGTGTTAATCAGATAAGCAAGTTAAAATTGTGCTGTACTAGACCAGGCAAGGCTTGAGCTCTATCATGCCACATGGCCACTAGAACAAGCCCACATGTTCAATGAACGTAGACCTGCACTGAATATAGCCTTTTAGTTGTGTTAGTCATTGTTAGTTGTTTTATAACCATGATAACGCTTTTAGCACAGTATTTAGTGTACATGATGTAGGTGATGAAATGGGAGAAAATATTAAACTTCCAAATTGTAACAAATATTTGCAACAAATGTCAAAATATGTGCTTCGCATGTTCATAGCCAAACATCGGTCTGGATTCATATGGAACCTGAATGATATATTCACTTAACATGCTTAACTTGAAAATAAATTCGGAAACTTTCAAATAGTCACAAGTGCTGAAAGAGATTTGTGATGATTGCAAGGATTGGCATTTCATCTAATAATTTGCAGAAAATGCATGTCTTGCAGAAATGACAGTTAACATGGTGTATACGTTGTCTGCAATGCATTTCGTGAGGCAGTCACTCCTTATGTGATCATCAATCTCTGAAATATTGTACAATGTAAGGTAAGGATTGAATATGAAAAAACCTTATCCCCAGATGGAATCTTATAACCACACACAACGTTAGATAATATTTTGTTCATGATGTCAATCACTGGATTGTCTGGTTACAGACTGCCGTCATATAGCTGGAATATTGCTGAGTGTGGCGTTACACAACAAAAAAACAAACAAAACAAAAAGATAATATTTATTGTTACATCAAATGACGGGGATGTCACACCATTTCCTCAAAGAAAAAATGTAGTTCACAAGGCATGGGCAGCTTAGAAAACAGAACACCAGTGTTCTAATAATGGAAAATATGTACTCGCATATATCATTAGTGTGCTACTTTATACTATTAGGATCTTTATAGAACAATACAGAACACATGTTCAGCAAATAGACCATATATGTTTATGGCACACATAAGCGCTCCAAGTAAAATCAGCCAATAGAATACCACTGTTCTGATACATGTAAATGTCCTGTAATGCAAGCAAGTTATTTCCATGTACATGATGTTGTATCAGTAAAATGTACTTCAATCATGTTTCTTGGGATATTCAGTCAGGCTACATATGAGTGATTATTAAATAATTAAATTTTTGTTGTCTTCATTGAAATTCCTGCATTCTGATTAGATGGTATTGGTCACGTGTTATTGCATTCATTTCCCAATGAGTGTAAAAAAAATAAGCCATGCCCACGAGGCGCACTTCTTTTATTACTGCGGAATGTCGTGGAATCCCAATTTTACCATCGAGGGAATCCCCTTTCTGCTCACGTGTATCGTCATGCACAGGACATTCAGCGACTTTCATGCATATTCATTGTCCAAACTACCCTTTGAAACCGAAGGCCGAGAATGAATGAAACAGCCAATGTGCAGGCTCGCTCGCCTGTTTTTTCCCGCTCGCCTCGGTTCAACTTTCATGTGTTCGGGTTTCATTTCTGACTAGCATTTTTCCTACTGTGTTGTACCGTAACCACTGATGTTTGAATCTGGCGGTAACTGACCATGGCATTTGGAACAGCCGCCTTCTCCCGGATATCTCTTTCGGTTCGTTACAATCTGACTGTTGCAGTTCTTTTTTTTCCTCTTGCCTTAATTGACAGGTCCAATGAACATTGTTTTGATCCTGCTCTCCGTTGATTGGCTACTTACTGTGAAGGTGTGTCAAGTTATGTGCATAAATCCAATGATCACCTGATTCATGTCACGCCACAGTATGTATTCCTACACCTTGAATGTTTATCAATCTCGCTTTTGTCTCTTTGTTATATACAACTGTTTTTGGTTTAACTATTGTAGATAAAACATGTTTTACGTTGTCCAATTTAATTATAAGCATTGACTGTGTATTTTTTTCGGTTCATTGAGGTATGAATTGCGAAGCCGATGTGCAAACTTTTGTAAGAATCCAAACATGGTGTTTCATCACTAACATGAAAATGAATTTCATATTTCCTTGGCTGCCCCATCATCCATTGAAAGCCAGTATGGCCTACCATGACTTGTTACAAAACTTGCCCACGGGAAGAACAAGGAAGTAAACAATACCCTACTGTCAGTTGGATTGGTCATACACGTGATGTTTACAATTTTTCTAAGCTATATCAGTATATGTGCTATGTGTTATGAATATTTTATCGAACTTGGCGACGGTCTGCTTAGTTTTAAGGTGGACAACTGAAGCTTGTTACGTTTTTTGGTCCTGCCCTCTCACACAAGTGGGGCATTGATTTTCCACATCCTTGGGCAGGAAATGAAGCCCCATTTCTCAAAACAAGTAGGATTCCTTCCTTCAGTATCAATTAATAATTTGTACATTAATTTTCCTTAAGCAATTAGATATTTATGACATATTTATGATCACCTTCAACTGAGCATTTGGAGAGGGGGCTATTGTTATAAGGGAACACAAGTTGTTGGTTGAAAGTGGGTTCAACTTTCACCTTGTATCAGCCTTTTGTACGTCCCACTGTCCTTGATATCCTGAAAGTCCCACTGTCCTTGATATCCTGTAAGTCCCACTGTCCTTGATATCCTGTAAGTCCCACTGTCCTTGATATCCTGAAAGTCCCACTGTCCTTGATATCCTGAAAGTCTCACTGTCCTTGATATCCTGTACCTTCCACTGTCCTTGATATCCTGAAAGTCTCACTGTCCTTGATATTCTGTAAGTCCCACTGACCTTGATATCCTGTACCTTCCACTGTCCTTGATATTCTGTAAGTCCCACTGTCCTTGATATCCTGTACCTCCCACTGTCCTTGATATCCTGTACCTTCCACTGTCCTTGATATCCTGTAAGTCCCACTGTCCTTGATATCCTGAATGTCTCACTGTCCTTTGTATCCTGAATGTCTCACTGTCCTTGGTATCCTGTAAGTCCCACTGTCCTTGTTATCCTGTACCTTCCACTGTCCTTGATATTCTGTAAGTCCCACTGTCCTTGATATCCTGTAAGTCCCACTGTCCTTGATATCCTGTACCTTCCACTGTCCTTGATATCCTGAAAGTCTAAATTGTCTTTGAAATTCTGTAAGTCCCACTGTCCTTGATATCCTGTAAGTCCCACTGTCCTTGATATCCTGTACCTCCCACTGTCCTTGATATCCTGTACCTTCCACTGTCCTTGATATCCTGAAAGTCTCACTGTCTTTGATATTCTGTAAGTCCAACTGTCCTTGATATCCTGTACCTTCCACTGTCCTTGATATCCTGTACCTTCCACTGTCCTTGATATTCTGTAAGTCCCACTGTCCTTGATATCCTTTACATCCAACTGTCCTTGATATCCGGTACCTTCCACTGTCCTTGATATTCTGTAAGTCCCACTGTCCTTGATATCCTTTACGTCCAACTGTCCTTGATATGCTGTACCTTCCACTGTCCTTGATATCCTGTACCTTCCACTGTCCTTGATATCCTGTACCTTCCACTGTCCTTGATTTCCTGAAAGCCTCAGTCCTTGATATCCTTTACGTCCAACTGTCCTTGATATCCTGTACCTTCCACTGTCCTTGATATCCTGTAAGTCCCACTGTCCTTGATATCCTGTACCTTCCACTGTTCTTGATATTCTGTAAGTCCCACCCTGATATCCTGAAAGTCTCACTGTCCTTGATATCCTGAAAGTCTCACTGTCCTTGATATCCTGTAAGTCCCACTGTCCTTGATATCCTGAAAGTCTCACTCTCCTTGATATCCTGTACCTTCCACTGTCCTTGATATCCTGTAAGTCTCACTGTCCATGATATCCTGAAAGTCTCACTGTCCTTGATATCCTGTAAGTCCCACTGTCCTTGATATCCTGTAAGTCTCACTCTCCTTGATATCCTGAATGTCTCACTGTCCTTGATATCCTGTAAGTCTCACTGTCCTTGATATCCTGAAAGTCTCACTGTCCTTGATATCCTGTAAGTCCCACTGTCCTTGATATCCTGAATGTCTCACTGTCCTTGGTATCCTGTAAGTCTCACTGTCCTTGATATCCTGTAAGTCCCACTGTCCTTGATATCCTGTAAGTCTCACTGTCCTTGATATCCTGTAAGTCCCACTGTCCTTGATATCCTGTAAGTCTCACTGTCCTTGATATCCTGTAAGTCCCACTGTCCTTGATATCCTGTAAGTCCCACTGTCCTTGATATCCTGAATGTCTCACTGTCCTTGGTATCCTGTAAGTCCCACTGTCCTTGATATCCTGAAAGTCCCACTGGCCTTGATATCCTGTAAGTCCCACTGTCCTTGATATCCTGTAAGTCCCACTGTCCTTGATATCCTGTAAGTTTCACTGTCCTTGATATCCTGTAAGTCTCACTGTCCTTGTTACCCTGTAAGTCCCACTGTCCTTGATATCCTGTAAGTCTCACTGTCCTTGATATCCTGTAAGTCCCACTGTCCTTGATATCCTGAATGTCTCACTGTCCTTGGTATCCTGTAAGTCTCACTGTCCTTGATATCCTGTAAGTCCCACTGTCCTTGATATCCTGTAAGTTTCACTGTCCTTGATATCCTGAAAGTCTCACTGTCTTTGATATTCTGTAAGTCCAACTGTCCTTGATATCCTGTACCTTCCACTGTCCTTGATATCCTGTACCTTCCACTGTCCTTGATATTCTGTAAGTCCCACTGTCCTTGATATCCTTTACATCCAACTGTCCTTGATATCCGGTACCTTCCACTGTCCTTGATATTCTGTAAGTCCCACTGTCCTTGATATCCTTTACGTCCAACTGTCCTTGATATGCTGTACCTTCCACTGTCCTTGATATCCTGTACCTTCCACTGTCCTTGATATCCTGTACCTTCCACTGTCCTTGATTTCCTGAAAGCCTCAGTCCTTGATATCCTTTACGTCCAACTGTCCTTGATATCCTGTACCTTCCACTGTCCTTGATATCCTGTAAGTCCCACTGTCCTTGATATCCTGTACCTTCCACTGTTCTTGATATTCTGTAAGTCCCACCCTGATATCCTGAAAGTCTCACTGTCCTTGATATCCTGAAAGTCTCACTGTCCTTGATATCCTGTAAGTCCCACTGTCCTTGATATCCTGAAAGTCTCACTCTCCTTGATATCCTGTACCTTCCACTGTCCTTGATATCCTGTAAGTCTCACTGTCCATGATATCCTGAAAGTCTCACTGTCCTTGATATCCTGTAAGTCCCACTGTCCTTGATATCCTGTAAGTCTCACTCTCCTTGATATCCTGAATGTCTCACTGTCCTTGATATCCTGTAAGTCTCACTGTCCTTGATATCCTGAAAGTCTCACTGTCCTTGATATCCTGTAAGTCCCACTGTCCTTGATATCCTGAATGTCTCACTGTCCTTGGTATCCTGTAAGTCTCACTGTCCTTGATATCCTGTAAGTCCCACTGTCCTTGATATCCTGTAAGTTTCACTGTCCTTGATATCCTGTAAGTCTCACTGTCCTTGATACCCTGTAAGTCCCACTGTCCTTGATATCCTGTAAGTCTCACTGTCCTTGATATCCTGTAAGTCCCACTGTCCTTGATATCCTGAATGTCTCACTGTCCTTGGTATCCTGTAAGTCTCACTGTCCTTGATATCCTGTAAGTCCCACTGTCCTTGATATCCTGTAAGTTTCACTGTCCTTGATATCCTGTAAGTCCCACTGTCCTTGATATCCTGTAAGTCCCACTGTCCTTGATATCCTGTACCTTCCACTGTCCTTGATATCCTGAAAGTCTAAATTGTCTTTGAAATTCTGTAAGTCCCACTGTCCTTGATATCCTGTAAGTCCCACTGTCCTTGATATCCTGTACCTCCCACTGTCCTTGATATCCTGTACCTTCCACTGTCCTTGATATCCTGAAAGTCTCACTGTCTTTGATATTCTGTAAGTCCAACTGTCCTTGATATCCTGTACCTTCCACTGTCCTTGATATCCTGAAAGTCTCACTGTCCTTGATATCCTTTACATCCAACTGTCCTTGATATCCGGTACCTTCCACTGTCCTTGATATTCTGTAAGTCCCACTGTCCTTGATATCCTTTACGTCCAACTGTCCTTGATATGCTGTACCTTCCACTGTCCTTGATATCCTGTACCTTCCACTGTCCTTGATATCCTGTACCTTCCACTGTCCTTGATTTCCTGAAAGCCTCAGTCCTTGATATCCTTTACGTCCAACTGTCCTTGATATCCTGTACCTTCCACTGTCCTTGATATCCTGTAAGTCCCACTGTCCTTGATATCCTGTACCTTCCACTGTCCTTGATATTCTGTAAGTCCCACCCTGATATCCTGAAAGTCTCACTGTCCTTGATATCCTGAAAGTCTCACTGTCCTTGATATCCTGTAAGTCCCACTGTCCTTGATATCCTGAAAGTCTCACTCTCCTTGATATCCTGTACCTTCCACTGTCCTTGATATCCTGTAAGTCTCACTGTCCATGATATCCTGAAAGTCTCACTGTCCTTGATATCCTGTAAGTCCCACTGTCCTTGATATCCTGTAAGTCTCACTCTCCTTGATATCCTGAATGTCTCACTGTCCTTGATATCCTGTAAGTCTCACTGTCCTTGATATCCTGAAAGTCTCACTGTCCTTGATATCCTGTAAGTCCCACTGTCCTTGATATCCTGAATGTCTCACTGTCCTTGGTATCCTGTAAGTCTCACTGTCCTTGATATCCTGTAAGTCCCACTGTCCTTGATATCCTGTAAGTCTCACTGTCCTTGATATCCTGTAAGTCCCACTGTCCTTGATATCCTGTAAGTCTCACTGTCCTTGATATCCTGTAAGTCCCACTGTCCCTTGATATCCTGAATGTCTCACTGTCCTTGGTATCCTGTAAGTCTCCCTGTCCTTGATATCCTGTAAGTCCCACTGTCCTTGATATCCTGTAAGTCCCACTGTCCTTGATATCCTGAATGTCTCACTGTCCTTGGTATCCTGTAAGTCCCACTGTCCTTGATATCCTGAAAGTCCCACTGGCCTTGATATCCTGTAAGTCCCACTGTCCTTGATATCCTGTAAGTCCCACTGTCCTTGATATCCTGTAAGTTTCACTGTCCTTGATATCCTGTAAGTCCCACTGTCCTTGATATCCTGTAAGTCTCACTGTCCTTGATACCCTGTAAGTCCCACTGTCCTTGATATCCTGTAAGTCTCACTGTCCTTGATATCCTGTAAGTCCCACTGTCCTTGATATCCTGAATGTCTCACTGTCCTTGATATCCTGTAAGTTTCACTGTCCTTGATATCCTGTAAGTCCCACTGTCCTTGATATCCTGTAAGTCCCACTGTCCTTGATATCCTGTAAGTCCCACTGTCCTTGATATCCTGAATGTCTCACTGTCCTTGATATCCTGTAAGTCCCACTGTCCTTGATATCCTGAAAGTCCCACTGGCCTTGATATCCTGTAAGTCCCACTGTCCTTGATATCCTGAAAGTCCCACTGTCCTTGATATCTCCAGGATCTTCCTTGTGTAACATGTCTATAGTAGATGCTGATGGTCACTGTTGTATGTTTTTCTAGGAACTGCCCTGTGTACCATGTCTAAATTAAACTGCAATTGGTGACAACATGTGAAATTCAAGTGGGTAGGTTCTTGCTGCCCTATGGTGCTGTCTCTGTGCTGCATGTGATCCCGGCTGCAGGGAGCACCAGCCAGCCCCATGTACACTACCAGGCACCCCTGCTGCTCATGTAGCTTCAGCTGTGCTTACAAGGGTCGCTTCAAAGGGCCACAGATTGAGAACATTAACAGAAACTGAACTCAGTAGAGTTGGCAGAGTATGTGAGAACTGAAAAAACATGCTCTCTGATACTGATCAGTTGCTGATAGATTCCTCTTTTGGAGTTCAATTAGATTTGGAAATGTTGTAATGTACAGCAGCATGTAATTTAATAAGTACCGCAAAGTCATGACAGTTACACTGTCTGTTGTAACGGGATCTCGATAGATGAAGACAGGAGAATATGTGTCAGTCAGGAATGGCAGGAAGAATACACATTGTGCTGTTGTGCACAACACTGTCACTAGTTGTTGTCTCAGTTACTATGCTAGGAATATTCATGTAGGTTAGGAATATGTGAATTTGATATGTGTTTAAAGGTAGCATTTCCCGGTAAAAATAATGCCATTGGACAAGGAAGATATGTATAGAGCTATGTTTCAGGAAGTCTTGATCTCTACTTGTGATCTATACAGCTGTCTCCGATTCGATCAGTGTGTTGTATTTGCAGCTCTCAGTTTCAAAGTATCCCAGGGCTTAAGCGAAGCAGTTGATCTGTTGTTTTGGTGGAATAGTTCCCCATTGTGATGAAGCAAGAGTTGTCCAAATGTTAGAGGCAGTGTTTGCTGACATTTGACTTATGACATTTGGATGTCGTGGTGAGTTTCCTGTGCTGTGGAGCAGATGACATGGTGACAGGGCCGAGAGGAGCGGGCTAGGGAGCACAGCTTGGGATGGGTCTGCCAGGAGGAAGCCAAGCCTGGAGTGGATCATGATGCACACATAAACCACTAGGCTGTGACATTCTTCACCCACAACTTGTGCTGCCTTGGACACTGTCAGTGCTACCATCATGTCAACTCGGGAGCAGGGCTGGAGTTGGTCTGAGACACTCTGAGCAGGGTGTACTGACCCTGCCTTTCTCAAAGAGACTAACTTGCCTCAACACCGTTCGTTTGTAAGGGGTTCCTCCTCAACAGAGCTGTGTCTGGCTGAAGCATATTCAGGGGCCTGTCATTAACTTGGATTTAGTCTCTCGACCAAACAAAAGCTTGAATGCCCATTGGGATTTCCTTGAGTGTTTCAAGACATCTAATTTATTTAAGTGTTTCTGTCTACAGTGTCTAGCTGATGTCTTCATGTGTGCATGGTGATGGAAGTGGGAGTATATCACTACAATGGTGCATCAACCGTTTGCGTTGTCATCTGTCAACAAACCACTTTCATCTGACTAATTCTAACCAAAATAATAACATATTAATGCCCAGTAAATCAATTACCATATTTGCCAATTTACCAAAATTACCAATTGGCCATATTAGGTGCCCTGCTGCAAAAAGCACCCCTGACCAGTTAAGTCATCTTTATTACTGCCCCCTACTAACGGCAACAAATTACATGTCAGTTACTATTGTCAAGTCAACATTACAGATTTGTTTTAAAACAAACAGCAGCGCTGAAGGGGTCCCTTGAAACAAATATTTACAATGTTTTAGTTTCATTGACTATGAATGTTTACAACTGCTTGATCTCCGAAAACAAGTTTAACTCGTCGTGTGTGGTTTTCATAAGCCCCCCTCTTATATATTTGAAGCATGAATATTTGGTAGGACAATGTATATGGTGTATTTCATCTGTTGAAGAAAAAAGGAAACACACTTGGCAATTTCTTTGTCTGTAGGTACTTGATGATATTTAATCTATTTATTGCCTTATCATGCTAATAGCAATAAGTAATGTGATTACTATATGACAGTAATGTTGTGCTGGGATCCAGATGTACACATTACTAAATAAGTTTCCAGTTAAGCATTATTGATATAAAACATGAATGTTGTATATTAAATATATGTTGACAATTCACTTCACTGTTGGACACAGTTCGATTCCCGCACACCAAGGAAAGTAGAACACCATTCTTCATGCCTAGCATAAAAAATCAGTGTTCATCGACAGAAGCTGTGAACACAGCTCACGAGGCATTGAATTGTCCTGCTTGTACTACTATGTGTTCCTTGTTTAATTACACACCAACATTTATTCTGCTTTCCACTGCTACCATTGATACTGGGGTTTTGCACCAGGTACTTCACACTTCTACAGCCAGCAGCTGTCTTGGTAGCAGTTTAGTGTACCATTGACGGTAAGAACTGTTCAAGAATGACTGGGTAGTTTGTTTTTATCAGATCATAAGCCATGGGGGATGTCACATTGATATCACATTGAGACATCTGGGTGTTCCCTCCCCTCATCCATGTGCATTATACAAGTTGAAAATGGAGGAAACAGCCTTGTTTCATACAAGGGGAAAAAATGAAGCAGTCATCTATTAGAAAGACGGGTGCAGAGTTTTATGGTTTGATGCTTCTGAGCAATGTTACAGCATACACTGGCCATCTTCAGAATGTAAACTGCTTAAACCTAGCTGGCTATGTGTGTGGGAATGATAGGGAAAGTTAATGTAAAGTGTTGATTTGGTCCCACCTGTGCTTCAGTTTCAGGACGGCATGCAGCTATCCAGGCATTGATAATGATCTGACGATTTAGCAGTCAGAACACCTATGTTATGTATATGTGTGGAAAAGCCATGAATATCATGGAGTACTGATAAATGTGACCCACTTCTAGCCTAGTGTTTACACTACCCCATAGGTAAGGTCTCTAGTTCCCAATATATGACTCCCATGTAAGTAGGCAGTCAGGCCTGCCAGGCTCACTGATAGTGTACAGAATGGTCTGCAAAGTAAACACACAGCCTTATCATGGGCCTTGTGCCGTGGAAGAAGTAGTCATATTTTTTGTTGGGGTGCCGCCATGTGGCTGTGAGGCACCTGACCAGCTTAGTGAACACTACATTCCCATCATGCTATATTGTGCCTGTACTGTGTATTGGTTACAGTTACATAGCAGTTACATTGTATGGGATTAGCCAGATTGTCAAGGTACCAGTCGTCTTGGAACATCCTAGTACTTGGTGTGAAGCTACCGGTCGTCCTGGTACATCCTGGTACTTGGTGTGAAGGTACCCGTCGTCCTGGTACATCCTCGTACATCCTGATACATCCTGGTACATCCTGGTACTTTGTGTGAAGTTACCAGTCGACCTGATAGGACAGGGTTTGAGGGTACAGGTCATCCTGGTACTTGGTGTGAAGGTACTTCCCTGACACTTGGTGTGAAGGTACCTGTAGTCCTGGTACTTGGTGTGAAGGTACCGGTCGTCCTGGTACTTGGTGTGACAGTGAAGGTACCGGTCGTCCTGACACTTAGTGTGAAGGTACCGGTTGTCCTGGTACTTGGTGTGAAGGTACTTCCCTGACACTTGGTGTGAAGGTACTTCCCTGACACTTGGTGTGAAGGTACCTGTAGTCCTGGTACTTATTGTGAAGGTACCGGTCGTCCTGGTACTTGGTGTGAAGGTACCGGTCGTCCTGACACTTAGTGTGAAGGTACCGGTTGTCCTGGTACTTGGTGTGAAGGTACCGGTCGTCCTGACACTTAGTGTGAAGGTACCGGTTGTCCTGGTACTTGGTGTGAAGGTACTTCCCTGACACTTGGTGTGAAGGTACTTCCCTGACACTTGGTGTGAAGGTACCTGTAGTCCTGGTACTTGGTGTGAAGGTGCAGGTCGTCCTGGCACTTTGTGTGAAGGTACCGGTCGTCCTGACACTTTGTGTGAAGGTACCGGTTGTCCTTGTACTTGGTGTGAAGGTACTGGTTGTCCTGGCACTTTGTGTGAAGGTACCGGTCGTCCTGAAACTTGGTGTGAAGGCACCGGTCGTCCTGGCACTTTGTGTGAAGTTACCTGTCGTCCTGGCACTTTGTGTGAAGGTACAGGTTGTCCTGGTACATCTACATTGTGTGAAGGTCACTTGTCCCTTGTAGGGTTCAGCTATAGTCATATTAGAATTACAAGACTTTAATTTTGGTTCTGCTGTGAATGTAAATTTCGTAAACAAAATGTATTTTCTGACCAGAAAATAAATCAGGCACTTATAATTGTGAGTTACAGGTATATTTATTCTGTCTGTTACATTCTGGGAAACTCTGCTTCAGAAATAACATGTTTGTAAGGTTTGACGGTTTAGTTTTATTAATATCTCCTACCAAGGCAAATGTACACCAGGCTGCAGCATCACTCAACACCTAACAACACAGACTTGTGTCCCTAGCAACCAGAGAAGGTGAACAGAGTTGGGCTGAAGTGCATTGCACTACATGTACATTTCCCACCAGCAAGGACAGCAAGGCAAGGCTGACTTGTCAGGCAGTGGAGTGGTGGTGTTGGTTACCATGTATACCAGGGATACTTTCACCACTTGATTTACATGTTTATTGACTTGTATGACCGGCAACATCCTGTGTTGTGTTTAGTGCAGCAGTACTTATCTAATTGCTCTTCTCTGCCCGCTGGTTAAGTTTGTCCCCCTTTATCTGGGTAATCCACATAATTAGGGGATTGTGTAGTTGCCACCTCTTGTGACACCAGTGACTTGGTGTGATTGATGTGCCAGTTGCATGTCCTTCAACCATTTTGAAGAGGGTGGTGATCCTCACAGCAGTGACAATAGGTGATGCAATTTTTACCTGTCCTCATGTCATTATCTGGTGTCAAGACAGCCGTGGACTTCATGCAGGGGAAGTAGGGTGTCTTTGTCTGCTGACAGTGAGGTGGAGGGGCTGTAGATCTGTTGGGGAATTTGTAGAACATTTTTGATATTGTTTGTCTCACAGTGAGGTCTAGGAGAAAATGTAGAACATTGTTGATAATTAGGTCTGTGTAAGGGAAGCATTGTCAAATTCTATTTATGTTTGTTGATATATGGACATAGCAGTAATTAGCTTAGACATGATACATACTGAGTATTTGCTTCTTTGCTTATCTGTGAGTTAGGTAGTTGACATTGTATGAGCTGATTGTCGCACATCGCTGTTTCTGACCTGGATGAGGCCAACAATTGGCCGATGTAGGCTCTTCTGTACTGTATTATGTCACAGTAAAGTAGGTCATGAAATAGGTTGTCCACATTGAAGTGTCTTGTGGAAAGGTATTAGGATAATTCAACAGCAGTGTTGAATAGAGCAGTCACCCAGCAGTGCGATACTGACTCAGCCAAGTGTGTCCTCGCCCATACATGTGAGATTGCCTGGCTACGCCATGGGAATGGCACAACTTGACACTTATCAACAGCTATCAATACACATAATGTGTATGTATGTATCTGTGACCCCAGTTTGAGGGCAGTGTGTAGGATGGCAGGAGATGGATGTATGTTAATATGTATCTGTGACCCTAGTTTGAAGGCTGTGTGTAGGATGGCAGGAGATGGATGTATGTTAATATGTATCTGTGACCCTAGTTTGAAGGCTGTGTGTAGGATGGTAAGAGGAGAGATGTGTATATATGTATGTATCTGTGACCCTAGTTTGAAGGCAGTGTGTAGGATGGCAGGAGATGGATGTATGTTAATATGTATCTGTGACCCTAGTTTGAAGGCAGTGTGTAGGATGGCAGGAGATGGATGTATGTTAATATGTATCTGTGACCCTAGTTTGAAGGCTGTGTGTAGGATGGTAAGAGGAGAGATGTGTATATATGTATGTATCTGTGACCCTAGTTTGAAGGCAGTGTGTAGGATGGCAGGAGATGGATGTATGTTAATATGTATCTGTGACCCTAGTTTGAAGGCAGTGTGTAGGATGGCAGGAGATGGATGTATGTTAATATGTATCTGTAACCCTAGTTTGAGGGCAGTGTGTTGGTTGGTTCGTTGTTTTACGCCCCTTAGCAATATTCCAGCTATATGACGGCAGTCTGTAAGAACCTGGTTGCAGGACATGTTGGACTGGAAGAAGACACTGTGTTCGACTGAGGGGGGAAGGCATGAAGGGGAGGAGGCCTATCAGCTCCAGTTTGCTCTACACATTCCTGTATTGGCTTGCCCCTGATGTGGCAACATCCACAACATCTTCTGCATCACAGTGCTTAGACATCGATCTGTTAATCTTTTTTGCCATCATTATTGTGGTGTAGAACAAGCATGGCAAAGACTACTCTTGTAGGAGGTGACACACCATGAACACGTGCACCGTTCAGATCAAGCATGGCAAAGACTACTCTTGTAGGAGGTGACACCATTAACACGTGCACCGTTCAGATCAAGCATGGCAAAGACTACTCTTGTAGGAGGTGACACACCATGAACACGTGCACCGTTCAGATCAAGCATGGCAAAGACTACTCTTGTAGGAGGTGACACCATTAACACGTGCACCGTTCAGATCAAGCATGGCAAAGACTACTCTTGTAGGAGGTGACACACCATGAACACGTGCACCGTTCAGATCAAGCATGGCAAAGACTACTCTTGTAGAAGGTGACACACCATGAACACGTGCACCGTCCAGATCAAGCATGGCAAAGACTACTCTTGTAGGAGGTGACACCATGAACACGTGCACCCTTCAGATCAAGCATGGCAAAGACTACTCTTGTAGAAGGTGACACACCTTGAACACGTGCACCGTTCAGATCAAGCATGGCAAAGACTACTCTTGTAGGAGGTGACACACCATGAACACGTGCACCGTTCAGATCAAGCATGGCAAAGACTACTCTTGTAGGATGTGACACACCATGAACACGTGCACCGTTCAGATCAAGCATGGCAAAGACTACTCTTGTAGGATGTGACACACCATGAACACGTGCACCGTTCAGATCAAGCATGGCAAAGACTACTCTTGTAGGAGGTGACACCATGAACACGTGCACCGTTCAGATCAAGCATGGCAAAGACCACTCTTGTAGAAGGTGACACACCATGAACACGTGCACCGTTCAGATCAAGCATGGCAAAGACTACTCTTGTAGGAGGTGACACACCATGAACACGTGCACCGTTCAGATCAAGCATGACAAAGACTACTCTTGTTGGGGAAGGTCCTGGTTTGCTTGCTTCAAGTTGTAATATTGTAATAGTGACTGTAATATATCCTATGGCTATGGCTACCATTGCTTTCATAGCAGCAATACATTTGTCATGTCATAGACAATGATAGTAGGGAAACTGAATTATATATTTGAACTTGAACTAATGCCAGCTAAATATACTAGCCACATAAAGAAACTGTGCACGGAGAAAATATAGATATAAGGGCACACCGTCCATATATGAAATATAGGTTTGAACACAGCAATTATTGGAGACATTCAAACGCTCATGTACGTGCCATGCGATATGACGTCATTGATGGGGGCACAGGATGGACGTGCAAAGTGTTACTGCACGTGCATCCTGTGCAGCTTTACACAGCATGTGCCACTCAAAATTCGCTGTCACTTTGGAAAGCATGATCTGTGGTCATTCAAAAATTCAAAACTTCTCAGGTGCAGACACAAGCATATCACAAGCAAATCATGCCAAGATTGACAGCTGCACAGCGTCATGAAGCCATTGGAATGATCCGAGCGGGAATGAGGCAACAACAGGTGGCAACACATTTCCAATGCCATCGTAACACGATATCGGCATTGGTGAGGCGTTATCAGAACACAAATGACGTTGCCGACCACCCACGTTCAGGACGTCCCCGAGTAACGACGCCAAGACAGGACAGATGGATTCGAGTTGCACATCTCCGACACAGGTTCCAAACGGCAGTAACGACGTCCCAGACAATTTCTGGACTGCGCCGTGTCCATCCCAACACTGTCAGGAATCGTTTACGTCAGTACGGGATTCGACCACGACGCCCTGCCATACGTCCCATCCTGACACACCGTCATCGAGTCAACCGTCTAAGATGGTGTCGAAATCATGTTCGCCAACCTCGAATATTGCGGAGAAATGTTGTCTTTACAGATAAATCGAGGTTCAACATTTCCCACAGTGACGGGCGCCAACGTGTCTACCGGCGTTTGGGAGAACGTTATGCACGCAACTGTATTGTGGAGAGGAATCGTTTTGGAGGTGGCTCTGTGATGATTTGGGGTGGGATAACAGCACGGCACCGAACCCCTTTGGTGGTTGTTCAGGGCAATCTCACCGGTGTTGGCTACAGAGATCAGATTCTGAGGCCTGTTGTCATTCCTTTCCTGCAACGTCATGGCCCGGGATTGACATTTCAACAGGACAACGCTCGTCCTCAGACGGCTAGGGTTGCAATGGATTTCCTTCAACATAACAATGTCATGTTACTGCCATGGCCTGCAAATTCTCCAGATCTCTCCTTAATAGAGCATTTGTGGGATGAAATGGAGCGCCGTCTGCGTCGTCTTCCACATCCTCCAGATAACGTCCGTGACTTGGCACAGGATTTGAGGAGGATATGGCAGGCCATTCCCCAGGCCTTCCATGCCCATTTGGTGGACTCCATGCGTCGCTGATGGACTGCTGTGATTCAAGCACAGGGTGGTCGTACCCGTTATTGACTTTGTGACTTTGTCGTATGACCCCCTACTGCATTTTGATCTTCTGACGTCATCGTAACAGATGTTGTTCAGGTACCGTTGACATTTTCTTATGGTCCGATCATTCAGCTGCTACAGCGTCTGCATCATTTTGTTCTTGCTGTGTTGTATTTCAATCCAGAATATATTTTCTCTGTGCACAGTTTCTTTATGTGGCTAGTATATAATAGATGATCATTGGTTGTAAGTCCTGGGGTGAGTCTAGTTATTGGTATTGTCAGCTTTTTCATGTTTTTAAAATGAAAATAAATTCTCATCATATCTGTGCATCATTCTTTATTTTGTACCTAGAAACAACTTGGGCTGGCTATTGATATAGATTATAGAGCTTGATAACCGCTAACTAAATATGAATCAATTATCGATAAATATAGGAGAAGTAACAATTTCATATTGATAATTCTTAATATTTCTTCTTGAGGATAATTCCGATGATCAATCCCTCTAGCTAGTCCCAGAAACAACACTGCATGTGTCATCAGATCGGAAAGTGGGGAGTTTGGTGTCAAAAGTTGGCTGTCGGCTGGAGTGACAGCCTCGTCATTACTGCAGGCACTTCACAGACATGTATGATGATGTAGTTTATGAATCTTCATGACACTGATAGCTTGGTTCATGTTTGTTGGTTGGTGTGGCTAGGGTCATGAGCGTATTCGAGCAGACTTGATAAGTGGTGACAGTTTCATGAGTTAATAACAGCTTCCTGTCAGAGCTTTGTGATGTTAGTTGTTTCATCATGTACGTTCATGGGCACAGAGGGACACAGCAGTAATTAATGACCACATGATGTTTGGGTGATGCCACCTAGATGCTATTTGGCTTGCTTGGTGCAAGGATAATAGAATGGTGAAGACAGGAATAAGGCACACCCAGACACGTGGAAGTGAAACACTGCAGTGGTTGTTGCAGACTACATGCATCCACTGCCTGTCCAACAGTGAACAGCCAGGTTGTCTGTGTCTTGCTTAGCCGCTTGCTGGCTCACACTTGAAATTAGCAGCCACAAGTTAAACTGTTGCCGGCTGGCTATTAGTTCAGCTTTCTGCTCTCCTCACGAGGGTAGTTAACATTGTCAACATGCTTTATCTGTGGCTGAACTTTACCTTTCATTTCAAATGGTACCTTAGTGTGGGAACAAACTCAGTGTCACTACAGGGATATTTTCATTAGAGGCGTGCACCTGTTCACAGTTTATTGAGATATGACTTGCAGGATGTTTTTGGCAGTACAGATAATAGGAGAAGCATGCATATTAGATGGCAAATTAATTTTCATGGGAGGGAATTGTTTTGTATTTGCTCATAAAATATAAGAAAATATCTTCTGACCTTCGTTATTGCTGAGTTTGAGTTTCAAAGGGGTGTAAACGAAGCAAGTTGTCTTTTTTTTAAGGTCCACTTTGTCTGTGTTTTGCCATAGTTGATAAAAGGGACCATCAGTGTTGATGTGTGTTGCCCTTGCGCTCTCCCTCAGTCAATAACAAAGGCACAAAAGGTGAAGAGAGAAACATGTTTAACCTATTGAGGACAAACAAATCCCACAATTCATTTACTGTTTACTTACTTGGCTGAAAAAAGGGGTAAAGCAGGAATTCAAACACCCAGTTAGAAGACAAACAGACAAAAAAGGTTTAATAAGTATGAAGAAAGAACTGGGTGTTGGTCTGAAACGAAGGTGGTTGAATTAACCTAAGTAGCTAACCCATGCTAGATACCACAACAAAGCCAGCACTGGTTGTGGTAAATACCTGATAATTTGCTTCACCAGTTTACAACACAATCTCCTTGTCCCACTGTCTGGTTGGGTCAGCAAAGCAAATTCTTGTCCGATGATGCAGCTGAATGATGAAAGGCCCTCTCCTACTCAGAGCGTGTCATGTGGCATTCATTTGTGCATGTGTCAATGCAACATTTAGCAAATTAACTTCCATGAAAATATAGGGTAAAATTTGTATCTGAACAATCTGGTTTCAGAAAGTAAAAGAAACTTATCAAATGAATTTCATCTGTCTGTTGGTAAGTTATTTCTGAAGAATGTGTGATGTGAGCTAAACTTTGACCTATGGAGACCTAAGCCAGAAGGCCACAATCTTGTGTTAGGACTTCGTAGATGCCATTGTTACCATATTATGTTTGTTTTATCTGGGAGAAAGATATATGGGTAATTCTGTGTTTACTCTTGAACCATAAGAGATCCCTGGACTTCATTACTGGCATGTGCTCATTCCCCTTCAATGTTGGCATATATATATATATATATATATGATATACACATTTATTCCCCATCAAGGTTGGCAAATATATATGATATGTACTTTTATTCATCTTCTATGTTGGGATATATATATGATATACACATTTATTCCCCATCAAGGTTGCGATATATATATATAGAATATACACATTTATTACACCCCAATGTTGGCAAATATATATGATATGCACATATATTCCTCTTCAATGTTAGGATATGTATATGATATGCACATGTATGACACACATATATTCTCCTTCAACATTTGGTTATCTATGCAGATATATTCTCCTTCACTGTTAGGATATATACACATGTGGTGATAGCTAATGCCTACATGCAGACAAATGTCAGCATCAGGTGATGCCCTGCAATACATGTTGACCTCTCAGGTACAAGGGACTGTTTTGCTGGTATTCTATGGAGCATGTTGAGTTTATTGAGAACACATTTACATTGCCAAATATTGAACCAAGGAAAACCACTCACCAATAACCAATAAAATATAAGTTCATGATTTAACAATTTCCCTGTGCCTAGCTAACAACTTACAATGTCGCAGCGATGCCTGTGGAGTTGAAGTGATTATAACTATTGATCTGTGAGGAAGCCAGTGGTATAATGGCGACAGCCTTACTTGGCAGACTATAGTCAAGCCTCTGAGCTGCTGCTGGAGTTATGGATATTGATGAACATATCTGCATATAAACCAGCCGGTGTATGTAGTATGTAGTAAAGGTTCTGTTGACAAAGCCAACTTCTCATTCAACCCATTGCATGTCCATTGCTGTTGATTACACACCATTAACTTTGTATTGCCAACCACACCCAACTTTCTCTCCATCGTCAGCTATTTCATGGTGACTTGATTACCTGTTGTTATGGCAATAATCTCGGCAGCTGTTAGCCATAAACAATGTGTTGTATGAATATAATCAATGTACAGAAAGTCAACACCTGTGCCACTGATGGCTCCTGCCAAATGGGTGATAGCTTCTATACACAAACAGCCTTCAATTAATAATGTAACACAATCCACAACTGCACACTGCCAATTCTTGCCCTAAGTGGCATCTTAGAATTCAGAACAAAACACACCCAATGAGAATGCAGGTAATACCTGGCGTGTAGTGGAGGATTGGGTCACTACTTCGGCCATTTTCTGAATGGACTGCTCTTGCTTGACGATTACACACTCTTGATCTGGTCACTGTCATGAAACAAGTGAATATCCATCATGTGCGTACAAAAGGATGGTGGGGCAGTGGTGGGTGGTTCGCGTCTGCTTAGAATGAGAATGAAGTAAGACAGGTGGGTGGATAGCATCTGTAGTGGACAGAATGAAATAAGATGGGTGGCTGGGTAGTGGTGGCTAGGCCCATCAGGGCACAGAATGAAATATGATGGGTGGCTGGGGAGTGGTCGCTAGGCCCATCAGGGCACAGAATTAATTAGGGCCTCAGGGCACAGAATGAAATACGATGGGTGGCTGGGGAGTGGTTACTAGGCCCATCAGGGCACAGAATGAAATAAGATGGGTGGCTGGGTAGTGGTTGCTAGGGCCTCAGGGCAAAGGATGAAATAAGATGGGTGCCTGGGTAGTGGTCGCTAGGGCCTCAGGGCACAGAATGAAATAAGATGGGTGCCTGGGTAGTGGTTGCTAGGCCCATCAGGGCACAGAATGAAATAAGATGGGTGCCTGGGTAGTGGTTGCTAGGCCCATCAGGGCACAGAATGAAATAAGATGGGTGGCTGGGGAGTGGTTGCTAGGGCCTCAGGGCACAGGATGAAATAAGATGGGTGCCTGGGTAGTGGTCGCTAGGGCCTCAGGGCAAAGGATGAAATAAGATGGGTGGCTGGGGAGTGGTCGCTAGGGCCTCAGGGCACAGAATGAAATAAGATGGGTGCCTGGGTAGTGGTTGCTAGGGCCTCAGGGCACAGGATGAAATAAGATGGGTAGCTCGGGAGTTGTTGCTAGGGCCTCAGGGCACAGAATGAAATAAGATGGGTGTCTGGTTTAGTGGTTGCTAGGGCCTCAGGGCAAAGGATGAAATAAGATGGGTGCCTGGGTAGTGGTCGCTAGGGCCTCAGGGCAAAGGATGAAATAAGATGGGTGGCTGGGGAGTGGTCGCTAGGGCCTCAGGGCACAGAATGAAATAAGATGGGTGCCTGGGTAGTGGTTGCTAGGGCCTCAGGGCACAGAATGAAATAAGATGGGTGCCTGGGTAGTGGTTGCTAGGGCCTCAGGGCACAGAATGAAATAAGATGGGTGCCTGGGTAGTGGTCGCTAGGGCCTCAGGGCAAAGGATGAAATAAGATGGGTGTCTGGTTTAGTGGTTGCTAGGGCCACAGGGCAACAAGAGGATGGGCAGTGGTTGCTAGGGTCTCAGGGCACAGAATAAGATAAGAAAGGGGAAAGTGGGTTGTGGTCGCTAGGTCTTCAGCTTCCTGAACTATTTGCCATGATGAATGCCTGAAATGAAGCATTAAGTACACAGCCCGCGATTGTAGGGTCTGTGTGTGGATTGGCTGATTGAACACATGCTTAGATAGGGTTGTCAGGTGTGTTTACAAATATGTCTTGTTCGATTGTAGTCTGCCATGGTCACTGTTAATATTTGGTTGATCTATTTGCTGTGTCTCTATTTGTGATTTAATTAATTTGCAACTGAGAGGTGTTTTTCATCATCTTTTCATTGTCCCTGAAAGAAATATTCAACCTGGATAATGTTTTTGTAGCCTATTAATGCACAGATCCTTGAAGCATAGATCCTTCACGGCCACATTGTAGTTGTCACGGGTTGTCATCTGCCACCTGGCAGTGTTAGTTTACTCTGGTGGGACAACATCTACACACAACATCATGTACATTGGAGGAGATTGAGCATTTTATACAATGTCAAATATGCAAATAATTTGAAGGAAAAGAACTTGACTTGATTTAGATTTGATGATGTGCTATTGTTTGAACAGTGTATTGAGTTGACTGTTGAGTGAGACACACCCGATCAAGAGAGCGGACAGCCCTGGCACACTGCCAAGTCGGGTACAGTGTTGTTGAGTAGTCACCATGTTTTATATTGATCTCTCTGCACAGGGATCTCACAGTGGGAAACTCGTGACAGGGGAACACAGCACATGAAAGAAATGTTCATTGCTGAGTGCATCTAAATTCAAATTGTTTCTGTGGGTGTCTACTGTTCTAAATGAGTATCTATTCTAAGATGATCGCTGAACAATATGTTGGTCCAACCCGTTTCCTTCGCGGCGTGTCCCGGGTGCTGAAACCACTGACGTGGGTTCCTGCAGCTCACGCCCTCTTCTCCAGTCTGTTCATGTCCCAACTCACGCAGATCCAGGACACGGAGGATCAGGGGAATCTACAGCAGAGTAGTGTGTAGAATGCTTGGCAATACAGGATCTGTATCCTCAACAATGATTATACGTTACACTTACATGCTGGGAATGTTTACCGGTAATCATGAAATCGTTTTGGTATTTAGTTTTCAAGTATTATGTGAGAAAAGACAAGTCAACAAATAAATAACATATAAAAATATAATCATAAGATATTATTTTGAGCTTTGCAGAGTTTGGTTTTACTTTGTCCTTGGTCTCTGCCAATGTTCATCATGTGGCATGGTAGGTGCAGTTGTGTACGGCAAGTGAGCTGCCTGGCAAACATGGCCATGACTCCATGTACCACAGCAAACAGTGGTCACTGCTACCTGGCAGCCCATGCCAACACCACTGGTCAACACAGACAACCGGCCCATGACCCTCCTCCACCAGCCATTACCTGTTCATGTTTGGTCAATAAACACCAACACACACTCTTAGGTTCAAAACAAGGTTTAAACAAATGCATTTAGAATTTGTTATAGTGCAGCAACACAATGAGTAGACAGTGCAGTGTTTTTGTCTTCAGTCAAAGCTTGCTATGATGAAAGAATGGCCAGCCAGAGAACCCTGTCCTCAGCCCACCAGCACGCTGCATGGATGGAGCCCACGGACCATTGAGCTCACTGCATGGGTGGAGCCCACGGACCATGAAGCTCACTGCAGGGTTGGAGCCCACGGACCATGGAGCTCATTGCAGGGGTGGAGCCCACGGACCATGGAGCTCATTGCAGGGGTGGAGCCCACGGACCATGAAGCTCACTGCAGGGGTGGAGCCCACGGACCATGGAGCTCACTGCATGGGTGGAGCCCACGGACCATGGAGCTCATTGCAGGGGTGGAGCCCACGGACCATGGAGCTCATTGCAGGGGTGGAGCCCACGGACCATGGAGCACGCTGCATGGATGGAGCCCACGGACCATGGAGCTCACTGCAGGGGGGGAGCCCACGGACCATGGAGCTCACTGCAGGGGTGGAGCCCACGGACCATGGAGCTCATTGCAGGGGTTGAGCCCACTAGCATGCTGCATGGGTGGAGCCCACGGACCATGGAGCTCATTGCAGGGGTGGAGCCCACGGACCATGGAGCTCATTGCAGGGGTGGAGCCCACGGACCATGGAGCTCATTGCAGGGGTGGAGCCCACTAGCACGGTGCAGGGGTGGAGCCCACGCACCATGGAGCTCACTGCATGGGTGGAGCCCACGGACCATGGAGCTCATTGCAGGGGTGGAGCCCACTAGCACGCTGCATGGGTGGAGCCCACGCACCATGGAGCTCACTGCATGGGTGGAGCCCACGGACCATGGAGCTCATTGCAGGGGTGGAGCCCACGGACCATGGAGCTCACTGCAGGGGTGGAGCCCACGGACCATGGAGCTCATTGCAGGGGTGGAGCCCACTAGCACGGTGCAGGGGTGGAGCCCACGGACCATGGAGCTCATTGCAGGGGTTGAGCCCACTAGCACGGTGCAGGGGTGGAGCCCACGGACCGTGGAGCCCACGGACCATGGAGCTCATTGCAGGGGTGGAGCCCACGGACCATGGAGCTCACTGCAGGGGTGGAGCCCACTAGCACTCTGCATGGGTGGAGCCCACCAGCATATAGCAGGGGTTGAGCCCACCAGCATATAGCAGGGGTGGAGCCCACCAGCATATAGCAGGGGTGGAGCCCACCAGCATATAGCAGGGGTGGAGCCTACAGAGCATGCCACAGGGGTGGAGCCCACTAGCCAATGGACCACGAAGCAGGGGTGGAACCCACTAGGACACTACTGGGGTCTATGTGCTGCAAGGTACAGGTCGTTGCACCGCTTGTCTGGCAGCTGTGTGTGTGATGCTGTGTGTGGCCCCAACAGACACACTATCTGTCAGTGTCCCAGCAGCAGCAGCAGATACTGCACCATGCCCCGCAGAATGCCTCATCATAACTGCTGCCAGCTCAGATAATAGCCCAACATCCCTCTTAAACGACACATTTTGTATATGCTACATTCCTCATCTAATACACGAGCAGATGTGGAAACTGATTCACTAGCTTTATTGTGGCACATGCAAAAATGTCAACATCAGAATGTGAATGTCGCTTTTCACTACCAAGATCAGCAAACTGTTTCAGTACATTTGAAATGCAGCTAAGTTCAGTTACACATGCAAGCATGATTTCAACATTGATGCATAGGGAGCAGGTTGAGAATTCCTGTGACAGTCACTGTGTTTAAGTGAGCAATGTGCTATTTAAGTAATGCAATCAAACTATGGTGTAGCTTGAATCAGAAGCAGGGTTATATAAGTGATATCTGTGTGCAGCAAAAGATGCATAGTTATTGAATATAACATGTCATGAAACATCCCATAGATCGTTTTATATTTTAAGACTGAACGGAAACTGTTCATGTCCATGAGACAAACTGGCCAGACTGTGCTAAGGACAACATGCACACTATTAATGTGAAACAACGCACCTACCAATGTCAACTACTCCCAGGCAGACAGTTGGAACCTACCACAGACATATATCTCAGTGTATCTGTTGTCAGTGGCATAGCTCAGCACAGAGGTCCATACTTTGAGGTTAAGTATTCTGTAGTATTTCATGCCATTGTGTCAGGCCTTTATCCAAAAAGTAAACATAACACCATGCAGTATCTTGAAGGGCCAGAGGGCCAGAGGTAATGAATTATGGACATTACACAGAGGGACAAACTTGGTGTCTGACTGCAGACAAACAATACCCTTTGAATAAGCATGTTAAAGACTTGAGTCTTCTGCTTAACATCAGGGCTGACACTGAGTACGCTGTTTGCAAGAGACATAAATCAAAAAGTTTAAAAAGAAGAAAAGTTGGTTAAAGATAAAAAGATCTGTGACTGCTTGTGGAAGATGAGGCAGATGAAGAAGCTTTGCCAAGGGCAGATAATTAGGATACAAACACAGGGAAGCAACTGCAGCTTTACGGCCACAGCAGCCTGCGTGGCAAGTGTGGCCGCCAAGACAACACACAACCAGCGTGTCAACAACACTTGGGAAGCCCCAAAACATCCAACACAGATTAAGATAATATTCACACTACTCATGTTTAGATGCTATTAACACTAGAGACCCTGGTGGTCTTGGACAAAAGTTAGGTGATCGCCCAGCACACACTTGTGACCTAATTTGGTGAATGTTCAAGAGGTGTTAGCTTTAAAACATGCAAATGACAGCCACAGATAGAAGGGATGTAAGATGTAGCGGAAATGTGACAACAGTTTAGCATTTGCTTACCAATTCATAAGTACACATAGCCCCACTGCTAGCAAGGTTGCAGGCATGTTAACAAAATAACGAGTGCATTTATACCAATCAAGAACAAGCTTGAAATGATTTGTGATGATGAAATATAGGCAAATTTGTCGTAAAAAAAATAACCTTTATGTGGATGTGAGCTGCCCTTCGTCATAAAAGGTGAACTGATGCATGTTTAAATGCAGAGCCACATTGGTTTTTCTTCAGTCAAAAGAATGGGTTGTGATATTTCTCTAAGGTCAAATGTCAACAGTGTAAATTAATTGTCAAGTTTGTGTATCGAGCAGCAGATAATGAGGCGGAAGCATGCTCTTGACATGTTGACCTGCGCCATTAAGTTTGTCTTGGATAGCTTCCTGGGGCTCCATGTAATCAATTGATCGTGGCAGACTTCTTGACATGCTGCAACCAAAGGCCAAGTTACGTGAACTTGGTGTGTTGTGGTGTGTAGCCAGGGTAGTGCCATGGGATTGTACTGTGTGGTGTAGTGCCATGGGATTATACTGTGTGGTGTAGTGCCAGGGGATTATACTGTGTGGTGTAGTGCCAGGGGATTATACTGTGGGGTGTAGTGCCGGGGGATTATACTGTGTGGTGTAGCGACAGGGGATTATACTGTGTGGTGTAGTGCCATGGGATTATACTGTGTGGTGTAGTGCCATGGGATTATACTGTGTGGTGTAGCGACAGGGGATTATACTGTGTGGTGTAGCGACAGGGGATTATACTGTGTGGTGTATAGCTATGGTGGGGACAAGGGTATAGAAGGGTTTGTTCTCTTTGGTGTGTGAACATGTCCACACACAGTTTTAGTACAGATGTCTACACTCTAAACTAGTTTGAAAGCTATGTCTGCAGTGACTCATGTAGCGATACATTTACATTGTATATTCTGCACTAATTTGATCATGTTGACCAGACACAGTATTTGTTGTTTAAAACCACACCAAGAAATAGTCCAGCTATATGATGGCGGTCTGTAAATAATCGAGTCTGGACCAGACAACCCAGTGATTGACATCATGAAGACATATTCTAACCCGAATGTTCATTACATGATTGACCGAATTCATTACAAGCACCTTTGTCATGATGAAAGATGGAAACATTGCGAAACTAGATTAACTTGAGATGTCCTTTTTATTTTATTAATGCCCTTTCCATTCATTATTGATCTAATTTGTGTTCTTTGTCCGATTACTGTATGGAAGTTGGTACAATGAATAGGTATGCTGATAGTGTCATATTGTGTGTACATAAACAGTCAGGTTTATGGTGGAATGTGGCAAATCTAGGTGTGTAGAGGAGACATGCTGGCACACCTAGTGCACCTAGTGTCAGCTGGTTGGGTTGGCACTTCTATAAATCTTACAAATATATAGAAAAAAAGTTATAGTCTTTAAATTGAATAATGTTGAGTATTATAAATAGGCATTAAACTATTGAATAATTTGGAGTATTATAGATAGGCATTAAACTATGGAATAGCGTGGAGTAACTATGGAATAATGTAGAGTATTATAAATAAGCATTAAACTATGGAATAATGTAGAGTATTATAAATAGGCATTAAACTATTGAATAATGTGGAGTATTATAGATAGGCATTAAACTATGGAATAGTGTGGAGTATTATAAATAAGCATTAAACTATGGAATAATGTAGAGTATTATAAATAGGCATTAAACTATTATATAATGTGGAGTATTATAGATAGGCATTAAACTATGGGATAGCATGGGGTATAATAAATAGGCTTTAAATTATTGAATAATGTGGAGTAATATAAATATGCATTAAACTATTGAATAATGTGGAGTATTATAAATAGGCATTAAACTATGGAATAATGTGGAGTATTATAAATAGGCATTAAACTATGGAATAGTGTGGAGTATTATAAATAGGCATTAAACTATGGAATAGTGTGGAGTATTATAAATAAGCATTAAACTATGGAATAGTGTGGAGTATTATAAATAGGCATTAAACTATGGAATAATGTGTAGTATTTTCGGGGTCTTGGGCTTTAGTTTGAGGACTGTAATGATTTGTTGTGTCGCTGTGAGTTACATACTCTTGTCATGTGCGCTGACAAAGAGACTAGGAGTTGAGACTCCACTAAATCATATTCTTCCAGCTAAAGTTATTAATCATTGTATTGTCTGGTTCAGACTTGATTATTTGCCGACCGTCGTCATGTAGCTGGAATATTGCTGAGTGCAGTGTTAAACAACATCATTAGGCTAGCAATTACTTGATAACTCTTGTATAGATCATCAGAAAATAGTATTTCACAGTTAATTTTTCACATAACATGTATATCATGCTATATCCCATCATTATTATAACCCTAGCGGAAAATCAAATAGTTGACACAACTGCTTTGGTTGCATATGTAAGACTTGACTTAAGTCCTGTTAGTCAGTCAGCATGTTGTCCTGTGCACTGCTACTAGTGCTAGGAAAGAGTAAATCTACAATGACACTGCTCCCATTGTGTTGAAAGTAGACAGCTCTACTGTAGGCAGTTCAGGGAATGCCATTCACTAGATCCTGCCCTAAAGAGCAATTGTATTGCTAGCAATTGAAAGTGAGTTGAACCAGTTATCACAAAGTATGGAAGGTCTCCTGCCAAGAATAAATGTCTGGACCAGCAAACACTTGAAGAAGAATGTGATCTATCACCTGGGAAGGGTATTGCTATTGGATAGGGTTCTAATGGATGTCATTTCTATTGAGACAGTTTACTGCTTAAGTATGTATATCCTTCTCCGCTCTCTTCTGTCCATCACCGTGTGTGAGTGTGTGTGCGTGATAGAGGGCTGACAGCATGAGTGTGTGATGCAGGGGTTAAAGTATGCATACATAATGTGTGTGTGTGTGTGTGTGTGTGTGTGTGTGCATGTGTGTATCTGTGATAATTGACAACTCTCATGTGTGATGCGTGCGGGCATGCGTGTATGTAATAAAGGGTTGACAACATGCATATTTGTGATAATTGACTGACAACTTACATGCATATAGAACACTTATATGGCACAGAGATAAGAACATGGTAAATATACATAACATAAATTTATGAAAACATGATGAAAATAAAAATACAGGCGACAAAGCCCTTTCCATACATACGATTTTACAAATGTTATTGGCAATGTTCATCAGTGAATGTTTGGAAGATAACGGTATCTGATTATGATTATTGCACAGATGTTAATGACGCATCAAAACAGAATTGTCCAGTTTTCGTTCTTATGATGGTCTTAGCTGAAACATGTGAAATACAGTCCTGGCAACAAAACTTGACCATTAATTTGAAAGTTTCATGATTTGTTTTGATAGGTTGGTTTTGTAATTCTGAGAAGGGTCACCTATTTCTAACAGCCATTAGATTGCTCCATGCATGCGTGTGTTAAGAGCTAACAGCATGTGCTGACGTGTGTTTGATAAAGAACCTCCTTACAGAAACAGCTTGAAATTAAATGCCCTCCTCCTCTCCCCCACCCCCCAGCGCACACACACGCATGCACACACACACGCACGCACACGCACGCACACACACACACACGCACACACGCACACACACACACCTGGACCAACTTGATGGAGGTGTGGGCATGAGTGGGTGACTAAACAAGTATCAATTGTCTTATTGCTCTGTCAATAGACTCATTGAACTCCTGGCGATTTGGGTCGCAGATAATGGATTGTGACTTAAACTACAGCTTGATTTCTGTATGTATTTATCTTAGAGGCATAGAAGTCTGTAGACAGGCAGTATGCATCAACTGGCCTGTTCAAATGTGTCAGGCACACACACTCTGGACCAAATTAGTATCACTTATTCAGCCTCATTAGGGACACTAGGGATTGTGTCTTTCTTCACTGCTGCTTGGAAGGCATTGATTAGCATGTTAAGATGGAGTAATCTCCCAGTGTAACTCTATGTAAGTCATTTTCCAAGTGTAACTCTATGTAAGTCATTTTCCCAGTGTAACTCTATGTAAGTCATTTTCCAAGTGTAATTCTATGTAAGTCATTTTCCCAGTGTAACTCTATATCAGTCATGGCTGCTTGGCCATGTGGCCTGACATTGTATTATGTACTGCTGCAACTATTACATGCAGATTTTCATATGTTGGTTTCTGAGATGCAATTATATAAAGTGGTTAGGCATTAAACATCATGAAACTGGTTCATTTGAGAACACATTCAATTGAAATCTAGCTTCCTACTAGCCATTGTGCAAGTACACACATCCTCTTTGGCATGTGGAACTGGTTGTCTGGACGATAGCACAATGTCTGCAGCACATAACCAACTCCTGCAGCCATTGTGTTCTACTTCCTGAAGCTGCCTCTAGTATGGCCCCAACAGATGGTTGCTCTTGCATCATGCCACCTCATTCCGGCACTCGCCAGAATCACAACCACAGGATACTCTTTCATAAAATTGTATGTTGATGCCAAGGAATACATGTATTGTTTCGGCTCACATGATCCATCTGATGGCCTCTTACCTCATCTCTCTGACCATTAACTGCATCATCTCTGACCATTAACTGCATCATCTTTGACCATTAACTGCATCATCTCTGACCATTAACTGCATCATCTCTGACCATAACTGCATCATCTCTGACCATAACTGCATCATCTTTGACCATAACTGCATCATCTCTGACCATAACTGCATCATCTCTGACCATAACTGCATCATCTCTGACCATTAACTGCATCATCTCTGAAACCTCTGAAAGGAAGAGCCTGACACTGTGTCTTGCATAACAAATAATCTAATTTAGAATTGTTCGTTATGTGAAATTTTTCATTCTTTTAGATGAAATACAAATCCAATTATGAAAATTCTTGGAAGAATAGTCTTAAATACATGCAAGGTCTGGGAATCTTAAATACTGATAATATAATTGTAGGGTAGGTAGCACTATAATAGGGTTTCGATTTAATCCTGGCACTTTTCCAGTTAAGATTAGATTTTGATTACTCCTGAGAAGTAAAAATAGAAAACCCAGTGATAAAGCTTGAACTTGGACTAGCTCATAATGTTTACTTTCATGTGCCACCATCTGCATTCACTGTGACCATTGTGGACAGTATTGAAAGAAAGAATATCTCCGGGACTGCTTTACCAAATGCAGTGATACTATACATGAATGCTATGCTTAAAATAGGACTAGGAATATTACACTGATAATTCTAACCTCGCTGCAATCAGATCACATTAAACAGCCACACAATCTTTACTTGATGACTAATGATTTCACGGCGTATGTCATTCGGCTCACTTTGAATGTCTGATGAGCAACAGTCCTTGGTGCTATTATTTTACACACTTCTGGCGCTGGTCACATCATCCTTTGTGGACTATACTAATGTTATTATCGATTAGCAAAGGTATTTCCTGTAATGGAATGAAAAGACGAAGTGAATCATTCTTCCAAATGCTGAGCATGTAGGCTATGGAGTTTCACACAGGGAGACACTCAAGCAGTTACTCATAATTTTAGTCACTAGTTTGTCTGAGCCAGACCTGATTATTTATAGGCTGAAGTGAAACCCCTGGCATATGGCTGATAATAAAACAACAGACTGATTCCCGTGTGTAGGAATACAATGTCAAACAGGTACTCAAGCTGCTGGATCGTGTTGATGTGACCAGTTCAGTATGGGTTATACTTTAGTATGGGTTATAAACATCTTGTCCTTTCCTTGACAGCTCTCTTTGCTTGTAGTGAGGACTGGGGATATAGGAAGGGAGTTCGTCTGTCCTTCCTTCCGTCTGTCCGCTTCTCAAAAGGGACACATTTTCTTGAAAAATATTTGTTAGAGAAATGAAATTTTTACAGACTGATATTACTTGTCATGATCTTAAATGAGTTCGAAAGTGGTGCCGTAAAAAATGTTTTTTTTAAAGAGTTATTGCCCTTGCTCCATGCTCTTCAACTTTGTGCATGGTCTCTGCAATGGGGACACGTTTTCTCAGAAACTACAGAAGTTAGCTCATCTAAGAGATACTTATCAAGACCATAAATTCTTTTTCCAGAGTAGGGGCCGTTTTTGTGTTATAATTTCACATTTAATCATATTTTTTATGACAGAAACCGACCCAAATGCCTATCTCTTCTTAAGGCTTTATATGACTGTTATTTATGGTTTATATTCACTACTATGTGAACAAACAAAATTCTAATGTGCCCCATGGTGGGGATAGTAATAACACTGGTTTCTTGTTGAATTTGTGCTCCGTTGGTGTCTGGGCCAGTTGTTGGAGGATGTGGTGAAAAGTATTTTTTATGTCAGTAGCGCACCAACATCTCAGTGGTTGTTGTTGATTTTAATGAAATTAATGACATTACTCTCACATTTTTCCTTTTCCTTCTTTCAGGAAGCTGAAGAAGATCATAACTGCAAGTTAGACTTAGAAGAAGTTTTAAATTTCGACAATGATATGGAGAGAAGAGAATATGCATTAGTAAGTAAAATTTCACATTATTTCATACAAGTGCTTGTCAAAAGTCGATGTCGATGCCTCTAGGGGAAGTGTCCATACATCTGGGGAGTTGTCCATACATCTGGGGAAATGTCCATCCACCTGGGGAAATGTCCATACATCTGGGGAAATGTCCATCCACCTGGGGAAATGTCCATACATCTGGGGAAATGTCCATACACCTGGGGAAATGTCCATACACTGGGGGAAATGTCCATACACTGGGGGAAATGTCCATACACTGGGGGAAATGTCCATACGCCGGGGGAAATGTCCATACACCGGGGAAAATGTCCATACGCCGGGGGAAATGTCCATACACCGGGGAAAATGTCCATACACCGGGGGAAATGTCCATACATCCTGGGAATTGTCCATACATCCTGGGAATTGTCCATACACCTGGGGAAGTCCATACACCTGGGGAAATGTCCATACACCTTGGGAATTGTCCATACATCTGGGGAATTGTCCATACACCTTGGGAAATGTCCATACATCTGGGGAATTGTCCATACATCTGGGGAATTGTCCATACATCTGGGGAATTGTCCATACATCTGGGGAATTGTCCATACGCCGGGGGAAATGTCCATACATCTGGGGAATTGTCCATACATCTGGGGAATTGTCCATACGCCGGGGGAAATGTCCATACACCGGGGGAATTGTCCATACATCTGGGGAATTGTCCATACATCTGGGGAAATGTCCATACATCTGGGGAAATGTCCATACACCGGGGGAAATGTCCATACGCCGGGGGAAATGTCCATACACCGGGGGAAATGTCCATACATCTGGGGAAATGTCCATACACCGGGGGAATTGTCCATACATCTGGGGAATTGTCCATACATCTGGGGAATTGTCCATACATCTGGGGAATTGTCCATACATCTGGGGAATTGTCCATACTTGTCCATACACCGGGGGAAATGTCCATACGCCAGGGGAAATGTCCATACATCTGGGGAAATGTCCATACGCCGGGGGAAATGTCCATACACCTGGGGAAATGTCCATACGCCGGGGGAAATGTCCATACACCTGGGGAAATGTCCATACGCCGGGGGAAATGTCCATACACCTGGGGAAATGTCCATACACCTGGGGAAATGTCCATACACCTTGGGAATTGTCCATACACCGGGGGAAATGTCCATACACCTGGGGAAATGTCCATACACCTTGGGAATTGTCCATACACCGGGGGAAATGTCCATACATCTGGGGAGTTGTCCATACATCTGGGGAGTTGTCCATACATCTGGGGAGTTGTCCATACATCTGGAGAAATGTCCATACATCTGGGGAAGTGTCCATACATCTGGGGAATTGTCCATACATCCTGGGAATTGTCCATACATCTGGGGAATTGTCCATACATCTGGGGAATTGTCCATACACCTTGGGAATTGTCCATACATCCTGGGAATTGTCCATACATCTGGGGAATTGTCCATACATCTGGGGAATTGTCCATACATCCTGGGAAATGTCCATACACCTGGGGAAATGTTCATACATCCTGGGAAATGTCCATACACCTGGGGAAATGTCCATACATCTGGGGAAATGCTATCTGCTTGGATCATCTTGAGATAACCAATGTGGTAGTGTTCCTTGATCTTATTCTAGTGCCCATGTGTTGAGGAAAGGCTATGCTGACAGTACCCCACCTTTGTATAGACAACATAAGGCTAAGGGAGAGACGGGGACCTCTGTGCAACAAGGAAGTTACAAGTGTATTCTATTTTTTTCCAATCACTTTATTAGGAACACTGTATTGAATGATAAGAAGTAGAGTTTGGCAAGTCATCAAGTACAAATGAATTGAAGCATGTTATAGAATCCCTATGTATTGTACCAGCCCGGTTTTTCTGAAGTAATATTGATCTAAATGTGTAAATGAGTTGACTGGGGAGCATTGATGAGGTATTGAACATATAGTCAGCAAGTGCAGGTGGGAGGACAACTAGGAACTGCCACACACATATGGTGCAGGCTTCCTGTTGCCATACAAGTGGTGCAGGCTTCCTGTTGCCATACAAGTGGTGCAGGCTTCCTGTTGTCACACAAGTGGTGCAGGCCTCTGTTGCCATACAAGTTTGGCAGGCTTCCTGTTGCCATACAAGTTTGGCAGGCTTCCTGTTGCCATACAAGTGGTGCAGGCTTCCTGTTGTCACACAAGTGGTGCAGGCTTCCTGTTGCCACACAAGTGGTGCAGGCTTCCAGTTGCCACACAAGTGGTGCAGGCTTCCTGTTGCCACACAAGTGGTGCAGGCTTCCTGTTGCCACACAAGTGGTGCAGGCTTCCTGTTCCCATACAAGTGGTGCAGGCTTCCTGTTGCCATGGTGTAGGCTTCCTGTTGCCATACAAGTGGTGCAGGCTTCCTGTTGCCATGGTGTAGGCTTCCTGTTGCCATACAAGTGGTGCAGGCTTCCTGTTGCCATACAAGTGGTGCAGGCTTCCTGTTGTCACACAAGTGGTGCAGGCTTCCTGTTGCCATACAAGTGGTGCAGGCTTCCTGTTGCCATACAAGTGGTGCAGGCTTCCTGTTGTCACACAAGTGGTGCAGGCTTCCTGTTGCCACACAAGTGGTGCAGGCTTCCTGTTGCCATACAAGTGGTGCAGGCTTCCTGTTGCCATGGTGTAGGCTTCCTGTTGCCATACAAGTGGTGCAGGCTTCCTGTTGCCATACAAGTGGTGCAGGCTTCCTGTTGCCACACAAGTGGTGCAGGCTTCCTGTTGCCACACAAGTGGTGCAGGCTTCCTGTTGCCACACAAGTGGTGCAGGCTTCCAGTTGCCACACAAGTGGTGCAGGCTTCCTGTTGCCACACAAGTGGTGCAGGCTTCCTGTTGCCACACAAGTGGTGCAGGCTTCCTGTTGCCACACAAGTGGTGCAGGCTTCCTGTTCCCATACAAGTGGTGCAGGCTTCCAGTTGCCACGGTGTAGGCTTCCTGTTGCCATACAAGTGGTGCAGGCTTCCTGTTGCCATGGTGTAGGCTTCCTGTTGCCATACAAGTGGTGCAGGCTTCCTGTTGCCATACAAGTGGTGCAGGCTTCCTGTTGTCACACAAGTGGTGCAGGCTTCCTGTTGCCATACAAGTGGTGCAGGCTTCCTGTTGCCATACAAGTGGTGCAGGCTTCCTGTTGTCACACAAGTGGTGCAGGCTTCCTGTTGCCACACAAGTGGTGCAGGCTTCCTGTTGCCATACAAGTGGTGCAGGCTTCCTGTTGCCATGGTGTAGGCTTCCTGTTGCCATACAAGTGGTGCAGGCTTCCTGTTGCCATACAAGTGGTGCAGGCTTCCTGTTGCCACACAAGTGGTGCAGGCTCCCTGTTGCCACACAAGTGGTGCAGGCTTCCTGTTGCCACACAAGTGGTGCAGGCTTCCTGTTCCCATACAAGTGGTGCAGGCTTCCTGTTGCCATACAAGTGGTGCAGGTTTCCTGTTGCCATGGTGTAGGCTTCCTGTTGCCATACAAGTGGTGCAGGCTTCCTGTTGCCATACAAGTGGTGCAGGCTTCCTGTTGCCACACAAGTGATGCAGGCTTCCTGTTCCCATACAAGTGGTGCAGGCTTCCTGTTGCCATACAAGTGGTGCAGGCTTCCTGTTGTCACACAAGTGGTGCAGGCTTCCTGTTGCCACACAAGTGGTGCAGGCTTCCTGTTGCCATACAAGTGGTGCAGGCTTCCTGTTGCCACACAAGTGGTGCAGGCTTCCTGTTGCCACACAAGTGGTGCAGGCTTCCTGTTGCCACACAAGTGGTGCAGGCTTCCTGTTCCCATACAAGTGGTGCAGGCTTCCTGTTGCCATACAAGTGGTGCAGGCTTCCTGTTGCCATGGTGTAGGCTTCCTGTTGCCATACAAGTGGTGCAGGCTTCCTGTTGCCATACAAGTGGTGCAGGCTTCCTGTTGCCACACAAGTGGTACAGGCTTCCTGTTCCCATACAAGTGGTGCAGGCTTCCTGTTGCCATGGTGTAGGCTTCCTGTTGCCACACAAGTGGTGCAGGCTTCCTGTTGCCACACACGTTGCAGGCTTCATGTTGCCATGGTGTAGGCTTCCTATTGCCACATCCCAATTGCGAGGATCAATACTCATGATGTCAATCACTGGATTGTTGGGTCCAGACTTGATTATTTACAGACCGCCGTCATAACTGGAATATTTCTGAATGCTGCGTAAAACAACAAATCAAACCAAAAAATCCTATTGCCACACACATGGTGCAGACTTCATGTTGCCATGGTGCAAGCTTCCTTGCAAGCTCTAGTGTTGCTGAAGTGTCACTGACAGCCAATATGCAGCTACAAATGCTGTGGTCATTGCTGAATGAGCTGACCTGTGATACATGTTGATCACAACGAATCACATTGCAGGGAACTGAATTCACCCACACAGGAATTTCATTCAGAATGTCACTGTATTTTGAAACTTCATCTTCATGTATTAATTTGCTGAACCTTCTCAGAGCATGAAAGAATATAGTTGGGTGTTTAGTATGAGTGTGAGTCAGTCAAATGCTGTCTTCATCTGAACATCATAGCACTGATAAGCCATAGCAGTTGAGCAGTTGAGCAGTTGTGATTCACTCGGAGGAGACAAAGCCTTGCTTGTTATTTTGTCATGCTGCTGCAAATGGCCAGATCTTCCTTAGCATGTGTCACACTGGGTTGAATGACAGCAAGCCAATTTAGGGGAATAATCACTCTGAGTGAGGCCTTAGTCATGCAGTATGCAGTGTTTGAAATATAGTTTTATTGGCAGGTCTACTTGTTAAAGGTTGATTTATGAAAGGAGTGAATCTAATCATAGACATTCATACCAGGTGGAAGGCAATCTTGTCTGGAGACAATGCACCACGGCAGCAGGGTATTGATTGGCTTGCACGAGCTGGCATATTGGTGATAAGGGTACTCTAAACATAGTGATGTGTGTGACAGTCATGTTGAAAGTGAGCTTTTGCTGCCCATAACTTAGATCATTGCAACTCGGACTGGTTTTGCCCCTTGGAGTGTGGACAGATTGGTCTGTGAGGTGGGTTGGGGACTGACTAGATGTGTGGAAGTGTGGGGACTAGATCTAGTTGAGTGGAGACAGGGACTGACTGGATTTAGTAGAGTGGAGGTTGGAACTGACTGGATCTATGAAGGTGGGGACTGACTAGATCTAGTAGAGTGGAGACTGCCTAGATCTAGTGGAGTGGAGACAGGGACTGACTGGATTTAGTAGATTGGAGGCTGGAACTTACTGGATCTATGAAGATTGGGACTGACTGTATCTAGTTGAGTGGAGATGGGAACTGACTGGATCTATGAAGCTTGGGACTGACTAGATCTAGTAGAGTGGAGGTGGGGACTGACTAGATCTAGTAGAGCGGAGGTGGGGACTGACTGGATCTAGTAGAGTGGAGTAGGGGACTGACTTGATCTAGTAGAGTGGAGGTGGGGACTGACTGGATCTAGTAGAGTGGAGGTGGGAACTGACTGGATCTAGCAGAGTGGAGGTGGGGACTGACTAGATCTAGCAGAGTGGAGGTGGGGACTGACTGGATCTAGTAGAGTGGATGTGGGGACTGACTGGATCTAGTAGAGTGGAGGTGGGGACTGACTGGATCTAGTAGAGTGGAGGTGGGGACTGCCTGGATCTAGTAGAGTGGAGGTGGGGACTGACTAGAAATAGTAGAGCGGAGGTTGGGGACTGACTGGATCTAGTAGAGTGGAGGTTGGGGACTGACTGGATCTAGTAGAGTGGAGGTTGGGGACTGACTAGATCTAGTTGAGTTGAGGTGCATAGGGATTGTGAATATGTATGATCATTACACAGATAGGCAGAACAAAATTAGGCATCATATATCATGCCTGCCCCAACACGGTTAGCTCCCTGTACAGTACACATGGTATACTGGCCAAGATGAGGAATCTCAATTCAATGAAATTTATGAGTGAGTTGCACATTGTGCTCCCTGAGAACCCCACAATGTAAGTAGGTCAAGAGGCGATATGTAGGACCTGTATTTATACCTACAGCCATTCACTACATATTTGCGTGTCTGATGTGAAAGGCTGAACCAATACAGTGAAAGATTATAAATTATCCTGATGGAATTTAAGACTTATGACTAGAAGTGTGCATTGTAACTGGTATACTGCATTACGGCCGTCAGCAATACACACATCGCAGTTCAACCCTTGTGTATTGATATTTTCCAATATAGTCCCAGAAGAAATAATATATAATTATGTAAGGTCTTTGAAAGGCATTTAGAAGTGATACACATAAGGAAGAGAATTTATGGATGTCAACTTCTTTATTATGAGGAACACACCATTTCGGAGTACATGCTTATTCCTTCACCGGGTGAATGAATGCCATGAGGCAGAGGGCATATAATATGTACATGTACGGACAACAAAATTAATAGGATAACAAAATGTGGAAACTAACAAGGGAAGCCAACAGTTGATTGGCGCTGATAGGTGACCAGGGAACCTATCTGCCTAGTGCTTGGGGCTTATTGCTCTTTGTCAGCACTAATTACTGTTGGCTTCCTACTACATGTACTATCAGTGCTAATTTCTGTTGGCTTCCTACTACATGTACTATCAGCGCTAATTACTGTTGGCATCCTACTACATGTACTATCAGCGCTAATTACTGTTGGCTTCCTACTACATGTACTATCAGCGCTAATTACTGTTGGCTTCCTACTACATGTACTATCAGCGCTAATTACTGTTGGCTTCCTACTACATGTACTATCAGCGCTAATTACTGTTGGCTTCCTACTACATGTACTATCAGCGCTTATTACTAGGGCTGCAACGATACACCTAGGTCACGATACGATACGTATCTCGATACTTACATTACGATTCGATACGTATCTCGATACGCTACGATACACATAGTGACAAGAGAAGAAAAGAGATAAATGAATTAAACTTAGTTTATTAAAATGAAAAATTGAATGAAAGTGAATGAATGTTCATGAGTCATAAAATATATACTGTAATGAGTATTTTAACTTAATGAATCATCTGCCATTTCCATGTAATGGCTAGCAAACACAAAAGTAACAGTCCTACATATTTGTGAGTTGTGACTAGATGGTAGATTCTAGGAGTAAATACTAAATGTACCAGTGTCCAGTAACTAATGATTTGCCATTTTCATGTATAAAGGCAAAAAAACAATTAAAAACAATTGTAGCAACAGCCATGTTATACACCATTTGAAAGGTCTAATCCTGGTGTTTATAAATATGAAAGTTATGTTTATAACATTATTTACAACTTGACAACTTAATTAAGTTCGTTGTAAATATACAAAATGTAAGCTAACACATTCATAACATCCAGATTAAAGACCAAGGAAGCGAAAATTTGACGATTTGGGGCAAATATAAGATTTCAAAAGATCTAGATCTACTTATTTCTTTTCTATTTTTATTTACGTAATTGGAAAATTATTTTAAAAAGAATAATGAATAGTATCTGATTTCACCCATTTCCAGATAACAGCGGCTGTCTGCTAAATAACATGAAGAAATACCTCCGTTTTCGAAAGCTTCGTATGAATAACACGTTCGTCGAAGACTGACATATGACACATTGTTAGAAAGCTTGTTGTTTCATCTACACGCTCGTAACATTGCCTGGAGTCTTTTCGCAGGTATAACATAAGATTTCATTGGATAAAAAATGGTTCCTAATGACGCTTTCTTGCCAAAGTCTGCTACAAGGTTCATGATTGGTCAAATTTGAGCTCGTGACCTGAGGCAGGCAATCAAATTACAAATCCTCGTGTACGATGAATTTCAGATTTTTACGAAATATTTTGGTTAAATCGTGTTATTCTGGACGTTTTAAGCAGGAAATCGTGATCTATATTAAAAATATGGAGCTTCGTGGATGTATCATACTAGGTTACAAGCTGTGACAAAGATTTTTCATGCATATATTTTGGCATTGAACATCGTGTCCGAGCCGAGAATTCGAGGCGACGAAAGCCGAGATGTCATTTGACTAACATTACACGCGATCGCACGAAAAGATGGAAATAATATTTTAGCTGTAAGTTTGATCACTTTTAGATATATTTTTGTTGATTTTATTTATCACTTTGTATAATATATTTAAAGATTTGCTTGAAACGTCTTTGGTTTGCTCTTTGACATGTTCGATGTGCACCTGTTGTCGAAGTGTGCGTCCGAGAATTATATTTTCAATAACATTGCGGGAAATAGTGAATAACTTTTTAATCTATCGATAAATAATGATAAATTGAAATAGAATTCGTATTTCAGACATTGTGAGATGTGATAGATTTAATAAATGAATGGTATGACAGGTAGGTCCATAAATATATATACAATTTTGACGTGACTAAGGCTTGGCCGGTGCCTGGGGACTCGGTTCCTACGGTGTTGAAAGAGTTTAAACACATTTAAAACGTATCTGTGATAGAAGTTTATGTACAAAAACAAAGACGTACGTATATACGACTTTGAAAAAAACATATCGTGAAAAATCGAGATACAGCACCTCACAAATCGCACACCGTATCGTATGGAGTGAATTGCGATGCATCGGTGTCCCGGGATATCGTTTCAGCCCTACTTATTACTGTTGGCTTCCTACTACATGTACTATCAGCGCTAATTACTGTTGGCTTCCTACTACATGTACTATCAGTGCTAATTACTGTTGGCTTCCATACTACATGTACTATCAGCGCTAATTACTGTTGGCTTCCTACTACATGTACTATCAGCGCTAATTACTGTTGGCTTCCTACTACATGTACTATCAGCGCTAATTACTATTGGCTTCCTACTACATGTACTATGAGCGCTAATTACTGTTGGCTTCCTACTACATGTACTATCAGCGCTAATTACTGTTGGCTTCCTACTACATGTACTATCAGCGCTAATTACTGTTGGCTTCCTACTACATGTACTATCAGCGCTAATTACTGTTGGCTTCCTACTACATGTACTATCAGCGCTAATTACTGTTGGCTTCCTACTACATGTACTATCAGCGCTAATTACTGTTGGCTTCCTACTACATGTACTATCAGCGCTAATTACTGTTGGCTTCCTACTACATGTACTATCAGCGCTAATTACTGTTGGCTTCCTACTACATGTACTATCAGCGCTAATTACTGTTGGCATCCTACTACATGTACTATCAGCGCTAATTACTGTTGGCTTCCTACTACATGTACTATCAGCGCTAATTACTGTTGGCTTCCTACTACATGTACTATCAGCGCTAATTACTGTTGGCTTCCTACTACATGTACTATCAGCGCTAATTACTGTTTGCTTCCTACTACATGTACTATCAGCGCTAATTACTGTTTGCTTCCTACTACATGTACTATCAGCGCTAATTACTGTTGGCTTCCATACTACATGTACTTACAGCGCTTATTACTATTGGCTTCCATACTACATGTACTTACAGCCCTTATTACTATTGGCTTCCTTTGTTTATTGCTAATAACCTATCAGCACCAATCATCTGTTGTTGGCTTTCCTTGTTAGTTTCCACCCTTTGTTATGTTATTAATTTTGTTGTCCTTACATGTACATATATATATGCTCTCTGCCTCATGGTATTCAGTCACCTGATGAAGGAGTAAGTATATACTCCGAAGCCTTTTGTTCCTCATAATAAAGAAGTTGAAATCCCTTAATTCTCTTCCTTATAATTATATAAATTACGTCTGCTATTCTGAGGCATTTGGATGGACTGGGTCCCATCTAAACCATGTAAACAGCACACACCTCATGCTGTTTATATGAACACTCAGTTATGGAAGTAATCTAGTTATCCATACTACCCATCGTGCAATCTGAGGTCTGGATTATTGAATGAAGAATTACCATTTAAACAGTACAAATATATATAGTTTGGGCACCAATACGTATTGTAATATGTATCACAATACAGCTCTCCGTATTGGATATGACTGACCTGAAATACTTTATGCCATCCTGTGGCTCACTTTCAGTGGCAGGAGCAGTTACTCTGGAGAGTCTCCATGGCAGAGTATGAGCTACCCTACATAAACCCACTGTTGTGTTGGCTACACCACTGCCACATTAACCCTTCTCATTCCCTCCTGAGTTTAGCTGCGTAAACCCACTATGACGATATTAACCCTTCCCACACTCTCAGGAGTTTAGCTACCGTATATGACCGCGTATAAGCCGAATTTTGAGGACCAGAAAAAAGATTCTGTAGAAAGGGGTCGGCTTATCCACGGGATACACTTTCATGATAGTATTTTTCAGATCGTGATCTGTCAGAAACATCGGCTGAATGACGGTCCGATAGATTACAACTTCCCGAAAGTTTGGAAGTTGTCACGACTAGAGCCATTATTCTTATAAATTATCAATAAAGTTATTATTATACACCAATGTTGTCATTATTAAAAAAATGTTATGCATGTTACTCCTTCCGATAATAAGTTTTCAATTGAATGTTCAAAGTTTATCGTTCTTCGTAAACTCCACAATCTTTACATGTAACAATATATGTAATTCACAGCTATAATATATAATCCCCAGATAAAATCGCCAATAGCTATTACGTACTTTTTGCAAAGTTCATAAATTGATAATGAACAAGTGTCTACCTTTATTGAAAGAGGCAAATAAACAACTGTATCGGCGAGTTATTCCGTTCGCCATTTGCAAAAACATGTGATCAGCTGTTTCCTGTGACGTCACGAACGGTGACCACTGTGATTGCTTCCTGTTGTTTAAAGCAACATGGTACACAAGGAAATGAGCATTGATAATAACGGGCCGATTGGTATTGTCATGTTGTTTACACAAACATTTTCAAGTTGTGGGTGCTTAGCGATCGTGTTGGGAGTAGGGGCTTAATTCCTTTGTTTTCGAGAGATTAGTTTAACTGGAGAAGCCTGTGAGTAAGTGATGGTCATTCAATGTGTTCATAGTATGATAGTTTATTTAATTCAATTGGATTAACATAAAATAGTGGTGTAAAGGGGGTTATAAAAGTTGGTATATTTTTTCAAACTGACATTTTCATCATGAGTTTTAAACGAAAACGCCATGCTTACGATGCTGAATTCAAACTGCGAATCTTCGCTCGAGCTGATATATTTTCTCACGGGTTCATAATTCTATATACACCGATTCACAAAATGGCGCGTGGTTGTTGATGGCAACATATAACGATCATTATGAGATTAAAAAAACCCACGAGAAACAGCTTCCCACATTATGAAAGTGGATGACTGGTTTGTTAAATCTTTATTAGAAATAATAATGACTTTTTCAATATAATTACAACGTTTTTCATCTTATATTTTTGAATATCTGCGAGTACCGGCACATGTCTTGCAGTCCGACTTCGCAGTGTTTTTTGTCTTTCAATTCCTGATTCGGCTTATCTGCGGGTCATATCATTTTCTTTCGTATTTCAATGGTCAAATTAACACCTCGGCTTATCTACGGGGTCGGCTTATCCGCGGTCATATACGGTACATAAGCCCACTATGTCAATGTAACTCCACTCAATCTCTTGTATCTAGTTAGAATATTGACTGCAGGGTCCTTTTCCTTGTATTACGACCCGTGAAGATCTGGGGTAGAATAGGTCTTCAGCAAACCATGCTTGCTGTGAAAGGCGACTATGCTTGTCGTTAGAGGCAACTAATGGGATCGGGTGGTCAGACTGATGCATGTCATCTCATCCCAATTGTGTATATGGATGCTCATGATGTCAATCACTGGATTGTCTGGTCCAGAGCTGATTATTTACAACGACCACCGTCATACAAACTTCTCTTACAATGGAATATGCACTTGTTCATGTTTGTTACTTAATTCTCCAGTATGCATGATTCTCGGTATCCATGTTTATTAAAATTCAGCTGGACACATATTGTCCAAGCATATGTGATTTTTTATGTAAGTACAAACCCTACACATCTAAATAATTTTTGTGAGTTCAAAATAACAGATGTTATCCCAGTCTGTGACATATAATTATGTTGCTAGTTTCTGTAGTGTTCAGGGGGCACGGGTGGCCCAGTCGTCTAAGGCGCCGCTATTCGCTGTGCAGAGTTGCATCCCTTGGGCACGCCAGAAACTTATGATTATGGGTTTGAATCCCGGTTCGCCCCAATTATGTTTCTAGGTTTGTCAGCACCATACCCGTGCTTGTGGGTTTCACCGAATTGGTAAACGTCTGAGACCTGCATCACTTCGGGCTTTCCTCCCACATTAAGCTGACACGCCGCGATATAACTGGAATACTGTTAAAAGCGGCGTTAAAACCCAACTCACTCACTCACTCACTGTAGTGTTCAACATGTTAAGCTAACTTGAGAGTGACAGTTTTTAATTTTTCTGTTTTCAGTCAGAATTAACAGATGCCAAAAAGCCAGAGGCAGATGTTTTTGTGAGTATTTTTAATTTTTCACTCTTAAAATGTAAAACTTGAGTGTGAAATCAACTTGAGTGTGACCTATTTCACTGTGAAAAACTCTTTCAGCTGAAGAACTAAGAGTACATGTAATAACTAGTATTTAAGCCAGGATTAAAGGAATTGTTCTGATCTTGGTTAATGATTGTGTGTTCATAGTCTGCACTATAATCTTTGTACATTTCTTTTATTTCAGAAATTCGTAGATGAATTATTGCAGAAGGCACGGACATTATAACATGGTGACCTGTCTTTTCACATCGTGAATGAATGAACTGTGCGTGTTTGTGCTACAAGTCATGTGACCTGGTCACATGGCAGCTGAAGATGCCGAGCACACAGTGAGGTGGCATCGCCTGGTGGCCAGTGCCCCACACTACGGATATTATCATTGTACATAAGTCAGCACAGCATCGTCCCTCGACTCCCCTCCTTCCATGGACACCCGGACGACTCGCAGATATGGCTGGGCGGGCCATCTTGTGTAGAGCAGTATTACCTTAAAAAACCTTGGTTCCTGTATCCCTGCTGTAAATACAGAACGTACCTCAGAAAGCTGGTCCACACCAGTCAACATACCGGGCTAAAGCTGATACATCTCACCAAATAGGACTTGATCCAATGGCCGAGGTTGCATGACATTCGAGGGCAGCTCCCCCTCCTCCCCCCCAGCTGACGGGATCCTGATGGAGATCCAGATCTCTGAAGCCAGGCCCCCACTAAGCATTTGTCCCAAACACTCTGCTTAATGTTGCTTCCTGGCAAATCAACAGTCATCTGCTGCTACCATGTACTAGGACTCCATGGCTGTGAGGTACAAACAAGTCCATACACAAGATGGACTTCCTAGTTCATGATGTTGTGGGGCGGTGGCGCCAGCTCCTCCTGCTGCTGCTGCTGCTGCGTCACGTCCTTCTGCTGTTCAGCCTTCACTGCCTACTGGGAAGAGTGTGGCATTATAATATAATTTGAACCTAGGCCTGATAACCTATCAACTAGAATATTTTTGTTTATCATTGGCCTGGGTTTCAGTATGTTGTTATTTTAGTACAATTTTACGCATATTTTATGACGATTGTTAAGGAAAACTGCTGATGGTGTCTATCTGAATCAGTCAGTGTACACACATTGCCTGTGATGGTTGTTAAATGGTATTTTACAGATGAATGAATAATATTAAGTGAAAGTAAAACTTAGCAGCCATATCTTGTGGTGACATGTATTTGAATTACTGAAGAGCAAGAGTTATTGATCAGCTTGGGGACTTGATCCACTTTCCACTGGGCAGCATGGAGGGGAAGGGCAGCATACACACATGCCAGTCTCCAACCTGGAGTCACACAACTAAGGCAGTATCTGCCTGGCTTTTTATGCAGTGATGGAAAGTAAAATAGAGACAAATATGTGAGCTATGGTATTTAGAAAAAAATTGGCAGCAACATTTCCACTAAAAGTGAAGTTCCATGAACTTTATTATTGAAAAAAGAAGCTTTGGCTTGTCTGTGTTAAAGATTTCTTCATGGCATAATGAATTTCTAGATGCTTGCCTGTAGTACTACTTCTAGCTTCTATCAACAGATGACCTGCACTACAGTGATGTCGGGTAACACATTTCCCAGTTGAATCCTTGGATTGTAATCAAAGGAATGGCAAGCAATATACCAGTTTTCTTTTTTTTGCTGATATGAAATTGCTGCTGCTCTTATTGTGCTTTGAATCCTGCTGTCATGTGAACATAACAATTTGGTGTTGTATGGCTGCAATGTGATCTCAATGTGACATTTTATAATACTTCATGTCATGGGGATCCAGGTTAGAATTGGGTCTCAGCAACCCATGCTTGCTGTAAGAGGTGACTAATGGGATCGGATGGTCAGGCTCACTGCATGTCATCGTATCCTAATTGCCAAGATAGATGCTGATGTGATCAATCACTAGATTGTCTGGTCAAGACTTGATTATTTATCTACCTATATAGCTGGAATATTGCTGAGTGTGGCATTAAACAACAAGCAAACAAACAAACAAAATCATGTCATGTGTGCAGCATTCTGTTTTGCATGGGGTGCAGACATTGTTCAATACATTGGCTACATTGCATTGTTCCAATGCTGATATAATGGGGACACTCCAGTAAACTCTATAAGTAGAATAATAGTTCCCCACATCCCTTGTTTGTCTTTCTTCTGGTTTTACGTATATTTAAGTATATTGGTGACAAAACAGTAGTAATTTGTTTACTGTTATTTAATCCTCAACCAGATTGTCTCTTGAGACAATTGTGAAGTGTTTAGCTGCTGGTATATAGCATAACTTGTAACATAGCCGGACAAACATGGGATGCCTGAGCCATTAATACATAATTTCTCTGGGTTGTAGTTCTCTTTCAAAGACATTTTGATGTTGTGCCACTTTGTCCATGTTTAAGACTTACCATTTCCATATGTTCATATGAACACACTACCAAAGTAATATGACAAGCCATTGGTCGAGATACTACACTTCTTCTTGGGCAGGACGTTGTGTTTATGTGCCCCAGGTGTCCAGGCAACCACTCCCAGGTCTCAACTACAGCATGGTGAAATCCTTTTGGGGAACTTCAGGCTTGCTCACAATGATCAGTGTTCAGGGAATATCTGTAAGCTGTGTTTGTTGTGTTGATCAACAATCTAGCAATAAAAATACATCAGTAACATCTTCATTATAGAGGATTATGCATACCATTCAGAAAATAGCAATATTTGGATAAATAAACATGATGGAGAAAACATTAATAATTAGGGAGGACCATGTCTCCTGTGTCAGCTATTCCCAGCCAATTGGAGTCCCTGTATGTTGTACCTACATTCATAAGCAATACCCTGCAATCTCCGGTCAGCCTTCCTAGCAAACATCATGCATATTTTGATATCCTTGGCCTGAAATCCAGTTATACAGTGTGTGGTATTATTCATCAATATTGCCTTGCTGAATGATATTGGAAAAATCATAGGAAATCATTTATGTTATATATTTTAAATGTAACTTCAAGGTTATTTTAAGGTCCCAAAAAGAAGTATAATCCTAAATATGTTCAACAATGAGGATATTAATATATGCAATTTTCTCTTTGTTATTTGACAAGTATGTTTGTGTGTTAGTTGGAATTTTCACTTCAGTGTGATGCAGTTCACTTCATTGTCTCAGTGATAATGCACATTTCCCATTGAATCTGTCCATACCGTTCCATATTGAATTACATGCTACATGTGCCAAGATAGATGTCATGACGCAAGCACGACTCTGTTCCCCAACTTGCCACAGGTCATCAGGAGCTCCCAGGAAGCAACAGTGCATGATGGGAGAAACATACCTCATTGGACCACTCTTCCTGTACACAGAGATCTCCTTGGCAGGAACAATGCATGATGGGAGAAACACACCTCATCCGACGACTGTTCCTGTATATACACTGAGATCTCCTTGGCAGGAACAATGCATGATGGGAGAAACACATCTCATCCGACCACTGTTCCTGTATATACACTGAGATCTCCTTGGCAGGAACAATGCATGATGGGAGAAACATATCTCATCCGACCACTGTTCCGGTATATACACTGAGATCTCCTTGGCAGGAACAATGCATGATGGGAGAAACACATCTCATCTGACCACTGTTCCTGTACACTGAGATTTCCCTGGAAGGAACGGTGCAACTAGAGGATGGTTCTGATGATTTATGGCAATTTGGTGAGGAGCTGTGGATGATGGTTGTAAAAATGTAATTATGCTGTATGTTGTGTTTATTTGGTTAGATATTGTAGTGGGTTATATTTTAGTTGAAATCTTATGTTGATGCTACGGGTTCTCTTGTTCATGTTGAAAGAAGGGCCACTCCAACCCATGTTTCACATGGCTTTTAGTGTGATTTGTGTTCTAGAGTAGACAGACCACTAATATTTTCTCTATACAATGTGGGTGTGGGCCCAAGGCAAATGCCTCCAGTTTAAACCTTTGTTGCCAGTTACTACCACATTCTCCCTCAGTTTCAATCACCTTTTGACTCAAGTGGCAGGTATTGATCTCCTGGCTAGTACTGCAATTCTACAATCTTAGACAACTGTTCCCACACCACTCTCACCTGCATCCAACAACCATCCACTGTGGATCCACTCCCACCCCCTCCACTCTCCACTCTCATCCATCACCCAGCGTTTTCTCCAGCAACAACCACCTGTCATGAGTCCCCCCCTCTTCCCCCACTCTCCAGTTGTATCCATCACTCAGCATTTATCACCGGGAACAACCACCTGTCCTGAGTCCCCCCTCTTCCCCCACTCTCCAGTTGTATCCTTCACTCAGCGTTCTCACCAGCAACAACCACCTGTCCTGAGTCCCCCCTCTTCCCCCACTCTCCAGTTGTATCCATCACTCAGCGTTCTCACCGGCAACAATCATGTGTCCTGAGTCCCCCCTGTTCCCCCACTCTCCAGTTGTATCCATCACTCAGCGTTCTCACCGGCAACAACCACCTGTCCTGAGTCCCATGGGGATGGGGGAGTCTGATTAGGTTCCCAGGATAAGTGGTGGCTCCCCCGGTATTCTGTCACCCCCTCTTCCTCACTTCCTACATCACGGCCTCACATGAGTGACTGCTAATCTATACTTTCCCTATACATACGCATGTAGTACATGTATGTGTCCATGTTTCACTGCTGAGTATCCATGCATGTAGTGTAAGTTGTCTTCCTCTTTAGTTCCTGCCACCACAGACTGCCTGAGTTCAGTGAGTTGGTCCGCTGGCTGCTGCAGTATCAGAGTGGACTATGTTGCATGTAAACACTAACTTATATTGTCATCTTTGCAGAAAGTCTACTGTACAGATTTGAATAAAAAATTGAAACTGCTAAAACATGTTGTCATATATGATTGGTGCTGAAGCTCCCTTATTTGATACTGACTTTGGGAGTGAATGTCTATTGACAAAATGTAGCATACCAGGCCAGGCAATACTAACTTTCACCCGAGTGAATGTCCCTTGGCAATATACTACAGTGGGACAGGCGATACTTTCACCAGAGTGAATGTCTCTTGGCAATATACTACAGTGGGCCAGGCGATACTTACACCAGAGTGAATGTGTCTTGGCAATATACTACAGTGGGCCAGGCGATACTTACACCAGAGTGAATATCCCTTGGCAATATACTAAAGTGGGACAGGCAATACTCTCACCAGAGTGAATGTCTGTTGGCAAGATACTACACTGGGCCAGGAGATATTTAGACCAGAGTGAATTTCCCTTGGCAACATACTACAGTGGGACATACTACAGCGATACTTTCACCAGAGTGTATGTCTCTTGGCAATATACTACAGTCGCCCAGGTGATTTTGACTGTGACCAGTGTGGATATCGGGCAGTGCTGTGCTGACACCACCTGTCTTCAGAGCGTCTACTTGAGGCTTAGTGTTGATTCAGTGTGTGTAGAGAACTCTAGCCAAATACCAACTACTGGACTCCTTAAACACAGGTATTGAACGCACTAAACAGGTCCATTGTTTTCTCATCAGTGGACAAAATAGTTTTAAAGTGCATTTCTGCTGAATAGATTCACACGTATCTGTGTCTATGGGTCGTTTACAGCTGCATCTGGGACGCTCTGTGCCATTCAGCTTCCACACTATGGTGAGGGAGGATACATGTCCACACAGCAGCATAGTTAAGCATATTTAACAGGATAATCAACGGGCCGAACCAACTTCAAGTCATTATGATTCAGTTTTGCTTTGACAATCTGTATTTGAATTAGCTACTGGCGGAAGGTCCGGTGTTCAATCCCGGCTCCATCATACCAAAAGACGTTATAAGATAGTACTTTTTGTTACGCTGTCTGGCGTTCGGCATTAAGGGGCTAAAACAAGGACTTTTCGGCTCGGGGTCAGTATACTGTGTCTGTAAAGTGCAGCGTGGTATCTCTGTGAGCTAGCACTATAGATCGGCATAAGTCTAGTAGTACAAGCAGCCACACATACATACACACACACACACGTGCATGCACGTTGCTATATAAGTGCAATAATCTTAGACGCGACGTTATACCCAATTTCACCACCTCTAACATGGAGCCACAAGTTGTCTTGTATCTCTATCATGGAGCCACTAGTTGTCTGAGTAGTTCTAACATGGAGCCACCAGTTGTCTGTTAGGTTCTAACATGGAGCCACCAGTTGTCTGAGTAGTTCTTACATGGAGCCACCAGTTGTATGTTAGGTTCTAACATGGAGCCACCAGTTGTCTTGTATCTCTATCATGGAGCCACTAGTTGTCTGAGTAGTTCTAACATGGAGCCACCAGTTGTCTGTTAGGTTCTAACATGGAGACACCAGTTGTCTGAGTAGTTCTTACATGGAGCCACCAGTTGTCTGTTAGGTTCTAACATGGAGCCACCAGTTGTCTTGTATCTCTACTATGGAGCCACCAGTTGTATGTTAGGTTCTAACATGGAGCCACCAGTTGTCTTGTATCTCTATCATGGAGCCACCAGTTGTCTTGTATCTCTATCATGGAGCCACTAGTTGTCTTGTATCTCTATCATGGAGCCACCAGTTGTCTGAGTAGTTCTATCAATGAGCCACTAGTTGTCTGTTAGGTTCTAACATGGAGCCACCAGTTGTCTGTTAGGTTCTAACATGGAGCCATGAGTTGTCTTGTATCTCTATCATGGAGCCACTAGTTGTCTGAGTAGTTCTAACATGGAGCCGCTAGTTATTGTATTGAAAGACAGAACGTGCACCAACATGGGGCTCCAACTGCACGACTATTGGCGCCAATTTGTTGTCTCGGTAGTACAAGCCAGTGACCCTTCCTTAGACAATATGCACTGACCAGTGACCCTTCCCTAGACAATATGTACTGTCGAGTGATCCTTCTATAGACAATATGCACTGACCAGTGACCCTTCCCTAGACAATATGCACTGACCAGTGACCCTTCCCTAGACAATATGCACTGTCCAGTGACCTTTCCCTGGACAATATGCACTGTCCAGTGACCCTTCCCTAGACAATATGCACTGTCCAGTGACCCTTCCCTAGACAATATGCACTGACCAGTGACCCTTCCCTAGACAATATGCACTGACCAGTGACCCTTCCCTAGACAATATGCACTGACCAGTGACCCTTCCCTAGACAATATGCACTGACCAGTGACCCTTCCCTAGACAATATGCACTGTCCAGTGACCCTTCCCTAGACAATATGCACTGTCCAGTGACCCTTCCCTAGACAATATGCACTGTCCAGTGACCCTTCCATAGACAATATGCACTGTCCAGTGACCCTTCCATAGACAATATGTACTGTCCAAGTTACCCTTTCCTAGACAATATGCACTCCAGTGACCCTTCAATAGACAATATGTACTGTCCAGTGACCCTTACCTAGACAATATGCACTGTCCAAGTGACCCTTTCCTAGACAATATGCACTGTCCAGTGACCCTTCCTTAGACAATATGCACTGACCAGTGACCCTTCCCTAGACAATATGTACTGTCGAGTGATCCTTCTATAGACAATATGCACTGACCAGTGACCCTTCCCTAGACAATATGCACTGACCAGTGACCCTTCCCTAGACAATATGCACTGTCCAGTGACCTTTCCCTGGACAATATGCACTGTCCAGTGACCCTTCCCTAGACAATATGCACTGTCCAGTGACCCTTCCCTAGACAATATGCACTGACCAGTGACCCTTCCCTAGACAATATGCACTGACCAGTGACCCTTCCCTAGACAATATGCACTGACCAGTGACCCTTCCCTAGACAATATGCACTGACCAGTGACCCTTCCCTAGACAATATGCACTGTCCAGTGACCCTTCCCTAGACAATATGCACTGTCCAGTGACCCTTCCCTAGACAATATGCACTGTCCAGTGACCCTTCCATAGACAATATGCACTGTCCAGTGACCCTTCCATAGACAATATGTACTGTCCAAGTTACCCTTTCCTAGACAATATGCACTCCAGTGACCCTTCAATAGACAATATGTACTGTCCAGTGACCCTTACCTAGACAATATGCACTGTCCAAGTGACCCTTTCCTAGACAATATGCACTGTCCAGTGACCCTTCAATAGACAATATGCACTGTCCAGTGACCCTTCCATAGACAATATGCACTGCCCAGTGACCCTTCCCTAGACAATATGCACTGTCCAAGTGACCTTTCCCTAGACAGTATGCACTGTCCAGTGACCTTTCCCTTGACGATATGCACTGTCCAGTGACCCTTCCATAGACAATATGTACTGTCCAAGTGACCCTTTCCTAGACAATATGCACTGTCCAGTGACCCATCAATAGACAATATGTACTGTCCAGTGACCCTTCCCTAGACAATATGCACTGTCCAAGTGACCTTTCCCTAGACAATATGCACTGTACAAGTGACCTTTCCCTAGACAGTATGCACTGTCCAGTGACCCTTCCATAGACAATATGCACTGTCCAGTGACCCTTCCCTTGACAGTATGCACTGTCCAGTGACCCTTCCCTAGACAGTATGCACTGTAAAAGTGACCTTTCCCTAGACAATATGCACTGTCAAAGTGACCTTTCCCAAGACAGTATGCACTGTCCAAGTGACCTTTCCCTCGACAATATGCACTGACCAAGTGACCCTTCCCTGGACAATATGCACTGTCCAGTGACCCTTCCATAGACAATATGCACTGTCCAGTGACCCTTCCATAGACAATATGCACTGTCCAAGTGACCTTTCCCTAGACAGTGTGCACTGGCGTTCTGTTAGTTCTAGTGATCCGCCATTTGTCATTACAGCCCACCCTCAAATCTATCATGTTGACTTATGTTGTCGTTCGCATGACGTTCGCTAGAGAATCTGGACTCATCTGAAAACATTACACAACATTATCGGCGATTCGCCCAGTTTCTGCGACCTAAACATCATTGGGATCTTAGTGGAATGTACCTATTAACGATGGTAGAACACGTGGTCGCCGAAATGCGACGCGTTGGTGTGGTCAGTTACTTGAACTCCAGCAACCTAGCGCAATTGAACAGCTATTTGACTGGCTGTCTGGACTCGATTTCTTTCTAAAAGCCTGTGCGGGGCGATCACTCACATTTGGTTAACAACCTGTTCCAAAGTCTGCACATCACAGACTGAGACACATTGTACATCTTAGCTACCTCTTGCTGAGTCCTATCAGTTTGATATGGGCGGCCATTCGGTCAAAAAATACAAAGTTGAAAAAAAGGACAAAAGTATGCAATTAAGGTCAAATATTACGAATAAAGAACTAAATGTTACTACTAAAGGTCAAAATACAAAACAATCATACAAAGTTGAAATAAATGTCAAAAGTACGCAATATTAATAGTCAAATGTTACGAAAAGACGTTATAAGAAATGAAAGAACTATGTGTACGAAAGAACGTCAGTGAGCACGAAAGGACGTTTTCAATAAAGAACGTCAGTGAGCGCGAAAGGACGTTGACAATAAAGAACGCCAGATGGCGCTGCAATTTGTAAAACATTCCGAGTTTAATCGGGTTGTTCCGCCGTGTATATGATAACTGCATGCCGAGGTGCACAATGTAAAAACGTCATTCCTCGTGCACTCACCGTCTGACGTCACACATACATAAATGTATTTATAATTTATTATGAACACATTGTGTATAAACATGTTGCGTTTAAGTTTTGTCACCGCTTAAGGGCCTTTTCATAAATACAGTATATTGTGTAATCCAACATCTGCCTAACATTAGTACATGTATTTTGTATACAACTTCAAAAAACACGGCGGAACAAGCCGATTAAACTCGGAATGTTTTACAAATTGCAGCGCCATCTGGCGTTCTTTAACGTCAACGTCCTATTTCGTGCTCACTGACGTTCTTTATTGTCAACGTCCTTTCGTGCTCACTGACGTTCTTTCGTACACATTGTTCTTTCTTTTCTTATGACGTCTTTTCGTAACATTTGACTATTAATATTGTATTTTGACCTTTAGTAGTAACATTTAGTTCTTTATTCGTAATATTTGACCTTAATTGCGTACTTTTGTCCTTTTTTTCAACTTTGTATTTTTTTTACCGAATGGCCGCCTATATTTGAAGCTATTTATTATAATAGACGTTCATCGCGTTGTAGACGAAGCATTCCCAATCTGATCACAAATACTGAATTAAAGCAGGAATAGGAAAATGCATGGTCCTCGTGCAATGTTTCGGGTGTGTTGTAACGTTAGGTTTTGGTTCCAAAACCGTTCTATTTGTAGCAGTCATTCATCACAGCTGATCTTTCTTCTGGCGACTGGGTACAATGTGTGAAGCCCATTTCTGGTGTCCCCCGCCGTGATATTGCTGGAATATTGCTAAAAGCGGCGTAATACCATACTCACTCACTCACTCTTCTGGCGACCTATATATCATACCATTTATTGATACCCTACTTTATTTGGAGAGTATATGAGCTGAAGCGCCCGCCCGGACGGGTATATGAGGTTGACGAGTATAAGTGTTCACTAACCCAGGAGTGTCCAGGGGCTCCTGGGAAAGAAGGAAGTGGAAAATGAACTATCCCTGTCCGATCATGTTACAGACACGCCTCTAACTCCTCGATAGTCTAATTGAATTTAGGTTCCCTAACAGTTATTGCCTGTGTCAGTGCTGGTCCTGGGCCCTGGAGCGATGTGTCCGTGTTCTATTTATGCAGGCCATGCCACAAGGTGTGATCAGCACAGACGTGTGTTGAAATACAAGGATATGAGAAGAGAAACGCCGCGATTTGAAATGTTAGGAATGTTTTCGTTTTGTTCTCAAATTTGAAATTGCATTTCAAGCAATATCTAACATAGCATCGAATACCACCACAATTAGTTATTTTGTGAGTAACAAATACATCATTGTGTTTAATAAACAAACAAGCACACCAGTCTCCCAGTTGCACCTCGTCATTGCCCCTGAATGGATCACGACATCTCATTTCGTCACGTCGCACCTGTCGAATTTCTTAAGGGCATCCTTAACATTAGTATTCTTGACAAACACCTTTATTTTTTCCCCAAAGCTTTAAAGCAACAATTCAGTGTAAATCGCAAGTGTGTTAAACATACCCCACTGAATAGCATACAAAGGCATGTCGGAATGTCGACTATCACGTTCCATGGAGTGGTGCATTTCGAGTCAAAGCACATGGCGCGTGAACCCTACGTGGATCAGCACATTTAACAGGGACACGAACGTGACTCGGCAATGTGTGTGTGACACATATTATTGCACATTTTATTTAAATTGTTTGCGTATCTTATAATCACTGTTAAGTAAGCGAAGGACTTCCCCGTCTCGGAATGACGTGGAGGTGGTTGCGCCTTCCGTGGGAGTGTCTGGGTTCTGGAGTGTTCTTGACGACACTGAACACCATAGCGTGTCCAAGATTCACACATTTATATCGCACGCCATTCTGATTCATATCACACGCTATCTTGTGTAAACTATATGATCTAACCACCACCACCCACCAACCCAAATTCTGGAATAATCGTCCGGTATCTTCAGTCAAAATTCACCTGATTTAATCTGAACAGCAATGTGCTGCTCTTGTAGTGTGGCCACCATGAGTTAATCCAACTGGGTGCCGTCCAAGAAAGCGATCATAGTAGACCTACGCTACACTAGTCGCAGCGCTACGAGTGGAGCGGACTCCAGTGGGATTTAAAAATGTTTCACATATCCCCGCCTAATGGTATTAGTAACATAACTGAAAACTTTCACATGTTTACTATTGTTGTGTCAGAATTAACGGACAAGTGGCCATGATTAACTTTTTCTTGGTCATTTCCAAACTAAAACATGTTTGTTCCAACACAACTATGTTGTAACTACAACACTATGGTTATATAAAAAATATCAACTGTGTTGTCCACACATATTTGTGGCCGTACCACACAGAATGTCACTGCCTGGGTGTGTGAAATAATAGTCCGCAGCGTCACTCTAGCATTGATTCTTGGTCTGCCCCGCGTACCGGATGTACAACCATTTACTGAGGGCGAGGCCAGGGAGCCAGATTTAGACTGCCTAAGTCACGCGGAATTGATTGATTGATTGACATTGATCACTTGTCGATTGGGTCACGTGACACGTATTACAAACAAGTCGCTCAGGAAGTAGTGGTTGTCGTCGAAGGGCAGATTATGTCCACATAGTAAAGTATTAGCTTCCCTTTCCAGCACAGTGCCGAGATAAGAGGCCGAGTTTCACGCACTGGCCATCAATCAAGGAACAGTGTCAGATGTTCTTGGCGTAAGAAAAACTGCCTGCGGATAAAAGGCCCGTGTTTGGTGTATAGTCGGAATACCCAAGACAATCACGTGTTTCAGTAGCCCGTGAATAGAGGTGGATAAGTGGATCGCCCCAAGTTGTAGGACCAGGCCTGGACCTGGCAAACCAGCGGCTGATACAATGAGCAATGGTGGATACAGAATCAGTCATGACCGACATTGTGACCACGCGATCCCCTTTTAGGTCTCTTGCGACATCGAGAAGTCAGCAAAGATTTAATCAGAAGGGGATGCAGCTATAATAGTTTGCAAGTCACGATATTCTTCGCGTGATTTCCAAAGTTTACACTCTAATCCTTCACGAGACAAATGGCCCATCTCGAGTCGTGGATCTATGACGTCACATGTGATGCGTTCATGAGCGTCGGTTTACGCAACATAACAGTATGTTCGTTTGTACATCGAACCTATCAAATATCTCTTAAATATGAGTAAATCATCATATATTAACCAACATGTATGGTATTCGCGTTTTTTTTGGCCGTGACTCTGGTCAAGTCTCGTTTATTTACAAACCGTTGACATATATTGTAAATAAACTAGTCTTGACCGGACAGACAAGTGGTAAAGACTTGTGTAACGGCTCACGGCTCCGACGTACGGTGTACGGTCAACCACGAGTTGGGGGTGGGGGTGGGGGTGGGGGGGGTGGGGGGGGGGGGGGGTGGGGGTGGGGGGGTTGGTTGGTTCTGCCCACGAATCACCACAGACCGCACCATTACAGGACATGACGTCATTAGCGGCGACAGGTCATTTTGGATCGAAGTCTTGAAATCGTGTTTCGGATCCTTTACTTATTTTTTTCATCGGGTCAAATTTCCAGATATTTTTGTATGGCTTAATCACGAAATGGCTCTAACAGTTGATCTTTGAGAGCAATTTAAAACTGTCTCAGCAAAGCGCAGCCGTGGTGACGGGACTGACAGCCCTCGCCTAGACCGGCGTGTCCCGTCTGTCCGGCCATTACTGGATGTTGTCGGCTGCAGGATCTTCACACACGTGGCACAATACCAGGCGGGACACTTGCACAGTAGGGGGATCTCATTTCAAACCCTGAATTTAAACAGGATTTTAAACTCTGATTGAAGACGCGTGCTGAACTGGCGAATGCTGAAATAACTGCAGCTCCGCCAGAGGCCGCGGGATTAAACATATCAGCTTTGCTGTTTGAATAAAATGTTTTGTGCCCGGCGTTTTTACCTGCCTTCAATCTGCACTCTAAATGATCTAAATACAAACTGTTCTGTGAGATCCCAAACAAACGAATCTATTGACTACCGTAAAACTGACAGGTACGTGTTGCATTCGGACGGCGGCTGTGAAACGTAACAAATCATAGTTGTATTTCACATTTTGTTATTTTCCTCTGTCCAATTAAACCTTTGTTGTCGAGCTAGTTCATGGTAAACGTGAGGCTACTGGTCAGACTGGAATGTTTTAAACCACAAACAGACGGAGCTTGGGAACAGTAGGTCACTCCACTGTGTCCGCACCCTGGTCACAAGGGGGCAGGAAACTTCACCAATATGCTGTTCATACTGGACCCATATGGGGAATCGAACCTGAACAGCGTCTGCGCAGTCTGCCCGCTGCGCCATCCCCTGCCCTCAGATGATAATTGGACGGCGTCCGAGTATGTCCCGCCACGCTGTATAAAGGGTATCCGGGGCACTGAATTTAGAAATGATTCTACTCGAATGTACGTGATTCATATGTGGATTGTTACAAGCGTGTTGTTGTGGTGAAAGTTTATCGATTGGGATCGAAATCGTTATATGAGACTGGCGACACCACGAACCGTTGTTTGTGACGAATTCACGATTCAGTCAGTGATATCCACTGCTGTTGATTCGTCACAGTTCTCCAAACGAATCAATAAAAAAATGCGGCCTGTTCCGACATGCGCATCTTCAATCAAGTTGTAGTGACAGCCTAAAAAGACAAGAGTTACAATAGCAAAAGGCTCTTCGGCCCATGGTTAAAACAGGGACCAAGTTTGCATGAAGTTATCCCCCTAAAACGAAATATGGACGGACAGACGGACCCGATGATGACTGTATATCCCATTATACGAATATATACTCCGACATTTTTCACCTTAAAGTAGATTTGTTATTATTAATACCATTCAAGTATTTAAATTGGTACTGTGGGTTATTCATGTATACAGTGAGTCACGTCACGATAATTGTATGGATTTGGTTTCAGACACAACCAAAGTTTTTCACGTAACTCATGACGGAAAGCGCCACAGCACAAATCCCACTAGTAACCTCATACGGCCGCATGTCGGACCTCCAAGCGGGACAGGTGAGTCAGCTGTGTTGTGCACAGAGGGGGAGCGAGGGCCGCCACGACAACATCCTTGTAGGCTTGTCGACAATGTCCGCATAATTATGAATGACTTTCGTTTCCCGTTAACGATAGTTTCAAGAACTGGGTAAACCTGTGTTGCACTTGCCACGAGGCGGGCTGACGTCAGTCTGTGTGTCCAGAGCCGCAGTGGCAGGGAGCGGCCGTCCGTCAGGCCCCGCACGTGACTGCAACCAGGACCGTCCAGCCGGACAAGGCCTTCAGACCAATGAGGTGCTGTACACAGACAAACATACCGAGTCCTGTATCCTGATGGAAATAACCTTATATGTTCCCGATATGTTTATTATCGTCTGAGAAACATGATTTCTTCATAATTGTTACCATAAATGCATTTCGTGTAGCTACCCGGAGGGACAGAGCCAGCAGGATACAGTGGGGGGTAATGTCTGCCTCTCCCAGTGTGCTGTCCCCCGGTCAGGGTGTGTTCTCCGTGAACCAAGTCTCCCCATGTCTCTAGTTCTACAAAGAAATATGTAATGACGAGGCAGTGATACTAAATCAGAATAGTGCAACAATTTCAAAGTTCACACAGTTAAACCAGAGCCTTTTCACATTTCAATGAACCAGTCCAAACTGACGTTCAGTTTAAATTGATAGCATTATATTACATGGTTTATTTGACTTATGTGTGCGAATCAGACGCATAAGGTAGTGAGTAATTGTTGATGAAGTGCTGCTGAGAAATCTGTTTATATACACATGCACAAAAGTTAAGCGCCACTATATTCATAGTCTCTTGATTTCACGTATGGGAATCAGAAATACGAAATATGATGATGTATGACTGAATTAGGCTTCCATAGTTTCATGAACCCAAATTTGTCCAGATACCACAAGGAAAGCGTGCTTTACGTGTTGCTGCAGTTCCCCTACCCTATAAATAGTGAAATTCAAGTTTCAGACACGTGGTTGCATTTTGCTCCTGTGTGAGATTCCCCTTCCAATAGAGGTTGAAAATTAGCCATGGTGAGGAGAAAGTTAACGAACGCTGAAAGATGGCAAGTGATAGGCATGACAAATGCTGGCATGTCATGCAGGGCCATTGCAAGACAAATAGGTCGTCACCACAGTGTTATCACTCGTTTGATTGTCAAACATGGTCAAACCAATGATGTCAATGACAGGCATAGGTCTGGTAGGCCAAGAAAGACCTCTAACAGAGAGGATAGACGTCTTTTCAGGATAGTCAGACGAAATCCATTTGCCACTTCAACAGATTTAAGACTGCAGTGGATTACCCATCAGAGACTCTCGACGATGACCGCAAGGCGTCGCCTCAGAGTGGCTGGTTATAACGCCAGAAGACCAGTAAAACGTCCTCAACTGACTGAGAGGCACGTGCGGAATCGTCTGATATGGTGTCGTGCCCGTAGTCGATGGAACTTGGCCAACTGGAGAAGGATCCATTGGGTTGCCGAGTGTCGAATGCTGCTACGAACTGTTGATGGTCAAATACGTCTTTGGAGGCAACGTAACACTCGTTTTGCACCAAGGAACATCCAGAAGACCTTAGCATGTGGCGGGGGGTCTGTCATGATATGGGGTTGTGTTTCCTTCGGCTGCAAACTTCCGCTGGTGACAATTCGTGGAAACCTGAATGGCCAACAATACCAAGATGCCGTTCTTCGTCCAGTAGTAGTCCCTCATATTGACAACCATCCTCTTCAGACAAGACTTGTTTACATGGACGACAATGCTAGACCACACAGATCTCGGGCAGTTTTGGCTTATTTGCGTCAAGAAGCTATCGCCACTCTTCATTGGCCGGCCTGTAGTCCGGATCTTAATCCGATTGAGCATCTTTGGGACATTCTTGGCCGGAAAATCAGACATCGTGATCCCCCAGTTCAAAATCTCGCTGGACTTGAAGCCACACTTCATGAAGAATGGATCCGTTTGCCTCAGAGAAGCATTCAACGACTTGTAATGAGCATGAGGCGTAAGTTGTGGTCAATGTCCGTGGATCATACACACGTCACTGACGTTTCTGTCTTGCAATAGACTCGGCACTCCCTAGGGTGTCTATGTGACACCTGATATGGTCTGCTGATATCATGACAGTTACATGACAAAAAAAGTTTTTCAATGTTTCCTAATCCTTCAATTTCTGGTCTTCGGTAAAATACCTTTCCGCTCACATTCTTTTGGAACACAAGATAAACTTGCTTTTGAACAACTTTTGCATCACATGAGGTTTACATATACGGCTTATAACAATCGTACATCTCGTTATAATAGTCATCATTAAGTGTCAAAAGTAACAGCTCACAAATATGGTGGGTGGCGCTTAACTTTTGTGCATGTGTATACATTCCTTGTTCCTGGTCCCGTGTAGACTTTGTAAGCAAGCAGACGAGGAGACATACGGCTGATGAAACATGGAGGTCATGAAGACATCGAAGACACGGGACCTCCATTTATGGGCCCCTATTAAATTCTTGTTCAGATATAAAATGTGTTTGTCCTAAACACAAACCTAAACACGTTCCTTGTCCCATAATTTTGACGCGTTTAGGTCTAAATATGTTGAGGAGGTGGACGTGCTCAGGGTCTAAATGTGGCAAAGACCCGTTTATTTGTATATTTGTATCTTAATATTGTACCAAGTTCGCCGTAAGTCCTGGTGATATATCCGTTAAGCAAGTGCATATCTTGTGTCAATATATGTTATACATTATATCCATAGTTGACTTAATGACTAATGCTATGCCCTTTCCCTAAACATGTTTAGATATGGGGATGTTGTGTTTAGGTGGTGATTAGTCTGTTAGACGATAGATTATTTCATGTGTTTAGATCCCAAACGTGTTTAGATAGAACACATCAAATGTGTATTCCGTTTTGGATCTAAACACATTCCTAAACATGTCTTGTATGTGTTAACGTTCGAAACACGGGACTTCCAGGTATGGGCCCCTCTAGCCTCATGCATGTATTTAAAGGAAGGTGAGAGGTCACGATGTCGCTCGACAAACAACACTCCATATAAACCGCCCATGTCAGAGGGCCGGATGTGAATATAATTAATGAGCGTTGCCCGGGAGATGTCTGACTCACGCCTTCATGTAGCATCAATCAGATTTATATTCAATAAACAAACCATGGCTTCATCGATGGCATCAGATAACTACCAGATAGACAGTTTCATCCATGACATTAGATAACTACCAGATACGACAGTTTCATCAATCACATCAGATAACTACCAGATAGACAGTTTCATCAATCACATCAGATAACTACCAGATACGACAGTTTCATCAATCACATCAGATAACTACCAGATAAAACAGTTTCATCGACGACATCAGATAACTACCAGATAGACAGTTTCATCCATCACATCAGATAACTACCAGGTAAGACAGTTTCATCAATCACATCAGATAACTACCAGATATGACAGTTTCATCTACGACATCAAATAACACATCAGATAACTACCAGATAGACAGTTTCATCAATCACATCAGATAACTACCAGATACGACAGTTTCATCAATCACATCAGATAACTACCAGATAAAACAGTTTCATCTACGACATCAGATAACTACCAGATAAAACAGTTTCATCGACGACATCAGATAACTACCAGATAGACAGTTTCATCCATCACATCAGATAACTACCAGGTAAGACAGTTTCATCAATCACATCAGATAACTACCAGATATGACAGTTTCATCTACGACATCAGATAACACATCAGATAACTACCAGATAGACAGTTTCATCAATCACATCAGATAACTACCAGATACGACAGTTTCATCAATCACATCAGATAACTACCAGATACGACAGTTTCATCTACGACATCAGATAACACATCAGATAACTACCAGATAGACAGTTTCATCAATCACATCAGATAACTACCAGATAGACAGTTTCATCAATCACATCAGATAACTACCAGATAGACAGTTTCATCAATCACATCAGATAACTACCAGATACGACAGTTTCATCGATGACATCAGATAACTACCAGATACAATAGTTTGATCAATCACATCAGATAACTACCAAATATAACAGTTTCATCGACGACATCAGATAACTACCAGATGGACAGTTTCATCGATGACATCAGATAACTACCAGATACGACAGTTTCATCAATCACATCATATAACTACCAGATACGACAGTTTCATCTACGACATCAGATAACTACCAGATAAAACAGTTTCATCGATGGCATCAGATAATTACAAGGTAAGACAGTTTCATCAACGACATCAGATAACTACCAGATAAAACAGTTTCATCGACGACATCAGATAACACATCATATAACTACCAGATAGACAGTTTCATCAATCACATCAGATAACTACAAGATACGACAGTTTCATCTACGACATCAGATAACTACCAGATAAAACAGTTCATCGACGACATCAGATAACTACCAGATAGACAGTCTCATCATTCACATCAGATAACTACCAGGTAGACAGTTTCATCAATCACATCAGATAACTACCAGATACGACAGTTTCATCAAACACATCAGATAACTACCAGATACGACAGTTTCATCAAACACATCAGATAACTACCAGATACGACAGTTTCATCTACGACATCATATAACTACCAGATAAAACAGTTCATCGACGACATCAGATAACTACCAGATAGACAGTCTCATCATTCACATCAGATAACTACCAGATAGACAGTTTCATCAATCACATCAGATAACTACCAGATACGACAGTTTCATCAAACACATCAGATAACTACCAGATACGACAGTTTCATCAAACACATCAGATAACTACCAGATACGACAGTTTCATCCATCACATCAGATAACTACCAGGTAAGACAGTTTCATCAATCACATCAGATAACTACCAGATACGACAGTTTCATCTACGACATCAGATAACACATCAGATAACTACCAGATAGACAGTTTCATCAATAACATCAGATAACTACCAGATACGACACTTTCATCTACGACATCAGATAACTACCAGATAAAACAGTTTCATCTACGACATTAGATAACTACCAGATACGACAGTTTTATCAATCACATCAGATAACTACCAGATAGACAGTTTCATCAATCACATCAGATAGCTACCAGATACGACAGTTTCATCTACGACATCAGATAACACATCAGATAACTACCAGATAGACAGTTTCATCAATCACATCAGACAACTACCAGAAACGACAGTTTCATCTACGACATCAGATAACTACCAGATAAAACAATTTCATCGACGACATCAGATAACTACCAGATAGACAGTTTCATCAATCACATTAGATAACTACCAGATAGAGAGTTTCATCAATCACATCGGATAACTACCAGATACGACAGTTTCATCTACGACATCAGATAACACATCAGATAACTAACAGATAGACAGTTTCATCAATCACATCAGATAACTACCAGATACGACAGTTTCATCTACGACATCAGATAACTACCAGTTAAAACAGTTTCATCGATGGCATCAGATAATTACAAGGTAAGACAGTTTCATCAACGACATCAGATAACTACCAGATAAAACAGTTTCATCGACGACATCAGATAACTACCAGATAGACAGTTTCATCTACGACATCAGATAACACATCATATAACTACCAGATAGACAGTTTCATCAATCACATCAGATAAGTACCAGATACGACAGTTTCATCTACGACATCAGATTACTACCAGATAAAACAGTTTCATCGACGACATCAGATAACTACCAGATAGACAGTTTCATCAATCACATCAGATAACTACCAGATAGACAGTTTCATCAATCACATCAGATAACTACCAGATACGACAGTTTCATCTACGACATCAGATAACACATCATATAACTACCAGATAGACAGTTTCATCAATCACATCAGATAACTACCAGATACGACAGTTTCATCTACGACATCAGATAACTACCAGATAAAACAGTTCATCGACGACATCAGATAACTACCAGATAGACAGTCTCATCATTCACATCAGATAACTACCAGGTAGACAGTTTCATCAATCACATCAGATAACTACCAGATACGACAGTTTCATCAAACACATCAGATAACTACCAGATACGACAGTTTCATCAAACACATCAGATAACTACCAGATACGACAGTTTCATCTACGACATCATATAACTACCAGATAAAACAGTTCATCGACGACATCAGATAACTACCAGATAGACAGTCTCATCATTCACATCAGATAACTACCAGATAGACAGTTTCATCAATCACATCAGATAACTACCAGATACGACAGTTTCATCAAACACATCAGATAACTACCAGGTAAGACAGTTTCATCAAACACATCAGATAACTACCAGATACGACAGTTTCATCAAACACATCAGATAACTACCAGATACGACAGTTTCATCCATCACATCAGATAACTACCAGGTAAGACAGTTTCATCAATCACATCAGATAACTACCAGATACGACAGTTTCATCTACGACATCAGATAACACATCAGATAACTACCAGATAGACAGTTTCATCAATAACATCAGATAACTACCAGATACGACACTTTTTTATCTACAACATCAGATAACTACCAGATAAAACAGTTTCATCTACGACATTAGATAACTACCAGATACGACAGTTTTATCAATCACATCAGATAACTACCAGATAGACAGTTTCATCAATCACATCAGATAGCTACCAGATACGACAGTTTCATCTACGACATCAGATAACACATCAGATAACTACCAGATAGACAGTTTCATCAATCACATCAGACAACTACCAGAAACGACAGTTTCATCTACGACATCAGATAACTACCAGATAAAACAATTTCATCGACGACATCAGATAACTACCAGATAGACAGTTTCATCAATCACATTAGATAACTACCAGATAGAGAGTTTCATCAATCACATCGGATAACTACCAGATACGACAGTTTCATCTACGACATCAGATAACACATCAGATAACTAACAGATAGACAGTTTCATCAATCACATCAGATAACTACCAGATACGACAGTTTCATCTACGACATCAGATAACTACCAGATAAAACAGTTTCATCGACGACATCAGATAACTACCAGATAGACAGTTTCATCAATCACTTCAGATAACTATCAGGTAAGACAGTTTCATCAAACACATCAGATAACTACCAGATACGACAGTTTCATCCATCACATCGGATAACTACCAGATACGACAGTTTCATCTACGACATCAGATAACTACCAGATACGACAGTTTCATCTACGACATCAGATAACACATCAGATAACTACCAGATAGGCAGTTTCATCAATCACATCAGATAACTACCAGATACAACACTTTTTTATCGACGACATCAGATAACTACCAGATAGACAGTCTCATCATTCACATCAGATAACTACCAGATAGGCAGTTTCATCAAACACATCAGATAACTACCAGATAGACAGTTTCATCTACGACATCAGATAACACATCAGACAACTACCAGATAGACAGTTTCATCAATCACATCAGATAACTACCAGATACGACAGTTACATCAATCACATCAGATAACTACCAGATAAAACAGTTTCATCGACGACATCAGATAACTACCAGATACAACAGTTTCATCGACAACATCAGATATACTACCAGATACGACAGTTTCATCGATGAAATCAGGTGACTACCAGATACAAGAGTTTCATCGACGACATCAGATAACTACCAGATAGACAGTCTCATCATTCACATCAGATAACTACCAGGTAAGACAGTTTCATCAAACACATCAGATAACTACCAGATACGACAGTTTCATCCATCACATCAGATAACTACCAGATACGACAGTTTCATCTACGACATCAGATAACACATCAGATAACTACCAGATACGACAGTTTCATCAAACACATCAGATAACTACCAGATACGACAGTTTCATCTACGACATCATATAACTACCAGATAAAACAGTTCATCGACGACATCAGATAACTACCAGATAGACAGTCTCATCATTCACATCAGATAACTACCAGATAGACAGTTTCATCAATCACATCAGATAACTACCAGATACGACAGTTTCATCAAACACATCAGATAACTACCAGGTAAGACAGTTTCATCAAACACATCAGATAACTACCAGATACGACAGTTTCATCAAACACATCAGATAACTACCAGATACGACAGTTTCATCCATCACATCAGATAACTACCAGGTAAGACAGTTTCATCAATCACATCAGATAACTACCAGATACGACAGTTTCATCTACGACATCAGATAACACATCAGATAACTACCAGATAGACAGTTTCATCAATAACATCAGATAACTACCAGATACGACACTTTTTTATCTACAACATCAGATAACTACCAGATAAAACAGTTTCATCTACGACATTAGATAACTACCAGATACGACAGTTTTATCAATCACATCAGATAACTACCAGATAGACAGTTTCATCAATCACATCAGATAGCTACCAGATACGACAGTTTCATCTACGACATCAGATAACACATCAGATAACTACCAGATAGACAGTTTCATCAATCACATCAGACAACTACCAGAAACGACAGTTTCATCTACGACATCAGATAACTACCAGATAAAACAATTTCATCGACGACATCAGATAACTACCAGATAGACAGTTTCATCAATCACATTAGATAACTACCAGATAGAGAGTTTCATCAATCACATCGGATAACTACCAGATACGACAGTTTCATCTACGACATCAGATAACACATCAGATAACTACCAGATAGACAGTTTCATCAATCACATCAGATAACTACCAGATACGACAGTTTCATCTACGACATCAGATAACTACCAGATAAAACAGTTTCATCGACGACATCAGATAACTACCAGATAGACAGTTTCATCAATCACTTCAGATAACTATCAGGTAAGACAGTTTCATCAAACACATCAGATAACTACCAGATACGACAGTTTCATCCATCACATCGGATAACTACCAGATACGACAGTTTCATCTACGACATCAGATAACTACCAGATACGACAGTTTCATCTACGACATCAGATAACACATCAGATAACTACCAGATAGGCAGTTTCATCAATCACATCAGATAACTACCAGATACAACACTTTTTTATCGACGACATCAGATAACTACCAGATAGACAGTCTCATCATTCACATCAGATAACTACCAGATAGGCAGTTTCATCAAACACATCAGATAACTACCAGATAGACAGTTTCATCTACGACATCAGATAACACATCAGACAACTACCAGATAGACAGTTTCATCAATCACATCAGATAACTACCAGATACGACAGTTACATCAATCACATCAGATAACTACCAGATAAAACAGTTTCATCGACGACATCAGATAACTACCAGATACAACAGTTTCATCGACAACATCAGATATACTACCAGATACGACAGTTTCATCGATGAAATCAGGTGACTACCAGATACAAGAGTTTCATCGACGACATCAGATAACTACCAGATAGACAGTCTCATCATTCACATCAGATAACTACCAGGTAAGACAGTTTCATCAAACACATCAGATAACTACCAGATACGACAGTTTCATCCATCACATCAGATAACTACCAGATGGACAGTTTCATCAATCACATCAGATAACTACCAGATACGACAGTTTCATCTACGACATCAGATAACTACCAGATAAGACAGTTTCATAGACAACATCAGATAACTACCAGATACGACAGTTTCATCTACGACATCAGATAACTACCAGATACAACAGTTTGATCAATCACATCAGATAACTACCAGATACAACAGTTTGATCAATCACATCAGATAACTACCAAATATAACAGTTTCATCTACGACATCAGATAACTACCAGATACGACAGTTTCATCTATGACATCAGATAACTACCAGATACGACAGTTACATCAATCACATCAGATAACTACCAGATAGACAGTTTCATCAATCACATCATATAACTGCCAGATACGAGTTTCATCTATGACATCAGATAACTACCAGATAAGACAGTTTCATCGACGATATCAGATAACTACATCGATGATATCAGATAACTACCCGATAAAACAGTTTCATCGATGACATCAGATAATTACATGGTAAGACAGTTTCATCAACGATATCAGATAACTACCAGATAGACAGTTTCATCGATGACATCAGGTAACTACCAGATAAGACAGTTTCATCCATGACATTAGATAACTACCAGATACGACAGTCTCATCGATGATATCAGATAACTATCAGATACAACAGTTTCATCGACGATATCAGATAACTACATCGATGATATCAGATAACTACCCGATAAAACAGTTTCATCAACGACATCAGATAACTATTGAAAGCTAACTAGACAGCTACACATTCTCGACGACTGGCTTTCTGAGAATAATTAAGCTCATGTTAGGCAATGTCAATCTGTTGTTAGGCTATGTCAATCTGTTGTTAGGCAGTGTCAATCTGTTGTTAGGCAGTGTCAATCTGTTGTTAGGCAATGTCAATCTGTTGTTAGGCAGTGTCAATCTGTTGTTAGGCAGTGTCAATCTGTTGTTAGGCAATGTCAATCTGTTGTTAGGCTATGTCAATCTGTTGTTAGGCAGTGTCAATCTGTTGTTAGGCAATGTCAATCTGTTGTTAGGCAGTGTCAATCTGTTGTTAGGCAATGTCAATCTGTTGTTAGGCAGTGTCAATCTGTTGTTAGGCAGTGTCAATCTGTTGTTAGGCAGTGTCAATCTGTTGTTAGGCAATGTCAATCTGTTGTTAGGCAGTGTCAATCTGTTGTTAGGCAGTGTTAATCTGTTGTTAGGCAGTGTCAATCTGTTGTTAGGCAATGTCAATCTGTTGTTAGGCAATGTCAATCTGTTGTTAGGCAGTGTCAATCTGTTGTTAGGCAATGTCAATCTGTTGTTAGGCTATGTCAATCTGTTGTTAGGCAGTGTCAATCTGTTGTTAGGCAGTGTCAATCTGTTGTTAGGCAGTGTCAATCTGTTGTTAGGCAGTGTCAATCTGTTGTTACGCAGTGTCAATCTGTTGTTAGGCAGTGTCAATCTGTTGTTACGCAGTGTCAATCTGTTATTGGCAAGGTCAATCTGTTGTTAGGCAGTGTCAATCTGTTGTTAGGCAGTGTCAATCTGTTGTTAGGCAGTGTTAATCTGTTGTTAGGCAGTGTCAATCTGTTGTTACGCAGTGTCAATCTGTTGTTAGGCAGTGTCAATCTGTTGTTAGGCAGTGTCAATCTGTTGTTAGGCAGTGTCAATCTGTTGTTACGCAGTGTCAATCTGTTGTTAGGCAGTGTCCATCTGCTCAGTATCACTTCCGTGTGTCTTTTAAGTTTTTCCCGGGAGTATGGTACATTTAAATTTGGTTATATCCGGAAATAGGACTGAAAGATACGCACTTCCACTAATGCTATATTCGTAGAGCTAATGGAATATATAGCATATGGTGGACACGAACACCTCTGGGATATATACAGGCGGTTTCACTTGGACAAGAAGGGTCTATGTAACGTTGCTGCTCGGACCTAAATAACCTGGTACGCTATATATCTTTCTTCGTATATAAATACAGACATAATAGTTTGGTATTGATAAAACATCACAAACAAATACGTACAATTCCCAGTAATCATTTATTTGTGCGCCATTTTAATTATATATTTTTTGTATTTATCGTGTAGTGTGTCGTTTTATTGGAAACTAGCAGAATGTTGACATCGCGATGTACATATCTTGGTGTGACGGCATGGCCACCTCTCTTGAAGACCATGAGGGTGGAGGGACTCAAATGTCATCTGGTTGTGAAATCATCTTTGTCACCGGATTTATGCCCATGCTACCATCCATTGGTTTGTCTGGGCCGTGAAATAGCTGTACTGAAATAGTACACCCCCACCCCCCCCCCCCCCCCCCCACCCCCCCCACCCCCCCCCCCCCCCCTCTCTCACCGCCACCACCACCACCACCACTTCACTACCTGAAACGGGAACATTCCCATTATTTAAATGTAGATTGTGTTCCTCGTCACACGTCTCATTTCTTCATTTAACCACAGTCGACATGTCCATTCTAATCCCGTGCTATGCACTGCCTGAATAGTCCTATGCGTGAACCAGTCACCAGGTGCACCCCACGTCCCAGGTAATCCTACAACAAACAAACACTGTTTGTAACCGTGACCCCATAATAATTACAACAACCCATGTGACGTCATCGAAGGAAAAAGCCTGTCGTCCGATGGTGTCGGCCGAGCAGCGGAACAGAACGTTACCTTGAGACCAATCCGCCCAGAGTGGAGACTCACATACTTTCCTAGGGGAAGAAGGGAAAGGGGAAGGGTACACACCTGCTATTAACACTCTGCACCTTGGTACAACGGCTTAACGCGCACATGTTGGGATTATGAGGGTGGTCGTAATGCTGGTTATTTTTGTTTTCGTTTAAAATTAACCAGGGTGACCCGGGTACATTGGTTTAAATCTTCCAAGAAAAATTATCTATTGACATTAGGAATTAATAAAACAGTATCAAGAAATTTTTCTTATTCTGTAAAGTCATTTGGAAGAATTCTCAATTACTAGAATTTAAAAAACAAAATCGGCTTCTGAAACTTTGGGGGATAAACTGCTACCCGTACATTCGATTGCCACACCGTCACCCACACCACACAGGCCACACCATCACTGACACCACACAGGCCACACCGTCACCCACACCACATAAGCCAAACCGTCACCAACACCACACAGGCGACACCATCACTGACACCACACAGGCCACACCGTCACTGACACCACATAAGCCACACCGTCACCAACACCACACAGGCCACACCATCACTGACACCACACAGGCCACACCGTCACCAACAGCACATAAGCCACACCGTCACTGACACCCCACAGGCCACACCATCACTGACACCACACAGGCCACACCGTCACCCACACCACACAGGCCACACCATCACTGACAGCACACAGGCCACACCGTCACCCACACCACATAAGCCACACCGTCATTGACACCACACAGGCCACACCATCACTGACACCACACAGGCCACACCATCACTGACAGCACACAGGCCACACCGTCACAAAAACCACACAGGCCACACCGTCACCCACACCACACAGGCCACAGCATCACCCACACCACACAGGCCACACCGTCACCCACACCACAGGCCACACCGTCACCCACACCACACAGGCCACACCGTCACCCGCACCACACAGGCCACACCGTCACCCACACCACACAGGCCACACCGTCACCCACACCACACAGGCCACACCGTCACCCGCACCACACAGGCCACACCGTCACCCGCACCACACAGGCCACACCGTCACCCACACCACACAGGCCACACCGTCACCCACACCACACAGGCCACACCGTCACCCGCACCACACAGGCCACACCGTCACCCACACCACACAGGCCACACCGTCACCCACACCACACAGGCCACACCATCACTTACACTACACAGGCCACACCGTCACCCACACCACACAGTCCACAGCGTCACCCACACCACACAGGCCACACCGTCACCCGCACCACACGGGCCACAGCGTCACCCACACCACACAGGCCACACCATCACTTACACTACACAGGCCACACCGTCACCCACACCACACAGTCCACACCGTCACTGACACCACACAGGCCACACCGTCACCGACACCACACAAGCCACACCTTCACCTACACCACACAGGCCACACCATCACTGACACCACACAGGCCACACAGTCACTGACGACAAACAGGCCACACCACACAGGCCACACAGTCACTGACGCCACAGAGGCCACACCACACAGGCCACACCGTCACTGCCACCACACAGGCCACACCATCACCCGCACCACACAGGCCACACCATCACTGAAAGGACACAGGCCACCCCGTCACCCACACCACACAGGCCACACCGTCACCCACACCACACAGGCCACACCGTCACCCACACCACACAGGCCACACCGTCACCCACACCACACAGGCCACACCGCCCCCCACACCACACAGGCCACACCGTCACCCACACCACACAGGCCACACCGTCACCCACACCACACAGTCCACAGCGTCACCCACACCACACAGGCCACACCGTCACCCGCACCACACAGGCCACAGCGTCACCCACACCACACAGGCCACACCATCACTTACACTACACAGGCCACACCGTCACCCACACCACACAGTCCACACCGTCACTGACACCACACAGGCCACACCGTCACCGACACCACACAAGCCACACCTTCAACTACACCACACAGGCCACACCATCACTGACACCACACAGGCCACACAGTCACTGACGACAAACAGGCCACACCACACAGGCCACACCGTCACTGCCACCACACAGGCCACACCATCACCCACACCACACAGGCCACACCATCACTGACAGCACACAGGCCACACCGTCACCCACACCACACAGGCCACACCGTCACCCACACCACACAGGCCACACCGTCACCCACACCACACAGGCCACACCGTCACCCACACCACACAGGCCACACAGTCACCAACACCACACAGGCCACACCGTCACTGACACCACACAGGCCACATCGGCACCCACACCACACAGGCCACACCGTCACCCACACCACACAGGCCACACCATCACTGAAAGCACACAGGCCACCCCGTCACCCACACCACACAGGCCACACCGTCACCGCCACCACACAGGCCACATTGTCACCCACACTACACAGGCCCCACCGTCACCAACACCACACAGGCCACACCGTCACCCACACCACACAGGCCACACCGTCACCAACACCACACAGGCCACACCGTCACCCACACCACACAGGCCACATCGTCACCCACACCACACAGGCCACCCCGTCACCCACACCACACAGGCAACACCATCACTGACACCACACAGGCCACACCATCACTGACACCACATAGGCCACACCGTCACTGACACCACACAGGCAACACCATCACTGACACCACACAGGCCACACCGTCACACACACCACACAAGCACCATCACTTACACTACACAGGCCACACCGTCACCCACACCACACAGGCCACACCGTCACTGACAGCACACAGGCCACACCGTCACCCACACCACACAGGCCACACCGTCACCCACACCACATAAGCCACACCGTCACCCACACCACATAAGCCACACCGTCACCCACACCGCACAGGCCACATCGTCACCCACACCACACAGGCCACATCGTCACCCACACCACACAGGCCACACCATCACTGACACCATACAGGCCACACCGTCACCCACACCACATAAGCCACACCGTCAGCAACACCACACAGGGCACACCATCACTTACACCACAGAGGCCACACCACACAGGCCACACAGTCACTGACACCACACAGGCCACACCATCACCCACAACACACAGGCCACACCGTCACCCACACCACACAGGCCACACCGTCACCCACACCACACAGGCCACCCCGTCACCCACACCACACAGGCCACACCGTCACCCACACCACACAGGCCACACCGTCACCCACACCACACAGGCCACACCGTCACCCACACCACACAGGCCACACCGTCACCCACACCACACAGGCCACACCGTCATCCACACCACACAGGCCACACAGTCACTGACACCATGGACTGGGTCTCTGACACAACACAGTCACTGACACCATGGACTGGGTCTCTTACACTTCACAGTCACTGACACCACTGACCGGGTCTCCGACACTTCACAGTCACTAACACCACTGACTTGGTCTCCGACACTACACAGTCACTGACACCGTGGACCGGGTCTCCGACACAACACAGTCACTGACACCATGGATCGGGTCTCCGACACAACATAGTCACTGACACAGTGGACTGGGTCTCCGACACAACACAGTCACTGACACCATGGATCGGGTCTCCGACACAACACAGTCACTGACACCATGGATCGGGTCTCCAACATCACACAGGTGCTGTGATCATGACCAATGAAAGGTAGACCTTGGACGCAAACACCTCTCAGGCTTGGACAGATCAATAGTTTTTAGTTCACAAACAAACAAAATCGATAAAAAGCAATCTCGTGTTTCTAAAGACGTAGAATGAATTCACTGTCTAATTCCCGTAATTCCGAAAGCTATACAAACATTGATTTTATCTTAGGCCCGTCTGTCCCACAATGTCATGGTGCCATAGCACTGTACGGGTAGAATGCCACAATGTCTTTGTGCCCTAGCACTATACGGGTAGAATGCCACAATGTCTCCAGTCCCTAACACCGTATGAGTAGAATGACACAATGTCTCAGTGTGACTGACACAATGTCTCAGAGCCCTAGCACCGTATGTGTAGGATGACACAATGTCTCAGTGTGAATGACACAATGTCTCAGAGCCCTAGCACCGTATGTGTAGAATGACACAATGTCACAGTGTGAATGACACAATGTCTCAGAGCCCTAGCACCGTATGTGTAGAATGACACAATGTCTCAGTGTGAATGACACAATGTCTCAGAACCCTAGCAACGTATGTGTAGAATGACACAATGTCTCAATGTGAATGACACAATGTCTCAGAACCCTAGCAACGTATGTGTAGAATGACACAATGTCTCAGTGTGAATGACACAATATCTCAGAACCCTAGCAACGTATGGGTATAATGACACAATGTCTCAGTGTGAATGACACAATGTCTCAGAACCCTAGCACCGTATGTGTAGGATGACACAATGTCTCAGTGTGAATGACACAATGTCTCAGAACCCTAGCAACGTATGTGTAGAATGACACAATGTCTCAGTGTGAATGACACAATGTCTCAGAACCCTAGCAACGTATGTGTAGAATGACACAATGTCTCAGTGTGAATGACACAATATCTCAGAACCCTAGCAACGTATGGGTATAATGACACAATGTCTCAGTGTGAATGACACAATGTCTCAGAACCCTAGCACCGTATGTGTAGGATGACACAATGTCTCAGTGTGAATGACACAATGTCTCAGAACCCTAGCACCGTATGTGTAGAATGACACAATGTCTCAGTGTGAATGACACAATGTCTCAGAACCCTAGCAACGTATGTGTAGAATGACACAATGTCTCAGTGTGAATGACACAATGTCTCAGAACCCTAGCACCGTATGTGTAGAATGACACAATGTCTCAGTGTTAATGACACAATGTATCAGAACCCTAGCACCGTATGTGTAGAATGACACAATGTCTCAGTGTTAATGACACAATGTATCAGAACCCTAGCACCGTATGTGTAGAATGACACAATGTCTCAGTGTGAATGACACAATGTCTCAGAACCCTAGCACCGTATGTGTAGAATGACACAATGTCTCAGTGTGAATGACACAATGTCTCAGAACCCTAGCACCGTATGTGTAGAATGACACAATGTCTCAGTGTGAATGACACAATGTTTCAGAACCCTAGCAACGTATGTGTAGAATGACACAATGTCTCAGTGTTAATGACACAATGTCTCAGAACCCTAGCAACGTATGTGTAGAATGACACAATGTCTCAATGTGAATGACACAATGTCTCAGTGTGAATGACACAATGTCTCAGAACCCTAGCACCGTATGTGTAGAATGACACAATGTCTCAGTGTGAATGACACAATGTCTCAGAACCCTAGCAACGTATGTGTAGAATGACACAATGTCTCAGTGTTAATGACACAATGTCTCAGAACCCTAGCACCGTATGGGTAGAATGACACAATGACTCAGAGCTCTGGCACCTATGGGTAGAATGACACAATGTGTCTTTATCCTTGCAACGGATAAGTAGAAAGGAAGTTGGAGGCATTTCCTCTGTGAGACATCCAACACCTCCTTACAGTGTCTAGATGATGAGTATCGAGATGTTTTCCTGTGTCTGGGCAGATTTGATGCGAAGATATCCAGGGTAGCATGCAAACTGAACGAGTACATGCGATCATGTGTCCAGCTTTATAGAGGGCCTCTATGGTCTACTTCCAATGCACGTGTGTAGCTTGATCGTAGCATGTACATGTGAAAAAACATCTTCCGAGGCAAGGGAGTTGACTGACTATAAAAGTCCAGTTTCAACCCTTGCCGAACTAGGCTGGTATTATGGAGTTACAATTTGGCTGGACTAACGAGTCTATGCATAGTCCAATCAAAATCGCGCAACGAAATCGAAATCCGGTTCGTAAACTGTCATGTAGATTTCGGTCGATTGCAGGATTTGCAAAGCACGTGCACAGCCAACTCGGTGTCAACAGATATTTTCCGAATCTTTTCATGTTTTTAATCAATTTGCTCATATTATTTTAATGCACTTCGTGATGTAAGATCCCTTTTATCACAATATAGATCTTGATTATCGATTAGATCGTCTTGACTGAGCGGCGCCATTTTCTTTGAAGCAATTGCAAGTGATACGAGGCGTGGAATCTGAATGGTCAATAGGAGAGGCATAAAGGGGACATAACTCGTAATAGCCACTTGTGGCGCTCCGATCAAGCCAAGGAATTCCAGCATAGTTCGGCAAGGGTGGTCAGTTAACTATCTTGCCTCGGGAATAGGTGAAAAACCTGAAACTTGAGGGACTGGTTCATATTGCGAGATTTACCCACTTTGGGATGTTGTTCACCATAGACTACCACTTCACAGTAATTTACACTTGTTCGCCTGTACATGTAAGACAGAAAAAGAATTATTAAGCTATAAGGAGACATTGGAGACGTGCCCTCGAGGACGATTACGATGGACATTGGTGTTAGGTATAGTAAGCCCTTTCACAGAAGTAACAACACATAGAGGCCACTGCTTTCTTCCTGTACAGAGTGAAATTCTCTATGGGAAAACACAAGTACACCGGAATATCTTTAAGATGGCAGCAGACAGTAACACTTATCCATAAGAGTATTCGTTGTGAAGGGCACCTTTAAACTTCGGGTGCAATTCAGAACTGTGCCAAAAATGTCTTCTAAAATATAATATATATGGACAAGACACATTTCAACAAGTGTGGGGTTTATATCAAACGGCTTAACGTTGAATGAGAAACGAAATACGTATGTTAAGTTTGACAGTTCTGAACACAGTACTATTTAAGATAGTCAGTCAGTTTGGTAAATCATTCAAAACAAGCATGAAATACTCATATCCCCCGACAATATGTCCGGTTGTGTGCAATGCATTAGCTCATGTGAAGTATGTTCACTGGACCTTTTTGTAAATGGCGTAATTGCAGCACTAAAAAAGTTATTACTGGTGTTGTTTTGCCATCTCCAGTTTATGATAGAATATGTAACCGTATTTGTTATGAGTTTATGTTATTACTTAAACAATAATCAGAGAAGTAAGGGAGTTCTTACTTTACTTAGAGATTATGAGAGCAGGGGTCACCATGAGGTGTACTGAGAAGTACAGCACCAATCATCTGATGATCTGAGTAGTAGGCTGGAGTGTCACAGCACTGGCATGATCAGTAAACAACAAGTCCAGTGTAGCTCCAAGACAGTGAGTTGGAGAGTGAATGAGTTGACTCATTTTCCGCACATTAATGAAATCTTAAAGTTTCAGCTTTTCCCTCAGATCACAGTTGAAATCCCCAGTAACTAGGACATGTTCACATTCAGGCTGCTTGGAGAGATCCTGACATGGGTCATTCGTGATGCTTTCAGTGACTAGTTTTAGTCCAGGATTGATACAGCCTGCTTTGATCCGTCTGGAATGAGTACATGCATGGTGATATGTCTTATGATCCTTAGTCTTCAAGGGAGTCTTCCTTTCTTCAGATTGATTCTGCCTATAACGGCGATGGGGAGACGACAAACAGCACCCTGGAGTGAAACTTGTTGAAACATACACAGCAATACCATGTGTTGTGACTCCTGGATATGGTTGATATCCTGGCAGGTCTCTTTCACTGTAATCATTGATGTGTGTTTCTGTGAAACACAAAACATCAAGCACACAAACAAACTTACACTGCGAGGTAGTTGGCTGGTTCGGGTGCCACTGTTCATGTTACCGGTACCCACTGTGAGGAAGTAGGCTTGTTCGGGTGCCACTGTTCATGTGACCGGTACCCACTGTGAGGAAGTAGGCTGGTTCGGGTGCCACTGTTCATGTTACCGGTACCCACTGTGAGGAAGTAGGCTGGTTCGGGTGCCCCTGTTCATGTTACTGGTACCCACTGTGAGGAAGTAGGCTGGTTCAGGTGCCACTGTTCATGTTACTGGTACCCACTGTGAGGAAGTAGGCTGGTTCAGGTGCCACTGTTCATGTTACCAGTACCCACTGTGAGGAAGTAGGCTGGTTCGGGTGCCACTGTTCATGTTACCGGTACCCACTGTGAGGAAGTAGGCTGGTTCGGGTGCCCCTGTTCATGTTACTGGTACCCACTGTGAGGAAGTAGGCTGGTTCAGGTGCCACTGTTCATGTTACTGGTACCCACTGTGAGGAAGTAGGCTGGTTCAGGTGCCACTGTTCATGTTACCAGTACCCACTGTGAGGAAGTAGGCTGGTTCGGGTGCCACTGTTCATGTTACCGGTACCCACTGTGAGGAAGTAGGCTGGTTCGGGTGCCACTGTTCATGTTACCGGTACCCACTGTGAGGAAGTAGGCTGGTTCAGGGTGCCCCTGTTCATGTTACCGGTACCCACTGTGAGGAAGTAGGCTGGTTCGGGTGCCCCTGTTCATGTTACCAGTACCCACTGTGAGGAAGTAGGCTGGTTCAGGTGCCACTGTTCATGTTACTGGTACCCACTGTGAGGAAGTAGGCTGGTTCGGGTGCCACTGTTCATGTTACTGGTACCCACTGTGAGGAAGTAGGCTGGTTCGGGGTGCCCCTGTTCATGTTACCGGTACCCACTGTGAGGAAGTAGGCTGGTTCGGGTGCCACTGTTCATGTTACCACTACCCACTGTGAGGAAGTAGGCTGGTTCAGGTGCCACTGTTCATGTTACTGGTACCCACTGTGAGGAAGTAGCCTGGTTCGGGGTGGCCCTGTTCATGTTACCAGTACCCACTGTGAGGAAGTAGGCTGGTTCAGGGTGCCCCTGTTCATGTTACCAGTACCAACTGTGAGGAAGTAGGCTGGTTCGGGTGCCACTGTTCATGTTACCGGTACCCACTGTGAGGAAGTAGGCTGGTTCGGGTGCCCCTGTTCATGTTACCAGTACCCACTGTGAGGAAGGAGGCTGGTTCGGGGTGGCCCTGTTCATGTTACCAGTACCCACTGTGAGGAAGTAGGCTGGTTCGGGTGCCACTGTTCATGTTACCGGTACCCACTGTGAGGAACTAGGCTGGTTCGGGTGCCACTGTTCATGTTACCGGTACCCACTGTGAGGAAGTAGGCTGGTTCGGGTGCCACTGTTCATGTTACCACTACCCACTGTGAGGAAGTAGGCTGGTTCGGGGTGCCACTGTTCATGTTACTGGCATGCACTGCGAGGAAGTAGGCTGGTTCGGGTGCCCCTGTTCATGTTACCGGTACCCACTGTGAGGAAGTAGGCTGGTTCGGGGTGGCCCTGTTCATGTTACCAGTACCCACTGTGAGGAACTAGGCTGGTTCGGGTGCCACTGTTCATGTTACCGGTACCCACTGTGAGGAAGTAGGCTGGTTCGGGTGCCACTGTTCATGTTACCGGTACCCACTGTGAGGAAGTAGGCTGGTTCGGGTGCCACTGTTCATGTTACCGGTACCCACTGTGAGGAAGTAGGCTGGTTCGGGGTGGCCCTGTTCATGTTACCAGTACCCACTGTGAGGAAGTAGGCTGGTTCGGGTGCCACTGTTCATGTTACCGGTACCCACTGTGAGGAAGTAGGCTGGTTCGGGTGCCACTGTTCATGTTACCACTACCCACTGTGAGGAAGTAGGCTGGTTCGGGGTGGCCCTGTTCATGTTACTGGTACCCACTGTGAGGAAGTAGGCTGGTTCAGGTGCCACTGTTCATGTTACCAGTACCCACTGTGAGGAAGTAGGCTGGTTCAGGTGCCACTGTTCATGTTACCGGTACCCACTGTGAGGAAGTAGGCTGGTTCGGGGTGCCCCTGTTCATGTGACCGGTACCCACTGTGAGGAAGTAGGCTTGTTCGGGTGCCCCTGTTCATGTTACCGGTACCCACTGTGAGGAAGTAGGCTGGTTCGGGGTGGACCTGTTCATGTTACCAGTACCCACTGTGAGGAAGTAGGCTGGTTCGGGTGCCCCTGTTCATGTTACCAGTACCCACTGTGAGGAAGTAGGCTGGTTCGGGGTGCCCCTTTTCATGTGACCGGTACCCACTGTGAGGAAGTAGGCTTGTTCAGGTGCCACTGTTCATGTTACTGGTACCCACTGTGAGGAAGTAGCCTGGTTCGGGGTGGCCCTGTTCATGTTACCAGTACCCACTGTGAGGAAGTAGGCTGGTTCAGGGTGCCCCTGTTCATGTTACCAGTACCAACTGTGAGGAAGTAGGCTGGTTCGGGTGCCACTGTTCATGTTACCGGTACCCACTGTGAGGAAGTAGGCTGGTTCGGGTGCCCCTGTTCATGTTACCAGTACCCACTGTGAGGAAGGAGGCTGGTTCGGGGTGGCCCTGTTCATGTTACCAGTACCCACTGTGAGGAAGTAGGCTGGTTCGGGTGCCACTGTTCATGTTACCGGTACCCACTGTGAGGAACTAGGCTGGTTCGGGTGCCACTGTTCATGTTACCGGTACCCACTGTGAGGAAGTAGGCTGGTTCGGGTGCCACTGTTCATGTTACCACTACCCACTGTGAGGAAGTAGGCTGGTTCGGGGTGCCACTGTTCATGTTACTGGCATGCACTGCGAGGAAGTAGGCTGGTTCGGGTGCCCCTGTTCATGTTACCGGTACCCACTGTGAGGAAGTAGGCTGGTTCGGGGTGGCCCTGTTCATGTTACCAGTACCCACTGTGAGGAACTAGGCTGATTCGGGTGCCACTGTTCATGTTACCGGTACCCACTGTGAGGAAGTAGGCTAGTTCGGGGTGCCACTGTTCATGTTACTGGCATGCACTGCGAGGAAGTAGGCTGGTTCGGGTGCCACTGTTCATGTTACCGGTACCCACTGTGAGGAAGTAGGCTGGTTCGGGGTGGCCCTGTTCATGTTACTGGTACCCACTGTGAGGAAGTAGGCTGGTTCGGGGTGGCCCTGTTCATGTTACCAGTACCCACTGTGAGGAATTAGGCTGGTTCGGGTGCCACTGTTCATGTTACCAGTACCCACTGTGAGGAAGTAGGCTGGTTCGGGTGCCCCTGTTCATGTTACCAGTACCCACTGTGAGGAAGTAGGCTGGTTCGGGTGCCACTGTTCATGTTACCGGTACCCACTGTGAGGAAGTAGGCTGGTTCAGGGTGCCCCTGTTCATGTTACCGGTACCCACTGTGAGGAAGTAGGCTGGTTCGGGTGCCACTGTTCATGTTACTGGTACCCACTGTGAGGAAGTAGGCTGGTTCGGGTGCCACTGTTCATGTTACTGGTACCCACTGTGAGGAAGTAGGCTGGTTCAGGTGCTACTGTTCATGTTACTGGTACCCACTGTGAGAAAGTAGGCTGGTTCGGGGTGCCCCTGTTCATGTTACTGGTACCCACTGTGAGGAAGTAGGCTGGTTCGGGTGCCACTGTTCATGTTACCGGTACCCACTGTGAGGAAGTAGGCTGGTTCGGGTGCCACTGTTCATGTTACCACTACCCACTGTGAGGAAGTAGGCTGGTTCAGGTGCCACTGTTCATGTTACTGGTACCCACTGTGAGGAAGTAGGCTTGTTCGGGTGCCCCTGTTCATGTTACCGGTACCCACTGTGAGGAAGTAGCCTGGTTCGGGGTGGCCCTGTTCATGTTACCAGTACCCACTGTGAGGAAGTAGGCTGGTTCGGGTGCCACTGTTCATGTTACCAGTACCCACTGTGAGGAAGTAGGCTGGTTCGGGGTGCCCCTGTTCATGTGACCGGTACCCACTGTGAGGAAGTAGGCTTGTTCAGGTGCCACTGTTCATGTTACCGGTACCCACTGTGAGGAAGTAGGCTGGTTCGGGGTGGCCCTGTTCATGTTACCAGTACCCACTGTGAGGAAGTAGGCTGGTTCGGCTGCCCCTGTTCATGTTACCGGTACCCACTGTGAGGAACTAGGCTGGTTCGGGTGCCACTGTTCATGTTACCGGTACCCACTGTGAGGAAGTAGGCTGGTTCGGGTGCCACTGTTCATGTTACCAGTACCCACTGTGAGGAACTAGGCTGGTTCGGGGTGCCACTGTTCATGTTACTGGCATGCACTGCGAGGAAGTAGGCTGGTTCGGGTGCCCCTGTTCATGTTACCAGCACCCACTGTGAGGAAGTAGGCTGGTTCGGGGTGGCCCTGTTTATGTTACCAGTACCCACTGTGAGGAATTAGGCTGGTTCGGGTGCCACTGTTCATGTTACCGGTACCCACTGTGAGGAAGTAGGCTGGTTCGGGTGCCACTGTTCATGTTACCGGTACCCACTGTGAGGAAGTAGGCTGGTTCGGGGTGGCCCTGTTCATGTTACTGGTACCCACTGTGAGGAAGTAGGCTGGTTCGGGGTGGCCCTGTTCATGGGACCAGTACCCACTGTGAGGAAGTAGGCTGGTTCGGGTGCCACTGTTCATGTTACCGGTACCCAATGTGAGGAAGTAGGCTGGTTCTGGTACCCCTGTTCATGTTACCAGTACCCACTGTGAGGAAGTAGGCTGGTTCGGGTGCCCCTGTTCATGTTACCGGTACCCACTGTGAGGAAGTAGGCTGGTTCGGGTGCCACTGTTCATGTTACTAGTACCCACTGTGAGGAAGTAGACTGGTTCGGGTGCCCCTGTTCATGTTACCAGTACCCACTGTGAGGAAGTAGGCTGGTTCGGGTGCCCCTGTTCATGTTACCGGTACCCACTGTGAGGAAGTAGGCTGGTTCGGGGGCCACTGTTCATGTTACCGGTACCCAATGTGAGGAAGTAGGCTGGTTCGGGTGCCACTGTTCATGTTACCGGTACCCAATGTGAGGAAGTAGGCTGGTTCGGGTGCCACTGTTCATGTTACCACTACCCACTGTGAGGAAGTAGGCTTGTTCGGGTGCCCCTGTTCATGTTACCAGTATTCACTGCGAGGAAGAAGGCTGGTTCGGGGTGCCACTGTTCATGTTACCGGTACCCACTGTGAGGAAGAAGGCTGGTTCGGGTGCCCCTGTTCATGTTACCAGTACCCACTGTGAGGAAGTAGGCTGGTTCGGGTGCCACTGTTCATGTTACCGGTACCCACTGTGAGGAAGTAGGCTGGTTCGGGTGCCACTGTTCATGTTACCGGTACCCAATGTGAGGAAGTAGGCTGGTTCGGGTGCCACTGTTCATGTTACCGGTACCCAATGTGAGGAAGTAGGCTGGTTCGGGTGCCACTGTTCATGTTACCACTACCCACTGTGAGGAAGAAGGCTTGTTCGGGTGCCCCTGTTCATGTTACCAGTACCCACTGCGAGGAAGTAGGCTGGTTCGGGTGCCACTGTTCATGTTACCAGTACCCACTGTGAGGAAGTAGGCTGGTTCGGGTGCCACTGTTCATGTTACCACTTCCCACTGTGAGGAAGTAGGCTGGTTCGGGTGCCACTGTTTATGTTACCAGTACCCACTGTGAGGAAGTAGGCTGGTTCGGGTGCCCCTGTTCATGTTACCGATACCCACTGTGAGGAAGTAGGCTGGTTCGGGGTGGACCTGTTCATGTTACCGGTACCCACTGTGAGGAAGTTGTCTGGTTCGGGTGCCACTGTTCATGTTACCACCATGCACTGCGATGAAATAGGCTGGTTCGGGTGCCACTTGTAAATTGTATTTTCACAATAATTCACCATATACATTGACCAAGTTCCTTTGTCAAGTGGTATACATCTCAATTAGGTAATTATAGTAACGGTTCTCAGACAACCGTACGCAGATGTTTTTGAGAATATGTAAACGGTTTCCGAGTTAGGCTCTTTCGAAGGAAACATTCGTAAAAACTTCCAAACTATCAAAAGGCACCATTTTACCACTAGACCTATTTATATGCCAAGTTTGGAAGAAATATTGTACGTTTTTCAAGATCTGTGCCAAGTTTGGGTATTTTCAGTGTTAGTCAAAGTCGTTGCCATGGAAAATCGAAAAATATTCTTTCAAAAATCCCAAAGTATCAAATTTCACCAATTTTCCACTAGATCTATTTATGTGCCAAGTTTGGTGAAGAAATATTGTTCGGTTTTCAATATCTGCTCCGGAAACGAGGACTACCGCCATTTTCAGTCTAAGTTAAAGTCGTTGCCAGGGAAACTCAAAAAATATATTTTCTAAAAATCCCAAACTATCAAAAGGCACCAGTTCACCACTAGACCTATCTATGTGCCAAGTTTGGTTAAGATATCTCTCATGGTTTTTGTGTTCTGCTCCGGAAAGGAAATGTGACGGACGGACGGACGGCACCAAATCCTATATCCCCCTTACACTTCATGGAGGGGGATAATAAACTCGAATTAGGAAGCGAAAGGACTCAGTATCAGTACAGATTAACTGTCCCAAAAACATAAACATTGTTCATAGGGTCCTTCCACATACTTTAGAGAATGATCTGAAATACTATCTATTTTTTGTTTTATTTATGATTAACTATTATCCTCCTATTTGCATTGTCGATCATCAATGAGCGTTACTGGTGTACATGCAGTCAGAGTATCTATTATATGGTCTCTGATGCAGTCTAGTCGGACAGTGGTGATACGCGAGACAGCATGAGTGTATCCCCCGTACAAATTCCATAGTTTCTAAACATAACATTAAATTAAGATTCATGCCAAATGATATTTCAAGTCGCACTACATGTATCTGCTTAGATAATCCTCCACAGTAGAAAAGGCATGTTCCGCAGTATTGTGAGTCACGCCATTGATGTTTCAGCAAGTATCGCACTGTGCAGGAACTAAGCCAGGTTCATCCGGCCGTCCCTGTATCGTCACGGTCGTCAACTTGAACGTTCTAGCGTCTAAACATCATACATATTATCATAAGGATGTGTGAGGGAACATTTCGTTATTGAAGAAAAACTAAACATTACGATATAAAAGAAGATAGCTGTATGATTCAAATAATCCAAGTTTTAATCAACTACTTATAAAGTAGACACGGCCCCATGTTAACATGCATATGATAAACGTTTATTTGTTTTATACATTATTTGAAACTTAGTGCATGTATTTTTCACTTGATACGTTCGTGATAATGTAGGTTATAAGCAACAATAAAGGCGTGTTGGTCATCTGCAGGACACTGCTGCACATCTAAAACACAAATGGTGTTAATGAAATCTGCAAATAAAACACCATATATGAAAGTCATCACACGTTTCGATTGTAGACCCTTCATAAGTGAGAATGAGTGAAATCAGTTGACAGTCGGTCGGGAAAACGCCACATTCATCATGGAATCTCATTTCTCCAGATCACATGTCTGCTTCTTCGTGTACCATCATCTAAGAATGCGTGTTCAGAAAACTGAACAATTGCGAATCCTGTCCTCCCTCTTAAAATGTCGTGACTGACGCTTATAATAGATATTGACATACAACGCCGCGCTTCGTATTTCACGGATGGTGGGTTGTATTATCTCCGCGTGATCTCTGACGTCACACCCACCTGGTCTTCTTCCTGGACAAGTTCACAGACAGAAGCAACACTCAACAGTGTGCTGCCGTTAAAAGCCTCCCCGTTTGAATTCTTATATTGGAATTATTGTGTATTGATGGGAACACTTGTACATATATATTTGCACAAATACTCGTAGAACCCTTTTCACACAAGGTGTACAAATTAGGACAGTAAGGTGTGTAGCAAGTATGGACCATGAGTTCATAAACGACCGTTTCTTGTTAATATGCGTATCCACGTGCTGGCCTGATGTGTGTGTGCCCGCCATGCATGAAGACACGCCCTGCTGTCTGCACACTGAAGATTATACAGTCAAACAAGATCAAACACATCAGGCCATTCCACCCGATATTGCCTACTACAGCACATCTTTGTCAGTAACAGAGCCGCTCCTAGCAGTTCCAAAGACATCCTCGGTGTGTACATCCACGGTACACAACTACAACGGTTTCCCACATACCAGACACGTGTTAACCTTTAGACCCGATGTATTCAAATAATAAATACACAGTTTGCGGCTAGTTTTTTAGTATCTAAACACTTTTCATAATCGAAACATGTTTCTCTATCCATTAAAATCATTAAGCCCAATAAATCACAAGAAATAAGAAATTATCTCTCTGCATCCAGAGACCATATTATATGGTCTCTGCTGCATCCAACCCCACCATTCAGCCTTGTTTTAGGTCACGTGACTTAGTCTTTGACATCAGTACTTCGTGACAATGCGCATCTCCATGGCAACACAATTGGTTTTTGGATTCAAACTAGCACTACTTTAGTCCTGGGTAATGTGTGCGCAGTTTGCAGGTAGTCAGCTGTGCTATGGTATCAGGGGCCCGGATGTGGCATGGTTTCTGGGTGAGAACGCTGTGACCACAAGGCTAAACCACCGATAATAATGACAAGCTGGAATTGCTTGTGGTGATATCATGACGTCACACCCGACTTCCCTAACGACGTGTGTAGTAACATGTCGACAGGAATCACTCAAAACAGCCTAGTTGGCTGGGTGCGCACGATTGTCTCCCCAAACCCTTCCACCCAATACCCCCACACTTTGTTAAAACAACAAAGGGAATTTGCCTTCTGTAATAGAAGAACAGTCATATGAAGGTTAAAGCTGATTAACCCATGAGTGTAACGATAAGCTCAGAAGGAATACGCTGAAGATCTCATGATCTTATTTATTTCCCTTTACTGTGTTGTAAGGATTTAATTGCGCATTTTGTTAATGAAGACCACCCACCCAAATATACCCCCAGCTTCTTTAATGATGTTGACATTAAGAAACATATAATAGTATTAAATCACTTGATAATTTAAGTTAAAGTTATTTGACTGAAAACGTAAACTGTTGTCCGAATCATGTGCTAGAATGTTTGCATTTTAAGTGCACACACACACCTGGATCCAACCCTGTGGTCTATTGGATAGTTTGTATAATTGAATTATTTGTGTGCAGCACGTCATACAACTTAAATCAGATGTGATTTTGAACAATTGTTGGATGCAATTTATGAGATTTCAAAAACTGTGAGCAGCATTATTTCCCCGTGAAGCAGCAGCCTATCTTGGTTAAACATTGCAGTTCAAGCGGCAGTGTCATTGCTTATCACATACAAAAGAAAGGCAGAACCATGTAGAAATTGCGGGGAGTATTTATAAAGTCATAATGTTTTTCACGCCTGATAAACACTGATTTATGGCTACTTATAGAAAATATCTATAGCGGTGTGAAATATTGATTGTGAAAAGGAGTTCGTGACATACGATGAAACAAATACAGGCTGACTACGCAATTATATTAATTTGCATAATTTCTCCATGTGGGTAGGTGATGTGTCACCTTCGCAGACGAAGCCCCGAGGAAGCGTGGCGTCCACTTCTGATGGCTTTCAGTCCGGGATATCAACGGTAGTTTTCGACAAAATAAAAATTCAGCCCTAGGACTGCGAATACAACACCACGATAGAAACAGTCATTTAGATCTAACTGGTTCAAATGTCAACACTGATAATGTAATTGATATAGTTCTGATAATGGTATTACTTTGGTAGTTAGACGTCACTGGTTGCGTAGTGGGTAGAATGGCAAGTAGAGTGAGGTAAATACTGGTATATAGCTATGAAACACCATCTTTACCAGCGCAGTTCTGGTTGATAAACAACTGGGTTGAAGTACATCTGCAGGGGTTTATGGTCAAAGGGAGATCACTCCCGCGCGTTGTGCTTACATAAACACATTTTTCTATATCGAGATTTGAGCTAATGTGCACGTTTATTCAAACAATATTTTTTTATGTAAAAAGTGACGAAAATCTCTGTATCGTTCACATTTCTATACTTCAGTACATATAATTAAAATTCACTTATTCACACACTTTATTCATTTCCTGTATGGTTAATCACGGAGATCACGCCATGTCACTCCTACAAAACAGAGATATTTCCACGTCACACGATCCCCTGAAACTGTGCCTACGAATAGACCATGGACTACACCTCGACCTACAGTAGGCCTGGTCACATTTATCTGACGACACGCTGCAGCCTCCTCCAACACGGGACCTTACAGCTGAAACGCCAGTGCCTCAACTCAGGTACTCTGTGGTTCGGATACAGAAGCGCATGTAAAATATACCCCAAAGTGCCATTCCCCTTCACATGCTGTCGTGCCTTCGTTTGTCTCCCAGAACCTTGAAAATAAATTGAAAAAGGAGTCCAACTCCAGTCTAGAATGATTTGGCAAGCCTATATTACCTCAGCGCGAGGAAGTTAAGGATTGTTCTGGGCTCCATTTGGACTTATATAGTTTATATTTTGTAACTATATATTTTTTCATTGAGATATAACTAAATGTCGGTCTATGTATTCACTAACCTCATCTGAACAAGGAACAAGTGAAAAAAGAGGTGGTCAAGATAGACATATACACCCGGGAGATTCAATGTTATCGTATAGGCTGATGAACACGTGACAACATCGCAGCCAGTATGCATTTAATAAACCAATACTTCTGATTGGACAGTTGTTGCTGTCTAAATATATGTGTCATGTCATGTCAGTTTCAACTATGGGTATTTAAAGTGGGAATCCCGGGGTATTTGTCAATTGGATAGAGGTTATATAAAATAGTTTGTCTTAGACACGTGTTTCTAAATGGGTAGAAGTATCTGACGACGGGACGGAGACATAGATCTGGGTACCTGGTGATGGATGGAGAGAGAGAGAGATCTGGGTACCTGGTGATGGATGGAGACATATAACTGGGTACCTGGTGATGACGGAGACACAGATCTGGGTACCTGGTGATGGATGGAGACATATATCTGGGTACCTGGTGATGGATGGAGACATAGATCTGGGTACCTGGTGATGACGGAGACACAGATCTGGGTACCTGGTGCTGGAGACATAGATCTGTGTAGCCGGTGATGGATGGAGACATATATCTGGGTACCTGGTGCTGGAGACATAGATCTGTGTAGCCGGTGATGGATGGAGACATAGATCTGAGTACCTGGTGCTGGAGACATAGATCTGTGTAGCCGGTGATGGATGGAGACATAGATCTGGGTACCTGGTGCTGGAGACATAGATCTGTGTAGCCGGTGATGGATGGAGACATAGATCTGAGTACCTGGTGCTGGAGACATAGATCTGTGTAGCCGGTGATGGATGGAGACATAGATCTGGGTACCTGGTGCTGGAGACATAGATCTGTGTAGCCGGTGATGGATGGAGACATAGATCTGGGTACCTGGTGCTGGAGACATAGATCTGTGTAGCCGGTGATGGATGGAGACATAGATCTGGGTACCTGGTGATGGAGACATAGATCTGTGTAGCCGGTGATGGATGGAGACATAGATCTGGGTACCTGGTGCTGGAGACATAGATCTGTGTAGCCGGTGATGGATGGAGACAGAGATCTGGGTACCTGGTGCTGGAGACATAGATCTGTGTAGCCGGTGATGGATGGAGACATAGATCTGGGTACCTGGTGCTTGAGACATAGATCTGTGTAGCCGGTGATGGATGGAGACATAGATCTGGGTACCTGGTGTTGGATGGAGACATAGATCTGGGTACCTGGTGCTGGAGACATAGATCTGTGTAGCCGGTGATGGATGGAGACATAGATCTGGGTACCTGGTGCTGGAGACATAGATCTGTGTAGCCGGTGATGGATGGAGACATAGATCTGGGTACCTGGTGATGGATGGAGACATAGATCTGGGTACCTGGTGCTGGAGACATAGATCTGTGTAGCCGGTGATGGATGGAGACATAGATCTGGGTACCTGGTGCTGGAGACATAGATCTGTGTAGCCGGTGATGGATGGAGACATAGATCTGGGTACCTGGTGCTGGAGACATAGATCTGTGTAGCCGGTGATGGATGGAGACATAGATCTGGGTACCTGGTGATGGAGACATAGATCTGGGTACCTGGTGATGGAGACAGAGTTGTGGGTAGCCAGTGATGGAGACACAAATTTGGGTACCTGGTGATGGAGACTCAGATTTGGGTAGCCGGTGATTGAGACATAGATCTGGGTACCTGGTGATGGAGACAGAGATCTTGGTACCCGGTGATGGATGGAGACGTAGCTCTGGGTACCTGTTGATGGAGACAGAGATCTTGGTACCTGTTGATGGAGACAGAGATCTGGGTACCTGGTGATGGAGACAGAGATTTGGGTACCTGGTGATGGAGACAGAGATCTGGGTACCTGGTGATGGAGACAGAGATCTGGGTACCTGGTGATGGAGACACAGATTTGGGTAGCCGGTGATGGAGACAGAGATCTGGGTAGCCGGTGATGGAGACACAGATCTGGGTACCTGGTGATGGAGACAGAGATCTGGGTACCCGGTGATGGATGGAGACATAGATCTGGGTACCTGTTGATGGAGACAGAGATCTTGGTACCTGTTGATGGAGACTGAGATCTGGGTACCTGGTGATGGAGACATAGATCTGGGTACCTGGTGATGGACACAGAGATCTGAGTACCTGGTGATGGCGACAGAGATCTGGGTACCTGTTGATGGAGACAGAGATCTGGGTACCTGGTGATGGAGACAGAGATCTGGGTACCTGGTGATGGACACAGAGATCTGGGTACCTGGTGATGGACACAGAGATCTGGGTACCTGGTGATGGACACAGAGATCTGAGTACCCGGTGATGGATGGAGACCTGGATCTGGGTACCTGGTGGTGAATGGAGATATATGTAGTATATACCTTGGTAGCAGGGTGGTTATGAACCATGTACTTCTGGGAAGGAGAGATATTAGTTCAAGAACTCTCAAATAGACGCAGAAATTTATATTTTAATTGCCACTGCAGAGCCAACTCTCAAATAGTTGAGCGTGGCGACAGATCTCAATAGTTTAGCGTGGCGACAGATCCCAATAGTTTAGTGTGGCTACAGATCCCAATAGTTTAGTGTGGCTACAGATCCCAATAGTTTAGTGTGGCTACAGATCCCAATAGTTTAGCGTGGCGACAGATCCCAATAGTTTAGTGTGGCTACAGATCTCAATAGTTTAGCGTGGCGACAGATCCCAATAGTTTAGCGTGGCTACAGATCCCAATAGTTTAGCGTGGCTACAGATCCCAATAGTTTAGTGTGGCTACAGATCCCAATAGTTTAGCGTGGCTACAGATCCCAATAGTTTAGTGTGGCTACAGATCTCAATAGTTTAGCGTGGGGACAGATCCCAATAGTTTAGTGTGGCTACAGATCTCAATAGTTTAGCGTGGCGACAGATCCCAATAGTTTAGTGTGGCTACAGATCCCAATAGTTTAGTGTGGCTACAGATCTCAATAGTTTAGCGTGGCTACAGATCCCAATAGTTTAGTGTGGCTACAGATCTCAATAGTTTAGCGTGGGGACAGATCTCAATAGTTTAGTGTGGCTACAGATCTCAATAGTTTAGCGTGGCGACAGATCCCAATAGTTTAGTGTGGCTACAGATCCTTATAGTTTAGTGTGGCTACAGATCCCAATAGTTCTTGCACGTGGTCGACTCTTTCATCCAGGCATTCCACTGGGATATTAGGAAATCTGTAACCGATAATAGGATGTTGATTTCATATCAGACGTTGTACATTTCATACTTCCGTGATCAATATTCAATAAAAGTAATTAAGTCAAACAGTTGTAGATTGGCGATGTCGAAATGAGGCAACACTCGTTCCTCGTGCCCAGCACAATACATCATAGGGTTGGTTTGGCTGGCAGGCAGGCAATTTGTCGGGGCGACAATCTCGGCAAATACACGCGCCTTGGATATTACAGGAAAACGTCTGCAAATCGTGTTGGTGTCGCCATTAGAAGCAGATTGTGTTTGCAGATTTAATGTCGATGAAAATGTTGTTATAGCCACGAGTCTTTCATCTGGGACTTCAAACACTTTACACTTTCTCTAATCTGTTTAAGACGGAAAGGAACATCAATATGACGATTCCGACTAAACAGATGAGTCTCGGGCGGACAGAGGTCGCTGCAGCAGTCTTACCCTCTGGCGCTGGAGCCGACCAGTGAACTGAAGATCTCTTAAAGGTGCGATAACTGATCTGCAGCAAAGTCAAGTTGTTTTCAAACTAAACGCTCACTTGCCTTCTTCAGAACACGTCACCTATCACAGTCACATTGTGTTCTCCTCGGCGATTTCCTTTCGCTGATACGTCGCTTTCAAGATTATTGCACATGTATATGTGTGTCCGTGTGTGTGCGTGCGTGGTGTATGCGTGTGTGACCCCCTTTTGTTATAGCCCGCGCCAGGCAGGGTAACAACAAGTACCCTCTTTTAACGTCTTTTGATGCGGCTGGGGATGGAAAAATTGCTCTCCGTTAAGACGCTCTGTTCCATATTAACCTGTCCTTGTAGAAACCCCGCTTCTCTCCTGTGCTTGTAGTGGCACATCCTCTCTCCTGTCCTTGTAGACACCCCGCCTATCTCCTGTGCTTGTGATGGCTCATCCTCTCTCCTTTGTTTGTAGAAACCCCGCCTATCTCCTGTGTTTGTAATGGCTCACCCTCGCTCCTGTGCTTGTAGAAACCCCGCCTCTCTCCTGTGCTTGTAGTGGCTCATCCTCTCTCCTGTCCTTGTAGACACCCCGCCTCTCTCCTGTCCTTGTAGAAACCCCGCCTCTCTCCTGTGCTTGTAGAAACCCCGCCTCTCTCCTGTCCTTGTAGAAACCCCGCCTCTCTCCTGTGCTTGTAGACACCCCGCCTATCTCCTGTGCTTGTAGTGGCTCATCCTCTCTCCTGTCCTTGTAGACACCCCGCCTCTCTCCTGTCCTTGTAGAAACCCCGCCTATCTCCTGTTCTTGTAGAAACCCCGCCTCTCTCCTGTGCTTGTAGTGGCATATTCTCTCTCCTGTCCTTGTAGACACCCCGTCTCTCTCCTGTGCTTGTAGACACCCCGCCTCTTTCCTGTCCTTGTAGAAACCCCGCCTATCTCCTGTCCCTGTAGACACCCCGCCTCTCTCCTGTCCTTGTAGAAACCCCGCCTCTCTCCTGTGCTTGTAGACACCACGCCTCTCTCCTGTGCTTGTAGACACCCCGCCTCTCTCCTGTGCTTGTAGAAACCCCGCCTCTCTCCTGTCCTTGTAGACAACCCGTCCTCTCTCCTGTGCTTGTAGACACCCCGCCTCTCTCCTGTCCTTGTAGACACCCCGTCTCTCTCCTGTCCTTGTAGAAACCCCGCCTCTCTCCTGTCCTTGTAGACACCCCGCCTCTCTCCTGTGCTTGCAGTCATTCATCCTCTCTCCTGTCCTTGTAGAAACCCCGCCTCTCTCCTGTGCTTGTAGACACCCCGCCTTTCTCCTGTTCTTGTAGTGGCTCATCCTCTCTCCTGTCCTTGTAGACACCCCGCCTCTCTCCTGTCCTTGTAGACACCCCGCCTCTCTCCTGTGCTTGTAGACACCCCGCCTCTCTCCTGTGCTTGTAGTGGCTCATCCTCTCTCCTGTCCTTGTAGACACCCCGCCTATCTCCTGTGCTTGTAGTGACTCATCCTCTCTCCTGTGCCTGTAGACACCCCGCCTCTCTCCTGTTCTTGTAGTGGCTCATCCTCTCTCCTGTCTCTGTAGACACCCCGCCTCTCTCCTGTGCTTGTAGTGGCTCATCCTCTCTCCTGTCCTTGTAGACACCCCGCCTCTCTCCTGTCCTTGTAGAAACCCCGCCTCTCTCCTGTCCTTGTAGACACCCCGCCTCTCTCCTGTCCTTGTAGAAACCCCGCCTCCCTCCTGTGCTTGTAGTCACTCATCCTCTCTCCTGTCCTTGTAGAAACCCCGCCTCTCTCCTGTTCTTGTAATGGCTCATCCTCTCTCCTGTGCTTGTAGACACCCCGCCTCTCTCCTGTGCTTGTAATGGCTCACCCTCCCTCCTGTGCTTGTAGAAACCCCGCCTATCTCCTGTGCTTGTAATGGCTCACCCTCGCTCCTGTGCTTGTAATGGCTCACCCTCGCTCCTGTCCTTGTAGAAACCCCGCCTCTCTCCTGTGCTTGTAATGGCTCACCCTCCCTCCTTTGCTTGTAGAAACCCCGCCTATCTCTTGTGCTTGTAATGACTCATCCTCGCTCCTTTGCTTGTAGAAACCCCGCCTATCTCTTGTGCTTGTAATGACTCATCCTCGCTCCTTTGCTTGTAGAAACCCCGCCTATCTCCTGTGCTTGTAATGGCTCATCCTCGCTCCTTTGCTTGTAGAAACCCCGCCTATCTCTTGTGCTTGTAATGACTCATCCTCGCTCCTTTGCTTGTAGAAACCCCGCCTATCTCCTGTGCTTGTAATGGCTCACCCTCGCTCCTGTGCTTGTAGACACCCCGCCTCTCTTCTGTGCTTGTAGTCACTCATCCTCCCTCCTGTGCTTGTAGAAACCCCGCCTATCTCCTGTGCTTGTAATGGCTCATCCTCGCTCCTGTGCTTGTAGAAACCCCGCCTATCTCCTGTGCTTGTAATGGCTCATCCTCGCTCCTGTGCTTGTAGAAACCCCGCCTCTCTCCTGTGCTTGTAATGGCTCACCCTCGCTCCTGTGCTTGTAGAAACCCCGCCTATCTCCTGTGCTTGTAATGGCTCATCCTCGCTCCTGTGCTTGTAGAAACCCCGCCTATCTCCTGTGCTTGTAATGGCTCATCCTCCCTCCTGTGCTTGTAGAAACCCCGCCTATCTCCTGTGTTTGTAATGGCTCATCCTCGCTCCTTTGTTTGTAGAAACCCCGCCTATCTCCTGTGCTTGTAATGGCTCACCCTCGCTCCTGTGCTTGTAGAAACCCCGCCTATCTCCTGTGCTTGTAATGGCTCATCCTCGCTCCTGTGCTTGTAGAAACCCCGCCTCTCTCCTGTGCTTGTAATGGCTCATCCTCGCTCCTGTGCTTGTAGAAACCCCGCCTATCTCCTGTGCTTGTAATGGCTCATCCTCGCTCCTGTGCTTGTAGAAACCCCGCCTATCTCCTGTGCTTGTAATGGCTCATCCTCGCTCCTGTGCTTGTAGAAACCCCGCCTATCTCCTGTGCTTGTGATGGCTCACCCTCGCTCCTGTGCTTGCAGAAACCCCGCCTCTCTCCTGTGCTTGTAATGGCTCATCCTCCCTCCTGTGCTTGTAGAAACCCCGCCTATCTCCTGTGTTTGTAATGGCTCATCCTCGCTCCTTTGTTTGTAGAAACCCCGCCTATCTCCTGTGTTTGTAATGGCTCATCCTCGCTCCTTTGTTTGTAGAAACCCCGCCTATCTCCTGTGCTTGTAATGGCTCACCCTCGCTCCTGTGCTTGTAGAAACCCCGCCTATCTCCTGTGCTTGTAATGGCTCACCCTCGCTCCTGTGCGTGTAATGGCTCACCCTCGCTCCTGTGCTTGTAATGGCTCACCCTCGCTCCTGTGCTTGTAATGGCTCACCCTCGCTCCTGTGCTTGTAATGGCTCACCCTCGCTCCTGTGCTTGTAATGGCTCACCCTCGCTCCTGTGCTTGTAATGGCTCATCCTCTCTCCTGTGCTGGCTCATCCTCTCTCCTTTGCTTAACTACATTTTCCATTACTCAGTATGTATCACCAGAGACCATAATCACCTCTTAGTACATATCAAAATGGATATTAAACTGAATAAAGTTTGAAAAGCTAAACAAATCGTCAGCGATAAAACATTCTTTTTTAAAGAAATTGAATTAATGTGTGTTATTGTCCCCCTTAAAGGGTAAGTAAGTTCCACATCATTCACAGTTTTTTTAATGTATGCTAGACTTCGAAATGAAACTAACATTGGTTAGATTTATGGCCAGAATTGCTTACAATCGCCAGCACCTGAAGAGATGGTGTATCGCAAGTCCCCGTGGTCCCTAGTGTGGTGGGCTAACTTTAGTTGTTAGCGATCTATAACCTGTTTTCATATTGTGATGCTGAATGCTCATTATTTTAAATATTCTCGAACTAGTTTTAGCTAAATTCTGTAACCTGTAACCTTGGTTCTCAGCGTTGAAGCATGACCTGTAACCATGGTTCGCAGCGTTGAAACATGACATGCCACACTATGCATGTGTAGCTACACTCTTCAAAAAAGAAACGCACAGGTAGATTTTAAGTCAGTTTATTGTACCTAAGAAAGTCGATATATTTAATTTAATATCATAGATACAAATATGACTATGGATCTCGATAGTCACATGTCGTTGTACAAAGGAATTTAAAACTGTTCATTGTCATGTCACATAAGGCCACAAGATTGCTCGTGTGACTCGCCCCGGGCAGCAATCACTGCTCTGCATCTCCTCGGCACTGACTGGATAAGTGTATAAATTAGGTCCTGCGGGATTCTGCGCCATTCTGCTTGTAACGCGTTGGCCAGTTGTGGGAGTGTCTGCGGCGTGTTCTGACGTTGACGTACACGTCGATCGAGCTCATCCCAGAGGTGTTCGATTGGGTTGAAATCTGGAGATCTCGACGGCCAGGGCAAAACGTTGATGTTGGCATTATGAAGGTAGTCTAAAGTGTCACGAGCTCTTTGCGCTGGAACGTTGTCCCGTTGAAACAGCTCCCTCTAGCGGTCAATTATTGGAAGAAGGTGAGGTTGAAATTGTCGAATCCACGTACACAATGTGGGGCAAAACGCTAATTTCGACGACGATAAACACGCTGTCTTCCATCTCGCCGGTGAAGAAGAAAATTGTGATTCCTTGCTGAGCCACACTCGTCTCCAGTTTCTCAAATTCCAAGGCTATAAGGTATGGCACCAACGCAAGCGTTGCTGTCGATGGATCTGTTGCAAAACAGGGACGATAACTGGTCTTCTGGGTCGGATTCAAGCCTCGCGAAGATGGTTCCTGACAGTCGGGTCCGATATCCTCCTCAAACCAGGGATGTGTCCTGCAGTCTCCGTAGCTGTGGCATTGCGATGACGTAGGTGGAGCTGTCGAATGTAGCGATCCTATGCAGGGGTGGCAACTCTTGGTCGGCCGGTTCCCGGAGGGTCTGCAGTGGAATTGAACTGTGTGTATCGGTCAAAAATACTGAGTACTTCTACAGTGACCGAAAGGAGAGTTGCCCGCCATACGCGTTGATGCCATATTATCAGGAATATTTCCAATTATCAAGGGTTAATACACTCAACGAGGTTTTCAACTTTCTTGGAGATAAAACATATTTATTTACACACCAATATAATGGCTCCAGCTATCTAAGTCGCCAAGATATCAACAGATACTTGTAAGATTGTCGGCCATTTTTCAAGATGGCCGCCAAGATCACCAAAGGTCACGTCAACGATGTCACTATATCTAAATTTAACCGTATTGGTCTGATGTATATTGATGCCAAATTTCATGCTTTTACCACAAAGTGCACGATTCTTTTTATAATATGCCATAATCCGCTTGACTAGTGGTAGACGTTGAAGTGGCATGCAACAGAGGTGAGGTGAGGTGAGGTGAGGTGAGGTGAAATGGGTTTAACGTCGCGTCCAAGATTATTGCTCTTATATAGCGACGTGCATATACGTGTGTGTGTTTGTGGTGCTGCTTGTACTAGTCCGGACTGATGCCGATTTATAGTGCTAAAGTACTCACGGAAATGAAAAAAATCTGTTTTTTCGATCTCAGATTTTAAATAAATGCAGTTAATATACAAAATATATAAATATTCCAACAACTTAATTAGTACTTATTGGGCCTTGGCACAAATACAGCGTATCAAAGGTTTTTATGTCTTTTTACACGTAAAAGTGTGCGAAAATATGAACAAAACAGACTATTGTGAAACTGAGCATAACCAGGTGTTAGTAGATCAAGGTGAATGTCCATGACCTTATGACACCTTGACGACAGGTGAACAGGTGCTTGAAACCCAGGTGCATGTGATTTGTGAGTGGTTAGTGATTTGTGAGTGGCATTGTGGGATAGTGAATCATCGTCAAAGTATCGCAAGTCCCCGTGGTCCCTAGTGTGGTGGGCTAACTTTAGTTGTTAGCGATCTATAACCCATCTCAAACAACAACTTACATGTCATTATTATTATGTACATAAACATAGCTGTTATTTTTATTGTTGTCTTGATAACTTTTTTCCAGGCTAATTTGCATAATGCCTATAGCCTGTTTCTGCCATGTCAATTTGGACTTAGTTTTATTTTTGAATGTTGAAAGTGCTTACAAATTACCTCCTGTAAAGTACATTTTGTAATGAGCACTGAGATAAAACTAGCAAATCCAGACTAGTACTTTTCCAGTTGTTTTGTTATTTCGTATTTACATCTACGTAATGCTTTGTAGCGATTATTAAATCCAGCAAAACATTTTTTTTTTCATTTCCATGAGTACTTTAGCTCACTGAGATACCATACCGCTATTTAACATGAATACCCCGCTCAGACACAGTATACTGACTCCGAGCCGACCAGTCCTTGTTTTAGACCCTTAATGCCGAGCGCCAGACAGGGTAACAACAAGTACCATCTTTTAACGTCTTTTGGTTTGACGCGGTCGGGGATCGAACCCCGGACCTTTCGCTCTCCGGCTGTACGCTCTACCACTAGACCACGAAGGCGGTCGGCGTGCAACAGAAGACTGCGATTGGATTTGTCCTATGGCGATGTTCCGAGTCTCGGCATTTTTGAACTTGAAAACTGTTGACAATTGGTTCACAAATTATTGGCTTATGCTTGCCTTTTTGTAGCCACTACCACGAGTTACGAATGCCATAACTTGCACGTGCATTTTGTTTTACTGTTTTCCTCCATGACATTTTTGAACAAGTGTGAAAACAATGCCGATTAAGACATTGCAAATCGACAATGGCTGCGTTTTGACGCACCATCTGTCGAATATCAGGCCACCAACATTTTCCAAAAACATATATCCAATTTATATACCGGATATTTTGTGTAGTCAGGTTCAATGAACTTCCTGTGCAGTTCTTTTTTTCAAGAGTTTATATGTATGATGATCCCAGAAATTACTATTTTGAAAGTAATCATCACTTAGTATTTGCTGTGCCAGGAGAGCGGAGGTTCGCTGGTTCGACCGAGGCCGCGACACACCATTATACGTTAAAAGATGGTACTTGCCGTTGCCCTGCCTGCCGCTCGGCCTTAAACTGCGGCATGGTGTTATGCCTGCATCACTTCGTACTTTCCTCCCACATCAAGCTGACACGCCTTTTTAAAACTGAAATACTGTTGAAAGCGGCGTTACAACCAACTCACTCACTCATCCATGTGATTGGATTAGTCACTGGAAGTGTTGCCACCACGCCATAGATGTGCTGTACAGCCTTGACACAGCTGTTGGCATGTCAGTGTGTGACAAACCTGTGCCAAGCCCAAACACAACCCGTTACACTAACATGATAGCATGGGTGTACCTGTTTATCCATTTGAATATTTCTTTTCTATCACGATCTACTCTGTACACTTTCTGATCTAGTTTGCCACACGGACCATTAAACACATATGTCCAATTTAACCCATGCAAGTCTACACTATTTTGCAAGTCTAGATTAAGGCAGTTTCAAGAAAGTCTATTGGCTCTTATGTATAATATTTTATTAAGATGATTTAAGAACTGTAAAAAATATATTCATTTCAGAGACGATATGTTGATCTAATTCGGATCATTCATACCTCTGTCCAATGATCCAGCACTTCGAGTCTTTATGGCTGTGGGGGAATGTCGATATACGTGTTACAGCTGCATCGATGCATCAGTGATTGATGGTATGAGTATCTGTACGCGACTTCCACGCACGAGGACGTACAATGAGCCAGGGGACGCATTGAAACCGTCCCCATCATTGACGACAAGCACGAGCACTGGAGACATATACTGTTGAAATTGGGTTTAACGTCGCGTCCAAGATAATTGCACAGCGACGTACATGCACGTTTGTGTGTGTGTGTGTGTGTGTGTGTGTGTGTGTGTGTGTGTGTGTGTCTGCTTGTACTAGTCCGGACTGATGCCGATTTATAGTGCTAGTCCACTAAGATACCATGCCACAGTTTAACATGAATACCCCACTCAGACAGAGTATACTGACCCCGAGGCGACCAGACCTTGTTTTAGACCCTTAATGCCGAGCACCAGACAGGGTAACAACAAGTACCATCTTTTAACGTCTTTTGGTTTGACGCGGTCGGTGATTGAATCACGGACCTTCCGCTCTCCGGGCGGACGCTCTACCACTAGACCATGGATCGGTCTACAGCAGTTTGAAAACGTCGACTCCAGAGAATAACTAGTCCCGATCATCCGCCGAAACAGATTCCTTTGGGCGTGAAAGGCAAAATAGCAGTGAAAACTAAACTGACGGCCAAAAATGAAATTGCAAATATTTAAAAACACAAGTCCAAACTAAATCAATGCAAAACACATCGCTCAAACACAACAATGCTCCACGGCACGTGTTTTTATGTAGAAAATGTGAAAAAAGAGAAAAACACATGTCGCTTGGGCAGCCGAAACTACACGTGCATAAGGGTATATAAATGATACGGACGGCACGTCAGACACACACACTGGTACAAAAGCACCACAGAAATGCCACGAACAACGCGAGCGGGCCCTGGGTATGATACGGGTGGGAGCCGTTTTCACGGATGAAAGCCGGTTCTATCTGTTCAGAGCTGATGGAAGTCAGCGTGTTTACAGCCGAAGGGGAGAACGAACGGCGGCATGTTGAGTTCAGGAGGTCGTATCGTATGGTGGAAGGGGTGTTATGGTGTGAGAGGGATTTGTGGGCAGGAGAAAACACTACTGGTCATCGTAAACGGAAATTTGACAGCTCCGCGTGACATGGATGATATTTTTTGTCCGATTGTTCTACCATTTCTTGCTTCCTTGCAGCCAACAACGTCAACGCGTGCCGTGGCATGCACGCTCCCCAAACATGTCCCCCGTAGAACACCTCAGGGATGTAATAGATCGCCGTGTTTGATAGCGACCACATCCTCCAGCCAAACGACAAGAACTGAAGAAGAATGTATCCCACGTGACGTCATCAGACTTTTTCTGTGCGCCGGAGAGTTTTTGCGTGTCTTGTAACAGGAAGTATACACGCTATTAAGGTGACGTGTCACTGAATTTGAGCGATTTTAGATGCTTGTGCCCTTTGTCCATTACGTCGTTGAAAGCTTTCGTTTGCTATCCCACCTCAAATCGGGCAACTGCCATGCCAATATCGGATGCTGTATGCCAACCATTACGCTGATTTCGTTGAGATTTTTATCTTTTCAATACATTTTACTTCATGCATCAATCTTTTGTGGTTTATAAACTAGAGTGATTTAAAACTATGGTCAAGATTCTTTTGGCCGTCAGTTTATATGAATGGATTATTCAACGATGACACCAAGTGTTCGCGAAAAAGGGTGAACATGTCCCGCCCTTCCGGTAGCACCCACCACTCACAGAATTTGCATAAAAAATATTTCAAGTGTCCACCGCAATGATGTTGCTGGCATATTGCTAAAAGCGGCGCAAAACCATACTCACTCACTTGACCTTAAATATACTGAACAACAAAAGTTCCTCTGACACTGAATAAGATTTCATGCAAAGTTATGTTTTTTACCAAATTTGAAACAATTTCGGTTTGCAACAGATAAAAGACTCCTGTAAGTGTTCAAATGGTTTAATTTGCCATACCGACTTCAGAAAATGCGTGATTTCATAAAAAAAGCATGAACATGCCAAAATGTCAATTTACAAATCAATAGCGTGTGTGTTCACCTCTGGTTGCGATGCAAGCAACACATCTTCGTCTCATGGAATGGACCAGGCGTCGCACAAAGTCCTGTGGGATATCTGTCCATATCTGCTGGAGCATGTTTCGAAGTTCCTGGAGTGTCTGTGGAACACATGTTCGAAGGCGCAGATCCATCTCATCCAACATGTGCTCGATTGGTGAGATCAGGGGAGCGAGCCGACCAGGGGATGACATTCACGTTGCTTTGTTGAAGAGAATCCTGAACAAGTCGAGTAATATGAGGCCAGGCGTTGTCATGTTGAAAAGTAATGCCTGGGCCACGACGACGCAAAAACGGTAGAACAGGGCCGATAATCTCGTCGCGGTAGCGCTGTCCATTGTGTTTTCCCGCTACCACTATCAAACGGGTCCTCTGTCTTGCTGTAATCCCACCCCATACCATAACGTTGCCGACCCCGAACTGATCTTCTTCCATGACACAATGATTTACGTATCTTTCACCTCGACGTCGGTACACTCGAATCCGTACAACGCTGTGGCTGAGTAAAAAACGAGACTTGTCAGTGAATAAAACTTGTCCCCACTGCATGGCCGTCCAGCGTAGACGCTGTCTACACCACTGTAGACGTGCTTGACGGTGGTTTCCTGTCAAAATGGGACGTCTGGTGGGTCTACAGGCGACAATCACTGCACATCTGAGGCGACGACGTACGGTTTGTGAAATTATTCGTCGAAGGCCAGGGATGCATCTTGCAGTCACCGTTGCTGGCTGGAATCGATTTCGTAGGTGTGTTGTTCGAATCCAGTTGTCTTGTCGATTATTGGTTACACGTGGCCTGCCACTCCGAGGATGGTCTCTGACTGCATTCGTCTGTTGCCAAAGTTGCAATAAACACCAAATGGTGTTTCTGTGGGCGTTAAATTCTCTTGCAACATCACGTTGACTCGATCCTGCTTCAAGCATACCAATGCCTCGCAGACGCTCATTTTCGGACAGGTGTGGCATTTCGTAATGTTGAATAATTGCGTAATTTTGTTGTTTTTCCGAGTGGTTGATGTCAGCACGATGCTAAACAATGTATACTGAACACCAAAAGAAACGCGAATCAAGAAGGTATAGGAAACATGATGTATTTTGTTTCAGCTGGCATAAACATAATAATGATGGATACAACACAATTCATTAGCAATAAGAAAGAGTCAGTTCTCTGGACATGCTGAAGTCAACTGGGTACACCTCAATACCTGGTATGGCCCCCATTTGCATTCACAAGCGCGACACACCGTCTGTGCATGGAGTGAATAAGACGGTTGATAGTGTTCATGGGGATGTGACGCCACACCTGCAGGATGGTAACCTCGAACTGTGCAGCTGTCCTTGGCCTCGGACGCGCCATGTTTAAACGTCTCTGCACTTCATCCCACAAGTGTTCAATAGGGTTGAGATCAGGACTAAGAGCCGGCCAGGGCATGGGTTGATATTGTGCTGTTGCAAGAAGGCTTGAGTAATCCTGGCGGTGTGGGGACGAGCGTTATCCTGTTGAAATTGGAAGTTGCCATGTCTTGCAAAAGACGGTACAACCTGGGGCCTCAACACCTGATCGATGTAACGCTGAGCAGTGACACCATGGCCCCTACCAGCTCCAACGTTCTGAAAGATAACAAAATCAGTTCTCTGATTTAACCCTATTCCACCCCAAACCATGACACTAGGTCCACCCCACGAGTTCCGTTCAAGGACACACTGGACATGATAGCGCTTACCGCGACGTCGCCATACTCTAACACGTCCATCGGCACGATCAACACGATACCGACTTTCATCAGAGAACAGAACTCTTCTCCACTGCTGATGACGCCAATTCAAGCGTGCTTGGGCCCACTGTAGTCTCAGGAGACGGTGACGTTGAGTGAGAACAGGACCTTGTGATGGTCGCCTGCATTGAATCCCTCTGTCACGAAGTCGCCGTCTTACTGTGTTGGAACTTACAGCCCTCCCGTGGTTTCCAACGACGTTCCCAGCAGTTTCACTGGCCGACAGGAAACGTTCTTGCAGATGTGACCTGTGAATGTGACGGTCCTGACGTTGTGTTGTCACACGTGGTCTGCCGGTACAGTGCCTGTCTCTGGTGCTGTTGGTTGTCTGGAATCTTTCCTGCAGACGGTAGATGGTGGAAACGTGGACGTTAAAGGTGTTTGCAACTCTCTGAACACTCTCACCAGCCCAATAGCCCCCTCTCGATCGACCTGTGACAGTCGTGGCATTGTCACTGACGTTGATGAGTGAATGATTCACAGTGACACTTTCGTGGCTTTTAAAGACAACATCTTCACGGACAGTTTTTGCGGCATACGCAGCACGTGCATTTTGTGCGTATCCATCCCACACTGACTTCAACGTCGGTGCGTTTGAGCGCTGTGGATTAAGAGGTCACTGCCCTTAACTCTGGTTAGGGTCATTTTGAAACAATTAAAGCCCATTACAATGGAACCATAGCAGCCAACCGTTTTCACAACCATTTTCCCATATTAAATAGGAACTTGAAGATTTCGCGTTTCTTTTGGTGTTCAGTATATATGGAATCCCGTTAACGCGAATGTTTTTATACCCATTCTGGGGTAGTGAAATGCATGGGGCTTGCATAAAAGTCATTTTTTGCATGGAATGTATGCTTTTCTGTGGCGGTTGCGTTTTTGTGACTTGATTCCATACATGTACTACAATATTGAAAACCAAACTTTACTTGTTTGAAAAATACACTAAAATATTGGTGTCACAGGAACTTTTGTTGTTGAGTATATATTTGGATTTGTTATCTTTGCCTTCAGATTGATTTAAATGAATTATTCACAATTGAAATTAGGATTGTAGAAAAGCAAAGCAGTATTGAAGAATGTATGATAAATGGTAGATTTAAGAAAGAGTAGAGACGAGTTAACTGCTGCTTCTCCGGCTAAGGAATGGTACAAATAAGGCTACTATGTTTTGTATTCTCGCACATGCCAAAGGTAATCACTTATCTTGGTAAAATGAACATCAGTGGCCCAACATTGCTTTTCTTAAATTTGGTTGCCTTGGAAATCACAATTTCTTTGTATGGAGACGATGTTGAATCAATTCGAGAGATGACATTTGTACAAGATTGTAATTCAGTAACAGAGAGCACATGTTAGCCTATATGCACACGCAATTCGCCCAGGTCTTCATATATTCTCCATAAAAGGAGGATCAAAGAGAAATAACCTTTTTAAATGGTCATATTTTCACAAATAATTCTCAACGTTGATTCACAGTGGAACTCTTATGGCGAGGAACACCGACAGATTATTGCTGACACGGTAAGCTGTCCTTGGCAAAGTGATACAAGACCAGAGCAAGCTTCGCAGTCCAGTACTGTAACGGACGCAAGGCGTCGAGCCTCACTGTACCCAATACGAACATAACTGGTTCTTTTCCTACACGTCAGATTTTGATATATGGTCCCAAAAGTATCATTTTAAAGTACATGTACTCTGTACTTGACTCAGATATCAAAACATTATATTTGTCTATTGTACCACATGAACGTTCGCGATATTCGAGAAGCACGTTTCACCAGGATGTAGACTTCATATATATACTCTGCCAAAAACAACAACGCAAATGTGAATTTAGATGTACATTTCAACATGTGGTAATCGATTGTTACAAATTGGCACACAATGTCATTGAGCCAGGTTCCATATGGCGCGCATGGAACAGTAGATTGGCAGGACCTGGATGGTGTAATTCCTGACACATTTAAAGGCTGTTGTGAGTGTTGCCGTGTGAGGTCCGGCGTTGACGTTCGCTTCTTGCATAATGGAAATGCCGTGTGACCGAAAATCTCATCCGTGTAACATTGTGAAGTTAAATTCCCCAGAACTTGAACCAGTCTGTTCTACCAGTGTAGGAAAAGACTGCCTACATCACAATACCACCACCAATTCTGTCCCTATCTATATGCAGTTTTGTGCATCGCCTGTAAACATGACGTCAACCATCCGCACGGAGTGTGAGTGAGTTAAAGTTTAACGTCGCATCGGCATTATTTCAGCCACATAGCGACGAAAACAAGTTGACATGTACATAATTTAGTCAAGAATACAAAGCTATATTTAATAACAAATTTGGGCATAACAATATTACCGCACGGCGAAACCTGTCTCCATACTCTTGGCACAAGGAACGTTGCAGCCGACGATGCTCGTATTTGCGCTCGGCCGATGGCGTTGTTGCGTTGGGCTTCCATCCGTCCTGGCATGATGTTTTGTTCATTTGCTGTAAGATTGTGATGGCATGCACATGGAAACCCAACGTGTGTATTGCCCAACAAGTGTTTTTTTTTGCACGTGCATGTCATGTTGGTGTGGCGCCAGGCTCTCGCGTAGTTGCTTTCGAGATGTTTCCATGTTTTCACCAAAAAATTTTCAGGACCTTATTCTTTCCACACAAATCAATCCCAATCCATGCAGAATTGATCAATTCATTTCGGGTATTAATTTTGTATGGATGTCGGCAACACTGTCAGATATTATGATTTGACTACTTTTGCGTTTCTTTTCTTTTTTACAGAAAATATATTCATACAATCTAGGAAGGTGTATTTAGTTGATGAAACGCAGGCTTGTAACTGTAGTAGCAAAATGATGAACAAGACTTATTCAGTTTCAGAATAGATAGTTAGTTTGTGTGACTGGATAATCGTCAAAAAAACCTCGACGTGATGACGCTGTTTTGGTGAACATCGATGCTGCAGCATGTATTTACGAGAATATTACCTTCGCCTTGAGCTGGAACCCTCTTGGAGTCGCATGTCCACATACAAGACACGCAAGTCTGATCAGCCTCGTGAAGTCCGTGGTAAATGTGACAGCGATTACAAGCTCGTGCTGCACGAGCAACCAGCTGTCACTCTGCCCACAAAAGCACCTGACAAAGACACCGTTTGATTTGGTCTGTGTTAACGCATCACGATTTGGTGATCAATTTGTTTGCATGCCACACGCAATTCCGAATTTATGTTGGCTGACATTACAAAGCTAAGTCAATTCTAAATGTCAACGCAATGGAGGAATCGAAGAGGCTCTCATGTTTAACAGGAATTGAATTTCTTAATTCATTTACCTTATTGAAATTCGGATAAATAAGCTAAATAGCTGAAAAACGATTCGGCTTTACGAATGGAAACGGTCACCTTTTTGCTTTTGCTTGATTTTAAAATCCCTTCTTTCAGAGACTTCCTATAGATTTCCATATGGTAATTTTACTTAGACCTGGAGTAAACAGCTAGTGTAAGAACACCAAACGCCATGGACAGCTTTAGTTGCTGTACATGCCTTCAATATTACTCTTACAGTACAGCCTATTTTGTCATCCGTTTATAGAAAGATGTAGAGGCATTTGCTTGTGTCAGAAGGCTTGCTCTGTTCATAATGTGTTTGCAGACGTCGGAGATCATAATGGATTCAAGTAATATTTAAAAAGTAAGGAGTTTCTTTCGTTAGATGTTTGTAGGTTGTAAGTAGTTATTGTACTAATCGCGCAAATAAAATAGATGTATACAGTTAAAACTTAACCTGACTTGGCCCTGGTAGGTCGAATTCATAAACAAAAGCAGTTAGAAAACATAGAACTTCCATATTTCTAAAAGTGACCAAAGCAGAATTTTCATATTTGTAAATGCGTTTCTTGGAAGTACTTCTATTGGACTCGTGGAAGGGGACACACCATGTTCTGATACCAGGGAAGGAGATCTATGCTCAACAACAAAAGTTCCTGTGACACCAATATTTTAGTGTATTTTTCAAACAAGTAAAGTTTGGTTTTCAGTATTGCAGTACATGTATGGAATCAAGTCGCAAAAACGCAACCGCTACAGAAAAGCATGCATTCCATGCAAAAGTTGACTTTTATGCAAGCCCCAAGCATTTCCCTACCCAAGAATGGGTATAAAAACATGTTATACGTTAACGGGATTCCATATGCAATGTTTAGCATTGTGCTGACAACAACCACTCAGAAAAACAACAATATGCGCAATTATTCAACATTACGAAATGCCACACCTGTCCGAAAATGAGCGTCTGCGAGCCATTGGTATGCTTGAAGCAGGATCGAGTCAACGTGATGTTGCAAGAGAATTTAACGCCCACAGAAACACCATTTGGTGTTTATGGTAAAGTTGGTAACAGACGAATGCAGTCAGAGACCATCCTCGGAGTGGCAGGCCACGTGTAACCAATAAACGACAAGACAACTGGATTCGAACAACACACCTACGAAATCGATTCCAGCCAGCAACGGTGACTGCAAGAAGCATCCCTGGCCTTCGACGAATATCTTCACAAACCGTACGTCGTCGCCTCAGATGTGCAGTGATTGTCGCCAGAAGACCCGCCAGACGTCCCATTTTGACAGGAAACCACCGTCAGGCACGTCTACAGTGGTGTAGACAGCGTCTACGCTTGACGGCCTCAGCCACAGCGATGGACGGATTCGAGTGTACCGACGTCGAGGTGAAAGTTACGTAAATCATTGTGTCATGGAAGAAGATCAGTTCGGGGTCGGCAGCGTTATGGTATGGGGTGGGATTACAGTAAGACAGAGGACACGTTTGATAGTGGAAGAGGGAAATCTCAATGGACAGCGCTACCGCGACGAAATCATCGGCTTTGTTGTTCTACCGTTTTTTGCGTCGTCATGGCAACATGACAACGCCTGGCCTCACATTGCTCGACTTGTTCAGTATTCTCTTCAACAAAACAACGTGAATGTCATCCCCTGGTCGGCTCGCTCCCCTGATCTCACCCATCAAGCACATGTGGGATGAGATGGATCGGCGCCTTCGACGTCAACCACGTGTTCCACAGACACTCCAGGACTTCGAAACATGCTCCAGCAGATATGGATAGATATCCCACAGGTCTTTGTGCGACGCCTGGTCCATTCCATGAGACGAAGATGTGTTGCTTGCATCGCAACCAGAAGTGGACACACACGCTATTGATTTGTAAATTGACATTTTGGCATGGTCATGTTTTTTAATGAAATCACGCATTTTCTGAAGTCAGTATGGCAAATAAAACCATTTGAACACTTACAGGAGTCTCTTATCTGTTGCAAACCGAAATTGTTTCAGATTTGGTTAAAAACCCATAACTTTGCATGAAATCTTATTCAATGTCACAGGAACTTTTGTTGTTCAGTATACGTTTTATGACTTGAAAGTAAGATGATCAAATGTAAGGTGATCTGTTTTATTCAGTTTTCAAGGTAGAATGCCGATTCAGTATCTGTATTATTTTCAAATTCGCAACCTGATGTTATTGACAGTGTGTAAATCGGCACGGTTCCTTTTGCCGACGGTTTATCAGATGTAATGTAACCAGTCTCTGTGTCTTGCATAGAGTGTGCCGCACTCGGGTACTGCAATCGGCAATGGGTGACTGCGAGCGGTTATACGTAGCAGTGAACATGGTCAATAGCGCTTTACATCCTACATCTGCACATGTTTTTCTTTCAGTTCGTTTTGGTAGTGTACGTTCGCTGCACAAATAATGCCACCTGACTGCCGAAGCTTACCTGGATTGTAACCACGTTATCAAAACTCAAAGATAGTGTTTATCGCTGACAAAATGGATATTTCGTGACAAAAACTCTATGAAATTGTGTGCCATTACTGTAAATAATATTCCTTATCGTCGGAATGGTTTGTTTTCACTCTATAAGTATTAGGACACATGCAGCAATCTTCGTTAATTAACCATCGCGATATTTTGTTATTCTATTTCAAGTGGCGAGGACTAGAGCTTCATATGTGTTACTGTATACCGAACCAGATCGTCCACTTTACTTCTGACACACCAACAGAAAGAACATAACATACCATTATTGTGATTCGTTTATGCAGAAAATACACTAGTTATACACCACATGGATTGAAGGCAAAATGTATACAAAATCATATCTGCTCAACAGGAATTCCTAGAGTAGAATATACTTACCCCAGGCTTAAATAATTCAAATGAAGACGACACAACTTACAAACTCCCCCGTGTAACTCCCAGTTTAAAACTGTTTCAATGGTCTTCCTTGTACAGAAAGCCGAAACGTGCGCTCAGTAGCAATCCTGACATGCCATATAGTCAGGTTACAGGAATGTTAGTCACATCGACGTCGTCCATGGTATCTGGACTGCCATGTTCTGCGTAGCCCGAACTCTGGGACACCAACCAGTCACTTCAGACTCGTATCCTGCTGAAACCCTGTCCAGTTCGTTCAAGCATTGTATGCCATTTAATATAGTTTCCCATTCCTGCAGTTACATGGTATCAATATATAGCTATCGACGTTACATGGGAATAAAAGAAAATTGAAATCATTCAAGTAGTTAAAGGCACCTCTTTCACAAATTGTCCTGTATGACAAGCCCAAAGTCCCCCGCATCTTCTGGATACCAACGTACAGAAACTGGGCACATAAACAACCAAATGTCTCACAGTTCGTCATCACAACAAACATTACACATATTCCATGTTTCCCGATTTGTTTCAATGGCAAAATGAAGTACATTTCATATTGTGTGGTTACGACTTGATATTGGCCGAACCATTCAGTTATCACTTGACTACACGTAACCATTATAATACCAAAATACAATGTGTTCTTGTGCTTGTTAAAGCTGTTAGCTGTCATGTATGCTCATGACCCGCCTTACAGTACCCCATCAATTAACTATCTATGCATATCTTGCCACATCACCTTACGGACATTTGGTATATTATAAAAAATAACATGACGAGTTGTGGCAATGATTCCTGAAAGAAAACATTACAGGCGTCGAACAAGTGCCTCCATACCATTTTCCAAACATACATCTGTTTCATTAACTATGTCATTTGTAATACATGAACGTGTAAACAGATATTGCACGGATATCATCCTTTGGTCATATAACCCCTCTGCTACTCTGTTACCAAGCAGACCTTCGCTCTACCACGAAGCACCCACCCACCTCAGGTAGTTGTGGACCATGAACTGTTTGTAGACACCACCGCTTTACCCTCCGTGACATGGAAAGGTAAATCGACAACCGCCACATCACAAACATGTTCCGGTGGAGTTTGGGTACTTGACTTTCAGTTCATCCTTAAACTTTGTAAACAGAATTTTGTTCTTGGTAAGTTCCTGGTTCTTGGTGGCGTGGAAATCCCCCCTCCTCTTGAAGCCTCTGTGGGCCAGGAATGCATTGTTGAGTACAGCGAACTGGTAGCCGGACACGTGCAGCTCGCACACCTGCAACATGGAACATAGACTGTCATTTAGTCCCAGAAATAAAGTTATCTTATTTTTACATACACTCACACGCTATGAAAAATATAATGCAAAGGGAGCCCAGAACAATTTTTAATTATTCCTAGAGCTGAGGCAATCTAGACTTGCCCAATCATTCTTGACTTGCGTAGGACTTCTTTAATATATTCTCTAGGGCCTTGGAGAAGGACTACACGGAACACATCACAACTTGTAGTTAAATCTAAAACGTAGTCAAACAGTAAACTGTATACATAGCATATACGGTGACACATTGTTCTTGTTCATAGTTTGACTTGTTGGAAATCCGTGTTCAAACTACCACAGCTCTAAACATGTTGAATAAAGATAGTCAGGTATGGATCTGGGTTTAAACGATTATCGGTGCACTTAAATGTGGTATGATACGAGGTAAACGGTAGTCCAGTTACATCACAGCGGCCTGCAAACATTTGGTATGGACCAGACTAAGTCACCGAGTCATCCAACCGATCCCCTTCAGCCGGCTCTCACGACAAGGGTACGATACCAATTAACAACTCTTGATTTTGATGATGTGTACAAGATGTTTCAAGACATTGTTTAATTATTGACCTAAGTTGACTGGATATGGTGGAGAAGTCCCTTGTCCCTCCCTTTGGCGATGCAAACAAGGGTTAATATTACAGTCCGTTAGGCTCCAAATGGCAACGACGAATTGCAAAATAACTCAAAATCGGGAATAGTCTATTAAATGCCAATACGGTACACGGCAATGAATACGCCTCAACCCAACAATATCAGGTTTTTATATGTACAAGTTGACATCTTGAACGGGCACAAAGGTAGGAGGAACAGTGCAGACACGTACTGTACGTGTTACGTGGTATACGAAGATGCACTACTCAGCCGATGTGAACCAGTTGATTTTTAAGGTGTATGATTTCTTTCAATGAGAAGCAGAAAGAGGAAAACCATTTCATGCCATTAATAAATACTTGAAACGAGCTTCTAAAGCTCTTGGTGTGTCTCCTAACAAGCTGAAAAATGTCCGTCGTCGAGACTCCAGCAATCAGAAGCAGGTGGGGAACATTTCAAAACCATGTAGGGTTGATATATTAGACGGTTTTCAGAAAAAAAGCAGATGTGCAACTTCACTAAGACTCTTGAAGAAATACCTTGGAACTGAACATGTTTTAATTGTTATTAAATACAATCTATGGTAACTTTTTCATAGATGTGGATATACTGATACAAAAAGATCAGCGGGGACAAAAGGGTTGTGTTATGTGAACGATCTGACGTCCTTTGTCTCCGAAATCATTATCTTCGAACCATCAAGCAGAAACGTGAAGAAGGATATAAGCCTGTTTTCCTAGACGAGACGTGGTAAATGCCTGTGACACAGCAATAATACCCTTAAAGGATATAGTGTGACGTGGCTGCAACGGATGGACATGACCTTTCCTTCGAGGGCTGCAAAACCACAACTCTATGTAATGATTGAATTGAGATGGTTGACAATTACACAAAGGTCAAGGTCACGCCGGCTTGGACATCACCCTTTCCACTGTGATCTGAGAGTGTTGATATGGGGTATCGTCAGATACAACGTTGGACGATTGAACACAACGTTAGTGATGGGGATAAAAATAACGAACAGCAGATTTTGTTGGGTACAGGGTATTCATTGCCGTGTACAGTATTAGCATTTAATAGACTATTCCCGATGCAATTCATCGGACTGTAACGCCGCACTCGGCATTGTTTCAGCTGTATGACGGCGGTCTGTAAATAATCGAATCTGGACCAGACAAGCCAGTGATTGACATCATGGGCATCGATCTACGCAATTTGGTTACGATGACATGAATCAAGCAAGTCAGCGTGCCTGACCACCAAATCCCGTTAGTCGCCGCTTATGACAAGCGTGGTCGCCTCTGAAGGCAAGCATGGGTTGCTGAAGACCTATTCAAACCCGTATCTTCACGGGTCTTAACTAGTACCTGTTCCTATCTATTAAAAACGTTATTTCTTCAATATGTCAGTTGCAGATGTTTGTGTTCACAGTGCAAGTACAGCACAATATGTTTAACATGACTCTAGAAGAAAACCCCGTGGGGATTCCTGGTTGGAAAAGGTCCCCAGCAATTTACGCTGTTCGTAAGACGCGACCAAATGGATCGAGTGGTTCACCCGATCCCGTTAGTCGCCTCTTACGACTAGCATAGTCGCCGAATACGGCAATAATGGGTTGCTGAATACCTGTTCTAACCCGGATCTTCACGGGTGCAATAATAAATGACAAGTCCCTAAAGACATAGGCACTTCCGGTTTAATGTCATCACTTATTGTTAAGGACAATACATGCCTAATACAATACACCTTCAAAACAGGTAGGCCCTGCTTCCAGGTACGTGAAGAAGAAAGAAATATTCTGTCCCATTTCCCATGCAAAGTATGCAGTCAATTCATTGAGCGTATGGGCAGGTGGGTCTCTTTGTCGAACGCGACGGCCTTAAATGGGACAGAAGGGGATAGAATTCCTCAGAATCAAATCCAGAGATTTGAAACAAGATACTGATGGAAAGTCAATATTTGTAATTGCAGGACATTGTTCTTCAATTCCGTAAACCGGAAGTGTGCATGGTACTGACAGTTTAGTCTGTGCAACAAAAGCGACATTCGTAATTTGTTTGGATGAAATTAAGCCATTTTCCAAATCTGTTACATCTAAAAAAAGAAAACCCACATTATTCCATGGTAATCTTGGCTATGTTCCTCCTCAACTCTTTCTTTTCACTAAATACTTTATTTGGTATTGAAATCTTTTACACATTTCATGCACTACTTCGTTAAAGTTGATCAGTCTGAGAAAATACGGGTGTTGCTTAACTAATTTCCATGTGTATAAATGTTGTGTAGATGCAATCATTATCACCCCCAAATGAACCGCTTGGTGGTTACGCTAGTCAGCTTGGTTATCACGCCGTCATCACTGTTTTCACCGCGGCCTTATTGTAACGCGGGTATATAATTATTTTTGGTGAGCTCACATCAGCATATACAAATTCTACACACGCTCGCTCAGTATTCACCTGACGGCAAGAAACGTTCAAAACTAAAAAGAGGTTGATATTCACAAAACGTTGCATGTTTACAAATGATCAAACATGTATGAGTGAGTGAGTCAAACGTCACATCGGCAGATTATTGCACTTCTTCAAAAACTAATACCGGAAACAGGCCTAGACGCTACAATATTGATAGGGCTAGTGTATTCCGAAATAACATTGATGTAGAAGTTATAAGACAGTTGCGAGATAGAAGTGATGCTGTTTGTTATGACAGTTTTGATGTTGATGTTGATACTGAGGTCAATAGGTTAGCTGAGGACATAACGCACGTGCTGGTCGATGCCGCACGGACTACCTTCGGAGTCAAACGAACTACATCTCCCTGTAAACCACGTGAGCGTCAAGACGAATAAGCCCTGGTTCAGTAAGGAATGTCGGGACATTAGACGGCTTTACCGTAAATCGAAACGTCGTTTCAAAAAAGTTCGTAATCAAGTAAATTATTCAATGTATCGCCATCATGGCAAGTTGTATAAGAAATGCTTAAATAAGCATATAAGGGATCATAAATATGAAACAAATATAATGTTACGTAATAAATTTAAACACTCGCCCAAAGAGTTCTGGAAAACACTTAATTCACAGGTGAATGATAATAATTTACTAACACCGAACATAGAAGTATTTCATAATTTTTTCAAATCGATTAATGCCTCATACCTCGGCGACATTGATGTTATAGAAGAAGATCTCAACCCCTGTTCATATGATAACTCGACTCTCAACAGAGATATTACTTTAGAAGAAATACGCTCAGCTATCTCGCGACTGAAGCGTAATAAATCCTCAGGCCTTGACTTAATTGAAAATGATTATTTGATTGATTCAATTGATATTCTGGGTGACTTTTACGTTTCGTTTTTTAATTTGATTTTATCCACTGGTGTTATCCCTGACTCTTGGTTGACGGGAGTGATTCGCCCAATATATAAGAAAAAAGGTGACTCTCTTGACCCGAACTCTTACAGGCCCATTACCATTCTGAGCTGTTTAGGAAAGTTATTTACTTGTCTTTTGAATTCCAGATTAAATAGTTACTTAGAATCAAATGAAATTCTTAGCTCATCGCAGGCTGGCTTTCGAGAAAATATGTCAACACTTGATAATATATTCATCTTAAATATGCTAAATCAGTATTTCAAAAAATCAAAACGAAAACTTGTTTGTGCTTTTATTGATTTCACAAAAGCGTTCGACGGTATTTGGAGAGTAGGCCTATGGTACAAGATGTTATCATACAATATAGAGGGGAGATTCTTCAAGTTAGTGAAAAACATGTACAGTAATATAACATCTTGCGTTATGGTTGATAACCAAATTTCAAACTTCTTTTATAGTTATTCCGGGGTTCGACAAGGAGAAAATCTCTCTCCATTATTATTTTCGATTTTTCTCAATGATTTAGATGTATATCTTGAGAGCAAAGTTTGTAGGGGCGTTGACATCACTTGTGTTCATGATGATTATGTGTATATGTGTATTAAATTCTTTATTTTGTTGTACGCAGATGATGCGATACTTTTAGGTGAATCCCAGAAAGATCTTCAAAATTCTCTTGATGTGTTCAAACAATACTGCGATGTGTGGAAACTCAATGTTAACATTGCCAAAACTAAGATTATTATATTTGGAGGAGGCGTGGGTAAAAAATCTAAATTATCTTTTCAACTTGATTCTAAACCAATTGAAATTGCAGATAATTATACGTATCTAGGTATCAACTTTCATCGCAATAGAAGATTTAATACCGCAATAAACGATTTACTGTCTAGCTCCAAAAAGGCCATGTTTGCACTCCTGAAAAAATCAAGAAACCTCAATCTAGCACTTGATACTGTAATCCAATTGTTTGATATCTTAATACTACCTATAGCCTTATATGGATGTGAAATATGGGGTTGTGAAAATGTTATAAACATTGAAAAATTTCACCTTAAATTTCTAAAGTTTGCTACTGGGTTGCGATCATCAACTCCTAACTTTATGGTTTACGGTGAACTTGGACGTTTTCCTGTGAACATTACAATTGCTAAAAGAATGATCTCATTTTGGTATAATTTAGAAACCATATCTTCTCCTTTCAAGTTGTCATCACGCATCCTTAAACTGTTCAAATTAGATCACACCCTCAATATTAGTAATAGTAACGTATGGATATCTCACATAAAAAGTATTTTAAACAGTTGTGGCTTGACATATGTATTTGATAATCCTGGTTGCGTTTGTAAACAGTGGCTTGTCTCTATGGTAGAAACAGTACTTAAAGATCATTTTATACAACAATGGAGGGATGATATAGATAAAAGTTCAAAAGGTAATTACTATAAATTGTTCAAAGATTTACCGTCGTTTGAAAAATACCTCCTGTTACCTGATTATTTCTCTCGACCTATTATGTCATTTCGGACATCGAATCATTATTTACCTGTAGAGACAGGCCGCTGGAAAAATATACCCAGAATCAATAGAAATTTATAACCTATGTAGCTCACCGGCGATAGCCGACGAGTTTCATTATTTATTTAAATGCTCCTTTTTTGATACCATGAGATCACATTATATTCCAATTTATCTTTGTAAATGGCCGAATCTCGCAAAGCTCAAGGTTTTGTTTACCTCAAATAATTGCTTAATCGTGAAAAATATCTCCAGATTTATAAGAATTATTAATAATGCTGTCAGAAGATGAGTACAACACTATAATCTACAACTTACCAAGTGATCACTACAATTAATTGTTTATGTTATAACTTCATTTGTATTGTTCCTGTACCACCTATGGTGGTTTGTTGGAATAAAACATTGATTGATTGATTGATTGATTGTAGCGACAAGCATGCACGTGCGTGCCTGTGTGCGAATGTGCGTGCGTGCGCGCAGCTGCTTGTACTAGTCCGGACTAATGCCGATTTTATAGTGCTAGCCCAGAGATACCATTCAGCAGTTTAACATGAATACCCCACTCAGACACGGTATACTCACTCCGAGCCGACCAGTCCTTGTTTTAGCCCCTTAATGCCGAGCGCCAGGCAGGGTAACAATAAAGACCATCTTTAAACGTCTTTTGGTAAGACGCGGCCGGCGATCGAACCCCGGACCCTCTGCTCTCCGGGCGGACACTCTACCACAGAGGCGGTCCATGTATGAAGAAAGCTACAAATATTATTTAATGTACTACACATTACAATTACAATCTTCAGTACCTACCCGTTTAATCTAGGATATGTAATATTGACATTATTTCGATCATATCTTGGTAACATGCTTGCGACTAGGAAAAGCAATATGGCGTCTTCCCCTTCTCGGGTCTTCCATGAAGAGAGTTCCCCTTTCCCTACTTCTCGGATCCACAGCCAGAGGAACCATCGGCGGTCAAACAACTGTAGGAAATGCCACGTGTTAATCTATACAGAATGTGGAAGGTCGGTTTCAATTGTCATCCTGTACGAGGGCACATAAAGCCAAGTTCGGTCTTCTTTCTTGCCTAAGTAATGTCAACCCCATTTACATAATAAAAAAAAGCAGGTCAAGATGTAATATCACTGGTGACTTACTAAGCTCAGTAAGAATGTTATGGTAGATACAGACTTAAACACCAGAAGGTCACCATTAAACTATGGCATTTTAACCGCTGCCAAACTTTCTCTTAATGTGCTAATTAATCAATCAATCAATCAATCAATCTGCTCTCACTATCTGAACACGTTCACAGCAGGCAGCAGTCTGATATTTACCCCTCGCCCAATCACACAGATGACCAAACACACAGGCTGTTCCGGCGCCGTTACTTCCGTAATTTGATTGAAGCGCGTAAACTGTCACATCAAACAAGAGGAAGTTTTCGAAATAGGAGTATTTGCCAAAACCCTAGGGTTTAAGAAAACTTTCACAATGCTTTCACAAGTTTAACAATTATCACTGGCAAGGAAGATTCTCGACTCAAGGGCACTGTGTAACAAACTGGAAATAATACGAGGAGGTGGGGTGATTGTCCAAATCTCCATGGTTTGTAATTGTTTAATTGTGAAACATTTAGCAATAGGAAAACGTCAAGTAACGAGCGGCGTTTAGACACTTAAGTGGCCCATACACTATCAATATGATTTACAATATTATTGGTACAATACTATTGATACAATATTCGTTTGTCCACCAATTGCACAATATTATTGTTCAATATTGTGCTCATTTGTGAAGCATCTGTCAGTGCAACTAGATGGATCTTCTCCAGCCCCAGACTTTTGTGATTCTTTCACTTTTCTTAGTTCTTTTCTACAATTTGTGCGTAGAGCATTTAATTTCCTTTTAAGTTCTTCCTTTGTTGCGTTTGGAAAATATTCACGATAGTTCAGTAAAAGCTTTTCATATGCCAATTCCTTTTTTGCTTTGTTACTGTAGTCATCACTCTTGACCTTCCAAAGGGCTGGCAATTCTCTGTAGACATCTATGCACTCAAGTAAGAATCTTCTTTCTTCTTCTTTATTTTGAGAGGACATGTTTTCTCTTTGAAGTTTGAACCCTCTATGAAATATTGATCAATAATATTGAAACTGACCACCAATGACACAATAATATTGAGGAACCTTCAATAAAAATCTACAGAGTTTTGATTTCTTCAATATATTGTGCAATATCATTTTTTGCTTCAATACATTCCACTAACTGTCAATATTATTGTCAGTAATCTATATTGACAATAATAGTGTCAATCAAATTGATCGTGTATGGGCCACTTTACATAAGATAGCTACGCAATAAATCGCAAAGAACAATGAAGAACGAAGCGTAGTTTATTTCACGATTGTTCCTTCATGACGTCATCTGTGGAGATTCGCAACTTGATGACGTCGTATATTGGACGACGTTATTTTCTAGAGGTTGGTTGGTTGTTGGTTTGTTGTTTAACGCCGCACTCAGCTATATTCCAGCTATATGACGGCGGTCTGTAAACAATCGAGTCTGGACCAGACAATCCAGTGATTAATATCATGAGCATCGATCCAAGTAATTGGGATCGATGACATGCATCAACCAAGTCAGCGAGCCTGACCACCCGATCCCGTTAGTCGCCTTTTACGGCAAGCATGGGTTGCTAAAGATCTATTCTACTCCGGATTTTCACGGGTCTATTTTTGAGAGAGAAGTGTCTAGAGTTAGTTGTTCCCTATAGATGTAGCTGGACAATGCAGATGAAGCACTGGCCGAACGATTGCGCCCTAAACTGGGAGAGATATGAAAATCGAAATTGGGAGAAAATGTGCAGATAATCGACGTGAAAATTGTGAGAATACCAAACTGAACTCCCCTGTACATAGAATGGAGCTGTCCGAGGTCGGATTGTATTCATGGTGTCATCAAGATTTAAATACGGGTAAATGTTTAAAAGCTTGTACAATTTATTGACATCTTTAAAAAGGCTGTACATAATGTTGATATATCATATAAGAAATAAACGACCCGTGGCCGTTGTTTATCGTTCAATAAAACACTGCAGACATTGTTTTATTGTACCATAAACAACAACCACGAGTCGTTTATTTCTTACATATGTGTATTACTATCATAGAATGTCTACAGCTGTCCTGTCAGAGGGAGCCACATACATACAATTCGTTAACCTGTCACTGTAGCCATATTAAGGCTGTTTATTAACCTGCACCTGCATTATAATGTCTTGTTTCGTCTCTGGTAACAGGCATCTACCTCCCATACCGTAACATGTCGTGCTCTATCCTGAACATAATAGCACCAGAGCAGAAAGGTGGATGTTGTTTTACTATACAGTCGGTTTTCTAGGATAGGCATATCAATGGTTGATTGATATTTGGGCGGTCGGGTAGCCTAGTCCCGGGGGTAAAGGGGACTTATTCTGCCGAGTCACCTGCGGAGAGGCACCATCGGGGAGATCTCGCAATTCGTTGACAAAGCCTAATATATTATCTCAGCGCAGGTGCTTAGGCAATCAGTAGACATGGAGCTCGATGTCGCGGCGACATGGACAAACCAAGCTACACGCATTGCCTTCATTCCTTGGCAACTCTTCCTAGGTTTAACTGCCTTTTCTAAATGACCCTGGCATTCTCACTATACACATTCCAAATGTCAGAGCAGTAATATGTTCTACTAATAAGTCATAAGAAATGTCAAATAATCCAAGAAACTAATATCCCTCCGATATGCTATTGACATGACCAGAGTGGCCAGTATGTGTGTTCGAGAATGACGTTCGATGTGGTGGTCAGCCATCTGTAATACCGGGAGCCGGCCTCCGCTAATGATAGTGTCCATGGCTCCTTGTACGGTTTTTTTCACGTGGAGATTCAGTGGACACAACACATATACAATCCTGAATAGAAAAGCAGCTACTGCTATCCCGTGGGTGCGTCTGATGATTCTGTGTTAACAAAACGACGCCTGTCGGAGTAGAGGTCAACATGTCATACACCTAACGTAATCTGGGATTTAGACCAAGTGACTTTTTAAAGCTAAAAAAAGGGAGCCTGAAATGGGGTGACCTTACCCCAGACAAGACGTTTACAGTACAGTAAAATATTCATCAGGTAACCGCAATGACCATGCCTTCACACCCTAGAGTCTGGGTTCTATACGATAAGGTCAACTTTGTCCGTGGTTAACCAGTTCATAGGCCCTAGAGCAGTACGTGAATGCTGACAAAACACGGAGAGTAAGAGTTGTAGATGTGACAGTAAGTTGGTTAGGGTGGCTAGACGAATCATCTGTGTGATCAGTGGCAGCGAGTAATGCTTCCTATTACTTAACCCGACATTCAGAAGAGCACTAGCGTCCGGGACGACCACCAAACGTTATATCCCAGACTGAACGCCAAACAAAGTGTATATATATAGTTACATAAAACGCCGTATCACCAATAGTGCGTGCATTACAAGCCTAATCACAAGTTTGAAGAAGTTACACATTACAGCTTTACATCTGATGTAAACGAATTTTCAGCAAGCGTGAAATACTCATATCCCGGCCAATGATACTTTCTATTGAGTGCGCGACACAAGCCCTTGGTCATAAAAGCTGTCTTGGACTTGTTCTAAAGTTTGCTAGTTAACGTCTTACTCAGTAATATTCCCGCTTTGTGTCGGCTTTCTGTAAACAATGGAGTCGGGGGCAGACAATCCAGAGATCGATATTGTGAGCAACGATCCATGACCTCGGGTAATCATGACATGCGATCAACCATGTCACCTAGCAATCAACTATGTTACATAGCCCCACCACTCGATCCATTTGGTCGGCTCTCACGACCAGCATAGGTTGCTGGGGACCTATTTCAACACGGAATCACAACGGGGTTTTCTTCTAGAGTCATGATAAATATATTGTACTCTAGTTGCACTGTGAACGCACCCATCTGCGACTGACATATTGACGACATAACGTTTTTAATAGATAGGAACAGGTACCAAATGAGACCCGTGAAGATCCGGGTTTGAATAGGTCTTCAGCAACCTATGCTTGCCTTAAGAGGCGACCATGCTTGTCGTAAGCGACTAACGGGATCGGGTGGTCAGGCTCGCTGACTTGTTTGATGCATGTCACAGATCCCAACTGCCGAGATCAATAGGGTCAATCACTGGCTTGTCTGGTCCAGATTCGATTATTTACAGACTGCCGTTATACAGCTTGGATACTGCTGAGTGCTGCGTTAAACAAACAAACAAACAAACAAAACTTCAATCGTGACTGTAAACGGCACATGATAAGGGTACATGGAGGTACGATGTGGATAAATGTCCCAATATTTGAGAGGCATCAACAAACTTGGACCGTGATAGGAGAACACATGAATGTGATGTGCACACTACAGACAGTCCTCGGTGTAGGATCTATACTCTGCGACAGACCCATCCGTGACCACCGGACTACCGGACCTGGGAGGGTAAGATGCTTGAAGGAAGGTGCGGGGATGTTGTGTACACTGAGTGAGTTAAAATTGTAACGTCGCATCGGCGATATTTTATCCACATAACGAGAAAAGGTTGACATATATACAACTGAGTTATGAATACAACGTTATATTTTATCATAACAATATCATTTACAACCGTCTAAAACCACCAGCAACCAAAGCTCGGCCACCTCTCAGGGGATCATGGGGACTTACGGTGCCTCAACAACCTGCATGATACTCCAGCAGGGTTTACGTCATCACTTTGGCTACTGGTGATTGTGCACAATACTAGCCAATATTAAAAAATGCTCAGCAATGAGTTGGCTTAAAACACTGGTAAATGATAGTTACATTGATTATGATAGGAATTGCGAGTCACGCAGGGGGACAATAATTTTACGGTACTTTAACCTCCTGGCCAAAGCCTTCAATAATCTTTGTTGACAAAAGAATCAAACCAAATTGAAAAACAAGCAATTTGTTATTCACAAACATATTTAAAATTTATGATACAGACCAATATCTTTCAAGTAGTTGAGAATGAGATGCCCGCTTACACGGGCAAAAGATCTTTCAGGTTTACTGTATGGTAATGTTAATCCTTTGCGATTGCAAAATTTACACTAAAGCAAAATAACTGAAATGGTCTGAAATAACTGTACGGGATGAGGAGTTGAGATAACAGTTTGTCAAGAGCTGCTTTAGCTGCAGCGTCGGCTTTGAGTTTCCTATTATGCCTACATGACTTGGCAACCAGCAAAATAAGATGTCACATTGGACAGTAGAAAGATCATTATAGAGTTCTGAGACATCTAGGATTATAGGGTGATAGGACTAGGCACTTTTAACTGCCTGAAGGCAAGACAATGAATCTGAAAATATGATAAAGTTTGTACATTGTTGTTTGATATAGATCAAAGCTGTTAAGATAGCTTTGGCCTCAGCAGTAAAGACTGAACTATTATCTGACATTCTTGAGAAGACAGTTTTGGATCCAATGATGGTGGCACTTGCAACTTTGCCCCCGTCCTTGGACCCGTCTTAAAAATGGATCTGTGAGGATTATATTTTGTGCGTAATTGGTTGCATTCTTTGCATATACCAAAGTATTTGTTTCGGACATTTTTAGCTGGGTGAGAGTGAGGTCTACCTCTAATTCACCATCTGCCATGGAGGAGAGGACAGAAGTCGGTAAGGAGATATGATATCAAGATCTTTTTTGAGATGCACTTATGTGTGGTTAAGTTCTTATTCCAAGTGGTGGAATCTGATTTGACAAATTTCGAAACAGGTTTACAAACAGAAGGTTGAAAACACAATTGTATGCTGGATTTTACTATTTAGGGATGTATAACAGTGATAGTTTAATGCGGCGTCGTTTGAGGGAAGGCTCATTGGCTTCCCCACACAAACCGCCCACACGACAGGTCCTAAAACGGCCCAAGACAGAGCCTTAGTCCTTGGTGGTGTACAGTGTCTAAGCTGCTGTGGAAGGCTCCACCACAGACAATGGAACCATAGTTTGGAGCGTATTAAAGATCTGTGCAAGTGAAGGAGAATTGTCTGATCCCCTTCCCACTGTTGTGTACAGCTGTAGCCTGACTGTACATTTTAAGCACACACAAACACAGACGCCAAATGTCACAGCGGGGGCTACTGTTAGATCACAGTAGGAAAATCAAGAATGCACAGTTTTCAAGTTAACAATTGTACATAGCTATACAGAGTTGGACACTAGACAGCCTTTGTATAGTAGGTCTACGGTGGTATAGATAGACTGATGGCAGACATGCAACATAACTATGTTTCTTTGTTTGCACTGCGCAATATTCCAACCGTGTGGCGGCAGTCTGTAAATAATACAACTTAATCATAAGAAACACAATTCTGTAAAAACTACTTCACTGACGGTCATGAATAACATTGTCAGAATCATGGTCCCATAGTTCCTATACAAATACTATATACTTAATGTTTGATAGTGATACTGGATATATGGAATCCTGTGTCCACAACAAACAGACATGAGTGATTAGTTTGGTGTATCCTGGAATATAGGAATTTGTCATGGGGTGAGAGTAAGGTTGGCACCGTGTCATAAACTGCGTGTCCATAAACTCGTGCGAAGTTATCATTTTTTAGGATGGTCGTACCCAAGCAGTGAGTGAGTTGGGTTCAACTCGGCTTTTAACTGTATTCCAGTTATATCGCGGCGTGTCAGCTAAATGTGGGAGGAAAGCCCGAAGTGATGCAGGTCTCAGACGTTTACCACGTCGATGAAATCTACGAGCAGGGGCATGGTGCTGACAAACCTAGAAACATAATCGGGGCGAACCGGGATTCGAACCCACAATCATTAGTTTCTGGTGCGCCCAAGGGACACAGCTCTGCACAGCGAATCGCGGCGCCTTAGACGACTGGGCCACCCGTGCCCCCCCGTACCCAAGCAAGTCACGTAAATTTGGCTGTGATGATTAATCGCGCGATTAGTATCTACAACAAAAACACTCCCCCGACACCCACATGTTCACACACTGCCACACCTACCCCGACGCCAACATCTTCACCTATATCAACATCTACCCTACACCAACATCAACATCGTAACCTATATCACCGTCTACATCTTCATCTATACCAACACCTACCCCGACATCAACATCTACATCTTCACCTATACCAACATCTACATCTTCACCTATATCAACATCTACCCTACACCAACATCAACATCTTAACCTATATCACCGTCTACATCTTCATCTATACCAACACCTACCCCGACATCAACATCTACAACTTCACCTATACCAACATCTACATCTTCACCTATATCAACATCTACCCTACACCAACATCAACATCTTAACCTATATCACCGTCTACATCTTTATCTATACCAACACCTACCCCGACATCAACATCTACATGTACATCTTCACCTATACCAACATGTACATCCTCACCTATACCAACATGTACATCCTCACCTATACCAACATGTACATCCTCACCTATACCAACATCTACATCCTCACCTATACCAACATGTACATCCTCACCTATACCAACATGTACATCCTCACCTATACCAACATGTACATCTTAACCTATACCAACATCTACATCTTCACCTATACCAACATGTACATCCGCACCTATACCAACATGTACATCTTCACCTATACCAACATGTACATCCTCACCTATACCAACATGTACATCCTCACCTATACCAACATGTACATCCTCACCTATACCAACATCTACATCCTCACCTATACCAACATGTACATCCTCACCTATACCAACATGTACATCCTCACCTATACCAACATGTACATCCTCACCTATACCAACATCTACATCTTCACCTATACCAACATGTACATCCTCACCTATACCAACATGTACATCTTCAACTATACCAACATGTACATCTTCACCTGTACGAGCGGGGTCGGGTAGCCTAGTGGTTAAAGCGTTCGCTCGTCACGCCGAAGACCCGGTTTCGATTCCCGACATGGGTACAATGTGTGAAGCCCATTTCTGATGTCCCCCGCCGTGATATTGCTGGAATATTGCTAAAAGCGGCGTAAAACCATACTCACTCACTCACCTGTACGAACACCCACCCCGACCTACATCTTCACAGGAAAGAAACTCCCTCAATGTACTACTCAGAAGTGTGACAGTTAGTATAATTTAGTGACAATGCGTAAAAGAATGTAAACTGTATATGTGAAAGTAGTATATTCCATGTGACCACAAGACGATGTTAGCCCATGTTGATAAATATATGGCGCTATCTGCAATAATCGAACCACCATTCACCGAGAATCAACATCAATCAATATTTAGCACAAAGACTTTGTTAGAGATAATGGATGCTATATAAATGATTCATAGACGGTCGTAAAACAAGGGTATAGCTATCCAATGCAATCGATTATGGAATAGGTAGCTGGTCCTGTTAGTTGTGTACTCGAGATAATCCATTAGCTGGGCAGTTATCCGTGGACCACATACTAGTACATATCTTGCAATAATGCTGAGACGCAGTGCATTGTAACTGGACACTTTAGTCCATCTTCCCCTTCTCAATATGAAACAAGCTTTTCTATACTGATACTCTTCTTCAACGACAAAGGTCACCGACACAGTTCTCCTCTCATCTTCTTGTTGCTGAGATCACTACCCATGGTTAGCAAAGAATTCAAAGAAACAACTATAATTCCCGTGTGCGTGACCAGAATATCACCGCCTTCGTATTAAACAGAGCCTGTTCCCATAATTCGCTATAGTTTGGTAGTTGCTTGTTGGCCCACTCAGAATTCACCCACCAGCTTTACGACGGAGGCCTGTTTATAACAAACCGGTGAATGCCATGACCAATGTCCCAACCGCCAGGTACGCTGCCACGCGATCAACCAAGTCACTCGATCCCCATGTTAGTAAGTTTGTTGTTGAACGCCGCACACCGCAATATTCCAGCTGTATGACAGATACAGCGAGTCTGGACCAAACAATCCAGTAATTGACATAATGAGCATCGATGTAGGCAGTTGTTATACGATGACACGCATCACCCAAATCAGTGAACTTGACCACCCAATCCCGTTAGTCGCCTCTTACGACAAACATAGCCACCTCTCACGGCAGCATTGGTTGCTCAAAACCGATTCTTACCCGGGTCTTCATGGGTCCCCATGCACAGCCCTGTATATATAGGTCCGTGCCCCATGTACGTCCGCTCTGACGACAAGATTTAGCAACTGATGATCTATTGTATCCCTTAATGCCAACGGGGCTGTCAGTTTAGATGCGGTTCAAGAAATGAATAAAGATGCCACGTCAGACTAAATAGTCCACGCCACTTGAAATAGAATGACGAAATATTGCAACAATTTTAAAGAGGGTATCTGTCTGCATGTGTGCTAATACTTTCAAAGTGAAGGCAAGCCATAAGGAATATTACTCACAGAAATGAAAAAAGTGCCCTTTTCAAGATATATCAATTTTGCTAGCGATTCAGATCATTGAGATTTGATCAGGTGGTTACAATTCGGGTAGGAATCGGCAGTCAGATGACTGCGTTATATTTAGCAGTGACCTTGGTCAATAGCGCTTTCAATACTGCGTCTGCTGGTAATAAACGCGCGCTGCACACGCTGCTAAATATAGCCGCTCGCACTCACATGACTGCCGATGACTGCCCATGTGTCGACGTAAGCTTATGCTTCTCTACTCGTATACCTCTATCTCCATAATGCTTAACATGTACATGTATATGTAAAATTAGGTGTAAAGCTGATTGATTGTTTGATCCTCAGTCGAACTGTAACCATAAAAGTCAATGATGATACTAGAGGTAAGGACGTCACGACCTTTGTTGTTATGACACAAATATGGTTTGTAAAAATGACCACTAGTATTTGCCCCAGTGTATTGGTGATAGTGAACAGGCAAGCTGTGTTTAGAGCTCTACTCCGCCCTATGTAAGTCAGTCTTCTTCCGTATAAACGCCAAATGAGTCATGGCTACTAGTGTTCAATCAACATCCAATGGTTAAGTAAACTTCAAGTAGTTTGGCTAAAGTGAGTGGTGACTGAATTGGGTTTCACGCGCTTTCAACAGTATTGTGCAGGGAAATCTTGCCGTTTCAGGCGTGGGATTTTATCAAACTGCTGAAAAAGATAAACTGCCTGGCACCAAAAATACACTGTTGCAAGATGTTTTTACCAAAAATATTTATATGTTTATTGTTTAGACACGTAGTTATAAACAAAAATATCCCTGGTTTTGCAGATTCTCTCCAAAAGAACAGCGAATCCTGGCTCGCCTAAAGGGCACAATTCCGTACTTCAAAAGGTTTGGTCTTTGCGATCTCTATGTACATGTTGTTATTTTATTTGGAATTTGATTCCATTTTGTTGCTTTATCGCCTGTTATTTGGGGTACCGTTTAACATAGCGTTCCGTCGGTGTGGAGTTCACATTAGACAGGCGCCAGGTGGGAGACAGATGCAGCCGCCAGCCATGACCGCAGTTTATTAGTAGAATCAATCATCAACGAACACCCCTCCCATCAATGTTTAGGAAGCCGTGTTTGAGAAACGATGACATTCGGAAGTCAGGGTCTTGGCCCTTGTCTGCTCTTGGAATCCAAGGTAATTGCACGATAAAGAATAGCCCTTGTGTCCCACTAAACCAACACCAGTTAATGAGTAACGCCAATGTCCATGATAGTCAGGCGGTAGTGGATTACCTGTTAATTCCACAACCTCCTGACTGTTGTGATAATGGGTGCCCTTGAGCACAATCATAGAAGTTGCAGCAGACGCAGAACCATTAGGTGCGGGATATGTTGTACCAAGGAGGGTAACTAAAAGGTATTGTAAAACGATAGTTTCTGTGCAACCATCTTCATTATGTTATATTATACATCCTGTACCAGTTTGAAACTATAGCTTCGTTTCGGAATTGATGTCACCATCTCACCATCGCATGTATTGACGGCTAGTTGTGGCCGCATGACATTTCATATGGTTTGAATGAGTTTGGTTTAACGCCTCTTAAAAGAGTATTGCAGACAAATCACGGTGTGTCAGCTTACTGTTGGAGGAAAGCTCGAAGTGATGCTGGTCTCAGATGTTTACAATTTTTGTGAAACCCACGAGCACGGGTATGGTGCTGACAAACCTAGAAACATTATCGAAGCGAACCCACAAACAAAGGTGAGTTAAGGGGAGCAAGTCTGCACAGCAAACTGCGGCGCTTTAGACTGGGCCGACCATGCTACCTCATATGGTTCGAACTAAGCTGTTGTAACAAATGGGGCCATGGGAAATATAATACACTGGATAAAGGAGGGTCGGTTTGGCAATATTTGGTGACTTCAAAAACATGAACAAAATATACATTTGTCTCTTGATATGTTGAACAAGCGCCGAGTTTATCTCGAAATATTCCCTCAACATGATCAAGCTATGAGAAAAAGGTATGTCATCGAAAAGAACCATTCGTGGTGTAACCATCATCTTATTCACGACACATGATGCGCAGACATGCCTACTTTCTTTTAGGACACTGGAAGCGTCATGGGGGTTGTAATCCTACAACAGACGCCTTCATCCTAACATCATTCAGGTAAGGTTAACATCATTCAGGTAAGGTTTGTGCTGTTTTCGCATAGGGAACAGACAAGTCAACATGTGTATGGTATCCTGGACTACACCTTTGCTCACAATAAACAATCGATGTTTACTTCATAACAACATAATCACCAGTATTGTTTAGAACAGTTGTTCATACGTTCCTCAGAATGTTGACGGGAAAACATTAAAATGCAAATGCATTTTATCAACTTGCAGGTGCAATCAAGCCACGTCGTATATGTATATATGTCCATAAAAGACTTGTTACCAGCATACCTAACGAAAATAACAGTTACCATGGTAGCCGTATACATTTGACTTGAACCATTCATGGTTTTGTGTAGAAAGTTCCTTTTCGCTTGGATCAATCCGAACATAATATTGCCATCGACTTTCTTCACCAACATAAACGATATTTGCCAGTGTAGGAACGATATATAGATCGAAACAATTTTTTTTCAATCTATATCCTTGGAAGCGGCAAACATACCTCGCCTCTACCATTACGAGTATATTGTTCCACAGCATCTACTCACCAGCCAGCATGCAGCTGGAATCGGGGCATATTATTCAATTCTCAGTATAGAAATCGGCTGCGACTTGTGTAAGGATCTCCACGGGAAAAGAGTGCAAGTGAAGGTCCAATCAAGTCGAATCCAATCAAGCCTCGTCTCTTCATAATTAACAAAAACACCTGCTCCACTGATTACCCGTTTTAGGGCCTTAAACACAAATGCAAACCAAAAACATCCGCCTTCATATATATCTTCCCCAAGACCATCAAAAATGAAAGATACGTGTCATATTTGCGCTTGAAGTGCTGGTCACACAGAAGGACGCAATCCCCGCTCCCCATCCCATGCACTGTGACCCACGAGCTGCAACATGGCGGGGCGGACACGCTTTATACCCGAGATGACCAGATGGGATTTTTCAAGAGAGACCTAGAAGCGATCTAACCCCCGGCTGTTCATGTCAAACAAAAACATCCGTAATTCCTCCCTTTCAAAACTAATGCAAGACCAATCCTGACAGCCAATCAAACAAAGAAAGAAATGCAGTTGCTGATGAAGCTTGAGTTGAGTGTGTTAAAACAGATATTTACACTCCCAAACGGTTGCAATGAAAAGCGAGTAGCGACGTGCCTCCGCCTGGGTCTATGCCACACCGTCGTTCTCCCCTGTTATTTCCCAACAAAACCCTTCATTACCAGGGATCACACTGACAAAGGTTACAATAAATCTTCCTAACCGTTTAACCGCATATTTATGGTACGGAGGCATCCAGTTCTCCTATACCTAGGGATGGCCGCCGATGGCTTTATGTCAAAGCTAATATTACTGCATTTGACTGCTTCCTGAGACAGGATAGACAAGGCATTATTCCTGAACTACTGGTGCCCTGTAGTTAGTTGGAGTACGGCGTCACTGTCAGATCACGAGACAAGAGACTGGCATATAGTTATAGGACTTCCGTATTACATGGCACGCTGATCTATTAACGAGGACCCACCGGACACACTGACGTCGCAGCTCAGATCTCTCCTATACTAGACCAGAAGAGTATTACCTTATTTCCACAGATCAAAGAGAATGATTTGGTGCACTGTTTCGCAAGTAAATGTCAGTTACGTACTCGTTAATTGTTCATGTGGTGTAAGGGCAGCAATTTAAAAACGAAACCTGGTACAGTTGCGTTGTCCGTAGGTAAATGTCACGAAAAGATGTATATCCGGCAAAATATGGCAAAAAATTAACAACGGCATCCCATGTTGTTCGTAGGAACCGATCCCGCCTGTCCACCGTCACTGTAACTGCCTCACGCATCTTTTACCTTCAATTCATTCCTCTAAACTGGTATAGACAGGTGCCCAGTTTAACGACGATCGTCTCACACGTCCACACTAAAGCTGTTTTTACTGTGCTAGCCCACTGAGATACCAACCGCAGATTAACATGAATACCCTTCCCAGAATAACAGAATACTAGCTGAGCCGACCAGTCCTTGTCTTAACCCCTTTATGCCGAGCGCCAGGCAGTGTAACAACAAGTACCATCTTTTAACGTCTTTTTGTTATGACGCGGCCGGGGATTGAGCCACCGACCTTCCGTTCTCCGGGCAGACGCTCTATCCACAAGACCACGAGGACAGTCTGTAGATTAGACATGCGAAAATTCAGACTTCAAATCATTTTCGTAATAAAGGTTTGCATTAATGGTTCAAGTGATTTTAAGGAACGACACTTGCTGCTTGCCACAATGGTTCTTGTGGTTTAAGGGATGGCACTTGCTGCTTGCCACAATGGTTCTTGTGGTTTTAAGGGATGGCACTTGCTGCTTGCCACAATGGTTCTAGTGGTTTTAGGGAATGGCACTTGCTGCTTGCCACAATGGTTCTTGTGGTTTTAGGGGATGGCACTTGCTGCTTGCCACAATGGTTCTTGTGGTTTTAAGGGATGGCACTTGCTGCTTGCCACCATGGTTCTAGTGGTTTTAGGGAATGGCACTTGCTGCTTGCCACAATGGTTCTAGTGGTTTTAAGGAATGGCACTTGCTGCTTGCCACAATGGTTCCAGTGGTTTTAAGGAATGGCACTTGCTGCTTGCCACAATGGTTCTAGTGGTTTTAAGGAATGTCACTTGCTGCTTGCCAAAACGGTTCTAGTGGTTTTAAGGAATGGCACTTGCTGCTTGCCACAATGGTTCTAGTGGTTTTAAGGAATGGCATTTGCTGCTTGCCAAAACGGTTCTAGTGGTTTTAAGGAATGACACTTGCTGCTTGCCACAACGCTTCTAGTGGTTTTAAGGAATGTCACTTGCTGCTTGCCACAATGGTTCTAGTGGTTTTAGGGAACGACACGTTCTGCTTGCATCAATGGTTCTAGTGGTTTTAGGGAATGACACTTGCTGTTTGCATCATGGGTTCTAATGGTTTTAGGGAACGACACTTTCTGCTTGCATCAATGGTTCTAATGGTTTTAGGGAACGACAATTTCTGCTTGCATCAATTATTCTAGTGGTTTAGGGAATGACACTTGCTGTTTGCATCAATGGTTCTAGTGGTTTTAGGGAACGACACTTTCTGCTTGCCACAATGGTTCTAGTGGTTTTAAGGAATGGCACTTGCTGCTTGCCACAACGGTTCTAGTAGTTTTAAGGTATGTCACTTACTGCTTGCATCAATGGTTCTAGTGGTTTTAGGGAATGTCACTTGCTGCTTGCCACAATGGTTCTAGTGGTTTTAGGGAACGACACGTTCTGCTTACATCAATTGTTCTAGTGGTTTTAGGGAATGACACTAGCTGGAATATTGCTGAGTGCGGCGTTAAACAAGAAACAATCCACGACGGAGGGACAACCAACCAGGTGACAGTTGCGAGATCTCGTCATCTACAGTGAGTGAGTGAGTGAGTGAGTGAGTGAGGAGGTGCGAGGGTGCGAAGTTAATTCGAATGATTTCATTCATGAAATCGAATCCGGATTTTCAGTACCAAGTGCGGACCTGTAAAGACTTGGCTACCCAACGCGGTCCTAAGTTCAGCAGCAATGAGTGAGGAAACCAATGGGGATCAAATCCAGTCCTTGTGTTGGTTGATCTAACTCCCTATCCACTGGACTCGTGCATCGCCCAAAGAGAGTGTCTAGCTTGGTCTGTGCAATTTATATGGTAGGACTCTATGACATTTGATATAGAGGTGGACTGGGTACAAGATTGGACACGAGTTGTTATAATCCCGCCTCCCTCGGGGTGACAAGAAGCACTTACTGTGGGTTGAGTGAAATGTTTACCCAGACTAGCCTGGGAAGGTGGTCATTATTGCTTGATAAGCTGCTTACTCCTGGAGTGAACAGAGGGAAAGCTGGCAACACCACGTTGTCTGCTGCATTGAACCTGCTAAAGCGACCCGATGTCAACTCGGTGGGCATTATACAAACACCAGATAACTCGACCCAGATTGGCTACAGACACCTGGACAATGTGAGGGGTTAACATATAAAGTAGCAGGCTTCTGAACAAACTACGTGTTGTATATGTGTGCATTATAATATCGCTACGTGTGAAAAGGACTTCATAGGAAGATGTTCACGGGCAATTGAAATGTAATGATATCATTGACGTAAAAGTTGACATGCTCCAACGAAATGAGGCCACGGTGTGATACATTTCGCCTTTGAACTTTTGAGTTTAAACTGTTCTTAGTTCGATCACTTGTAATAATAGAAAAATGTTTCAGTCAATGTAGCTGTGTACTACCCTCATCGTGAAGCGTATAATGTTGTGTACGTCAAGCCTTCATCTGGAACACAACTGCATGAATTGGTTTGGTTTGTCATTAATCCAGTTATATCACGGAGCGTCAGCTTGATGTGGAAGGAAAGTCTGAATTGGTGCAGGTCTTAGGCGTTTATCCCGTCGTGAAACTCACGAGGACAGGGTGATACTGATAAATCAAGAACATAAACTAGGGTTTGTACCCACGATTGGTGGGCCCTGGCCCACGGAGGGACGTAACTATGTACCACTGTACATTGCCGCGTCTCATCGTTCATTAAAATAACTTTACACATCATAACAGTACATATTTATACCTCCATTCTCTAGTTAAGTCCCACGACGTCTGGCGCAATCGAAACGCATTCGCGCCGCTTGGTTGCCTTTTATAACAACACAAGTTCACAAAATTCGACTTCCTCTGAAACGAGGGTCTATTTTACGCTGAGCGGAACATACAACAAACAGCAGAAGTTCTTGCAACACTGGCGAGGCATGCACGGGCCTATGCAATGCGCCAAAACAATGTGCTGATTGACAAGTTAGACATTATCAGCATTTTGTGGAAATGTGCAACCGAGAGCAATGCTATAAAACGTGAATGTCAGGTACTGTCTGCGAACCTTTGCGTTATTTGGTTATAGTCAAAGGATCGCAACCAGAGGAACTTTTGCGAGGCTGTTCAGTGGAAAAGTATAGTCCACCATTCCAGCTATATCACGACAGCTTCGGTCGGACGTAGGCTCCATAACACGCAAGACAACAGATGAAGGGCAAGGGCACCAATCTTGTTTCTGGGCGAGCAAGAACGTGGCAAAACAAGTTACATTTGATCAGTAAGGACAAGATATACGGATCGGCATTAATTGGCTAAAACAAGGACTGGTCGGCTCAGAGTCGGTATACTGTGTCTGAGTGGGGTCTGAGTGGGGTATACATTTCTCTCTCTCTCTCTCTCTCTCTCTCTCACACACACACACACACACACACACACACACACACACACACACACGCGTGCATGCATGTCGCTATATAAGTGCAATAATCTCAGACATGGCGTTAAACCCCATTTACCTCAAAGAACTAACATTAAATCATGAGTATCTTGAATATATTGCATTCGGAAGTCAGAACTTCGTCAATACACAACCACCGTCGAAACAAGTTATATTCTGCGGGACCGCCTCCGTGGTCTAGTGGGAGAGCGGAAGGTCTGGGGTTCGATCCCAGACCGCGTCATACCAAAAGACGTTAAAAGATGGTACTTGTTGTTACCCTTCGGCTCGGCATTAAGGGGTTAAAACAAGGACTGGTCGGCTCGGAGTCAGTATACTGTGTCTGAGTGGGGTTTTCATGTTAAACTGCGGCATGGTATCTCAGTGAGCTAGCACTATAAATCGGCATCAGTCCGGACTAGTACAAGCAGCCACACAAACACACACACACACGTACATGCACGTCGCTTTATAAGTGCAATAATCTTGAATGCGACGTTAAACCCCATTTCACCTCACCTCACCTCATATTCTGCGACCACATGCAACGTCTTTCTAGGGGTAGCAAGCCCTTGTATAATTACACTACAAGTTCCGCTATGTGGACACTCTTAGCAAACAATTACTAGCCCTGCACAATAACCATCCCATACTGCCCTTGGGCCATATGTCTTACTGCAGTTTGAAACATACCTACATGAAAACATCAATATTTCTTTACATACATAAGCCATGAAAGAGGTATTTCCTGTTATAGAATTTGTATCATCATTTCGCTATCATTCGTGAGGAATTAAGAGGGAGCTCATCACGGATTCCTTGACGGCGGGTTTTTAGACCACGGCTTAACTGTGGTTAACCACGGCACAACGATCGAAATAAACGTCCGTTACACAGCTTTGGGCACGACATCAAAACTCCAGAACAAAGCCTTAATCGACAGGCCATCAATATATAATAATGCTTCAATCCCAGCGGTTTATGTGCAAATATCAGCCATATGTGGAAGTTGAAAAAGCTTACAAATGGCGTACTGCTTACCTCTGGAGATTGTCGACATTGTCGTGTTAATGTGGGCGCAATGGAAGAGGGGATAACCGTAGGCTTGTGCATGATGATAACGTCAATCTCCTTCAAAGCTTTTCACTATGTATGCAGTGGACGGAGTAAGTGTATACTGCAGTTCTAATCCTTGCGTGCAATGTTATCAGTCTAAATATAAGAATATGAAGATTGTATCGGCAAACAGATCAATGGAGAAATCCATAACATCTATCTGTGCATTCCGCTGCCCTCATGCGTGATTCCCGACCTCGCCGAACAAAAGGCTGCTAAAGGTCAGACCCCAGGACGACAAGTAAAAAACACACGATCTCTTCATGCGGCATTTATTAAATTTAAACACACAGCAACTGTGGTAGATATCTTGATCACTGCACATTTACGTAAAGATGTGTAACAGGAATAAATCCAGGTCAGGCTAATTAACTAATTTCTCTAATTATATAAAGTCAGTATGAACAGTTCAGGTATTTTGCCAGTTCTTCGTGAGCTTGATGAATTGTTACAGGACACGCCGCCATAGACTTATTCAAATAACTGGGACATTAAGTGGTGACAATAGTACATCTGCTTAAACATATCGATTGTCTCCGGTAAAGAGGTCCCTGGGGACTTGCCCAGTGTAACACAGCCATGAAATATTGACACCATCTTGTTGTGTGGCGAACAGCCCTTGGTGTGAGATCAAGGGGATTATACAATAGACCTAGCACCATTTGGCACTGTACTATGAACTGCGGCCTTATAATGAAAATGGAACTTCAGATGTCGATTTCTTTGACTTTAGAACTTCTCCAATAGAAGAGATTTTGCTAAAATATTGATTCGTGTTTTAACATGAACAAGCGCGGATGAGAGTTGAATGCATGGGGTGTGTAGTTCCGATTGCAGATGCGGACCACGTAATTGACTTCCAGTGTCTATGGCCTGTATAACGCACACCATTGCTACCCCCAGCTAGTTCAGGAATTGAGTTTCGCTTCTAGTACGTTGTAATCAATCAGTTTCACCTAGACCCTGTTTGACTAATATTACGGAAGAGCAAATCGGTGAAATTTTATTCATCTCATTTCTATTAGGTACTGCGCTTCAGATTTTATCATGATAACCGACGAGGTAATTTGTAATATCATCTCCGCGTTCAGAAGGTTCAGTTATACGCGGGAAAAACCCTCTCGAAACTACGACTTCCTACTTTCAACCAAGTTGGAAAAATCGGACCCTAGTAGCGCGAAGAAGCGAAGGTCACAGATGCAAAAGCTGGGTGAGTGCTGGTCTAACACAGCTCAATATTTCTGGCTATTTCCACCATGAATTTATTGAGAGAGACAAAAGTTAAGAAAAACACAATCCCTTTTACCCAACTGAAAATGATAATAAAAAGCTAGGACAAACATCTTATGTAAACTTTGTTCCCATCAATATCCACCAATACCATACTGCAATGTTAAGCCCATGGGACACAATGTCTTCATAATCAATAGTTCACCGTCTTTTTATATATCCAAGTGGTTTTAGAGACACATTGAACTTTAAAGAAATCCATAGTTGCATGTCTCCATCTAAAAATAGTGGTTTGAAATACGATCCCTGGGGAGCTGTCTACTAAGAAAACGCCATAACTCTCCAGGAATATTCAATAGCCTTTAGACAATGAGACATTCTGACTTCTCAAATGTGTTGAAAGCCAGCCTGTGATCCAATTGAGTTATTGCTGTATCGAGTCAGTAACTGCGGTGATGTCAGCACTGTCGTGCGCACCAGATCACACGACAACTCTAAAGACTGCGTCCTTCCCGCCGTCGTACAGGTCATGCCACACACTGTACAGATAGAACGGCCGCTGTCGTACAGGTCATGCCACACACTGTACAGATAGAACGGCCGCCACCGTACAGGTCATGCCACACACTGTTCAGATAGAACGGCCGCCGCCGTACAGGTCATGCCACAGACTGTACAGATAGAACGACCGCCGCCGTACAGGTCATGCCACACACTGTACACATAGAACGGCCGCCACCGTACAGGTCATGCCACACACTGTACAGATAGAACGGCCGCCGTCGTACAGGTCATGCCACACACTGTACACATAGAACGGCCGCCACCGTACAGGTCATGCCACACACTGTACAGATAGAACGGCCACCGTCGTACAGGTCATGTCACACACTGTACAGATAGAACGGCCGCCACCGTACAGGTCATGCCACACACTGTTCAGATAGAACGGCCGCCGTCGTACAGGTCATGCCACACACTGTACAGATAGAACGGCCGCCGTCGTACAGGTCATGCCACACACTGTACAGATAGAACGGCCGCTGTCGTACAGCTCATGCCATACACTGTACAGATAGAAGGGCCGCCACCGTACAGGTCATGCCACACACTGTACAAATAGAACTGCCGCCGTCGTACAAGTCATGCCACACACTGTACAGATAGAAGGGCCGCCGTCGTACAGGTCATGCCACACACTGTACAGATAGAAGGGCCGCCGTCGCACAGGTCATGTCACACACTGTACAGATAGAACGGCCGCCGCCGTACAGGTCATGCCACACACTGTACAGATAGAACGGCCGCCGCCGTACAGGTCATGCCACACACTGTACAGATAGTGCCAAACTAGCCTGACTGTGCCAGTATCTCCCAAACGCTTTTGCTGCATTAATTTATTTTAATCTGTAAATGATAAATAAATAAAGTCAAAATGTCCGAAATGTCTGTCTGTCGTCCGTCCACAGGTTTGCTCCATCTAAAGCGTGTTCTATTTTTTCCTCAACCGTTCCCATTCGTCACCACTCGCCCCTTTCCGTAACCTGCAAGAAGACTCGTCCCCTATCGATGAATGTTATGTGCGAAAATACGACAAACCAATCAGAATGCGCGTATGATATCAAGTTCTTCGTAAAAGAATCCCTCAGAAATAATTTTTGATTTTACATATATCTTGCATCTAAAAATATACCCAATACATAGTTAAATGTGTTCAATCATACTGTATAATTTCGCATGTCCCGATGTGCTTTAAATTGCATCTGGAATATATATAATATATGGGGAAATATATGTGAACGATTACGCAACGGGTTGACAATTGTTTTAGGTATGCCTGTTTGACGGAACGCGGTCGCAAAAATGGCCATGCGAGGGGCACGAGTCGCTATTCGGCTTGTCCCGGAATAACACGAGTTGGTCACGAGTGAACCGTTCCGTGTACACTGCTGAGACTTTGCATGGCTCATCCCACCGAAAGGTACGTGAAGTGCTACGAAAAACACAACATCAACTCCGCTTGCACGTTTGGTCATGCACATATGAAGCCCATATGTGTCTGACCATCGGACGTATCGAGCTTACCTGCCGCTGACGTCAAAAGAAAAAGAACATGTCACAAGCGAAAAATTGTCATTAGTCACCTCGAGTCAAATTTGGCGGAGAGATTCCAATGAGCTTTTGAATATTGAATAGTCTCGATTAAGAATAATCATAAAAGAAGAAAAGCTATTTCAAACAAGACCATCCTAAAACAGGAACTCCTTGCCAAATTACTCAAACTATTATGTCGACAGCCCTAGTTTTTGTCTTAAGCTTCGGTGATGAGAATCAATGGTGGCTCTAGGTCCTGTCAGGATAATGGCGTTCTTACTTGGCCATTAATCTTGTAATCGCAGTTTTGTTGTTCTCTGTTTCACGTCAGGAACACCCTATGCTGGGGTTATGGATTGCCATACCCTCTCTTTAGATCATTTCCATCGTTGCTTTGTTCATCGACATCTCCACTCAATCCTTTACCTTATAACTGGATGGTAATGGAGGAGGTCGTAATTGAGGATAAAGTCGCTGAAATGGAATTGTATTATTTCCCTGAGCTTCTTAGTCGGTGATCTGATGGAAGCAGGTACAACTTGATGAGTTATCAGACGAATGTCTAAAGCATGTGAGGGTCCACATAAGGGTCCAGATACACTATGGACGTTAAACAAGAACAAGGATAGGATATGTAATTATATGGCTATTGCGTTATTCATAGTTATAACAACTACACGTGACACTGTCCCTAAGCGTGGTTGCTCTGGTGTGCTATAGCTCCGTTCACAACCAGACATTTGTCAGCACAAAAGCAATACAGACAATGCCCACAGATTAACCCAACTGTCCTGTACATATGCGACTTTCACTTGCTCCGAAGGCATCAGTATGACAAGTCACAGACTTCATGAGCGTATATATACACTTACCCAAGTATATCAAGCCTTTAAGAATTGTCGGGCTACCATGTCCCTGCTGACTGGAGCACTCTGGCCCACAGTTTGGGTGTGAAGCTCCGAGACGGCTGCCAGATATCTACCGCCCGCTGGTCTACTCGTATAAGTGGAGAGGAAATTTCACCTCTATCTCATAATGGCCTCACGGAATCTGCTTCTAAGTCTTGATACAATGATTGCCACTCTACTCCTGGTCTGATTTCAGTAAGTATAAATAATTACCGGAGCCAGGTCTGCCACTTGGCTGGACGCGAGGAATCGAAGGACGGGGGAGTAATTACCTGTATCAGGCCCATCACACACATGCAGCCTCCCATTTCTACCATAACACCTTAATAACATGTGGCTGGTTATAACGCCTCGTCTCATCAGATGACTTTGCTTCAATCTATGATTTAACCCACAATCTGTCATTTTCCAATACAAAAGGGAGGGCAAGAGAGCGGTGATGGTAGTGAGACCAATTGAGACAGTTAGCATTACTGTTCTCTCTTCTACTGTTACATTAGAACCGCTATCCCATGTACTGCCCATATCCTGCAGCCATTGTTGCCAACCGATCCCCATTCTAGACGTGTCTCAAGATGGACGAAAACTAGGATCCAGCCTGTTATGGCCACTGTGCGTTGTGGCGCAATATATATCCGTATTGCCCATCAGGCCAAGGGCACAGTCTTACAGGCAATAGTTTCCCCATGAGCATACACCTGTCCATTATGGCAAGAAGAGGAAGAACACATGCAGCCACATCGAGTGGCATGATAAAAGCATATAATTACATTCCAGACAAGAATCTGCCATTCAGTTTAGAAACGTAGGGAACATGTAGGGAATATATATGACAATGAAAAGGGTTTTGTCAGAGCAAGTCAATGTGCGTCTATAGTGATATTGTGAATATTGCAAACATTACCGAGATCACTGTAAATAAGTTTTGCGTAAGGATTTACATCTCTTGTACTATCTCAGGACATTCGGGAAAATAGGCAATCATTTAGAAAGTGACTGAAACATGAGTATTTCTGATAGTGGTGTAACGATACGGCGATACAGTATTGTATCCCGATGCACATCCCACAATATGAGGCATCGATTTGGAAAACATGTATCGCGATACATACGATATTTTCATAACACAGTTTTACTGAATGAGTTTTGATGTTTTTCCCCCCATGGAAAGACATTACCGTGCACGTAACACCGGAAATACCATGTCAACAAATCAATACTGAAGTTCGCAAATTATTCATGTAATTACACTGTCTGGCTATAAAAAGTGTTCTTTGTATATCTGGACTTATGTTTGTAACTTATTTCATTAATTTTATTCAAAATTCCTTTTAATATTGTTTTAATTAATTTCGGCGAAATCGTGTGTGAAGCGATCGGAAGATCGCACAACTCACCGTTATTAACAGCAACCACGGTCAGATTACCGCTATTGACGCCTTGAAACGAACTTTAGTTGACAGAGAATGGATACATATATCATAAATGCCTTACTTTGATTCGTTAAAAGTCATATTTGTTTTTGTTGAACGATTCTATGTCAACACGTAATTCTCGCGATCACGCGCACGGGAGCATTGACGGTGACTGGTCAGACTGGTTCCATGTAAAAAATAATACCCGGCAATAGCGATCAGCTGCTTCGCTTAGGGTTATTATTATTTTAAATATGTTTAGTAAAAGCTGTATCTAAATTAACAAGATATTGTAATATATTATTCCTGATAAAAAAAATAGTTTCAGATACAACTTTTGCCGATCCTTGCATTAAAATTCTGTAAAGTTATAGCACTGGGTGTGTCTTGACCGAATCACCGGTAGATTCCAAGAAAACGTGTGTACAGCTGATTGCTGTGTCCGGCTTAGTTTACGAGAAAATACACAAGGTAATCTTTATCCCTGGATATAAAACAATACCTAGCTGAACAAAAAATACAATTTAAACGGTAAATCAACATGTCTGGTGATTTTTTATCTCAAATTTCGAATTTGTACTGACGAAGTTTCTCATCACCCGTTCGTTTGCCGGACTTCGCTGAAGGGGTATACGGTGTATTTTTTTTCTGCGCATAAAATTCAAATTTCTTTTTTTTCTCCAAAATATTGAACCCGCTAGAGGGGGTGCGCATTATACATGGGTGCGCACTATACTCAAGAAAATACGGTACTTTTAAACATGAAATACGTTTAACAATTTCAAATCCAGTTTGTTGTTTCAGTAAAACATACTGTATTGCTGACAATTTGCTATAACAGTAAATAAACACCTGATATCTTCTTCAACTGTACTTGTCACATCTTTTAGAGAGCAGAAAGACATCAACTTGGCTTAGCTTGTACCAGTAAACACTGTATCGTGATACGTATCGTATCGCGACCCCTGTATCGTATCGCGACCTTCCCGTATCGTTACACCTCTAATTTCTGAAGACAAGTGTGCTTTAATGCTACTATTACAGAAATATGTTTGCATTCTATGCATAACCAGTAAAGTCTCAAAATGTCTTTCCCAAATTCGAAAATAACTATTTAATTACACGTATATCATCAATCACTTAAAAGACTACGTCCATTCATCGTGTATCAACAAGAAATTTGTAATTCGGCAAATCAGGTAACCTTATTGAATATCAATATCTTTCTTTGTTTAATTTGACTTCTAATAGTTGGAAACCCAACTGTAAAGCTATCATGTATGCCAAGTTTGGTACAAAAAATATTTTAAAGATTCAACAAAAGTATGTACCCCCATAAATAGTGAGTTATTGGTTGTGAAAATACATTGCAGAGCAAAATAAATTCAGACTATCACATTATTCAACCCCTTTATCAGATAAGAGGCAACTGCTTAATTACTGAGCTTTCATAGGAATTTGTTTAAATATATCATATATCATATAATTTACATGACACATCAATTTCAAGCCTCCAATTAACAAATCAATGCTCGCTATCCTGTTAACTGGCCGTATGAATACAACAATATAACGCATTTATTCGCGTAAGAACTACTTTTAGTACACTCTAAAAAACAAACGTTTACTAGAGACATGTTGAAGTGCTTGTTCCTAAACGCTAGTGTATATCTTACTTCACTGGTGCTTAATAATAACCACAGTCTGCCATACAACTAACACACACATGTGCATTCATAAATGCACACCCGTTTGTTCTTTTTCGCACCACAAACAAGTTTTTAGGACAGACATGTTGAAGTGTTTGTTCCTGGACGCAAATGCATATTTTACGTCACTGGTGTAAAACAGGTTTGAGATACAAGATACACACACACGTATTTCTAAGTGTACATCCGTTTACTAATATTACATTTTTGATCAAAATAATAGAAATAGTTATGTCGACTATTATTTCTAATTTATTTTAAACAAACTGAATTTACACTATTAAGCTTATCTATTTAGATCTATCTTTCATCTGAAAGCTGAATACCTTTCCATGGACCTCTTACGAATGGTATGTATCTAACATAAATTGTATATATCGGCAGATTTACTTCGTGTGCCTCATGCCGCATGCATCTATCCAACAACAAATCCACGCATACCTCAATATATGTTGAGAAGTCAAAATGTGATTTTTCACCCGTAAGGTCCTTTATCTCATGGTTGGTCACATGAGTTGATTTATTAACTCCAGTGTTTATATACTATCAGCAGTGTGGTAAAATATATGACGTCACTAGATGACGTCATTATACTGAGTGGTTGTCGCCATTTTGTACTAAGTGTTCCTGTACAAGATTACTCAAAATTGCGTAAGTAGTATTGCAAAACTGAAGTGAAATTTTATTATATTAACTAGTGGAAAACACAATATCAGAGTTCACGCAAGTCTTGTTTGAATCTAGATTGTTATATAGGCCTAACTAGATTGTTGTTGTGTATATCCTTAATTTTCTAAACAACTGCAGGTTCACCTTCCGTCTTCAGTGAAGGCAGGTCTACTGTCATGTGGGTATGTCTCCCTTCACACAATATTTCCGATACAGAGAAGTCACTGTTTCTAATGACGATCTCTTGTCTGAAGAAGAATATTCTGTCGATCTCAAAGAACTTCAAGCTGAATGGGAAAAGGCCAAACCAAGTAACACTCACATCAAGCTGCTACGTCAGTACAGAAAAAGGTGGATGACTTCTTTACCAGACGGAACGATCCAGCCCATAATTGAGGCGTATCCCTTTTTCTCAGAAGGACAACATGTGAGTACTGAGTAGTGACAGATGATAAGAACATGCTGTTGGTAGTCCACGATGTCTCCAAATATTATTATCAAAACACTGTACAGTTTCAGAGAACAATTGTAAACGTCATGTGCAAATGAAGGAATGGATTATATTCAATAGATTACCTGTAAAATTACTTGACTTTTGTCATTTCATACTCTTTTATTCATTCACAGGTGCTGTCGGAATTCTTTGCTATTGTGTACCCAGAAAAGGAGGAGGAACAGGCCAGACAAGATGTCTGTCAGAAGGTTGAATGGCTCCTGCGGCACGTGAGCACTCATAATATCATTTAAATAATGTCTCCTGAATAGCCTCACATATCAAAAGTATCAAAAGTACCATATACCCCCTAACAACCCCCCCCCCCCCCCCCCCCCCCCCCCCGGTCAACTTGTTTGGAGATAATTTAGGGTGAAATATGAATCAGACAAAATTATGTTCAACATAAAACGGTTAATTCAGTCCCTTATTTAGTAATCGGAATCGAAAACTCAACTGATTGGGTATCTCCACCTGTTTTCAATTACGTCACAAAGATAATGACGACGTACATAACATTGTTATGGTCTGTGACGATATCACTCCCACAAGATATATCGTTATTGTTCTTTCTCCACTTCAAGGAAATGATAAATATAGAACATGGAAGTATGTTGATGCTGGACATTAGGGTAATTTAACTGTAACTACGAATCTTATAACAGAAAGATGACATAACAGAAGTTGACTTACTGGTGGACATGGAAAAGGCTGTGGCAGTCGAAAAAGGACGAGCTAAGAAGTCCAAGTCAATCATTAGTGTCCATAAGGTTCGTCTCTCAATCCCTCAAACAGTATGCTGAATAATAAGGTGGTCTGGGGCCTTAAGGATTTTTTTCCACCTGTGGTTAAAGTATGCTGTGACCCCTTCAATTTTAGCTTTTAACATTATGCTATATGGAAATGACCAACTGACTTTCATCCTTAGTTAAAGATCATATCACTTTTTTAAAATGCAGACGTTTTTACAATTTTATCAAAGCTTTTTATACCAAAACTTAAATTTAATGTTTAACTTTCAGGTGGATGGTGTGGCTTCTGTCAAAGAAGCATTTTTTTAATCCAAGGAATTCACCTCGCCACGCCTCATCATTGTCGTCAATAAGGATGACAACAGTTTCATGACAGCCTACATTGTGGTGGACAGGACGAAGATAGTTTGCCAAGCTGCATCTATCTTGGATGCAGCAGTTGTGCTACTGGCAGCGTATTATGTATCTGATCTGAGCTACCCAGGCATATATACGCGTGCGCTTGGATTGCTGCAGCAGTTTGTGGTGGGTGACGCCTACAGTGGACCTAAAGGAACAAAATGGATCACTTTCGTGAAACGTCTCACCCTGGACTCTCCCAAGTCTAACTGACTCAGTCATTAGTGTTTATCACTGAACATGTATTCTAACATAAACATGTATAAGTGTCTATAAAGTGTTGCATCATCAGTGTTTATTTCTGTGTTTAAACAGAAACACTTGTTTTTAGAGTGTACAGAAGACAATAGTAGTGCAAAACCATGCCTTACAGAATGCTCGTGAAGATCTCGCTTAGGAATGGTCTTCACCAACCCATACACGCCGCAAGAGGCGACTAACGGGATCGGGTGGCTCGCTGACTTGGATGATGCATGTCATCGTACCCCAGTTGTGTAGATCCATGTTCATGATGTCAATCACGGGTTTGTCTGGTCCAAACTCGATTATTTACAGACCGCCGTCATAAAGATGGAATATTGTTGACTGCGGCTTTATACAACAAAAACAAAAACGAAACAAACAGAACACATTCTTAAGAAAGTTTTCAGTTAAAATTCACAAACTAATAACCTCGTTTCTGATGCGGTGACGTTTCATAGCTGATATACATGATCAACTGGCATTGCACTTAGTGCTTATGCAGCCGCTTATTCCATCTTTAAGATAAGTAAAATTCGACCCTTCTTTGACTTGGCAAAGAATCATGTTTTAATGAGTATGTCTCTATACGAGGTATATATGCCGGAGCTTCACAGAGGCAAAGAAGCAAATTGTATGTCCTGCTGCTAGTGTAATGTTCGACAACTCCCCGACAATGTATCTCCGAAGTTATCGTCTTCGTACTTTACGTATCTAGATAGCGGCAACTACATTTTCTTGACATGTTCACCATTAGGCCATATATAAGAGTCTTGGCATAACTGCACTTCCAAGTTCAACTCTAAAACTGTAACAGAGTCTTAATCATGGTAATTGTACAAAACATGGCTCCAGTTCACTGGATCAATGATAATCAGCTGATGGATATGCATCGTGCAAGAATCCGGCACAATCAGATGGAACGAACGAGAGCTTTACACCGCAGTCAGCAATGTTCAAGCCTTGTCTTGACGGCATGTGAATATTCGGGGCTGTGGTAGGAAAACCTGTAGTTGATTATATTTTATGATCCAAGCTGTCTATTCTACTGCAAAAAGCAGTGCAAATTATATTCTAACGGGGAGTGTTTATTATTCATTGATAACATCAATCTTTATAAACACCCAGCCGTATTACACATTATGTAATACCATCATGAGCTGGCAGGACTATTTTAGCCATAATCATGCATTGGTATCACTGTGCAACCGACATTATGCATCTATCATTTTTCTTGTTTTGTCAAATACGGGATTTTTGGTTTTGGAGTAGAATCTAGGCTTTGACATCGCATTCTGTCAGTCGTTAGAATCGTCGATTTCGTTTCCGTCAACCAGTGTCGTACGTCTTCAGTGCGCCAATATTGGTGTTGCTTACAGGTGATTGCAACAGTACATCATAACATGTATGTAATCTGTTGCTTTGTTCGTGTGAAATCAAATAGCCCACATAAGAGGACTCGATATTCTCTCGAGCTTCCCTCGCCTACACTGAACGAATTTGATATGATGAAGCACGATTACGCCTGTGAAAGCAGAAATTTTTAACTGGATATATTTGATAATTTTCATGGTTGTCCTTTCTTACCTGTATATTGTCAGATCTCGCATTAATTTGAGTTACGCATCATAACTACAAATGTTGCACTGATAGGCCATCCTAAAAAAATCTGTGAAATCCTTCTCCATTACCCATGCAAATGCATCACAAAAGCCCCGGTGCCGACAGGTAATGCTCTCCATAACACAACTGAAATGAAAGGACTGCTCTCGTCACGGCTTCATCTAATTTGGCAAATCCCTTGCCGCTCTCTCACCCGAGTGCTCCGCCTTGTATTTCACAATTAGCTGCTACCTCCATCTGCTGTTGGCCATCTCCCTCCATGGGCCTCCTCCTAACTTGCATGTATGGCGGCCAAAACTTCTGAAGGGCCTCGAGTGTTGTTTCCAAATTGCCATGCTTGGTCTCCAGAGCTTACTTCTCAGAAGTCCAGATTGAACGCCGAGTGCTGAATTATCTGCAGTAGCTCTGGTGTTAACGTTACAGCTTCTGATAACGACTGAAGAGACGCGTACATGCACTCACTACCTTGACGTCTTGGGGACACAAGGTCGCCACGTCCTCTGCAAAACCAGGAACGTTCCGTGATGTCCATTAGACTTCGTCTGGTCGTATACAGTGAGTTCATAGGTTGAAATGAAAGGGACTTCAAAAAGATGTATTTGAGAAAACTGAGTTTGATATCAAGGAAATGTAAATGCCTTCACCTTAAGCACCCTGGTTAAGTTAAACACCTTTCACAAAACTTTGAAATGACTAACATGCGTAACATGGACTATTTTAATCACGTGTCTGTTGAAGGGGGCATTTCGTCTTCTATGAACACACAATGCCATTTAGAAAGTGGTCAAATGTAACAAATGTTGTATTGGGGATAACACTTTCTTAGTAAAGAACAGATTCTCGTAATTATTTAGGTTGAGTCCCCACTACTAGAGCGAGGCACCTAATCGCCAGCACACACAGTCAGCGATCTAACCCACTCAGCGACCGAAGCTTCCACAAAGTGAAAGTTGGTGTGGGTTGGAATCCCGGATGGGACTCAACCTAAAAAAGTACGAGAATCTGTACTTTACTAAGAAAGTGTTATCCCAAATATAACATTTGTTACCTTTCATCTTCTGCTGATATTTTCTCGTTTCAATCCCCCCAACTTCATGGTGTTCATCAATAGTACAGAGGTTTTCCATGCCATCTATGGTCTGGTGGCGGTGTTGTGTGGTTCTATATTAATTCTTCCTCGAATGTAATCGTGTTAAGTGGCTCCCTCTATAAATTGATATAACGACTAATAGAAAGTCAGTCGATGCCAAATGCCAGATTAATATTTTACGATGCACCATCTAATTCTGCGATAGTTTTTTGTTTGTTTGTTGGCTGTTTAATGCCGCACTCAGCTATATTCAAGCTATATGACGACGGTCTAATAATCGAGTCTGCGTACAGGTTTTCAACGTGGTTCTTCCACAAAAATTATTGGTTGTCTTGTGCTAATGTATCTACAGCTGATTAGCTGAATGGAATAAAGTAGGTTCACATATACAACAGGTGTCTACCAACATATCGCACCCTCACCATCAATCACGCGATAATAACCCGCGCTATACTAGTGAATGAGTATGGTTTTACGCCGCTTTCAGCAATATCACGGCGGGGGACACCAGAAATGAGCTTCACACATTGTACTCATGTGGGGAATCGAACCCGGGTCTTCGGCGGGACGAGCAAACGCTTAAACCACAAGGCTACCCCACCGCCACCGCCCTATACTAACGTTCCTTCCCCTTGTGGAGACCGAATAGGCCCCCAGTATCCCTGTGCTGCATGACTCAGGTAGTTGCAATGTGAGATCTTGGTTATTGCGTGTCGACGGACCATGTCAAGGGTCGTTGTCCATACTGGCTTGTCTGGCCAAGACTTAATTTCACCCACCCTGCAGTGACTGTCTGGGATATTGCCGACTGCGCCATAAAACAAGATTTTGTTAATATAATCTACCGATAGATAATGATGAACAACTTATAGAAGCAGCACAGAGCTATAGATAAGCATTTGGTCATTTGGGTATTTTCCCCAAGGGGTTGATTTTGACTGGGTATCCACAAGTTTTAGAGGGTATTCAATTTATTTTACCGACCTGTTTCTTGAAATTTGGGTATTTACCTTAAAACCTGTTTAGTAAAAATCCCTGTAAATCATTTAAAATTGTGTGAATAGTAGTTTACCCTTTTGCATCTGCTTGTGGCCACTTATCCGGGAAGCTTTAGTTTGTTTACAAAACCTAGCATTGTAAGAAGGCGCTATTGGCGCTACCAATCAGCGACTAATCAAGATTCAACATGTACATGGCACGACTGGGCACGATGTGCTTTTCAATGTGGCATCTTTTAGTACGTATGGCGCAGAAGCTTTGCCGAATGTAACTGTCGGTAAGAGTATTTGGCAATCCGCTGATACACAATCATTTTATCTAAGTTGCAACATACGCAAACGTTTTATCTAATAGTTGTAATATACGCATTAATTTTATTTGAATAGCGTATTTATAGTTCTTGTTGCGTATTTGATACGCTAGAGTTGATTTGTCTGCGTATTTCAGTTTATTTAATGCGTTTTTTATGCACATACGCAGCTTATCTGGAACTCTGGTAGCACACACGTAGCGGTTGTTTACCATGCATATATTCGCGCACGCAACAAGTTATTGTAGCAACGTTTGTAATTCACCATTGTGGACCTCGCACATTCAGTGAATTTAGTGGACAACATAGATGGCCCATCATGCACGTGTCTCTATTGAAGCGTACACGCGAGATAACCTCATCAAATACGCAGGTTATGTTGATTAGGGAGAGCACTGCCATAAAATCAGTCGTAATTGCCTCCCAAAACGCTGCATATATCATACTGTTACAGGGGGAGATATGTAGGATCGTGTGATTGTCTCAGACACTTGACGAATGCTGCCCTCCAGGTGACCCAGCGTTATAGGAGTAACAGACGATGATGCTGTTAGTGTTATGACGTCTGTCTCACGCTGTAATCAAAGATGTGAACTGGATGCACAGATATCAACTGACACATATAGTCTGGGTTCCAGCTGCGTGCTTGTGTAAAATACGCAAAATAAATCACCATAACCCAATCAAGTTTTGTTGTTTGCGTACAAATACGCATGAATATAATGTCAAAGAAAGCACAATAGCACAACAACACTGTATTGTACTCAATGTAGCCTTTTCAGCTTGGGGAGGTGCCGTGCATGATTTACAGGTCTTAATTTGCCGATCGAATGCAGGTATCATGTCTACATGAAATCTACTGTACGAACTACGATCGAACTTGGACATGTATCGCTGGCGTCAGTTTATGCGCAACACTTGGGGCAGCACATGAACAGATGCAAATTAGAAGAAAAAAATATTTTAAAAGGTCTAGTCATCAGTTAAAATACTCTATAGACCGGGCCCAAGAGAGTACGAATATATTCAAAACCAAAAGAAAAGGTATCAATGCCCAATGTGAATGATCACATGCGAGTAAAAACTCAGTGTCTCAATTCTCAATAGATCGGGCCAAAGACAAATGTTATTTATGAATATCTGCCACAACGTGCGGATAAAGAAGTATGTGTCCTAATTGAACACATTATGGTATATGTAGTTTTACCATAGTTACCCCTCACTCACAGAGTTGCTATATTGCCTCCTCATAGTCCGCGATAGAACTTCCGTCATGTCTATACAGCCTGTACACTCAGTGTGAAGAGGTTATGGATGGCGGCACTCCAGTTGATGAAAGGGGTTTGGGAGTACAAAGCTATTACAGCCGTTGTTGGATAAGAAATCTCTAAATCGTCATCTTCACACATGGTGTTCTAATGTATTATAGATCCGTTATACATTTTCAATAGACTCCATGTAACTGGTGCAACGTAGTCTTTGTGTTGTGTTTGTCTTTCAACTACTTGTGGAACTATGGTACTATATGTGCGACTAATGGTTGATTGGATACAGGGTATGCCATCTTCAAAAGGCTATTGTCTGAAATCTGAACTTTCCCATGCTTATACGCCATTACACTTCTCGTACACATCAGCCTCATTACGGGTATCTAGAAATGCTGTCCCCTAGCTGTGGGAGCCCGTGAGAATGTACCTTATCCTTGTACATGTTGTTCAAGTCGTATACATAAATCTCAATGTCTTCCTGCCCGGCAATAGATGCACTAAGCCTAGTCTACCATGCAGAATACTCTTGCTGTCCAAAACAGCAGGCGTGGTAATGTTCCGCACCTTAAGAAGAGATGGGTGGGAGATTGACATTATTAAATCTGTTTTATTCAAATCGATATGGAAATGGTCCCAAGACGGCTAGAATACACGACCGGACCTGCAACCTCAAGTCAGAATCATGTTGAAGAATAATGCAGGAACGCCAATTTAGGGTGAAGCCCCGAGTGGAGTATTTTCAATGACCCATTGTGTGGCCATTGCCAGAACAACTCAGTGCAGGAGAGGACATCACGCTAACGTCTTTAAGTTACGGTGTGTCTTGGAAGACGTACTGGGCTGCCTATAGTGTACTATAGAGACGTCAATACAGGTTCAGTCAATGGGAAGCCTTCGCTGTGCCAATGAGCACCCACAAATAATTCCAGGCACATATTCTACAGTTTGCCGAACAAGGGAATCTTGACAACAAAAAGTGTCCCACGGCCATATTACCTCGGGGTAATAGATCGTGCCTACTGGGTAACTAGAGTGACTTTTAGAAAGAGAAACTTAAGGCTTAATTAATCAATTCCAATTGCTGCACAGAATGAATCCCATTGATTTGTGGGTTGCTCCCTCATTACCGGTCTGGCGTCGGTTGGAGTAGCAAATATAGTCTATTCATTATGGCAACCTGGGCTCAGGCAAGGTCCTGTTGGGTCTAAACGACTCGCTGGACGGCCGAGACTTCAATCAATGACTTAATAGAACATTGGGGCATCAATCATATCGGATCAATCTCGGCTACACAAGTAGAAACAAACTTGAGCTTGACAAATGGTTTCCTGGGCAAATAGCAAAACAATGTCACCCTCTGAAATGTGCCTGTGACTGGTAAACGGCAGAAGACTAAATGTAAATACATCTGCAATTTGAGGTTATTCGAGATTATTTCACTCATATAGTGACGTACATACACATGCGTACGTGGCTGCTTGTACTAGTACAGACTTACGCAGGTTTAAAGAGCTAGTCAACTGTTATACGATGCCACAGTTAATCATGGTTACCATGCGCAGATACACGTGGTGCAGCAGCAGGTGACGATCATGTAATAAATAAATATGTAATGTTTGTAGACACTCGTAATAATCGCAGACGCTTCAAAATCTCAGAAATGAGCCGCGTAGGAATATCCAAAACACTCTAGGTCCTAAAAGTGATAGTTTAAGTTTGTGTTATTTAACCCATGTTGAAAAAGAATTCCATAACTTTAGAAAATTCTTCAAATCCCTTTATATCCCCGCTTGATAGTGATCAGCTAACGGCTTTTTCAGTGTTACTTCAGTGAAATATTCCGAGCATGAACTTTACAGTACCAATAACTTTGTTTTTTGCGAAACTATCCTCAAATACCCTTATTTCTCTCCGTTGAATAAGTTCGAGTAGATTTCTGTTATAACGCGACGAGGGGGAATCAAAACATTGGAAATACAACTTTCTCAGTCTTTAAACAGCACGTGCCACGTGATCACGTGCGCACGGCTTCTGTTATATTTTTTTGTTTTACTATCTCTGGTACCGCACTCAATTATTTCATTCATTGAAATTAATAAGCAATGTTTGTTATCAATTTGTTGTCTGCCAACAGACGTAAACCAATATTCGCCAAATTCGATCAACATAATCATGCTTATCCGTACACTGTACTCTGCATGGATTTCCAGATATAAATAAGGTAATGGATTTAGAGTTGTACTCTTTAAAATAAATGAGTCAGATGGTAAGCAATGGCGGAGCTAAATGTCCATCATCGTGTTGTTGGATGTTTGTTGACATGAGGAAGTCACGTGATACCACCCGCGCCATCTGTAAAGTTGTATTTGAGCAAGGTGCTTATAATATGGTGCGATTTTTAATATTTCCTTACAAGTGTCAATTTTGTTCATCGTTTTCGGATAAATGTTACTCTCTTCCAATCAAAGCGAGCAAAAATAAAACGAGATGCAATCACGTGCGCTATAACGGGAGATGGCGCAATTGGTCCTCGGCGATAACTGGTCGTTAGCCAGGGGATGAAATGTAACTAAATATCAAACATACGAAGTAATATTAGATTGGAAAATCAACATCCAGGTTAAAGGTCGTCAAAGACGAACGTTGCAGTTACTTTCAAAGATGTAGCGTTCTGTCTGTTGGTCGCTCTGTGAACATGAGGTAAAACCAACACACGAATAGGGAACCAGCGTTAGAAATTGGCACTAGTCCCATAGTCCTTGCCAAACTGCCCAATAGTTAAGGTATCATAGGAACTAGTAGAATTTGCCCTTTTTAAGTGTTTTGCTATATGTTGTCATAATAAGGACTAGTGGACTATATTTTTTAGTTTCTATCACAGGAAACCCACACGAAGCAACACGGAACGCACACATGCATCACCCAGGCACAACAAAGCAAATTAATAGTGTTATCGATTTTATATCAAATGTCTCCCAACACCAGAAACTCACACTGGTTCATTACCATAGAGACATCTTTGTTGTTAATTCACGGCCATCTTGCTTACTTTCACCAAGTCTACTTTGATTGCATATTACACAGAGTGAGTGAGTGAATGAGTATACGCTTTGCGGAGAGATACAAAATGGGCTTCACACACTGTGTAGGGATCGAACCCCAGCATTCCGTGTCAAGAGTGATGGCAGAAGCCACTAGGCTATCCAACTGCACCCCCTCTTAACTAGACTGATGTGAATATACCACTAAATCATAACTACATCATTTTCAGCATATGAATTTAACAAACAAGAGTATTCACACACACTATACACTCTACGTAAATCACAGGTGAGGTGAGGTGAGGTGAGGTGAGGTGAGGTGAAATGATGTTTAACGTCCTGTTCATGCAAATTAAAACTTGAGAGGAGTAACATTAAAAGCGGGAGTTGTGATGGAAACGGATTCTTGTAGCGGAAGTTTTGTTCTCACCCTTTGTCACAACACCATGCACACTGAACTGAAATTTTGGCTGCCATGGCAGCTGATGGATTGTTGAGTTATGAATTAGCTCTACCCATTAATGAGCAATTAGTGACATCTCAATATATTTCCATTAGTTAAGTACATTGATTTGAGCAAACAATGTTTGTGCTCCGTTGTCAACAAAGCCTATACTGTTCTCTGTATGTGGGTATCTGAACTACTAACCATGCGCCCATGCAACACCATACTCAGCAGGAGCAGAACTACCGCTTTATTCTTTCCATTTCCTAGAACTCATTACATTGTTGACAAACACCTGCAGTTCTATAAGAATTATCCTCTGGCCCTCCCTCGACCAAAGGTTGCGCGTCATGCGCAGCAACCGAACCAGCTTGGTTCCCTGGGTATGGCGCCAGCGCAGCAGGGTCCACACATGTACGTGCATGTGACACAGCATATAATATTACCCACTTGCTGTGTGGTACGGATAAATGAACGATGCATATATAGTCCCATATAACTTAGGATGGCGACACTCATCTTTCATGATGTCTTTTCAAACGATAATACGTGACGTCGTTCCAAAATTAAACAACTGAGAAACACATTTTTTTCTGTATTTTCTCAGATAAAAAAGATTATGGGCATTACAAATAACCTACCCGGAATTACCAATTATCTGCCCCTTGTGTATTAGGAAAGTAAAAGGTACACAGTGGGTACAAGTAATGTTATGTAAACGTCTAAAACGTTACTTTATGTCAACATATAGGAGACACCCGCAGTCCGGATCGGACATGGCTGAGAGTAAACGAATTTATTATGTATTTAGTGAAGAAATATATTAATCTGAAAACAAAAAAATCAACACTTCCTTCAATCGGGTGAAATATTGTTTTGCCGGAACTACTTTCAGTCTGCATTATAATACGTTTTAAGACTAAGATATGTAAGATCAGTTCGAAAATTTATAACAAATAGAACATTTGACTTTTCTTGTCAAATGACGTATTTATCTCATCTTATGGCCTAACCTGCTCATTCCCTCGTCGGTTCATGTATTTTTCTGCATGTAACGACTGGGGGTTACGGATCGTCCCAAAAGAAAAGTGTGCCAATGTGCGCTGTTAGAATTACCTCAGATGCGTATACTTTATTTCATCAAAAGCAAACTTGACATAAGAATTTCAGATCGAAAACAAAAATCGGTACGGTTTCGGAAAACAAGCTGCCCCATGAAAACACCACCGGTCTTTTTTAGTTTGACCTATAATCCTTGTTCAGTGTTCACTTTCCATGACATATATATATTTGGGTGTAAGGGACTGAGAAAGAGATAGCTATATATTAGTTTTAAAATATTTTATGATTTATAGACAGTCGGAGATGTAGAAGTGGGCTGTACATCATGCAGATCGCATTGGCAACATTTCTTACGGGACGATCCGATAATAACAATGAATGGACATGATAACCGCAGCTGGACCTAACACATGTTAAAAAGTTGACATTTTGTTACTCATGGCTGCGCCACTCAGGAGATAAACATGTTATATTTGACAAGAATAGCAAAACAGCATATGCATATTTCGGACAAAATCGAACATATTCATGTTTTATAGCAGATGTCCTTGTGATATTTTAGACGTGAACTGGGGGTGCACATTGAGTTGTGCCTGTTGTCCTGGTTACAGGCTCTCGCAATCAGTGAGATCTCGCATCCTAAACACCCGACTTTCATTAGTAAATAAGTACCAAATTTAAAGTCATCTCTTTCGACAATCATGGGGCACTTCTGGGGGGCATGTGATGTCCAACGCTGTTGGTGGCAACAGCAACAAGACTCCCTGTGGCGGTCTCTGCGTGAACTTCCGTGCATATGTGGGTATGCGTTCTGTATTGATTAGCCCCACGCAGCCCAAAGTAATCTTCCAGCATAATTTGCCCCACACGGACTTTTAACAGGATTACAATATACATTCGACACGGAAAAGGGTTTAAATTAACCACACCTTCCACCAAAATATCCGTTACCTTTGACCTTCACATTGGACGGCTTAATAAGTAATATGATTCAGGCAGCTGGTACCCCCACATACACAACGTATACTGTGCGTGGAGAATTTCTTGTTCCCATTTGCCCAAGTGTTCAGGTAACACCAGGAGCGGGTGTATCGCTATGAACAACCTGCTTTTATTTTATGAAGAGTCACAAAAGTAAGTCATAGTTCAAACAGAAAAAGTATAAGTGTATATACGCACCTGACTTATCCGGTTATAGCCATACTGTTTGAAGCGCTCGTCGTAAAGCGGCATGCCTTTAGCAGCGATGTAGAAAGGTTCCCAAGAGTATTTCCAGTTAATATAATATGCCACCTGCATCCCTTTTGAATGCGTCAAAGATACCCATTTCGGGTAATTAGTAAAAGTCTGACACGGACTACAAGGATCAATGTAGAAGGGTCTCACCTCGGCCCGATCCAGTGCACCTATCAAATTAGGCTTAGTATCAGGAACTGTGACACCCTCCTTCACTTCAAATACTGGCACCACAAAAACTGTGTCCTTGGTTTCATTTGCCCGTGCTTTCAGAGCGGTGCGCCATAGATACAGGAAGTCCCCGTGAAGATTTTCCGATGGAACCATATCGATGTCGACCATAAACACCAACGATGTCGCAGAGTTTTTTATTGCGAGGTTCCTGAGTAGGTTCTGTGGGTACTCTATGCCCTCTATTGCATAGTTTGGGGCCTTCTCTCGGTCTACTGACATGTCCTCCTCACAAGAATTCACCGCTTTCCAACTCTCACTTAAGGACCGAGGGGCACGGTCGAGTGGGTACACCAAATGAAAAGAAGTCGTTTTACGAATTTTTTCTCTGCATAAGTAAAGTTTCACAATATGTTTGAGTGCCGTTTCAATATTATTGTCGAAGGTGAACACTGTCACTGAGATTGGACCATCCCACACTTGTGAAAGATGAGATAAATGATGTAAATGATTTGATGAACACTGTGTGACAATGGCCAGATCGTCTCTATTCTGGCCGGGATCGTGACTTTCTGCGGTGAGGAGGTTCGCTATGACGTGATACGTACCACTGTAATCCAGTCTGTGGGAGTTGCGAACTTTTTCTTCCATGTCATCCACGATTTCTGGTAGAGTCTTAACCTTTAGTTGGCGATCAACTGGTCCTTTATGTCGGTTCAAAGCCTCTTTTGCCTCGAGCCGTGTCAATAACGACATGTGAAATACCTGCAACACTATCACAAGGAATACAAGGAATATAATAAATTTTCCTAACCGAGACCTTTGGAACATCGCAAACATAGCCATTGTCTTAGGTTCCTGGTCTCCGGTATAATTGTCCTGTTTAGCTCGGGTACCATCGGCATCAATCAGTTACAGCAGATTGTAGTCTCATAAACACACGGGGGTCTGACAGTCCATTGTAAAGCTCACATGGACAGGAATTAATTTATAAAATATACACAACTGACAAGAAATACCTTCGGAAAATATATATCGCTGCAAATGGTTTCGTATATCGTCTGCTAGCGAAGTAAAAGGACGACCAAGTCAGTAACTCTATCTCCGCGGCGAGATAACGTCCCAAGTGGATTCTACTGAGTACTACCACTCGGGATAAGCCAACAGACTATAACATGTGATCCTCACAATACTGCAGATGTAAGAATAAGCCGGGGAAACAATCACCGACAATCTTCATGAACATGACTGTGGGCTGTGGAGCACCGAGCACCGAGTTCCCTACTCGTCTCGCTTCTACTAAAGCATTATTCACATCAATATAGCGTCTCTTTCACTACTGTCCAGTCACAATTGATCCAAACATACAGAACACACGTGGAACTTTTCACGCGATGCTCCGCATGCGGACACTCTGCGTTCGAACGATGATTGTTTTGCTTCTGTGTGTAATGTCCGGATCCAGCATTGAAATTTATTTTGATCCAAGCCCAATATCCGGACATGCGTACAAGAAGTTTCATGACGTCACGTGAAATAACATGGCTGCCGATCAGAGGTTTTGTTGACATTGTAAGAGGTGATTGACATTTGTGGTGTTAATTCTGCTAATTAACCAGTTTGCTCTGCTTGCCACTGTTGTGGCATCGGCCGGACCAAGAACAATCAAGTGACAGTGGTAACATGCATTTTGTGGTGTCTGCGAGAAGGTAATATGTGTGTTTAGGACAGTCGTGTCATCCTGACTGTCTGTTGTCTAGCCTAAATTTGAAGATTCCTAAAATAGGACAATTTACGACATCCTAACAATTTTGGTACACACATCCATCTTATTTCTCTTCCAACATTTTTATGGGTGTTCATGTTCGTGAATAGAACGTCTGGTATCATGTTCATCTTCAGTTTTGTGCATGGAAGAAGCATATTTTAGTTGATGTCATGGTCCAAGTTAATGTTTAGATTTATAATCTCAGCTATAGATCTGTGTGTGTTTGCTTCTTCTCTTGAATAATTGGAACCAATATGCATAAGATAAAACATTTGTGATGTGTTATTACCAACTTGTAATGTTTACTATCTCAGGATCTGGCAACAATGGCAAATTGAATGTTGACAGCATACTCGTCTTGTAGCAATTATTCTTCAATACATTACTCACCTCCTTAAAGGGGCACTGATCTCACGCAATTCCCCGGACTGGTTGTTGCCTTTGTTATTGTTTTTCCCCCCGTGAGTACCCGGATGATACGCAACGCAACTGAGCGTGACCAGAGACTGGGCTACCGTCTGCAAGGACAGCTAAATAAACTTGGAGGTTGGAGGCAATATTTGTTTTACGCATTTTTGCATAAACACTGATTGGTTAACTGTGATCTATAAAGATTTCGACAAAGGGCGCATGTTAATTAATTTCTTCAGCCTAAACAAACAGACAAAAAGAGCAGCGGAGCTCATCGGATGTCGTCATTTGGAAATACCCCAGATGGTTACAGTTTAATACTAAAAAAAAGTATCCATTCAGTGAAAGCATTTTCGGATTTCGGCTTGCGTCGATAATACGATTACTACTCCCTTGTTGTCATCCACGTTTTCTTGTATAACCCTACACTTGTGTATTTGTCGTCATTCACTTGATGCTCAGTTAATGAATTTATTACAGGTACAATTAGTGGTAGCACCACTTAGATTACCTGACAAAGGTTCCCATTTGGCATTTATTGTGTCTGGGGTAATTATTCAATCTAAATCCAGGTTTGAATTGAGGTGAAATGTGTGTTATGTAATATGCACGTGGCAGCCCAGCAAGAGATGAATGATCAGTTGATTTACTTTCTCTTGTAAATCAACGGATCGTTCCTAGTCATCAAAGGATTAACAGAAAATACGTTGATTGATTAATCACTGTTATCTTGCACAGTGGATATGTCAAGAGTGAGTGTTTACATGTCTAGGTTTACTAAAACAAAGGGAATACACTCATATCATGGCGTGAAGTGCCGATGTAAAAACAACATACTTTGTTCAAAGGGTCAACTGATAATACGTTGATTGATTGATCATTGTTATCTATCACTCAATGGATTTTTTAGGAACCGTGAAAATAGTTGTCACGTGGGCTTTCTCAGCCGACCATTGAGACTTGACACCTATGTAAAACACCTGAAACAATCCAAGTGATCAGTAGAGAAACGAACACGGGTTATAATATGCCGAAACTATATATATCTTTTAAAATATTTGATTGTTACTGAGACACGTGACATCGAATAAGTTTCTTTGTACAGCTGCAGACGAGTAGGATATTGTTCCTTTGTGTGGATATTCACGGATACATTCCTCGAACAAGGAAGCTGCCTAAAATTTATACACATAAATTTGGTAGGTTGTAATTATGATATCTGCATTTTGTTTTCCTTCATTTGAACCGATTCGTTCTTGTTTCTCTACGTCTTGGTTGGGAAATTCTTCAATGAGCGATAGACGTTGTTTTCACAGGTCTTTTCCTTTGTAAGCGTGTATATATTACCGTCAATTTGTAAAATGTGATTCTCTCAGGCAATTTATAAAATATGTAAATATTTCCGTCATTTTGACTAAAAAATCTGTCCAGATTGATTAAGACGATCAAAAGGGTCTACACACATCACAACAGATTATTTTGTAGGATTAGAGGCCAAACAACATAGTAATGTACTTTTCAGCGTAACATTTTCAGTCTCTTGGTGATGACATTAAACATCAAAATGTTTGGCATTCGTTATCATAATAATACAGATGGAAATGTTTTTCAGTCACTTTGTAAAATAACTGAATATTTAGACGTTTAATAAATTTGTTACACATTTGACAGTAAAAAAATATACACACTATAAAAAAGGCAATGCTCAGGTGAAATATTTACTTTGTGTTGCAAGTCAAAATAGCGTAAACGAAAATCGCAAAATTACCAAGCAAGTGACTTATCAAAACTTCGTCACCATTACCGATGCTACCCACAAAGATACCTACATTTCCTTATTATCTCGAAAACTGTATTTCATTTTGTTGATCAATGTGACCATACGCCCTTATTACTACCCATAAAAGTGACTAATGCCCTTACGAATGGCGCAGCAGAGGTCGCGAACTAGTCTAGATTTCTGCTATACATCCAGGTACTCACTGGGAAAAAACAATAACAAAGGCAACAACCAGTCCCGGGGAATTGCGTTAGATCAGTGCCCCTTTAACATGTTTAAGGCCACAGATGTTGGATAACACTTTGTTTAACCCACGATCATCTGTATCGTTATTCTACTTCCATGTTGTCACTATGTTCACTAGGGCTGCAACAAATTTGTTACGAGGTGAATATGATTCGTATTATGAATATAGGGTAACGATCGAATACAAATATTAATTCAAGAATACAATAACAAGTCAGCAGCTTATGTATTATTTGTTATATTCAGTGAAGCAATAACAACATAAATTATTGGACATGGTTTGTTAATTATTAGTATATCATACATTTATATACTGCACTTATTCAGGTACTATAGTATCTGCTCAAATGCGACAATGAGCAGTGACCACAATACTGTCAAATTAAATAGTATAAGAGTGTTTTCTATTGAAGAAAGCTATGCATATAATATGTTCTTGTGGTTATTTTTATGTAAATGCAAATGCTTGAATAATGAATTAAATTCATGAATGGGTACATTTCAGTTCACTGAATACACTGGTGAATCGTAACAGCCCTAGTGTTCACAATGTTTTCTGTTATACGTGTGTCACAAAGATGTATACAGTGAAAGTTAACCCGATTAGTTCAGATGGGACAGTTCCCAAAGAAATCATTCAAAGTAACAACTGTCTGGACACACAAATTATAGATATGTAGTATTTTAACCATATGTTGATATTCCCAACCATGCTAATTCCTTCAGAAGTTGAGGTGTAGGCTTCCAAACCAACACTGGGTGTCATTGTACATCATTACCTGATGAAGGTGTTTGGAAAGAGATGTCAATCATGAACGTGGTGAAGTTTTATTTACCAACACAATTATTCCCCGGGCATGGTTGATTATGTGTAAGTTTGGAAACAATTTTTGGGCAAATATACTGTCAAAATCTCTTCAGTAAAGGGTTGAAGTCTACCTGTCAGGAATTTTATCATGTTTATGTAAACAATATTTTAACAAATTACAAATGTTGAATTATCAAAATATTTGATAGTTGTAATTATCAGGTGTAAATAGCGAAACCTGTGCACATTTGTCAGTCAGAATGGTCAGCATGGTCAATAGTCATGTTTGAGACACCCATTCCCAGATATCTTTATGAGGTAAGGAGCTACTAAATCACCTGGTATCATCTGAAAATTTTGATTTTGAGTCAATAAACTTATCAATTCGTCTATCTACAAACTAAACAGCCAAACCCATTTTCTCAATGTCAAACTTGCTCAACAGATATTAATTTTCAGTTGATGGTTGGATCTGTTGAGGAAGAGGTGCATGGGCATGTTATTTTTTCTACACCCAGCTATCATCATGAGGATCATGAGAAAATAATCCGGGCTCCTACATGTTTTCTCAGACGTTTATTATCATGATAATTGAGTTGTTTCTTTTATGTGCCTTTTCTCATGTTTGGATTTCTTACTTTTCAGTTGATGATTTGTAAATATGCGGGCAGTATATTTCCTTCTTGGTGGTCTTCTTTTTTGGATTCCAGCGTGTCATTCCAAGTTTAAATCAGGTTTGTAGAACTGCATTTATTATACATCATTTTCTTAAATGAACTAGACTTGTCCCATTCTTCTTTGTCTATTACATCACATACATTATGCACTTCTAAACACCACTACACCCCTCAGACTGCTAATCAAGCAGACTTGTAGACTCTCCCCACCTGCCTCCCTCTCAGCGTTCTAGGACGTTTCATGTGATTTGGTTGAATGGTGAGCATGATGTACAAATCCAGTGAAACGATGATAAAAAGCTATAAGAGGATTATCATGATTATCTCCAGATAAGAGACTTAGAAATATTATTGCCAAAGAGACTGGGCCAAGTCTAGCTTGATCTATTCTTTCATGTCTATTTACTGCTACATAGTTTTACAATGAAAGGATGACATGCACCAATATGTCCTGGTTGGAGGGGTTAGCTATTTATAAATTGTAACCAAACATGTCATTTGTGCTATTTCTTTGTAACAATCAGAAAGTATGTTTACAATCATAACAATGTATAACATTCATGTCATGATCATAGAAGAAGTCTTCCTGACTATTTGTATCAGGATTGGTATTCAAATGTTACACAAATATACTTACAGATGTTGATATATATATTCAATCTGATACTATTAAGTAATAGTTAGATACTAAGATAGGCAGTGGTGTATATGATACCATGTTATTATACCATGTGCCTGCTTCAGTAGTACAGTGTCCAGAGTTGGGGTCCTTCCTGAATGGTGAGGTGAAGCAAGATATGTACAATGGACAAAGGAAGTTCAAGTGCAACTCAGGCTACAAGATGGTAGGGGAGGCCAAACAGGTGTGTGGGGAGACCGGCCAGTGGCAGCCCCCGTCTGGGCCTGTTTGTGTGCAGGCTGCTGTACAGTCGGGTAAGTGCTGGACAACAGTGGGGTTGGGGATACATTTATAATTACATTAAGTAATATGTTACCACTGTTTTACCGAGGCTGTTGTCTCCCACAACTGCTGCTTTAGCGAAATCTACCACAGAGATCTCAATTACCTCATGCAGCACGTGCGTAGCCACCTAGCTGCCATGTGCCCTTCACTCTTGTCTCTTCGCTGGCGCTCGCTAGACGTGTTATAGACTGCTGAAGCGTTCCTGTTTCCTTGACCAATTCGGTGATATTTATTATGGTTTATTAAACTAATAAACTGTGCCAGGGGCGTTTGCGGTAGCTACGCTTGGATATAATTTCCCCGCCAAACGGAAAAAAAATTTCCCGCCCTTTTTTCTATATAATCACGGGGTTCTCGTATGCAAGTTGTGTCTTAAGTTCCCCTGCTATAGTATGCTTTGTGGGTTAACATCACTTATTTCCCTATATGTTCTATGTGTATGTTCTATATCCACTTTGCTCGTTTATTTTCCTTGTGAAAATGCTCGTTTGTGAATATTTGTGGTGCGTGTGTTGTAACCATGTTTTGCTCTTTTGTTTATAGTGCCAAAATGTCTGACATGGATGTGTCGCCGTTGTCCACCCCCTCTACTACTGCAACCCGGCGTTGCGGGGTGTGTCACAAGTTCTCGTCGTCACGGGATCCCCTACGATCGTTGCCCGCGATGCAGGGTTCCTTGTGGGGACACCCGGTGCGTCCTGTGCGACGGTCTGGGGCCTGCGGCGTTTGAGCGCTACCGGCTGTATGCACAGTCCGTTTCCATCCCTGTGGTGGCCGGCATGATCCTTTCCCCTGAACCGTTGCTCCCGCTATCGGTTAAGGACCGCGTGGCCATGGTTTTTGACCTCTTTGAGGACATGCCCAAGCCCCTGCCGGTACTGCGGGGAATCCACGGCTCTGTGGGTTCCCCCGAGGTATACGATGAGTCTTCCGACAAGGCTTTCCCCGCATCAACCTTGCTGCGCGGGATCAAGCCGTCTTTGGAGAAAGCCTTCGCGGCGGCCTCTGGTCGGGGTCTCCCGTTGCCTCCGCCGTCATGGAGAAAGGGTTCTTTCCCGGTGCATGACCTTGCCTTCTCCAAGGCTGGTCCTTCCGCGGAGGCCCAAGTTGAGCAGTTGGGTGTCCGTGCCCCAACGACTGCTACGGTAACACAAGCTACCTTGCAGCAGCTGGACACCCTCGCTCGGCACTCCATGCTAGCAGTGTCTCATGGAGACACTTACCTGGCTGGTCGAAGGTTCTCTCACGGACCGTGACCAGCTCATTTACAACTGCCTGCCCGGTTTAAATGCATCCCTGGAGTACGTTGTCGGGGCTTCGGCCTTTATGTCCGGCACGTGCCATTTTCTCAGGCGCCAGTCGTATCTTGCCACCTCGGGGTTGGACGCTGCCAACCAGGAAGTGCTCCTTTCGCAGCCTTGGTCTGCGCGGACCCTTTTCAATAACAAGATCCCTGGGGTTCTGAAGGAACAACTGGCTGCTGTATCTGCCGAGGCCTCTCGGCACACACTTGATCTTGTGGGGTCCCTGCATAGGCGCCTGGGTGCCGCTCCAAAGCGGAGCGCGCCCCAGGATGCTGCAGCCGGTAGGTCTAAGGGGTCGGGTTCTTCTTCCTCCGAGAAGAAGCCCCGCCCTGAGAGCTCCGGTAAGGGCCATCAGCAGCCCTTTCCCGGGAAGCAGGGGAACTGGGGGAAGCCCAAGTCGTCTAAGGACTGCAAGGGCCCCTCTAGGTGACTCTCATTGGAGGGGTTCGTATGCCGACAGCGCCAACTTCGGTTGGACCCGAGTCACTTGGCCCTGGACAGTTGCGCCTGCCGCAGCCTGTCAGGCCGCCCTCTCCTTCCCCAGTGGGAGCCAGACTCCAGACTTACTGGGAGAATTGGGAACAAGTGTTCGACGACCTGTGGGTGGTCAACACAATCCGGTACAGCTATCGGCTAGATCTCAAAGCGAATCCGCCGCTCACCGTTGCCCCGTTGGCAGGTTTCTATTCGGAAACCGATCTTCCCATCCTCGCCGATGCCATCGGCAGGTTGGTGGAGAAGAGGGCAGTTAGGGAGTTAGCTCTACCAGAAATAACACCGGGGTTTTACTCCAGGATATTTCTCGTTCCCAAGAAGGACAGTGCCGAACTCAGAATGATTCACAATCTGAAATCGTTCAACGAGTTGTACCTGCACAAGCTGCCCAAGTTCAGAATGTTGACCTTGGCGGACCTGAAAGCTCTGATCATGCCGGCCGACTGGCTCGCTTCGATCGACCTGAAGGATGCTTATCTGCATGTTCCGATTCACTCGGACCATCACAAGTATCTCAGGTTGGTCTTTCACGTTTTTAATCCAGTTGTTAGCACAGGAGGAGAACAGTGCGACCGTCGCCCTCCAAGATCAGCTTCGACCGCATCTGGAGTGGTGGACGGTCCCTTACAATGTCTTATCAGGAGTTTCTATGCGGCCCTACCGGGCCACGTTGAACCTGTATACAGACGCCTCTCTAGTGGGCTGGGGAGCCCATCTAGAGGGGGAGGTGAGCTCGGGGCTGTGGTGTGTAGACGAACTAGGTCTTCACATCAATTGTCTCGAGTTCAAGGCAGTGATCAACGCAGTCAATCACTGGAAGCATCGTCTCGTTGACGCCTGGCTCATGCTGGCGACCGACAACACGGCAGTAGTGTCCTATGTGAACAAACTCTGGGGAACCCACAGTCACTCGCTACTCGATCTCACGTTCGAGTTTTATGCTTTGGTGGACAGTGTCCCGTGCCAGGTACGCGCCCGTCACATCCCAGGTGTGCGGAACGTACTGGCTGACGCTCTATCAAGGCCTCGGGATCCGAGCCCCACGGAGTGGATGCTGAACCCAGTAGTGTTTCAGTGGCTGTGCGAATGTTTGGGTCGTCCGATGGTCGACCTGTTCGCAACACGGTTCAACAATCAACTCCCGTTGTTTGTATCACCAGTCCCGGACCCGAGGGCCATCGATCACGATGCTCTTACGTTAGACTGGACAGGCATGGACGCTTATGCTCACCCACCGACAGCGTTGATACCACACATTCTAAGCCAGCTCCGAGGAGTTAGCTGTCAAATGTTACTGATCGCGCCCATGTGGCCGACCCCGACTTGCTGACCCAGGTCACGCAGTCGCCACTTCCACTGCCTGTGAGACCGGATCTCCTGATCCACCCTCCTGTCAGCTTCATCCAAACGCAGGGCAGTTCATCTGCACGTGTGGATGTTGTCACTGAGCGTCTGAGGAGTAAAGGTTTTTCTCGTTGGGCGTCTCGGGCATATGTTAGTATGCATCGTAATTCTACTCAGAAGGTGTATAATGCACGTTGGGTTATTTTCATGAAGTGGTGTCACATTCATTCGCCAGATAAGGTATCTGTGCAGGATATTTCTCGTTTAATGTCTCACTTAAGAGAGACCTGGGAACTCTTCGGGGGTTCCATTGCCAACTATGTCTCTTCCGTTGCTACGGTACGGGACGTTGCTATGGGTACCAATCTCTCAAAAGAGCCGGTGATTTGGGGTATTATCAAGGGTTTCAAACAGCACGATCTTAAAAAGGGCCGCCTTCGGGCACCGGCCTGGGATCTCTCCTTAGTGTTAAAATCACTTACGGAGGGTCCGTATGAACCCTTGGGTAGTGCTTCGTTACGGCATGTGACTTGGAAAACAGCATTTCTCCTCTCCTTTGCCACGGCGGCATGTGTGTCCGAGATTCATGCACTCGATGTCGCTAAAGTACGATTCGATAGGGGCGACGAAGGATCGGTCCGCCTGGGCCTGCTCATGGGCTTCGTCGCCAAGAATCAGAAATTTGGTCAAACGGAGAGAGATTTCACTGTAAGATCACTCAAGGAAATCTTACATTCTGCTGATACTGATGACAGATCGCTGTGTCCGGTTAGGGCCCTTAAGTATTATCTTAAGGCTTCGAATGAACGCAGACAAGGGCGTGGCCATCTGTTCATATCGTGTAACCCTAATCGCACTGCTGACATAACTCGCAACTCGATTGCGTTATGGCTTCGTTCTGTCATCAATCTGGCGTACTGGTCTCGGGGGTTACCGGTAGCGGGGTCAAACCTGCACGAGATCAGGGCGCTAGCGGCAACATTTGCCCTACACTCGAATATCTCTGTTCACAGAATATTACGAGGTTGTTACTGGCGTTCTGACTCGGTTTTTGCCAATCATTACCTGAGAAGGGTTTCTGATGAAGACGTGGAGGGGGTGCACCGTCTTGGGCCGCTGATCTCGGCACAAGCGGTCATCTAAGGGGTGTGTACAGTGCAGTTCCAAACTCCACAGGCGTCAGACCTTGCACGGTGGTCAATCTGGGTCGTCTCCAATGTTCCCACCGCCATGGGTACAGGAGTTGGGGTCCCGCAAGCCAGCGCGCTCACACCACAGGTGAGGCGGCTTTTTGTGTGTTTTGTCCTTATTTGTATTTTGACAATTATGTATTTGATTGTCTGTGGTGTATTCCAACCTTGTGAAAGATGCTTACGAATGTTGGAATTAGGTCATCGGCTGCGGCAATGAAATACCTATCCAGTGGGGCCGTTTGGAGTCACCAATTGTTTGGCAATGACGATTGAGCCTTACGGTATGCCTTGACAGTGCTTTGGTATCCCTATATGGTAACGCCATGCTGGGAGCATGCGCATCGAGTGCTTCTGCCTTGTTGTTTACTTCCGCTGGCCGGAAGGAACACGAGCAGTCAGGTTCGGGTTGTAGGTGCTCCCCACCGCCTACTGTGGTAGTCAGCCTCGGTATAACAGTGGTAAAGTATTACTTAATGTAATTTGTTGAATTTTCCTATTCGGAATATTCTATAAGTAATACGTTACCACTGGGCTGCTGCCCGCCCGTCCGTCCCCTGAGCACTTGCTCTCGCAAGAGACAAGAGTTAAGGGTGTCACATGGCAGCTAGGTGGCTACGCACGTGCTGCATGAGGTAATTGAGATCTCTGTGGTAGATTTCGCTATAGCAGCAGTTGTGGGAGACAACAGCCTCGGTATAACAGTGGTAACGTATTACTTATAGAATATTCCAAATAGGAAAATTCTACAATCTCGCTTATACTATCAAACACTTGTCTTTATGTATAAATACCCTGGGAATGAAATGTAAGATCAGTCACAATCTCATTAATAACAGATCTTAGTTCTCGTAACCACTAAACAAAGATATGAGGACATCCCATTACAGGTCACGTCAGAATGACCTTTCATCCGACCAATCAGAGCTTTGCTTACCAGATTGTGAACGTGACAGTTGAAATGTGTTTTCTAATCATGCAAAACTCAAAAAAGTTAACATGGGTAATTGAACTATGATCTGATTTTAATTAGATTGCATCACAAATAAATATGGACCCCTTTCACATCTATTGTGCTGTAAAATAATCAATGCAAGATGTCCAAAAATTAAATTTATATACATTCTAGATATGAGTTTGGCTTTGCAGCTGCTCCTCAGAACATGCGTATCACAGTCCAATGTGTCCGTACTTTCTATATGTCTTTAATGCACAAAGCAGTACTCCTACATTCACTGTCAGGAATCCAGGAAGCCATTCAGACTTGGTGTATTTCTATGTAGAGAGGGGTAGAGATAGTTTAAAACACATAAACATTCATTATTTTAATCACAATCATCACAAATGTATTAAAGTACAAACCCATTGTAGTATTACAACTAAAACTGCTGCTGTTTGTATTTATTTGTCTTTCTTTGTTGTGTACAACATGATTTACCATATCTCTTCATCATAAATTCACCCATGTCATTTCTGTAGTTGTGCAAAAAACATTTTCTTTACAAAACTTTTGTGAATTTCCAGGTCAGTGTATATACAGTGGAAAACATTACAACCATGGAGAAGAGTTCCATCCCAGGCCCTGTGTAACATGTGCCTGTAATGTAAGTAAACCACAGCATGCTCCTCTCAATAGCTGGTCTTTAACAAGGGAGAAACATTCATGGATATGGAACACACAACTGTTTGTTTGTTCATTGTTTAACACTGTACTCAGCAATATTTCAGCTATATGAAGGTAGTCTGTTAAGTCTGCACCAGACAATCCAGTGATTGATATCATGACCATCAATCCACGCATCAACTTAGTCTGTGAGCCTGACCACCTGATCCCATTAGTTGCCTCTTATGGCAAGCATGGGTTGCTGAAGACCTATTCTACCACGAATCTTCACGTGTGGAACAGATGTTTGCCAAGTGTAGATGTACATTATGTACAGAACTCCCTTCTCACTGTTGTCATGGTTATAGCCTGAAAAACTGGAAGAAAGTGATCAGGACTGGAATATATTTCATGAGACTTTAAATTTGATACTATTCAGTCTGGGCCGAAATCATTGAGTCTATTAGTCTTAACATGGCTCTTGACATCATTGTCAGTAGATTGTATGTGATTATGTTTGTATGGAGTTTTATTATTTGAACAAGACATGCTAGGCTGAACAGAAGGTCTGTTTGTACACACTGTCATTAATGATGGGGAATGTCTTATATTTGTTTATCTCTTGCATGTAGAGTGTCAAGCAAGTACTTGTACAGTGATGTTACACACAATCTCTGATGCGTGTATGTGTGGCATCTTGTCTTTTCAGCATGGGAGGATGATGTGTGAGAGACAGAACGTGTGCCCACAGCTCACCTGCCCCAAGATTGACCAGCTACAGATACCTGGAGAATGCTGTCCTGTCTGTAAAGGTAAGCTTTCGTTTATCATTTCCACACAGTCTATGGATGGTCTAGTGATTGTTTGATGTCCATGAGAACATTTCACTACTAGACTGTCTTGTAGTTACAGAGCTCTTCTCATCTTCTTCTATATGGTAGATTTAAAGGTCATGCTGAAGTCAATTTGATGGAACCATGATATGACAGCATGAGATGCACCATGTCTAGATCCTGCCGGTGTAAACTAGAGCAGCAATGGGGCAGACTATTTTGGCAGTACTTGAAGGTTAAACACATGGTTTTCAGTTCTCTCCAACATCACAATAGTAACCTAGGTAATGTTTATGAAAGCAATTTTTTTATTAACTTTCACATTATTATTTGCGTGCATAGCTTGTAAAAATGACTCCGTCTTAAAATCAAGTGGACAGATTCATCACATGTGATGATCTCAGCAAATCCATGTGTAAACATGGTAGATGCTGAAAATGTTAGTCAGTTTTGATTACTGGGTGGATATAGAAAACAGGAAGATAGCTTTCTGTACAGCATGAAGCCATCAGCAGCTGAAACGACTGGCTTCTTCTCATCTTACTTAGAGTTGGGATGCATTCTGAAAAGTCATATTTCATCATTTGCATCTGTTCCCAATACTGATACATGGTGTATTGTAAACATCGGCATGTTCTTGGCAGACATTAATTTAGGGTGACAGAAGTGGCAGCCACAACAAGGGGAAATAACTTCAATTATTGTATGCATTCCATATGAATACTTCCCGGGGAGATAACTTGACTTTGTGTATTTGTGACTTGTGCATAGCTTGTAGCTTCACTGAAGGTATGTATGGGCGTCATTATCTTGTGGTGTTTGTGATCATGTTACAGAAGCTATCAGTGGCCTGCTTAACATGCTTAAACAATGTTAAAGGTATCCTTTTATTGTTATTTCCAAGTTCTTCGTGAACCCAAACAAGGCTGATATTATCATGCTATATTAATGTCACTGGAGTTTCTATCCATTAGTCCTTGAGCAAAGTGTTTCTGAACAAACAGCCAAGATGCCAGCTCTCCTCATTTCAATCTCATTAAAATCAGATCTAAGTTCTTGCTGCTGCTAAACAAAGATCTGACCGTCTTTGACTTTGACCGACCACTGAAACGACTAACAAGAAGTCGACATCAGCCAATTAGAAAGCAGCTTTCTCGAGCTTTACTGCACTCGTTTCAACCTCGTGACTTTCATTTCAGACTACACTATAAAAATATGTTGACACAGATCTCAATTAAAATTTTGAAAACTGAACAAACAAACATTCCAGAATGTATAAAATCTGGTTGCGATTGTATGGCAGTGCTTCCCATGTACAGTGCAAATGTTTATCCCACGGAAGCAAGAGACAGACGATGATTTTGACGGAATCAGTCATACGGGCCGTAACTGTCTTTCAGAATACCCTACCCTGTCTTAACGTTTTCGAGGTTGCATGATTTGAAAACACATTCCGACTGTCACTTTCATGATCTGGTAAGCAATGCTTTGATTGGTCAGATGAAAGGTCATTCAGACGTGGCCTGTAATGGGATGTCCTCAGATCTTTGTTTGGCGATAGGGAGAACTAAGATCTGATTTTATTGAGATTGTCCTCATTTCCACCTATCTACACACAAAGTTAAATATCTATGAACAAAGTTAAATATTATTTTTTCTGGACACTAATGCACACCATCTTTCCAAATAAGTAGGGTACTTGTTAAGCACGCAGCCTATGAGTTTCTCTAAGTGTGTCCTACTAAAAAGACTGATGATGGTCCCAGCTCCCGCTATCACTCAGGGGTTTCAGGTCCAAAGACAGACAGTATTGACTGTCTGTTATGTGCCTTGCGAACGTTCATGATGGCTGAAACATTGCTTAACACTCACATTTCTTAACTTATGGACAGCAGGTGTAACAAAAGCCATTAGAAAACAGTTCTTTTGGACTGTGTATTACTTGATATGTATGATTCACAGACCATGCACACATTGGACGGTGCCAGCCTCCACACTTCCTCAACGCCAAGATTCGCTACGATTCTTGGACCCCTTTCAACCAGTCCCAGAAAGCTACAGTGGTGTGTGATCCTGGCTTTACTACCATCACTGAGGGTTACAAGGAGAGCTTCCGCATCACCTGCAGCACCATCGGTCTGTGGGTCATGGAGGATGGAATAACTCCCTTGCCACAATGCTTAAGTCAGTTGCTTTAACACACATCTGTGTAACATGCCATAAAATGTATACTTGATCAATCACATTGAAGTCAGGGCCCCATTTAACAAAGCAAACTTGGCACTAAGACGATTGTAACTCCCATACTTTGACATAGACTAACGACAGTCGTAGCTCTAACATTGCTTTGTGAAAGGGAGGCCAGGTCAGGGGAACCTTAAGAGATCATTGACAACCCAATCAAAATAAGGATGTCTGGTTTCTTGAGCCAATCAGATGTCAGCTATTTTAAATCTTCGTTTCTTTACTACCTTGATTTGCTCATGCCAATCTTGACAAAGTAACCCCATGCTGACCACAATTGTTCCCTATGTCATGTCTATAGTAAACCCGAATGGATGTAGATGCCCTGACACTCTCAAATGACAAGGTCTATCAATATATTATCAACAGCAGCTTTTACTATTCTCCATAAGGAACTACATGTACAGATATGCTGCTCAGAATGCTTTGCTCTCTTAGAAGCCACCATGCGTTATTGGCTGATTAGAAAATTCACCTTTTTTTACCCCCTTTGGAGGGTTAATTAGATTGATACTTGATAAACTGCTTATGTACCCCGAGACTGTACCATCATGACCTGATAATTGATGTAAAGATCATCATTTCTTTGGGAGTAAGTGACCATGATCATGATGTAATTGTAATGTTACTAGGTATTAAAATTGACCTTGAGGCATATCATTGCATGTGTTAGTATAAACAGGGTAAGGCTTGGTTGTCCAATCTCCATCTGAATAAAATTTGGATGATTTCAGTCAGAGGTTAATAATCGCACAAGAATTTCTCTGCCTGTATGTGAACAGTTACATTGTCCATGTTCCTGTGTCATATTACATTAAGTAATACGTTACCACTGTTATACCGAGGCTGTTGTCTCCCACAACTGCTGCTATAGCGAAATCTACCACAGAGATCTCAATTACCTCATGCAGCATGTGCGTAGCCACCTAGCTGCCATGTGACAACCTTCACTCTTGTCTCTTCGCTTGCTCTAGCAAGACGTACAATAAACTGCTCAAGCGTTCCTGTTTCTCCGACCATTCGGTGATATTTATTACTGTTTATTCTCTCTAATAAACTGTGCTTTTACGGGGCGTTTGCTGTAACTACGCTTGGAAATATTTTTCCCGCCAAAAGGAAATATTTACCCGCCCTTTTTTTCTATATACTTGCGGGGTTCTCGTATGCACGTTGCGTCTTACGTCCCCTGTTCTAGTATATCTTGGGGTTTTTACATCACTTATTCCTCTATATGTTATATGTGTATGTTCTATATTCCCATTGCTCGTTTATTTTCTTGTGAAAATACTCGTTTGTGACTATTTGTGGTGCGTGTGTTGTAACCATGTTTTGCTCTTTGTTCATAGTACAAACAAAATGTCTGACATGGATGTTTCGCCGTCCTCCACCCCCTCTACCCCCGCAACCAGGAGCTGCGGGGTGTGCCGCAAGCGAGGCTCTACCGGCTGTATGTGCAGTCCGTTTCCACCCCTGTGGTGGCCGGCTCGTCCGGTCGGGGTCCCCTTGCGGGTACCACCACCACGGCTGCGGCGGATCCCATGGCGGCCCGTGGGCTGTCCGGGGCTTCCGTCGCTGCATTACTTGCATAACTTGTGGACTCCAAGCTGGCGGCCTTATCTCAGGATAGGCCGCTGGCTGTTCCGTCCCCGGCCACTTTGGTGGCCGCGGGGTCCACCGGTACGGCGGCGGCTCCCATGGTCACCGGTCCTTCCCCCGAACCGTTGCTCCCGCTATCGGTTAAGGACCGCATGGCCATGGTTTATGACCTCTTTGAGGACATGCCCCGGCCGGTACCGCGGGGAATCCACGACTGTGGGTTCCTCCGAGGTATACGATGAGTCTTCCGACACGGCTTTCCCCGCATCAACCTTGCTGCGCGGTATCAAGCCTTCCTTGGAGAACGCCTTCGCGGCGGCCTCCCGTCGGGGTCTCCCGTTGCCTCCGACGTCGTGGAGAAAGGGTTTATTCCCGGTACATGACCTTGCCTTTCCCGAGGCTGGTCCTACTGCGGAGGCCCATGTTGAGCGGTTGGGTGTCCGTGCCCCACCGGCTGCTACGGTAGCGCAAGCTACCTTGCACCAGCTGGACGCCCTCGCTCGGCACTCCATGTCTCACGGAGACACTTACTTGGCTGCAGCGGCCAGTCTGGTCGAAGGTTCTCCTGCTGCTGCCTGCTCAGTTTAAATGCTTCCCTGGAGTACATTGCCGAGGACTCTCGGCACACACTTGCTCTTGTTGGGTCCCTGCCTAGGCGCCTTGGTGCCGCTCCTAACCGGAGCGTGCCACAGGCTGCTGCGGCCGGTAGGTCTAAGGGGTCGGGTTCTTCTTCCTCTGGGAAGTAGCCCCGCCCTGAGGGCTCCGGTATGGGCAATCAGCTGCCCTTTCGCGGGAAGAAGGGGAACTGGGGGAACCCCAAGTCGTCTAAGGACGGCAAGGGCCCCTCCAGGTGACTCTCATTGGAGGGGTTCGTATGCCGACAGGGCCAACTTCGGTTGGCCCTTAGGCGAACCCGAGTCACTTGGCCCTGGACAGTTGCGCCTGCCGCAGCCTGTCAGGGCCCCCTCTCCTTCCCCAGTGGGAGCCAGACTCCAGACTTACTGGGAGAATTGGGAACAAGTGTTTGACGACCCATGGGTGGTCAACACGATTCGGTATGGCTATCGGCTTGATCTCACCGTTGCCCCGTTGGCAGGTTTCGATTCGTAAACCGATCTTCCCATCCTCGCCCATGCCATCGGCAGGTTGGTGGAGAAGGGGCAGTAAGGGAGTTAGCTCTACCAGAAATAACACCGGGGTTTTACTCCAGGATATTTCTCGTTCCCAAGAAGGACAGTGTCGAACTCAGAATGATTCACACGTCCGCTCCCTGGCTGTTCACCCGGTTAACCACCCCCATAGTGGGGTTCCTCCACAGGAGGGGTGTCCGGTACTTCGCGTACCTGGACGACTCGCTAGTAGCAAATCGAATGACGGACACCCTGTCACGCCATCTGGTTTTCGCACGTCGGCTCTTGGAGCAATTGGGGTGGATTGTCAATCTCCCCAAGAGCGAGTTAACCCCTTCTCAGAACTTGCAGTTCATCGGAGGTCGGTTCAACAAGGTGTCCCATAGCCTCTTTGTCCCCCCAGACCGGTGGCACAAGATTCAGGCGATGATTGCCAAAGTCTTAGCCGTGCAACAGACTGCTCACTTTTGGGAACAGCTGTTAGGGCTACTTGTGTCAGCCCAGGACTGCACCGAACGGGGTCGTCTCCAACTCCGCCCGCTGCAACGGTTTTTAATCCAGTTGTTAGCAACGGAGGTGAACAGTGCGACCGTCGCCCTCCCGGATCGGCTCCGACCGCATCTGGAGTGGTGGACGGTCCCTTACAATGTCTTATCAGGAGTCTCTATGCGGCCCTACCGGGCCACGTTGAACCTGTATACAGACGCCTCACTAGTGGGCTGGGGCGCCCATCTGGAGGGGGAGGTGAGCTCGGGGCTGTGGTGCGTAGACGAACTAGGTCTTCACATCAATTGTCTCGAGTTCAAGGCAGTGATCAACGCAGTCAATCACTGGAAGCATCGTCTCGTCGACGCCCGGCTCATGCTGGCGACCGACAACACGACGGTAGTGTCCTATGTGAACAAACTGGGGGGAACCCACAGTCACTCGCTACTCGATCTCACGTTCGAGTTTTATGCTTTGGTGGACAGTGTCCCGTGCCAGGTACGCGCCTGTCACATCCCAGGTGTGCGGAACGTACTGGCCGACGCTCTATCAAGGCCTCGGGATCCGAGCCCCACGGAGTGGATGCTGAACCCAGTAGTGTTTCAGTGGCTGTGCGAACGTTTGGGTCGTCCGATGGTCGACCTGTTCGCAACGCGGTTCAACAATCAACTCCCGTTGTTTGTATCACCAGTCCCGGACCCGAGGGCCATTGATCACGATGCTCTCGCGTTAGACTGGACTGGCTTGGACGCTTATGCTTACCCCGCCGACAGCGTTGATACCACACATTCTAAGCCGGCTCAGAGGAGTTCGCTGTCGAATGTTACTGATCGCGCCCATGTGGCCGAACAGATCGTGGTACCCCGACTTGCTGACCCAGGTCACGCAGTCGCCACTTCCACTGCCTGTGAGACCGGATCTCTTGATCCACCCTCACACCCGTCAGCTTCATCCAAACGCAGGGCAGTTCAATCTGCACGCGTGGATGTTGTCACTGAGCGTCTGAGGAGTAAAGGTTTTTCTCGTTGGGCGTCTCGGGCATATGTTAGTATGCATCGTGATTCTACCCAGAAGGTGTATAATGCACGTTGGGTTATTTTCACGAAGTGGTGTTGTAAACATCACATTCATTCGCCAGATAAGGTATCTGTGCAGGATATTTCTCGTTTCATGTCTCACTTGCCAGAGACCCGGAAACTCTCCGGGGGTTCCACTGCCAACTATGTCTCTTCCGTTGCTACGGTACGGGACGTTGCTATGGGTACCAGTCTCTCAAAAGAGCCGGTGATACGGGGTATTATCAAGGGTTTCAAACAGCACGATCTTCAGAAGGACCGCCTTCGGGCACCGGCCTGGGATCTTTCCCTAGTGTTGCAATCACTTACGGAAGCTCCGTATGAACCCTTGCATAGTGCTTCGTTCCGGCATGTGACTTGGAAATTAGCATTTCTCCTCTCCTTTGCCACGGCGGCACGTGTATCCGAAATTCATGCACTTGATGTCGCCAAGGTACGATTCGATAGGGGTGACGAAGGATCGGTCCGCCTGGGCCTGCTCATGGGCTTCGTCGCCAAGAATCAGAGAGTCAGGCAAACGGAGAGAGAATTCACTGTAAGATCACTCAAAGAAATCTTACATCCTGCTGATACTGAGGACAGAGCGCTGTGTCCGGTTAGGGCCCTTAAGTATTATCTTAAGGCTTCGAATGAACGTAGACAAGGGCGTGACCGTCTGTTCATATCGTGTAACCCTAATCGCACGGTTGACATAACTCGCAACTCGATTGCGTTGTGGCTTCGTTCTGTCATCAATCTGGCGTACTGGTCTCGGGGGTTACCGGTAGCGGGGTCAAACCCGCACGAGATCAGGGCGCTAGCGGCAACATTTGCCCTACACTCGAATATCTCTGTTCACAGAATATTACGAGGTTGTTACTGGCGTTCTGACCCGGTTTTTGCCAATCATTACCTCAAACAGGTCGCTGATGCCGTCGTGGAGAGTGAGCACTGTCTTGGCCCGCGAATCGCGGCGCAAGCGGGCACCCAAGGGGTGTGCCCAGCGCAATTCCGAACTCCTCAGGCGTCAGACCTTGCACGGTGGTCAATCTGGGTCGACTCCAATGTTCCCACTGCCGTGGGTACAGGAGTTGGGGTCCCGCAAACCAGCGCACTCACACCACAGGTGAGGGCGGCTTTTTGTGTGCTTTGTCCTTATTTGTTTTTTTGACAATTATGTATTTAATTGTCTGTCGTGTATCCCAACCTTGTGATGCATGCTTACAAATACTGGAATTAGGTCACGCGCCTAATGCATACTTTAAGTAGGCTTGCTCTGGGATATACGGTCTGAATGAAATTAATTTCCCTCTTTTCGACTGTTTAACCTGATCTAAGATTAAGCTCACGCGGATACAGTGTTCTCATCCGCTGCGGCGATGAAATACCTATCCAGTGGGGCCGTTTGGAGTCACCAATCGTTTGGCAATGACGATTGAGCCTTACGGTATGCGCTTGACAGTGCTTTGGTATTCCTATAGGGTAACGCCTAGCTAGGTGCATGCGCATCGAGTGCTTCCACCTTGGTGTTTACTTCGGCTGGTCTGAAGGAACGCTAGCAATCAGGATTCGGGTTGTAGGTGCTCCCCACCGCCTACTGTGGTAGTCAGCCTCGGTATAACAGAGGTAATGTATTACTTAATGTAATTTGTAGAATTTTCCTATTCGGAATATTCTATAAGTAATACGTTACCACTGGGCTGCTGCCCGCCCGTCCGTCCCCCGAGCACTTGCTCTCGCCAGAGACAAGAGTGAAGGGCACATGGCAGCTAGGTGGCTACGCACGTGCTCCATGAGGTAATTGAGATCTCTGTGGTAGATTTCGCTATAGCAGCAGTTGTGGGAGACAACAGCCTCGGTATAACAGTGGTAACGTATTACTTATAGAATATTCTGAATAGGAAAATTCTACAAGTATTGTGTGTGAATGGTTACATCGTCCATGTTCCTGTGTCATGTATTGTGTGTGAATGGTTACATCATCCATGTTCCTGTGTCATGTATTGTGTGTGAATGGTTACATCATCCATGTTCCCTGTGTTGTCATGTATTGTGTGTGAATGGTTACATCATCCATGTTCCATGTGTCATGTATTGTGTGTGAATGGTTACATCATCCATGTTCCTCTGTCATGTATTGTGTGTGAACGGTTACATCGTCCATGTTCCTGTGTCATGTATTGTATGTGAACGGTTACATGGTCCATGTTCCATGTGTCATGTATTGTGTGTGAACAGTTACATCATCCATGTTCCTCTGTCATGTATTGTGTGTTAACGGTTACATCGTCCATGTTCCTGTGTCATGTATTGTGTGTGAATGGTTACATCGTCTATGTCCCCTGTGTCATGTATTGTGTGTGAATGGTTACATCATCCATGTTCCTGTGTCATGTATTGTGTGTGAACAGTTACATCATCCATGTTCCTCTGTCATGTATTGTCTGTGAATGGTTACATCATCCATGTTCCCTGTGTCATGTATTGTGTGTGAATGGTTACATCATCCATGTTCCTGTATCATGTATTGTGTGTGAATGGTTACATCGTCCATGTTCCTGTATCATGTATTGTCTGTGAATGGTTACATCATCCATGTTCCTGTATCATGTATTGTGTGTGAATGGTTACATCGTCCATGTTCCTGTATCATGTATTGTCTGTGAATGGTTACATCATCCATGTTCCCTGTGTCATGTATTGTGTGTGACGGTTACATCGTCCATGTTCCTGTGTTGTCATGTATTGTGTGTGACGGTTACATCATCCATGTTCCTCTGTCATGTATTGTGTGTGAATGGTTACATCGTCTATGTCCCCTGTGTCATGTATTGTGTGTGACGGTTACATCGTCCATGTTCCTGTGTTGTCATGTATTGTCTGTGAATGGTTACATCGTCCATGTTCCTGTATCATGTATTGTGTGTGAATGGTTACATCATCCATGTTCCCTGTGTCATGTATTGTGTGTGACGGTTACATCGTCCATGTTCCTGTGTTGTCATGTATTGTCTGTGAATGGTTACATCGTCCATGTTCCTGTATCATGTATTGTCTGTGAATGGTTACATCATCCATGTTCCCTGTGTCATGTATTGTGTGTGACGGTTACATCGTCCATGTTCCTGTGTTGTCATGTATTGTGTGTGAATGGTTACATCGTCCATGTTCCTCTGTCATGTATTGTCTGTGAATGGTTACATCATCCATGTTCCCTGTGTCATGTATTGTGTGTTAACGGTTACATCGTCCATATTCCTGTGTTGTCATGTATTGTGTGTGAATGGTTACATCATCCATGTTCCTGTGTCATGTATTGTGTGTGAATGGTTACATCGTCTATGTCCCCTGTATCATGTATTGTGTGTTAACGGTTACATCACCCATGTTCCTCTGTCATGTATTGTGTGTGAACGGTTACATCATCCATGTTCCTGTGTTGTCATGTATTGTCTGTGAATGGTTACATCATCCATGTTCCCTGTGTCATGTATTGTGTGTTAACGGTTACATCGTCCATGTTCCTGTGTTGTCATGTATTGTGTGTGAATGGTTACATCGTCCATGTTCCTGTGTCATGTATTGTGTGTGAACGGTTACATCACCCATGTTCCTGTGTCATGTATTGTGTGTGAATGGTTACATCATCCATGTTCCTGTATCATGTATTGTGTGTGAACAGTTACATCATCCATGTTCCTCTGTCATGTATTGTGTGTGAATGGTTACATCATCCATGTTCCTCTGTCATGTATTGTGTGTGAACGGTTACATCATCCATGTTCCTCTGTCATGTATTGTGTGTGAACGGTTACATCATCCATGTTCCTCTGTCATGTATTGTGTGTTAACGGTTACATCATCCATGTTCCTCTGTCATGTATTGTGTGTGAACGGTTACATCGTCCATGTTCCATGTGTCATGTATTGTGTGTGAATGGTTACATCATCCATGTTCCTCTGTCATGTATTGTGTGTGAACGGTTACATCGTCCATGTTCCATGTGTCATGTATTGTGTGTGAACGGTTACATCATCCATGTTCCTCTGTCATGTATTGTGTGTGAACGGTTACATCGTCCATGTTCCATGTGTCATGTATTGTGTGTGAATGGTTACATCATCCATGTTCCTCTGTCATGTATTGTGTGTGAACGGTTACATCGTCCATGTTCCATGTGTCATGTATTGTGTGTGAACGGTTACATCATCCATGTTCCTGTGTTGTCATGTATTGTGTGTGAACAGTTACATCATCCATGTTCCTCTGTCATGTATTGTGTGTGACGGTTACATCACCCATGTTCCTCTGTCATGTATTGTGTGTGAACGGTTACATCATCCATGTTCCTGTATCATGTATTGTGTGTGACGGTTACATCATCCATGTTCCTGTGTTGTCATGTATTGTGTGTGAACGGTTACATCATCCATGTTCCTGTGTCATGTATTGTGTGTGAACGGTTACATCGTCCATGTTCCATGTGTCATGTATTGTGTGTGAATGGTTACATCATCCATGTTCCTCTGTCATGTATTGTGTGTGAATGGTTACATCATCCATGTTCCTGTATCATGTATTGTGTGTGACGGTTACATCGTCCATGTTCCTGTGTTGTCATGTATTGTGTTTGAATGGTTACATCGTCCATGTTCCTGTATCATGTATTGTGTGTGAATGGTTACATCATCCATGTTCCTGTATCATGTATTGTGTGTGAATGGTTACATCATCCATGTTCCTCTGTCATGTATTGTGTGTGACGGTTACATCGTCCATGTTCCTGTGTTGTCATGTATTGTGTGTGAATGGTTACATCGTCCATGTTCCTGTATCATGTATTGTGTGTGAATGGTTACATCATCCATGTTCCTGTATCATGTATTGTGTGTGACGGTTACATCGTCCATGTTCCTGTGTTGTCATGTATTGTGTGTGAATGGTTACATCGTCCATGTTCCTCTGTCATGTATTGTGTGTGAATGGTTACATCGTCCATGTTCCTCTGTCATGTATTGTGTGTGAATGGTTACATCATCCATGTTCCCTGTGTCATGTATTGTATGTGAACGGTTACATCGTCCATGTTCCCTGTGTCATGTATTGTGTGTGAATGGTTACATCACCCATGTTCCTCTGTCATGTATTGTGTGTTAACGGTTACATCATCCATGTTCCTCTGTCATGTATTGTGTGTGACGGTTACATCACCCATGTTCCTCTGTCATGTATTGTGTGTGAATGGTTACATCATCCATGTTCCTGTGTCATGTATTGTATGTGAACGGTTACATCACCCATGTTCCTCTGTCATGTATTGTGTGTGAATGGTTACATCGTCCATGTTCCTGTGTCATGTATTGTGTGTGACGGTTACATCACCCATGTTCCTCTGTCATGTATTGTGTGTGAATGGTTACATCATCCATGTTCCTGTGTCATGTATTGTATGTGAACGGTTACATCGTCCATGTTCCCTGTGTCATGTATTGTGTGTGAATGGTTACATCACCCATGTTCCTCTGTCATGTATTGTCTGTGAACGGTTACATCATCCATGTTCCTCTGTCATGTATTGTTTGTGAATGGTTACATCACCCATGTTCCTCTGTCATGTATTGTCTGTGACGGTTACATCGTCCATGTTCCCTGTGTCATGTATTGTGTGTGAATGGTTACATCACCCATGTTCCTCTGTCATGTATTGTGTGTGAACGGTTACATCATCCATGTTCCTCTGTCATGTATTGTGTGTGAACGGTTACATCATCCATGTTCCTCTGTCATGTATTGTGTGTGAATGGTTACATCACCCATGTTCCTCTGTCATGTATTGTGTGTGACGGTTACATCGTCCATGTTCCTGTGTTGTCATGTATTGTGTGTGAACGGTTACATCATCCATGTTCCCTGTGTCATGTATTGTATGTGAACGGTTACATCGTCCATGTTACCTGTGTCATGTATTGTATGTGAACGGTTACATCATCCATGTTCCCTGTGTCATGTATTGTATGTGAACGGTTACATCGTCCATGTTCCTGTGTTGTCATGTATTGTATGTGAACGGTTACATCGTCCATGTTCCCTCTGTCATGTATTGTGTGTGAACGGTTACATCATCCATGTTCCTCTGTCATGTATTGTATGTGAACGGTTACATCGTCCAGGTTCCCTGTGTCATGTATTGTGTGTGAACGGTTACATCATCCATGTTCCTGTGTCATGTATTGTGTGTGAATGGTTACATCATCCATGTTCCTCTGTCATGTATTGTGTGTGAATGGTTACATCATCCATGTTCCTGTGTCATGTATTGTGTGTGACGGTTACATCACCCATGTTCCTCTGTCATGTATTGTGTGTGACGGTTACATCATCCATGTTCCTCTGTCATGTATTGTGTGTGAATGGTTACATCATCCATGTTCCTGTGTCATGTATTGTGTGTGACGGTTACATCACCCATGTTCCTCTGTCATGTATTGTGTGTGACGGTTACATCATCCATGTTCCTCTGTCATGTATTGTGTGTGAATGGTTACATCATCCATGTTCCTCTGTCATGTATTGTGTGTGAATGGTTACATCATCCATGTTCCCTGTGTTGTCATGTATTGTGTGTGAACGGTTACATCATCCATTTTCCCTGTGTTGTCATGTATTGTGTGTGACGGTTACATCATCTGGGTTCTCAGTGAAGCGGTGTCCCCTGGCCCCCACAGTGCCCCATGCTGTGTATCGGTATCGATCCTACCCTCCTGTCGTCGGGGAGGGTTCCCAGATCCTCTACATCTGCAACGCAGGCTATGAGTTCGTCGACCCCAGCGCCTCCAATCTGACCTGTCACCGGGGTGCATGGGTTGGACCCATTCCTCGCTGCGGTCAGTATTCACTTTCATTTACAAGCACATATTCTTCATATATTGTTGGTCATTTTGAGGCCACAGAAATGCTTTTTGATGTCTTTCTTCAAGCTTTACATCTACCACCAAGTTTGTTTCTTCTCAAGAGTTTACATGCTCAAGATTAGTTAACAAGCCACTCTGATGAATCTGGAGTGTTGCTAACTGTGGCGCTAAGCAACATTCACTCTAACCGGTCATGTTTAACGAGTCGTACCAGTGTTCACCAACATCTGACATGTTCCAGAGTTGTAGTCCCAGATCATCAACAAAGAACTAGCTGTCATATTGTAAGCATTAACTCATTAAGATTAACTTAGAGATGCATTAACTCATTGGGCTGTTTTCTGTCATTGTTTCAGTTAAGATGCAGACTTGTCAATCCCCACCCGATATAAATGCTGGCTACTTCACAAACTCATTGACCACGAAGAACATCTTTGGCAGCTACTACATCGGGTCAAAGGTGACCTACAAGTGCCACGATGGCTTCCAGCTGATGGGGTACCAGGTGTTGGAGTGTCTCAGCTCCAGCACCTGGTCCAGCATCCCGCCCCAGTGTCTCCCTGCTGGAGGTCAGTCATGCTTACACTGCCCTCTAGCCTCACCCACCACTCCTCCCCTCCCCCCTCCAAACCAGTTCTCCCCTGTTGAAGGTCAGTCATGTTTACTCTGCCTCCTAGTCTTACACCCCCCACCAATACCCCCCTCTCAGTGTCTCCCTGTCAGAGATCAGTCACACTTACTCCGCCCTCTAGTCTTACACCCCCCACTATTACCCCCCTCTCAGTGTCTCCCTGTCAGAGATCAGTCACACTTACTCTGCCCTCTAGTCTTACACCCCCCACTATTACCCCCCTCTCAGTGTCTCCCTGTCAGAGGTCAGTCACACTTACTCTGCCCTCTTGTTTTACACCCCCCACCAGTACCCCCCTCTAAGTGTCTCCCTGTCAGAGATCAGTCACACTTACCCTGCCCTCTAGCCTCACCTACCCCCACCAGTACCCCCTCTCAGTGTCTCCCTGTCGGAGGTCAGTCACACTTTCTCTGCCCTCTAGCCTCACCTACCCCCACCAGTACCCCCTCTCAGTGTCTCCCTGTCAGAGGTCAGTCACACTTACTCTGTCCTCTAGCCTCACCTACCCCCACCAGTACCCCCTCTCAGTGTCTCCCTATTGGAGGTCAGTCACACTTACTCTGCCCTCTAGTCTTACACCCCCCACCAATACTCCCCTCTCAGTGTCTCCCTGTCGGAGGTCAGTCACACTTACTCTGTCCTCGAGCCTCACCTACCCCCACCAGTACCCCCTCTCAGTGTCTCCCTGTGAGAGGTCAGTCACACTTACTCTGCCCTCTAGTTTTACACCCCCCACCAATACTCCCCTCTCAGTGTCTGCCTGTCGGAGGTCAGTCAGACTTACTCTGTCCTCTAGCCTCACCTACACCCACCAGTACCCCCTCTCAGTGTCTCCCTGTCAGAGGTCAGTCACACTTACTCTGCCCTCTAGTTTTACACCCCCCACCAATACTCCCCTCTCAGTGTCTGCCTGTCGGAGGTCAGTCACACTTACTCTGTCCTCTAGCCTCACCTACCCCCACCAGTACCCCCTCTCAGTGTCTCCCTGTCGGAGGTCAGTCACACTTACTCTGTCCTCTAGCCTCACCTACTCTTAATCAAAACTTATGTCATTATCTACAATTTGTTATGTTTTTGTTTCATTTTCTCACAGAAACAAGTTTCTACTGTCAAAATATGAGGAATATTAATTACGGTCACTGCAAGTGTCATCAGGAGACGAACACCGACCTTCAACTGTGCCAGCCGTTCTACCGCGGGGTGGAGGTCGAGTGTGGGTGCAAAACTGGCTACCACCTGGAGGGTGCGTCACTCCTCACCTGTGTCCAGAGCACCTCCAACCCGATGATTGGCACCTGGGACCATGAGATGCCCTACTGTGTTCCAGGTATACCATATATACAGGCTACAAGGTTGTTGTTATTGTTGCGCAGAAAACATTGCATTTTAGCCTGCAAATAATCCTTCTTTTTCAAAGATACAGTATTTTGAACCATCAATATAAGTGGACATAAGCAGTGTGAAAGATTCTGAAATGAAAGTCACTACACTAGGAGAAGAGTAAATACAGTGGAATCTGTCCAATTCAGACTCGGGTGGGAACGGTAAAAAGGTCTGGTTCACGGTATTGTCCGGATTATACAGAGTTCAAAAAGTTCCACTGAAGACAATACAAAAAGCAATGATCATTCATCTTTATTCACCTGCACATTTCTTGTACATGAAATAATGACATTAGATACACATTAAAACATTCTTAACTTGAAAAAGTCTTGGAGAACGTTTCACCATTGAGGTATCATTCACTGTGGCAAAATGGCGAACTACTGCTGATAGTCTTCACTACATTTAAGTATATCCGTGACAACCTGCTTACTTCTTCTCGGGTAAACACTTTCTGCTTTGGTTTTTGCACTGATTTAAATTACTTAATATAAAGCAACATTCTTAGCAAGTGTATGTTCGATATGCTTTTTCCATGCCACTCCCTTGGCGATTACAATTGATAACGATAAGCTGTGTTTACCGTTATTTATTTACATGCTCATGACGCCGAGTTAATTTAATTAAGCTGAGTTTCTCATCAACAGGTGAGTAAATTCTCAATTAGCTTAGCTGACAACAAAGTGTTAAGATCAATACGACTACATGCAGGATTAGCATTGTTGTTTTAGCTGACAATGACTGAGCTTACTTTAAACTGGGAGAACATTCGCTTCGTTCCAGGTCTGACAGAACCATGTGACAACCATTTCTGTTTTATGTAACTTAATATTGTTAATTAATATGATCAGTCTGTGATTGTGAAACTGTCTTTGACTCAGTTGACCCTGGAGATGTGGGGCCGGTGGACACTTATTCAACAGGCGACATCACAGACATGCGGAGTCACGTCAGCACACTGGTCATTGTCATAGCCACTGCTTGCAGTGTCTTGGGAGTACTGCTTCTTATCATGGTCATTGTTGTGTTTCGACGCCGCAAGCCACGCCCACACCTGTTCCATCCTGGCACCACCCCCCTCCCTTACTCACGTGTTCACAGCGACTCCATAGATGAGCATGACAGGCTGGCGCTTATGGCATATGCTGACGCAACGCGAGTCCATCTCCCAACTTACGACGAGGCCACGTCGGGGCACTGCAGGCCAAGTGTAAATCACCAGCCCTCACAGCTGCCACAAGTGAACCCTACCACTGAATTCAGACCACTTCCCAGCATTCCACCAACACTGCGCACCAACACTGCCGTTGCCGGGGACAACACAAACAGGCATTCAACAGTGACAACAAGCACCATCAACAGAGATGGAACATCTGAGATATTTGGTTCACTAGATACAGTCAACGTGAGCATGAGTGATGCCTCAACTTCTGTTACTGTGGAAACGTATGACAGTGGTACCTCCATGAGATCTATAGCTTCCCAAGAGGCGACTGCGGGCAGTTTCACCGCATCAGATGATAACCTGGCAAATGAGGGTAAGTTACCGCAAGCAGCATAGCAGATTTGTTAACAATGTAGATACAGAAGATTGTATGTACTACAGTCTCCTACATGAGTCAGTAAGTCTCCATTGTATAAAGATAAATATCCTTGACCTATTCTCCAACATAGGTCTATTTTGAGTCTGATTTTCAATGACACGACACTGTAACATTGTCTTCAGGGACAAGTTTGTTTAGGTTTAGACCCTTTATCGTATTCATTGTATATCCCATCTTCCACAGTGTCATTTTCATTAATTCGCAAGTTTCCTGTCATCACATTGTTTTGCAAACAAATGGAACAAATGGCATGAATTGGCCAATGTGAGTGCTTTAGTATATTATCTCTGTATTATTTCTACTGTGTTCCAGATGTACCACTGCTGGAGAATGCTGGAGAAAACAACAGTGACACATCCAGCGAGATCCTACTCACCAATCAGGAACAGAAGGAGGAGTAGTTGCCATGGCAACCTGTGGTGTGTCTGAGATGTACATAGCCTCCCACTGAGTGACAGCTGGTTGAGTGTGTGTGACAGCAGACAGGCTGTTATGTGTGAAATGTTCAAGACTGTGTCAGACACTTGATACAGCCAAGTGCGAAATCAGCATATACAGTTTTGTGTATTGTAAGTTACAGTGAAACGGGTGATAACAGAACTACTTTGTTTACCATTTGTTTACCACAGTGAAGAAGCAAACATGGTTTGAATGTGTAATTAGACTTCACCAAGATGTCTGTTGCATTTGACATACAGTATGCACTAGACCATCAGCTTCTTGTGTTATTATGTGCTACACTCGATATAGACTCAGGACTGGGGACTTACCCTGGGAGCAGGGAGCTTGTTCTTCTCCAATTGCATGATGATAGTTGTGACAGTAAGGTGAAGGTGAGTGAAAGGAAGGGTATGTTCCCAACACAAGCATGTGTCACACTACTATACTGCCTGGGAGGTTATACATAGGACTGACTTTACAACTTTCAACTCGGCAGTACTCATACGTAGTGGATGGTCTGAAATTAATGTCATCAACATTTTGAAGTACAGAAAAGGTCATTTTAACAATATATGCATAATGTTCCAGTAGATAATGTTCTATTTGATAGAGGGTAAGTGATCTCCTCAAGAACAAGAAGGTTGTATACATTCAGCATACGTCAGGTATCTATATAAGTCATAGTTCAAATGATCATCATTTCTCTCTCGGCCATGTCATGTCAGGTAGTGGAAACATGTAAAGGTTTAATCTCAATATTTCTATTGGAGGAAAGGAAACCATTGTAAAAAAATCCATGATGATATGTCGGAACCACATGACTTCAGTGGCTTCATGCCGCTTCCACTTATTGTAATTCTCAACAAAAACACCTGTGTCAGTGTTTGTTTGTTTTGTTCATGATCATGTACAACTTGTCCAACCTCTATATAGATAGGACTAGACCATGTAGACTGTGGTGAATCATATCCTTCAGATGCTTCATTCTGTCAAGGGAATACAGTCACAGTAAACCACAATCTTGTCCTGTGTACTTAAGTACCTCTCTACTTGAGAATCTGACAACCCTAGGAGGTTGCCTCAGGTGGACCCAGAATGAAATTTGACCACTTGGTCGAAGTAAAGAATGCGTAAGGTCAATCAGGTATAAGTTTTTTGTAACAATGGGGATTCCTTTCTTTACACCTCAATTTTAACAAAAGAAACCTTATGCTTTTGATATAGTACACCCTTTTGGGTGTAGACAGGCTCAGGAACAACAGGATGTATAAAATATCCACAAAGATATAATAACACAGCCTCTTTTATTTTGCAAGTGCCCGTTTATTCTATTTTGTGTACCGAGATACAGAAATCAGAAATACTGCTCTGAATTTTTCACAGGCTCATACTGAGAATTTAAAAAACTTTGATTGGCTGATTGGAATATTCATCTGATGCTCGTCTATGGAGGGTCTGTCAGAAGTTCTCACAGAGAGATATTGTGTAGCAGTAATATCCGAGGGCAGGTGCCCACTTCCCTTTGGGCAGCAATGGAGGTAGACAGGTAAACCCTGCAGGTGACCACCAGCTGACACTTGATTTGTAATGGTGTACCCAACAAGGGAACAAAGCATTTGCATAATCATTCTCAGATCTGTAGTAAATTTAGGCCCCAGAAGAATTTCTCACAGTATATTGCAGATGGGTTTGTAGGATATTAAATGTACCGGTAAATAAGGCTTCAAACACATTGGCCATGTTATTTATCATTTTACATTTATAATGATTTTTGGTGTTATTCACTGAAACATGAGACATCTTGCAAGGAGTCTGATCTGCAAAATTGATTATTCAGTATATTTAGACTACATGGTGTGTGGTGATAATTTGGGCATTGAAGAAGTGATGGTTGGTGAAGATATCTCCCTATTACTCATTACCATATTATATGGACAACTGGACCTCATTGTCATGTTTACTGCAGAAAAATCAAAAGCCTTCTGAAGCACAATTTTGTTACATTCCTGTTCTTGTTTGTGTCAATTCTTATGCTCTTCGGCCAGTGTTTGTTATATTGTGGAGATGCTGACTTCCTTCCCAAGGTCAGTCTCAGTGCCAGTGTCTGAGATTGGCTGGGAGTAGGAGTTATATTAGTTTTATAGTGCTCACAATCATATTAGATGTTGCAGCTACACACAGACCGTGGTCTCGGATCTCCAGTTCCACTACACACAGACCATGGTCTCGGATCTTCAGTTCCACTACACACAGACCATGGTCTCGGATCTTCAGTTCCGCCACACAGACCATGGTCTTGGATCTACAGTTTCGCTACAACACAGACCATGGTCTTGTATCTTCAGTTCCACAACACACAGACCATGGTCTCGGATCTACAGTTCCACTACACAGACCATGGTCTCGGATCTACAGTTCTTCTACACACAGACCATGGTCTCGTATCTTCAGTTCCACTACACACAGACCATGGTCTCGTATCTTCAGTTCCACTACACACAGATCATGGTCTTGTATCTGCAGTTACACTACACACCAACCTCGTCTGAGGTCTACAGCTCCGGTACACCGACCATGGTCTCGGATCTACAGTTCCGCCACACAGACCATGGTCTCGGATCTACAGTTCCACTACACAGACCTTGGTCTTGGATCTACAGTTTCGCTACAACACAGACCATGGTCTTGTATCTTCAGTTCCACAACACACAGACCATGGTCTCGGATCTACAGTTCCACTACACAGACCATGGTCTCGGATCTACAGTTCTGCTACACACAGACCATGGTCTCGTATCTTCAGTTCCACTACACACAGACCATGGTCTCGTATCTTCAGTTCCACTACACACAGATCATGGTCTCGGATCTACGGTTCCACTACACAGACCGTGGTCTCGGATCTACAGTTCCACTACACACAGACCATAGTCTCAGAAGTACAGTTCTGCTACTTACAGACCATGGTCTTGGATCTACAGTTCTGCTACACACAGACCATGGTCTGGGATCTACAGTTCCACTACACACAGACCATGGTCTCAAATCTACAGTTCTGCTACACACAGACCATGGTCTCGGATCTACAGTTCTGCTACACACAGACCATTGCCTTTGATCTACAGTTCTGTTACACAGAGACCATGGTCTGGGATCTACAGTTCCACTACACACAGACCATGGTCCTAGATCTACAGTTCTGCTACACACAGACCATGTTCTAGGATCTACAGTTCTGCTACACACAGACCATGGTCTCATATCTTCAGTTCTGCTACACACTGACCTTGGTCTCGTATCTTCAGTTCAGCTACTCACAGACCTTGTTCTTGTAACTTCAGTTCAGCAAATCACAGACCATGGTCTCATATCTTCAGTTCAGCTACTCACAGACCTTGGTCTCGTATCTTCGGTTCAGCTACACACAGACCTTGGTCTCGTATCTTCGGTTCAGCTACACACAGACCTTGGTCTCGTATCTTCAGTTCAGCCACTCACAGACCTTGGTCTCGTATCTTCGGTTCAGCTACACACAGACCTTGGTCTCGTATCTTCGGTTCAGCTACACACAGACCTTGGTCTCGTATCTTCGGTTCAGCTACTCACAGACCTTGGTCTCGTATCTTCGGTTCAGCTACTCACAGACCTTGGTCTCGTATCTTCAGTTCAGCCACTCACAGACCTTGGTCTCGTATCTTCAGTTCAGCTACACACAGACCTTGGTCTCGTATCTTCGGTTCAGCTACTCACAGACCTTGGTCTCGTATCTTCAGTTCAGCCACTCACAGACCTTGGTCTCATATCTTCAGTTCAGCTACACACAGACCTTGGTCTCGTATCTTCAGTTCAGCTACTCACAGACCTTGGTCTCGTATCTTCAGTTCAGCTACACACAGACCTTGGTCTTGTATCTTCAGTTCAGCTACTCACAGACCTTGGTCTCTTATCTTCAGTTCATCTAAGCACAGACCTTGGTCTCGTATCTTCGGTTCAGCTACACACAGACCTTGGTCTCGTATCTTTAGTTCAGCTACACACAGAGCTTGGTCTCGTATCTTCGGTTCAGCTACTCACAGACCTTGGTCTCGTATCTTCAGTTCAGCTAGTCATAGACCTTGGCCTCGTATCTTCAGTTCAGCTACTCACAGACCTTGGTCTCGTATCTTCAGTTCAGCTACTCACAGACCTTGGTCTCGTATCTTCAGTTCAGCTACTCACAGACCTTGGTCTCGTATCTTCAGTTCAGCTACTCACAGACCTTGGTCTCGTATCTTCGGTTCAGCTACTCACAGACCTTGGTCTCGTATCTTCGGTTCAGCTACTCACAGACCTTGGTCTCGTATCTTCGGTTCAGCTACTCACAGACCTTTGTCTCGTATCTTCGGTTCAGCTACTCACAGACCTTGGTCTCGTATCTTCGGTTCAGCTACTCACAGACCTTGGTCTCGTATCTTCGGTTCAGCTACTCACAGACCTTGGTCTCGTATCTTCGGTTCAGCTACTCACAGACCTTTGTCTCGTATCTTCAGTTCAGCTACTCACAGACCTTGATCTCGTATCTTCGGTTCAGCTACTCACAGACCTTGGTCTCGTATCTTCAGTTCAGCTACTCACAGACCTTGGTCTCGTATCTTCAGTTCAGCTACTCACAGACCTTGGTCTCGTATCTTCGGTTCAGCTTCTCACAGACCTTGGTCTCGTATCTTCGTTTCTTCTCCTCACAGACCTTGGTCTCGTATCTTCAGTTCAGCTACAACACACAATTGCCTTGGTATACACACTGGCTGTATTTATGATGTTTTCTGGTAGTCTCTCCGCATGTTGAACTGTTGTGCTCTAACGTCATCAAATCAGTGTATCTGCCAATGTGAAGCCGGGAATCATTGACTAAAGACCTAATTGTCAAAAATGCAGCATTATGTATCAAGCAAGAAGGGAAGCAATTAAGCAATTTGCAGTATGTCGTATAGTGCATATGGAAGAAGAAGGGATTAATGCTGTAATGTTCTTTAACCTATCACAATCAGCAGTATTCAAGTGCTTTTTCATCTCGTCATCAATGGAATGTCACTGCATGTTCTCATTGGTATGCAAAAACATCACACTAACCTATGGATATGATTTCTTAAAAATATATTTAAAAGCGGTTAAATTATTATCAAATGTTTTTATCCTTCAATGTGAAAATGTTAACCTTAATGATTTGCCTGTATGCCCCTAAGGTAAAGTGTGAATTTGGTGTTGCAGTTAGGAAGTGCACCTAACGCAACACAAATCACACAAACTTCCTTCTTTGTTCCTTTGGACATTTAGAGTGGATAGTACAGAGAGATATTTTTCTAAGAAAGGTTAAATACTTTAACTACAAACCAGCAGACATTCTTAACATGTGTCTGTAGAACACTCTAACACCTGGGAACTCATATTTTCACTCATAAAAAACAAAATGATTTTCATCATTTTCAAATATAAACAGCAAACAATTTTATATTTGTTTATTTGTACATATGAAGGTACAGCAACTCTGGCTAGATAATTATTATGAAGTATGTAGCAGTATGTATGAAGTATGTAGTACATATGACTTTACTTGAGATTCTGGAGCCTGGAAATTTAAATGTGGAGTAGTTATGATGTGTGAAATATCAGTCTTTTCACTTACCTTAAGATGCTGGGTAAAATTAGTCACTTATTTATCTGAATCAAATATAGGCATGATTTATGATCCATGTGCGTTGGTGTGTAATCTGTCATATTGAGTTCTCCAAGGTAAAACGAGGGACCACTCTAAGGATGCTCTCCGTATAATCAGTAATGTTCAATGTTCAGTGTTTCATCATTGCTGCCTGGTTGATTATGTGTACCAAATTTGTTATAAATAATATAGATATTACTTATTTTACAGAAGATGTTTCTTGTCATGATGTTTATGTCTTGTGTGCTTTTTATTACTTACCCTCTACATGTTTGTCAGACAAGTATTTATTGTCTTTGATGACATGGAATGTTGATGTGCAGTCTTATCCCAGGGGAGGTCTCTGTAAGGCCACAATCCCTCAGTAAGTGTTACGAGGGTCTGCTGTTCCCCAGGTGCCGCAGACTGTGATGGCCCCTCCCTTCTGAAGATGTGTCCAGTACAGGCTATTTATTGAACACTGTGTGGCAGTGGTACCATGTTGTATACAGTCATCACATGGCTTACTCATAGTACATGTAGTACCAGGCTAGCAATGACACAAATGAAGGAAGTGCAATGTTTTCCAGTGTACAGACTAGTTCCTGAAATGCTGTTAATACTGTGTAAGCTGTTTGTGATAGATAATGGTACGAAGTGTTGATGTCCGCGTCGGGATTCTGACAGGCCAGTTGGAGTACTAAGTGATACTTTCCAAGGTTAACATCGAAATAGATTTTAATACTTTGTTCCTGTTTTTTATGTATATATAAAACTGGATGCTCTGTATGCATAGTATGTAAGAAACTGAAAGTTACACAACTCAACAGTTCCCCTCTTTCCTCACTTTTCATCTCAAGTCATACCAATACAGGAATAGAGGTTGTCCCATCTTTGAAATCAAATTAGGAATGAGTTTTTACGCTATCCCACCAACCTCCTGTGCTCTTGTGTTCTCCACTGAGTGTGACCGTGCTGCAGAGTGTTGTCAGTGTATGGTCTACGGGAGGTGGGTCTCCTTGTTCCTCACATCCTCCAGATCTGATCAGCACTCTTTGTTCACCTTTACATGTATTAGTGTTTATTTAGATATATTGCCTTTCATTTCTACTTGTCAGTCTTTATAAATGTGATATTTTGTGACGACTTAAGTTTACATGAGGGATGGTTTTGTAAGGTGGTTTAAAATTTTATACTTCAGTATTTAGTATACAAGATTGCTTAGGAAGGAATTTTGTGTTTCTGGAAACATCAGATTTTAAAACAAGGAAGATAGTTTTATCTCATTCCATGTCTCTCCAGGAAAGTGAGAAGTCAGCTGATTAATCATTCTTGTGAACGAAAGGTATTTTACTTGACAAATCTAGATCTGCTCAAGACACACGTCTTCCACATGGCAACTGTTGTATATTGTAGAACAGTAGCTTGCTGTATAAGTAATCAGAATCGCATGTAGCCAATACGTTTTAATGTAGCTTGGTACAACCATACAACAGTGTCTCAGAATATACCATTTCACAATATGCAAACAACATTATTTTAGGTATTATTGAATAACCAAATATAAACTGATCTAATTTGATGCATGTACAAATTTCTACTGTACGGGTAAAATAAGCAAATGAATAGATATTCCTGTTAGTAGAATTCCAGATGTGTCATAAATTCTGAAATTTGTTACTGGATGAAACAAAGGCCCCCTGTGATAGACCTAGAAAATGTTTGTATACATGTTGCTTTGTCTGGTATATGGACATGGTGAAATGCTACTTCCGATCATACAGGCTTTACTCCACACTTCACGGCCACGTATTCCATGGGTAATATTTATGTCTATTTCCTGTGCCTGTGTGTACTTCACCTGTTGTATTGCAGTCCCGTCTACCTGCACAGATGTACATGTAGCCTCTGAGGGTGCCTATCACATTTCTACCCTTTGTTATGCAAATGTTGTCAAGCTTTATTGACGTGCATTTTTATCATTCTAGCCAACCCCCAGCAATACATTCTAATGGTTGTTGAGCATTGTAGTGGACGTTATAGTGTTGACTTCCTCATTTATATATGTAAAATAAATTATGTCATTTTTACATAGTTTTTGTTTTCTGTAATAAGTTTTCAAAAGTGCACCACATTCATGACCATGCATTTAAGAACACTAAAGTCAGTCTTTCACAGATATTGCATTTGATGATAATAGTTTGGGACAATATCTACAAAATAAATGGGTCAATGGGGAGGAGTTCTGATGGTGGTGTTTCCCATCTTTCTAAACAAAATATTCACTTTCCAAGGGGCAAATATGTTGTGGCGAAGGAAATGTTCTGTAAGGTAAATGAAACAAAATGCAGCTTCAAGCATAATTTCGAATAACCCAACCAGAAAATACATCAAGGATATTCTTATAAAACAAACTTTCGTTCACATTTTTCTGGAGCGGGATATATATCATGATATATCAGGATGGCATATAAAAAAGTCCTTGTTTTTAGCTGGATGCAAATTTTGGACCAACTGGATATCTATCTAGAAACCCATAAAAACAGGTCCATAGACTTTGAAAATGGTTTAAGCAAATATAACACCAATGATCATTTGTTTGATTGATCTACCTTTAGATTTGGTGTGGCCTGCAAAGACGAACATGAAAGCTGGTTATTACTGTAGCAATTAACAGGTCTCGAGTTTTGAAATTAAATGTATGTGTAAGCTTGATTTCTTTTATGTAGAGGAAGTGAAAATAATCAATCATTGTCATCCTGCCTACACACTATTACAATATTACATAACGCGAGCACAGATACGAGAACGGGTGCTGCAGTTAACTTATTGTGAAAACACTATACGCTTTGAAGTTTTAAGTACCTTTACTCAATTTAAGCTGAAACGGCCAAACATGGTGCTGTCAGATCACAATTATTCACAGTGGCCTTTCGATGTGTTGCATGCAAGAAGAATGTCAGAAAAAATCAGGGTAGAAAAAAATTCTAGGTAGCCTACATGGAGGATGATGCCATACACAAGTTTGTCAGGAAAATCATGGCACTCCCCTTTCTACCGGCCGCTGACAAAATGCGGATGTTTTTGAAGATAACAGAGCGTGTCCCGGCCACTGGCAAACTGCGTGACCTCATAAACTACTTTCAAGCCCAGTGGATCGCTCATCCCACCTTCTCTCCCCGATCCTGGTCTGTGTTCAACACAGCTGTCAGGACAAACAACTTTGTGGAAGGTAATAATAATACAAATAGTTCAAATACAAATATACACAATAAAAATAAAGTATATTAACGTATCAACAACAAGGTGGGTGAGCAGTCCTGGGGATCTACAGATTGATCTCGGAGCTGTTCCGAGAGGCGAGTCTGTTGCCTCTACAGTCAAGACTGATTCAGGAGGGACGACTCAGGGCGTATGTGCGCGAATCTTCCACATCTCGTCAAGAGGAGATCTTCGGCGTATGGCGAAGATACAAGGATGTTCTGTTGTTCATGGACCAATTTTGTGAAGAGGATGATGATGATGATGACGATGGACATGTGTATATATATATATATATATATATATATATATATATATATATATATATATATATGAACATATTTACTTATCTCTAAAAAGAGGAAATACAATGTAAATCACTAATCAAATACCATGTAAATAAACCCTATATTTACTTATCTCTGAAAAGAGGAAATGTAAATACATCACTAATAAAATACCATGTAAATAAACCCTATATATTACTACAAAAATCGTTGTTATCGTTTCAAAAATGGAGGTGCCGTTTTCGCCCGACCCATAGTAGCCGTTTTCGCCAAATGCGGTGCCGTTTTCGCCAGAGAAATCGGTGACGTTTTGCTGGGGTGCCGTTTTAGCCTGCACCCTACGAGAACAACATCATTTGGTTTGCCGTCACAATCTGAATGACGTCACATGGTCCCAATTGGTTTCATTGCGGTTCACTGTTCAGACGATGTAAACATTCGAGAATACTACTTTTATTTGTTCTTGAATGGTTCCAGCATGAACTTTCATGTATGACAAGGAGATCATGCTTATCTTGTTCACGCGTGTGTGGATTTAGTATTTAACCACATGTCATTTCACCCTTTGGGTAATAAATTGTAATATTACGCTGTGAATATTCAGGACAAGATCCACCAGTTATCTGTCAGCTTTCTCTCAAAGAGGAAGGTAAGTACTGTATTTCAATGGTCTCTAACACTGTGACATGTTGATGATTAATAATGACTGTTTCCTGCAGTTGTACCCGTTGTATGACTTTCGACCATGGAGGTGAGGTGAAATGGGGTTTAACGTCGCGTCCTAGATTATTTCACTTAAAGCCCCACCCTGACTATAAATAGCCCGCAAGGTGGCGGTGTTTCAGTTTCGAACAATGACTGACAATGTAAACACAACCGAGTGTCGGGAGACTTTTTTTGAAAACCATAAGGGAACCAGATCACCATTGACCGTCAAACTTCGTATCAACTTGAATGACAAACCATGGATACAACAAATGGCTCCATATCAAGATATAAGTCAATAGATTTTCTGTAGTTTTATCATAAAAAAATCTTATCGATCGTGTTTGGCGTCTGCATCAATCACAGTGGGCGGAGCTTGTTTACGGTTGCGCTATAAATAGCAAAGCACATGGTCATGTGTACATGTGACACATTCAATGCATTTGTGGTCAAAGTGAATTGTGTTGCATATTTTTTCGGCAGAACAGCAGCAGAACATCAGTTTCGGTTAATGTAACAGTAACGATATCTAAATACGAAATTGACGACGCGATTCTTTGATTTCAATCCGAAAATTACAGATATTTGTTTAGTTTTGGTCATTTGCATTCAACAGTTAGATTTGTGCCACACAATAATCAGTTTATATTTATAAAACCTAAATTATTACACAGATTTTTCAACTAGTGTTTAGGAAGGGGCCTAATTTGAAGCACCAGAAGTTGCGCCAATATTTCTCAGCTTGACTACAATAGATGAATATGTCACGTGTATCAACATAACAATGCACATAAGCAACTGGTAAATAAGTAACGAAATATACTTGATGTTTTGACCTACTGAAGGCGTATCCAGATAATATTGTACTTACGATAAACGAAAAATCCAATACACTTTTCCAAGACAACTTTAATTATGAATTTCCTTTTCTTCACAGAATTTTCACACACAAAACTGAGTTTGATCATTAGATCCACACTTGTCCCATGTATTTTTTGTTCGGGGTATTTGGATACACTTCGCGCACAAGTTTTAAAATATAATCTGAGATCCCTTTCCGGTTTTGTCCACACCAATCCTTCATCTGCTGCAACGTTTATTTCCGTTTCTTCAAGTCCAAGTATCTACGATCTCTCCAAACACTTCGTTTATTTAGCTCAGTCCAGAAGCAATGTGTTCGAATCGACGAATTTCTGCAACATGGTGGCCGCACCATTCCCTAACTGCGATTGCCTGTGCCGTGTCACGCATGGTTGACAAAAGAAATGTGAACATACATATTCGGCTTCCACAATGAAATCTACCTGTGACACTGATTCACTCTGATTATCTCGAACAATTCTTCGTCAAATTAGGCTTCACATGAAAATGTTTTGTTGCTCATATTGAAAACAAGCGAAATTGCAAAGTTCTTGACAGTTGTAAGCAGCAACTCGATGCGCTCATGGGGCGTAGTTGCTAGGAGATCGCGTGGTCAGAAAGGCGACAATAAAAAGTTTTAGAAAGTAATAAAAGAAATGCCCAGTGCAATCCAAAAGTACCATGTACAGGATATTTAAAAAAAATAATATTCACGAAAACAAATCTTTTCTAAAAATGCAAAATAATTTATTAATTTATCCCAAGGTCGTAACCCTGATCACGTGGTGGGTATTTGGAAGGAGGCCGTGTGTATTACATTGTTGAAATCAGCTGCCCAGGAATGTTGAGGCATTGACATTACGACAGATGTTCATCATGGATGGAGAGAAAAATGTATCTGAGAGAAACATTGTTGCTTTGAGCTTCGAGACAAAACATGTGTTAATGCCGAAGTAGCCAGCGACCTGAATGTAAGCTTGATGAAATTAATGTTGAAACCCATTTTCACGCACATGACAGAATTAATGTGAACAAATATTTATCTGAACATCGTTGCGAAGTCTGTGAGGCTGTCCGTATTTGAATATTTTTATCTCCATGACGACGTGAATGTCTTCGTGTCTCAATTTTCCTGCCGCTGTGGAAAATTGCGCACCGATCTAATAAAAGAAATACTACTAGATCTACAATTGCACCGTCATAAAAGAACCAGGTCAACTTTATCTTTGTTCCGTTGTTTATTGAAAATTCGTTTCCAAAGCGAATCGATCTACATCATAAATTAATTCATAGACTAGATTCAAGTACCAAGTGTTGAACCTTTTTTTAAAATGTCATCAAATAACTTACACAATTATTGAAAGACATGTTTTGATAAGTCATATATTTTATTTCGTCCGCCCGGTCTCTGATTAGTTGAGGCTTGAGGGAAGAAACACATACAAAAAATATGGATGGCCTTATGCAAATGACACTTGGCATGCCAATCAACAGGGATCTGGGTCACTGGGACCCGCCAAGTTTCACGGATCGAGTTACTTCGGCATGAGGAGCTTCATCGGACAAGTGAGACTTTGCCAAAATACATTGCTACTGGGAAATGAAAAAACGACAAGAAACTACTTTGATCACTTGAAAATATTTTTGACCATTACCAGGGTTTTTTGTAACACGATCGTTGTCATCCAGATTCCAGATGAGGCAAGACGAACACAACGAAGAAAAACATTGTTGAAATCACCGATTACTGTATATATTGTGAGAAATGCTATTTATAAACTGCAGATATACCGTACACCACAGGAGAGCGATTGGTGCCCCAACACATATTATGTTTCTTCATTTACACTGCTCATGTGCATCACGACAAACGTATTTCGTTCTAGTCCAGAGATCTAGAACTATAATTTGTGTGTTGGATAAATCGTGGACATTCCACGGTATCATCTATGAAGATGTGAAGACGACATGGCAGGTAGGTTTTGAAACCAAAGACGTACGCGTTTGTTGAAAAGTCTTGGAATCGTTTGGTAGATATTTATAGTACCATTAAAACTTACGTCCTTGTTGTCAAATGACCCACGTGGGTGGGTGTTTACATGACGTCACCCGTTTACGCATTAACCAATGAAATGTATGTGTTATCATGACGTCATATTGACCTGTCAAATCACTTGTATAAGCTCCGCCCACTAGAGTGCGGTAGTTACTACCATGACTACCGCAGATGGGGCTTTAAAGGGCAAGTTCACACGGAAATGAACCAATTTTTCTTGTACTTTTTCCACATTAAAAGTGTTAACATAGAAGTGTCATAGACAAAAATATAAAAACATCAAATTTAATTAACATATTTTTTGCATTAAAACGATTTATATTTTTCACATTTACCAAGTGTTCTATTTCCATAACAAAAACACCATGGCTTATGCCCCTTGCAATATGACGTCATTGGTGCCAATTGATAAACATTATGACGTCATCATGCTTTGTTAGAGCCGCTTCACGTGGTGTAGGTACAGTTTTGTGATTCTAGCGTCTCAGATGCCAGCCAGAATTGTGTTATGCTGAGTCACCAGAGTGTGTCGTAGACCCATGTTGTTTTACCGCAAACTGGTCCTTGATATCTTTTGCGTTGAGAATAGACAGGGACCCAGTTGAATTGGCACCAATTACGTCATAATCTAAGGGGGATAACTCAGGCCTATTTCGCTCGTAAAACGAAGGCTTCATAACGGCATATCATTTTAACACTATTGTGAGCTTCCTACTTTCACTGTGAAAAAAAATGAGTGTATATTTTCAAACACAGATACTAACTAGTTCTAAAATTGTGTTTTGTTTAGAAAAAGAAAGAAAGTGATTTTTGCGTGTAACGACGAAGAAAGGAAGGGTGCAAAAGACAAGAGGGAGGAATATGACGAGAGCAAGAAGCGGCCACAACCATGCCACTTAGCCTGACCACCGGATCCATTAGGTTGACCCTTACGCCAGGCAAACATGTTGCTAGGGAGCAAATCTAACCCGGAACCCGACCTGTATAAGACTGGAGCCTGGGCCAGCCATGCATGCGTAGTCGCCAATTTGAAATTAGTGCTGTAAAGCACGAGAAAGCTGCCTTCTGATTGGCTAATGTCGACGTCTTGTCAGTCATTCCATTGGTCGTAATGGGGTGTCCTCAGATCTTTGTTTAGCTGTAGCGAGAACTAAGGTCTGATTTTAATGAGATTGCCGTTTACACACTTGGGGAAGCACACGAAAAGATAGACGTCGCCTGAAACAGCGTTTTAAGCAGTATCATTTTAAAAAAAATGTCTACATGTTAGTATTATATACCCAATAGACTCGAACCAAGAATTAGTCAGCTAATTCAGATTTTATCATTAATTTAACAAAGACGAGAAGATTAATTCATCTAGCTCACAATTGTTACTTGATTTTTGAAACGTATTCTATGGAATTTGTTATGTAAAGATTAACAACAAAGGACTTTTTATGTTTGATTCAACAAAGGGCTAATCTACATCATAATCCACTCTTGTCTGATGTACAATTAGCAGCTGCAGAACATGGAATCAGGGGACGTATGTGCTTAGCCTCGCTACAAGATTAGGGCCAACAATATGTACGTCATTAACCAATAGTGTATAACTACAGCAGTCATAATCAGTTTATTAACCAATACAAAGAAACTAGAAATCAGAATCAGGTCATTAACCAATACTAAGAAACTATAGAAATCAGAATTAGGTCATTAACCGATACTAAGAAACTGTAGAAATCAGCATCAGGTCATTAACCAATACTAAGAAACTGTAGAAATCAGAATCAGGTCATTAACCAATACTAAGAAACTGTAGAAATCAGAATCAGGTCATTAACCGATACTAAGAAACTATAGAAATCAGAATCAGGTCATTAACCAATACTAAGAAACTGTAGAAATCAGAATCAGGTCATTAACCAATACTAAGACACTATAGAAATCAGAATCAGGTCATTAACCAATACAAAAAAACTGTAGAAATCAGAATCAGGTCATTAACCAATATAGAGAAACTATAGAAATCTGAATCAGGTCATTATTCGAAACTAAAAAATCTATAGCAATAAGAATCAGGTCATCAATCAAAACTAAAAAAAACTATAGCAATCGCAATCAGGTCATCAATCAATACTGCGAAACTTTAGCAATCGGTATCGGGTCTAAAAAATCAGAATCGGGTCATTAACCAATACTAAGATACTATAGCAATCAGAATCAGGTCATTAATCGAAACTAAAAACACTTTAGCAAACAGAATCAGGTCATTTACTTAAAAGAGCTGATGATTTAATTTGTTGATGTCAAATAAGTGATAGTTGAGAACATGCTGAAATAATAATTCAACGATTATGGATGATGATGATGATGATGGTGATAGTAACGACGATGATATTGATGAAATGTCAGTGAAATAAGATATTGTTCCGTTTCGATACCTCTCTCTTGATATCATTTCAAGAGGATTAGTGTTAGGGCCAAAGGTCTTAGACCATGATATACCAACATATGGCCTATGCCTTATTGTATTCATCCATTTACAATATTATTGATTTTATTCGAATTCACATAATAACCAAGGACACCATATATACAGGGGGTGCAGGTTATAACTCGCCGACTCTGATTGGGAGGCGCAACTAACTTATTGTGAAAACATCACATGCTATGAAGTAAAATAAATGCATCACACAGAAATTGTAATATTAGAGACGGGGCCCAGCTTAAACGCAATGAATGCTCCCTTTGAGCTCCTTATATAGTTTTCAAACCCTCCGTAGGAGTCGCTCCACTGTTATTCTAACTTGCTAACGCGATGTAGAGAGTAACCGCCATTCTCGAATCATCTGCTAAATCAAGTTTTGACATGTGAATGAGTTTATAAACCAAAACAGTTACTGTTGTTTACCCACGTGTAGACCAGAACAAGTCAGACCTACAGAAAGCACCATGGATAAGCCACAAATTATTGCTCACATCCAGAAGCCTTTGGAATACACTCTTTTCGATGCTAAATGGGTTCCATGTTCTGCTAAGTTCGTGGTAATTGGGGGATTTGCAAGGGGAACAGGGGCAATACAGGTGTATGAAGTATCACATGGCGACGTCAAACTGGTTCACAAGGTAAGATCTAAGGACATAGACTCGGGTAGCAGGTTTGCGTATTTAACCTTTGTATTTTCAATTTCAACTCTTGGTTATAGGCATATTAAGGAATCATTGATTTGTTATCATGGTTATTGCGTCCAAACATTTGTATTAGCTTTTAGAAAACAACTGATGTGGCAGACGAACTTGTATTTGTGGGTAGTTTATTAAAGACAATATGATGTCAAATTATATATTTGAAATGTCTAGAGCTACGAATTTTTGTCCCTTGGGCACGACAGAAACCTATGATTGTGGGTTTGAATCCTGGTTCGACCCAATTATGTTTTTTAGGTTTGTCAGCACCATACGCGTGCTCGTGGGTTTCACCGAAGTGGTAAACATCTGAGACCTGCATCACTTCGGGCTTTCCTCCAACATTAAGCAGACACGCCATGATATAACTGGAATACTGTTAAAACCCAACTCGTTCATTCACTCTACGAATTTTGATTAGGTCCTATGTGTTTTCAGCATGCTGTATAGAGAATTTGGTGATTGTTTAGCAAAGCATGATGCCATGGAATGAACACTGTTTAAGGAATATAATAAGTTACATGTATCTGTGAAATTACATCTTCAATTTCTGTCACTCAGTGCTAATTTTCCTAGGTTGAAAAGGCCAAAACATTTAAATGTTCAACATTTGGAGCATCAACACTGCAGCAACGTTTCCTAGCAACAGGGGATTTTGATGGGAAGATGCAGATGTGGTAAGTAATTATTGCTTTTCATATATCAAGATATCTGTACCATGTCAGTCTGCCAGTAGTCCGAAGCCTGTGTTAAGTAAAATTCTATTCTGTCTAGTAAGCTCAGAAATAATAGTCCATGTCATGACACTATAATCAGATGAAAAATTCTGCTAAGAGCCAAGTTTGGATGAGTAACCTAAAAAGTCTTTGGCACAGACTGCAGTGCACACATACGTTCATGATAAGTACCAATATGTTTGGATCTGCAGAGTATACAAATTCTGTCACTGAAACATAATATGACATTATGCCTGTGTTATGGTTGTATTAGTACATACTCATAATCCAAACCTAAGCTTCATGGATTTTTAGGACATAGTCTGTGTAAGCCAATTAGGACATAGTCTGTGTAAGCCAATTAGGACATAGTCTGTGTAAGCCAATTAGGACATAGTCTGTGTAAGCCAATTAGGACATAGTCTGTGTAAGCCAATTAGGACATAGTCTGTGTAAGCCAATTTGTCTTTTTCAAGTTTAGTCCTGTACTGACAATCAGTTGCAGTATAATTTGCTCTGATCTTGTAGAATGTCAAAAAGACATTTTACTACCTACTTGCTACAGACAATAGTCAGATCCAGTCCCGATTGATAAGCCCGGGCCACAAGCTGCCGTCCTTGTTTTAGGCGTTAGGGGGGACAACCACTGGCTATTCGCAATGGCGTCACAGCTGGCGAAACTTGAATCGTGGGCGATGAATTTAGCTCAGAATGCTTTGTTACCAGTCATGTGTCAAAAATATCTAAAGAGAGTTATATATGATCTGTTTTGGGTTCTATTTTAGTTGTCAAATTGCATATTGGGAGTGAGAATGATTCATAAGTCCGATGTAATGGTGTATCGGTCAATGAGGAAGTCACCATGGCTGAAAGTTAGAATCGTGCACTACTTCGAAGCACACATGTCAGGCAGAGCATAATATATTGCCAATTTACAGCATGTCAATAATATATTATTCATCCGAGGGCGGGGTAACTAAATTTTGTTTGTACTTTCCATCGTAATTTAAGTGTATAGAAAGAGCTGGAAACCGTAAACAAAAGCACAAGTTACAAATGTGGATATCTCTAAATAGATTGTCAACAGTTACATTGCCCACGTTATTTGTCTCCTCTAAGTAAAACCAATATAACCTAAAAGAGTTAACCTATAGAGTTAGTGGGTCTTTTTAATGAATGAACATAAAAGAATAGTTGATAAAATCAAAGCAGTACATTATTTCTCCTCACTGCTACATTGGTTTTATTATGCAATAAATTAATCATAACTTATACTTTATTTAGGCATCTGGAATGTGGGGTCGGGCATGTCACCAGGGATAAATCTAGACCTGCTCAGAGGCTGATATTCAGCCCCAAATCTGTAGCAGATGTCAGTAAACTGTCCCTCTTTAAAAGTTTTAACATATCTGTGCCATCCTAAAATAATGCAGAATGTAAGGAAATTATACCTTATTAGTTTTTTCCCCAATCTGTTTGCATAGGGCACTTAGTTTGCAATTCTAAATTTAGATAAAAATCCCTGGTCACACTTCCATAATATTGGACTTAATAAACTGCCAGTATTTAGGTACATGTATGTGAGAACAGTGGAAAACATTGAGAGGATCCAAGATAAACTGAGCACCTGTAACTGCCATGGTTATGGCAAATCAATCATTCATGTTCCAGAGAAGGGAAACCTGTAATGGCCAAAGTATCTGAAGACAGGGTCTGCTGTACTTCCCATCAATTAACTTGCATTGATAAAATATACAACAAATCAAAACTCATATATGATCTTTTATTCTAAAGACTTGCCATGAATCCAAGAATTATTACTGTTAACAGCTAAACATGTAAATTAAGTACAACAAATATCTCATAAGGAAGAGAATTTATGGATGTCAACTTCTTAATTATGAGCAACACCACCATCCTTATCTTCTCTTCCTGATGTGTATCTCTTCTAAATGCCATCCAAAGACTTAAATATGTCATAAGTGCAAAGCTTTAATCAACAAAATTACCTGTTGACATCATCATGATCATGGTTGTTACTTAGTAAGAAGAAATAATTAGGACATAACAATAAATAATATATATTTTATTTAACAAATCACATGTGAATTGACAATTATTACTTATGCATGAAGCAACGTACATTTAAATGCAAATATCCGGTAATTGGACACCTGGAGTTCATTAGATATTTAAACATATATCCCAAGTATGCTTCACAAATATTGGTGTGAACTTGACTTTTCCTTAAGTAATACACACAAACAGGGATTCAGACCAGTTCCTTTTCTAGGTCTCCCCAAATCATGGTAAAGAATTACATTTTGGGTTAAATACATTTCAATATTCATCACAGTTATATATGAAATGTATTAAGAATTATCTAATATATTCTGTATCAGAATTGATCAGGCACTCTGGATAATGCCTGATCATGGTGTGGCAAAGAGATAGTGTCTTTGTTTTTACAAATTCTGAATATCTTGAAATAAGTATCATGCATTATGATACTGGTAATCACTTTCAACACAATCTTTTTTAAAAATATATTATTTAAAAAGAAATTATTATGTCCTTTAGAAAGAGCCAACAAGCTAAGTTTTATACCACGTTAGTGCAATTAAATCATTAATCTGACTTTTATGCGGCATCAATTAAATAACTGGTTGGTATAATTATTAATTACTTGATTAGATTATAATTTATATCATTACTTGACCATGTTACTCTGAATTCATAAACAATCTTGCTATTATTTCCAGTAAATTATTTAAAATGACTTGACACTTAAAATCATTTTTAACAGTTATATTGTTTCACTAAAATGTATATCAGTAAGCTTCAACTACCAGTGAATAACTTATGTTGCAAACAATTCTAAACCAATAATTTTCTTGTATTAACAAAGATAAGTTTTTTTATTTCAAAATATTTCAGTAATTCACTTCCTTCTCATGAAATTTTCCTCTCCTTTCTAACCTTGAAGGGATGATTCCATTTCACATTACTGCATGGGTCCTGTCTCTTCATAGAAATGCTGAAATAGTCAAAGCATGATTTAATGGGAACTTATATGAAATAAATTGAAAGATTTTGTGGAACGAAAACCATTGACAATGATTACATTTCTATGTTTAAAGAATTATTACTGCTGGAGTAATTTGCAATATTATGCTCGAGTACTTTGCAATATTAACAGATAGGCTTATTGTCATTTGTTTTGTGATTTTGAAACTAAATCATATCTAAAAATCTGTAACAAAATAAATCATATCTAAGAGAGAGGAATACAAGATCCACCAGATCATACTTCAATGTAAATAATAGCAGATTGTGTTCTGCACTAACCGAAATCAGATCACAATCATATTTGTTTACAGTGTGTCACGGTCGTCTCGCGTTTCACATTTCAGCAATATGACCTGCTAACTCAATGCCCGATGTTGCCAAAATACTTAATTTGAAAATGATTTTGTAGTTACAAGCATTATCCTTGTTTATAACATGCGTAAAATCAGAACTTGCTACGTGTTTTCATTTACCCGATTTGAGTATGCATATGTGCAAAAGTGCGGAAATTCGTGCAAATACTCACCTTCGAGCAGACGTGGGTCCCGTGGAAGATGGTGGCGACATTTAACGGATGGTGAGGCCCAGCGCACATCTTGATCAGCCTCAAACATTTTTCTCCCGACCCTGGGGGTTTGGGTAAAGGTATACATCTAATCCCAGCGATACATAATGAATATCGCGAGTGAAAATAGCACAAACCGTAGCCATGTCGCTTCTTGGGTGTCGTTTGACCTCAGAAGTAAGTCTGACAAATCCGCAAAGTGTGCCGGGCCTTCTGATTGGCTCAAAATGATGCATGTGCCAATTTTGATTGACAGACTAGATCGGTCTATTGGCTAATGAAGTCCCATGCCTGATGTCCATTGATTAAGTATGTGCTTAAAGGAATCCATCCAGTGATACGCAAAGGTTGGAGGACCTTAATTAAATGTGATGTAAATACATCACAATGGAATTCCCTTTCTTCACACAACACCATTGTTATAGTGTTGATTAACACCTCAAGATGATACAATGGCTTAACAATGTAAGATTCATTTGGGATTAGGCAGTACTTGGAATGAATGCTTGATGACTGCATGCAGTCAAATGTGATACCCATATGTTGCAGACTGGGTCCATCAACACAGATTTATGAGTTCAATACAGTTGTTATTTGATAAATTATTCAGTTGATGGTTTCAGTTATATAATGTTTCAGGAACCTCGAGTCCACTGAACTGCCTGTGTATTCAGTGAAGGCCCACAAGGAGATCATCAACTGTATTGATGGTGTGGGAGGCCTGGGTATAGGAGAAGGGGCACCTGAGATTGTCACAGGCAGTCGAGATGGTAAGGAGACATACACCGAACTTTCTGTTATGCCAAAAGAGTTAAGATCATCTTTAGATTTGTACACAGGCAATTAGAGCTCTGACCAGTGCTGGCAGTGAGAACAAAATTGACTCAAGTTCCCGTGCCTCAAAACCTTAGACACAGACTCAATTTCAATATACACTTCACAATCAATGTATTGTCGTTTTTTCACTCTGCGCTGTCGACGTTAAAATGCCTGTAGGCACTGTAGCGTTTTTCATCCATGTCTGCATCACATGTAGAGTTTACCTCCTGCCTGCCCTCAAGGGTAGAGGTCACCTCCTGCCTGCCCTCAAGGGTAGAGGTCACCTCCTGTCTGCCCTCAAGGGTAGAGGTCACCTCCTGCCTGCCCTCAAGGGTAGAGGTCACCTCCTGTCTGCCCTCAAGGGTAGAGGTCACCTCCTGCCTGCCCTCAAGGGTAGAGGTCACCTCCTGTCTGCCCTCAAGGGTAGAGGTCACCTCCTGCCTGCCCTCAAGGGTAGAGGTCACCTCCTGCCTGCCCTCAAGGGTAGAGTGAGTGAGTGAGTTGGGTTTAACGCGGCTTTTTACAGTATTACAGTTATATCGCGAATACAAATGGAAATCGGAAACTTCTTGCCCTCAGAAAAGACAAAACATTTGGTACTCGGTTTCACTAAACCTAATAATTATTTATGTTAATCTTGAGACACAAGGTAATCAAACCTCAAACATCTTGTATATTTGTGAACCTTGAATACTTTGTTGTAGGGTCTGTGAAAGTTTGGGATCCCCGACAGAAAAATGACCCAGTGGCAACAATGGAGCCAGGGGAAGGAGAGACAAAGAGAGATTGTTGGAGTGTGGCTTTTGGTAGGTGGAGTTATCTCCCTTGTACCATGCCTCAATGAAGCACTCTGCTATCCCTGGCATGAATGAATTAGAACTCATTTTGTGCATGTGACGATTACATGACACAACACAAACTCATGGAATTGTAAACATTATATACCCTGTTCAAATTGTTTCTGTTTGCTTTTGTCTTCAAATCAAAGTGTTTACATACTGCAGAGAATAACCTGTCTTTAAGCTCAGTCGTACCTGGATCGGATGTTTCATGGTTTACTGCAAAGTCTTGCAATATCACTTCTCCATTCCTGCCCGAGGTATTATATTCTGGCACAGATGTTATTTGTACATTTTCTATGCGTCAGTATTTGAAATGAAGATTTAATCTTTCTTGCGAATATTTGTTAGCACTGTTCTTAAAGACAGATGTGAAAATATCATAGTAGAACTTGTATGAAGAAATCGGCTGGCACCCTGGACATATTAAAAGATAGATGTCCATGTTGCCATGTGCATGCTGCTTAAGAAAACCTTGTGCTGCCTGTGTGCAGGTAATGCGTACAACGCCCAGGAGAGATGCGTGTGTGCTGGATATGATAACGGGGATGTCAAGCTGTTCGACCTCAGAAACATGGCACTCAAATGGGAAACAAACATAAAAAATGGGGTGAGTTCTTATATGAAGTTATTTTTCTGCAGTTAGAACATCACTAGCCCTGTTGGCCCACCCCATGGTGGGCCCTAGTAAAACTACTATCCCATGGTGGCCCTTGTGAAACTTCTCCCTGTGGTGGCCCTTGTGAAACTACCTCCCTGTGGTGGCCTTAGTGAAACGACCTTCCTGTGGTGACCCAAGTGAAACTACCTCCCTGTGGTGGCCCTTGTGAAACTACCACCCCGTGGTGACCCAAGTGAAACTACCACCCTGTGGTGGCCCTAGTGAAACTACCTCTCTGTGGTGGCCCTAGTGAAACAACCTCCCTGTGGTGGCCCTAGTGAAACTACCTCTCTGTGGTGGCCCTAGTAAAACTACCTCTCTATGGTGGCCTTAGCGAAACTACTTCTCTGTGGTGGCCCTAGTAAAACTACCTCTCTGTGGTGGCCTTAGTGAAACTACCTCCCTGTGGTGGCCCTAGTGAAACTACCAACCGGCAGTGACCCTAGTAAAACTACCACCCTGTGGTGGCCCTAGTGAAACTACCTCTCTGTGGTGGCCCTAGTGAAACTACCTCCCTGTGGTGGCCCTTGTGAAACTACCTCTCTGTGGTGGCCCTAGTGAAACTATCTCCCCGTGGTGACCCAAGTGAAACTACCACCCTGTGGTGGCCCTAGTGAAACTACCTCTCTGTGGTGACCCTAGTGAAACTACCTCTCTGTGGTGGCCCTAGTGAAACTACCTCTCTGTGGTGGCCCTAGTGAAACTACCTCACTGTGGTGGCCCTAGTAAAACTACCTCTCTGTGGTGGCCCTAGTGAAACTACCTCTCTGTGGTGGCCCTAGTGAAACTACCTCCCTGTGGTGACCCTAGTGAAACTACCTCTCTGTGGTGGCCCTAGTGAAACTACCTCTCTGTGGTGGCCCTAGTGAAACTACCTCTCTGTGGTGGCCCTAGTGAAACTACCTCCCTGTGGTGGCCCTAGTAAAACTACCTCTCTGTGGTGGCCCTAGTGAAACTACCTCTCTGTGGTGGCCCTAGTGAAACTACCTCCCTGTGGTGACCCTAGTGAAACTACCTCTCTGTGATGGCCCTAGTGAAACTCCCCCCCTGTGGTGGCCCTAGTGAAACTACCTCCCTGTGGTGGCCCTTGTGAAACTACCTCCCTGTGGTGGCCTTAGTGAAACTACCAACCGGCAGTGACCCTAGTGAAACTAACTCCCTGTGGTGGCCTTAGTTAAACTACCTCACCATGGTGGCCCTAGTGAAACTACCTCTCTTTGGTGGCCCTAGTAAAACTACCTCTCTGTGGTGGCCCTAGTGAAACTACCACCCTGTGGTGGCCCTAGTGAAACTACCTCCCTGTGGTGGCCCTTGTTACTACCTCCCTGTGGTGGCCCTAGTGAAACTACCTCCCTGTGGTGGCCCTTGTTACTACCTCCCTGTGGTGGCCTTATTGAAACTACCTCACCATGGTGACCCAAGTGAAACTACCTCCCTGTGGTGGCCCTAGTGAAACTACCTCTCTATGGTGGCCCTAGTAAAACTACCTCTCTGTGGTGGCCCTAGTGAAACTACCACCTTGTGGTGGCCCTAGTGAAACTACCTCTCTGTGGTGACCCTAGTGAAACTACTCTCTGTGGTGGCCCTTGTGAAACTACCTCTCTGTGGTGGCCCTAGTGAAACTATCTCCCCGTGGTGACCCAAGTGAAACTACCACCCTGTGGTGGCCCTAGTGAAACTACCTCTCTGTGGTGACCCTAGTGAAACTACCTCTCTGTGGTGGCCCTAGTGAAACTACCTCTCTGTGGTGGCCCTAGTGAAACTACCTCACTGTGGTGGCCCTAGTAAAACTACCTCTCTGTGGTGGCCCTAGTGAAACTACCTCTCTGTGGTGGCCCTAGTGAAACTACCTCCCTGTGGTGACCCTAGTGAAACTACCTCTCTGTGGTGGCCCTAGTGAAACTACCTCTCTGTGGTGGCCCTAGTGAAACTACCTCTCTGTGGTGGCCCTAGTGAAACTACCTCCCTGTGGTGGCCCTAGTAAAACTACCTCTCTGTGGTGGCCCTAGTGAAACTACCTCTCTGTGGTGGCCCTAGTGAAACTACCTCCCTGTGGTGACCCTAGTGAAACTACCTCTCTGTGATGGCCCTAGTGAAACTCCCCCCCTGTGGTGGCCCTAGTGAAACTACCTCCCTGTGGTGGCCCTTGTGAAACTACCTCCCTGTGGTGGCCTTAGTGAAACTACCAACCGGCAGTGACCCTAGTGAAACTAACTCCCTGTGGTGGCCTTAGTTAAACTACCTCACCATGGTGGCCCTAGTGAAACTACCTCTCTTTGGTGGCCCTAGTAAAACTACCTCTCTGTGGTGGCCCTAGTGAAACTACCTCCCTGTGGTGACCCAAGTGAAACTACCTCCCTGTGGTGGCCCTTGTGAAACTACCACCCCGTGGTGACCCAAGTGAAACTACCACCCTGTGGTGGCCCTAGTGAAACTACCTCTCTGTGGTGGCCCTAGTGAAACAACCTCCCTGTGGTGGCCCTAGTGAAACTACCTCTCTGTGGTGGCCCTAGTAAAACTACCTCTCTATGGTGGCCTTAGCGAAACTACTTCTCTGTGGTGGCCCTAGTAAAACTACCTCTCTGTGGTGGCCTTAGTGAAACTACCTCCCTGTGGTGGCCCTAGTGAAACTACCAACCGGCAGTGACCCTAGTAAAACTACCACCCTGTGGTGGCCCTAGTGAAACTACCTCTCTGTGGTGGCCCTAGTGAAACTACCTCCCTGTGGTGGCCCTTGTGAAACTACCTCTCTGTGGTGGCCCTAGTGAAACTATCTCCCCGTGGTGACCCAAGTGAAACTACCACCCTGTGGTGGCCCTAGTGAAACTACCTCTCTGTGGTGACCCTAGTGAAACTACCTCTCTGTGGTGGCCCTAGTGAAACTACCTCTCTGTGGTGGCCCTAGTGAAACTACCTCACTGTGGTGGCCCTAGTAAAACTACCTCTCTGTGGTGGCCCTAGTGAAACTACCTCTCTGTGGTGGCCCTAGTGAAACTACCTCCCTGTGGTGACCCTAGTGAAACTACCTCTCTGTGGTGGCCCTAGTGAAACTACCTCTCTGTGGTGGCCCTAGTGAAACTACCTCTCTGTGGTGGCCCTAGTGAAACTACCTCCCTGTGGTGGCCCTAGTAAAACTACCTCTCTGTGGTGGCCCTAGTGAAACTACCTCTCTGTGGTGGCCCTAGTGAAACTACCTCCCTGTGGTGACCCTAGTGAAACTACCTCTCTGTGATGGCCCTAGTGAAACTCCCCCCCTGTGGTGGCCCTAGTGAAACTACCTCCCTGTGGTGGCCCTTGTGAAACTACCTCCCTGTGGTGGCCTTAGTGAAACTACCAACCGGCAGTGACCCTAGTGAAACTAACTCCCTGTGGTGGCCTTAGTTAAACTACCTCACCATGGTGGCCCTAGTGAAACTACCTCTCTTTGGTGGCCCTAGTAAAACTACCTCTCTGTGGTGGCCCTAGTGAAACTACCACCCTGTGGTGGCCCTAGTGAAACTACCTCCCTGTGGTGGCCCTTGTTACTACCTCCCTGTGGTGGCCCTAGTGAAACTACCTCCCTGTGGTGGCCCTTGTTACTACCTCCCTGTGGTGGCCTTATTGAAACTACCTCACCATGGTGACCCAAGTGAAACTACCTCCCTGTGGTGGCCCTAGTGAAACTACCTCTCTATGGTGGCCCTAGTAAAACTACCTCTCTGTGGTGGCCCTAGTGAAACTACCACCTTGTGGTGGCCCTAGTGAAACTACCTCTCTGTGGTGACCCTAGTGAAACTACTCTCTGTGGTGGCCCTTGTGAAACTACCTCCCTGTGGTGGCCTTAGTGAAACTACCTCCCCATGGTGGCCCTAGTGAAACTACCTCCCTGTGGTGACCCTATTGAAACTACCTCTCTGTGATGGCCCTAGTGAAACTCCCCCCCCCCCCCCCCCCCCCTGTGGTGGCCCTAGTGAAACTACCTCCCTGTGGTGGCCCTAGTGAAACTACCTCTCTGTGGTGGCCCTAGTGAAACTACCTCCCTGTGGTGGCCTTAGTGAAACTACCACCCTGTGGTGGCCCTAGTGAAACTACCTCTCTGTGGTGGCCCTAGTGAAACTACCTCTCTGTGATGGCCCTAGTGAAACTCCCCCCCCCCCCCCTGTGGTGGCCCTTGTGAAACTACCTCCCTGTGGTGGCCTTAGTGAAACTACCACCCTGTGGTGGCCCTAGTGAAACTACCTCTCTGTGGTGGCCCTAGTGAAACTACCTCTCTGTGATGGCCCTAGTGAAACTCCCCCCCCCCCTGTGGTGGCCCTTGTGAAACTACCTCCCTGTGGTGGCCCTAGTGAAACTACCTCTCTGTGGTGGCCCTAGTGAAACTACCTCCCTTTGGTGACCCTAGTGAAACTACCTCTCTGTGATGGCCCTAGTGAAACTCCCCCCCCTGTGGTGGCCCTAGTGAAACTCCCCCCCTGTGGTGGCCCTAGTGAAACTACCACCCTGTGGTGGCCCTAGTGAAACTACCCCTCTGTGGTGGCCCTAGTGAAACATTCGTGTTAGTTTCTTTCACTGACCCCGGATACATCTATACTTCATCACCATAAGAATAATCACACAGCCCCCAAACCCACTTACCAATCAGCAGGTTACTTATGTTTTCATGTATTTCAGTTGCTCACATTCATCAGGAATGCATGTGGCGACTTCTCCCGATTGTGAAGGTTTGTCCCTGACTATGTACTGCTCTATGTGTTCAGGTGTGTGGTGTGGAGTTTGACAGGAAGGACATCAACATGAACAAGCTGGCAGCCACAACCCTGGAGGCCAAGTTCCATGTGTTTGATATGAGGACCCAGCATCCCAAGAAGGGCTTCACAGGCTTGTCGGAGAAAGTGAGTACATGTGTGACAGGAGCTCAGTACAAACTACTGGGTCTGGGAAACTTGGCAATGACAGCAGAAACCAACACCAATTTAGTGAACCCAGTTATTCCTAGGTCATGGGGTGTTTTATTGATGCTGTATAAGCATTGTATCTTATAACCAGTATTTTCTAGTGTTTTAAAGTATCTTTAGAATGGAGCATTTGTACAAAATGTAGTCCATGTCTTCTAAACAGTGTTGATGTGTTTGTTGTTGCCAGGCACACAAGTCCACAGTGTGGTTGGCACGGCATCTGCCCCAGAACAGAGATATCTTCATGACAGGTGGAGGCAATGGATCCCTCAACTTGTGGAAATAGTGAGTAGACTATAGTACAGTAAGGTACACATCACTGTCATGAAATAGTAAATAGACCAAAGTACAGTATGGTACACACCACTGTCATGAAATAGTTAGTAGACTATAGTACAGTATGGCACACACCACTGTCATGAAATAGTGAGTAAACCATAGTACAGTATGGTACACACCACTGTCATGACATAGTGAGTAAACCATAGTACAGTATGGCACACACCACTGTCATGAAATAGTGAGTAGACCATGGTACAGTATGGCACACACCACAGTCATGAAATAGTGAGTAAACCATAGTACAGTATGGTACACACCACTGTCATGAAATAGTGAGTAAACCATAGTACAGTATGGCACACACCACAGTCATGAAATAGTGAGTAGACCATAGTACAGTATGGCACACACCACTGTCATGAAATAGTGAGTAGACCATAGTACAGTATGGCACACACCACTGTCATGAAATAGTGAGTACACCATGGTACAGTATGGCACACACCACTGTCATGAAATAGTGAGTAAACCATAGTACAGTAAGGTACACACCACTGTCATGAAATAGTTAGTAGACTATAGAACAGTAAGGTACACACCACTGTCATGAAATAGTGAGTAGACCATAGTACAGTATGGTACACACCACTGTCATGAAATAGTTAGTAGACTATAGCACAGTAAGGTACACACCACTGTCATGAAATAGTGAGTAGACCATAGTACAGTATGGCACACACCACTGTCATGAAATAGTCAATCTCATTAAATCAGACCTTAGTTCTCGCTACCGCTCAACAAAGATCTGAGGACATCCCATTACGGGTCACGTCAGACCGAGTCCATCCTGAAGAAACTCCCAACCTTTCAGCCACCCACACCTAGCGTCAGGATGTTCTACAGACTGGATGTTGAAGCATTGTGACACAGTCGACATGATTTGACAGGAGCACCAAATGTTGTGTTAAATATATCAATAAATCTTCCAATATGCCATTAAAGCCAATGTTCTTTTTGTCTTAGTGGTATTTACAATGTCACACTTGCACACTAGACTTGTTCATGAATCCCATTACTGTATGCTTGGGATTCCTGTGAGTAAAAGTCATCTATAAATTGCAATGTTGATGTTATTCGTTGATGTTATGATCATCTCAAATATATTTGCCGACTATATTTTAACTTTAATTATCAGCATTATGTAGAGGGGAATGTCCGAGTAACTCTCCATTCCTTAAAAATAGTGGAGCGGAGGCCCTGCAGGGGCCGAGGCCCATTATTTTTAAGGAATGAAGAGTTACGAGGATATTCCCCTACTTAAAACTCATCCCTACTTTTACACTTTGACAAAATATTCTGTAGTTGAAAATATTTGAAAAATAAACCAGAACTCTTTGTTGTCTGTATTTATACTGCGTGAGTCGACCTTGCGTGATGCACGAGGAATGCGTTCTCTGCCGCTGTTGCACGTGCGCCAAGCTCCGTCGTGAGCTGACATTTACAATGCATGGAACACAGCTCTTCATAATTTCGTTGGGTCCTAAACTAGTATTTATCAATTGCTTGCACATTGTTAATACATGCTGATAGGTATAATAAGAAATATAGAGCCCCAAACAAGCAATATTTATATTACCTTATTTTTCTCGTCAAAGGTTTATCTAACTGCTATAAATATGAACATTGTAATGGGTAACCTGCTCTAACACAAAATATATACATCTTAATTTGAGCTTTTAAGCATTATGCAAAATAATGAAAATATTTAATAGTTAATATCGCATCATGCCTTCATATGCCGTCAAATGTGTTTTCAAATCTAACGACACGTTTTCAGAAAAAAATGAAAATATTCACTTGTAAATAAATGTAAAAAATAGTTCCGTCTGTTCCTTGTGGAAATTAATTCAAATGTTGCTTCAAGATATTGTACAGTTGACAAGCAACTCTCCATTCCTGAAAAATAATGGAGCGTTCAAACAATGGAATGACGTCACAGATGTGTTTTAAGCTCAAAGTTAAACATATTTAACACTGTTATGATGCAAATCTTTGTCCTGTGTGTGTAATGTGTGGGCACAAAACGTCCACCATCATTGTCGGCCACAGCTCCATCCTCTGCACTTTATGTTCCCAGCTCCTACCCCGACAAGCGTGTTGTAGAAGACGGTGACGGTGTCGCCATGGGAGTAGTCGGCTCGGTCAACTTGTTGCAGAATGTCACAATGTCCACTCAGCCAATCAGCAGCTTTGACTGGAGCCCAGACAAGGAGGGACTTTGTGTGTGTACATCATTTGACCAGAACCTCCGAGTGTTGATTGTTACCAAGCTCAACAAAGTGTAACAAACAGCTTACATGAAACACCAGTTCACCCATATCGGAGACATTTCACGGAATGGTGCATGCATTAAATCATTCACAGCATACAGTGTATTCAATCTCATCAAAATCAGATCTCCCATACAATTCCTCTCTCTATGACAAAATCTCATCACACCTCAGTAGAAGGTCGTGTCAGGTGAACCTTTTGTGAACTTTGACAACCATTGTAAATAAAGGTTGTTTTGTTCCTTGAGCCTATGTCAGCTTTGTAAAACACATTTTTGCTTCACTCATTGCCTTGATTTGGAAATTTCTATCTATTAAGCAAAATAGAAAAATGCTAGAAAATGCAAATATGCCCTTGATAGTACACTCTTTTGGATATAGATGATGTAACACTCAAAGAAAAAACATCAGGATGTGTAAATTACCCACAATACTATAATGTTTTGTTTTCACATTAGGTTATAGTCATTTTCAAGATACAGAAATCAGATGTACTTGTCTGAATGCTTCGCTCGTTCGCACTGAGACTTGGTTGATTGGAGAGTTCACCTGATAATGGCGGTATCCTGAGATCTCCACACAGTGAGGTATTGTCTCAAGAGTAGGGGATTGGATTGCAATGGGACTGATAGTGTATTCCACTTGGTCATACTAGTGTCATTGCAGGGAAAGTGTCCAGCACCCGCCCACACATCCCAAGCAATCTGCTCAGTCTCCATAGCATCCTTTGGGGGTTGCATTTTTTACATTGTTGAAAAAAACTGAATCATTTTCTCGGTTATTTATTTCAGGTATATTTATAAGCATTATTGAAATGTTTTAATTTTCTGTTCAGTGATTTCCATATTTTTGTATGAGACATTTTGTACTTGATATGTATATACTGTGTTGACATTCCCCCACACTGATGGTTGTCCGTCCAGCGTGGTCACAGAGTTGTGGTCCACATCACTCATCTTGTTCTACATCGGATGTGGTCATAAAATTGTATCATGAATCCAAAAGTTGTCCTTTGTCATTATTGAATCATAGAGACTGAATAGCAACACATTAAGTTTAAGATCTCTGTCAAGAATTTATCAAGGCAAAACACAAGACAATAATGATTTATAAAATTTATTACTTTTTGACTCTTAGAATATGAAAATAGAAAACAAAAGCACATGACTGAAGCGAATTCAAGCATATACATATATTTGTGAAACATTGAATATATACCATCATCATGACCTTTTCAGCTACAACAAATTAAGGGATGTTACCATGGTTACTGTAAATCTGGAAAGTTTTGCGAGCAGGAAAGTACTGCCAAAACTACAAGTGACACACACTTGCAATATTTTCATAACACAGTTATTTTTGCAGACCAACAAAAGATGTAAGGAGGCATGTTTTTTTAATTCACTTCCACCCATTGTCAAACCAGCCAGTACATGATAAAACAATTGATTCCTCACATCCTGTTTCCCTAATTACACGTGGTCACTCTAACATGTCAATACTCTACGAGAATCTGGACTTTACTCAGAAAGTGTTATCCCAAATATGACATTTGTTACAGTTTATTCTGTTAGATAAACACACTGCCCCAACCTCCCTTGTCAACTACAACAACAGATGCATCCATAGTTTAACAATCACTGACTGACACTGACTTACCATTCCATCATGTCGCTTCCTACTTATCAAATATTACACCTGCAATAGTAGCTTTGATATTTGGTAATCTTAACAGGACTTTTCTGATGCAGTTAAAGCTATTGTTAGCCATGTGCAGTAATTTCATGGCTCAAAACTGTCCATATTTACAGTACATAGCTTCATAGCAACTTTTACTGCATAGCTAAGCTGTTGTGGTCACTCAGTTTCAATGTGTCATCATGATTATCATGTTTATGTGTTACTTCCATCCATTTCATGAAAACTTCTCTAGTATGTCAGCATTGGCAGTGTAATGCCAATGGAAGATATTGAGAATCTCACCCTCGTGTCTTTTGATATCAAATATATCAACACGAGTTGATAAAAGTGGAAAAATTCCGAGGCTTGCCGAGGATTTTTGCCACTTTTATCAATGAGTATATTTGATATGAAAAGACACGAGGGTGAGATTTTATTTATCATCCAACATCATTCTTCCAACTTTTTCAATGTGTAGACAGTAATTAGAAGTGTTTTCAGTGTAAAAAGTACTGCTAACAGCTTCAGTAGCAGAGCCATTAGTGATGTCATTTGATTGTGACGTCATGGTAACCAGTGACGTCACAATGGTCTGCAAAGCATTGTGATGTAATTTCACTGCAGCGATATCTACAGTGTAGATATCGCTTGATCTAATCCAAGCAATATCTCCTGTGGAAGCCAGTTTTGGATGATAAATTCTCTCATCAAATCAGCCTCCCAATATGTGAGGAATTTCCAACACAAAGCATTCAGAAGCACGATACAGTAATAAACAGCTGTTCCCCAGTTGAGCGAGGGCACGGTTGCCCAGTCGTCTAAGGCGCCGTGATTCGCTGTGCAGAGTTGCGTCCCTTGGGCCCGCCAGATTCCTTTGATTGTGGGTTCGAATCCTGGTTCGCCCCAATTATGTTTCTAGGTTTGTCAGCACCATACCCGTGCTCGTGGATTTCACCGAAGTGGTAACATGTCACCAACATTCTGTTGTGGTTGGTGTTAGACAATGTAATTGAATCATGGTGATTGTGAATTCTGAATATTCTGAAAAGGACTAGACATTTCTATATCATAATATGGCCAACTGTTTACAACTAACAGTAACACCATATGCATATCTAGATATTGATGTCAGAATCTGAATGCAATTGTAAAGACTTGCAACCCAGGTAGGTAATGTGTTCATGGATGAAGGAGTATTTCTTGACTGTAGGGAATGAGGACTCCTAGACAAACCTCTGTTATGTTGCCAATGTTTCTTATTATATCACAGTTCTGAGATCAACATTTAAACTCTGTACTACATACATTATCACATGTTTAATACTGAATACCCACATCAAGAGTTCAGTGTACCCACATCAAGAGTTCAGTGTACCCACATCAAGAGTTCAGTGTACCCACATCAAGAGGTCAGTGTACCCACATCAAGAGGTCAGTGTACCCACATCAAGAGTTCAGTGTACCCACATCAAGAGTTCAGTGTACCCACATCAAGAGTTCAGTGTACCCACATCAAGAGGTCAGTGTACCCACATCAAGAGGTCAGTGTACCCACATCAAGAGGTCAGTGTACCCACATCAAGAGGTCAGTGTACCCACATCAAGAGTTCAGTGTACCCACATCAAGAGGTCAGTGTACCCACATCAAGAGGTCAGTGTACCCACATCAAGAGTTCAGTGTACCCACATCAAGAGTTCAGTGTACCCACATCAAGAGGTCAGTGTACCCACATCAAGAGGTCAGTGTACCCACATCAAGAGTTCAGTGTACCCACATCAAGAGGTCAGTGTACCCACATCAAGAGGTCAGTGTACCCACATCAAGAGGTCAGTGTACCCACATCAAGAGGTCAGTGTACCCACATCAAGAGGTCAGTGTACCCACATCAAGAGTTCAGTGTACCCACATCAAGAGGTCAGTGTACCCACATCAAGAGGTCAGTGTACCCACATCAAGAGTTCAGTCACTACTTGTCTTTCCACACCACGAGATTGGTCACTATTTGTCTACATCACAAGGTCGGTCACTATTGTCCACGCCATAAGGTCGCTCAATATTTGTCTGACCTCATCACTGAGGGCCAATACTCACTTCACGAGGTCGGTCTCTATTTCTGTCAGTCAACAGATGTCCATCAAGTGGCCATGGTATGCTCTCTAGCCCTAGTAAGGACACTACAAGTGATTCTGAAAATTGCTTACAAATAATTTGGGTGGCCATGAAATATAACTCACTAGAATGCAAAAATACATAACATCGATAGTATTTTATCTTATGATATTCAGTAACTTTTGAGATATTTATGAAAAAAGACAAGAACATAATGTGACTGTTGTATCCAAACAATTATAGAAAACTACAATGCAGAGACACCAGTCACAGAGATTGTGTACTTTCCTCTGACCATGTGACCTTGCAGAAAGACTTCCCAGTAAATGCACTACCGTCTTGGTGGATTGTCTGCATAATGGCTTGAGATTTTGCAGCTATTACCCGTATTGCTCCATACTGTTCAGCCCTAGTGCTACAGAGATGCAAGCCTGCTGTTCATGAAGAGCAGGACTACTGCCACCATCAGAGGGACCGAGGGGAAGCCATAGCTGCAGGCGCTGCTAATCTGGGCACCAGGCTGTTGTGTGTACTGACATGAACTGTCACCATCTTGCACCTGCCCATTACAGCAGGTCTCCTCATGACTGAAGTAGGGCACATGTCCACAGCACGCATCCCCGTCATACCGCTTGTCATATGTCTGGTTGGCACAGCACATCTGATGAGGGGGCAGGACATCCCCTGGGACACAAACCAGGCAGGGGTTGTGCCCACTGTACAGGTGATAGGCCTGGGTACTGCAGCATCTGGATATAACAGCAAGATCACTAGTGTCATACAGTATACATGGAGTTGGTTATCATAACAGTAAGCACTATATTAGTCCTTTGGATGATGAGTTTAATTTCATGCCACTTGAAACAGTGTCTCAGTTATATAACAGCACAGGTAACAGACAATGACAAGATACTACTCTTGGGAACCCTAGGAGCAGGATTGTCAGGGATTTGAATCCACAATCAGCAGCTCCAGGCACGGCTATGGGAAGCTTCCATTTACAGCACAGTCAGGGACACATGCAGAAATGGTAACATTGTCATCTGTATGAAGGCACAACACTAAGAATGGGCAGACACATTTCACTCCTTCAGGAAATTGAATTGTGGTCTGCATGATGAGACATCACTACAAATGACTGAGTGAATGAATAGTGCTGACTTTCTTGCATCTTTATACAGCCAACATTGTAGCATACAATGGGTCACATATTTAGCCCATTGTAACATACACTGCACCATACAGAATTATCAATGCATCTCAGCTGCTTCATCTGTGTTGTATTGTGGTACTGCTGAGATATCATAGAAGGGCAAACAAAGCTCTCTTACTCCGCTTCATTGGCTGACTCATTGTGGACGTGACCCTGGCAGCACATCTGGGTGGTCTCACTGTAGACTGTCTGCTTCAGATCCCAGCGCCGGCAGCAGCCGAGAGTGTCTCCAGGAGGAAAGTAGTGGACTTGACTGTTGCAGCACACAGCCAGTTCAGGGAGGAAGCGGACACCCTCACACACTGTGTCCCGGGGGCTGGTCCTCATCTCTGTATCTCCCGTATAGTGGCTGCATGACTAGAACATACAAAGCCTGTGAGCAGAGGTCTCAACCTGGTTCAGAGGATGACCTGACACAATTAACAAGTGTTATGAAATGTTCCTTTAGTGCTAAAAGAAAAGTAACTACTGTTCTATCTGTCCAAGATAATTTTTGCATCTTAAATTACAGGTAAAGGGGAGGATTTATCTATGAACTTGTGATGAACTGAGTGTTCTTAGATGTTGTGGAGTTGTGTCGTTCCAGTTATATACAGACCACAAAGCCATATGAATTCTGATGGTCACAGTTCTACAGGACACCAAGCCATATGGATTCTGATGGTCACAGTTTTAAAGGACACCAAGCCATATGGATTCTGATGGTCACAGTTTTAAAGGACACCAAGCCATATGGATTCTGATGGTCACAGTTTTAAAGGACACCAAGCCATATGGATTCTGATGGTAAGTTCTACAGGACACCAAGCCATATGGATTCTGATGGTCACAGTTCTACAGGACACCAAGCCATATGGATTCTGATGGTAAGTTCTACAGGACACCAAGCCATATGGATTATGATGGTCGCAGTTTTAAAGGACACCAAGCCATATGGATTCTGATGGTCACAGTTTTAAAGGACACCAAGCCATATGGATTCTGATGGTCACAGTTTTAAAGGACACCAAGCCATATGGATTCTGATGGTAAGTTCTACGGGACACCAAGCCATATGGATTCTGATGGTCACAGTTTTAAAGGACACCAAGCCATATGGATTCTGATGGTCACAGTTTTAAAGGACACCAAGCCATATGGATTATGATGGTCGCAGTTTTAAAGGACACCAAGCCATTTGGATTCTGATGGTCACAGTTCTACAGGACACAACGCCATATGGATGCTGATGATCACATTGTCACAGTGTCACATTGTATGCTTCTGTTGTCCAGTGTGTGTAAGTCAGTGTCATTTGTTTGTCTTTTCTGCAGTACACAAAGTCATATGGATTCTTATGGTCACAGTTCTAAGCTTGCAATCAAGAAAGAAGTTTAGTGTCTGTCTGGTGATGATGGAGCCACTATACATGTGATCGTGTTTCCCTGATGCAAGAGGGCACATACCTTCAGTGTGCTACAGCAGTCCTGGCCCTTCCTGAGTGGTTGACTGGGGCTGCCTGCAGCAGACATGACATGCGATAATGGAGAGAATGGGGGTCAAGTGGTGCTGTATCTTGTAAATATGGCGTGTCCTCGGTCACATGATCAGCAACAGGTAAAACTTTAAAGACTGGAAAATAGGTTATGCAATGTACAACTGTAGCTCTAGGCTGAAACCTGCTTATGCTATACTGTTTCTTCCACTGGGAAGATGGTTACAAGATGTTCCACGCAGCAGGGTGCTGACCTTCAGCATTATAGCAAGCTTAAGTGTGTGTTAAGTCAGACTGAATGAAGGTTCCTACCTGTACAGCAGTAGTGAGTGAGTGTGTTGAAGGGTGTGATGTCGTCGCAGCAACTGTGCATGTAGGGGTTGAAGACCTTGGGGCCACAGCACTGATCCTGGGGGGAGGTCTTGGCCACTGCATGGCCCTTGCAGCACAACTGATGTCGAGTGTCCACTGAACCTAGTATAACACACAGTGCAAGACTATACTGATCTCAACTGTCATGTAACAATACTGGAGGTATCATCTGTTATGTGACAATACTGGAGATATCAACTGTCATGTGACAATACTGGAGATATCAACTGTCATGTGACAATACTGAAGATATCAACTGTCATGTGACAATATTGGAGGTATCAACTGTCATGTGACAATACTGGAGATATCAACTGTCATGTGACAATACTGGAAATATCAACTGTCATGCAACAATACTGGAGGTATCAACTGTCATGTGACAATACTGGAGATATCAACTGTCATGCAACAATACTGGAGGCATCAACTGTCATGTGACAATACTGGGGATATCAACTTTCCTGTGATAATACTGGCGATATCAACTGTCATGTGACATGACTGAATATATATGCACTTGCTCATCAATACTGATATATTGGTCTCTCAAGACATGACCCTACATCACGTCCCCATATTAGCTCTCGGCTACCTCACACGGACATACAAGACTCTCACACTGACAAAACAGACCTCTCACACGAACATACACGACTCATCACTCTGACATACAATACCCTCACATGGACATACGAGACCCTCACACAGACATACGAGACCCTAACACGAATATAACAGACTCTCACACGGACATACACGAGACCCTCACTCTAACACACGGACATTACAGACCCTCACACGGACATTACAGACCCTCATACAGACGTCACAGACCCTCACACAGACATTACAGACCCTCACACGGACATTACAGACCCTCACACAGACATTACAGACCCTCACACGGACATTACAGACCCTCACACGGACATTACAGACCCTCACACAGACATTACAGACCCTCACACTGAATTTACAGACCCCCACACGGACATACGAGACCCCTCACACAGACATAACAGACCCCCACACGGACATTACAGACCCTCACACGGACATACGAGACCCCTCACACAGACATTACAGGCCCTCAAACATAAACATAACAGACCCTCACACAGACATTACAGACCCTCACACAGAAATTACAGACCCTCACGCGGACATTACAGACCCTCACACAGACATAACAGACCCCCACGAGGACATACGACACCCCTCACACAGACATTACAGACCCCCACGAGGACATACGACACCCGACCGCCTCCGTGGTCTTGTGGTAGAGCGTCCGCCCGGAGAGCGGAAGGTCCAGGGTTCGATCCCGGGCCGCGTCATACATAAAGACGTTAAAAGATTGTACTTGTTGTTACCCTGTCTGGCGCTCGGCATTAAGGGGCTAAAACAAGGACTGGTCGGCTCGGAGTCAGTATACTGTGTCTGAGTGGGGTATTCATGTTAAACTGCAGCATGGTATCTCAGTGAGCTAGCACTATAAATCGGCATCAGTCCGGACTAGTACAAGCAGCCACACACACACACACATACACGTGAATGCACGTCGCTATATAAGTGCAATAATCTTGGACGCGACGTTAAACCCAATTTCACCTCACCTCACCTCACATACGACACCCCTCACACAGCATTACAGCCCCTCACACAGACATTACAGACCCTCACACAGACATTACAGACCCTCACACAGACATTACAGACTCTCACACAGACATTACAGACCCTCACACAGACATAACAGGTCCTCACATAGACATAACAGGCCCTCACACAGACATAACAGACCCTCACACAGACATTACAGACCCTCACACAGACATAATAGACTCTCACACAGACATAACAGGCCCTCACACAGACATGACATAACCTCACACGGACATTACAGACGGTCAAATGGACATTACAGACCCTCACACAGACATTAAAGACCCTCACACTGACATACGAGACCCTCACACGGACACACGAGACCCCCCACACAGACATTACAGACCCTCACACGGACATTACAGACCCTCATACAGACGTCACAGACCCTCACACAGACATTACAGACCCTCACACGGACATTACAGACCCTCACACAGAAATTACAGACCCTCACGCGGACATTACAGACCCTCACACAGACATACGAGACCCCTCACACAGCATTACAGGCCCTCACACAGACATAACAGGCCCTCACACAGACATAACAGGCCCTCACACAGACATTACAGACTCTCACACAGACATTACAGACCCTCACACAGACATAACAGGCCCTCACACAGACATAACAGGCCCTCACACAGACATAACAGACTCTCACACAGACATAACAGGCCCTCACACAGACATGACATAACCTCCCGCGGACATTACAGACTCTCACACAGACATTACAGACTCTCACACAGACATTACAGACCCTCACACAGACATAACAGACTCTCACACAGACATAACAGGCCCTCACACAGACATGACATAACCTCACACGGACATTACAGACGGTCAAATGGACATTACAAACCCTCACACAGACATTAAAGACCCTCACACTGACATACGAGACCCTCACACGGACACACGAGACCCCCCACACAGACATTACAGACCCTCACACGGACATTACAGACCCTCATACAGACGTCACAGACCCTCACACAGACATTACAGACCCTCACACGGACATTACAGACCCTCACACAGACATTACAGACCCTCACACTGAATTTACAGACCCCCACACGGACATACGAGGCCCCTCACACAGACATAACAGACCCTCACACGGACATTACAGACCCTCACACAGACATTACAAACCCTCACACGGACATACGAGACCCCTCACATCGACATTACAGGCCCTCACACAGACATAACAGACCCTCACACAGGCATTACAGACCCTCACACAGAAATTACAGACCCTCACGCGGACATTACAGACCCTCGCACAGACATAACAGACCCCCACGAGGACATACGAGACCACTCACAAAGCATTACAGACCCTCACACAGACATACGAGACCACTCACGCGGACATTACACACTCTCACACAGACATTACAGACCCTCACACAGACATAACAGGCCCTCACACAGACATAACAGGCCCTCACACAGACATAACAGACCCTCACACAGACATAACAGACTCTCACACAGACATAACAGGCCCTCACACAGACATTACAGACTCTCACACAGACATTACAGACCCTCACACAGACATTACAGACTCTCACACAGACATTACAGACCCTCACACAGACATAACAGGCCCTCACACAGACATAACAGGCCCTCACACAGACATAACAGACCCTCACACAGACATTACAGACCTTCACACAGACATAATAGACTCTCACACAGACATAACAGGCCCTCACACAGACATGACATAACCTCACACGGACATTACAGACGGTCAAATGGACATTACAGACCCTCACACAGACATTAAAGACCCTCACACTGACATACGAGACCCTCACACGGACACACGAGACCCCCCACACAGACATTACAGACCCTCACACGGACATTACAGACCCTCATACAGACGTCACAGACCCTCACACAGACATTACAGACCCTCACACGGACATTACAGACCCTCAGACAGACATTACAGACCCTCACACTGAATTTACAGACCCCCACACGGACATACGAGGCCCCTCACACAGACATAACAGACCCTCACACGGACATTACAGACCCTCACACAGACATTACAGACCCTCACACGGACATTACAGACCCTCACACAGACATTAAAGACCCTCACACTGAATTTACAGACCCCCACACGGACATACGAGACCCCTCACACAGACATAACAGACCCTCACACGGACATTACAGACCCTCACACGGACATTACAGACCCTCACACAGACATTACAGACCCTCACACAGACATTACAGACCCTCACACTGAATTTACAGACCCCCACACGGACATACGAGACCCCTCACACAGACATAACAGACCCTCACACAGACATTACAGACCCTCACACAGACATTACAGACCCTCACACTGAATTTACAGACCCTCACACGGACATTACAGACCCTCACACAGACATTACAGACCCTCACACTGAATTTACAGACCCCCACACGGACATACGAGACCCCTCACACAGACATAACAGACCCTCACACGGACATTACAGACCCTCACACAGACATTACAGACCCTCACACGGACATACGAGACCCCTCACACAGACATTACAGGCCCTCACACAAACATAACAGACCCTCACACAGACATTACAGACCCTCACACAGAAATTACAGACCCTCACGCGGACATTACAGCCCCTCACACAGACATAACAGACCCCCACGAGGACATACGAGACCCCTCACACAGACATTACAGACCCCCACGAGGACATACGAGACCCCTCACACAGCATTACAGCCCCTCACACAGACATACGAGACCCCTCACATCGACATTACAGACCCTCACACAGACATTACAGACCCTCACACAGAAATTACAGACCCTCACGCGGACATTACAGACCCTCGCACAGACATAACAGGCCCTCACACAGACATAACAGGCCCTCACACAGACATAACAGACTCTCACACAGACATAACAGGCCCTCACACAGACATAACAGGCCCTCACACGGAAATAACAGACTCTCACACAGACATAACAGGCCCTCACACAGACATAACAGGCCCTCACACAGACATAACAGACCCTCACACGGACATAACAGACTCTCACACAGACATAACAGGCCCTCACACAGACATAACAGGCCCTCACACAGACATAACAGACCCTCACACAGACATTACAGACTCTCACACAGACATTACAGACCCTCACACAGACATAACAGGCCCTCACACGGACATTACAGACCCTCACACAGACATAACAGGCCCTCACACAGACATAACAGACTCTCACACAGACATTACAGGCCCTCACACGGACATAACAGACTCTCACACAGACATAACAGGCCCTCACACAGACATAACAGGCCCTCACACGGACATAACAGACTCTCACACAGACATAACAGACCCTCACACGGACATAACAGATCCTCACACTGACATAACAGATCCTCACACGGACATAACAGACCCTCACACTGACATTATAAACCTCAGAGTGTTCATTTGTATTGATCGTTAGGTCTCTTCAAACTTGAGGTTTTACTTGCGTAGAAAACCCGGGACTTACTGTTGAAGGGTGCTTGATTTTCATCGTTATTTATAAACCTATTCATTGGGATCGCTATTAAGTAAGAGTCCTGGGTATTTTATTAATATAACAACCGTTCAGATTCAGACAATGAGTGTACCACGAGGCTACAGAGGTGTTGATAAATCTCACTGGTTTTTAGAATGTCCTTTTCAAGATCCGTACGCCAGCAACAGATATTTTACGCGCGTTTCCTAAGGTTCATGGAAAATATGTTCGAAACATATAAATGTTGATAAATGTTGAAATAAGTTTCTTTTTTTCGGTTTATAAGTCAGATAAAACACTAATCCTCGGTTTTGGTTTAAATGTAAACCCGCCTGGTCGGAAAGATCTTCCCTCCCAGGCGGGTTTACATTTTCAACCGAAACCTGGGAACGTGTTTTATCCCACGGCTATATACACGGCTATATACACACCTGCCCCACAGCATGCCAGGTGCTCCGTCCTCTCCACCACGTTGCCAGCTAGACCTGTGCCTGGACAGCATGTTTGTGTGGAGATGTTGTACACAGCCCGGCCACAGCACTGTACATCAGGGTTTTCCTGCCCGATGTTCCACGGGTTGAGGTGAGGGACATTGTGCACCCTGTCTGATATACATAAATAAAAGTATTCATAAAGTATTGGTATATAATATAAACATATCTTTTGATGGACTAAAAGTATATTATTTTGTAAATGTATATTATACCTGCAGTCAGCGTGAACATGTGATGCACTTTTTATGTCATTTTCTATGTAGCTCATACTTCTTAAAAGAACCGAAAAATAAATGTGAAATGACTTTTTAAGCTACCAACCATAGTTCACAAACAAATTCCAAATTTGAAAAAGATATGTCCCAAATATGTCAAGCTGCTTTTCCCTTGCTGCTTCTCTGATGATTCTTGGGTATGTGCACTTACCAAGACAGCATTTGTGAGTGCGGAGACTGATGACTCGTCCTCCACACACTTGCTCCTGGAGATCCACAGCCACTTCCTTGCCGTTCATCCTATTGCACTGTTGGAGCCTCTGGTCTATCACCTTGATGCCGCAGCACTGGAAGTTTGGGCCGGACACGTGTTTCGTCACCTGGCTGGGGTTGTCCTCGGCATAGCAGCAGAGGGTTGTATGTCTGTTGACCAACTGACCTCCACAGCACTGCATGTCACCAGGGTTGGCTGGAGGAGGGAATAGGCACGCATTATCACACAGGCTTACACATGATCACACTGGCTTTCACATATGATCACACTATCTTACACGTTATCACACAGGCTTACACAGTATCACACGGGTTTACACATTATCACACAGGTTTACACATTATCACACGGGCTTACACATGATGACAGGCTTACACATGATCACACGGGCTTACACATGATTACACGGGCTTACACATGATCACACTGGCTTACACATTATCACATTGGCTTACACATTATCACATTGTCGTACACATTATCCAGGCTTACACAGTATCACACGGGTTTACACATTATCACACAGGTTTACACATTATCACACGGGCTTACACATGATGACACTGGCTTACATATGGTCACACCGGATTACACATGATCACATTGTCTTACACAGTATCACACTGTCTTACACATGATCACATGGGCTTACAGATGATCACACGGGCTTACACATGATCACATGGGCTTACAGATGATCACACGGGCTTACACATGATCACATTGGCGTACACATGATCACACGGGCTTACACATGATCAAACTGGATTACACATGATCACACGGGCTTACACATGATCACATGGGCTTACAGATGATCACACGGGCTTACACATGATCACATGGGCTTACAGATGATCACACGGGCTTACACATGATCACATTGGCGTACACATGATCACACGGGCTTACACATGATCAAACTGGATTACACATGATCACACGGGCTTACACATGATCACACGGGCTTACACATGATCACGTGGGCTTACATATGATCACACAGACTTACATATGATCACACAGGCTTACCCATGATCACACGTGATTACACGTGATCACACGGGCTTACACATGATCACACGGGCTTACACATGATCGTACTGGCTTACACATGATCACATTGGCGTACACATGATCGTACGGGCTTACACATGATCACACTGGTTTACACATGATCACACGGGCTTACATATGATCACGTGGGCTTACATATGATCACATAGGCTTACCCATGATCACACGGGCTTACACATGATCACACTGGCTTACACATGATCACACTGGCTTACACATAATCACATTGGACTAGACATGATCACACGGGCTTACACGTGATCACACGGGCTTACATATGATCACAGGGGCTTACACATGATCACACGGGCTTACACATGATCACACTGGTTTACACATGATCACGCTGGCTTACCCATGATCACACGGGCTTACACATGATCACGCTGGTTTACACATGATTACGCTGGCTTACACATGATCACACTGGCTTACACATGATCACGCTGGTTTACACAGTTTCACGCTGGCTTACACAAGATCACACAGGCTAACATATGATCACATAGGCTTACCCATGATCACACGGGCTTACACATTATCACATGGGCTTACACATGATCACATGGGCTTACACATGATCACACGGACACACTGGCTGACATAGGGTGTGGGTTGGGCACACATTGGCAACATTCAGGGCGAACACTATGTACCCTGTCACTGACACAGATATAGGTTCCACACAACTGTTAACTGTTGTTCCAGCTCAGAAAACCGTGGTATTTGTGCAGCAAGCTCATTTAGTTTCGGTTTTAGTAACCTTGATGTTCAGATGAGGTTTGACATCTTTACAGACCAACCCTAGCCAACTTCACTAATGTATGGGTTTCATTTTGAAATAACACAAGGTGCAACCATCCAAAATACTGGATGAAACACTCATACTATGTTTGACTGACTTCAGTGCAGATTGAATCATCCGGCAGCTGGGACTGGATGATTTTGTGTAAGATTTTTATCCTTTTAAATGTACATCCATCAAGTACCTAAAACTGACTATGTTTTCTAAATTTAGTGCAGTCTTTTTAAACATGATGACTTATGCTGAATGTGATAACAGTTATTCTACTTCGTCACACTGCAAAGGATGCTTCGCAAACTATCAAAACAATTATATAGGTGTCAGCAACAGCGTGGAGCCAAATTAATATTTCTCAGTGAGAAGTACAATAGATACATTCTACTATTGCCTACGATACCTCACCTGCTTTGGGGTACTCTGCAACTGTATTGTTACAGCAGGTGCTGTTGTTGAGAAGAATCGCCCTGTTGCCGCAACACGTGCGCTCGACTTCTCCACCAGACTCCATGATATACCTAGACATGACCCTCCCATCACAACAGATGTTGTACCTCGTGTAGAACACCCTCGTGTCTGGAACAGAGAGGCATTAATCCCAGTGTTGTTGTTATATCAACCGGCCCTTTACATATCTTGTTATGCAATTAATTTTGTCTTTTTCTTGTTTAATATCTGAATTCGTTCCCAGCCTTTCATTACATATGCGATTTGGACTTAAAATTGATTTTTTTAAATTCTTCTTCGATTTCGAAAACCACAAAATACGGTTAACAAGCCCAACCAGATGACAACGTGGAAGGATTGCAAGATGATATAGTATTTGTGAGTGAGCGTTGTAAATACTAACCATGGCCATAGCAGCAGCCCTTGTCTCCTTCCCTCACCAGCCTATGGTTACAACAGAAGTGACCAGCTGGTGTACGAACAAATTGTCCATCCACAAAGCACTCATAAATTTTTTCCCCGTCAACACGAGGCGCTGAAACACAAGCACGTCATACAGATGCTGATACTACTCCCACCCTCGATATCTTGTCTGAACTGTCCTACGGTACTCGAAGACATGCAAAATTTGGAACACGCGCACCCTCCCCCAGCTGTTGAGCTGGTTGACTTGTGTGAGATCGTACCCTGGCGACACGATAAGCCACATTTATATGTGGTCACAGCCTGCAGGAACCTGTGTAAGCTTTGTTTATTCACTCAGCGCCGATCTCGTTGCGAAAAAAATGTTCATGATGTACGTGATGCTGTGTGTCACTGTAAGCAACATAGGAGAAACTATGATCAATGTGAAAGATCGACCGCATTCAAAGCTTCGCGTGGAGACCGTATACATATTTCATTGGATGCATGGGGGTGTACACATGACGTGGACTTTTGATATATATAGTTATTTATGTATAGCATTGTCCTGGTTATACCAACACAGATATGTACGTGTTTTTACCTGTACTAAAAACTTTGCCAAGTAATGGTAATCTTGACAGCGATGTTAAACCCCATTTCCCGTCCGCTCACCTTGCTGTGTGATTCATGCTTTGTTCGTATTAAACAGGTGTCATCCGGACTCCTTAATCTGGATCATTTATATAACGTTCGATTTAGATAAACTGACACACGACCGTCGACAGGAGCAGTACTACCGAGCTCAATCATTGGACATCACCATAAACAATTACTAACTGTATTGTATTGACCTGTATGGTAATCATTGGACATCAGCATAAACAATTACTAACTGTATTGTATTGACCTGTATGTTAATCATTGGACATCAGCATAAACAATAACTAACTGTATTGTATTGACCTGTATGTTAATCATTGGACATCAGCATAAACAATTACTAACTGTATTGTATTGACCTGTATGTTAATCATTGGACATCAGCATAAACAATTACTAACTGTATTGAATTGACCTGTATGTTAATCATTGGACATCAGCATAAACAATTACTAACTGTATTGTATTGACCTGTATGTTAATCATTGGACATCAGCATAAACAATTACTAACTGTATTGTATTGACCTGTATGTTAATCATTGGACATCAGCATAAACAATTACTAACTGTATTGTATTGACCTGTATGTTAATCATTGGACATCAGCATAAACAATTACTAACTGTATTGTATTGACCTGTATGCTAATCATTGGACATCAGCATAAACAATTACTTACTGTATTGTATTGACCTGTATGTTAATCATTCACATACAACGAGACACTCATTTAGTTATTTAAAATACATATCATTCATCAGGTCGTTCAACTTAGACATCATGACATCAGGTTTTTGTTTGTTTATAAGTGTTATTGTTCCCAGAGTTGTAAAGTACAGCAGTATTCAGTCTGGACATATTTCACACTGCAATATATAATGACGCACTTAAAATGAAACGTAAAATGTAAACGTTTTGAAACAAAGTCAAATTTTAAACTTAAAAAGGTCATTTTTTTATGAAAGTTATTTAGGTCATCCTTTTTATAGCAATACATTTCTCAATTAAATATATGTTTTTAAGCAGTTTTAATCAGTTACATTAATTAAATACACAAATAATAGGTTTTAATATCAGTTAATATCGACCTCGGACATGGATACTGAAACATTGCATAGTAGGTTACAGGGACGCCCTCCGACAGTTGGTGTACATTGTAGATATAGACAGGGAAAGAGTTGAACTGTTCACATACCTGCAGTGTACATGAGAGCACACATGAATACGCTATATCTGCCATAGCTAACGCCTTTCTGTGGAGCAAACATGGTATTAGACAGCCTATGTCAGTCGTCGTTCAGATGTTGAAATGCTTTGCACTTTGAATTGTTCTGAATGACTATGGCGGGAAAAGCCGCCTTGTCAAAAATAGCTGTGACATAATTTCCAGTCAAAATCCCGTACATTTTCCATGTGACCTCCCTAATATACAAGCGGTATTTAATTATTATGCAATATAGTAAACGAATTATAATTAAGCAGTAAGGTATTTCGATTTTATTCCGATGTTTAAATGGTATACCGAGATTAAGATAGTACACATATCTGACGATACAGAGCAGGCCAGGCACCAGTAACAGGGACGAAGATGTTGCAATTGGTTTATGCGTCATTTAGATATTTCTACAGTTGATGATTGGGGAAATCCTGCTTCAGGTACCAGTGCTGGAGAAGACCCCACAACCATCACCTCCACGTCAGCTGTGCGGTAATGTGTGAAGTACAATAGATATGATGTGGTTACTGACAAGTCAACGGATGATGACGTCAATGGGGAACGTCCATTCCCCACGTAGTCATTTAATGGCCATCATACACCATACAGAATAATATGATGCAATAAGATAGCATGTAGTGTGTGTGTGTTTGTATATCCCCCCACGATATACGGAGTGAAATAGGGATGTCCGTCGATGTTCCACCGCGCTGCGGAGCGAGCCGTAAAATCTCCAGTATAGTATCACACACACACACACACACACACACACACACACACACACACACACACACACACACACAGAGGGCGAGGTATGGCAAGGGCCTTTGCCCCACAAGATCTGCAGAAGTTGCGAAATGAGGAAACCCTATAGAAATTGTTATGAAACTTAGCAGAAATGTTCATTTGAAGTGGAGTTAGACTTTGTTCATTTCAACACTTGCTTGCATGGGTGGGACGTATGGGATCCTTAAGAGTGTATAGGTAGGGATAAAATGTGTCAAAATGTTTTATATATTTTAAAGGTTTTCAGGAACGGCATTGTCTGATTTTTTTTAGGAGATATATAGGAAAAATATAATAATAATCATGTCCAACACTTGCAAGCGTAGGAAAGAAAAATATGTAAGTTGTCATAAACCTGTCAATTAAAAACATATTGAGAACAGATTGCCGTCATAACTGATTTTAATTCTTTTTATATAAGTTTTATAAATCTCATTAAACGTCACTAGCCGTAATGTATAATTAAGAATGTACTTGAATACATTTTGCCTTTAAGGAGATATAACCGTACATACCGGTGTGCACACGTCTTAAAAACCTAAATACATCAACAATAATAATTTCTCAGACTGATTATTTAATCGTTGAAAAACAAATGTAGACGATGACATGTAATCAGTGACATCGTTCGTCGCAATAATGCTACAAAGCCTACGAAAGTTGTTAGTTGTTTTATTTAAAAAAAAGAATGCGAAACTATAACATCTAGAACCCAGTATTTGTCCTTTCTCTCAACACGGATCCTTAATACATTCGGCCGTGACGTCAAGACCTCCTTTATCTGCCCTTCTCTCAACACTAACATGTAATACACTCGGCCGTGACGTCAAACATTGGCCGGGGCGGTCGGGTAGCCTAGTGGTTAAAGCGTTCGCTCGTCACGCCGAAGACCCGGGTTCGATTCCCGACATGGGTCCAATGTGTGAAGCCCATTTCTGGTGTTCCCCGCCGTGATATTGCTGGAATATTGCTAAAAGCGGCGTAAAACCATACTCACTCACTCACTCAAACATTGGCCAAACATTGTATGACGCAAGCTCCGACGTTCATACAGTTTGGCCCTCACTCTATGAAGGTTCGTACTTCCAGTGAACTCACACAGTGAAGTCAATTCTTGAATACAGTCGGCCGTAACGTCAAGCTGCTTTTAACCAAAACAGTGATATCGATATATGTAGTTATTGCTGACGCGGATTTCGGTTATAACACACTGCTTTTAGATTATAAAACACTAAAAGATATGCCAATCATACTCACCCATTACAGCAGCGCACAGTGCTATATAAATCCACATGACTTGACTGTCGAAGTAATGGAAAGTCGTCACATCTGATACATCTAACATTGCAGCGCCATGCACGTCCGACCCTGTCTTATCCTGTGACGGTAATACGACTTCACAGCGACGACGTCGGTGTATATTGATTGACAAGGGGTAGTTCCCAGAAAATATGCTCACAATGGAATTCCTGTCTTATTTTAGTTCTGGGTTTGTACATTTTACTTTCTGTTGCACAAGTGTGTCTGAAGTTAGGATCGCCATGTATAGCGCAAATATGAACAAGGGTAGTTCACCCACAAGGGGCACGTTACAGCGGGTGCACCGAGGCCCCATTAGATTATTAACTTTCTTTCTAAAACGTTTTTTTAGGAAACTGGAGCATCACGATTAAACATATAAATAACACATTTATCCACTATCTTATGTTAATATATCTTGAAAGGAGAGGCCACAAAAAGATGGTGCTATTCAGAAGGCCGCAAAATGGATGGGTTGAGGCCCTGCCAGCCATCATGGGTGTACGCAGCATTAGCACTCCCTGATAAAATAACAGAATGATGATACAACACGCTGTAACACGTGCCTAAATTAAACCCATATGAAACACTGATGAATGTTGCTTATGTTATGACAGAGTTGTCACATGCTGACGTTCTGAAGATTGCAATGTTCCAGCTGACAACCGGATTCAGTGCACTCACCTATGATGGACTTAATGTTCATTTATAATCAGTTGTAAGAAAGTCATACAACAAAGATGAGAAGTGAGTGAGCATTCTGTCATTCAGCGCCGCTTGTCCAGATTTACAGTTAATGGCGTGAGAAGAATGACAAAGTGATCAAAATCGTCCATGTTTACCACACAGACAAAACAAACGAGCAATGTCACTAAAATCAGATTTTTAAATCGGACACGACAGCTCTCTTGTGAAAGATCTAAATTTGATGACATTGGAAAACGAGCACACGCATGGTGAATCAGGGCGCATCTAAGATTCGAACCATGCACGAACCGCGAGTTGCTGTGACCTGTGGACTACCTGTCCCCTGATTCCAATCAAAGAACAAAGCTTGTCGATATACCGACAACAACATCAATGGTGTAATTAATAGTGTTTAATACACGAGTGTCTGTCAGATACTATTTATCTTACAACGAATTGCTTCAAAACGTATCTAACGAGCGACAGCGAGTTGTGAGATAAATGTTATATGAGAGTCGCGAGTGCAGTAATCTGTTTCTTACCCGAAAATCACACCACTCGACGCTTTTTATTTATGCTCATTTTCGCAGTGGCTCATTAATACATAACACACACGGTCATGCGGACGCTGAGGTACCCTGGCGCTTAAAGCGTTGTCTCGTCACGCCGAAGACCGGGTTCGATTCCCCACATGGGTACAATGTGTGAAGCCCATTTTCCGGTGTTCCTTGCCGTGATATTGCTTGAATATTGCTGAAATCGGCGTAAAACCATACTCACTCACTAACTCACTCACTCACAACTGTCACGAGTGACGTGATCCGACTTACAACTACTCACAACTAATGTGACCCTACACTAAAAGGTTACCGCCATATCTGTGGATTATCAAGAAGAGGAATTTTCCCCTCAACGAAATTACTAAATACGTATTAAGTATCTGTTAAGTATTAATGCACCACTGCATCACGAGAATAAAAAAAATGCATTGATTCGATGCTAAAGTGATGCGATATAAGGTGTATAAGAAACAGTAAAGCCCGCGTGCCTGTCAGATACCGTTTATCTTACAACAAGTTGGTTTAATACGTATCTTACGAGCGAAAGCGAGTCATTAGTGACGTTAAACATTATTTCGCTCGTTAGATACGTTTCGAAACAACTAGTTGTAAGATAAATGTAAGATAAATGGTATCTGGCAGGTACGCGTGTAGTAGTCTCTGTTGATAACACGCGACCTGCATCATCTCACTACCAGTCCCATAGCCATACAGCGTCTTCTGACAGGTGAAGATCCGGGTTAAAATTGGTCCTTTTATTTAGCATCTGCACTGACTGTTAACCAAACCCTCAGCAACTGCACTCTTTACCAAACCTTCATGATCCAATTGCGTAGATAGATGCCCATGATGTCAATCACTTGACATCATGAGCATAGATCTACGCATTTGGTCCAGACTTGATTATTTACAATGTTCCTCATAATAAACAAATTGCCATCCATAAAGTATCTTTCTTCGAACCTATATGTTCGCAATATATCATTAGCAGAGACAGTGGAGTACTTCAGCCACACTAAGGTGTGGTCCATCGATGCCTCTCCAGGAACGTAAATACTATTATTGTACTCACACATATACCGAAGATGAATGCCATTTCCTTACTACATGCTCTTTTTATTCAGGTATTAGATATGGTGTGTGTACGACAGCCAGCATATTAAATCCATCATTCCCAAAATTATGTGTGATGCAATCTGGGCCTCTGGCCGCTCTTGCATATCGGTCACTGTATACCATTCATGTTTCATCGTAGAATTCGTGCACGGTTGTAGTTATTAAATAAGCGTTTAACTTAACATATTGTGATATTTTTAGGTATCGCTAACTCCAAAATAAAACAAATTTAAATATGTAAAAATCGTGTCTCATATGCCTTTTGGTATTAATATAAGCTGTCCTGCAATATATGACACGCACATATAATAAACTCCCTCTTCTGTTATACAGACAAGTGTGAAGGAATAGCTAAGACTGTTATGAATAGGTGATACGTGTGGGTCAACACAGCGCGTCAGTCCACGTCATGCAGATGCCGAAGATTCGCACAGGGAGAACACAAAACACCTGACGTGGAAGTGCTTTTCACCGCGGAAACCCCGGAAACCCGACAGCGTAGTGTTGGCCCTGCCTGCGCAAATATATGATTCGTTATTAAATATATCCTATTCGTATTTCTGTGTTTCTATAGTCTGGTTATTCCTTAGCTTTGGGGAACATCAGAATGTTACATGCAGGCACTATTTTTGGAAGCTGACACGAATGTGCTACTTTATTCATTTACATGCATTTCACAAAGGCTTCTTGTTTTCAGCATCTGAACGTATTGTTTACCGAACCTTCAGCATCTGTACTGACTATTTACCGAACCTTCAGCATCTGTACTGACTATTTACCGAACCTTCAGCATCTGTACTGACTATTTACCGAACCTTCAGCATCTGTACTGACTGTTTACCGAACCTTCAGCATCTGTACTGACTGTTTACCGAACCATCAGCATCTGTACTGACTGTTTACCGAACTTTCAGCATCTGTACTGACTGTTTACCGAACCTTCAGCATCTGTACTGACTGTTTACCGAACCTTCAGCATCTGTACTGACTGTTTACCGAACCTTCAGCATCTGTACTGACTGTTTACCGAACCTTCAGCATCTGTACTGACTATTTACCGAACCTTCAGCATCTGTACTGACTGTTTACCGAACCTTCAGCATCTGTACTGACTATTTACCGAACCTTCAGCATCTGTACTGACTATTTACCGAACCTTCAGCATCTGTACTGACTATTTACCGAACCTTCAGCATCTGTACTGACTGTTTACCGAACCTTCAGCATCTGTACTGACTATTTACCGAACAATTAGCATCTGTACTGACTATTTACCGAACCTTCAGCATCTGTACTGACTGTTTACCGAAACCTTCAGCATCTGTACTGACTATTTACCGAACCTTCAGCATCTGTACTGACTATTTACCGAACCTTCAGCATCTGTACTGACTATTTACCGAACCTTCAGCAGCTGTACTAACTGTTTACCGAACCTTCAGCATCTGTACTGACTGTTTACCGAACCTTCAGCATCTGTACTGACTGTTTACCGAAACCTTCAGCATCTCAACTGACTGTTTACCGAACCTTCAGCATCTGTACTGACTGTTTACCGAAACCTTCAGCATCTTAACTGACTGTTTACCGAACCTTCAGCAGCTGTACACTTCTGACATCTGTGACTCAGTGTACAAAAATCTGTTGAATAAAATACCTCAGATGATACACATTATATTCATTTCCTAAATTAATATCTTTATGTAATTTACCTAGATGATATTGATATGTGAGAACAACAATAGTAAACTGAGTCGGACATATTCTTTGAGCAAAACTTTCGATTCTTGTTTTCAAACACACACACTAAATATGCTATGCGACAAAAGATTAATCATTCAGAAAACTTTAATAGTCTCAGATATATGAACAAGATACATATGTAAAAAATGTATATGTGTGTACATGTGTAGAGCCACGCATACAATATAAACTGCCGAGTGAAAGAAAGTATGTACTCTTGTTGCGCAAGTTGACGACGGGAATAGAGAGCCGGGAAACAGCGCAAAACCAAATCATATAGCCGAAGCCCAGGGTACACCCAGATACACCTAAATACGTCATCCTACTCTTACATACATCATGAAACACTATGATAGAGACACATCATGATACATGTATATATAGTTGGATACACCTAGATACATCTATATACATCATCCTACACTTACAATTACAACTGATACACCGCCAGACCGCGATGGAAGCGTTGTGTTTGTAGGTGGAACCGATGCGTCAGGGCATGTCCACGGTGCATACTCCCCAGACACAACAGTTCCCCATGTAGTTGCTGAGATCGTGTAACATGGGTTTTATCATTATATTTTAGTCTGTCCCGATCACAGGGCCATATAACTAATGATAGCCAACAAACTCGCAGACGGCCCGAAGGTTCTTCTTCTTCTTCTCCTTCTAACAATTATTAAATTTAAGGTGTTGGTCCCTGCTAGGGACACCGGCGTATGTGTGAGGGTTTCGCTGTGAATCACTCAACCGCCACGTTTTCATCATCACTGCAGGGGTAGAGCGCACCCATGTCATACACAGTCATCCTGGCTTTCTCTGTTACTGCAGCTGATTCAGATACTGCTGTCCTCATATCATTACTTCTGTACCACATAACCTCACTGCAAGACCACAGGTCAGACTGATCGCTGCGTGACCTTGCCGCTGCCTTCCAGCTGGGATCGGTGTTCCTGTGGTGAGGATTGGCAACATATACATTTCTGGGGTTTTCCTGGACTTTCTGGAAACTTTTGACCGGTTTTCCCAGCAATTCCTGGAAATCTATAGAGCTGGAATTTACAGAGATAGAGGAAGCCGAGGGGGCCAAGTGTCGCGGTCGGTGGATAAGACACTGAGCTGCGGGAGAGGGATGGTTTGGGAGAGGAAGGGTGGGTCGGGGAAATGGAGGGTGGGAACGTAATATGATGTGGTTGTGAGTAAGTGCTGGGCAGTGGTGTGGTTGTGAGGGGTGTGGTTGTGAGAGGTGTGGTTGTGAGGGGTGTGGTTGTGAGGGGTGTGGTTGTGAGAAAGGGGTGTGGTTGAGAGGGGTGTGGTTGGGGAAGAGGGGTGTGGTTGAGGGGTATGTTGTTGTGATAGGGGGTGTGGTTGAGAGGGGTGTGGTTGTGAGGGGTGTGGTTGTGAGTAAGTGCTGGGTAGTGGTGTGGTTGTGAGGGGTGTGGTTGTGAGGGGTGTGGTTGTGAGAAAGGGGTGTGGTTGAGAGGGGTGTGGTTTGGGAAGAGGGGTGTGGTTGAGGGGTATGTTGTTGTGATAGGGGGTGTGGTTGAGAGGGGTGTGGTTGTGAGGGGTGTGGTTGTGAGTAAGTGCTGGGTAGTGGTGTGGTTGTGAGGGGTGTGGTTGTGAGAGGTGTGGTTGTGAGGGGTGTGGTTGGGAGGGGTGTGGTTGGGAGTAAGTGCTGGGTAGTGGTGTGGTTTCGAGGGGTGTGGTTGTGAGAGGTGTGGTTGTGAGGGGTGTGGTTGTGAGAGAGGGGTGTGGTTGAGAGGGGTGTGGTTGTGAGAGAGGGGTGTGGTTGGGGAAGAGGGGTGTGGTTGAGAGGGGTGTGGTTGTGAGGGTGTGGTTATGAGAGGGATGTGGTTGCAAGAGAGGGATGTGGTTGTGAGGGGTGTGGTTGAGAGGGGTGTGGTTGAGAGAGGGATGTGGTTGCAAGAGAGGGATGTGGTTGCAAGAGAGGGGTGTGGTTGTGAGGGGTGTGGTTGAGAGGGGTGTGGTTGTGAGAGGGGTGTGGTTGCAAGAGAGGGGTGTGGTTGAGAGGGGTGTGGTTAAGAGGGGTGTGGTTGTGAGGGGTGTGGTTGTAAGGGGTGTGGTTGAGAGGGGTGTGGTTGTGAGAGGGATGTGGTTGCAAGAGAGGGGTGTGGTTGTGAGGGGTATTGTTGTGAGGGGTGTGGTTGAGAGGGGAATGTGGTTACAATTGAGTGGGTGAGTGAGTTGGGTTTAACGCCGCTTTTAACAGTATTCCATTTTTATCGCGGCGTGTCAGCTTAGTGTGGGAGGAAAGCCCGAAGTGATGCAGGTCTCAGACGTTTAGCACTTCGGTGAAACCCACGAGCACGGGTATGGTGCTGACAAACCTAGAAACATAATCGGGGCGAACCGGGATTCGAACCCACAATCATAGGTTTCTGGCGTGCCCAAGGGACGCAACTCTGCACAGCGAATCGCGGCGCCTTAGACGACTGGGCCACCCGTGCCCCCGAATGTGGTTACAAGAGAAGGTTGTGAGGGGTGTTCGGGGTGTGTGGATAAAAGGGATGTGGTTGTGAGAGAGGGGTGTGGTTAAGAGGGGTGTGGTTGTGAGGGGTGTGGTTGTGAGAGAGGGGTGTGAGTGTGAGGGGTGTGGTTGTGAGAGAGGGGTGTGGTTGAGAGGGGTGTGGTTGTGAGAGAGGGGTGTGGTTTGGGAAGAGGGGTGTGGTTGAGGGGGGTGTTGTTGTGATAGGGGGTGTGGTTGTGAGGGGTGTGGTTGTGAGGGGTGTGGTTGTGAGAGGGATGTGGTTGCAAGAGAGGGGTGTAGTTGTGAAGGGTGAGGTTGTGAGAGGGTTGTGGTTGCAAGAGAGGGGTGTGGTTGTGAGGGGTGTGGTTGAGAGGGGTGTGGTTGTGAGGGTTGTGGTTGCAAGAGAGGGGTGTGGTTGTGAGGGTTGTGGTTGCAAGAGAGGGGTGTGGTTGTGAGGGGTGTGGTTGAGAGGGGTGTGGTTGTGAGAGGGATGAGGTTGCAAGAGAGGGGTCTGGTTGTAAGGGGTGTGGTTGTGAGGGGTGTGGTTGTTAGGGGTGTTGTTGAGAGGGGGGTGGTTGAGAGGGGTGTGGTTGTGAGGGGTGTGGTTGTAAGGGGTGTGGTTGAGAGGGGTGTGGTTGAGAGGGGTGTGGTTGTGAGAGGGATGTGGTTGCAAGAGAGGGATGTGGTTGTGAGGGGTGTTGTTGTGAGGGGTGTGGTTGAGAGGGGAATGTGGTTACAATTGAGTGGGTGAGTGAGTTGGGTTTAACGCCGCTTTTAACAGTATTCCAGTTTTATCGCAACCACACCCCTCTTAACCACACCCCTCTCTCACAACCACACCCCTCTCTCACAACCACACCCCTTTTAACCACACACCCCGAACACCCCTCACAACCACACCCCTCTCTCACAACCACACCCCTCTCTCACAACCACACCCCTTTCAACCACACCCCTCACAACCCCACCCTTCTCTTGTAACCACATTCGGGTGCACGGGTGGCCCAGTCGCCTAAGGCGCCGCGATTCGCTGTGCAGAGATGCGTCCCTTGGGCACGCCAGAAACCTATGATTGTGGGTTCGAATCCCGGTTCGCCCCGATTATGTTTCTAGGTTTGTCAGCACCATACCCGTGCTCGTGGGTTTCACCGAAGTGGTAAACGTCTGAGACCTGCATCACTTCGGGCTTTCCTCCCACACTAAGCTGATCGTGTGATTGAAAGGGATGTGGTTGAGAGGGGTGTGGTTGGGAGGGGTGTGGTTGAGAGGGATGTGGTTGAGAGGGGTGTGGTTGTGAGAGGGATGTGGTTGCGAGAGTGGGATGTGGTTGTGAGAGAAGGGCGGGAGAGAGGGTGGGGTTGAGAGGGGTGTGGTTGTGAGAGTGATGTGGTTGCGAGAGTGGGATGTGGTTGTGAGAGAAGGGCGGGAGAGAGGGTGGGGTTTAGAGGGAAGAGTGGCTCAATTTCGAGATTTTAATCTGGCGTATTGCGATTTATGAATGTGTTTGTCAAATACTACCTAGATACCATAGAGATGTTAATCTTCAATCATCTAGATTGTATTATTAATCGTTTCTACTGGTGCAGCTCGGTATCGACGTCACCTAAATATATTCTAGCTTGTCATCTGTGTTAACTAGTCAATTATGATAGGGGTTATATTGCATATTATATATGAGATCGGTAAATATAATCTTATCATATATGGCGTGTAGTGCATTATGAGCTGGGTCTTTCAGAGTCACAGAGGGAAGGGAGGATAAAGGACCTTTGCTTTAATACAAAGGTATGGATGCAAGCAGCTGTGTGGCAAGCCCAGACCTGCAGGGCGGAATTCACGGGGAAGTCCCCCTAGTTTCCGCTGATACGGTGGAAATAACTCCAGGTATTATAACCGTGATTATATCTAGAGCAAACATGACGCACACATATATAAAGGAGTTTGGACAAGCACGAATATCTGGATATTGATCAATAACAATGACCTCACGTTTATAAATAGACTAGCCCTGTCTTGTCACTAGAGGAGTGGTGCACGAGAGCGCGTTGATGGTGGCAAAATCAAATAGTCGTGCAAATTGAGTGAGTGAGTGAATATGGTTTTACGCCGTTTTTAGCAATATTCCAGCAATACCACGGCGGGGGGCACCAGAAATGGGCATCACACATTGTACCCATGTCGGGAATCGAACCCGGGTCTTCGGCGTGACGAGCGAACGCTTTAACCACTAGGCTACCCGACCGCCGTGCAAAGCAAAGTCCACTACTGTATGGTGGCTGAGAGGGGCCATCGCTATATCGCCGTGAGATTTACGCACGATATCGCGATAAAGCGATATTACGAGACCATATAGCGATATTGCCATACAGTCACAACGAAAAAGCGATAACACACAACGACAAATCGACAGAACTACACGACATGACGATAACACTACCATGCACCTAATGGGTGCACGATTCGTTGTATTTCTATAACAAACTATTCCACCCCAGCCGCAAAACCACAGTCACATTGTATGAGCGTTTTGTTATTCGTTGGCGACACGACTGATCAGTTGGACTGTTTAGGATAGTTGTAATTATCACTGAATCATACAAGCTGGTAGAATGAACCTATCTTCAATCTTCTTGTATGATACATGTGTAGAAAAATAGATTTGTGTAATAAATGAAAGCGAAAATAGTAATGATAAATATGATTAAATATGTACGATGACGTCATGCTATTGTTCTTGCAGTTTGTTCTGAGCCAGGATTTCAATGGTCATTCTAAAACGTGCTTTGTGTTTCAAGAAATATTAAAACTGACGCAACATTAGTTATTATGATTTTTTAAAGAAATTGTGTATCAACCGCAGATTCTCATAATTCTCTGTTACATAATGTATTATTACAGTACGTGACGGTGAACACACGTGATGTAGAGTTCTCGTGACCCTGACACGTCATGTCATGTCTCCATGTCGGACACAAGTCCACTGTTGTCCTGTCTGCAGCATGGTAGCACTCAACATGTGATCAGGCGTACAGTATGTGTTACTTTCTACACTAAAACTCTTGTTAAGCGTTTCTTTTTTAAGGAATATAAAAAGTATGTGGATTTAACTTTTTACAAGAAACTGGAGGTTCCTAATAGATTTATGACTTTTATCACAACGGCTATAAAATGGTTTGTTTCGAACATATTCCGTATCGTACTATCGCTTTGTCACGATACTGCCTGGATATCTCTGGGCGATATGGCGATGTCCCCTCTCAAACACCATCACTAACTACCTTTCGCCATGTTGATACTGGTGTACGCGTTCCTGCGTGCGTTCCTGCGTGCGTGCGTGCGTTGTTAGCAGTATCCTAGCTATATGATGGTGACCTGTTAATACTCGAGTCTGGACCAGGCAGCCTAGTAATTGATATAATAAGCAACAATCCGCGCCGTCGGTGTACGATGTCACGTACGTGGACTGTGGAATCCCCATTGGTACACTCAATTTTTAACACAGGATGTGCGATATATGTCCCCCAGAGCTCTAACAGTTGTACCTGGCGCGGCACATCAGTAGGTGAGGTGAAATGGGATATAACGGTATGTGCGTGCGTGCGTGCGTGCGTGCGTGCGTGCGTGCGTGTGTGCGTGCGTGTGTGCGTGCGTGTGTGTGTGTGCTTGTACTAGTCCGGACTTATTTCGATTTTATAGTGCGTTGTATTGAACGCTCGAAAGAACAACTTTACTCTCGTAATTCAGCCAATCCTGGCTGAAGGTTACAGTACATGGACTCCGAGCCGCCCAGTCCTTGTTAATGTCGAGCGCCAGACAGGGTAACTACAAGCACCATCATTTAAAGTCTTTTGGTATGACGCGCCCGGGGATCGAACCCCCAATCTTCCGCTATCCGGGCGGACGCTCTACCATTAGACCACGGAGGCGGTACAATCCTGGTTGAAATGAAACCCACTATTTGCTCCACCCTTCTGTCTTTTATGTCATAATATTGAAGACCGGAGATACTTTAGCAAGATAAAATGCTTTCAATGTTTTTTGCAAATAAATGTCGTAAAACTGACAGAACAGATAAAATTACGCAGCGATGGCGATACCATTTTGAAAATAGTTTTGTAGTTCTGAATTTTTAAAAAAATATGACATAAATAACATAAAGTTGCAGCAGAGGTTTGGAGCATATCCCCAGAGTTATGAAGTTGAATTACGAGAGCCAGTTTGCGCTTTCAAACTTTTTCACCCCTTACAGACAAATACCGAAAGCTGAGATCCAAAGGATACACCACATATAAGATATATCACGTATATATAGGACAATTCTAAACACATGTTGTGGCATGAGATTTTACAAAGAACCGATAGCTCTGAGACTAGATAGCTCTATACGCATGGTTGTATTTATAAACTTATATGTATTGGTGTTTTTACATTATTGATGTTTAATTAAGAATAATGACAAGAAGTTCAGGTTTCAACACAGTGGTGTGAATTAATAGTTTCGTTTATCTTTTCTATGAAGGAATCGTGCAATGCCATACGGATACAATATGTGACTAAAGTAGAGTTACTCGTTTGATCAGCAAGTATTTTAGGCAATGCACTTTTCCTCTGTATGCGATCGCAATATAACATACATTGTGTTATAGCTTCATCATCGGGTAATAGATGATTTAAAGTTAAATCTTGTCACAATACGTTTATAGGATACGGCTAAGTGCGTCACCCTGTCCAACACCAAATACCCTCGCCAAGACAAAGCACACACCCTGTTTATACACCACGCACTTAATACCATCTGTCTGACCATAAAGGAAGTCATTTTTACACGGTTTAATACATACTGGAGAACATCTTTTTTGTCCAATACACCCAAAGACACTGGTGGTATGAGCACAAACTTATATGTAGGGCGGTATTACCGGTTGACCAGGCATACCTTGACTTGCTAGTCATACGGATGTATGTAGCTAATAATAACACTCAAATGTCGTGAATACTTTTTGGCTATGTATCCACATCGTGTGAGTCTCAGTGGGGACCTGGGTACACATGGAGGTTTTATAAGCCGGTTAAATTGTTATCCACCCGACAATCTCAGCCTTACTTCCATGAACCAATAACTAAATACAGAGGTCATGTACACAGTCTTATTGTTTGAATTACAAACTGTTGAGAGGAACATAAACGAGTTGAATATCAACTTATAAACCTATCACCGTATTACTCTATTTTGCATTAGGTTCCTGACAACCTGTAAGCCAATTCGTCTTCCAAACCTAGGTTTTGAAATGGGTCACTTCTAAACCTATTTTCAGGTTGTAGTATCTAGGTTTTACAAACTTGCCTCGTGGTGTGAACACATTTGTGTTTGATGATTGGTCAGAAGTCATTCTTTTTTTCATGGAAATTCCATGACGTGAATCGACACAAAGGAATAATCACGTGAAAATAACAAATATTACTATACGTCTAGTTTTCATTTTTGGCAATGATACCTCCATTTCTAAAAACAATTACACTTCTAACCCCATCTGTTGCACAAAGAATGTTTCTGTCGACCATTTACGGAGTATGAAAACATTATAATATCACCAGCAAATAGAAGTAACATTAAATCTCTCATATCTTGTGTGACAAACACACCATGATGACATTCGTTATATATTTCTGTGACGAGCTCATTAATGAAAAAAACAATCTCATTAAAATCAGACCTTAGTTCTCGCTACCGCTAAACAAAGATCTAAGGACATCCCATTACGGGTCACGTCAGACCGACCTTGCGCGAACTTTGACCGACCAATAGAATGACCAATCAGAAGGCAGCTTTCTCGTGCTTTACGGCACTAATTTCAAATTGGCGACTACGCTTCGAAACATACTTTGACAAATTCTCGATTACAAATTTGAAACCTAAACAAAAGAACATTCTGGAATGGCCATAAGATGGTCTAGATTGTATGGAATCAGTCGTTAAACCTGTAAATATCGTTCGGAATACCCCGTGTTAAAGTTTTCGAGGTTGTATGATTAGAAATCACATTCCGATTGTCACTTTCATGATCTGGTAAGCGGCGCTCTCATTGGTCGGATGAAAGGTCGTTCTGTCGTGACCCCTAATGGGATGTCTTCAGATCTTTGTTTAGCGGTAGCGAGAACTAAGGTCTGATTTTGATGAGATTGTGAAAAAAATAAACAAGACTGGAGAGGATATACATCCCTGGAGTACACCATTAGCTGTTAGGAAGAACTGTATTCTACCACTGTGTTTTAATACAAGCTTGTACCGATGAATACATTTGTTTTAGAACAAGAAACAATTTCCCATGACATCCTTTGGTAAGAAGTAAATATAACATCTTTTCTCTATCTACATAATCGAAACGTTTTTTTGAAATCTACAAATGCACAATAAAAGCGACCCTTAGGTTTACATAAATATGTGCAACATAAAGCTTGCAATATAAATAAATTGTCAACCGTTAAATAGTTATGGCGAAAACCAGCCTGGGATTCAGATAGAAGATTACGTGTACTAGTATTCACATCCAACCAAACTCTAAGACGCCTTTCTGTAATAAAAGTTTTCCCGTTACATTTAAAACAGAAATACCCCTGTAAATACTGGGATCAGACCTTGTACCCGATTTGTACAATGGTAATATCATACCAACGTTCCACGACTCCCGAAACACTCCAGTATTCAAAATGTTATTCAATAATAATTTTAAATATGGTATAAGAATTGTGCCTGATAACCTAAAAAAATCAGGGTGTATTCCATCTTCACCGGCAGATTTACCAGGTTTCAGATTTAGTAATGCACACTCACTCACTCACTCTTTCCCTGGTGTTTTAACCTGAAAAGAGATCATCTCTAAATGGTAACTCGTTACAAAGGTAAAAAGTAAAAGGATTCTGAAACAAGTTAACATTTAATAATAGCATGCTAAACCCATTCTGTATCTTGACATTTTAAAGTGGAGAAACATAATTATAGCAGAAATATAAGCCATAACACTGAATCTATTCATGTCCAAGATTCGTCCATTAATAGTATTTGCATTAATATTCGACATTTAAATTCTTCTAACCTGCATACATGAATGATTCACGTCATAGATAGGGTTCTCTATTGTTGTTAACCGTTTCCCTACATTCCATTCATAGACATTATGGATGTGGGTTTTCAGATTTTGTCGTTCAAACTTTATGTTCACTTGTAAATAGTAACACATTCTACTGTGTATCTGTTCTCATATCTTGAATCTTGGTAACTTGAAAATTGTTTATATTTCGAAAACCACCCACGGTAGTATAAGTGCAAAATAGATTATTATTATTATTATTATTATAATATATACATGAAGTTGATGAAGGAGGGACAAAAGCAGGTTCAATTTACGATTGCAAATATTGCTGAGTTAATCTTGACAGACTTTTAATATCAAGTACTTTATTAGTAGCATAAGTGTTTTTATTGTGTCTAAAATTGGCCCCTTACAGTATTATTTTCGTTTAAAAACGGTTCCATAAATTGAGAAAAGTATAGGAAAAACTGGCTTCTAATAGAAGAAAGACGGTATTTCTCGCGTAGCTACTGGGCTGCGAAGATTCAGTCACATCGCACAGGCGTTAATCATTGAACCCATCTGTTGAGTCACTCACGGATGCAGTAAATTACTCGTCCAATGCTTTTCTCAATCCGACATCACCATCACCTATTTTACGTATAGAGTCATAAAGAGACTGACCGAATTAAAAGAATAACATGATGGATGCGTATGTTATTCTGCGTGTACTATTCGGGGGCGTTATCATATATATCAACTCATTCACAAGACCTGGCTATCGAAAGGGAAAGTAGAACGATCTACCAATCAGTCGCCTATGAGGATAGCATTCATACACCGAAATATGCATTAACGAATTTCTTAATTCGATGATGAAATGGATTGTCTAAAATTGAGGACCCTTCTTAAGTTATCAAGGCAAACGAGACTCGGGAACAGGGAAATACGGCAGACACTGGTCTCTACATCACTGACGCTGTATGTGTTAAACTGATTTGTACACATTATATAGCTGTCAGTATCATAAATATCAAAGTGTTATGTACAGTAGCATTAGAATAATGCTTGATATACACACAAGTACAGCTTGCATTATTTCCAAAATGAAACGGCATTGTCGTGCTCTGTGTACCTACATTGATAAGCTGTCAACAATGTTTAAACATTTTTTTGAATTTTCCGGCGACAAGCAGATGTCAGGTCACGTAATTTGTCGCATGACACCAAATGCGCTGCTCCCAGCCCATATAAACAGTAAAAATGTTTAGAAATGTAAACACATACACGACATGTTTAGATCTAAACACGTTTAGGGAAGTGTTTATATCCAAAGCGGGATACACATTTACTGCGTTCTATATAAACACGGATTAGGGTCTAAGCAAATGAAATGAGCTATCGTCTCACCACCTAAACACCACCTAAACACAACATTCCCATAAGCTAAACATGTTTAGAATGTAAACACGTTTAAACATCTTTAGAATTTAAACACCTTTAAACATCTTTAGAATTAAAACACGTTTAAACATGTTTAGAATTTAAACACGTTTAAACATGTTTAAAATGAGTGCATATCATTAGGCAAGAAGTCAAACATAGATAAGATGTATAATATAAGATATAGAAATTAGATGCTCAAATCAGTTGTACCTTTGCATGTTATTACTGTTTTAAGTTCGTTATAAGTCCTGGTGGTGTATGTGTTATGCAAGTGCATACGAATAAGATTTGCGCATCTTTTTTTAATATACTAGTATATTATAAGGAAGAGAATATATGGATGTCAACTTCTTTATTCTGAGGAACAACGTTTTCAGTAGTATTATTGTTGTTTTGACTGCAATAGTTTGGAGTCAAACTGTTCATCGATGAATATTAACAGTCAACATGGAGTCTGTGTCTACTGGTCAGGGGCCACTCTGCATGATGGTCACTGGCTAGAGCTTCTGTGACACTTACAATGGTTGTAGCGTTATCGTAAATTTGTGAAAGAGGTCCCGCAGAAAATATTGCAATCAAACGGAGACAATCATTTCCTCACTATATTTCAAACCATTTAACCTTTCACTTCAGAAAATACTTAAATCACATATACAATCATTTGGGTGACAGGGAAAAGAGTAGAATGCCCCATGTTGTTGTGGCAGGTTTAAACATAGTTTGGGTGTTATTGAGTGACACAAAGCGTGGCGTGAAGTGCACATCGGATACATCCGCATTCCCACCCTATCTCCCATGCCCCCTTCTGCAAGGCCACCTGTTATCCTTGCAACAGAAAATGCAGAATACGAAGCCGGTAATTTGAGCGTAAATGTTTTCGAAACTAGGTTTAGATGAGCGGCATTTTGAATAGGAAAATTTTAGCTTAAACATTATGAGCGTAACACATATGAAATATGATGTACATGTATCCATCACACGTGTCTTCATCGAGTCGTTCACTATATAAGTTTTAGTATTTAAGATTCCGCCATGCTCTGGATAGGTACACAGAGCAATAGGACAACAATGACGTTCAATGTAGTTGGTATTCAAGAGGCGAAAAGGAATCAATTTCATGTCGTCCCAAAATTGTTGATTAACACAAATGAAAGAATGTAAATATATTTTAGAATGAACAGTTCGTCTATTTCGCGAGGCTACTGATACATGTACTGCAGCGCGAGACTACTGATACATGTACTCAGCACGAGGCTACTGATACATGTACTGCAGCGCGAGGCTACTGATAAATGTACTGCAGCGCGAGGCTACTGATACAAAAACTGCAGCGGGAGGCTACTGATACATGTACTGCAGCGAAAGGCTACTGAAACATGTACTGCAGCGGGAGGCGACTGATACATGTACTGCAGCGGGAGGCTACTGATACATGTACTGCAGCGGGAGGCTACTGATACATGTACTGCAACGCGAGGCTACTGATACATGTACTGCAGCGGGAGGCGACTGAAACATGTACTGCAGCGGGAGGCTACTGATACATGTACTGCAGCGGGAGGCTACTGATACATGTACTGCAGCGGGAGGCTACTGATACATGTACTGCAACGCGAGGCTACTGATACATGTACTGCAGCGGGAGGCGACTTATACATGTACTGCAACGCGAGGCTACTGATACATGTACTGCAGCGGGAGGCGACTGAAACATGTACTGCAGCGGGAGGCTACTGATACATGTACTGCAGCGGGAGGCTACTGATACATGTACTGCAGCGGGAGGCTACTGGTACATGTACTGCAGCGGGAGGCGACTGATACATGTACTGCAGCGGGAGGCTACTGATACAAAAACTGCAGCGGGAGGCTACTGATACATGTACTGCAGCGAAAGGCTACTGATACATGTACTGCAGCAGGAGGCGACTGATACATGTACTGCAGCGAAAGGCTACTGATACATGTACTGCAGCGGGAGGCTACTGATACATGTACTGCAGCGGGAGGCTACTGGTACATGTACTGCAGCGGGAGGCGACTGATACATGTACTGCAGCGCGAGGCTACTGATACATGTACTGCAGCGGAAGGCGACTGATACATGTACTGCAGCGCGAGGCTACTGATACATGTACTGCAGCGCGAGGCGACAGATACATGTACTGCAGCGGGAGGCTACTGATACATGTACTGCAGAGCGAGGCGACTGATACATGTACTGCAGCGGGGGCTACTGATACATGTACTGCAGCGGGAGGCTACTGGTACATGTACTGCAGCGGGAGGCTACTGATACATGTACTGCAGCGGGAGCCTACTGATACAAAAACTGCAGCGGGAGGCTACTGATACATGTACTGCAGCGAAAGGCTACTGATACATGTACTGCAGCAGGAGGCGACTGATACATGTACTGCAGCGAAAGGCTACTGATACATGTACTGCAGCGGGAGGCTACTGATACATGTACTGCAGCGGGAGGCTACTGATACATGTACTGCAGCGGGAGGCTACTGATACAAAAACTGCAGCGGGAGGCTACTGATACATGTACTGCAGCGAAAGGCTACTGATACATGTACTGCAGCGGGAGGCTACTGATACATGTACTGCAGCAGGAGGCGACTGATACATGTACTGCAGCGAAAGGCTACTGATACATGTACTGCAGCGGGAGGCGACTGATACATGTACTGCAGCGGGAGGCGACTGATACATGTACTGCAGCGGGAGGCGACTGATACATGTACTGCAGCGGGAGGCTACTGATACATGTACTGCAGCGGGAGGCGACTGATACATGTACTGCAGCGGGAGGCGACTGATACATGTACTGCAGCGGAAGGCGACTGATACATGTACTGCAGCGGGAGGCTACTGATACATGTACTGCAGCGCGAGGCGACAGATACATGTACTGCAGCGCGAGGCTACTGATACATGTACTGCAGCGGGAGGCTACTGATACATGTACTGCAGCGGGAGGCTACTGATACATGTACTGCAGCGGGAGGCTACTTATACATGTACTGCAGCGCGAGGCGACTGATACATGTACTGCAACGGGAGGCTACTGATACATGTACTGCAGCGGGAGGATACTGATACATGTACTGCAGTGGGAGGCTACTGATACATGTATTGCAGCGGGAGGCTACTGATACATGTACGGCAGCGAAAGGCTACTGATACATGTACTGCAGCGGGAGGCGACTGATACATGTATTGCAGCGGGAGGCTACTGGTACATGTACGGCAGCGAAAGGCTACTGGTACATGTACTGCAGCGAAAGGCGACTGATACATGTATTGCAGCGGGAGGCTACTGATACATGTACTGCAGTGGGAGGCTACTGATACATGTACGGCAGCGAAAGGCTACTGGTACATGTACTGCAGCGAAAGGCGACTGATACATGTATTGCAGCGGGAGGCTACTGGTACATGTACTGCAGCGGGAGGCGACTGATACATGTACTGCAGCGGGAGGCTACTGGTACAGGTACTGCAGCGCGAGGCTACTGATACATGTACTGCAGCGCGAGGCGACTGATACATGTAATGCAGCGCGAGGCTACTGATACATGTACTGCAGCGCGAGGCTACTGATACATGTATTGCAGCGGGAGGCTACTGATACATGTACTGCAGCGCGAGGCTACTGATACATGTATTGCAGCGCGAGGCTACTGATACATGTACTGCAGCGCGAGGCTACTGATACATGTATTGCAGCGGGAGGCTACTGATACATGTACTGCAGCGCGAGGCTACTCATACATGTACTGCAGCGCGGGGCGACTGATACATGTACTGCAGCGCGAGGCTACTGATACATGTACTGCAGCGGGAGGCTACTGATACAAAAACTGCAGCGGGAGGCTACTGATATATGTACTGCAGCGGGAGGCTACTGATACATGTACTGCAGCGGGAGGCTACTGATACATGTACTGCAGCGCGAGGCTACTGATACATGTACTGCAGCGGGAGGCTACTGATACATGTAATGCAGCGGGAGGCTACTGATACATGTAATGCAGCACGAGGCTACTGGTATATGTAATGCAGCGGGAGGCTACTGGTACATGTAATGCAGCGGGAGGCGACTGATACATGTACTGCAGCGGGAGGCTACTGGTACATGTACTGCAGCGGGAGGCTACTCATACATGTAATGCAGCACGAGGCTACTGGTACATGTACTGTAGCGCGAGGCGACTGATACATGTACTGCAGCGGGAGGCTACTGGTACATGTAATGCAGCGGGAGGCTACTGATACATGTACTGCAGCGCGAGGCGACTGATACATGTACTGCAGCGGGAGGCTACTGATACATGTACTGCGGCGGGAGGCTACTGGTACATGTACTGCAACGCGAGGCTACTGATACATGTACTGCAGCGGGAGGCGACTGATACATGTAATGCAGCGGGAGGCTACTGATACATGTACTGCAGCGGGAGGCTACTGATACATGTTATGCAGCGGGAGGCTACTGATACATGTACTGCAGCGCGAGGGAGGACCATCTGTCGACGTGCAGTGCAGTTACGGCAAGCCATAACCTTGTTTACTTAAGAAATAAACATTTCTTGGTCGTTGTTTTATGGTACCATAGGTGAGGTGAAATTGGGTTTAACGTCGCGTCCTATGGTACCATAAAACACTGGGGCAGAATAAAACAAGAGTGGTTTATTTTCCCAGCAGTGTTTTATTGTACGACAAATGACCTCAAGTTGTTTATTTCATATATGAGATATCAACATTATGTAGAGCATCTTTGAGGATGTTAATATAAATATTTACGCTGATTTAAATAATGATGACCACACGCGGATTGTCAGATACACGGGGGATGCGTGCAGGAGCTACTGGATTAGGACATCTCAGTTGACATTTCAAAGGAGTCAACAAGGTCCTTGTCATGGTGCCTTGCCACATATGCATTGAAAACTATTCCATACTTCATACGGGCTATTTCCCAGATTCCTGCATTTCCTGGAATCAGAGATTTATAGAATCCTCTACCTGAAATCTGTTTTCAAAAGTGAATTCGAAGATCTTCACAATTATTGAATTCAATTTATTGAATCAGACAAAACATCAATGTGTCATCCCTCGCCATATAGTCTTGTGAGGAGCCTTTAGTCACTTTGGCATGACTTTTTTAACTTTCCTATTCTCAACATTTCCCTCTATGTCGAGCAATAGTCCAGCAGCCTTTGCTTCTACATTTCACTTTTGTGGTACAATCGAATATGCCTTTTCTACGAACATTTCAAAGAGCGCCACACGAATCTTACTCAAAAGTAGTTTGATAAGTGATACAACGTTCAAAGCCACAACTTTTAAAGCGTTTTATGGTTCACATGTGAAGGACATTTACGAGTTTGATAAAACAGCCCGATGCAATTAAACACCTTTACCTTTAACATTTAATAGAGATAAACATTCATACCGCCCTGTAGCTGAAATATTTCCCGTGTTATTTAATGTTATTTTCTTTCACTAATTCCATTCATCATGCAGAGTCTATTATTATATTGTCCAATTAACAGTTAAAACTCCCCCACTCGCCCCGGGGGAATCGTCAGGGAAAACCCAGACAGGTAGTTATCAAAACAAGGTCACATAAACACAATACCAAATGTGTGATCAAATAGCCTTGTGACATACAATGAGTCACGACTGCCTGTGCGTTAAGCAGTATGTAGTGTGCAGCTAGTACACACGATCATATATGCAGCCGCGGGCCCGTATATTCAGTTCAGTACTTTGACCTAGTTAGCGTCGCCAACCGCGCGGCTACAGCTATAGGTACACGCTTGGCCGGCTTGAATAAATGAGTGAGTGTATCTCCTAAAACCAATGGGAGTGTAAGCTGCAGTCTGCAAGTGGTGTTTAACCGGGAGGGTCGGAATTATTATCCTTTTGATTAACACCAGCTGCAGGGCCCCCTTTCACAAATAAATGTCAACTTGTTAATCATGAGGAACACGTTTCGGAGTACATATTTACCCCTCTATCCACCTATATGACGGTGGTATGTAAATAATCAAGTCTGGACAAGACAATCCAGTGATTTCCATCATGAGAATCGACCCACGCAATTGGGATACGATGACATGCATCAGCCAAGTCAGCGAGCCGATCCCGTTAGTCGATAAACATTTGGAGTTTTTAGATTTGTGATTACTATTTAAAATTTTAACATTTGAAATCTGAACACACATAATGTCTCTCTCCCAATTCCAGCCATACAACATTGTAATTAATCGGGTATGGGCCAAGCAGACAAGTGGTCGACAGCATCAGCAACGACCGCCGCCGTGGGGCACTACGACACGCAATCAAACACTGAGACGCAGGTAACACATTGCACTTCCACATCCTCATTACTGGGCTTTTACGACAAGCAGTGACCTATTCTGCCCTGTCTTCCGCGCATGTGTGACATGGTTGATGCTGTAACAGGTAGTAAACACTGGAGGTTCAGACAATGAACGAAACAAACTAGGAGGGCTTAGGTTCAATGTAGTCTCTGTGTTTTGCCACATCATCTTGTAAGTGTATAGCAGTGCGTACTTTCTGTTTGTATTATTGTTGCAGAGGGGTATAGTGCAGTAGATGGAACATTCCACAAACAAACTGCGGGTTGGGAGGTGTTTATTTCTGTCCTCGACAGTCATATAGCGATGATATACGGACAAGATTTTCACCATGTAATACATGATTATACAATAAGTATAACGCACAATAAATCATAATAGATGATAATGTATACAGGCGCATAAAACTTTACTATAATGCCAATTTAAATGATGTCTCACAGAATATTTATGGAATAACGAGCAGACATTTATGCATACTATATATTACAACAGTATATATACTCAATAACAAAAGTTCCCGTGACACCAATATTTTAGTGTATTTTTCAAACAAGTAAAGTTTGGTTTTCAATATTGAAGTACATATATGGAATCAAGTCATAAAAACGCAACTGCTACAGAAAAGCATGCATTCCATGCAAAAGTTGACTTTTATGCAAGCCCATGCATTTCACTACCCAAGAATGGGTATAAAAACATGTGCGTTAACGGAATTCCATATGCATTGTTTATCATCGTGCTGACAACAACCACTCAGAAAAACATTATTCAACATTACGCTTGAAGCAGGATCGAGTCAACGTGATGTTGCAAGACCATTTAACGTCCACAGAAACACCATTTGGTGTTTATGGCAACGTTGGCAACAGACGAATGCATTCAGAGACCATCCTCCGTAGAGGGAAATCTCAATGGACAGCACTACCGCGACGAGATCATGGGCCCATACCGTTTTTTCGTCGTCATGGCCCAGGCATTACCTTTCAAAATGACAACGCCGGGTCTCATATTGCTCGACTTGTTCAGGATTCTCTTCAACAAAACAACGTGAATGTCATCCCCTGGCCGGCTCGCCCCCCTGATCTTTCACCAATCGAGCACATGTGGGATGAGATGGATCGGCGCCTTCGACGTCAACCACATGTGCCATAGACACTCCAGGAACTTCGAAACATGCTCCAGCAGATATGGACAGATATCCCACAGGAATTTGTGCGACGCCTGGCCCATTCCATGAGACGAAGATGTGTTGCTTGCATCGGAACCAGAGGTGGACTTGTAAATTGACATTTTGGCATGTTCATGGTTTTTTTTTATGAAATCACGCATTTTCTGAAGTCAGTATGGCAAATCAAACCATTTAAACATTTACAGGAGTCTTTTATCTGTTGCAAACCGAAATTGTTTCAGATTTGGTAAAAAAAACTAACTTTGCATAAAATCTTATTCAATGTCACAGGAACCTTTGTTGTTCAGTATATATATATTCTATGAACTTACTCAATGCATATAACATAATCATAAATTACATGAAAGTATGGTACAAAACATCATGTAGCGCTTAGTAGCCATGAATATGATTTACATATTTACAGTTTACTTATTCTTATATAATATTAAATACTGCCTACAGATATTTGCACAAATCAGACACAAATAAACATATCATACATACCCTGTGGGTGACACCGGGGTGTGTCTGTCCCTACCCACAGCAGCGACATGCATGCATAGTGAGACCTAAATATACAACACAGAATGACTTATGTGTTGTAACTAATTAATATAATACTGTAATGCAAATAACTATTCAGTAGCATTACACAACTGACATACTTTATAACTAAGATATAATGATTATGACTAGATATACCATATATACACTATTACAATCTAGTCAAATATAAACTATTGATAATTTACTAGATATTCTTTATATACAATATAAAATATATAATAATAACCTGCATTTCTTATATGCAGTAACCTAGCACATTCAGATGGATTACTACCTGAACAAACATTCAAACACGTGCATACATATCATTACTTACTGTAAATAGAATAGATGTAAATATATCAGATATACCTTTATGATGATAAGTATACTTAGAAAAGTTTATACTATTTATATGCTACGTTTATTAAGTAACTAACCTTGGCACTAACAGTATTATAAATGAAAAAAAAGGAGTTAATAACCGATGGACAATCCATCTTAACTGAACAAAGAAATTTCTATGAGAAACTATGCTCCTCAAGTGGAGAAATAACTAATGAATCCAAAACTTTATTACACAAACTTAACACACCAAAACTTAGTAAATCACAGTTTGATTATTTAGAAGATATGATTAACATGAATGAAATAACAAAGGCTGTAAAATCTATGAAAAATAACAAAAGCCCAGGTATCGATGGATTCCCTTTAGAGTTTTTCAAATTTTTCTGGAAAGATCTTGGAATATTGGTATACAGATATATTACGGAAACATTTAGAAATAACACTTTAAGTCTAACAATGAATAGAGGTGTCAATACCTGTACACCCAAAGGCACTAAAAATAAACAACTACTCAAAAACTGGCGACCAATTTCTCTCTTAAATTCACTATATAAAATTTTGAGTACATGTACATAGCAAACAGAATTAAAACAACACTTAATACTCTTATACACGAAAACCAAACTGGCTTTTTCCCTGGAAGATGTATTAGCGAAAACATACGACTACTATATGATATCTTGTTTGAAACAAAATTACAAAATAAGCCTGGTTTACTATTACTTATAGACTTTGAAAAGCTTTTGATACTGTTTCAAAACAATTTACAATGCTGACACAGGAAAGGTTTGGCTTTGGACCTCATATAAGAAAATGGATACACATACTTACAAAATAATGCTTCATCTTGCATCATACAAAATGGACACTTATCTACATTCTTCTGTAACGAAAGGGGGTGTAGACAAGGAGACAAGGAGATATAGAAAATGTACCAAAGATGTAAAATTACTTGATTTTCAATATAAATTTATTTATCGCACCATCTATACAAAGAAAGAATTGTTTAAAATAAAATTTCTCGATGATGCTCTGTGCTCATTTTGTGAAACTGATACTGAATCCTTACTTCATGTATATTGGAATTGTAAGCATGTTAAAGAGTTTTTGGCTAAAGTTGAATGTTTTCTGAATGCAAAATGTTCAAAACAATTTACATTTACAAAATGCTCTGTTTTACTTGGGTACAACTCTAACATTCTGTTAAATCACATTATACTGGCATGCAAAAAATATATACATGTATCAAGTATTAAGCAAAACAAATTGTCACTTGAAACGTTTCTGAAGACTTTAATTTATATATTATCGGATAGAGGAATCAATTGCACACAAAAACAATACAATAAGACAGTTTGACAGAAAATGGAAAGATTTGGCAAATGAACTGTCTAGTTAATATGTCTCTATTTCTTTCTTTCTTTTTATATTATTATTATTATTATTATTATTATTATTATTATTATTATTATTATATATTATCTTTATTATTATTATTTATATATATATATATATATTTTTTACACAACCAATTTGTAAGGATTTAGCTCCACACTTAGTTAATAAATATGGCAAATATTTGCCCGTTTTCACCATGTGTAAACTTTGATGGACACCTGTAGCGAACTTAAACTTGCTGACCTGCTGTCTGCTGTATAGGTAACCTATACCTAACAAGTATGCCACAAGACGTGCTACTCCATGTATTACTCTGTACTGTCATATACTGAATTGAATAAAAAATATTTTTAAAAAACAAAAAACTAACCTTGGCACTGTGGTTTTCCTTGTCCTTAGTCGTGCAGAGTTAGTGGCAGTGTAAGTTTCAGTGTGTTAGAGGTGGAAAAGAAAGGTAAAGTTGCATAAGGCCAAGCTGACTGGCCAAGGCTATTGTATTAAACAATGGGCGGGTCAAGAAACAACAGAAAAGAGAATGGAATAACCTGTCAACCCTAAAAGAGAAGAAATGAAAACTAGCCAAGTGGATGATACTTGACCATCGAAAACTAATTGTCAATCGACCTGAAATTGACCCAAAGTAAAAAATATAAGAAGCTGAAATAAACCTATACAATATATACAACTGCCTGCCACAATATGAACACACAATATAGCCCTGTGTCTTAGTGCCTGAGCTACGCCACTACGCCACTGGCCCCATAAGGAAGGAGTGGCAATTCCGGAATCTCTCCATTATTTCAGGGTATTGGTTAATGTAGGGATGTCACTCTCCTACCCAGAGTTCCATGCGACCAGCATAGTACCTCTGCCATTCGTCACATCTTACACAGTCCATTCAAGATATTGCATATGTTTTTCATCGGTTTCATTTTTAAGTAAGGATAAGAATTTATGGATGTACAACTTCTTTATTACAATTAAGAGCGACGTTTCATTTTTGACAAGTCTACATATCTATTTAAACATATGACATAGAATGGTTTACTTTCACTGAGAAATATCCTAAATCGTGAAAAACTACTTCTATTTGCGTAGTTATCCTATGTTTACATTGGTTATATGGCTCCTCGTGTTGTCATCGTAGCCCTACGGAGAGCTAGCGATACGGTCACTTTGATATGTAAATATGTATTGTGATGCAACTCACTGTCGCAGTTTTAGTAGCATATTCTTATAATTATGCAAAACAATATGTAAAGCGCCCCAAAATACTTGCAGTGGTCCGTTCAATTCTGATTTCTGAAAAAGCGCGTTTGTTTACAAACAAGAGAAAAGTCCGGGCACGTGATATGCAAATTAGCCTGTGGTATTGGTGTTATGCTAAGTCACCGCTGCGCCGGAGTGTGTAGGGATGTGTGGCACGGAGACAAGAAGGTTGTAGCAAGGTATAAGATGTCATCGACACTTGGCGTCGAATATACAGTAGACAGTCTCATATGTGATATAATTCGACATTCTGTCTATAATATGCGCCAAAACAAACGTTTGGGTCTCAGGTCAGCCCCCTGTATTATCGTATACGCCATGAAACTCAGCCTGATCCGACAACCCGTCCCCATTCTCACATAAATTATCAGTATCATTACCAGTTATGACGTGAATGAGAACAAAAATGAAGGTATTGTGTCCACAGTTTGGAGGATGGGGTCAGTTGTTCAGTAGCCAACAAGATTGAAATCAGCACATGACACTTCCTTTAATCCTTCAAAATCTCACAACCTTCAATCAGTATTGTGTATGCGCACCACGGACATCAATGCACGCCCCAACTCGACGACGGACAGGTCACAAGAAATGGGATTCAACGCCATTCTTCTCACAGGGCCTGTGCTGACTGATCATGATATAAGGCGACCTGGTGGTGCTCTAAGTTGACGGTCAAGGTGATCCCACAAGTGTTCTATTGGTGGTATGTCTGGCCAAGACAAGATATTGTATAAGCCTTGTGTTATCTTGATGCACCTGGGTCCGGGGATTCTGTTGCAAGAGCGGTAGGTAAACAGGGTAGAGAGACTGGTCAATGTAACGCTACCAAGTGATGTTTCCTTCCAAAATCACCAGATCTGTCTTGACTTGGCTACAGATGCCGCCTTGACAGGGCTGATGATGCCACATAGACTTGTCTACAGATGCTGCTACCTCCAAATGGTTCGACATCATGAACGCAACAACGCGACGTTCGTTCTTCTCGTCGGAGGTGGATACATATACTTCCATCTGCTCCGAAACGATAGAATCTGCTCTCCTGTAACTTGACTCTGCCAGTTTCTGTCCTACCAGCATCGCAGTGCTCGAGCCCCTCGATGTCTCTGTTCTAGTGTCATCGTCACGTCTCGTAGTGGTCTAAAAGCTCTGGGGAGCGTTGCAAGCCACGAATCGCTTAGAGAATGGAAATCAATCGCCTGGGGTCTGCAACACCTCGAAGCGTTTGCTCACTCTTCCGAAAAGGCGGCGCAACTACCGCTCGGTTGCCTTGCCCTAATGAAGAACGTAACTGAAGAAGTTCGATGACAAGCCGATACATTTATGACTACTTTGTAGATGTGGAGCAGACTTAGAGTGGTTCGATGTTAGCTGCCTTTGCCAATTTCCCAGTTGATCCAGTCAAGAATTTCTTGTTCCGCTGTTAAATCCAGCCGCCATTTGGGTTTGAGAACGAAGCGACCTCAGCCAGCGATTGTTGCGCTTAACTGAAAGTTAGCGCACCGTTGTGAGGCGAATTGCGGTACATCGCTTGCAAGCGATTGGCGCTTTGCAACGCACCCCTGATATTGTAGCGACACAGTCTTCTGGACGCTAATGACGTCACTGTAATAACTGAATATGATTCCTGAGATGGAGGATACGCATGTAGCGTTTTGTAGGTGGTAGTGGCAGGAGGCAATTACCTTGCAATGAATATCTACAGCATTCACCATGACAACTTTGCCACTACTCTTCGGGTTATAATATTCATGAATCACAAAGTCATGTAATGGAATGAGCAGAGGATCAAACGTTTTCAGAGTTATATTCAAATATTGGTATTTGGTGGTTTTATTGGAATTCCACAAATGAACTACAAGGGAGATAACTCATCGACTTCTTGTGAAACCACTGGTCTTGGGTAAATTCTAAGAGACCTCATAGGTCATACTTGTTTCCAACATGTATTTACATTAATGAAAACGAAACTTGTCATAGCGTTTATTGTCATGTTATAAGTAATTTGAGATAAATATTGATATTTTGTGGTTATATTGGATTTATACAAATGACAGTATTGTACATGGCGCCTTGGGTCTGGTTACCCCAATGTAGAAGTTCAAATTACTCCCATATGTCATCAGAGACCAACAGTGTATTGATATTCTATGTCTAGCCATCAATCTCTTGGTGGTCATCTTGTAATTTTGGGCTCTGGTGACAAAGTTTCTATCTAAAAGTGTTAGCGTTTCAAGTCATAGGCATATAAGTTCTAGCACACTGTTAACACACACATACAGTGTAATCACCCATTTAGGAATCTTGTCGGCCATCTTGGATTTTTGCAGATTTGTCAATAGTCGAAAACGTTCAGTAGTTGTGAATATCCTTTTAGAAACATAATACGGCTATTTCGCAGTATAATACACCAAAACGTCGAACCTCATCTGAAACATAGAAGATATATTGATAGTTGGTGGCCATATTGGACTTTGCAAACTTGACATAGTTCCCAAATTGGGATTGCTTGGGACTTTTAGTATGTTGTTTTCGGGACCTTGTAGAAATGCATTGTGGTGAAATAAATTCTGTTGCAATTTGTTCTAAGTGAAACCTTATTTTGCCTGGACTACTGGGCCTGTCTCTCCTCCGCCCAGTCTAACAGGACATGAGCCGGTTCTTTCAGCTACAGCCCAAACGCCTTGCGACGTGGTCATGCGTTGCTCCTTGATATATCATACCAACAGATTGTTCTGTCTGTTTTAGCGTTAACCTTAGCATGTTCTTTGTCACTGTCCAACGTTTGGGTTTGAAGGAACAGTACATCGTTCGTTTTGTACCCATATCTTTGTAGGTTGGCATGTAAGTGCAGCCAAAGTTTCACTTCAAACTCAAGTTCCGTTGATCTGAGTACTGTAGTACGTGCATTACTCAGCAAGTTGTTTTTGTTGTGTTTGGGCGAATGATTCTCAAGCATATCGTAAACACTATTCGGGGTTTGGACCCAGCGTGTCCAAATTTCAGTTTGGTAACGTTTCTTCTTCAAGTTACGTAGCTATGTGGCTGAAATAATGCCGATGCGACGTTAAATTTTAACTCACTCACTCTCCAGTTTGCATCAAAAGCTATGCTGTTTATGTCCACCATCCACAATCTTAGTGATTGAAAAGTACATTCCTCAGGCAGCTGTGAGTACAAACATCTGAAAACTGCACACTGGGGCCTTGCTACACATGGTGTTGTAAAATGCTCTTTTATCATATTAAAATGCTTTAATATACTGCTATTGTCATTGTTCTGTTTTAAAATCACTTGAATATGTACTGTTTTAGGAAACAGTGAGAAAAAATTATGTTGAATTTCAAATGTGACGTTAAAAGATCTCAGTTCTCTTTTATGAAGAAAAAAATATCCCCGCCTTTCTGAAGGAAAAAAAACCACATGACTCCAACCCACGGACTCCTAAAGCACCCCGGGTTGGGTTTTGGCTGGTGTGCCGGAGAAGAGAGCCTATTTCTGGGGAATACATTCTTAGTCAAGGCCGACCTTGTAAGATAGCATCCGTCTAATAAAATCTGCACTTTAGGGGCGTGCGGGAAGTATGTATGTGAAATAACCCTTCCCCCGCAATGGAAAATCTGAGTTATATTTAATTGTATGCCTCACTCTACACAATGAACTCATAACAGAACCTGGCATACTCCACGTGGGTGTATTATTATTGAGGTCACGCTAGTAAGGTTACTCCACTTTCAGTTTCGACGTACAGCTATCTATGCCGATCAGTGTACATATTGACACCACAGACAAGCTGAACTATGGTGAGGTGAGGTGAAATGGGGTTTAACGTCGCGCCCAAGATTATTGCACTTATATAGCTACGTGCATGCACGTGTATGTGTGTGTGTGTGTGTGGCTGCTTGTACTAGTCCGGACTGATGCCGATTTATAGTGCTAGCTCACCGAGCTACCATGCCGCAGTTTAACATGAATACCCCACTAAGACACAGTATACTGACTCAGAGCCGACCAGTCCTTGTTTTAGCCCCTTAATGCCGAGCGCCAGACAGGGTAAAGCTGAACTATGGATGGGAGGCAGGACGTGTTATAGACTATAAGATTAGGTCATTCAAGAACCAATGTGAACGTTTCTAACTCTTGTTTAATGATGACCCTAATTACATTGAGACAATGTCCAGTTACACACGTCTCCACTCCCGTGAACATTCCAGATTCGAATTTGTCCTATGCTGGTAGTAAACGTCGATCCAACCCATCAGCATACATGACACACCAGCTACTGTTGCGGTGACCCCTCATTCCTTCATATTATATATCAGTTTTCTAGATGTCCCTAGGGACGGGGATACGATAGGAACAGGACACACGACACACAATCAGCGGAGTCAGCAGTATGGGTCTACCTATTCTCCTGGCAATGGGTCTACCTATCCCTCCACACAGGGCCTGGCAATGGGTCTACCAATCCCTCCACACAGGGCCTGGCAATGGGTCTACCTATCCCTCCCTACAGGGCCTGGCAATGGGTCTACCTATTCCTCCCTACAGGGCCTGCCAATACCCCACTCAGACACAGTATACTGACTCAGAGCCGACCAGTCCTTGTTTTAGCCCCTAATGCCGAGCGCCAGACAGGGTAAAGCTGAACTATGGATGGGAGGCAGGACGTGTTATAGACTATAAGATTAGGTCATTCAAGAACCAATGTGAACGTTTCTAACTCTTGTTTAATGATGACCCTAATTACATTGAGACAATGTCCAGTTACACACGTCTCCACTCCCGTGAACATTCCAGATTCGAATTTGTCCTATGCTGGTAGTAAACGTCGATCCAACCCATCGGCATACATGACACACCAGCTACTGTTGCGGTGACCCCTCATTCCTTCATATTATATATCAGTTTTCTAGATGTCCCTAGGGACGGGGATACGAAAGGAACAGGACACACGACACACAATCAGCGGAGTCAGCAGTATGGGTCTACCTATTCTCCTGGCAATGGGTCTACCTATCCCTCCACACAGGGCCTGGCAATGGGTCTACCAATCCCTCCACACAGGGCCTGGCAATGGGTCTACCTATCCCTCCCTACAGGGCCTGGCAATGGGTTTACCTATTCCTCCACCCAGGGCCTGGCAATGGGTCTACCTATCCCTCCACACAGGGCCTGGCAATGGGTCTACCAATCCCTCCACACAGGGCCTGGCAATGGGTCTACCTATCCCTCCACACAGGGCCTGGCAATGGGTCTACCTATCCCTCCCTACAGGGCCTGGCAATGGGTCTACCCATCCCTCCACACAAGGCCTGGCAATGGGTCTACCAATCCCTCCCTACAGGGCCTGGCAATGGGTCTACCTATCCCTCCACACAGGGCCTGGCAATGGGTCTACCTATCCCTCCCTACAGGGCCTGGCAATGGGTCTACCTATTCCTCCCTACAGGGCCTGCCAATACCCCACTCAGACACAGTATACTGACTCAGAGCCGACCAGTCCTTGTTTTAGCCCCTTAATGCCGAGCGCCAGACAGGGTAAAGCTGAACTATGGATGGGAGGCAGGACGTGTTATAGACTATAAGATTAGGTCATTCAAGAACCAATGTGAACGTTTTTAACTCTTGTTTAATGATGACCCTAATTACATTGAGACAATGTCCAGTTACACACGTCTCCACTCCCGTGAACATTCCAGATTCGAATTTGTCCTATGCTGGTAGTAAACGTCGATCCAACCCATCGGCATACATGACACACCAGCTACTGTTGCGGTGACCCCTCATTCCTTCATATTATATATCAGTTTTCTAGATGTCCCTAGGGACGGGGATACGATAGGAACAGGACACACGACACACAATCAGCGGAGTCAGCAGTATGGGTCTACCTATTCTCCTGGCAATGGGTCTACCTATCCCTCCACACAGGGCCTGGCAATGGGTCTACCTATCCCTCCACCCAGGGCCTGGCAATGGGTTTACCTATTCCTCCACCCAGGGCCTGGCAATGGGTCTACCTATCCCTCCACACAGGGCCTGGCAATGGGTCTACCAATCCCTCCACACAGGGCCTGGCAATGGGTCTACCAATCCCTCCACACAGGGCCTGGCAATGGGTCTACCTATCCCTCCACACAGGGCCTGGCAATGGGTCTACCTATCCCTCCACCCAGGGCCTGGCAATGGGTCTACCTATCCCTCCACACAGGGCCTGGCAATGGGTCTACCCATCCCTCCACACAAGGCCTGGCAATGGGTCTACCAATCCCTCCCTACAGGGCCTGGCAATGGGTCTACCTATCCCTCCACACAGGGCCTGGCAATGGGTCTACCTATCCCTCCACACAGGGCCTGGCAATGGGTCTACCTATTCCTCCCTACAGGGCCTGCCAATGGGTCTATCTATCCCTCCCTACAGGGCCTGGCAATGGGTCTACCTATCCCTTCCACACAGGGCCTGGCAATGGGTCTACCTATCCCTCCACCCAGGGCCTGGCAATGGGTCTACCTATCCCTCCACACAGGGCCTGGCAATGGGTCTACCTATCCCTCCACACAGGGCCTGGCAATGGGTCTACCTATCCCTCCACACAGGGCCTGGCAATGGGTCTACCTATCCCTTCCACACAGGGCCTGGCAATGGGTCTACCTATCCCTCCACACAGGGCCTGGCAATGGGTCTACCTATCCCTTCCACACAGGGCCTGGCTTCTAGTCTTCTAGTTATATCACAATGTGTCATCTTGATGTGGGAGAACAAGTATGGTGCTGACAAGCTTAGAAACAATTGGGCAAAAAGGGCTTTGAACCCACAATCATAGGTTTCTGGTGTACTCAAGGGATGCAACTCTGCACAGCGAGATCTACCTGGGACTTCAGAAGGGTGCATGTCCGTCTCATTTGTAATTATCTACAATATGTGCAACCTTTCTTCTGCTCCTAAATTAAGTGGAAAAACATAAAATAGTCTGGTGTATCACAACTGTGCCCCGCCTGCACCCTCGTGTCCTATGACCTCGCTTGTCAGACGAGCAAACCCCCCGGGTAGCTCACCTGGGTGGTGTTTGTAACCTGTGGACCTTTGAAGCTGAATGTTGCAATGCCGCAAGTTTCACCAAACCCATGTTTGTCATGACTATAGTTTATCTCTCAAGGCATGACAGATTAACTATAACTAGAAAATCTACAACTTTATGGAAAACAACTTCTGGTTTATTACATATAGCCATGTTTCGATGTAATTCTTACATCATTATCAAGCTGGAGTGTGAAAACTATAATTATATGAAAAAATCGGGTGTTCTTCATGTTGTTTTGAGTAGTATGTTACATACCTATCTCTAAATATACTCTTTACATGCTTACCAATTAACTTCTTCAGAGTACTGGATGAAACTGACAGACAACTGTTCTAACCAGAAAGGTGTTTGCATTCTCTGCACAAATAGAAGCAGCCACATCCATGTGCATCTTTTCCAGAATGCCCAAAAACATTCCCACCAGAATCATGTACCATCGTCAATTTTGACTTTTCCAAATCAGCTCACAGCTGACCTCATGAACATTCATCTTTGGTCCCTTCTGTGGTCCTATGCAGTACAACATAGTCCTGTACCTCTAGCTGCCCTAAAATAAGCGCTTCTGTTTCATTTTCATCACTTTCAGTTTGGAAACAATACGCTCACTGCATGACAACTGTTGTCTGTAGGTACCTTAATCACAAAGTCAAAAGCACTTCCAGTTTAACGAAATCACTTCCAATCTTGAAACATACATGTCTAATAAAAAAAATAGTAAAATAGTAAGTCTCTAATCTGGAGCCACATTAATAAGAAAGTTATATGCACTTCCAGCTTGATGAAATCATTTCTGGTTAAGTAAAGTCCCATGACTCTAGTTACCTCAGTATAAAAGTTACATACACTTTTGGTTCAGAGTCCTAGCCACTTGAAATAGAATCCGGAAATATTGTGATGATCAGTGAAAACAAGCCATTCCGGCAGCAAGGAACAGTACTGACAATAATGACTGAAATAGCAAATGCACTTTTCAAGTAATATCATCATTGAGTTTTAATCAGTGGTTACACTACGACTGAAGGTCGACAGTCAGGTGACTGCGAGTGGCTATATTTAGCAGCATGTACAGGTAGTACATTACAAGCACTAAGTGAAAGAAACCACCTGCAGATGTAGTATTTAAAGTGCTAATGACCCAGTTCATTGTTAAATATAACTGTTTACAACCCTTATTTTCTGTGAACATGTGACTTTGAACTTTGACAGAAGTATGCATACTGTTTGCATAAGCTTTTGACCTTGACCTTAAATGGCCATGCATGGTGGAAATGTCCCAAAGATATTTATAGAGATCTGATTAGATACACCACATTTCATTGAACTTCCATAGCCAGTTTAAATATCTCAAAAAGAATATCTTACCTCTTTGTACAGATTGAAACACTACATATGTTTCAAAACAGTCTGCCTGGTGGGTTCACAGAAGGATTCACTGTGAATGCTGTATTTTTCAGTAAACTTTTACTGTAGTGGTTTTTGAGATGAGGAACTAGTAGTCTGTGTCTGAAGGAATGAATGTACAGTCAAACATCACTGTGTCGAAGTTGAACAGACCTACTTGGAGTTCTCTGAGGTTCGACACAACTGAGAAATAAACAAGGGATACATTTACCGACTGTCAGGAAAACATATGCAACACACAAACGGGAAACTGAAATAAATGTTCAACATTTCTTTCATTATTGATCATCAATTGAATGGTGATGACCGATGAGTCAGGCGAGATCCACTTACCAGAGTAAATGTGTGCTGGAAGTACATATCTGGGACTGGAAGGGACTTCCAGACACAGACCAGGTTAAATAATGATTGAATAAAGAAAGAATATGTAGGGACCAAGATTTTACTTCGAGACAACTGTAAGTTTGACAACTGTGCACAGTTGGAACTATTGCAGCTGTATGACCAGCTCTGCAAACTGTGCGGGGTGGCGGACACATGATGACCCATGTCACACACACTGACTCCCTCCTCCTCCTCCTCCTCCTCCTCCGTGTAGATACAGAGGACAGGTAGCCACTTATTTTGGCATGTAGAGTGTCCCATAAATTGCTGCTTTTGTGTCCATTGTAATCTTTCCCTCCCCTCAAACAGCTTGGCCTGACATCAAGTCTGGTTGGCAGGTAATTAAATATGTTTCACCCAACCTGTACTTACATATGAACTGTTTGAAATTTGATTTGATCCAGACAATATTTTTCCGAGTCATTGGCAATGAGACAGTAGTTTATGTGGCATCAGTTTTATTACTGAGTCTATATACAGCAATGACATGACGGTGATAAGAATGTAAACATACAACACAGATTCTCCAGTAACAAGATGGATATCAATATAATCAAACTACCTTATTACATGAGACGTTAACCTAAGAGTAAACTTTCTCAATTGTTTATTCAACGCTGTGTCAATGATTGGAACTGAATTCGCTTTTCAGTGTTAAGTAACCCAGGAGTAACACCTTATCTTTATAGCACTCGCAACATATATTCTGCAGATATACTACTTTAAATCCATGTACATCTCCTGCCACCGAGGTGTTCCAGCCATTCTCCAGTCTATCTGCCAACTAGTAACAATTATTGTGTCCACGAGGTCAAGACAAACAGACCTTCACCTCAACTGTGTCCACTAGGTCAAGTCACACTGACCTTCCCCTGAACTGTGTCCACTAAGTCAACTCACTCTGACCTTCACCTCATCTGTGTCCACAAGGTCAAGTCACACTGACCTTCACCTCATCTATGCCCACTAGGTCAAGTCACGCTGACCTCCACCTCAACTGTGTCCACTAGGTCAAGTCACACTGACCTTCACCTCAACTGTGTCCACTAGATCAAGCCACACTGACTTTCACCTCAACTGTGTTCACTAGCTCAAGTCACACTGACCTCCACCTCATCTGTGTCCACTAGGTCAAGTCACACTGACCTTCACCTCATCTATGCCCACTAGGTCAAGTCACACTGACCTCCACCTCAAATGTGTCCACTAGGTCAAGCCACACTGACCTCCACCTCAACTGTGTCCATTCAGCCAAATAAACCATGGCCTTCACCTAAACTTTGTCCACTAGGACAAGCCGCACTGATTATCATCGCATCATCTTGGCCTTCTTCTCTGGGGGAGGCTTCATGGCAGCATTGGCGGCTGGGGATGAGGAGCTGTTCTTGTCCTCTGCCTTTTCCTGCTTCACCTCCTGCTTCACCTCTGGCTTGGCAGCCTCCTCTGAAACACAGAGCCACACATGGTTTCAAAGCTAGTCCACTGTGGTTGAAAGACTTACTTGCACCTCAAGAACACCTTCACTTCACCCAATGCATATTCATCTCACCCTCACAACCATATAGTCAACTTGACAAATGAAATGAAGTTAAAATGAAACCCTACATATAAAACAAAATGCCTGGAACTACAATTTGCTCTGTTGGTCATTTTGGTAGAGACAGAGGGCATTTAAAGGACATTTTCATGATTTCTAAAATTTTGATGACATTCTTCAAGATCATTACCATTTTGAAAAAAATCTGTTGGACATTTTGGATGACATTAAGTCAATGATCTGAAACCTTGTGCGTATATTTGAAGTTTCGTAACATCTAACTTTGTTACCATGGTAAAAGGAGAGCTGTTGATTTAGTGTCAGTCTACTAACAGCATCAAGTCAGTCCAAGTAGAGAAAGGCTGATGACAAGATGAGATAATTCTAATAATATTTAGCAGTTAGGACGGCAGATACACCGCAATAAGAGCCATGTTTTAACATTTTATGGTAACCATAATAACAATTGTAGAATATAGTAGAAGTTTAATCATGGACTTGACTGGATGAATGTTTAAAAGGCACTAAACCTACCTTTGTTTTCTGGATGACTGGGGGCCACAAATTGGGGTGGATACTTCTTGCCCAACTCTCCAAGCAGCAGGTCCACTCTCTGGCGCTGAAACAGTGAGCTCGGCTCCTCACGCTTCCTCTTCTCCTTCCCTTCAGGTTTGTCTGCAACATGTGACATACTAGAACATTGTCCACATGTGACATACTAGAACATTGTCCACATGTGACATACACTAGAACATCATCCACATGTGACATACACTAGAACATTGTCCACATGTGACATACACTAGAACATTGTCCACATGTGACATAAGCTAGAACATTGTCCACATGTGACATAAGCTAGAACATCATCCACATGTGACATACACTAGAACATTGTCCACATGTGACATAAGCTAGAACATTGTCCACATGTGACATACACTAGAACATTGTCCACATGTGACATAAGCTAGAACATTGTCCACATGTGACATAAGCTAGAACATCATCCACATGTGACATACACTAGAACATTGTCCACATGTGACATACACTAGAACATTGTCCACATGTGACATAAGCTAGAACATCATCCACATGTGACATACACTAGAACATTGTCCACATGTGACATAAGCTAGAACATTGTCCACATGTGACATATAAAAGAACATCATCCGCATGTGACATACGCTAGAACATCATCCACATGTGACCTACACAAGAACATCGTCCACATGTGACATTGTGGTGATAGTACTAACTGATGTACCGTGGTGATGGTACTAACTGATGTACCGCGGTGACGGTACTGACTGACGTAGCCTGGTTTAAGTCTACTGACCTTTCTCTTCCTTGTCCTTGAACTCCCACCAGTAACCTTTGGAAGGATTGTACTTGGAGAAGGACTGTGCTGGAAAACAACAGGATCATTTGGTTAATGATGTCTCAACATGATGATGTGAACAAACATTAATCTAGTTACAGCCATTATGCTTCAAAGTTTCAGCTGTTTCTACCTGGTTTCTTGAATCTACTTACAGCCATTATCCTTAATATTTTCTTGTTTCTTAGATAATGTTGTGAAATTATTTTTTGGTAAATATTGATGCCAACAGATCAATGCCAAAATGATGATGATTTATAAATATAAATTTACTAAACATGCTTAAATCCATTAATGTTTGATATATGTCGAAGACCAGATTTTTAGCCATTGTCACGTAACCTTTGACCTTGTTACAAAGCTGTTCATTCTCAAACATGACCTGTCTCAAAAACAGCCAGCAACAAACATGGTCACAATCCATCAATATTTCCTCAACTCACAACAAAGCATTGACTTTGTAAGTTTCATTGTTAGCCATGTAATCCTGTAAACATCAGCTACATTTGTGATACTGAGGCAGTAACAAATGTATAGTTTTATTTCCATTGCTTGAAAGAACCAAATAATTATCAAAAATTCATTATAACATGTAATAACATTAAACAAAAAGTACCAGGGTTTTACACTTAAAACTATATATGATTTGAAAGGATTGAGCGGCAATGCATACATATATAACATGTGGAGGGGGATACAGGCGGAAGTCTTTCCCGACAGAAATGTGCATCCAGTATGCACAAATGTATGAAATGGACAGGACAGGGGAACTATTGCATCCCAATCTTACAGTGCAGTACACTACATCATTTCATTACTTTACAGGACCGTCATATTTCCTGTAAGAACACTTGAAATTAATTATCTTACCAGTCTTGTAAGTTAATTTACCCAAGCTCATTCGTGATACAAGCGGTAAGGTTAAGCATGAACAACTGAATGAATGAATGGAAGACATCTTAAAGCGTTATTTCACCATGCTCAGCTCTTGTGTTAATGATGAAAAATATTATATAGAGAGCTGAGTTACATTTATTCTTACTGTTATGTATGCATGTACTGTACATATTATTACTTTTTCTGCAGACAGCTAGTAATGTAGACATGGTAGATACTTGACACAGCATGGTCCCCAGGTGTGGTATGAGCACAGGCCCATTATTAACTCAGTATATTGTCTATCAAGTGTATGTTTTAGTTTATGTATAGATAAAACAATACTTTTGATATGAATATGCATATTACATAAGTGTAGATACTTGTTTATGGGTAGTATTTGTTTACGTAATCATAAATAAACAGTGACCTCCATAGCCAGTGCATCTACAACCATGCAAAACACTTTTACTGGTTGACCAAGATAAGTTGAACCAACTCACAAATTGTGTTTGAGACAAGCAGGCAGTGCACAAAAGTGGGGGAAACATATTTGGTTTGTTACAGGTACAGTGAGTGAGTGAGTTGTGTTTAATGCCGCTTTTAACATTATTCCAGTTATATCACGGCGTGTCAGCTTAATGTGGGAGGAAAGCCCAAAGTGATGCAGGGCTCAGATGTTAACCACTTCAGTGAAACCCACGAGCACGGGTATGGTGCTGCCGAGCCTAGAAACAGTTACAAGTTCGGAGGGTGTACGCCAGTTGTGCATGTCTCAGGTCATGATGAAATTGGCTACGCTCCATGGACGCAAGTGTTGCTCATACGACCATTAAGAGATCTGCTTGACAAGTCGATACCAGTATTCTTAGCCAAGATACACACATATCCATCGTACTGCTTGTCGTAGACCACCTGCTTCCCCTTTCTTCACAATGGTACGTGCCAGTGGGCAGACCTCCTACATAGACATACGGGGTCAATTGTCAGGTCCAGACTCAACTTATCCTGGATTATAAGTAGCGGATAACTGGTGGTAAATTGGATGACCCATGGTTATATTATATAGGATTAAAAGTGAATCAGGCATAGTCTTATGCCTATGAATTGTAAGTGGATATCTGTGTTTATAATATACTTACCACCAAAAGAAACGTGAACCATAGAAACATACAGAGAACAATGTACGTTAAAAGGAGATGTTTCCAATGTGTACCACTTAATGACAAAACTAACAGTCAAGTGTTATCACAGCGTGTCTTTATTCTTATCACAATATACTGCATGTGATTTCCAAACTCTACACGCTAATCCTGCACGAGACAAATACAGCATCTCAAGTCATCTATGACGTCACATGTGGTTCGTTCATTATGCATTATGTAAGATCTCTTGAATATTAGTAATTCTTCATATATTAACCAGCATGTATGGTCCTTGCGTTTCTTTTGGCGGTGAGTATATATTATACAAATAATTACTCTTGATCAGTATGTGATAACAAGGACCCTTGTCTCCAACCCCTGAGGTCATGGAGGTGGTTTGACTAGACGGAGGAGTAATCATTCGTTTTGTTATACCAGAATTCACATCAAAGTCTATGATGCCTTTAAACCATTCAGTTTTACTAGTGTGACTTAGCTGCGAACAATCAAATGTTAGTACCAGACACCATCTTGTTATCAGGTCTGTATTCACCACGTGACAGGTCAATACTGATCATGTGACGAGTCAATATTCGAGGTCAGTGTCAGTCACATGATTTGGGGGTCTACATTGACATGTATCGTTTCATACATATATATATATATATCCATTCTTGATCCACTAAAGTTCATTTCAAGGCGTCAATAGCGGTAATATGACCTTGGTTGCTGAATATAACGGTGAATTGTGTGATTTCCTGATCACTTCACACGCGATTTTGACCAAATGAAAATAAAACAAACAATATTGAATGTAATTTGGATTAAAATTAATAAAATAGATTACAAAGGTAAGTCCAGATAAATAATTAACTGTTTTTATAACCAGACAGTGTAATTACATGACTAGTTTGCATACTTCATTACGGATTTGTTGACATGGTATTTCCGGTGTTACGTGCTCACAGTTATGTCTGTGTTGGGGGGAAAAACATCAAAACTCTTCAACCCTGCATAAAAAACGACCCCCCACGCCCCCTTGAAAGCCCCTCATTTGATCTACGAAAGACTCACCTTATACACAGCGATATACGGTAGACATACAGCAGCAGGACTATCATATCTCAACTGACATTCCAACCTTCTGATTCCATGACCACATATGTCATTGTCCCCAACAATACATCCCAATATGTCATACCTTGTGTATGTACTTGCATAGTATGTGTACTGATGTGCACTGATTGATGTACTGCAGATGTATGGATATTGTGTTGTTACTGTTGTATCTGGTATCTCACACAAAGCAAGTAACATATATCTGTGTTGATGGTCGTAGGTCGTCATCACAAACACAGATGTATAAGTCTTTGTGCACTTACTTTTTAGTTAGATATTCTAACCAGTTTCTGAAAAGATGATGCTATAATTCAAAAATATGTTTTCAATTCTATAATCATACACTAAATCTTTCCATTCCATGCCATGAAGAAATCTAAATCACATTCTGTTCCAACACATATTTATTAAGTTTCATTTCTCTGGACCTTGAGTTTCTTTCATATAACATAGTTTTAAAAGTTAAGAAGTTGTAAAGGCAATTGACATTGGTTATTTGTATAATCATGCTTGTTTCTATGTTGACTAAACATGTATGAAAAGTTATTGTGAGAGCGCTCATGCTCAACTTATTCAACATAACTCATGCAGAAATATTGCAAGTTTATTTCTGATTGTTGTTGGTGGCAGCAGATTGAGGTGCTTGTAAATCAGAGTGACCTCCCTTTGTCGTTTACAGTCCAAGCTCAATCCAAGGGCTTGACACCTTGCTACCCCTCTGGTATAGAGTCTAACAGAGAGGTCTGCTGTAAGGAGCTATACACACAATAACCAGAAGGGCTACTCTCAACCCTGCAGCACCAGCTAGAAACTGTCAGTTGTACAAGGGCCAGTGTCACATTATACATTCTATAATACTGTTGTATAGGGACCAGTGTCACATTATACATTCTATAATACTGTTGTATAGGGACCAGTGTCACATTATACATTCTATAATACTGTTGTAAAGGGACCAGTGTCACATTATACATTCTATAATACTGTTGTATAGGGACCAGTGTCACATTATACATTCTATAATACTGTTGTATAGGGACCAGTGTCACATTATACATTCTATAATACTGTTGTATAGGGACCAGTGTCACATTATACATTCTATAATACTGTTGTATAGGGACCAGTGTCACATTATATATTCTATAATACTGTTGTATAGGGACCAGTGTCACATTATACATTCTATAATACTGTTGTATAGGGACCAGTGTCACATTATACATTCTATAATACTGTTGTATAGGGACCAGTGTCACATTATACATTCTATAATACTGTTGTATAGGGACCAGTGTCACATTATACATTCTATAATACTGTTGTATAGGGACCAGTGTCACATTATACATTCTATAATACTGTTGTAAAGGGACCAGTGTCACATTATACATTCTATAATACTGTTGTATAGGGACCAGTGTCACATTATACATTCTATAATACTGTTGTATAGGGACCAGTGTCACATTATACATTCTATAATACTGTTGTATAGGGACCAGTGTCACATTATTCATTCTATAATACTGTTGTAAAGGGACCAGTGCCACATTATACATTCTATAATACTGTTGTAAAGGGACCAGTGTCACATTATACATTCTATAATACTGTTGTATAGGGACCAGTGTCACATTATACATTCTATGATACTGTTGTAAAGGGACCAGTGTCACATTATACATTCTATAATACTGTTGTATAGGGACCAGTGTCACATTATACATTCTATAATACTGTTGTATAGGGACCAGTGTCACATTATACATTCTATGATACTGTTGTACAGGGACCAGTGTCACATTATACATTCTATGATACTGTTGTATAGGGACCAGTGTCACATCATGCATTCTATAATACTGTTGTAAAGGGACCAGTGTCACATTATACATTCTATAATACTGTTGTATAGGGACCAGTGTCACATTATACATTCTATAATACTGTTGTATAGGGACCAGTGTCACATTATACATTCTATAATACTGTTGTATAGGGACCAGTGTCACATCATGCATTCTATAATACTGTTGTACAGGGACCAGTGTCACATTATACATTCTATGATACTGTTGTATAGGGACCAGTGTCACATTCTGCATTCTATAATACTGTTGTACAGGGACCAGTATCACATCATGCATTCTATAATACTGTTGTACAGGGACCAGTGTCACATTATACATTCTATGATACTGTTGTATAGGGACCAGTGTCACATTATACATTCTATAATACTGTTGTATAGGGACCAGTGTCACATCATGCATTCTATAATACTGTTGTATAGGGACCAGTGTCACATTATACATTCTATAATACTGTTGTATAGGGACCAGTGTCACATCATGCATTCTATAATACTGTTGTATAGGGACCAGTGTCACATTATACATTCTATAATACTGTTGTACAGGGACCAGTGTCACATTATACATTCTATAATACTGTTGTACAGGGGTGTCTAACTACTGAAGTGTGACACAGTGGCTAGCATTTCCTTATTTCTGTCAAATTTTGAGGGTTTATTTCCTTACTGTCATGCATTATTACTCATATTTATAGTTCTGTGATTTGAATCATAAGTCAAGTACAATGTACATATGTTGAAATACACCACCAAAATATTTAGACTTGTGAAAACCCCAACCAGAAAAATGTTTTGTCCTCAACTACTACTTTGAGCCATGACACAGCTTGACTTCCCATAGTTTCACAGTGAGTGGTGGTCTCCTGACAACAATGCACATCCTGCATGACTGTTAGATAACATACACATACATACCAGGACCACACTAATAGCATTTCCTAATTTCCCAGGCCAGAATACACCTTAAGCAAATTTTAATATCTTAATATAAAACACCATCACACTGTTGCTACCAAGTACACTCAAAGTGAGCTGAAAGCTGAGGTGCATTTTTATTGCTGGTCAAGGAGTGAGTGAGTGATTGAGTATGGTTTTACGCCGCTTTTAGCAATATTCCAGCAATACCACGGCGGGGACACCAGAAATGGGCTTCACACATTGTACCCATGTCGGAAATTGAACCCTGGTGTTCGGCGTGAGGAGCGAGTGCTTTAACCACTAGGCTACCCGACCTCCCCTGCTGGTCAAGGAGGCTATGTATACATTGATAAAAGAAATGGACCCTTGTTACAAAGTGATGTATCCAAGTCAAAGATTACACAATCAGTGATAATAAGATGTAGACGGTGGTCTGTTGATGAGAGGACAGTATGATCTCAATGTGTGTTATGTACAGATATTTCTGACTACAAGATATTAAATTGTCACAAACTAGTCATTGCTAACTGTTAGTTTGAACTAACTTTAAGCAATAAAGCTTAACTTTGTTTTACTGGCATGAACAAATATGACCTCACTGTTGCTACAAATCATATTGATATTTCAAATTCAGACCTTGTGCTTTCTTTAAGGATTGTTGTTCCTTTTCTGTGCTTTTCACATTTACAAATTGTATATAGTTTAGTGGAGAGATCTTATACTAAGTTTGTGACTGTTTTCCTTTGATAAATGCACAGAAAAGAAATACAATCCTTATACAATGTAGTTACAATTGAGTGAGTGAGTTGGGTTTAACGCAGCTTTTAACATTATACCAGTTATATCGCGGCGTGTCAGCTTAATGTGGGAGGAAAGCCCGAAGTGATGCAGATCTCAGACGTTTACCACTTCGGTGAAACCCACGAGCACGGGTATGGTGCTGACAAACCTAGAAACATAATCGGGGCGAACCGGGATTCGAACCCACAATCATAGTTTCTGGCGTGTCTAAGGGATGTAATTCTACATAGAGAATCACGGTGCCTTAGAAGACTGGGCCGCTCGTGCCCCCATCTACTTACGAACTTAATCATCGTTAATCGTCAAAATATCTTAGTCGGGTACAATTGGCATTGCAAGGATACATGCTGTTTACTGTCTATGTCCTGTCACACGAACGTTTTAGCTTGAATATAGAGATACCTTTCACAAAGATGTCAGGGACCTTAATATTTTCTAGGTCGTATTAATAATCAATTGTATTTCAGTAACGATTCAAAATAGTTTTAGAAAGATCTTAGCAATTAAAGAAAGATAGTAATGTAAGCTGGTGATAAAGGTAAAGCAAATGAAAGGCAAACAAGCGGTGAAACAGAAGGCTGTTTGGAAGATATGACTACAAAGAAATCATATACTACATGGTGCTCTTATTGCAAGAATTGTTTTCTTTGAAATGTTTCATTGATTTATTGATAGTTGTAACCTTGTACTTTGGGGGCTGTCTCATACGAGAGAGTCCCCGATACCATGTTTAGGCATTGTTTAACACCGAACTCAGCAAATATTCCAGCTATATGACGGCGGTCTATAAATAATTGAGTCTGGACCAGAAAATCCAGTGACTGACATCACACATTTGGGACATGTATAAACCATGTTGCGAAGACTGACCACCTAGTTAGTCGCTTTTTACAGCAAGCATGGGTTGCTGAAGACCTATTCTAACCCGCATCTTCATGGGTAAAACATTCTTTCAAATGTTTCAAGTCGCTGCACTGACGAGTGAGGTCATGGGGAATTCCTTTGACAAAGTACTTCAGGGTTGCAAGGCTTTCTAAAGTTATCGAAAAATAACATTCAATTTTGAAAGTCGGCCAATCAGAATCACAGATTGTAATTATTAGAAGAAAATTCGTCTTTTGAAAATTGGTGTAAAAATTAGGAATATATATTTATATTTTGATTTTCTGCAATGAACAAATCTGAGTCCTCTTAGGATTATGGGGCTAGACCGGCTCCTCATACAAAATTCAGGTTGTTATAATGTTCTACTTTCTCCACTAAGAGTACTAATATGTAGAGAGTTGAATGGAACATAGTTGAAACAACAAGAGGCAGCAGCAGAAGATGACAAATCCCCCCGGCCCCAACAATAGCAAAACACACCATGTCAGCCCCTGGTTAATACAGGTACCAAGTTTGGATAAAACATTTTTCACGGTTATGAAAAGGTTATGTAAGTTCTGCTCCGGAAAACAAAATATGGACCAATGGACGGATGGATAGACAGAACAGATGATGATCCCCCTGCATCATATGGGGGATGAAAGAAAAGCCATTGGTCATGTTGGACACGCTGTGAATTTTATTTGAAACTGTAAATACCTACCTTCTTCAAATGCAGACTGGAGATTGTGTACAGTATTTAGCTAAAACGAGAAATAAGAAAGTACATAAACATTCAGAAGGACATTCTTATGACATCAGTTGTACAGAGACAGTCAGTGAATATGGATATATCTACTATGTCATAGAAGAAGGGACTCAAACTATAGGCTTCACACATTGTAGCCACAAAAGTGACATCTAGCCTCGGACAAGCTAAGACTTCAACAACCAGGCAGCCTATTCACATGTATGTCTTAGCCGAGATAAATCTTAGACTTATGACCAAAATTACTACTGCAATAACAGCTATTCTTGAAGCTGTCTTCAACCTACAGCAACATTAATTCATCTGACTGATGAAACAAATCTTAGCTAAGACAGTGAAATTATTCTGGAAACAACATTCACCACCCATTTTGAGACTAAGTCCAAATCGTTTACATGGAAATCGAGAAAAATAGAAATGCCCCAAATCCGCAAACAGCAAAAGGCACCGTTTCAGGCTCTGTTTGATACATCTGCCTATTTCTGTTTAAAATTTTGAACGGTTTTCGAGTTGTGCTCCAGGAAACAAAATGATTACGGACAGAGACCAGGAGATCATGTGCATTGTGGAATGATTTTGTTAAAGGAAGCTTTACTGATCATTAAATCAGGGAAAACTTTTGAAAGACCAGAAAAACATTTTCCTTTCTTTGCCAGGGGCTTCAAAAAAACTAAAGAGTTCAAGAACATCTGGATGTAGATCATAAGCTTGGCATCTATTGGCGGCTTCATCTGCTGAGTTCAGGAAGGATGGAAGGATTCTGGCGTAGGAAAATAAGTCTACAGTATGGGAGTGAGTGAGTGAGTTTGGTTAAAAGCCACTTTGAACAGTATTCCAGTTATCTACCACGGCGTGCCAGCATGATGTGGGAGGAATGCCTGAAGTGATACCGGTCTTTTACAGTATGGGAATTTGTGCAAGATGTCTGCAGTGCTGTTGTTGACTTCACAAGTCCCACTAAAGATAACAACCGAAAGGCTGTCATTGATGGTTACAAAGAGATCTGGGGATTCCCAAACTGTGGCGGTGCCATTGATGGGACTCGGCACATGCCCATGCTGACTGTCTGCAAGGGCACGTGTCGGTGCCATCAATGGGACTCGGCACATGCCCATGCTGACTGTCTGCAAGGGCACGTGTCGGTGCCATCAATGGGACTCGGCACATGCCCATGCTGACTGTCTGCAAGGGCACGTGTCGGTGCCATCAATGGGACTCGGCACATGCCCATGCTGACTGTCTGCAAGGGCACGTGGCGGTGCAATCAATGGGACTCGGCACATGCCCATGCTGACTGTCTGAACAGGCAAGGCCATGGTACTCCATAATCCTGCCAGCTGTTTATCCCTTTACTGATATACAGTGGTCCCTCGATATACCGCTGCCATCGGGGTCCAAGAAACCGACCCCGCATTCTAGGACAGAGCGTTGTACAGATATTCCTTGCTGAGGTTTACATTACGTAATGATGGTAGTGAATGGAACAGTGGCGCAATTATTTCATGGTGGCATTGGACATGTAGATGTATGTAACACTGATCGTGGACGATGATTCAAACTGCATGCTTAAAAAAATAGAAATACTTTGTGTAAGTTAATCAAAGTAGTCTGTATTATTTGATGACTGGATGTTATACATGTAGAATCTAAATAAGTGTTGTTATATTTTAAGTTTTTCGGAAGAAAATTGGTCCGATCGCCGACCTACTCACATTATCAATCGATGACAGTACATTACAAAGCCAGAGAAGCCTTGTAACGAAACTAATGTGCAACCGAGGCTGTGATTGGTTAATAAATAATAACGTGTCAAAGTTATGAAAACACATATGGACACAGCCGGCTCCCTGTATGCACTTTATGTACAATGTACATTGATATGACGTGCGTAACTACACGGTTATTTGAGCGATTTATAAAAATCAAACACAAACACAAACGTAGATTTGAGTGGATAAGAGATATATTTAGTTCTGTTAATAATGATAATTATGCAAAGGGAAAATTGCACTCATACCATGCAACTGGTGCGTGTACATGACGTTATGCATGAACACATTTCTATTTACTAAAAAAGTCATTAATTTTCGATTGTTTCTGACGGTCACGTTCCTCGGTTCTCAGTTGTGACAGTATGCAGCGGACTTGCATCACGTGTAGTTGTTCGTATCTGTCACTTTTTTCTAAGTGCCGCAATAAAAGCTCGGCCCGATTAATAGCATCTCGAATGGAGGGTGCCATTGGCTGAACACTGTTTTCACTGTCACTGTTTTCCTCTTCCTCTTCATCGTCGATGATTTCGACGGGCATTGCTGCGGCAACCAACTCTTGGTCGTTGAGAAGTTCGGCAATCGGCAGGTCGTCGTCGCACGCGTTCCACATCATGGCCATCTCTTGGGATACATCGATGCTGTTCTCCTTAGCATAGTCGCGGAACTTTGGTACAGCATCGATGACATCTTCTTCCTGAAACCCCACAAAATCTTCGTCAACCCCGAATGCTGGCCCAAGTCCCTTCATCTAGCAGTTGTTGATGGTGGCTGGCGTCACCTTCATCCAGGCTTTGGATGTGTGAAGAACAGCATCCTTCACTGTGACTGTCTTCAGGAACGCAACGGGGTCCAATCCTCTTTCCACCAACACACTCACTAAGAATCTCCGATAATGTGCCTTGTATGCTTTGATTATCCCTTGGTCGAGCGGTTGAATGAGGGAGGTCGTGTTTTTCGGCAATAGGAATGCCTTTATGAGTCCATCATGCAACTGCAATGTACTTGCTGGGGGATGGGCGGGGCAGTTATCCAATAGGAAGATGGCTTTCTCCTCCAAGTTCCGTGATCGGAGATGGTCACGGACAGCTGGGACAAACTTGTGGAAAAACTGGCACTGGCCTTGAATGTGTCATTGGGGCCATGAATATCTAGGGACAGTTTCTGAGCCTGCATTTTTGCTATCTCGCCAGATAGTGGTATGCCACCATGTCTGCTTTGCGTGAACCACGCAAACAGCGCTGCATCCAGTGTAGAGTCCGCTGCCCCTTTATTTCGCTTCTTCTGCAATCCCCCGATCTCCTGGGTCTCAAATGCAAGATCTTGAAGTTTTTTTCTTCTTTTAGCAATCCACGTATGGTCTCTGCTGGAATCCCAGTTGAACGGCTGACGCTAGCTTGCGATTCACCCTCTCTCACCTGCCTCACAATCTCCAACTTGTCTTTAACAGTGTACGCCTGTCGCTTAGATTTACTCGCAGTGGTTGCCATGATTGAAATGGTAAAGACTAATGAACTAAGATTTATTTTATACCCTTCGTAATTATGCTATTTAAACAATGAAGTTCCAATGTTTTTTATAGGTCTCTCACGGTTTCTCAAGTCCGGATTAAATACCGGAAGCCATTGTTACGAGTGTTGTTATTGCATTACGCGAGGCCGGTTTGAAGTCCGAAGACATCTCACATGTTATCTTACTAATAACAACAAGCTGAGATGAGTATTAAATCAAACAATGCGGCTTATGTATGTTGTTGCTGTGATTTGATTTTATGTGAGTTTAATGCCAGATCTGTGTACGATATGTTTTTTCACAACCGAACAAAAGGCAGAATGGTTTCGATCACATGCAGCCGGGTACAATGAACGTAATTGTTTTACAAATACACACATGTGTACATCGACTTGGAATTAAATCTCATCAGTTTATTTATAACTTTATTTGCTTTAACGCGCTTTAACGCGCTTTTAGGGGAAAATTCTTCATGCATTTTTGGGAGCCATGGTTTACCCCGCGGTGCATCCGGAGTAGCGTTAAGTCAAGGGACCACTGTATATGTGGAATGGTCAAGAGTATGTGGTGCTCAGACAAGGAATTCAAGATGCCTGTTACATGAGTGGCAGATGCCTCCTATTAGATTACACCCAGATCCGATCTGTCCCAAAACAATTCAACTACCGGCTAAGCTGAGCTAGGATGACCATTCAACCGGGTGAAGGGAAGGTGGAGATTCTCCAGAAGTGACTTGATGTGTCAGTTGGAATTGCCACTAGTGTGAAAACAGTATATGTTGTATTTCATAATCTGTGCTAGATGTGAATAGTAAGTGAGAATGGTTTAAGCAATATTCCCGCAATATCAGGGCTGGGGACACAGGAAAATGGCCTTCATATGTTGTACTCAAGTGGGAAATTGAACCCGGGTCTTCTGCATGACGAGCCAACACTTTAACCACTAGTCTACCCTACCGCCGCAGATGTGCCGAGTTAGATGAGGATTTAGAGGATAGGAAAGATGTACAGTGGAAAGATGATTAGTTTCAGATTGTAGTGTCTTTGCACAATGACTTGGCTCATAACTTTGTTCCTACATAAACACATGTGGAAAATATGGCTTAAATATTCTGACATTACACGATTCAGATGTTCTTCAAGAAAAAAGTTGTAACTGATTTATGTGTCTTTTATGGATGGAAACATGTCTGTCAGTGAAATAACTGAAGCTGAACATGTTAACTGCGGGCAAATACAAAAAAATAGAGATAAAATTAATCAAAATGAAATGGGGGTTTGGGGGAGCAACATGCTGAATATTATTTGCTGCGAATTCGCCGCTCAATAACAATGTATATCATGCTGATCATGTTCTACTGAAGGTAACAGCCACCTGTCTTCTGGCACTGAGGCATAATCATGATTCACAGACCATAAGCAAATAAGCAAACCTGTTACTAAAGTGTTTGGCTGATCACACGCACAAAATACATGGCATGTAAATATACTCATGTGCAAAGATACTTTTGCAACATTGGTGTTGCTCATGTAGATATACACCTGATGTAATGTTGCTACATGAGCAAATGTGTTCACATGACCCATTTGCATATGGTGAGTAAATTTACTTATGTGTGTATTGATACTCACATAAGTAAACACTGTCATGTTTATTTCGGATCTAGCAGAGCAGTGGTGTATTTAATATGCATGATAATACAGTGATTGAATATGGCATAACACCGCTTTTAGCATTCCTGCCATATCATGGCAGGGGACACCAGAAATGGGCTTCACACATTGTACCCATGTGGGTAATTGAACCCAGGTTTTTGGCAAGACGTGCAAACCACTCCGCTATCCTATAATACAGATGTACCCGGTACCTAGATCATTAGTGATATGTTGTCAAAACAGTTACAGGGTACCTGAACAAACATCGCCCCCCATTAAAAATACTTATTTCTTTTCTAAATTTACAAAAGAAATAAAACATTTGGTGACTAGCAAACACTAGGCCATGTCACCTCCCTAGGCATTGTGGGTAACAATCACAGAACAGTGCACAAAATTCTCCATTACATTGAAGAGTGAACTTAGTGTAATGGGGGTGGTTACTGCAACACAGGTAAGTGGAGAGGAGAAACACTATGTAAGCTCTCTACATACCAATCTGGAGTTTACGACAGAGCCGAGGTCCGGTGCCTGGTACACAATCCCTCCAATGATGTAGTACATGGCCAGTGGGCTCACTAGAACAACACATGGGACATCAAGTAGCGTGGCACAGAATACAAATGCTGGCAAGTAGTAGGAAATACAAGGGTTAGCTGTGTTTGTAAATAACTGCATTAAGTTGAGAGGTTTAAATGGAGGTGGAGGAAGGTGGACCGAGGTTGAGAGGGTATAGAAAGGTGGACAGAGAGGTTGAGTGGGTATAGAAAGGTGGACAGAGGTTGAGTGGGTATAGAAAGGTGGACAGAGGTTGAGTGGGTATAGAAAGGTGGACAGAGAGGTTGAGTGGGTATATAAAGGTGGACAGAGGTTGAGTGGGTATAGAAAGGTGGACAGAGGTTGAGAGGGTATAGAAAGGTGGACAGAGGTTGAGTGGGTATAGAAAGGTGGACAGAGGTTGAGTGGGTATAGAAAGGTGGACAGAGGTTGAGTGGGTATAGAAAGGTGGACAGAGGTTGAGTGGGTATAGAAAGGTGGACAGAGGTTGAGTGGGTATAGAAAGGTGGACAGGGGTTGAGTGGGTATAGAAAGGTGGACAGAGGTTGAGTGGGTATAGAAAGGTGGACAGAGGTTGAGTGGGTATAGAAAGGTGGACAGAGGTTGAGTGGGTATAGAAAGGTGGACAGAGGTTGAGTGGGTATAGACAGGTGGACAGGGGTTGAGTGGGTATAGAAAGGTGGACAGGGGTTGAGTGGGTATAGATCGGTGGACAGAGAGGTTGAGAGGGTATAGAAAGGTGGACAGAGGTTGAGAGGGTATAGAAAGGTGGACAGGGGTTGAGTGGGTATAGAAAGGTGGACAGAGGTTGAGTGGGTATAGAAAGGTGGACAGAGAGGTTGAGTGGGTATAGAAAGGTGGACAGAGGTTGAGAGGGTATAGAAAGGTGGACAGGGGTTGAGTGGGTATAGAAAGGTGGACAGAGGTTGAGTGGGTATAGACAGGTGGACAGGGGTTGAGTGGGTATAGAAAGGTGGACAGAGGTTGAGTGGGTATAGAAAGGTGGAAAGAGAGGTTAAGGGAGTCAAGGAAGGTGGACAGAGAGGTTAAGGAAGGTGGACAGAGAAGTTAAGGGAGTCAAGGAAGGTGAACAGTGAGGTTAAGGAAGGTGGACAGTGAGGTTAAGGAAGGTGGGCAGAGAGGTTAAGGGAGTCAAGGACGGTGGACAGTAAGGTTAAGGGAGTCAAGGAAGGTGGACAATTAGGTTAAGGAAGAAGGGCAGAGAGGTTAAGGGAGTCAAGGAATGTGGACAGAGAGGTTAAGGGAGTCAAGGAAGGTGGATAGAGAGATTAAGGGAGTCAAGGAAGGTTGACAGAGAGGTTAAGGGAGGTGGAAAGAGAGGTAAAGGGAGTTAAGGAAGGTAGACAGTGAGGTTAAGGAAGGTGGGCAGAGAGGTTAAGGGAGTTAAGGAAGGTGGACAGAGAGGTTAAGGGAGTCAAGGAAGGTGGACAGTGGGGTTAGGGAAGGTGGAAAGAGAGGTAAAGGAGTTAAGGAAGGTTGACAGAGAGATTAAGGGGGTCAAGGAAGGTGGACAGTGAGGTTAATGAGGTTGACAGTGAGGCTAAGGGAGTCAAGGAAGGTGGACAGTGAGGTTAAGGAATGTGGGCAGAGAGGTTAAGGGAGTTAAGGAAGGTGGACAGAGAGGTTAATGAGGTTGGCAGTGAGGTTAAGGGAGTCAAGGAAGGTGGACAGTGAGGTAAAGGAATGTGGGCAGAGAGGTTAAGGGAGTTAAGGAAGGTGGACAGAGAGGTTAAGGGAGTTAAGGAAGGTGGACAGAGAGGTTAATGGAGTCAAGGAAGGTGGACGTTGAGGTTAAGGAAGGTGGACAGAGAGGTTAAGGGAGTCAAGGAAGGTGTACGGTGAGGTTAAGGAAGGTGGACAGTGAGGTTAAGGAAGGTTGAAAGAGAGGTTAAGGGAGTCAAGGAAGGTGGGCAGAGAGGTTCAGGAAGGTGGACAGAGAGGTTGAGGGCAGATCTGATGTTTTGGCAGTGAAATTTTGGTGGGGGTGTTAAGAAAATCATCAAGGCTAGGAAAGAGGTGAAGGGGTTAGAAAGGGATCCAAAGCATTTAAGAGTAGTACTGACCTTGAGTGGGTGACTGCCGGAACTGCTTCCTAATGACATACAGGATAGGTTCCTGTACATGCAGTAGGATGTACTCCAGTCCAGTCATATTACTGCAACAGAACATTAATACTGTTATCAATGACCGCAACACAGTCAGTTACAAGAATGTTACCTTCTGTTATTATGGCCTCTTTCTCTATCAATCACTGAAAGAATCCGCATAAAGGAAATCAAATTTGGGATTCTAACTTTTCTGCCAATTAAATTTGTATGCAGAATATTTTTTTTTTATGAACTGAGTAGGATAGAGCACCAGGTTGTCGGGGGGCAGAACACCATGTCCAAGTAAGAGAGAACACCATGTCTGAGTAGGAGAGAACACCATGACTGAGTACAACAAAACACCATGTCTGAGTAAGACAGAACACCATGTCTGAGTAGGACAGAACGCCATGTCCAAGTAGGACAGAACACCATGTCGTAGTAGGACAAAACACAATGTCCATGTAGGAGAGAACACCATGTCTGAGTAGGAGAGAACACCATGTCTGAGTAGGGCAGAACACCATGTCTGAGTAGGGCAGAACACCATGACTGAGTAGGAGAGAACACCATGTCTGAGTAGGAGAGAACACCATGACTGAGTACAACAAAACACCATGTCTGAGTAAGACAGAACACCATGTCTGAGTAGGACAGAACACCATGTCCAAGTAGGACAGAACACCATGTCGTAGTAAGACAAAACACAATGTCCATGTAGGAGAGAACACCATGTCTGAGTAGGAGAGAACACCATGTCTGAGTAGGGCAGAACACCATGTCTGAGTAGGGCAGAACACCATGACTGAGTAGGAGAGAACACCATGTCTGAGTAGGAGAGAACACCATGACTGAGTACAACAAAACACCATGTCTGAGTAAGACAGAACACCATGTCTGAGTAGGACAGAACACCATGTCCAAGTTGGACAGAACACCATGTCGTAGTAGGACAAAACACAATGTCCAAGTAGGAGAGAACACCATGTCTGAGTAGGGCAGAACACCATGTCCAAGTAGGGCAGAACACCATGTCTGAGTAGGAGAGAACACCATGTCTGAGTAGGAGAGAACACCATGTCTGAGTAGGAGAGAACACCATGACTGAGTAAGAGAGAACACCATGTCAGAGTAGGACAGAAAACACCATGTCTGAGTAGGACAAAACACAATGTCCAAGTAGGACAGAACACCATGTCTGAGTAGGACAAAACACTATGTCCAAGTAGGACAGAGCACCATGTCTGAGTAGAAGAGAACAGCATGTCTTAGTAGGACAAAACACCATGTCTGAGTAGGAGAGAACACCATGTCTTAGTAGGACAAAACACCATGTCTGAGTAGGAGAGAACACCATGTCTGAGTAGGAGAGAACACCATGTCCAAGAAGGAAAGAACACCATGTTGTCTGAGCGTATTGCATATCAGGCTACTACATGTCTGGCTATCAGCTTTAATTTATTAAAACAAGTATCCAGATATTGAGAGTGATTATCAAGCGTCAAGGTTGAAACTCTACCTGAGATGTTCGACACCAAGTCGCTGCATCTTGATGATCTCGTTGTTGCATGTGCGGTCGTAGAATGGATTGCTCCGTTCAGAGAAGTAGTCAAGGACATTAGACTGGTTGAGGAGTGGTATCCAGGCACTGTCGTACCATGACACATGGAGGTGGTTCTCTGAAATTACAAGAAGCATTGGAATTTCATGAAGATATCAGAGAGAAACAGTCAGCCAATGCACTCACTGTTTCTCCTTGTTAAGTTAGACTAATATTACTTCATTATTTTAATCAACCATTACCTGGTTGAAACAGAACCATTACCTGGTAAATGTATGTGTTTATTTATTTGTCACAATCAGCGGCAGTTTTTCATAAATGAGGCCCTGAAGAGTTTAGTTAGGCCCTGCAGCTTCTAAAATCTGTGGGTCCTGATGGCAATTTTTTATTTTGAACACAGTCTCGGGGAATGGAACCTGTGTCATCAGCAGGAAGAGACAATGCCTGGACCACTGGTACTCCTGTACTAGTATTGGAATTATCAATGATGAGTTGGGGACAGAAATAGGTAGGGCTGGCTATCCATAGATTAGAGATCACTAACTAAATATTGGACAATTATTGATAAATATCTGAGAAGTAACTTTAAGTTAATATGCAAGAAAGTCCCGAAAGAAATCAACATATGTCATGCCACAGGTGAGCAGTGACACATATGTGCATGGATTACTTTATGGACATTTGAGATAGATGTATAACAAAAAACAGTTCCTTTTTATCTTCGACAATTGACATTATTGACAATAACAGGTCTGTTTTGGTAAAACTAAACTTTATTTCATCACAATGGTTTATATAAGTTATTATTGATGAGAACAATTTCATATCGATAATCATTAATATTTCTTCCCATCTTTTTAGCCAGCCCTAGAACTTGGCATCCTTGTTAAACGTCTACACTTTTGGTGAGCACCTTTAGAATACAGTACCACAACTTCTCGTGAGGACGATCTCTGCCGTGGGTCACATGTCACAAGACAAGCAACCAGTTTCAGTGAGAATCCGTCGGACGCGAACCCGTGACCTTCGGATTGTTAGCCTGACAGCTAACGGACTGAGCTACGTCCACACCATGCCTATGACGTTACAGAACTGAACAAAAAGGGTCGAATAGGTGACGGACACTTACGAAGGTTACGGGTAGGCATGGTGTCTCGTGACTTTAGTCTACGGACACTTACGAATGATCCCGATGCCATTTGGCACACTCGTCCCATTCCGTAATCTACAAGATACCGGGGGGTGAGGAATGAGCCGATATGCCGCGAACTGAAAACGGCTCCAGGCGTCAGACACGAGTGCGCATGAATGATATGGTATTTAATAATTCGTCGGGTGATTTTTGTGACAGAAAAGTGTGGTAGGGAACACTGTAAGGATGATGTGGATAATAGTAAGGAACGATGGAGGAATAAGCATGACTAGTGACGACACAACGGTGAGTTCGCTGTTGAATCAATTATGAAAAATGTAGCCGGGGAAAGTGGCTTGTGTGAATGTTCCAGGACAGTTTCCAGTAGCCAAAATATTCGACACAAAACCATTTCATTCTTTTTACTCGAAATTTTTGTGGGAAGAATATAAGGAGCCGCTATATAATCTATAATAGCCACTAAACGAGTACCTAACCCTAATGATCGTAAAAGGGTGATTGATCGTAAAAGGGATCCAAGTGCTAAGGATAGAGTTTGGGGTAACCTACCCTAACACTGGCGACATTTGGATGTGTTCAGCACCAGTTAAATATCAATAACAAACTACAATCTTGTGCATAATAATGAAAATTAATGCACCGAAAAAATAATATATGTATATTAGTTCCCATTTATAACCCTTTTAGCCACTTGAATTACGAGAAAAACGAAATAAAAAATATATAAAAAATAAAAGTGCTTTCGTAAAATAGCGCTTGCTATAAAATGCGCCGCCGCAGGCTATATTCAGTAAACAAATATTCAAAACTCTCCACAGCGCTTGGCGTATTCAATGACATTTCGTGTAGAGATGATAGATCACTGGGAGGAACTTATGCACACTCGATGACCCCTGACTGGCAACAAAATACTACAAATTACGTCATAGGGTATGATCACGTGTTTGAAAAGTTTGTGGTACTGTATTCTAAAGGTAGGCCGCACCAGTGGCATTGCAGTCTGGGTTACATATATTTGAGTAATATCACTGTTTGGTGTTATCATCAGGTAAATAGTCATCAAACCAAACAAGTTAAAGGGATGATATTTGCCAAAGGACCTTCAAGTAAGTCATCAGGTTTACAGAATACGAAGGCAAACAGATAAAGTCCAAGGGGTTGTTAAAGAATATGTTTATTTCAGGGTACTACACTTCTTTACATATACCATGGACACTGGTTATGGCCGTCAGTAAGGTAGATGATGACAGATGTTTGAGGACATCAACATGATCAATGTAACATTTCACTTCCTACAGTACATTAACCAGTTGTCATTGATACTGTCATTTGCCTAAAATGTACATACTGAGGTTCTAGAATATACATAATATATGGTGTGTCCTCTGGCATCAATCTTTAATTGAGTAAAGTTCATTTTCACAAGAGACCATACACCAAGTTTCTCTGATCTTCATGCAATATGGGAAGTGAAAGCTATGAAGCCTACCATATCCCCTTCAGTACAAAGGGTGCATTCTGGCTTTAGTCATTGTCTATAAATAATGCTAATTAACATGGGTATTTCCTCCTCCAGGGGACCAAATCAGAATGGCACAATAGATATTATTTCAACTGTCCTAACTAAAATGTGTTACTTATCAAGTGAGTGAGTGAGTTGGGTTTAACGCCGCTTTTAACAGTATTCCAGTCATATCGCGGCATGTCAGCTTAATGTGGGAAGAAAGCCCGAAGTGATGCAGATCTCAGACGTTTACCACTTCGGTGAAACCCACGAGCACGGGTATTGTGCTGACAAACCTAGAAACATAATTTGGGCGAACCGGGATTCGAACCCACAATCATAGGTTTCTGGCATGCCAAAGGGACGCGACTCTGCACAGCGAATCGCGGCGCCTTAGACGACTGGGCCACCCATGCCCCCATCAAGTGAGTGAGTGAGTTAGTATGGTTTTACACCACTTTTAGCAATATTCCAGCATTATCACGGTGGGGGAATCCAGGAAATGGACTTCAAACATTGTATCCATGTGGGGAATCAAACCCGGGTCTTCGGCATGACCAGCCAAAGCTTTAACCATAGGCTTACCCCACTGCCCCCGAGTTATTAAGTTATTTTTAAACTGCTTATAAACACTTGATACATTTAGAACTATATTAATGTAATTGTTTATTTTTTCTGAAACATTTCATTGTGCACAAACGTGTCAGTATTGAAATTACATCAAAACCATATTAGCTACATAATGTAGGCCTACATGTACATTGGGATATAGGCTACATGCAGGTCTAAGGTGTGTTGGGAGAAGGTCATTTCACAACGATAGGGACTTATAAACAGTCAACATGAAGAAACTAAAGTGTTACAGCAAATTGAAAACATTCACTTATGGCAGTGACCATTATATGGTCTCTGCTTATGGTTACTATTGTTGTTGATTCTGTGTCACAGACCCGGACAGGTCACGGAATCCCCCAAACGTGTTTTTATATTTAGGCAGACCAGAAATACCGCGAACATGCGTCAACATAAGGATTCCACCCGCATGCTTACATGGTAGCAAGCAAACAAACAACGCATGGATATTAGGTGCGTTGTTTTCCTAAATTTAAACGTACCCGGACATGTGTATCTGTTGTGGGTCATTAGCCTAGAAAAGAACACGGGCGTTATTGCACTGGGGAACATTCCTCGTTCTAATATGTCACGTGATGGTGTCCCTTTTTCTGAAAAAAAGTACGCCTACCATTTGTTTTGTCCATTTTCCAAAGGGAATCACGCGCGGAGCTTGCAACGCCGAAAGAAAATGGCGGATGATGTCGCGAAGGGAATTCCCACTTCTAAATTTAGTAGGGACACATATGATACAAAAGCTGGACGCAGCTGAAAACGGATCAATCCGAACAAAACTTCGAAGAGATCAACTTCAACTAATTGTCTCATGTTAACTCAAAGACATGAATGCGAACAATATTTTAGCTTTTGCTATCTTCATACTGAATTCTGGTAAGTAACATTTTATTTTCACTTTATTCAATTTAGGACTGTTTTGAGAATATATGTTTTATGCTGGCTATTCGGAACACACAATTTGTTGTTGCGATATATTCTAATGACAATTTCATGTTTAGGTCCATCTCTTGTCAGTCAGTGTCTCTGATGCACAACCTGGTGGTTTTGTTGCTACATATCCTACATTAAAGAGAGATCATTTTAATCATTTACGAATTCGGGTAATTCAATAAAGGACGAATGTTAAAACGTTTAATCGACAACACTTGTATACTTTATATACTACTTCATAAAGATAAATGTGCAGTTTGTATTGCGTTGTACAATATTAAGGTACATGTGTACAGCTATTTAACACAGAAGCACTCCGCGTCCTTCAATATCCGTCGTTGCATCAATAATTATAGTGAATACTATTCCGTGCCTAGAATTAATACTCATGGTAACTATTCATGGAATATTCAATGCCGAGCTAAAGACTGAGTTTCCTTAACATATATAGTGCCTCGATCGGAAATAGTGTGTGTCTCTCTTAGTCGGAATGTGCTGGTACATGGGAACCGCAATTAGCGGAAGCGCACGTATAATATGACAATTATCGCACCAAACGTCAGAGCATTGGTTCACTGACGTAGTCAGCAATGTCTGTGGTACCTGTTTTTATTACATGTCCAAAACAAACCCATGCCGATGCCCATTTTTTATACACACTAAGTCACTCTACAAGTTTCTATGGCAATAGCTCTACCGGGACCGTTACTCGGACATCTAGATCACGATATCTGTCACCAATACAGCTTCAGCGTAGCTCTCGCCAGTTTCTTAGTATCAAAAACTAGTTAGTCATTATTTCGCCTGACCTACGAATCTTCAACTAGAGTGGATAGCCCCCTTCGTGTCTTTTAAACAACGACGTTTATGCTTAAACCTGTGAAACTACATAGCGTTATACACAGAGTGCATGTTGATGGTGTTGGTGTTCAAACCCCTTTACCTCCATCATCCGCCTTGAAGATTATATTGAAATACGAATGCTGAGTCGTAGAAGTCTCAGTAAGTTGTTGTAGTTGTTGTTTAACAACCCATAAGTCGATGATGCAGATGTTGGAAAATCACGTATTGGCCAATACCGCCATGGTGATGTGTTTCTATTAATAACTTATATTGATGTGATAATACATTAATGTTACAGTTATAAGTGCACGTCATCTTTGAAATAGATTTCATTAACAGATATGGTACTTTGTTTTCAATCCACCCTGCTGTTGATGCAGTGGACTGTGGTCGAACGGACCCTAGCAAAATACTTGTGGTATTTTAAGGCGGTGTTTTCTCTGATTTTGATTACTTGTACATTTTGTACTGTTGTTATTATGTAGTGCGTCAGTAGTCAGTTATTTTAAAAAATGATCACTAAATATTGATGACGGAGTACAACCACATAAAAATATAGCCCATCTTTTTAGCTCGTTGCTGCACATGTATTGTAATTGCTTTTTTACTTACAAGTTTTGAACACAAAAGCAATTGCTTTTGCGATAATTATACAGTAACGTACGGTTATAACGAACTTAAAGGGGCAACTAAGGTTAGTTCGTTATAACCGTAGTTCGTTATAAGCATATATACAACAAATATACAGCAAATGGACGGGATCAAAACACATTTCGTTATATCCGTCAGTTACTTATAAGCGTATTCGTCATAAACGTTTTTTACTGTACATTATCTTTAAAAGTCCATTGGCGCGAATATTAATAATATAAATGGAAACATAACATTTGAAATTCTATAAGCCCTTGGAAATCTTTCAAATTAGTCAGACATCTCTTTGTAACGGACTGTATCATGGCGGGTATCACAATTTTAATAGTCGACACTTTATATTAGTTTAATTGTGTTTCTTTTTAATGTTATTGGTAGAGTTAACGTGAGGCTATATAGCATCCAATGTAAATGAGGAACTGCTATAAATTGACTAAAATTTGAAACATGCAAAGTTATGCGGCAAGCAACAACCCCGATGTATTAATTTTGCATTCCTGATGTCAAGGAAGTAGAATGACAGTACAAGGGAGATAACTCTCTGCAAACTACTCACCTCTCCGATTCGACCACCAACACAACCACTACGATTACGATACCAGGTTAAACTTGTTCTATTTGGTGATCGCGGGGTATTATATTATATCTCTGGTTTACCTGATCCAGGCCCAAACACCACGTGCAGGTCATCCCGTCTGATACTGATAACACAACGCCATGCCTCCAATCGTTACACATTTTACCAATAAGCCATACAACTATACTAGAAAAAAACCCGTTCACGTGTGTAATACCGTCGCCTCGTTACACAAGAGTGAGTGAATGAGTTTTACGCCGCATTGAAAAGTATTCTCGTTAAATCACAGCGAATATGCTTAATGTGGGAGGAAAGTCCCTCACTATAAATAATGCAGACATGTGCGACTTTGGTGAAAGCCACGAGCACGGGGACAAGCCAAGAAACAGAACTGGGGCGAACTGGGACTATCACAGGTTCATGGCGTGCCCTATGGATGCAAGCCAGCAGTCACTATATGGCTGAAATATTGCCGATGTGACGGTGAATATTAACTCACTCACTGCAAGCCTGCAGTGCGAATTGCGGCGTTTAAGACGACTAGGCCACCCGTGCCTCCTAAATGAAAAGGAATGTTAATGGCTTTATTCTTGCATGAGAACGTGTTGCTTTCAGCGTCCCCATCGTTATGATTTAGTCATGATAACAGTATTTATATATTAGTTATTATTATCATCATCACCATTAACAGTAAAAACCATGATGGTAATAATTTCAATATTAGTAATAACAACAAGAACAACAATAAAAGACGACAAAGTCCATGATAATAATTCGCATCATTTTCAACAGAGCTGGCTTTCGGGGTAGATGAGTGTTTGATAAATGGAAAATGGAAGCCCTACAAGAGCAGCCAACAAACATGCTGTGGCGGAGTGCTGGAGCGTTATACACAGGGGAAGAAATGCTGCAAAGGTAATGAAGCTAACACTTTCTCTGGAATCATAGGTATGGTGTATAAAAACTGGTCTTGTTATTCATATATGTTTCAAGCGAGTGAGCGATTATTGCTTAACGCCGCATCAGCTATTCGCGGCGTGAATTGTCTATATTCTTACCATATGTAAACAGAAACAGAAGGGATGGTGAAGATATCTTAAATCTCTGCTAAATATCACTTCGAGGGTTACATAGCGAGTTAATTGTTGGCGTTATGCCAACATTATTGTTGATGCAAGACAAACATCTTTGACGTCTTATGGATGACGTCACAATAGTAACTTTGGTTATTTCCGTCAAGCCTGGAAAAAAGACTGGTTATGCCAGCGCCCTCTGTTAGCAGATTGCTTTGTTATCAGTACAGAAACACTGTATTTTCACTACAGCTTATAAAGTGTGGGGCACAAATGTATTCTATGCGCTTGTGTCTTGATTTCACGAAAGCAGTGTCAGAATTCATGTATTTGCCCTCACTCTCGCTCGGGAAACAACAATTGTGACAGTTCTTACGCATTAAGCTCTATGTATTCGACAACCAAACATTGCTGCAAAGGATAAGAGAAACGCGCATGATCCTGTGTAAATAACAGACCAACAGCGACAGCATCGACATGGTGTTTAGCAGTTAAATGTTTAAAGACATTGTTGACATTTAAATTGAAATCATTAATTCATAACAAATATTACGAGTGAGTATGGATTGACGCCGCTTTTAGCAATATTCCCGCAATATCACGGCGGGGGACACCAGTAATGGGCTTCACACATTGTAGCCTACCCATGTCGGGAATCGAGCCCTGGTCTTCGGCGTGACGAGCGAACCCTTAAACTACTTGGCTACCCAACCGCCCCACAATTACGAAAGCGAACATCTTGAAAGTATCGTACCCAGCTGGAAGCTAACGCGATCTATCTACTGGAATGACCGTATTCGGTCCGGGGACCTTTAAAATGGTATTATAAAGATGCAGTTAAATATATTTGAGATTTTAAATATAAATCTTCATAATGTTTACACTGTATTTAGTAAAATAGACCCATATAGTTTTGTTGCCTATAAATAAACACATGTTTAATATATTGACATAACAGTAGGTGATGACGTCACAGTATCTAATAGTTGAGGTGAAATGTTGTTACGTCGCGTTCAAGATTATTGCACTTATATAGCGACTCGCATGCACTTTAACATGAATACCAAACTCAGACACATCATACTGATATACAGTCCTTGTGTTAGACCCCTAATGCCTAGCGCCAGGCAGGGTAACAACCAGTACCATCTTGTTATGGCTTTTGGTATGACGCAACCGGGGATCGAACCTCCGACCTTCCGCTTTCCAGCTCGACCATTATACCACGGAGGCGGTCACCGTATATCAACTGTCACTAACGTCACATGCACACTGTTAGCTCCTCGAAATTTAATCAGTTATGAGTTAATTGTTGGTGATAGTGGCGTTATTACCCTTACGTCAACAAACTGCTTTTACGAAACTTGTATTACGATGCATATGCAGTAAAACCTCGTTGAGTCTAACTTGGATGTGTCGAATTCCCGGTTGTCTCGAATTCATTTGGGAGTCTCAAGTATTCGAATTAAGCATAATGTTTTCCTGATGTTTCGAACCCCGGGTAACTCGAACATTTGTTCGAGACAACGGGGTTCGATTGTATTTCCTTCGCCGTCGCTCGGAAAATACAAAACGTCTGACGTTTTTTTGTGTGTGTAAAGTCACACTTATACATACAGAGTGTGTATATCGTACTGATTTAGGTAACGGGTGTTGGTGTATTCAAGTGAAGAAGTAGTGTTCTAAATTGGGCCGCGAGGGAACTCAGGGTCAGGGTGCCGTTGTACAAAACCTTAGCGCTGCCACTGTCGTAAGTCTATGTTAAGGTATGGGAGTGACGATCACCTTAGCGTTACGACTGTCGTAAGTCTATGTTAAGGTATGGGAGTGACGATCGCCTTAGCGTTACGACTGTCGTAAGTCTATTTTAAGGTATGGGAGTGACGATCACCTTAGCGTTACGACTGTCGTAAGTCTATGTTAAGGTGTGGGAGTTACGACCACCTTAGTGCTACGACTGTCGTAAGTCATGTTAAGGTATGGGAGTTACGATCACCTTAGCGCTACGACTGTCGTAAGTCATGTTAAGGTATGGGAGTTACGATCACCTTAGCGTTACGACTGTCGTAAGTCTATGTTAAGGTATGGGAGTTACGATCACCTTAGCGTTACGACTGTCGTAAGCATATGTTAAGGTATTGGGAGTGACCCTCACCTTAGCGTTACGACTGTCGTAAGTCTATGTTAAGGTATGGGAGTTACGATCACCTTAGCGCTGCCACTGTCCTAAGTCTATGTTAAGGTATGGGTGTTACGATCACCTTAGCGCAAAGATCGCTTTGTACAACGGCACCCTGAACTGTTCCCCAGTACACGATACATCTCGTCGGGTTGTGTTAGATTGACTCGGGTGTTCAGACTGTGACTTGACTGGTTGCATTGTATCGTGTATCAATGGCGTGAATTGTCCCTCTCTGGCTTGCCTGCCCCAAACTCGATTTTGTATTCTCTTCTTAAACCTCGTCACGCCAGATATAAACAACAAACATACAATGTGGCTTCCTCTGTGTCACTTGCCGAGGCATTTACTGCACTAGCCTTGGGTAGTCGAAAACCCCTGAAACTAGCGAGCACTAGCAGATGCTCCAGTCATAAAATCCCTACGCGGTTCATCCTCCGGGTGGCTGAAGTTTAGGGGGAGGTCGTCTGGCTGAATCATGCAGATGCCAACACAACCTTGGCTCACGTGCATGGACACGATTTAATATTGTTGATTATTATATGCTGTCAAAACTGTGTAACCATCAACTCGTCATTCGTGTGCAAGGGATTTTCTACAATCCCCAAGTCCATTCCTATGCCTGAGGGTTAAGGGCAGGGCGGCAGCACGTATACCCCACTCGTGCTTGTCGTGACAGCCGGTGGAACCGGAGTTTTGGGCATTGTAACCAGACGGGGTTGATCTTTTCTCATGCTCTCAGCCATTGGTTTGCCTGACCCCAGCCTCGATTATCCAGTGTATTATAGCAATGTCTATTCTCATGCGTTATCATAATATAATGGAAATATAATAGGCTGGATAGTCGAGTATGGCTTAGTTAAGGGCCCATGTGATATAGACAGACTGTTGCGGACTATTATTACGGCATGAATGCGCAAATATCGGTTTTATAGCCTTATACCCAGCAACAACTCAAATAGCTTAAAAGGGATGTTGGAGAAACGAGACATATTTTTCATATGCCACGACTTATTTACAGTACAGTTCATAACCTGGTACACCGCCGTCCTGCTCCAGTTGGACCGGGTAAGAATAGGTCCTCACAAGACGTGATTGGATTGGGTGGTCAAGCTTGGTGACTTATACGTCACCCTATCCCATGCGTGCATCGATGCTCACGATGTCAGTCACTGATTGTCTGGTGCCGCCGCCGTCATATAGTTGGAATATTGCCGAGTGCGGCCTTTAATAACAAAACCCAACCAATAATCCAGTTGGACTCTGCGATTAATACTAAGATATTCCTACGCTGACTGTCGCCATGGAAACAATGCGCATGTATTTGAAAGGACCGCATCTGTCTGACGTAGTGTAACGTCGGACCCCGTCACCGCTGTCGATGCGCACGTGGTTATTGTTGTTACGGCGGTAGCGATATGGACTATGATTATAATGTCACAATAACTCCCTTAGGCAACAAGACTTCCTACAGTCGTTACGCTAAGATTGCCTTGTAGAATTTGTAGAATCCCTGTGTTGATTACATGCGTTGAATGCAGCTGACGTCAAATAGCGTGGGCATACTATCTCACAAACATATCGTCCTAACCTGTACAGGTTTACACAATTCATCTTATCTCTTAAGTACGTTTGGCGTGTTTTTCCTATCTGTATTTCCCTGTAGTTTCGTACGTGGGAGTGCTTCACTGTTATTTGAATATCTTAACTGCTATTATATTGTCGAAATCATTCGAACCACAACCGCCCAAGTACACATACCCCTTGACCTGCTGACCTGCCACACAAACACACCCCTGTGCTGTCTGCATGTACGCGGATGTATTTACACAGATATGATTCTCACGTGACCTAGCTTTCGCGACGTCATTCAGTATCATGATTTTGCGCAAGTATTTTTTAACAACTTGGGAATCCCCACACCGATTGTGCGTATAGATGTACTCAAGGTGAAATAGTGTATGGATACTAAGATTGTATTTCCCTCTATTTAATGACTTCAAATCAAAGAAGCAAGCAGTTAAGACAATGTGGTCACGATGGGGTTGTATGGTGGTGCTGATGGTGGCGGTTTGTGTTGTAGAGACAGGTAGAGTCTACTACGAAAACCATGGGCTGTGTTGTGAAGACAAGATGTACGAAAGGTACGATGAGAATGGGGTGGAGTATGGATGCTGCGGTAACACGAAAATCCCCATGGAGAGGACAGTCTGCTGCGGGGGTGTCAGCCATCCTAGACACCCAGGTGAGTTATAGAGACTTCTTTAACGTGAAATTGTATTAAAACATAATTTAAACTCTCACCAACATCAGAGAATAGTCAAATCCCCAAAATGACGACAAGTATCACAAAAATCCAGATTTCTTTTCAAATATATATCCCAAAGAAACTTAAAGGTTCCCAGAACGACTGACATACTATTGTCTTCACTAGATTTATGAAATATTCCAAAAATAGGCACGGCCCAACAATTTTGCTTCGTTCAAATTGTTCCATTGTATGTGAAGAAGTCCATAGGAACTTGACGTCATATGACTGCAAATAATGCAAGACGACGTCATCCACCGAATATGGCGTCACAGGCGATTTAAGTGACTGAGGAAAAGAGTGAGTGAGTGAGTTGGGTTAAACGCCGCCTTTAACAGTATTCCAGTTATATCGCAGCGTGTCAGCTTTATGCGGGAGGAATGCCCGAAGTGATGCAGGTCTGAGACGTTTACCACTTCTGTGAAACCCACGAGCACGGGTATGGTGCTGACAAACCTAGAAAAATAATCGGGGCGAACCGGGATTCGAACCCCCAATCATTGGTTTCTTGCGTGCGCAAGGGACGAAACTCTGCACGTTGGCTGTTAAAAAACCTTCATGTTATAAGAGACAAAATCGGCTATTACTAGTTTTGGTGGATAAATGTTTCTACTGGACTTGCCTCGGGAACTATTGCCCTATTGTTATTATCCAAACAGCATTTTGAAAGAAAATCGTATTTGAGTTCCAACGCTGTTCCAGATATGGGTTGTTGCGGCAAGCAGTACATCAACCTAACGTCGCAGATGTGTTGTCAAAATGAAGATAACCCTGCACTGGTCAGCAAACACGTTCGCGGCCCGAACTACACGTGCTGTGGTCACCTTGTTGTCGACCTGTCCAATCAGAACTGCCGCTGGAACATCTCCGGCAACACACGCAATCCGATAGCAGTCAACAGACTGGACGAGATCTGTGATGGCAAGATCATCTCACGCCGTGAGAAGTCCTGCTGTGATGGTGAGTGAGGAAATGTAACATCGCACTATCACAGTAGACCAACGCCTAGTCTCTGAAAATACTTAATGTTGATAGAAACAAATAACTCCATTTAAACTGAAAAGGAACTCTGATGAGATGTAAGAAAAATCTAGACTTGCTTCATCTAGGGTTTTTGCATTACAGAAAGGGCTGGGTGGAAGGGAAAATAATATGGTTCAGGGTCTGTGAGGCATATAACTGAGAATAGAGAGACGTTCCACACCCATAGTAGTATCTTCTGACAATTTACACATTCATGTGAAAGGTTGCATCCCTTAGTCGTGAAGATGATCTTGGGTTCAAATCACAGATTAGCACTGATTATGATTCCTTATTTGTCATACCGGTTCATGGGTTTCATTCAGGTAACAGTCGTTAAAGTAACTGAAGTAATGTTCAACTTACTCACTCACTCACACATATACGTTAGATGTACTTCTATGGCTGCAGACTGCTAACCCAGAAATGTAATGGACTTTATATCTAGTTCAGATATTATATGAGAGTTACCGTGACTGTATATGTCCAAAAGTATAATCAGAAGCACTTCTAGCCTTGCAGTTAGTTTTCAGACAAGCTGCTTGCGTCTATGTATCATAGTCTGGCTAAGTTGTGTAGACAAGACCTATGATCTCCCTCAATAAGAGTAGATATATTTCATTATATTTAGGATTCCTTCGAGATTTTGCCAACACAGCTGGATACAAAACCAAATTTCTCCCACAATCTGAATATAAAATGTTCTTAAAGGCACAGAACAAGATTTGCAAATGAATAAGTTTTTTCTGCTTATGAACAGGTTACATAAACACAGGCACTTAATTACCTGAATCTTGATTTCAGACAAAATCTATGATCAACCGTACCTGGACCCTGAAGACATGTCCCAAAGAAACCCTACGGTGGAATGTTGTGGCACAGTTGGGTACAATAACCAGAGACAAGTCTGCTGTTCCCAGTATCCTGGGGCCGAGGTTGTCATTCCTGCTGATGACCACTTGCAGTGCTGTGTGGGTAGTGAGACAGGTAGGTTGATTGATCAACTGTACTTCCCACCAGGATAGACTTTCCTGTTTCTACTTACATCAGCCTGGACTGTGTGAGCTGTCTAATACTGGTTGGGTTGTTTTCAGGGTATTATAACACCACGGCAGAGCTATGCTGTGCTGGCAGCACCTGGACCAGATCTAGCAGCCATGACACATGCTGTGGGACACACAGGATAGATGGGCACAGCCAGGGATGCTGTGCTGGACACCCCTACAAGAAGGACACTCACTTCTGCTGTGATGGTATGTGGCCTTATACACTGTCATCGTTACTGTATGGTTTCTGAGAGATTAAAGATGTGTTTCCTGACATGCTGTCATGCTGTTCACAATATCAAAGCATCAGGTGTAATCAAACTGGTGTCTCTGTCATGTGAAGAGAGTGCAAACTAACCTGGAGGGTCCGATCTGTATGTATACTAGTCACATAAAGAAACTGTGCACGGAGAAAATATAGATATAAGGGCACACCGTCCATATATGAAATATAGGTTTGAACACAGCAATTATTGGAGACATTCAAAAGCTCATGCACGTGCCATGCGATATGACGTCATTGATGGGGGCCTATGGACGTGCAATGTGTTACTGCACGTGCATCCTGTGCAGCTGTACACAGCATGTGCAACTCAAAATTCGCTGTCACTTTGGAAAGCATGATCTCTGGTCATTCAAAAATTCAAAACTTCTCAGGCGCAGACACAAGCATATCACAAGCAAATCATGCCAAGATTGACAGCTGCACAACGTCATGAAGCCATTGGAATGATCCGAGCGGGAATGAGGCAACAACAGGTGGCAACACATTTCCAATGCCACCATAACACGATATCAGCATTGGTGAGGCGTTATCAGAACACAAATGACGTTGCCGACCACCCACGTTCAGGACGTCCCCGAGTAACGACGCCAAGACAGGACAGATGGATTCGAGTGACACATCTCCGACACAGGTTCCAAACGGCAGTAACGACGTCCCAGACAATTCCTGGACTGCGCCGTATCCATCTCAACACTGTCAGGAATCGCCTACGTCAGTACGGGATTCGACCACGACGCCCTGCCATACCTCCCATCCTGACACACCGTCATCGAGTCAACCATCTAAGATGGTGTCGAAATCATGTTCGCCAACCTCGAATATGGTGGAGAAATGTTGTCTTTACAGATGAATCGAGGTTCAACATTTCCCACAGTGACTGGCGCCAACGTGTCTACCGGCGTTTGGGAGAACGTTATGCACACAACTGTATTGTGGAGAGGAATCGTTTTGGAGGTGGCTCTGTGATGATTTGGGGTGGGATAACAGCACGGCACCGAACCCCTTCGGTGGTTGTTCAGGGCAATCTCACCGGTGTTGGCTACAGAGATCAGAATCTGAGGCCTGTGGTCATTCCTTTCCTGCAACGTAATGGCCCGGGATTGACATTTCAACAGGACAACGCTTGTCCTCACACGGCTAGGGTCGCAATGGATTTCCTTCACCATAACAATGTCATGTTACTGCCATGGCCTGCAATTTCTCCAGATCTCTCCCCAATAGAGCATGTGTGGGATGAAATGGAGCGCCGTCTGCGTCGTCTTCCACATCCTCCAGATAACGTCCGTGACTTGGCACAGGATTTGAGGAGGATATGGCAGGCCATTCCCCAGGCCTTCCATGCCCATTTGGTGGACTCCATGCATCACCGATGCACTGCTGTGATTCAAGCACAGGGTGGTCATACCCGTTATTGACTTTGTGACTTTGTCGTTTGACCCCCTACTCCATTTTGATCTTCTGACGTCATCGTAACAGATGTTGTTCAGGTCCCGTTGACATTTTCTTATGGTCCGATCATTCAGCTGCTACAGCGTCTGCATCATTTTGTTCTTGCTGTGTTGTATTTCATTCCAGAATATATTTTCTCCGTGCACAGTTTCTTTATGTGGCTAGTATACTTTGGAATCATTGTCTACAATGGTACCAGGTGTTTCTGCAACTTACAGCACCCGGCATGTGCGAATGTCTAGGTCAACTAGGTTCTTCAATTGTGCTGACAACTGTGATTTCAAGTAATTTTGAGAGCTGTATCCAGAGTTCAAAATAATTATCTGTTTAGGTGAAATATACAATTATTTGTATCTTAAAAAAAATAAAACTTTTTTCACTAATAATGCCATGCAGTTGTTGGCAGTTGTGATGCGGTTGAGATGTTTGATTACCTGTTCATTGTAGGTTCCCCATCGAGGGTACTGAAGGCACTGAAGGAAGGCAGTACATGTTGTGGGGGAGCGAGGCTGGCGCCAAGCAAGATGTGCTGCCAAAACACACAGGTGGAGACCAAGGAAGGTCATGACGCTTGCTGTCTAAGCTATTACTCAAGACAGTTTGCCACATACAACAGCTCGGAAAAGGTTTGTATCGTTTGGTGGAATTATGTTTATTATTTGATCAGACCAAGAAAAATTGTCTGGGCTAAACCTAGTTATTGTGAAGATATGATTCAAAGAAACTTAGTTATTGTGAAGATATGAGCCAAAGAAACCTAGTTATTGGGAGATATGATCCAAAGAAACCTAGTTATTGTGAGATATGATCCAAAGAAACCTAGTTATTGTGAGATATGAGCCAAAGAAACCTAGTTATTGTGAGATATGATCCAAAGAAACCTAGTTATTGGGAGATATGAGCCAAAGAAACCTAGTTATTGTGAGATATGAGCCAAAGAAACCTAGTTATTGTGAGATATGAGCCAAAGAAACCTAGTTATTGTGAGATATGAGCCAAAGAAACCTAGTTATTGTGAGATATGAGCCAAAGAAACCTAGTTATTGTGAGATATGAGCCAAAGAAACCTAGTTATTGTGAGATATGATCCAAAGAAACCTAGTTATTGTGAGATATGAGCCAAAGAAACCTAGTTATTGTGAGATATGATCCAAAGAAACCTAGTTATTGTGAGATATGATCCAAAGAAACCTAGTTATTGTGAGATATGAGCCAAAGAAACCTAGTTATTGTGAGATATGAGCCAAAGAAACCTAGTTATTGTGAGATATGAGCCAAAGAAACCTAGTTATTGTGAGATATGATCCAAAGAAACCTAGTTATTGTGAGATATGATCCAAAGAAACCTAGTTATTGTGAGATATGAGCCAAAGAAACCTAGTTATTGTGAGATATGAGCCAAAGAAACCTAGTTATTGTGAGATATGAGCCAAAGAAACCTAGTTATTGTGAGATATGATCCAAAGAAACCTAGTTATTGTGAGCTATGAGCCAAAGAAACCTAGTTATTGTGAGATATGAGCCAAAGAAACCTAGTTATTGTGAGATATGATCCAAAGAAACCTAGTTATTGTGAGATATGAGCCAAAGAAACCTAGTTATTGTGAGATATGAGCCAAAGAAACCTAGTTATTGTGAGATATGATCCAAAGAAACCTAGTTATTGTGAGATATGATCCAAAGAAACCTAGTTATTGTGAGATATGATCCAAAGAAACCTAGTTATTGTGAGATATGAGCCAAAGAAACCTAGTTATTGTGAGATATGAGCCAAAGAAACCTAGTTATTGTGAGATATGAGCCAAAGAAACCTAGTTATTGTGAGATATGAGCCAAAGAAACCTAGTTATTGTGAGATATGAGCCAAAGAAACCTAGTTATTGTGAGATATGATCCAAAGAAACCTAGTTATTGTGAGATATGATCCAAAGAAACCTAGTTATTGTGAGATATGATCCAAAGAAACCTAGTTATTGTGAGATATGAGCCAAAGAAACCTAGTTATTGTGAGATATGAGCCAAAGAAACCTAGTTATTGTGAGATATGATCCAAAGAAACCTAGTTATTGTGAGATATGATCCAAAGAAACCTAGTTATTGTGAGATATGAGCCAAAGAAACCTAGTTATTGTGAGATATGAGCCAAAGAAACCTAGTTATTGTGAGATATGATCCAAAGAAACCTAGTTATTGTGAGATATGAGCCAAAGAAACCTAGTTATTGTGAGATATGAGCCAAAGAAACCTAGTTATTGTGAGATATGAGCCAAAGAAACCTAGTTATTGTGAGATATGATCCAAAGAAACCTAGTTATTGTGAGATATGATCCAAAGAAACCTAGTTATTGTGAGATATGATCCAAAGAAACCTAGTTATTGTGAGATATGAGCCAAAGAAACCTAGTTATTGTGAGATATGAGCCAAAGAAACCTAGTTATTGTGAGATATGAGCCAAAGAAACCTAGTTATTGTGAGATATGAGCCAAAGAAACCTAGTTATTGTGAGATATGAGCCAAAGAAACCTAGTTATTGTGAGATATGAGCCAAAGAAACCTAGTTATTGTGAGATACACTCCAGGTTGAAGTACCAGTACGTTGCAACATGATTGTTTATGTAGGAGTGCGTTGAAGGGGAAGTCCAGACAATCATGAAACTTGATGACCGGTACTGTGGCCATGTCCCATACAGTGACAATAAAGCTGTGTGCTGCAACGGTCAAGTCCACTACTTTCCTCCCGGAGACACTCTCGGCTGCTGCCGGCGCTGGGATCTGAAGCAGACAGTCTACAGTGAGACCACCCAGATGTGCTGCCAGGGTCACGTCCACAATGAGTCAGCCAATGATGCAGAGTGAGTAGATTATACTAAACAGCAGGGATGGTAATCATGGCCCAGTTAAAAGTGAAAGGTTGAGGTGAGGTGAAGTGAGATTTACCTGGGATTTAACATTGCATCCAAGATTATTGCACTTATATAGCGATGTGCATGCATGTGTGTGTGTATACTAGACCGGACTGATGCCTATTTTATAGTGCTAGCCTACTGAGATACCATGCTGCAGTTTAACATGAATACCCCATTCAGACACAGTATACTGATTCCGAGCCAACAAGTCCTTGTTTCAGCCCCTAAATGCCTAGCGCCAGACAGGGTAATAAGTACCATCTTTTAACGTCTTTTGATATGCCGTGGAATGAACGGACCTTTCGCACTTTTGGCGGCCTCTGTACCACTAGACTGCGGAGGTGGCCGTGAAAGGGTGAACAGATGCTGCAGCTGATGGTGTGTGTTTGGAGACATGACCAGGAACACCATACATTCATTATTGTCTTACACCAGTGTGGTTGTACAACCTTCCTTGAAAATATACCTTATGTCAGTGTAGTATGGTTAGAGTTACCTGCCCTTGTCATGTTCAAAATTTCAAAAAAGAGACACAAGGAACAAGAGACTTATTTTCGGAAGCTTAAAGTATTTAAGGAAAGATAACTTTCAAGCACAGCCCCTACCTGACTGAGTGAATGAGTTGGAAATAAGTTTAACCCAGCCCCACCATATGAAAGCCAAGTGTGTATAGTGATTTGATACTCATCATCCCACATCACCTGCTAAACAGCACTGTCAGGCTCTGATACATAATTAGGATGCTTCATCTTCTGCAGATGCTGTGGGGCTAGGTCTTACCCTAAACATTCACACCAAAACCCCTGTCATGAGAAGTGTGGAGGCTCCTACTACAATGCTGATGTCACTGTGTGTTGTGGCAATAAGCAGTTCTTGATGGAAGAGCATGGAGACGATTGCTGTGGAAACTCCCCCTACTTCAGCATGGTCAGCTATTGCTGTGGTAAGGAGCTTTACAACCCCAAGAAGAAATCCTGCTGTGGGGGATATGCAGTTGTTTCCCGACGAGGCCGCAGAAGACAGCGATGTTGTAAAAACACAATGGTGTATTTTCGCAAAGATGGACGATGCAAATCCAATGGAATCGTTGAGTGGAAAAAGGATATACATCCAATGGAAAATTTATGTAGATGGAAGACATGGAAAAATCTGAATGGGATTGAGGTGAAAGAGTGCTTCCAAACATTTGGTAAGGGAATTTGCTAATACCAATAATACTAGAACTGCCTGAAATATATACCTGCTCAATACTTAGCATTTGATACCCTCAGAGGTATATGGTTGTCCAGTGTGCGTTATGGGTGGTCCAGGGGTGGTCCATTGACCAGAACAGGTCAAATTAGATATTTCATAATGCCCACCAGTAAGATTCCATATTTGAGTGACTGTAGGCTACTTTACGTCAGTTGACAACAGGCATGTAGCACAGATGCTGCATCTTCCCGAGGCAAGTGAGTTAACTGACTATAAAAGTCCAGTTTCAACCCTTGCTGAACTAGGCTGGTATTATGGAGTTACAATTTGGCTGGACTAACGAGTCGATGCATAGTCCAATCAAAATCGCTGAATGAAATCGAAATCCGGTTCGTAAACTGTCATGCATATTTCAGTCGATTGCAGGATTTGCAGAGCATGTGCACCACTGACTCGTCAACAGATAGTTTCTAAATCATTTCATGTTTTTAATCAAGGTGCTAACATGATTTGATGCACTTTGTAAGACTTGTTTTATCACAATAGAGATCTTGATTGTCGATCAGATCATCTTGGCTGGGTGCCGCCATTTTGTTTGAAGCAAAGGTAAGTGATACGAGAGGTGGAATCTGATTGGTCCATAGGAGAGGCATGGAAGGGACATAACTCTTAATAGCCACTGGTGGCACTTCGATCAAGCCCAGGAATTCCAGCCTAGTTCACCAAGTGTGGAAACTGGACTTTAAAGACAGTTAACTCTCTTGCCTAGGGAAGATGAGATGCAGAGGATGAAGGTATAGACAGTAGAACCCCTCTGAACCACATGGGGAACCAGTGGCCAGCAAACACTGCCATACTGCGATAATGCCCTACGGCCAAATAGAACTCATGTGAAGAACAATATACCTGTAGAACTGATTCCCATGAAATTAATCTCTTTCAGCAATCCGGTGCACCATCAAGCACTTCCTGAAAGAAAAAGAGGAACTAAGCATTATGATGAAATGCCGGAACCTGAAGCGCCGATACCTCAGGGAGAAATACCACGATTCATTCCTGACTCCTGGCAAGAACCAACTGACTGTCCGCATGATGCTATCCACCAAGAAGAAGGTCCGGTGCAACAGACAGCGACTGAAAAACAGGAGGGTGATCATCTTTCTGGATAAGGAACCTATCAAGAAGAGAAGTCATTTTGACCTGAGAATCTCTGAGAAAGATTCATTCCGTGTTGTTGCAGACACAAAACATATACGTGATCACTTGGATGGAACTAGCTCACAGAAATACTGCAAAGAATTATCTAAAATTTTGAGCAATGAGCATGATGAGGATCTGTATCAATAGATGGTGTATGCTGACCCCCATTTCACCAAAGTGGCGGATGTAGGATTGTAAAACATGAGGGGTGGGGGTGGTCATGGGTGGCACAAGTCACAAAGTGAACTGGAGCACCTGATAGAAGACATACTCAATTGACACATCAGGTATCTGGGGGGTCACCCAGTGGATGGTTACTAGGACCAAACAAGAATATCCACCATTCCTTGTAGCATTCATTTACTTCCCAGCTAAAGCATTTGGCATGCTCCTGTGATGGCCGGTCACTTGGCCGGACTAGTTGATACAGCCCTGCATAGCCGAAGTACAGTGTAGACATGTGGGGGTAGGATGTAAGTGGGCATCTGTATAGACTAAATGTATCATTGTAAATGTGTGTGTGTGTGTGTGTGTGTGTGTGTGTGTGTGTGCGTGTGTGTGTGTGTGCGTGTCTGTGTGTGTGTGTGTGTGTGTCTGTGTCTGTGTGTCTGTGTGTGTGTGTGTGTCATTACATCTATGTATGAATGTATCATTGTGTCCATCGGAATGTTGTATATACATTCACACATAGTTGAGTCGAATGTACAATCTTATTGGTGTAAATGTCCCACTGCATACCAAAGTCATGCCCCTGTTTATAATAGTTTTTTTTAATGTTTTAACAGTTTCTATTGTGTCTTAGAAGCCTGGTAATACACTCCCAGTATACCCACCTGCCAAACCTTATACCTAACACAGTGAATGTACAATCTTTCCTATAAGCTCCACCTGCTTGTGTGCAGCTAGCTCGTGATGGAGTCAGTGATACAGTCACTGTACTTAGTCACTTCCATGTCCAAAAATAGGCCACAACAAATTCAGCCTTTATTTTATAGCTATTATCTTGTTTCAACAAAGGGAGGGATCCGAGTCTTTCCTCAAAAGATGTTGTTTTGTAGATGCATATGTCATTTGAGCTTTACAAATTTACCTCCACCTTTATCTTTTTACCTTGTATAAAAAAACAGCTGCCAACATAACAAGTGAGAAATATTGATCACTGGAAACAAAAACAGAATATCAGCCATATAGGGGCATGCAAGAAACCAACATTGAATAACTTACAGGAAACAATGAAGCACCTAAAACAGCTAGACCTGAATGGAAAGTGGGTGCAAGACCCAAGACCATAATCCCCGTTTTTAGGCATTACCAGGTGTGTGTTGGTAACTGTGAACCAAAATACCTTCTAAAAACGACAAACAAGTTTCTCAAAATTACAAAGTGTATGAACATTGATGATTATTTATGAGTTTTGTTTGTTCGCTGTTTGACACTGCCCTCAGCAACATTACAGTTATATGATGCAGTCTATTAGTAATCGAGTTTGATATATGCATTTAATTTATTGTAGTTGATCATCTCCTACAGAACAGGGCCTTCATTCTTCCACCAGCTGTACTTGTCACTCAAGTGCCTAGTCATGTTCATTATCCATCTTAAGGAGGGCAGTTTGACAATGCAGTATATTTATTGCACATTACTAGAGTATTGAAGTAGAACTGCAGACACTCCTCATGCTGCTATAGGAGGAATGCTTGCAGATTAGTAAACTAAAGTTGGTGTGTATGTTAGTGTTGACATGTTCAGGCTGGACTTTTTAAAGAGTGGTTCACTCACTTCCCATAACGTAAATTAAATTAAAAATATTAATCCTTGTGAATAGCCTACCTCTGTTACATCACTACCTTAAATCACATATTTTGGCAGTCTTCACTCTATAAAATCTTCAGCTTTTCAACACAAGTCCTTTTCTCCATTAATAATCCATAGGTACATGTAGTTCTAGTATCTTGCTTCCTGTATTTCCTATGCACTTGTTTCCAAAATCTAAATCATAGAATCCGATTGTTGGGAAGGTGGGTGGGTAATAGTGATAATGCCTCTGATGTAATAGTGGTAGTATTCTTTGAAATATTAACAATGATAATTATTGTTTGATAATGCTTGTGAATACCCTACTTCTATGACATCATTGCCAGAGTATACTAGAGACTGGTGGATTCTGACATCTAGTAATACCCTGGATAGTTGACAATCTGTTAAAATTGAGAGACAATAAAACTCACAAATCATTCTTAATTTGGGTTTTTGTCGCAACCTTCACTATTGGACTTCCTGATAGTGCCTAAAACCAACTCAATATTGATGTTATTTTAACGCAAGAATAGGTAAACAATAAACCTTATTACCTTATAAACCCTAATTATCATTATTCCCGCGACTTATGCGTGTGTTACTGGCAACATGTTCTGATAACCGATAATCTTTCTAAGGAAATGTTAAAAGCTATTTTATTTTCCCAAACCCTCCCAACACGACTTCTCACCAAATAATCTGTAAGCCAATAGAAAAAGTCTGGCCTTGTCATGCTCATAAAGGTTGATATTGAGAGTAACTATTTATTTCTCACATTACGTCATCATTGCATTTACTTTTCCCTGTATGTATTTATTATGTGAATATTATGTGAAAGGTCACATGATCTCAAAAATCCATGAACATTTTGAAGGATAAAATGTCATTATTTTATAATAAAATTTGAAAAAAAGTGTTTTATGTCTCTTTAGTGTTTGAATGAGGGGTGTCCTGCCTCCAGCAGTAGGCGACACATTAATATCAAGTGGGAGTGAGTTGGGTTTAACGCACACTTCGAACAGTATTCCAGTCTTTTAACCACGTGTCAGCTTAATGTGGGAGGAAAGCACAAAGTAATGCAGGTCTCGGACATTTACCACTTTGGTGAAACCCACAAGTAACAGGTATGGTGCTGACAAACCCAGGAACTTTATCGGGGTGAACCGGGATTTGAACCCAAAATCATAGGCTTCTAGAGCGCCCAAGATATTGAGGCCCCTGAGACAATTATGCCACCCATGCCCCAATTAATATCAAGAATGGACTTCACCTCAGTGCGGGGAAACTAGCCTGCGCTTAGTGGTGAAGCTGCATCAGGCTACAAAATTCACTCTATTTATCCTTAGATGATTGTTGCTGTGGGGTGCCTTAGTGGAGAAGGTAATTCCTGTGGTGGTGGGGTGCCTTAGTGGAGAAGGTAATTCCTATGGATGTGGTGGGTGCCTTAATGGAGAAGGTAATTCCTGTGGTGGTGGGTTTCTTAGTGGAGAAGGTAATTCATGTGGTTGCGGGGTGCCTGAATGGAGAAGGTAATTCCTGTGGTGGTGGTGGGTGCCTTAGTGGAGAAGGGAAGTTCCTGTGGTGGTTGGGTGCCTGAAAGGAGAAGGTAATTCCTGTGGTTGTGGTGGGTGTTTTAGTGAAGAAGGTATTTCCAGTGGTAGTGGTGGGTACCTTAGTGGAGAAGGTAATTCCTGTGGTGGTGGTGAGTGCCTTAGTGGAGAAGGTAATTCCTGGGGTGGTGGTGGGTGCCTTAGTGGAGAAGGTAATTCCTGTGGTGGTGGTGGGTGCCTTAGTGGAGAAGGTAGTTCCTGTGGTGGTGGGGTGTCTTAGTGGAGAAGGTAATACCTGTGGTTGTGGTGGGTTTCTTAGTGGAGAGGGTAATTCATGTGGTTGTGGGGTGCCTTAGTGGAGAAGGTAATTCCTGTGGTGGTGGGGTGCCTTAGTGGAGAAGGTAATTCCTATGGATGTGGTGGGTGTCTTAGTGGAGAAGGTAATTTCTGTGGTTGTGATGGGTTTCTTAGTGGAGAAGGTAATTCCTGTGGTTGTGGGGTGCCTTAGTGGAAAAGGTAATTCCTGTGGTGGTGGGGTGCCTTAGTGGAGAATGTAATTCCTGTGGTGGTGGGGTGCCTTAGCGGAGAAGGCAATTCCTGTGGTGGTGGGGTGACTTAGTGGAGAAGGTAATTCCTGTGGTGGTGGGGTTTCTTAGTGGAGAAGGTAATTCATGTGGTTGTGGGGTGCCTTAGTGGAGAAGGTAATTCATGTGGTTGTGGGGTGCCTTAGTGGAGAAGGTAATTCCTGTGGTGGTGGTGGGTGCCTTAGTGGAGAAGGTAGTTCCTGTGGTGGTGGGGTGTCTTAGTGGAGAAGGTAATACCTGTGGTTGTGGTGGGTTTCTTAGTGGAGAAGGTAATACCTGTGGTTGTGGTGGGTTTCTTAGTGGAGAAGGTAATTCATGTGGTTGTGGTGAGTACCTTAGTGGAGAAGGTAATTCCTGTGGGTGTGGTGGGTGCCTTAATGGAGAAGATAATACCTGTGGTTGTGGTGGGTTTCTTAGTGGAAAAGGTAATTCATGTGGTTGTGGGGTGCCTTAGGGGAGAAGGAAGTTCATGTGGTGGTGGGGTGTCTTAGTGGAGAAGGTAAGACCTGTGGTTGTGGTGGGTTTCTTAGTGGAGAAGGTAATTCCTGTGGTGGTGGGGTGCCTGAATGAAGAAGGTAATTCCTATGGATGTGGTGGGTGTCTTAGTGGAGAAGGTAATTTCTGTGGTTGTGATGGGTTTCTTAGTGGAGAAGGTAATTCCTGTGGTTGTGGGGTGCCTTAGTGGAAAAGGTAATTCCTGTGGTGGTGGGGTGCCTTAGTGGAGAATGTAATTCCTGTGGTGGTGGGGTGCCTTAGCGGAGAAGGCAATTCCTGTGGTGGTGGGGTGACTTAGTGGAGAAGGTAATTCCTGTGGTGGTGGGGTTTCTTAGTGGAGAAGGTAATTCATGTGGTTGTGGGGTGCCTTAGTGGAGAAGGTAATTCATGTGGTTGTGGGGTGCCTTAGTGGAGACGGTAATTCCTGTGGTGGTGATGGGTGCCTTAGTGGAGAAGGTAGTTCCTGTGGTGGTGGGGTGTCTTAGTGGAGAAGGTAATACCTGTGGTTGTGGTGGGTTTCTTAGTGGAGAAGGTAATACCTGTGGTTGTGGTGGGTTTCTTAGTGGAGAAGGTAATTCATGTGGTTGTGGTGAGTACCTTAGTGGAGAAGGTAATTCCTGTGGGTGTGGTGGGTGCCTTAATGGAGAAGATAATACCTGTGGTTGTGGTGGGTTTCTTAGTGGAAAAGGTAATTCATGTGGTTGTGGGGTGCCTTAGGGGAGAAGGAAGTTCATGTGGTGGTGGGGTGTCTTAGTGGAGAAGGTAAGACCTGTGGTTGTGGTGGGTTTCTTAGTGGAGAAGGTAATTCCTGTGGTGGTGGGGTGCCTGAATGAAGAAGGTAATTACTGTGGTTGTGGTGGGTGTTTTAGTGAAGAAGGTATTTCCAGTCGTAGTGGTGGGTACCTTAGTGGAGAAGGTAATTCCTGTGGTGGTGGTGAGTGCCTTAGTGGAGAAGGTAATTCCTGGGGTGGTGGTGGGTGCCTTAGTGGAGTAGGTAATTCCTGTGGTGGTGGTGGGTGCCTCAGTTGAGAAGGTAATTCATGTGGTGGTGTCTTAGTGGAGAAGGTAATACCTGTGGTTGTGGTGGGTTTCTTAGTGGAGAGGGTAATTCCTGTGGTTGTGGGGTGCCTTAGTGGAGAAGGTAATTCCTATGGATGTGGTGGGTGTCTTAGTGGAGAAGGTAATTTCTGTGGTTGTGGTGGGTTTCTTAGTGGAGAAGGTAATTCCTGTGGTTGTGGGGTGCCTTAGTGGAGAAGGTTATTCCTGTGGTGGTGGGGTGCCTTAGTGGATAAGGTAATTCCTGTGGTTGTGGGGTGCCTTAGTGGAGAAGGTAATTCCTATGGTGGTGAGTGCCTTAGTGGAGAAGGTAATACATGTGGTGGTGGGGTGCCTTAGTGGAGAAGGTAATTCCTGTGGTGGTGGGGTGACTTAGTGGAGAAGGTAATTCCTGTGGTGGTGGGGTGCCTTAATGGAGAAGGTAATTCCTGTGGTTGTGGTGGGTTTCTTAATGGAGAAGGTAATTCCTGTGGTGGTGGGGTGTCTTAATGGAGAAGGTTATTCCGATGGTTATGGTGGGTTTCTTAATGGAGAATGTAATTCCTGTGGATGTGGTGGGTGCCTTAGTGGAGAAGATAATTCCTGTGGTTGTGGTTGGTGCCTTAATGGAGAAGGTTATTCCTGTGGTTGTGGTTGGTGTTTAAGCGAAGAAGGTAATTCCTGTGGTGGTGGGGTGTCTTTGTGGAGAAGGTAATTCATGTGGTTGTGGGTTTCTTAGTGGAGAAGGTAATTCCTGTGGATGTGGTGGGTGCCTTAGTGGAGAAGATAATTCCTGTGGTTGTGGTGGGTTTCTTAATGGAGAATGTAATTCCTGTGGATGTGGTGGGTGCCTTAGTGGAGAAGATAATTCCTGTGGTTGTGGTGGGTGCCTTAATGGAGAAGGTAATTCCTGTGGTTGTGGTGAGTGTTTTAGTGAAGAATGTAATTCCTGTGGTTGAAGAGGGTACCTTAGTGGAGAAGGTAATACCTGTGGTGATGGTGAGTGCCTTAGTGGAGAAGGTAATTCCTGTGGTGGTGGGTGCCTTAGTGGAGAAGGTAATTCCTGTGGGGGTGGTGGGTGCCTAAGTGGAGAAGGTAGTTCCTGTGGTGGTGGGGTGTCTAAGTGGAGAAGGTAATACCTGTGGTTGTGGTGGGTTTCTTAGTGGAGAAGGTAATTCCTGTGGTGGTGGTGGGTGCCTTAGTGGAGAAGGTAGTTCCTGTGGTGGTGGGGTGTCTTAGTGGAGAACGTAATTCCTGTGGTGGTGGGTGCCTTAGTGGAGAAGGTAATTCCTGGGGTGGTGGTGGGTGCCTCAGTGGAGAAGGTAGTTCCTGTGGTGGTGGGGTGTCCTAGTGGAGTAGGTAATACCTGTGGTTGTGGTGAGTGCCTTAGTTGAGAAGGTAATTCCTGTGGATGTGGTGGGTGCCTTAGTGGAGAAGATCATTCCTGTGGTTGTGGTGGGTGTCTTACTGGAGAAGGTAGTTCCTGTTGTGGTGGGGTGTCTTAGTGGAGAAGTTAATACCTGTGGTGGTGGGTACCTTAGTGGAGAAGATAATTCCTGTGATTGTGGTGGGTGCCTTAATGGAGAAGGTAATTCCTGTGGTTGTGGTGGATGTTTTAGTGGAGAAGGTAATTCATGTGGTTGTGGGTTTCTTAGTGGAGAATGTAATTCCTGTGGTTGTGGTGGGTGCCTTAGTGGAGAAGATAATTCCTGTGGTTGTGGTGGGTTTCTTAATGGAGAATGTAATTCCTGTGGATGTGGTGGGTGCCTTAGTGGAGAAGATAATTCCTGTGGTTGTGGTGGGTGCCTTAATGGAGAAGGTAATTCCTGTGGTTGTGGTGGGTGTTTTAGTGAAGAAGGTAATTCCTGTGGTTGAAGTGGGTACCTTAGTGGAGAAGGTAATACCTGTGGTGATGGTGAGTGCCTTAGTGGAGAAGGTAATTCCTGTGGTGGTGGGTGCCTTAGTGGAGAAGGTAGTTCCTGTGGTGGTGGGGTGTCTTAGTGGAGAAGGTAATACCTGTGGTTGTGGTGGGTTTCTTAGTGGAGAAGGTAATTCCTGTGGTGGTGGTGGGTGCCTTAGTGGAGAAGGTAGTTCCTGTGGTGGTGGGGTGTCTTAGTGGAGAACATAATTCCTGTAGTGATGGGTGCCTTAGTGGAGAAGGTAATTCCTGGGGTGGTGGTGGGTGCCTTAGTGGAGTAGGTAATACCTGTGGTTGTGGTGAGTGCCTTAGTTGAGAAGTTAATTCCTGTGGATGTAGTGGGTGCCTTAGTGGAGAAGATCATTCCTGTGGTTGTGGTGGGTGTCTTACTGGAGAAGGTAGTTCCTGTTGTGGTGGGGTGTCTTAGTGGAGAAGTTAATACCTGTGGTGGTGGTGGGTACCTTAGTGGAGAAGGTAATTCCTGTGGTGGTGGGTGCCTTAGTGGAGAAGGTAATTCCTGGGGTGGTGGTGGGTGCCTTAGTGGAGAAAGTAATTCCTGTGGTGGTGGTGGGTGCCTTAGTGGAGAAGGTAGTTCCCGTGGTCGTGGGGTGTCTTAGTGGAGAAGGTAATACCTGTGGTTGTGGTGGGTTTCTAAGTGGAGAAGGTAATTCATGTGGTTGTGGTGAGTGCCTTAGTGGAGAAGGTAATTCCTGTGGATGTGGTGGGTGCCTTAGTGGAGAAGATAATTCCTGTGGTTGTGGTTGGTACCTCAGTGAAGAAGGTAATTCCTGTGGTAGTGGTGGGTACCTTAGTGGAGAAGGTAATTCCTGTGGTTGTGGTGGGTTTCTTAGTGGAGAAGGTAATTCATGTGGTTGTGGGGTGCCTTTGTGGAGAAGGTAATTCCTGTGGTTGTGGTGGGGTGCCTCAGTGGAGAAGGTAGTTCCTGTGGTGGAGGGGTGTCTTAGTGGAGATGGTAATACCTGTGGTTGTGGTGGGTTTCTTAGTGGAGAAGGTAATACCTGTGGTTGTGGTGGGTTTCTTAGTGGAGTAGGTAATACCTGTGGTTGTGGTGAGTGCCTTAGTTGAGAAGGTAATTCCTGTGGATGTGGTGGGTGCCTTAGTGGAGAAGATCATTCCTGTGGTTGTGGTGGGTGTCTTACTGGAGAAGGTAGTTCCTGTTGTGGTGGGGTGTCTTAGTGGAGAAGTTAATACCTGTGGTGGTGGTGGGTACCTTAGTGGAGAACGTAATTCCTGTGGTGGTGGGTGCCTTAGTGGAGAAGGTAATTCCTGGGGTGGTGGTGGGTGCCTTAGTGGAGAAAGTAATTCCTGTGGTGGTGGTGGGTGCCTTAGTGGAGAAGGTAGTTCCCGTGGTCGTGGGGTGTCTTAGTGGAGAAGGTAATACCTGTGGTTGTGGTGGGTTTCTAAGTGGAGAAGGTAATTCATGTGGTTGTGGTGAGTACCTTAGTGGAGAAGGTAATTCCTGTGGGTGTGGTGGGTGCCTTAGTGGATTAGATAATTCCTGTGGTTGTGGTGGGTACCTTAGTGAAGAAGGTAATTCCTGTGGTAGTGGTGGGTACCTTAGTGGAGAAGGTAATTCCTGTGGTGGTGGTGGGTTCCTTAGTGGAGACGGTAATTCCTGTGGTGGTGGGGTGCCTTAGTGGAGAAGGTAATTCCTGTGGTGGTGGTGGGTGCCTTAGTGGAGAATGTAGTTCCTGTGGTGGTGGGGTGTCTTAGAGGAGAAGGTAATACCTGTGGTTGTGGTGGGTTTCTTCGTGGAGAAGGTAATTCATGTGGTTGTGGGGTGTCTTAGTGGGGAAGGTAATTCCTGTGGATGTGGGGTGCCTTAGTGGAGAAGGTAATTCCTGTGGATGTGGTGGGTGTCCTAGTGGAGAAGGTAATTCCTGTGGTTGTTGGGTGCCTTAGTGGATTAGATAATTCCTGTGGTTGTGGTGGGTACCTTAGTGAAGAAGGTAATTCCTGTGGTAGTGGTGGGTACCTTAGTGGAGAAGGTAATTCCTGTGGTGGTGGTGGGTTCCTTAGTGGAGACGGTAATTCCTGTGGTGGTGGGGTGCCTTAGTGGAGAAGGTAATTCCTGTGGTGGTGGTGGGTGCCTTAGTGGAGAATGTAATTCCTGTGGTTGTTGGGTGCCTTATGGAGAAGGTAATTCCTGTGGATGTGGTGGGTGTCCTAGTGGAGAAGGTAATTCCTGTGGTTGTTGGGTGCCTTAATGGAGAAGGTAATTCCTGTGGATGTGGGGTGCCTTAGTGGAGGTTATTCCTGTGGTGGTGGGGTCTGATTTTAATGAGATTGGACTTGATACTTTCATAGTGACCTGTATACAGTCAGGGAAGGGGAACTGTGTTCCCTATAGTGCAGTGTCAAGATAGTATACTTCACACTTTATCAATTGTTACAAATAACAGATTTGTACGTTTTACATTTTGCTGGTGTATTTCGAGCAGTAGATCCATCGCTAAAGGAGGAAAAAGTGTCCCTTAGTAGAGGGAGATGCTGAGTCATCACTGATACAAATTTGGGATAAATAAGTAATGACTCTTTTTGTACATACACAGCATGTCTTGCACTGGACAACCTTGACCCATATGTCCTGACAGGGTATCTTTCAGTTTCCACACACCAGGAAGTACCCATTATAGCACTGACTCACAGTTGAAGTATTTGTTGTCCTCAACCTGGCTCACAAATCTAGGCCACATATATATATATTAAGTTAGTGGGAATTACAGCTGAATTTCCCCTCTCCTTTTGTAAGTTGAGGACTTTACCTTGGCTTAAACTCCCTTTTTTTTTATCATTGACTCACATTTATGTTTATTTACAGAACAGTTTCTGTCTGCATTGGTGACTGATATAGTTCCATAATAAATACATGTGTAAGCTTAAAGGACTGAGCTGAATCTAATGCAGCATTAACTGAGTGGACATGTACTTGCCAAGTCGTGAGACTTGTGCATGGCTGCATGTTTCAGCTGGGTGGGTGAGTGCTGGCAACAACCTGAGGGCGTGGCTCCCTGCTGGCCAGGCAGAGGGTTTTCCCATACCAAGATGGAATGCCAAGTAGTTTACAAGACATACAATCTAGTCTAAATATAATGCCAAGTTGTCCAAAATTAATATCAAGTAGCCTAAAAATAATGCCAAATAGCCAACACATAATGCCTAGTAACCTCCAATTAATGCCAAGTAACCTACAATTAATGCCAAGTAACCTACAATTAATGCCAAGTAACCTCCATTAAATGCCAAGTAACCTCCAATTACTACCATGTAACCTCCAATTACTACCATGTAACCTCCAATTAATGCCAAGTAACCTCCAATTACTACCATGTAACCTCCAATTAATGCCAAGTAACCTCCAATTACTACCATGTAACCTCCAATTACTACCATGTAACCTCCAATAACTACCATGTAACCTCCAAATAATGCCAAGTAATCTCCAATTAATGCCAAGTAACCTCCAATCACTACCATGTAACCTCCAATTAATGCCAAGTAACCTCCAATTAATGCCAAGTAACCTCCAATTAATGCCAAGTAGTTGCAGATGGTAGTAGGGCTAGGACATGCCCAAAAGATAACAGTTGGGAAATGCTGAAAGTTATTAGGGCGACGGTGGGTATCTCTCATCAAACATACAAGAAATTCAGAAACAACATACACTCGGACAAAAAACGTTTTACAAAATATACATATCTTTCTGACTAGTCCATGCCCAAAGGTGTTGGGAAACCTGCCTGCATACTACGAAACTAAACATCCCAAGGCCTAAATAAAATGTCCAGACTAGATCGTTGAGGCACCTGTTATGTCCCTTCTATGTCCTTCCTACTGACCAAAAAGATTCCACCTCTAATATCATTTGAAAATGCTTCAAACAAAATGGTGGTGCCAAGTCACCCTGATTTATAACATGCAAAGATTTGCAAAATATCTGTTGACATTCGGTTGGCAGTACACATGCTCTGCAAATCCTTCAGTCGACGGAAATCTGCATGTTGAAATCCATGTTGTTTACGAACCGGATGTCTAGTTTTGCAATTTTAAATGGACTATGCACAGACTCGTTAGTCCAGCGAAAATGTAACTCTGGAATTCAAGCCTAGTTCGGCAAGGGTGGAAACTGGACTTTTATAGTCAGTCTCAGGAAGATGTAGCTAACTCTATACACCTTCATAGTAGCAGTTGTCTTAACACTGAACAACAACAACAACAAAAATATTTAATTACAGTTCAGAGATTAAACGACACTATTGTCACATAAACTGGTTGTGAAAAGACGACTTATTGTCTTATTTACCCCATCTTTCATGGAACTCACATCCTTTGACACTATGGACTATACACCAGGTTACTGTCATCACCTCCTTCATCACTATTAAACAGATACAGAGGCAGAGGCTACCAAGTCCTGAAGTGAACAGAACACATAGAGAGGCTGACGCAGGTTGGCAGGTGAGGTCCACCCTGGCTCTGATCAAGTGAGTGAGTGAGTGAGTTGGGTTTAACGCCGCTTTTAACAGTATTCCAGTTATATCGCGGCGTGTCAGCTTAATGTGGGAGGAAACCCCGGAGTGATGCAGGTCCCAGACGTTTACCACTTCGGTGAAACCCACGAGTACGGGTATGTTGCTGACAAACCTAGAAACATATTCAGGGCGAACCGGGATTCGAACCCACAATCATAGGTTTCTGGCGTGCCAAAGGGACGCAACTCTGCACAGCGAATCGCGGCGCCTTAGACGACTGGGCCACCCGTGCCCCCGGCTCCGATCAAGACCAAGTACATGTGTGGAATAATTTCTGCTGATACAAACAGACACCTTGGGGCTACTTTCATCCGGTGAAGGGGCCAGAAATAGCCCTGAAGCATTGTTACAAACAATAAAGGAGTTGTTATCCATAAAAAGGTATCATGTATTCATGACAGGAAGAGAAACTGTAAATCTAACCCCAGATACATCTTGTCAATGATGTTCCATCTGCTGATTTGACATCAAAGTCTGACAAGAAAGGATGGCCAAATATTCATAACCTGCTAAAGCGATGCATGCCATTGTCGAAATAATGAAATTCCTCTATTCATTCAGCAACTGTTGAACAAATAATTTGATTTGGAATTGAAATTTATTACATTTGAGAGATTAATGAGTGAGTTGGTTGACAGATCAAGGATCATAATTGAGGTGAACCATGGACTGGAACACTCTTAAGCAGAACCTGGCATGGCAAAGGGCTGTAACTCTGCACAGCAACTGGGGTAACCTAAAACCAAGATTCATGATGAAAATAAGCCAAATACCACACCACAAATAATAGGTGGATCCATAAGGGGTGTTGTAGGTGGTACAATTTTCTGAGAGAGGATTTTGATATTTTGAACCACTCCCTTTTTAAAATGCTGGATCCGTCCTTGCAAATTTAAGTATTTTAGGGAGTAAACATGTCGGACATGACTCATGAAATCTATTACTAAAAACACCACCAACATGATACTGGTACAAACATACGACACCCATTGAAACCTGCACAGTTCATGCATCACAACATGCACACCAGTGCTCCTGTTTTGATGTTTTCTCAAGATAGCATCATTAACTGATATGAAACACCCTAGGTCCCTCCTCCCTGGACTGTACAGTCTCACAGTGACGTGGCATTGACGTCAAGCGTTGCACGATTGAATTTTAATTGTGGGGTGCGGTGAAGCTACACAATAAGAAACCGCCCATCGCAATTAATGTTCTACAATGCAGTGGAATTACCAGATTATGTACAATATGATGCTGTATGTGCTGTAATAACATTGCCTTAGATTTAAATGCCGCTGATTAACATACTGGAAAATACTGTACTAAAAGCTGCACCAATTTCAGGACATGCTGAATTGAGAGCATTAAAGAGGGCCTTAGTAAAAACAAATATGACTCAAATATCATATTTTTACTATGATATGCTAGCTCACTGCAGATGGCAGCAACAGGGTGGCCCACTATCTGGCATGTCATAGAGGGACAGGTTGCTGTGTGTGTGATAGAGGGACAGGTTGCTGTGAGTGATAGAGGGACAGTTTGCTGTGATTGTGATAGAGGGACAGGTTGCCCTGTGTGTGATAGAGGGACAGGTTGCTGTGTGTGTGATAGAGGGACTGGTTGCTGTGTGTGATAGAGGGACAGGTTGCTGTGTGTGATAGAGGGACAGGTTGCTGTGTGTGTGATAGAGGGACAGGTTGCCCTGTGTTTGATAGAGGGACAGGTTGCTGTGATTGTGACAGAGGGACAGGTTGCCCTGTGTGTGATAGAGGGACAGGTTGCTGTGTGTGATAGAGGGACAGGTTGCTGTGTGTGATAGAGGGACAGGTTGCTGTGTGTGTGATAGAGGGACAGGTTGTCCTGTGTTTGATAGAGGGACAGGTTGCTGTGATTGTGACAGAGGGACAGGTTGCCCTGTGTGTGATAGAGGGACAGGTTGCTGTGTGTGATAGAGGGACAGGTTGCTGTGTGTGTGATAGAGGGACAGGTTGCCCTGTGTGTGATAGAGGGACTGGTTGCTGTGATTGTGACAGAGGGACAGGTTGCCCTGTGTGTGATAGAGGGACAGGTTGCTGTGTGTGATAGAGGGACAGGTTGCTGTGTGTGATAGAGGGACAGGTTGCTGTGATTGTGACAGAGTGACAGGTTGCCCTGTGTGTGATAGAGGGACAGGTTGCTGTGTGTGATAGAGGGACAGGTTGCTGTGTGTGTGACAGAGGGACAGGTTGCCCCATGTGAGATAGAGGGACAGGTTGCTGTGTGTGTGATAGAGGGACAGGTTGCCCTGTGTGTGATAGAGGGACAGGTTGCTGTGTGTGATAGAGGGACAGGTTGCTGTGTGTGTGATAGAGGGACAGGTTGCCCTGTGTGTGATAGAGGGACTGGTTGCTGTGTGTGATAGAGGGACAGGTTGCTGTGATTGTGACAGAGGGACAGGTTGCCCTGTGTGTGATAGAGGGACTGGTTGCTGTGATTGTGACAGAGGGACAGGTTGCCCTGTGTGTGATAGAGGGACAGGTTGCTGTGTGTGATAGAGGGACTGGTTGCTGTGTGTGTGACAGAGGGACAGGTTGCCCCGTGTGAGATAGAGGGACAGGTTGCCCCATGTGAGACAGAGGGAAAGGTTGCCCTGAGTGTGATAGAGGGACTGGTTGTTGTGTGTGATAGAGGGACTGGTTGCCCCGTGTGTGTCATAGAGGGACAGGTTGCTGTGTGTGATAGAGGGACAGGTTGCCCCGTGTGTCGTAGAAGGACAGGTTGCTGTGTATGTGATACAGGGACAGGTTGCTGTGTGTGACAGAGGGACAGGTTGCTGTGTGTGATAGAGGGACTGGTTGCTGTATGTGATAGAGGGACTGGTTGCTGTGTGTGATAGAGGGACTGGTTGCTGTATGTGATAGAGGGACTGGTTGCTGTGTGTGATAGAGGGACTGGTTGCTGTATGTGATACAGGGACAGGTTGCTGTGTGTGATAGAGGGACTGGTTGCTGTATGTGATACAGGGACTGGTTGCCCCGTGTGTGTGATAGAGGGACTGGTTGTTGTGTGTGATAGAGGGACTGGTTGCCCCGTGTGTGTGATAGAGGGACTGGTTGTTGTATGTGATAGAGGGACTGGTTGCCCCGTGTGTGTGATAGAGGGACTGGTTGCTGTATGTGATAGAGGGACTGGTTGCCCCGTGTGTGTGATAGAGGGACTGGTTGTTGTGTGTGATAGAGGGACTGGTTGCCCCGTGTGTGTCATAGAGGGACAGGTTGCTGTGTGTGACAGAGGGACAGGTTGCCCCGTGTGTGTCATAGAGGGACAGGTTGCTGTGTGTGACAGAGGGACAGGTTGCCCCGTGTGTCGTAGAAGGACAGGTTGCTGTGTATGTGATACAGGGACAGGTTGCTGTGTGTGACAGAGGGACAGGTTGCTGTGTATGTGATACAGGGACAGGTTGCTGTGTGTGACAGAGGGACAGGTTGCTGTGTATGTGATACAGGGACAGGTTGCTGTGTGTGACAGAGGGACAGTTTGCCCTGTGTGTGATAGAGGGACAGGTTGCTGTGTATGTGATACAGGGACAGGTTGCTGTGTGTGACAGAGGGACAGTTTGCCCTGTGTGTGATAGAGGGACAGGTTGCTGTGTATGTGATACAGGGACAGGTTGCTGTGTGTGACAGAGGGACAGTTTGCCCTGTGTGTGATAGAGGGACAGGTTGCTGTGTATGTGATACAGGGACAGGTTGCTGTGTGTGACAGAGGGACAGTTTGCCCTGTGTGTGATACAGGGACTGGTTGCTGTGTGTGATAGAGGGACAGGTTGCTGTGTGTGATAGAGGGACAGGTTGCTGTGTGTGATAGAGGGACAGGTTGCTGTGTGTGATAGAGGGACAGGTTGCTGTGATTGTGACAGAGGGACAGGTTGCCCTGTGTGTGATAGAGGGACTGGTTGCTGTGATTGTGACAGAGGGACAGGTTGCTGTGTGTGTGATAGAGGGACTGGTTGCTGTGATTGTGACAGAGGGACAGGTTGCCCTGTGTGTGATAGAGGGACAGGTTGCCCCGTGTGTCGTAGAAGGACAGGTTGCTGTATGTGATACAGGGACAGGTTGCTGTGTGTGACAGAGGGACAGTTTGCCCCGTGTGTCATAGAGGGACAGGTTAGTGGGAGTCTTCTGAAGCAATGATTAGACACCAAGTCCTCATACTCTAACCTATACTTTTTCCACACAAAACAGTGACAGCCACATCTATATGGAGGTACTGAATATCTGCTGCTAGGTGGGGCAACTTCAGTAATATCTTTATGGAGGTACTAAATATCTGCTGTTAGGTGGGGCAACTTCAGTAATATCTTTATGGAGGTATTTAACATCTGCTGCTATGTAGGGCAACTTCAGTAATATCTTTATGGAGGTATTGAATATCTGCTGCTAGGTGCGGCAACTTCAGTAATATCTTTAAGGAGGTATTGAATATCTGCTGCTATGTAGGGCAACTTCAGTAATATCTTGATGGAGGTATTGAATATCTGCTGCTATGTAGGGCAACTTCAGTAATATCTTTATGGAGGTACTGAATATCTGCTGCTAGGTGGGGCAACTTCAGTAATATCTTGATGTTGGTATTGAATATCTGCTGCTATGTAGGGCAACTTCAGTAATATCTATAAGGAGGTATTGAACATCTGCTGCTATGTAGGGCAACTTCAGTAATATCTTTACCGAGGTATTGTAAATCTGCTGCTATGTAGGGCAACTTCAGTAATATCTTGATGGAGGTATTGAATATCTGCTGCTATGTAGGGCAACTTCAGTAATATCTTTATGGAGGTACTGAATATCTGCTGCTAGGTGGGGCAACTTCAGTAATATCTTGATGGAGGTATTGAATATCTGCTGCTATGTAGGGCAACTTCAGTAATATCTTTAAGGAGGTATTGAACATCTGCTGCTATGTAGGGCAACTTCAGTAATATCTTTACCGAGGTATTGTAAATCTGCTGCTATGTAGGGCAACTTCAGTAATATCTTGATGGAGGTATTGAATATCTGCTGCTATGTAGGGTAACTTCAGTAATATCTTTACCAAGGTATTAAATATCTGCTGCTATGTAGGGCAACTTCAGAAATATCTTTACCGAGGTATTGAATATCTGCTGCTATGTAGGGCAACTTCAGTAATATCTTTATGGGGGTACTGAATATCTGCTGTTATGTAGGGCAACTTCAGTAATATCTTTATGGAGGTATTGAATATCTGCTGCTAGGTGGGGCAATTCAGTAATATCTTTACCGAGGTATTAAATATCTGCTGCTATGTAGGGCAACTTCAGTAATATCTTTATGGAGGCACTGAATATCTGCTGCTATGTAGGGTAACTTCAGTAATATCTTTACGGAGGTATTGAATATCTGCTGTTATGTAGGGCAACTTCAGTGATATCTTTACCGGGGTATTGATTATCTGCTGCTATGTAGGGCAACTTCAGTAATATCTTTAAGGAGGTATTTAACATCTGCTGCTATGTAGGGCAACTTCAGTAATATCTTTATGGAGGTATTTGACATCTGCTGCTATGTAGGGCAACTTCAGTAATATCTTGATGGAGGCACTGAATATCTGCTGCTTTGTAGGGCAACTTCAGTAATTTCTTTAAGGAGGTATTTAACATCTGCTGATATGTAGGGCAACTTCAGTAATATCTTTATGGAGGTATTTAACATCTGCTGCTATGTAGGGCAACTTCAGTAATATCTTTATTGAGGTATTGAATATCTGCTGCTAGGTGGGGCAACTTCAGTAATATCTTTAAGGAGGTATTTAACATCTGCTGCTATGTAGGGCAACTTCAGTAATATCTTAATGGAGGCACTGAATATCTGCTGCTGGTGGGGCAACTTCAGTAATATCTTTACCGAGGTATTGAAAATCTGCTGCTATGTAGGGCAACTTCAGTAATATCTTTACGGAGGTAATGAATATCTGCTGCTATGTAGGGCGACTTCAGTAATATCTTTATTGATGTATTGAATATCTGCTGCTATGTAGGGCAACTTCAGTAATATCTTTATGGAGGTATTGAATATCTGCTGCTATGTAGGGCGACTTCTGTAATATCTTTATGGAGGTATTGAATATCTGCTGCTATGTAGGGCGACTTCTGTAATATCTTTAAGGAGGTATTGAATATCTGCTGCTAGGGGGGGCAACTTCAGTAATATCTTTATTGAGGTATTGAATATCTGCTGCTAGGTGGGGCAACTTCAGTAATATCTTTAAGGAGGTATTTAACATCTGCTGCTATGTAGGGCAACTTCAGTAATATCTTAATGGAGGCACTGAATATCTGCTGCTAGGTGGGGCAACTTCAGTAATATCTTTACCGAGGTATTGAAAATCTGCTGCTATGTAGGGCAACTTCAGTAATATCTTTACAGAGGTAATGAATATCTGCTGCTATGTAGGGCGACTTCAGTAATATCTTTATTGATGTATTGAATATCTGCTGCTATGTACGGCAACTTCAGTAATATCTTTACGGAGGTATTGAATATCTGCTGCTATGTAGGGCGACTTCTGTAATATCTTTATGGAGGTATTGAATATCTGCTGCTATGTAGGGCGACTTCTGTAATATCTTTAAGGAGGTATTGAATATCTGCTGCTAGTGGGGGCAACTTCAGTAATATCTTTATGGAGGTATTGAATATCTGCTGCTATGTAGGGCGACTTCTGGTAATATCTTTATGGAGGTATTGAATATCTGCTGCTATGTAGGGCAGCTTCAGTAATATCTTTATGGAGGTATTGAATATCTGCTACTAGGGGGGGCAACTTCAGTAATATCTTTACGGAGGTATTTAATATCTGCTGCTATGTAGGGCGACTTCTGTAATATCTTTATGGAGGTATTGAATATCTGCTGCTATGTAGGGCAACTTCAGTAATATCTTTATGGAGGTATTGAATATCTGCTGCTAGGGACAGCTTCCGTAATATCTTTACCATGGTATTGCCTGGTGAATATGCCCATGGAATGATGCCATGTCAATATCTTCACTATTCTACCCCTGAACCATGTGGAGAAATCTAAGCAGGAAATGAGGCTTACACTTCAGGATCAACAAAACATTACTGACAAACAGAAACAACATTTGCATATAAAATAAAGTTTTATTATCAAATCAAGCACTAAATCTTTCATCACATACTGGAAAACCTTTCTTATTATCTAAACTGACACTTTTGCCATATCATATATATGCAAATAGCATGTTCAATTTATTATTATCATGATTATCACTAACTTAGCAAATATCCCCTGGTACATCATGTCAGATGTACTACTAGTTGACATGCCAGACTGTTATCCATCGTCTCCTGCAAGGACACAGAATCAGTATGTCTGAAGGGCTGAGAATATGAGGGACTGACACTCAGACTGTTATCCATTGTCTCCTGCAAGGACACAGAATCAGTATGTCTGAAGGGCTGAGAAGATGAGGGACTGACACTCAGACTGTTATCCATCGTCTCCTGCAAGGACACAGAATCAGTATGTCTGAAGGGCTGAGAAGATGAGGGACTGACACTCAGACTGTTATCCATTGTCTCCTGCAAGGACACAGAATCAGTATGTCTGAAGGGCTGAGAAGATGAGGGACTGACACTCAGACTGTTATCCATCGTCTCCTACAAGGACACAGAATCAGTATGTCTGAAGGGCTGAGAAGATGAGGGACTGACACTCAGACTGTTATCCATTGTCTCCTGCAAGGACAGAGAATCATTATGTCTGAAGGGCTGAGATTATGAGGGACTGACACTCAGACTGTTATCCATTGTCTCCTGCAAGGACACAGAATCAGTATGTCTGAAGGGCTGAGAATATGAGGAACAGACATTTTGTCATGACCAAAGTGTTCCACTTTTAAGCTCCACTTTTTTCACTCGATTGGAAGTCAGTTTGTATGATGGTGTTCAATGAATGATTACGCAATTTACATCTAGTTGGAACAAGCAGTTACTATAGTTACATGAGACAAGTTGCGTTGATTGCAGTTGGAAGACTCAGATGATAAAATGGCAAAGGCAATGCAGCCTACCCCCACTGTACACAGACTTCTGACGGACATAAGCTTGTTTGTTGTAGTGGAGTAGCAGGTCCTGACTTGGTCTCCCAGGCCGGGACACCACTCAAACACTATCACCAGACTCAACTGATCAAAGGGAGATAGGCATATACTTTTGAGTAGTTGATACACTGGCCACACATTTCTCTTCATAATATTCACTTGTATATCAAATATGAGGATGGATAGTACACATCAGAAATAGACTACAGAGTGTGCAGCCACTGATGGGACAAGGGAGAGCACTGATGTTTGTCTGGAGACATTGAGAGTATTGTTTCCAGGACCTATTGAGAGGTGAGAGCATCAGTCTCCACCTCAGTGACACCCTGCTGCCCTCCAGGACCTAGGGAGAGGTGAGAGCATCAGTCTCCACCTCAGTGACCCACCCTGCTGCCCTCCAGGACCTATTGAGAGGTGAGAGCATCAGTCTCCACCTCAGTGACACCCTGCTGCCCTCCAGGACCTATTGAGAGGTGAGAGCATCAGTCTCCACCTCTGTGACACCCTGCTGCCCTCCAGGACCTATTGAGAGGTGAGAGCATCAGTCTCCACCTCTTTGACCCACCCTGCTGCCCTGCAGGACCTAGGGAGAGGTGAGAGCATCAGTCTCCACCTCTGTGACCCACCCTGCCGCCCTGCAGGACCTATTGAGAGGTGAGATCATCAGTCTCCACCTCTGTGACACACCCTGCTGCCCTGCAGGACCTAGTGGGAGGTGAGAGCATCAGTCTCCACCTCTGTGACCCACCCTGCTGCCCTGCAGGACCTATTGAGAGGTGAGATCATCAGTCTCCACCTCTGTGACCCACCCTGCTGCCCTGCAGGACCTATTGAGAGGTGAGAGCATCAGTCTCCACCTCTGTGACCCACCCTGCTGCCCTGCAGGACCTAGGGGGAGGTGAGAGCATCAGTCTCCACCTCTGTGACCCACCCTGCTGCCCTGCAGGACCTAGGGGGAGGTGAGAGCAACAGTCTCCACCTCTGTGACCCACCCTGCTGCCCTGCAGGACCTAGGGAGAGGTGAGAGCATCAGTCTCCACCTCTGTGACCCACCCTGCTGCCCTGCAGGACCTAGGGGGAGATGAGAGCATCAGTCTCCACCTCTGTGACCCACCCTGCTGCCCTGCAGGACCTAGGGGGAGATGAGAGCATCAGTCTCCACCTCTGTGACCCACCCTGCTGCCCTGCAGGACCTAGGGAGAGGTGAGAGCATCAGTCTCCACCTCTGTGACCCACCCTGCTGCCCTGCAGGACCTAGGGAGAGGTGAGAGCATCAGTCTCCACCTCAGTGACCCACCCTGCTGCCCTCCAGGACCTAGGGAGAGGTGAGAGCATCAGTCTCCACCTCTGTGACCCACCCTGCTGCCCTCCAGGACCTAGGGAGAGGTGAGAGCATCAGTCTCCACCTCTGTGACCCACCCTGCTGCCCTCCAGGACCTAGGGAGAGGTGAGAGCATCAGTCTCCACCTCTGTGACCCACCCTGCTGCCCTCCAGGACCTAGGGAGAGGTGAGAGCATCAGTCTCCACCTCTGTGACCCACCCTGCTGCCCTGCAGGACCTAGGGAGAGGTGAGAGCATCAGTCTCCACCTCTGTGACCCACCCTGCTGCCCTGCAGGACCTAGGGGGAGGTGAGAGCATCAGTCTCCACCTCTGTGACCCACCCTGCTGCCCTGCAGGACCTAGGGGGAGGTGAGAGCATCAGTCTCCACCTCTGTGACCCACCCTGCTGCCCTGCAGGACCTAGGGAGAGGTGAGAGCATCAGTCTCCACCTCTGTGACCTACCCTGCTGCCCTGCAGGACCTAGGGGGAGGTGAGAGCATCAGTCTCCACCTCTGTGACCCACCCTGCTGCCCTGCAGGACCTATGGGGAGGTGAGAGCATCAGTCTCCACCTCTGTGACCCACCCTGCTGCCCTGCAGGACCTAGGGGGAGGTGAGAGCATCAGTCTCCACCTCTGTGACCCACCCTGCTGCCCTGCAGGACCTAGGGGGAGGTGAGAGCATCAGTCTCCACCTCTGTGACCCACCCTGCTGCCCTCCAGGACCTAGGGAGAGGTGAGAGCATCAGTCTCCACCTCTGTGACCCACCCTGCTGCCCTCCAGGACCTATTGAGAGGTGAGAGCATCAGTCTCCACCTCTGTGACCCACCCTGCTGCCCTGCAGGACCTATTGAGAGGTGAGAGCATCAGTCTCCACCTCTGTGACCCACCCTGCTGCCCTGCAGGACCTAGGGGGAGATGAGAGCATCAGTCTCCACCTCTGTGACCCACCCTGCTGCCCTGCAGGACCTAGGGGGAGATGAGAGCATCAGTCTCCACCTCTGTGACCCACCCTGCTGCCCTCCAGGACCTAGGGAGAGGTGAGAGCATCAGTCTCCACCTCTGTGACCCACCCTGCTGCCCTGCAGGACCTAGGGAGAGGTGAGAGCATCAGTCTCCACCTCTGTGACCCACCCTGCTGCCCTCCAGGACCTAGGGAGAGGTGAGAGCATCAGTCTCCACCTCTGTGACCCACCCTGCTGCCCTCCAGGACCTAGGGAGAGGTGAGAGCATCAGTCTCCACCTCTGTGACCCACCCTGCTGCCCTGCAGGACCTATTGAGAGGTGAGAGCATTAGTCTCCACCTCTGTGACCCACCCTGCTGCCCTGCAGGACCTAGGGTGAGGTGAGAGCATCAGTCTCCACCTCTGTGACCCACCCTGCTGCCCTGCAGGACCTAGGGGGAGGTGAGAGCATCAGTCTCCATCTCTGTGACCCACCCTGCTGCCCTCCAGGACCTAGGGAGAGGTGAGAGCATCAGTCTCCACCTCTGTGACCCACCTTGCTGCCCTGCAGGACCTATTGAGAGGTGAGAGCATCAGTCTCCACCTCTTTGACCCACCCTGCTGCCCTCCAGGACCTAGGGAGAGGTGAGAGCATCAGTCTCCACCTCTGTGACCTACCCTGCTGCCCTGCAGGACCTAGGGGGAGGTGAGAGCATCAGTCTCCACCTCTGTGACCCACCCTGCTGCCCTGCAGGACCTAGGGGGAGGTGAGAGCATCAGTCTCCACCTCTGTGACCCACCCTGCTGCCCTGCAGGACCTAGGGGGAGGTGAGAGCATCAGTCTCCACCTCTGTGACCCACCCTGCTGCCCTCCAGGACCTAGGGAGAGGTGAGAGCATCAGTCTCCACCTCTGTGACCCACCCTGCTGCCCTGCAGGACCTATTGAGAGGTGAGAGCATCAGTCTCCACCTCTGTGACCCACCCTGCTGCCCTGCAGGACCTAGGGAGAGGTGAGAGCATCAGTCTCCACCTCTGTGACCCACCCTGCTGCCCTGCAGGACCTAGGGAGAGGTGAGAGCATCAGTCTCCACCTCTGTGACCCACCCTGCTGCCCTGCAGGACCTAGGGTGAGGTGAGAGCATCAGTCTCCACCTCTGTGACCCACCCTGCTGCCCTGCAGGACCTAGGGGGAGGTGAGAGCATCAGTCTCCACCTCTGTGACCCACCCTGCTGCCCTCCAGGACCTAGGGAGAGGTGAGAGCATCAGTCTCCACCTCTGTGACCCACCCTGCTGCCCTGCAGGACCTATTGAGAGGTGAGAGCATCAGTCTCCACCTCTGTGACCCACCCTGCTGCCCTCCAGGACCTAGGGAGAGGTGAGAGCATCAGTCTCCACCTCTGTGACCTACCCTGCTGCCCTGCAGGACCTAGGGGGAGGTGAGAGCATCAGTCTCCACCTCTGTGACCCACCCTGCTGCCCTGCAGGACCTAGGGGGAGGTGAGAGCATCAGTCTCCACCTCTGTGACCCACCCTGCTGCCCTCCAGGACCTAGGGAGAGGTGAGATCATCAGTCTCCACCACCACTGCGGCCCACCCTGCTGCCCTCTTGGGCCATGTCCTCCTCCTCTTTTAACTTGTCCTTGACCTCTTCCTCGTCAATGTCGACCTCTGACCTCTCCATCAAGATAAAGGACAGAGGAGAGTCAGGATACTCCGGCCAGGTGAGAAGTGACTGAAAATAAATTACTCATATTTAGCACATGCCCAGATCATAAGTGAATAGAGACATCAGATCTCACGAAAACAGAACCCCTAAATTAGGCCTTCTTACACAAAGTAGTAAATTCAAATCCATGTAGTGGATAATAGAGATGTCCATTCACTTCCACGTCTTTGAAGAACCCTACTGTCAGTCATTGACTTCATAAAGTCCAGGGTCTAGATTTTTGAAACGATCGTAGTCCTAAAATTATCGTAAAGTTATCTTTAGAAAAATGGAAGGTTATCGTAGCCTTCCAATCGAAACTATCATAGCCCTAAGATATCTTAAGTTTGTCGTAAAACTAAGATAGCCCCATACCTGTTGTAAGTTTATTTTATCTTCATCCATGATGGCAGCATACTTTGCCATAGTCAATAGCTTAAAATATATTTCTATCCAAGTCCATGCTGAAGAAGTGTGAAACAACATAATTTGTTAAATAAATGGAAGGTGTCAGCAGGCTATAGTAATGACTGTGATCTTATTGATAACTCAGGGGCAGCTAATCTTAGTTCACACTCTAGTTGAGAGTGGTTTCCCTTTGAATTCGCCTGGTGAGACTTTGTTCAATGTTACAGTTTTCATAAAGCGCAGAGTTCCGCTGTTATATTTTCTGGATCGCATGTGAACAATGCTTTAGTCTTTATTTTCACATTTTATAAAATTATATCAATCTACAAATGTAAAAAAACCATAAAGGTTTCGCACCAGTTTTTACATCTAAAATTGTGTTGGACCAGCGGTTTTAACAATTTGAATTTTAACTATACAGTGTAGTATTTATTGACTTAACAAGGAAATACATGTGATCAAATGTATTTGTATAGTATGTTTAATATTTTTCTAGCAAAAGCTATTGTATTTTGTTTCGTTTAAAATACAATATGTAGGTTATCTATACAAATATTTGATAACAAGTGATTAAAAACTGTCTGTTGAACAATTGCATTCTTTAAATACAGGTGATTAACGGCATACAGATGTATTCCATCATATATAACAATTTATAGAAATTTTTTACATCAAAAGTTAAGCACAGCTTTTCGTATAAAAAATCAAACAAAAAATGAGTTCCCATACTCGTTTGGGCTTAAAATGTTGTCAAAAAGTAGCATAGTTAAAAATTCACTTTTCATCATATGTTTGCAGAAAACGTTTATTGAATGAAATTTACTGATCAATATAAAATAAACATTTTCTTTAAATGTTAAATTCAATAAACCAAATTTAAAACAATAATTGATTTTGGCCTTTTTAATATTTAAGTGTGCATCTACCCGTTTTACGTTTTAAAAAAATATAGATACTTAAGACATTCAGACAATAACATCGTTGTAAAGTATCATTTAACTACGTTCTGGAAGAGATATGACACATATACAATGTATTTCGCTCCTCAGCCAGGTTTTATGAAATCGGACAAATCAGTTTATTAGCTCGACTTAATTTAAAAGGATAGAAAAGGACTACATTGTATGTATGTTCACGTTAACTTGTGGCATGTTCCATGAGACGACTTGACAATTCCTAAATTATCTCTCTTTGCGAATACAAATTAGTGTCACTTTCAAATTTTGAAAAGAATTATGGATCTAGATAGACCCAGAATACATCACATAACATCAGACTTGAACATGCATCTTAAATGCTGTTCAATCAAAGGTCTCGCCTAGTCATTGTCATTTTAAAAAACGTCTCTTACTTTTGTCCTTGACTTTGTACGCAATGTGTTCACATAAAGTTCTGCACGCTTGCGAGAGAACCTTGAAAAATGTCTTTGCATAGCACACGAGTGCTATTTGTGTTCGGGTAGTCATGGCATCTGTTAATGATAAGAACAAAACGTCTACATGTAGGACATATGTAGGATTGTACGGAATATCACTCAAATAGTTGCGTGTTAAACAATGTGACCTGACAATGCGATCATTAATTCCGTGTCACTTCTTCATGTTGTTGTTATTGTCTGCGGCTGGGAAATCCCTGCGACGTCATTGGGAAAGACCCTGTTTTTTCAATCTCTAACACAAATGAGTTCTCTGTCAGAGATACAATAGCTATCATATCTTTGTGCGATCTGTGACAGGTTTACCATAGTTTTGATGTGCCCTGATGCATTCCAGATGTTCATTTCTTAACCATGCCTACCCACAACTCAAGCGACATGTGAACTACACTGCCAAGTGTTCTCTGCCTGACAACTCAAGTGACATGTGAACTACACTGCCAAGTGTTCTCTGCCTGACAACTCAAGTGACATGTGAACTACACTGCCAAGTGTTCTCTGCCTGACAACTCAAGTGACATGTGAACTACACTGCCAAGTGTTCTCTGCCTGACAACACAAGTGACATGTGAACTACACTGCCAAGTGTTCTCTGCCTGACAACACAAGTGACATGTGAACTACACTGCCAAGTGTTCTCTGCTTGACAACTCAAGTGACATGTGAACTACACTGCCAAGTGTTCTCTGCCTGACAACTCAAGTGACATGTGAACTACACTGCCAAGTGTTCTCTGCCTGACAACTCAAGCGACATGTGAACTACACTGCCAAGTGTTCTCTGCCTGACAACTCAAGTGACATGTGAACTACACTGCCAAGTGTTCTCTGCCTGACAACTCAAGTAACATGTGAACTACACTGCCAAGTGTTCTCTGCCTGACAACTCAAGTGACATGTGAACTACTCTGCCAAGTGTTCTCTGCCTTACAATTCAAGTGACATGTGAACTACACTGCCAAGTGTTCTCTCCCTGACAACTCAAGTGACATGTGAACTACACTGCCAAGTGTTCTCTGCCTGACAACTCAAGCGACATGTGAACTACACTGCCAAGTGTTCTCTGCCTGACAACTCAAGTGACATGTGAACTACACTGCCAAGTGTTCTCTGCCTGACAACTCAAGTAACATGTGAACTACACTGCCAAGTGTTCTCTGCCTGACAACTCAAGTGACATGTGAACTACTCTGCCAAGTGTTCTCTGCCTGACAATTCAAGTGACATGTGAACTACACTGCCAAGTGTTCTCTGCCTGACAACTCAAGTGACATGTGAACTACACTGCCAAGTGTTCTCTGCCTGACAACACAAGTGACATGTGAACTACACTGCCAAGTGTTCTCTGCCTGACAACTCAAGTGACATGTGAACTACACTGCCAAGTGTTCTCTGCCTGACAACTCAAGTGACATGTGAACTACTCTGCCAAGTGTTCTCTGCCTGACAACTCAAGTGACATGTGAACTACACTGCCAAGTGTTCTCTGCCTGACAACTCAAGTGACATGTGAACTACACTGCCAAGTGTTCTCTGCCTGACAACTCAAGTGACATGCGAACTACTCTGCCAAGTGTTCTCTACCTGACAACTCAAGCGACATGTGAACTACACTGCCAAGTGTTCTCTGCCTGACAACTCAAGTGACATGTGAACTACTCTGCCAAGTGTTCTCTGCCTGACAACTCAAGTGACATGTGAACTACACTGCCAAGTGTTCTCTGCCTGACAACACAAGTAACATGTGAACTACACTGCTCAGTGTTCTCTGCCTGACAACTCAAGTGACATGTGAACTACACTGCCAAGTGTTCTCTGCCTGACAACTCAAGTGACATGTGAACTACTCTGCCAAGTGTTCTCTGCCTGACAACTCAAGTGACATGTGAACTACACTGCCAAGTGTTCTCTGCCTGACAACTCAAGTAACATGTGAACTACACTGCTCAGTGTTCTCTGCCTGACAACTCAAGTGACATGTGAACTACACTGCCAAGTGTTCTCTACCTGACAACTCAAGTGACATGTGAACTACACTGCTCAGTGTTCTCTGCCTGACAACTCAAGTGACATGTGAACTACACTGCTCAGTGTTCTCTACCTGACAACTCAAGTAACATGTGAACTACACTGCTCAGTGTTCTCTGCCTGACAACTCAAGTGACATGTGAACTACACTGCTCAGTGTTCTCTACCTGACAACTCAAGTGACATGTGAACTAAACTGCCAAGTGTTCTCTACCTGACAACTCAAGTGACATGTGAACTACACTGCCAAGTGTTCTCTGCCTGACAACTCAAGTGACATGTGAACTACACTGCCAAGTGTTCTCTGCTTGACAACTCAAGTAACATGTGAACTACACTGCTCAGTGTTCTCTGCCTGACAACTCAAGTGACATGTGAACTACACTGCCAAGTGTTCTCTGCCTGACAACTCAAGTGACATGTGAACTACTCTGCCAAGTGTTCTCTGCCTGACAACTCAAGTGACATGTGAACTACACTGCCAAGTGTTCTCTGCCTGACAACTCAAGTAACATGTGAACTACACTGCTCAGTGTTCTCTGCCTGACAACTCAAGTGACATGTGAACTACACTGCCAAGTGTTCTCTACCTGACAACTCAAGTGACATGTGAACTACACTGCTCAGTGTTCTCTGCCTGACAACTCAAGTGACATGTGAACTACACTGCTCAGTGTTCTCTACCTGACAACTCAAGTAACATGTGAACTACACTGCTCAGTGTTCTCTGCCTGACAACTCAAGTGACATGTGAACTACACTGCTCAGTGTTCTCTACCTGACAACTCAAGTGACATGTGAACTAAACTGCCAAGTGTTCTCTACCTGACAACTCAAGTGACATGTGAACTACACTGCCAAGTGTTCTCTGCCTGACAACTCAAGTGACATGTGAACTACACTGCCAAGTGTTCTCTGCCTGACAACTCAAGTGACATGTGAACTACACTGCCAAGTGTTCTCTACCTGACAACTCAAGTGACATGTGAACTACACTGCCAAGTGTTCTCTGCCTGACAACTCAAGTGACATGTGAACTACACTGCCAAGTGTTCTCTGCCTGACAACTCAAGTGACATGTGAACTAAACTGCCAAGTGTTCTCTGCCTGACAACTCAAGTGACATGTGAACTACACTGCCAAGTGTTCTCTACCTGACAACTCAAGTGACATGTGAACTAAACTGCCAAGTGTTCTCTGCCTGACAACTCAAGTGACATGTGAACTACACTGCCAAGTGTTCTCTGCCTGACAACTCAAGTAACATGTGAACTACACTGCCAAGTGTTCTCTGCCTGACAACTCAAGTGACATGTGAACTACACTGCCAAGTGTTCTCTACCTGACAACTCAAGTGACATGTGAACTACACTGTTCAGTGTTCTCTGCCTGCCAACTCAAGTGACATGTGAACTACACTGCCAAGTGTTCTCTGCCTGACAACTCAAGTGACATGTGAACTAAACTGCCAAGTGTTCTCTACCTGACAACTCAAGTAACATGTGAACTACACTGCCAAGTGTTCTCTGCCTGACAACTCAAGTGACATGTGAACTACACTGCCAAGTGTTCTCTGCCTGACAACTCAAGTGACATGTGAACTACACTGCTCAGTGTTCTCTGCTTGACAACTCAAGCGACATGTGAACTACACTGCCAAGTGTTCTCTGCTTGACAACTCAAGCGACATGTGAACTACACTGCCAAGTGTTCTCTGCCTGACAACTCAAGTGACATGTGAACTACACTGCCAAGTGTTCTCTGCTTGACAACTCAAGCGACATGTGAACTACACTGCCAAGTGTTCTCTGCCTGACAACTCAAGTGACATGTGAACTACACTGCCAAGTGTTCTCTACCTGACAACTCAAGTGACATGTGAACTACACTGTTCAGTGTTCTCTGCCTGCCAACTCAAGTGACATGTGAACTACACTGCCAAGTGTTCTCTGCCTGACAACTCAAGTGACATGTGAACTAAACTGCCAAGTGTTCTCTACCTGACAACTCAAGTAACATGTGAACTACACTGCCAAGTGTTCTCTGCCTGACAACTCAAGTGACATGTGAACTACACTGCCAAGTGTTCTCTGCCTGACAACTCAAGTGACATGTGAACTACACTGCTCAGTGTTCTCTGCTTGACAACTCAAGCGACATGTGAACTACACTGCCAAGTGTTCTCTGCTTGACAACTCAAGCGACATGTGAACTACACTGCCAAGTGTTCTCTGCCTGACAACTCAAGTGACATGTGAACTACACTGCCAAGTGTTCTCTGCTTGACAACTCAAGCGACATGTGAACTACACTGCCAAGTGTTCTCTGCCTGACAACTCAAGTGACATGTGAACTACACTGACAAGTGTTCTCTGCCTGACAACTCAAGCGACATGTGAACTACACTGCTAATTGTTCTCTGCCTGACAACTCAAGTGACATGTGAACTACACTGCCAAGTGTTCTCTGCCTTACAACGCAAGTGACATGTGAACTACACTGCCAAGTGTTCTCTGCCTGACAACTCAAGTGACATGTGAACTACACTGCTCAGTGTTCTCTGCGTGACAACTCAAGTGACACGTGAACTACACTGCTCAGTGTTCTCTGCCTGACAACTCAAGTGACATGTGAACTAAACTGCCAAGTGTTCTCTGCCTTACAACTCAAGTGACACGTGAACTACACTGCTCAGTGTTCTCTGCCTGACAACTCAAGTGACATGTGAACTAAACTGCCAAGTGTTCTCTGCCTTACAACTCAAGTGACATGTGAACTACACTGCCAAGTGTTCTCTGCCTTACAACTCAAGTGACATGTGAACTACACTGTTCAGTGTTCTCTGCCTGCCAACTCAAGTGACATGTGAACTACACTGCCAAGTGTTCTCTGCCTGACAACTCAAGTGACATGTGAACTACACTTCCAAGTGTTCTCTACCTGACAACTCAAGTGACATGTGAACTACACTGCCAAGTGTTCTCTGCCTGACAACTCAAGTGACATGTGAACTACACTGCCAAGTGTTCTCTGCCTGACAACTCAAGTGACATGTGAACTACACTGCTCAGTGTTCTCTACCTGACAACTCAAGTGACATGTGAACTACACTGCCAAGTGTTCATGTGACATGTGAACAAGTGTGGTGTGTGGAGTATGGCATCCCTGTCTAGAGACTGGTGTGGGGTGTGTTGAGTAGGGTGTGTGGCGTGTTGTGTGTGGAGTGGGGTGTGTGGAGTATGGCATCCCTGTCTAGAGACTGGTGTGGGGTGTGTTGAGAAGGGTGTGTGGAGTGGGGTGTGTGGAGTGGGGTATGTGGAGTGGGGTGTGTGGAGTATGGCATCCCTGTCTAGAGACTAGTGTGGGGTGTGTGGAGTAGGGTGTGTGGAGTGGGGTGTGTGGAGTGTGGTGTGTGTGGAGTAGGGTGTGTGGAGTGGGGTGTGTGGAGTATGGCATCCCTGTCTAGAGACTAGTGTAGTTGGTGAAGTAGGGTGTGTGGAGTGGGGTGTGTGGAGTATGGCATCCCTGTCTAGAGACTGGTGTGGGGTGTGTGGAGTAGGGTGTGTGGAGTGGGGTGTGTGGAGTAGGGTGTGTGGAATGGGGTTTCTGGAGTAGGGTGTGTGGAATGGGGTGTGTGGAGTAGGGTGTGTGGAGTGGGGTGTGTGGAGTACAGCATCCCTGTCTATAGACTGGTGTGGGGTGTGTGGAATGGGGTGTGTGGAGTAGGGTGTGTGGAATGGGGTGTGTGGAGTACAGCATCCCTGTCTATAGACTGGTGTTGGGTGTGTGGAGTAGGGTGTGTGGAGTGGGGTGTGTGGAGTGGGTTGTGTGGAGTGGGGTGTGTGGAGTGGGGTGTGTGGAGTATGGCATCCCTGTCTAGAGACTGGTGTGGGGTGTGTGGAATGGGGTGTGTGGAGTGGGGTGTGTGGTGTGTGGTGTGTGGAGTGGGGTGTGTGGAGTGGGGTGTGTGGAGTAGGGTGTGTGGAATGGGGGGTGTGGAGTAGGGTGTGTGGAATGGGGTGTGTGGAGTATGGCATCCGTCTAGAGACTGGTGTGAGGTGTGTGGAGTGGGGTGTGTGGAGTGTGGTGTGTGGTGTGGGGTGTGTGGAGTAGGGTTTGTGGAGTGGGGTGTGTGGAGTATGGCATCCCTGTCTAGAGACTGGTGTGGGGTGTGTGGAGTGGGGTGTGTGGAGTGGGGTGTGTGGAGTAGGGTGTGTGGAATGGGGTGTGTGGAGTAGGGTGTGTGGAATGGGGTGTGTGGAGTATGGCATCCCTGTCTAGAGACTGGTGTGAGGTGTGTGGAGTAGGGTGTGTGGAGTGGGGTGTGTGGAGTGGGGTGTGTGGAGTATGGCATCCCTGTCTAGAGACTGGTGTGGGGTGTGTGGAGTAGGGTGTGTGGAGTGTGGTGTGTGGAGTGGGGTGTGTGGAGTGGGGTGTGTGGAGTAGGGTGTGTGGAATGGGGTTTCTGGAGTAGGGTGTGTGGAGTAGGGTGTGTGGAGTATGGTGTGTGGAGTGGGGTGTGTGGAGTATGGCATCCCTGTCTAGAGACTGGTGTGGGGTGTGTGGAGTAGGGTGTGTGGAGTGTGGTGTGTGGAGTGGGGTGTGTGGAGTGGGGTGTGTGGAGTAGGGTGTGTGGAATGGGGTGTGTGGAGTAGGGTGTGTGGAGTGGGGTGTGTGGAGTATGGCATCCCTGTCTATAGACTGGTGTTGGGTGTGTGGAGTAGGGTGTGTGAAGTGGGGTGTGTGGAGTGGGTTGTGTGGAGTGGGGTGTGTGGAGTGGGGTGTGTGGAGTATGGCATCCCTGTCTAGAGACTGGTGTGGGGTGTGTGGAATGGGGTGTGTGGAGTGGGGTGTGTGGAGTGGGGTGTGTGGAGTAGGGTGTGTGGAGTGGGGGGTGTGGAGTGGGGTGTGTGGAGTATGGCATCCCTGTCTAGAGACTGGTGTGGGGTGTGTGGAGTGGGGTGTGTGGAGTGGGGTGTGTGGAGTGGGGTGTGTGGAGTGGGGTGTGTGGAGTATGGCATCCCTGTCTAGAGACTGGTGTGGGGTGTGTGGAGTGGGGTGTGTGGAGTAGGGTGTGTGGAGTAGGGTGTGTGGAATGGGGTGTGTGGAGTATGGCATCCGTCTAGAGACTGGTGTGAGGTGTGTGGAGTGGGGTGTGTGGTGTGGGGTGTGTGGAGTAGGGTTTGTGGAGTGGGGTGTGTGGAGTATGGCATCCCTGTCTAGAGACTGGTGTGGGGTGTGTGGAGTGGGGTGTGTGGAGTGGGGTGTGTGGAGTGGGGTGTGTGGAGTGGGGTGTGTGGAGTGGGGTGTGTGGAGTAGGGTGTGTGGAATGGGGTGTGTGGAGTAGGGTGTGTGGAGTGGGGTGTGTGGAATGGGGTGTGTGGAGTATGGCATCCCTGTCTAGAGACTGGTGTGAGGTGTGTGGAGTAGGGTGTGTGGAGTGGGGTGTGTGGAGTGGGGTGTGTGGAGTATGGCATCCCTGTCTAGAGACTGGTGTGGGGTGTGTGGAGTAGGGTGTGTGGAGTGTGGTGTGTGGAGTGGGGTGTGTGGAGTGGGGTGTGTGGAGCGGGGTGTGTGGAGTGTGGCATCCCTGTCTAGAGACTGGTGTGGGGTGTGTGGTGTAGGGTGTGTGGAGTGGGGTGTGTGGAGTGTGGCATCCCTGTCTAGAGACTGGTGTGGGGTGTGTGGTGTAGGGTGTGTGGAGTGGGGTGTGTGGAGTGTGGCATCCCTGTCTAGAGACTGGTGTGGGGTGTGTGGTGTAGGGTGTGTGGTGTAGGGTGTGTGGAGTGGGGTGTGTGGAGTGTGGCATCCCTGTCTAGAGACTGGTGTGGGGTGTGTGGTGTAGGGTGTGTGGAGTGGGGTGTGTGGAGTGTGGCATCCCTGTCTAGAGACTGGTGTGGGGTGTGTGGTGTAGGGTGTGTGGAGTGGGGTGTGTGGAGTGTGGCATCCCTGTCTAGAGACTGGTGTGGGGTGTGTGGTGTAGGGTGTGTGGAGTGGGGTGTGTGGAGTGTGGCATCCCTGTCTAGAGACTGGTGTGGGGTGTGTGGTGTAGGGTGTGTGGAGTGGGGTGTGTGGAGTAGGGTGTGTGGAATGGGGTGTGTGGAGTAGGGTGTGTGGAATGGGGTGTGTGGAGTATGGCATCCCTGTCTAGAGACTGGTGTGGAGTGTGTGGAGTAGGGTGTGTGGAGTAGGGTGTGTGGAGTGGGGTGTGTGGAATGGAGTGTGTGGAGTGTGGCATCCCTGTCTAGAGACTGGTGTGGGGTGTGTTGAGAAGGGTGTGTGGAGTGGGGTGTGTGGAGTAGGGTGTGTGGAGTGGGGTGTGTGGAATGGGGTGTGTGGAGTGTGGCATCCCTGTCTAGAGACTGGTGTGGGGTGTGTGGTGTAGGGTGTGTGGAGTGGGGTGTGTGGAGTAGGGTGTGTGGAATGGGGTGTGTGGAGTAGGGTGTGTGGAATGGGGTGTGTGGAGTATGGCATCCCTGTCTAGAGACTGGTGTGGGGTGTGTGGAGTAGGGTGTGTGGAGTGTGGTATGTGGAGTATGGCATCCCTGTCTAGAGACTGGTGTGGGGTGTGTGGAGTGGGGTGTGTGGAGTAGGGTGTGTGGAATGGGGTGTGTGGAGTAGGGTGTGTGGAATGGGGTGTGTGGAGTATGGCATCCCTGTCTAGAGACTGGTGTGGGGTGTGTGGAGTAGGGTGTGTGGAGTAGGGTGTGTGGAGTGGGGTGTGTTGAGTGGGGTGTGTGGAGTGTGGCATCCCTGTCTAGAGACTGGTGTGGGGTGTGTGGAGTAGGGTGTGTGGAATGGGGTGTGTGGAGTAGGGTGTGTGGAATGGGGTGTGTGGAGTAGGGTGTGTGGAGTGGGGTGTGTGGAGTGGGGCGTGTGGAGTGGGGCGTGTGGAGTGTGTGGAGTAGGGTGTGTGGAGTAGGGTGTGTGGAGTGGGGTGTGTGGAGTGGGGTGTGTGGAGTGTGGCATCCCTGTCTAGAGACTGGTGTGGGGTGTGTGGAGTAGGGTGTGTGGAGTAGGGTGTGTGGAGTGGGGTGTGTTGAGTGGGGTGTGTGGAGTGGGGTGTGTGGAGTTGGGTGTGTGGAGTGGGGTTTGTGGAGTAGGGTGTGTGGAGTTTGTGGAGTAGGGTGTGTGGAGTGGGGTGTGTGGAGTGGGGTGTGTGGAGTGGGGTGTGTGGAGTAGGGTGTGTGGAGTAGGGTGTGTGGAGTGGGGTGTGTGGAGTGGGGTGTGTGGAGTGGGGTGTGTGGAGTAGGGTATGTGGAGTGGGGTTTGTGGAGTGGGGTGTGTTGAGTGGGGTGTGTTGAGTGGGGTGTGTGGAGTGGGGTGTGTGGAGCGGGGTGTGTGGAGTAGGGTGTGTAGAATGGGGTATGTGGAGTAGGGTGTGTGGAATGGGGTGTGTGGAGTAGGGTGTGTGGAATGGGGTGTGTGGAGTAGGGTGTGTGGAGTGGGGTGTGTGGAGTGGGGTGTGTGGAGTATGGCATCCCTGTCTAGAGACTGGTGTGGAGTGTGTGGAGTAGGGTGTGTGGAGTGGGGTGTGTGGAGTGGGGTGTGTGGAGTATGGCATCCCTGTCTAGAGACTAGTGTAGTTGGTGAAGTAGGGTGTGTGGAGTAGGGTGTGTGGAGTGGGGTGTGTGGAGTGGGGTGTGTGGAGTAGGGTGTGTGGAGTGGGGTGTGTAGAATGGGGTATGTGGACTATGGCATCCCTGTCTAGAGACTGGTGTGGGGTGTGTGGAGTAGGGTGTGTGGAGTGGGGTGTGTGGAGTGGGGTGTGTGGAGTGGGGTGTGTGGAGTGGGGTGTGTGGAGTATGGCATCCCTGTCTAGAGACTGGTGTGGAGTGTGTGGAGTAGGGTGTGTGGAGTGGGGTGTGTGGAGTGGGGTGTGTGGAGTATGGCATCCCTGTCTAGAGACTAGTGTAGTTGGTGAAGTAGGGTGTGTGGAGTGGGGTGTGTGGAGTATGGCATCCCTGTCTAGAGACTGGTGTGGGGTGTGTGGAGTAGGGTGTGTGGAGTGGGGTGTGTGGAGTAGGGTGTGTGGAATGGGGTTTCTGGAGTAGGGTGTGTGGAATGGGGTGTGTGGAGTACAGCATCCCTGTCTATAGACTGGTGTGGGGTGTGTGGAATGGGGTGTGTGGAGTAGGGTGTGTGGAATGGGGTGTGTGGAGTACAGCATCCCTGTCTAGAGACTGGTGTGGGGTGTGTGGAGTAGGGTGTGTGGAGTGGGGTGTGTGGAGTGGGGTGTGTGGAGTATGGCATCCCTGTCTAGAGACTGGTGTGGAGTGTGTGGAGTAGGGTGTGTGGAGTGGGGTGTGTGGAGTGGGGTGTGTGGAGTATGGCATCCCTGTCTAGAGACTGGTGTGGGGTGTGTGGAGTATGGCATCCCTGTCTAGAGACTTGAGCCCGTTTGCGGAGACTCACCTTGAAGACCTCCAGCAGCTGTGCGGGAGTGAGGTCCATCACTAGCTGCATCATGGAGAACCTGGCCTGGATCAGGTGCAGCCCGCACCCCGGGATCAGCTGTCTGTTGTCACAAGTAGGCTCGGATTAGAAACCACAATAGCAGTGCCTGTTATTACTGAGGATACCAAGTAGTTACACAAATACATATATCTTTGATTGTGCATTCTTTCATCAATATCACTGAAATTTACACCAGTATTACAGTCAACTCAGAACCTCAGTCGTGCCTGCAGATATTCATCAAAGAAAGAGGCACAAGGATCTGTAGCTCACCTGTACATTTCTGGAATATTGTATTAGATCGCAATACAACAATTAAGACCAATAACCAAAAGAAATGACAAAAGTTTCTACACAACAAACATTCTTACTGCATATTTACTAAATGAACCATTATGCCAAACTGGCTGAGTAAAAGCCCAAAGTTTCACATTCACCATGATAGCCGAGATACTATTTGGGAGCCGTCAAAGTCAAAGGTTGAAGCTGTATCATAAACAGGGATATACATATTGTGCCTTGGTCATGCATTATTCACGTCAGTAGAGCTCGTGTATGTGTGATACCTGTACTCGGTCAGTAACTAAAGATCTGGAAAGAAATACATGTCGGCAAGGTGAAGAGACTACACTGAATAATTAGGCAGGGTGTTGTCACACTATTTAGTCCAGCGGATTTTGCCATATTATGAAAAAATCGTGCACTTTGTGTTAAAAGCATGAAATTTGGCATCAATATACATCATACCAATACGGCTAAATTTAGATATAGAGCCATCATTGACTTGACCTTCGGCGACCTTAGCGGCCATCTTAAAAAATGGCCAACATTCTGACAAATATCTGTTGATATCTTGGTAACTATGACAGCCGGAGTCATTATATTGGTGGGTAAATAAATGTGTTTTATATCAAGTAAGTTGAAAACCTCCTTGAGTGTATTAACCCTTGATAATTGGAACATTCCTGATAATATGGCATCAACGCGTATGGGCGACTCTCTTATCAGTCACTGTAGAAGTATAACCCATCCAAGATAAGCATATTGGGAGTGTTCGCTTATATGTCTCTGCTGTTGTCTGGGTGCGCACAATAAGGTTTCAAAATACCTAATACTCATATCTCAAGACGAATAAGTTTTCCATTGCAATTTACTGGTTTCACGTACATGTACTAGCAACATCCATCACACTTACACAGTGCAGTACAGCTTAATGCTGCTTTGACGCACTTGCAGTTTGCCCGACAACCTTTTGTGCAGCCACATCGCAGTAGTTCTCTGCACATTCTGCTGGCCTGCTGGGGGCCGCTCTACATGACTTCCCATGTTCCTCCATCGGTTCTTGTCTAACCTCATCCTGCTGGTCGTGGTATGTCAACCACTGGTCTAAGAGCCTGGCTCCAACAATGCCCAGCCTGGTAAGCTGCTCTTCTCACGTGGTGTAGAAGGGCAGATTGTGTTGGTGGAAGAGATCCACTCTTGCCTCATTCACATGACACTTCAAGCTGGTTTTGTCATATAGCAGGACAGAAAATCTCTCTACAGTGTCCATAGACTTATCGACATCTGTCAATTGTGGCTGGTTCATTAGTGCAGCAAACTCTGCAGTGACCTCAGGGTACATGTTCCAGGTATCCCACGCTGTCTTCTGTCCTCTTTCAGTGATGCAGGAGACAGTGTCGCATCTAGTCATGGTATGGAACATGGGAAGTGCGAGACTCTTGTCTGGTCCAATTGCTTAAGCGATGTCATGTGCAGGAATCAGTCGGAAGTGTTTGCCTGTGCCAAAGGCCACCCCCAAAGCCGTTAGTAGCATTCGTAGCTGTGCAAACACATGTACAGCAATCACAACAACATCACTGTCCACTGTACGGATGAGAATCTTGTACTGTTTAGCTGTATCAGCGACATGGACCATAATTCGGCTGTCTGCTTCCTCGTGTGTGCAAGGTGCTAGTCCTTCTGTTGTTCTAGGCAGGTGGTAGACAACATCCTCGTGCAGTGTGCTAATGACTTGCTTGTAGGTTTGGATAGTGATAGCTTCTGTGCTGAGAAACACAAATAGTTCTTTCTTATTTTCAGCAAGTTTCAAGAAGTCTCCCCAGTTTTTTTTAATTAGATTGTTTGGCTGTACTCAACGGCGCACTCCTTTACCTCTCTTGTCTCGTGATTGTTCTTTCAAAGAGTCTGACCTATATTTTTTCCAAACAACATCTATTCGTTGGCACTTGAAAGACGTCCTGAGAAGTCTTTGTTGAACCTGGCTTTAACATGTGAACTAAGAGATTTCTGTAACAGTTCTGTCACTTTTCTGTCATTTCACTGGTGTACTAAAGAGACAAAGTTTGTTCTTCTTTATTGGGCCGTCTATAGGTTTTGACTTTTCTACAAGCAGTTCTTTCACAAATGTGTTGTATTGTTTACATCCAAGCTTTTCAAGCTTATACAAGAGTCACCAACAGATTTATCAGCAATGCCCTGTGTATCAAGTACAAGAAGGTCGCACCTAGTTTCAAGGAATGGATATCCATACTCTTCAATAACAGATTTCAGTGAAGTGACATCTCCAATGAAAGCCTTTTGCACACCAGGACATTGTTCATGATGGCACATGTCAGGTTTCTTCTGTGCATCATCCAATGAAACTTCCAAGTCATTGATGAGATGTGCCATCTCGGGTCCACTGACCATCCATCTCTGGAGAGCAGCTGGATTCTCAGTCAGCCCAACAGCTCCACCATCATCTTTTACCACAGCATTATGTTGCTCATGTGCTTGATCAATAGCAATTCTTGAGTAAGCATGAGGTGTCTTGTTCACTGTGAACTGTACATTCAAGAACTGAGCATGGACATTGGGGTGCAGCTTGGACAAGGTCACCATGTCTCGGAGGTGGACTGATATCCATCGTGCATAGTGGTAGTGGTCAAGAAAAAAACCAAGGAACAAGCTTGGTCAGGGAATAGACATACTGTACGAATAGATTGCACAAACACAAGCATGGTGATTTGAAATTCATAGACCATGTACCAGAACTTTGTCACCATGTTGGGTTCAACAGATTCCATATACGCCTGATATGCCTGTTGCAGGGATAAATACATGGCACAAGCTGTCACCTGGTGCACCCTTCTTGTGCGGGTGATGTGAGCTGCCTTCAAGACTGAATCTGCTGTGCCACCTGTGGCAATCTCTGCCTGAACCAGTATCCCTACCCATCCACTGTCGTCGAGAAGATTTCCTAAAGCCCTAAGTGCAGCCAACTCGATGTGCAGACGCTCCATAGAATAATGGCCATTTCCACTGGATGTTCTTGACAATAGCAAACAATGGTTGGTCCACTGTAACAACAGGTGTCTGTCTTGGGTTGGAAAGTAACACAATGCCCTTGATAACATCCAACGAATGCCTCATCATTGCTACTGTTGCGACGTCTTCCTGGAACAGTGGCAGTAAGGACTTTGTAGCTGGCTTTGTTCTGATGTTTTATGTCTGGCTGCTTTATTATACAGGGCGATCAAACACTTAGAGAGGTACTTTGCCTCACTAGCAACAAGGTCTCCAGATGATACCTTTGCTAAGATATGATCATCAAGCAACTTTGTTGCACATCCTCAAACTCTCTCAATGATCATTTTGGTCATTGCTTCATGCAGTGGATCAGATGTATTAGACGGTTCCTCACAGAATAAACAAACATTATCCACGGTTATGTTCTGTTGCCATTGGTACCGGTCACCACGTGCTTTCTTACCAACAACATCAGTGCATGGGGGTGATGTACTGCTCCTCTTCTGAACTCGTTTTAGTTGCTGTATAAAAGCTTGCAGTTATTGTGAAATTTAGCTGAATGTCACATCAATGTATTTTTTACACCATCCCCTTCATTTAGCCTTGAGATTTCAAGAGTTTTGGGGAGCAATCCAGCATTATTAAATGCTATCAGATCATCTGCAAGATTGATGTAACCTGCACCAACGTCACTGCGTTTAGAATTATACATGGCAAGAAAGCTTCTCAGTTTTGTTGTCTTGACAAAAAAAACACTTTGACCAGCCTGTTCCTTTAACGACAGGAACAGACTGTATCATAGGCCTCATCAACGTTACTTTAGAGGACATATTTGGATAAGTCATCTACCTGGGGGTAAATATCCAAGCATTTAGCATTTATACCATCTCTAAAGCATTATATGTCCATATATGCAGTTTAAATGACTCTAGCTTGCATGTATGGTTTCTGTGGAATCTTGAGGACTTAACAGGTGTGTTCAGACATATTAAATGAACGATTTAGCTGTTATCGGTCCACTCATATGTATAAAGTAATAAACAAAAAGTTTATAAAAAAAAAGAAGTGCTTTTACATTTGGTCTTTTCGGGGGGTGGGGTGCATACAAAACATGAATATTTGGGGAGGGTGATTATTAAGTACATCCCAAACCTCTGACCCCCCCCCCACTCCCCCACCTCCCTGTCATAAATGACCAGTCCCTAACTGGCCTGCTCTGGTAGAGATGAGGTAAACTTACTCCATTCGAGGGATGAACCTGTCATTCCTCCTGAACAGCAGCTGCTTAAGGAACATGGCAAAGGTAGTGATCTCACTGGGAGGGAGTATCTGTTCTATGTTAGGCTTGACTGACAGCTGTACCAGGTACTTTGTGTTGACATCGCACTCAGGGTAGAGCCTGGTCTGAACACAGAAGGCATCATGACATTCAGTGCTCAACAGACACAGGGAGACTAGACTACACTCAGTCCTCAACAGACACTATAAGACTACACTACACTCAGTCCTCAACAGACACTATGAGACTATACTACACTCAGTCCCAAACAGACACTATAAGACTACACTACACTCAGTCCTCAACAGACACTATAAGACTACACTACACTCAGTCCTCAACAGACACTATAAGACTACACGACACTCAGTCCTCAACAGACATTATAAGACTACACTACACTCAGTCCCCAACAGACACTATAAGACTACACTACACTCAGTCCCCAATAGACACTATAAGACTACACTACACACAGTCCTCAACAGACACTATAAGACTACACTACACTCAGTCCTCAACAGACACTGTGAGGCTATACTACACACGGTCCTAAACAGACACTTTAAGACTACACAACACTCAGTCCTCAACAGACACTATTAGGCTACACTTCACTCAGTCCTCAACTGACACTATAAGACTACACTACACTCAGTACTCAACAGACACTGTGAGGCTATACTACACTCAGTCCCCAACAGACACTATAAGACTACACTACACTCAGTCCCCAACAGACACTATAAGACTACACTACACACGGTCCTCAACAAACACTATAAGACTGCACTACACTCAGTACTCAACAGACACTGTGAGGCTATACTACACTCAGTTCTCAACAGACACTATAAGACTTCACTACACTCAGTCCCCAACAGACACTATAAGACTACACTACACACGGTCCTCAACAGACACTATAAGACTACACTACACTCAGTCCTCAACAGACACTATAAGACTACACTACACACGGTCCTCAACAGACACTATAAGACTACACTACACTCAGTCCTCAACAGACACTGGGAGGCTATACTACACTCAGTCCTCAACAGACACTATAAGACTACACTACACTTAGTCCCAAACAGACACTATAAGACTACACTACACAAAGTCCTCAACAGACACTATAAGACTGCACTACACTCAGTCCTCAACAGACACTGTAAGGCTATACTACACTCAGTCCTCAAAAGACACTATAAGACTACACTACACTCAGTCCCCAACAGACACTATAAGACTACACTTCACTCAGTCCCCAACAGACACTATAACACTACACTACACACAGTCCTCAACAGACACTATAAGACTTCACTACACTCAGTCCCCAACAGACACTATAAGACTACACTACACAAAGTCCTCAACAGACACTATAAGACTACACTACACTCAGTCCCCAACAGATACTATAACACTACACTACACACAGTCTTCAACAGACACTGTGAGGCTATACTACACACGGTCCTCAACAGACACTATAAGACTACACGACAGTCAGTCCCCAACAGACACTATAAGACTACACTACACTCAGTCCCCAACAGACACTATAAGACTACACTACACTCAGTCCCCAACAGACACTATAAGACTATACTAACACTCAGTCCTCAACAGACACTATAAGGCTACACTACACTCAGTCCCCAACAGACACTGTGAGGCTATACTACACTCAGTACTCAACAGACACTGTGATGCTATACTACACTCAGTCCCCAACAGACACTATGACTACACTACACTCAGTACTCAACAGACACTGTGAGGCTATACTACACTCAGTCCTCAACAGACACTATAAGGCTACACGTCACTCAGTCCTCAACAGACGACATGAGGCTATACTTCACACAGTCCTCAGGAGACACTATAAGACTACACTACACTCAGTCCCCAACAGACACTATAAGACTACACTACACTCAGTCCTCAACAGACACTGGGAGGCTATACTACACTCAGTCCTCAACAGACACTATAAGACTACACTACACTCAGTCCTCAACAGACACTATAAGACTACACTACACTCAGTCCCCAACAGACACTATAAGACTACACTACACTCAGTCCCCAACAGACACTGTGAGGCTATACTACACTCAGTACTCAACAGACACTGTGATGCTATACTACACTCAGTCCCCAACAGACACTATGACTACACTACACTCAGTACTCAACAGACACTGTGAGGCTATACTACACTCAGTCCTCAACAGACACTATAAGGCTACACGTCACTCAGTCCTCAACAGACACTATAAGACTACACTACACACGGTCCTCAACAGACACTATAAGACTACACTACACACAGTCTTCAACAGACACTGTGAGGCTATACTATACACGGTCCTCAACAGACACTATAAGACTACACTACACTCAGTCCTCAACAGACACTGTGAGGCTATACTACACACGGTCCTCAACAGACACCGTGACACTACACTTCACATTTCTGCCTTACCATTGGTTAAACCATCATAGCTTTATTACGATTCTTTCATAATTTTAGTAGATAAATATTAAATAAAACTATAATCGTATTAAAAAAAAACACATGATGTGTAACTTACCACTTTCTTCTTTTTCTTCCTAAATGGAGGTGCAAATTTGTTGTGTTCAAGCTAGAAACATTAAATGAAATTGTCAATATTACAGGTATGAACAATCTCACTTCAATTTCCATTGCAACCAATGAGCAATTATCTGAAGGGATTTACTCACAATCATATTCATAGGTAACATTCCAAATGAAGCTGGCTTCATCTTACCTCCATCAGCAATTTGAAGTCAAAGAAACTGTAGATGACGACAGCAACTTTGTTGTAGAAGACGGACGACCAAACGTCACCACGACAAATCTTCAGTTGCTGGGGAAACAGACTAGTTGACAGTCAGAGAGAACACCAGGTGGCTTTGAGTAACAACATCAAATAAGTTTCTCTATAAGTGAGTCAATGCCATGTTAAAGAAAAGTCAGCCATATTCAAGATTATCAAATCTTGGCAACACAGAGGTAAAGTGCATGAGCGACAATGCACATGGTTGGAGCACAATCACACACAGGTCACACACACATGGTTGGGGCACAATCACACACAGGTCACACACACATGGTTTGGGCACAATCCCACACAGGTCACACACACATGGTTGGAGCACAATCACACACAGGTAACACACACATGGTTGGAGCACAATCACACACAGGTCACACACACATGGTTGGGGCACAATCCCACACAGGTCACACACACATGGTTGGGGCACAATCCCACACAGGTCACACACACATGGTTTGGGCACAATCCCACACAGGTCACACACACATGGTTGGAGCACAATCACACACAGGTCACACACACATGGTTGGAGCACAATCACACACAGGTCACACATGGTTGGAGCACAATCCCACACAGGTCACACACACATGGTTGGAGCACAATCACACACAAGTCACACACACATGGTTGGAGCACAATCACACACAAGTCACACACACATGGTTGGAGCACAATCACACACAGGTCACACACACATGGTTGGAGCACAATCACACACAGGTCACACACACATGGTTGGAGCACAATAACACACAGGTCACACACATGGTTGGGGCACAATCACACACAGGTCACACACACATGGTTTGGGCACAATCACACACAGGTCACACACACATGGTTGGGGCACAATCACACACAGGTCACACACACATGGTTGGGGCACAATCACACATGGTTGGAGCACAATCACACACAGGTCACACACACATGGTTGGAGCACAATCACACACAGGTCACACACATGGTTGGAGCACAATCACACACAGGTCACACACACATGGTTGGAGCACAATCACACACAGGTCACACACATGGTTGGAGCACAATCACACACTGTCAGGCAGGTCACACATCATGGGGCACAATCACACACCGTCAGGCAGGTCACACATCATGGGGCACACAATCACACACTGTCAGGCAGGTCACACATCATGGGGCACAATCACACACGGTCAGGCAGGTCACACATCATGGGGCACACAATCACACACCGTCAGGCAGGTCACACATCATGGGGCACACAATCACACACTGTCAGGCAGGTCACACATCATGGGGCACAATCACACACTGTCAGGCAGGTCACACATCATGGGGCACACAGTCACACTGTCAGGCAGGTCACACATCATGGGGCACAATCACACACTGTCAGGCAGGTCACACATCATGGGGCACACAATCACACACTGTCAGGCAGGTCACACATCATGGGGCACAATCACACACTGTCAGGCAGGTCACACATCATGGGGCACACAATCACACACTGTCAGGCAGGTCACACATCATGGGGCACAATCACACACTGTCAGGCAGGTCACACATCATGGGGCACAATCACACACTGTCAGGCAGGTCACACATCATGGGGCACACAATCACACACTGTCAGGCAGGTCACACATCATGGGGCACAATCACACACTGTCAGGCAGGTCACACATCATGGGGCACACAGTCACACTGTCAGGCAGGTCACACATCATGGGGCACAATCACACACTGTCAGGCAGGTCACACATCATGGGGCACACAATCACACACTGTCAGGCAGGTCACACATCATGGGGCACAATCACACACTGTCAGGCAGGTCACACATCATGGGGCACACAATCACACACTGTCAGGCAGGTCACACATCATGGGGCACAATCACACACTGTCAGGCAGGTCACACATCATGGGGCACACAATCACACACTGTCAGGCAGGTCACACATCATGGGGCACACAATCACACACTGTCAGGCAGGTCACACATCATGGGGCACAATCACACACTGTCAGGCAGGTCACACATCATGGGGCACAATCACACACTGTCAGGCAGGTCACACATCATGGGGCACAATCACACACCGTCAGGCAGGTCACACATCATGGGGCACAATCACACACTGTCAGGCAGGTCACACATCATGGGGCACAATCACACACTATCAGGCTGGTGTAAACATCCCATCTTCTCTAATTGGTTCTTGCAACAAATCTGGGTACGAGTGACCAAGTTTAATTTCATTCCACGTCTGTGATATTTTGGGTCGACAGATCAGTGAAACAAGTTAGTTGAGGTAAAATGCCTTACGCAGCTGTGGCGGGACTCACCAGATAAATTTTAGCAGACACAAACAAGAACCAGTTCTTTGGCCTCACAGAAAACAGCCCTTCCCCCAGGGCAAAGGTCTTGGACAGGTAGGAGAGGAAGGGATACTCCTTGTTTTTACTCAGAACACCAAACACACTGACAGGAACATCTGTAGAACACCAGAACACATCCAGTCAACCCAGGTCATATTTACAGTAGTGCTAAATAAACATTTCACTCAATAATGCATGACAATGACAGACAGTTGAATCCTGCTTTATTTAAAGGGCTTGATTTACCTTGCACCAGGTGCAACCTGACAACCTCGTTACACCAGACAAAACCAGGTCTGATCAAATCGTAGATGCATAAACTAGTCTAAATAAATAAAATCTCATATCTCTGATCATGTCTGATAACTGTGTCATGATTTTTAACACAGTTAGTACAGGGCTACAGTACTTCTGTGGCCATGGCATCAATGGCAACCATCATAATGCATAATGGTTATCATTATTGGGATAATCTAAACATCATAAAGTGATTCAGTGGGCAACTTGAGTTGGCACTGCACTAGTACATGTAAAATATAGCTAAATCGAGCCCTGACATTGACGAGAATGATGAGTCAGTCAATGTTGTACAACAGCAATGTTACAGCTTTATGATGGCAGCCTGTAAATAATGGAGTCTAGACCTGGGAAACCAGTGACTAAAATCATGGGCAGCTATCCACACCATCATGCACGGTGACACGCAATCAGCCATCGCCAAGCTGACCACACACCACTTGGAACCAGAAACTCTAACCTGGGTTGTTAAAGTTTATCAAAGGCAGTTGTCATCCATTGGAACACTTGAGAATATTTTTGCACAGTTTTTGAAAGGTTTCCCCAACATTGAAATTCCTCATGTTCAAAGGCCATAAAAGGGTCCTTGTCAGTGCTCTTCCTTTAGCTTTTGGGATAATTAAGTAGGACTGTCTGTAGCAAGAAGCAACAGTTTTTAATAACTCAGGAATGTTTTATAAAAAATGTTTCAAATGTTTCAACATGTTCAACGGAAATCCCCCTGAAGGCAGGTTTCAGGATGTGCAACCTGGACATTTGAAGACTCAAGTGTTCCTGGCTTCATGGCACAAAGTGTGAAGCCTCTTTGTGGTGTCCCCCACCATGATATTGCTGGAATATTGCTAAAAGGCAGTGTAAAACTTTACTCACTCACTCATGGATTCACACAAGTTATCAATTCTCCAGTTTCATTGTGGGAGTGACAACGCTCTACACAAAGTAAATCAGCTGCGGCAACCCATCTGCCATGTCTGACCATGTCTGACCTGTCGGTACACTGGAGGTCATGTACTGTGCAATGTTGTTCTCCACTTCCTTGTACGTGGCGTCGTGCTTGTTTGCGAGCATGTCCCGCCGCCACAAGATGAAAGGGTCGAAGTCAAAATATTTGAGTCGGTCTGATCCCACCGTCCTCTCAATGTCCTGTACACAAAACTTAGGACTACACAGTGTTCCCACTGGCTTTTGAAACTGCCAGTCCCATTGGACTGGCAACTATAAAATTACCATTTCCACCCAATTTTTGTCAGTCCCAACGGTGAAAAAAAAATCATATGAAGACTACCTGGTTTTAATTCTTTCAACATCAGTTTCAACGCAGTGTACTTTCATTGCTGAAAAGTTAGTGATGTCATTTCTGAAGTAACTTAAGTAGATCTACACATTCACACAAAGTTGTATTGCTGGCAGGCTGACCCAACCCTCATGCAGGATTTTGTTTGTTTGTTTGTTGTTTAACGCCACACTCAGCAATATTCCAGCTATATGACTGTGGTCTGTATGTAATCAAGTCAGACAATCCAGTGATTGATATCATGAACATTGATCCCCACAACAGGGATACGATGACACACATGAACCAAGTCAGCGAGCCTTACCACCTGATCCCGTTAGTCGCCTTGTACGACAAACATGGGTTGCTGAAGACCTATTCTAACCCGGATCTATATGGGTCACTCCTAAAGGAACTGTAAACATGGTCACGAGAATTGTCTCCACATACACATGTATCCAATTGCTAAAAGATGTAGATTTGATCAGTGTGAGGAAACAATTTAGACATGGAACAAAAGGGACAGATGACTAAAAAGGTGTAGTTGTGATTTTTTCAAATTATCTTTTTCAAGTCATGTGATGTCAAAACACTTGTGCAAAGAAATGGTTTGATAAATTCAATGTAATACTTACCGTATGTAACTGAGATGCATTTTACCATGGATATAATAATACATTTGGCTAAACCATGCTAAATTGAAGATTAAACATGATAAAGTCAAAATCATAGTATCTGAATGTGTATAGAATAAGAAACTGACAGACTAGCTACCAGCTATATTCATAAACCTATTTTCATAGATGGTCAGAGGCCCCAAAGAGCTTTATCAATATTGTTGCCATGGTAACAAAAGCAAAAGGTTTGAACGGAAAAAAACCTTATGAAACATATTAGTAGTTTCACCTATGATCTTCATGCAAAGTTGTTTGTTTTCCATGGCAACCATACTGAACAGGCTGTGAGATGATTCCTAAGGAAATAATCTCTGTTCATGAGTTCCAGGTGGCAGGTGGGAAAGTATTCCCAGAGAAGAGTGACTTTGTCGTTAGTCATTCTACAGTAGATATCGCTGTTGTGGAAGGTGAAAAACATTTTCTGTTTGCTTGTCCAAAGTAGAACAGTTACAGAGAGAAATATCTACAGTCATCTAACATTATTTTTGTATCAATACTGTATTAAACATGTATAACAGAGAACAGGAACTTGGAAAGTAGGAGCTTCTATATTTCAGTTTTATCCAAAGGAAGAATTGGATAGATATAGAACGTATTTACTGAGGATGAATTTGTTTCATATTTATGAATGCTGTTTTACAAAGCATATCACTTTAAGCCACTTGAATTTGTAAAGGTACCTATAGATATAAACATTATGTAATGTAATCATTCGGGATAGGTAACAGCCGAGAGGCAAGCTGTATGTTGTATTTTGTGCATACGCATTTGTAATGGCGATTATAATAATGTATTAGTATTTATCACATACACTGCTTGTACTGAGAATTATTTTTTATTGTCTGTTCTACACTATTTTCGTTTTCCAAATTTAATTTTGGTCAAGCATTTGTGATTAAGTATGCCCTAAAGTATTATGTTGATGTTGTCCGTTACCAAGTAGTGACACTGATGTTTGAAAGTGCATGATGTACCTGCATGTATTGCTGGAATTCTGGCTTACTCTCTACAGCAACAACATGCTGAAACCCTGCATCAAAGAAAGCCCTTGTCAATATTCCAGGCCCTGAAAGTACAAGAACCATAGTAAGACAAGCCCTTCAAGGCCTCCATCCTTCATATTCCTGAAGCAAGGGAGATAACTTTCTATAGAAGTCCAGATTACACCCTTGCAGAACTAGGCTGGAATTTAGTAGTTATATTTTGGCTAGACTAACAAGTCTATGCAGAGTCCAATGAAAATCGTGCAACAAATTGACATCCGGTTCATAAACTACTGTGCAGATTTCAGGCGATGGCAGGATTTGCAAAGCATGTGTACTGCCAACTTGGTGTCAACAGATATTTTGCAAATCTTTTCATGTTTTTAATCAAGGTGCTCATGTGATTTGATGAATTCCATGAAATAAGACCCGTTTTATCACAATATAGATATCGATTGTCAACCACATCTTCTTGACTGGGCGATGCCATTTTGTTTGAAGCAAACGCAAATGATATGAGAGGTGGAATCTGACTGGTCAATAGAGGGGACATAGAAGGGACATAAATCATAATAGCCACTGGTAGTGTCGATCAAGCCCATAAATTCCAGCCTAGTTCAGCAAGGGTGGAAACTGGACTTTTACAGTCAGTTAACTCCTTGCCTCGGGATGATGCCGCCCTTGTACAGCCTGAGCGCACAATCATGTAAGGTGACAGAAACTAACAGCCAGTGTTGTTTTAAGGAATGTACTGGTAAGTGAAGCATACGGATTTAAAAATGTCAGGCATTTTATTTCTTATTAACAGCTGGTTACTTGGGCAGAGCTCCAGATAACTTTTTGAGCAATTGAGTTTTTACTCTAGGGTTTCTGTTTTAATTGGGTTATTACATTTTCCATTGGGTAACCAGTATGTTTTCACTCATCCATTCATCACTCTATTGGCTATTTCCCAAAATTAGTGACCATTTTAAGATTTGTAAAAAATGAAATAATGTTTTAGATGTATATAACTGTTCTAAATATATGGGCATGACTCGGAAAGTAAATTAGCCCGTAATTGTGTTTTGGAAACTAGCTTCTTTGAACGCAGGCTGAAAAAGCTTCATTGGGTATTTACACGAGCTGTTGTTATACATTTGAGTTTTTCATTTAATGCATGCATTTCTGTACGCAAGTTAATTGAAAGTAATTGGGTTTTGAATATTTTGGGGGGGTATTTTACGCAAATACGCTGCTTATCTGTAGCTCTGCTTGGGTGATGGATCTGCCAACAATAAACTGGAATATGAAATGAGACGCCGATCATTTTCCTATCAAGTATCTACACCACCATGATGAGAGGAGACCTGGCCTACCAGCTGTAGCCATGGCTCTCTTGAGTTGACAGTAAGCTCTCTCACAGGGCAGAAGATGTGTCACAATGGTAGACTGGGGAGTGCTGTCTCCCCATGATAAGATTTGTAAAAAATGAAATAATGTTTTAGATGTATATAACTGTTCTAAATATATGGGCATGACTCGGAAAGTAAATTAGCCCGTAATTGTGTTTTGGAAACTAGCTTCTTTGAACGCAGGCTGAAAAAGCTTCATTGGGTATTTACACGAGCTGTTGTTATACATTTGAGTTTTTCATTTAATGCATGCATTTCTGTACGCAAGTTAATTGAAAGTAATTGGGTTTTGAATATTTTGGGGGGGTATTTTACGCAAATACGCTGCTTATCTGTAGCTCTGCTTGGGTGATGGATCTGCCAACAATAAACTGGAATATGAAATGAGACGCCGATCATTTTCCTATCAAGTATCTACACCAACATGATGAGAGGAGACCTGGCCTACCAGCTGTAGCCATGGCTCTCTTGAGTTGACAGTAAGCTCTCTCACAGGGCAGAAGATGTGTCACAATGGTAGACTGGGGAGTGCTGTCTCCCCATGATAAGTGCTCTGTGCACAGGACCATGCTGATGGACGGTAAGGGAGAAGTCAAGCTCACTCACCAGGGTTTGCCTCCACAAGGACACAACTCTCAGATGGCTTGTTTTGGTTAACTGCTGTAGCAATGGCCCCTGAAAACATAACTCAAGTCATTATTTCAAATCTTGGTAGAAATTGGCCACTAATATTTTTTCATGTTTAAGTTGATAATTTTTAATGTTTGTAATAATTAGGGGCATCATGATGATACAACTACCTCACATAACAATACATCATGATACGTAAGTCACAATACATATTGTATGGAGATACTTAAAGGAACACTATGCTCTGGCTTCTACCAAACCGTCTGACTCTGCCCACAAGGGTTCATCAGCTGTGTGAGTCTATATTCTGGCTGACACAACTGAGCATGACGAGCAACTAGACTACTGTCCATCAGGACGGCGGGAATTCACTTTGACACAGTGCCGATACACATTCTGAATGACCCGTGAAGACCTGGGTTAGAATAGGTTTTTGGACCCATGCTTGCCGTAACAGGTGACTATGCTTGTCGTAACAGGCGACTAACGGGATCGGGTGGTCAGGCTCGCTGACTTGGTTGATGCATGTCATCGTATCCCAATTGCGTAGATCGATGCTCATGATATTAATCACTGGATTGTCTGGTCCAGACTTGATACTCAATAACAAAATTGTCAAGAGGGATCAATCTCAAACATTAATGTGGTACTGTCTCTCATAAAAACTCTGATGTTTGACATTAAAATGCTTTAATATTCAAAAGATTATCAACAGAACATAAAACATAAGGAAATCTATCTGACTCACAAGGTTGTTCTTGTGTTCCATTGCATGCCACATTGATACACTGCCCAAATTTGTGGCCTTCATTTATTTGTTTGTCACAAAAAATGAAAATGTAAATGAATTGTTTGTTGTTTCACGCCACACTCAGCAATATTCCAGCTATATGGTGGTGGTCTGTAAATAATCGAGTCTGGACCAGACAATCCAGTGATTGACATAATCAGTATCCACCTACAAAATTGGGACACAATGACATGCATAACAAAGTCAGCAAGCCTGACCACCCAATACCATTAGTCGTCTCTTATGATAAGCATGGGTTGCTGAAGACCAATTCTAACCCCGGATCTTTAGGGGAATAAAAACTGAAATAAGGAATACTTCAGTAACTTCACTAACTATTGACATTAGTTTCCCATTTCAGGTTACCCAGAAGTTCATTTTAAACAGAACTAAAAGACGGTGACCAATGTTTTAATCATCTGTTATTTTGCAAGATTTATTGATATGCACAAAAAGAACATCTATTACAGAAACATACATTACACATTATTTACAAAGCTACCTCCAAAATTCATTGAACAGCTGTTTTAAGTTTCCGTGCGATCATGCAGGCATTCTTTTAATGGTCATCATTGAATTTTACACAATATAGAGACACTTTCCATTGGTGTTCGTAGAAGTAAATTTTAATACTTACTTCAATATAATTATGTCATTGCTGAAATGTTATCATAGTTGTTGTTAGCCTTGCACATGCTAAAGCAAAGAAATGTTTGGGCAAAGATTTCCATATTAAAAGTTCCAAAGGAAACAACACATTCCCCAATCTCTAAGAAAAAATTGCAAATATGACAAATGTCATGTCAGTTTCCCGATCAAGCTCAATTCACATATACTTTGTTTAGAGTACAGAAACGTATACTCCAATTGAGTTTCATCAGAGCATGTTTTCCAACATTAAATCTTGAAATCCATATTTGCTAACTGTTTAGATATTTATCAATATGTTTATAGGGTGACTCTGTTATTCAGTTTTATTTAAGTTGGATTGGGGTGATATTTTCACATCTATACTGGAGCCATTTTCATTTCTCATCAGTATAATTACTTGCTATATCTCTGTCAATGATGTAGTGGCTTGAACGAGTAACAGTCTTTCCCGCCAACACCTCATGACTGGACAAGACATCTTCCTTGCTTGGCACATCTTCTGCATTTAACAACGATTGCTGCAAGGACACCGGCTCCACGCGTTGTGTTGGGTTGGCTGGTTCATGTGTAGAATCATTTGTAAAGTTTCTTGCACCAAAATATCTCGGAATAGTAGAAGCAACGCATTCTATCGTTCTCGTAAGCCGTAAGAAACGGGAACAATAAATACAACGATGCATGTCAGTGTGATGTCACCGTCTTAGTAAAAACTACTCGAGTGCCGGGAGAGGGTCAAAACGTCAAAACAAGCTGGTGTCGATTTGTCATTGAGAAATAAGCTGTCTCTCAAACATGTCAGAGATGTCATCATTTACGATTAGCCATTCCAATAAAGCTTATAAAGACTCGCAAAATATAGTGCAGTACAAGATCAGGAATAATGTTCAGTGGAAATGTAATGCATCGTTACTTGTTTATAAACAACAACACGTTTTCATGGTGGCAGCCATATTGTGTCATGTGACCATTTATTTTATTTATTTTAACTATCACCAAACTGTTACTGTTAAGTACGTGTTTGATTTGCAATACTGTATGAGAAATCGTGAATGTGGTCGAACCCAAATTGTAAAGTGGGGGAAAGAATATATAATATTAGCAATTTTTCAGATACAAAAGTGAACATCAAGTCCGAAAACGGATTTCAATTGTGGACATGGTTTTTGAGGTGAACTCAAACTAACATTGGCTGATCCGTTCACAAAAACAAAACAAAAATCATTTAACCACAACGATACTGAATTAAAAGGATTTCTTTGCATCACTCGTGGACAGTTACATTTGTCCAATTTTATTTAGCTGTTTGAGGTAAGATTTTGATATCTTGGACCCCTCGCTTTTAAAAATGCTGGATCCGCACTTGATTGAGTAACGTATACACATATATGTGTTGCGTGATCCAGCAGGCGTGTACCATGTACCTCAGAACGCAAACAAGGCACTATGTTTTACGTGCAATGTATTATACTCTCTATTTCCCCAAATATGTAGGATATTAAATAAATTCGTATCCACCACTCAGACTTACACTTTATGTCAGACGCGTTGGAGACTTAATTAAATAAAATAAAACACCCTTTTTTTATTCTACCACACATGAAATTACCCAAACGTATGATCGTTTTTATTAGTTTGTTGCATTGTATTTTACCACTAAGTCTTGTGCCAGTGAGAGATTAAGTGAGTGAGTGAGTTTGGTTTTATGCCGCTTTTAGCAATATTCCAGCAATATCACGGCGTGGGACACCAGAAATGGGCTTCACACATTGTGCCCATGTCGGGATTCGAACCCGGGTCTTCGGCGTGACGAGCAAACGTTTTAACCACTAGGCTACCCGACCGCCCCAGTGAGAGATTACTGATGGCAGATTATACACGGTGTCAGTGACGTCGTATTGCTTCAGTAATGTGTTGCCGGTCGTCAGGATCAAGCTGATCACAGGTGTTACAGATGTACTGGGGTGTGTGTCTGCTCTGTGTCATACGGAAATCAGCAAAAAACGTTTATATACATCTTTATTAACATTTAAAGGATTATTTTTCCTGGTGATAATTGATGATAAAGTTTGTTATGTTGTCTAAAGATGTGTTCAATGATAACTAAACTTCAAGGTGCTTTGGGATATAATTTCTTTGCTATGAGGCCATGTTTTTTCTTATCATTTCTCTTTCATATCAAAGTTCACCTACACAAACAAATTCTAAAGTTCTGGTTCGGAATAGTATGATGGGGTGGCAACGAAACATGTATATTCAATGTTAGAGCCTCTGGTCGTGGCATCAATAGGTTTTGTTTTAGTAGTAGCTTTTCTAGAGAGAAACGAATGTGTAACCTGCATCATTTCGGGCTTTCCTTCCACAGCAAGTTGTAATCACCGTGATATAAGTGGCAGTTAAACCCAACTCACTCACGCACTCACTTGTCGAGCGCGAAACAACGTATAACCACTGCAGTCCTCAGCACACAAATTGGTCTTGGCCGTACGTGCGTTGCGTCACGTGTATTTACAGACAGAGTATAGCCACGATCTAATCAGATGAATCTATTTAGTCGATAACCATGTTGGTGGTTTACCTTTATTTCCGTACATGACAGAGTTATATATTAATGCCATAATATTGGGTTGTTTTTTTATCGAGTATAACACAAATGAAATCACTAAAACATCTGTCCGTGTACACCTTATGTATAAATGGAGTTCTTTGTTTCAATCACAATACTATATTCTCGGAGACTAAGCGTTTGTCTAGTTGTAATCCAGCCCGGGGAAAACTGTCACTATTCAGGCCTGTCTATGAACGAAGAAACTAATGCCTGAACAAATACTTCACCGTGTAAACATATCAACAATCATTAATCCATTCGAGTATGGGACGATGCAGGACAAAAGTTGGATTTGCTAATAAGTAGATTAACCTTAACAATGTATTGTTTCTCATTCAGTTGTAGATGAGATTAGCAAGAATACTAAAATGGGACTCATCTCGCGAGAGATGTTTTAATTAATAAAGATACTATAATAGTTAGGATCACATATGTTTGCTAATTTGAACATTGAGTATCATTCGTGGAATGTTTAAGTCTACAGGGTCTTTTAAATACACATGCGTTGTATGATCTCTACGATTCAAGGTGACGTGGAACCTTGAGGCACACTTTCATGGGTACACGTAGATTCCATAAAACTCTTGTTCCGCTATTCCGGAATTTAGACAATATCCTGTCCGTAATGGCGGGGAAGTTTTCAGGTTAGTATGTTTCATCGTAATAGTGTGGCCGTAGACGACTTAATGTATTCGCATTATTCGTAACAACTCTCCAGGCACAAATTTATTATATTCTGATACTGACCATGTACATTAATTAATTTTGTGACAATCGATTTTATTTACATTGCACACGCTAATTAGGGACTGGGAGACCGCTGCGTCGCACTGGAATAGAGATATCGCATGTGGAATTCTCCCGTGCTTGTCTTCCTCTTTTGAAAGTAGATATATCTGTCGATCTATGTACTTAGTTTGGCTTTATTGCCTAAGCGGAAAGAATTTTAAATCAGTATACCAGGAGTCTCGTGAAAATAAAATTTCTAGTTTGCGGAAATGTTTCCAAGGGCAGATAACTACCAATTGACACCTTCGATCAATAAAACTTTTCAGAATATTGTCAACCTCGATTTATCTGATATTAATATTATACTAAACGTAGTCAGAAAGTGTTTTGGTTGAATTTCCACACATTGATTATATCAGTGTTTTAGACATATATACATCTACAGACTTTTCTTTGTTTCTTTTCTTTTGCCATGCAACATTTCATTTTGTAATTTGAGATGGCCACTAGGGGTCTCTGTTAAACTTGCATAGTAATGAGGTTTATTTATAAACACTTCCTGTGCAAGGTCATCACATGTCCACATGTATGTTGATGAAATGTTGAATTTGTTTTATATTTATGTGTGCTTTGTGCAATGAATTCTATTTTCGCAGAATGTCGATACACGTTTTCTGCAAGTGACAACCGACTACGACGCGGGTTAGACATTTTCCCACAAATATTCTTTTGGGTAAAATTTGTTTGGCATGCCATTGTTTCATCGATAGAAACATACAGATCTTTCATTGTAAATGTAACAAATATGCGTGTTTCAATTTTAACAATGATGTTAACTGTTTGTGCTGAGAATAGATTCTCCGCAAATTGCTGCTGGCACAAGTTGAAGTTTCGCTGTTCAGTCTGTAAGAACCTAGACTTTGACTTGGAATATCAACAAATCATTCCAGAAATTTGAGTTCATGCAAGGAACGATATCAGTGTAATAAATTATCAGACATCGCAAACTGATTTTACATGTTTCATAAGGCCTTAAAATCAATACTAACGAGTCTACGCATAGTCCAATCAAAATCGTGTGACGAAAAAACATCCTGTCCATAAACAGCTGTGCAGATTAGGTCGATTTCAAGATTTGCAAAGCATGTGTACCCTCAAGTGGGAGTCGAAGATATTTTTCTAATCTTTTCATGTTTTTAATCAACGTGCTCAAGTTATTTGATGCACTTCGCGGGGTAACACCTGTTTTATAACAATATAGATCCTGATTATCGATCAGATTGTCTTGACTGGGATACCATTTTGTTTGAAACAAATGCAAGTAATATGACAGGTGGAATTTGATTCGTCAATATAGCGGACATAGAAGGGGCATTACTCAAAATAGCCACTGGTGGCACTATGATTGAGTCACAGAATTTCAGCCTAGTTCAGCAAGGGTGGAAACTGGACAGTTAAAGTCAGTTCACTCCCTTCCCCATCAGTAAGATATACAGTGTGGCTGATGCCCATGGTTCACTTGTCTGTGATGGACATTTGTACTTCTGTACTTTTGTATATATAAACAATGCTGAACAGATCACAAGTACAACGTCCATCACAGACAGCTTGCACAAGAATTGCAGCAGAATTGCACCAGGTCGGGATATGTCATCTCCTGATGACACTTGTTTGCATTAATCACTACAGTAGAGATCAAATGTATGAGATGCCTGCTTATGGTCAGTGAATTAAAATCTGAAAAGATGTGTAAGCTAGCTGAAAAGGCTACATTAAATAATTAGCTCAGTCTCGTTACATTATTGAATTTTTTCTTTGTGGAGGGCTAGCTACTGAAAATTAGTTGGGTTTCGTTAATAATTGTGCATATTTTACACAAATAATAGCTTATCTGGAGCTCTGATTTCCTCAGTGTCTCTTTGGTAGACCTTAAAGATTGATTGATCCATGATGATTTGTGCAGGAACATTATACGATTTCTGACATGAGTTAATCTGATCTTAGACTTTCCACAACAGAAACTTGTTAATGAATTTTAAGTTAAAAATCTAATGAAGCACAACAATAATAAGAAAAAAGAAAAAAATACATTCAGGTGCCATCAGAAATGCGATTTAACCCTCCAAATCAGTGAGAATGATCGTGATGACCAGAATATTCATGGTTAATGTTGATCATGAGGTTACGGTTAAATACAGTATGACTTTGATGTGAAATACAAAACACTCACTTGATCCTAAATGCATTGTTTTATCATAAATGCTTGGTTTGGTTTGTTGTTTAATGCCTCACTCAGCAATATTCCAGCTATATGATGGCGGTCTGTAAATAATTGAGTCTGGACCAGACAATCCAGTGATTAATATCATCCACGCATTGATCCATGCAATTGGGATCGATGACATGCATCAACCAAGTCAGCGAGACTGACCACCCAATCCCGTTAGTCGCCTTTTACGACAAGCATAGTCACCTTTTACGGTAAGCATGGGTTGCTGAAGACCTATTCTACCCTGGAATCTTCATAAATGCATTGCCCCATGAAGATCCATGTTATAATTGGTCTTCAGCAACCTATGCTTATCATAAAAGGCGGCAAAAGGGATTGTCTGGTCAGGCATTCTAAATTGATTGAGCATGTCATCGTATATTGATGATAATGATGTCAATCACTGGACTTTCAGATCACTGTCTTGAATATTGCTGAGCAAATGCCGAGTGCAGCGTTAAACAAGCAAACATTCAGCATTGTGTTAAGAAAAACAGAAACAGTCCGTTTCATCAGCTCATTTTTGTATTTTCAGTGAGGATGACTGTTGAGGATGCAGTTTTATGAGTGGTACTTCTTGCCAATATTTAACTGCTGATGTAGACAGTTGGCATTGAGATGGAGACTGGTGTCGTCATGGAAGCAGTGGATACATCCCAGTCCTCGAAGGGTGACCATGACTACTTTACCCAAGCACCAGCACACACCGACCACATTGAAACTGGGCCCTCAGATCATGACTATTTCTCTGAGAAACCTCCCAGTCCTCCCGTATCAGTAGAAGCTGAAGAAGCTAAGGGTGCAGGAGCAACTAAAGAGCCAGGCAAGGATGAGGAGGACATGATACTGACACTGTCCCCACACAGGAATGAGGAGGAGGAGGATCAGGAAGATATGAAGGCAGATGCAGAAGTAGATGCAGATGCAAAAGCAGAAGCAGAAGCAGAAGCAGATGCAGAACCAGATGCAGAAGCAGAAGCAGAAGCAGATGCAAAACTAAATGCAGAAACAGAACCAGATGCAGTAGCAGATGCAGAAGCAGAAGCAGATGCAGAAGCAGATGCAGAAGCAGAAGCAGATGCAGAAGCAGAACCAGAGGAAGGTGTGGAAACTGCACCAGATGAGGAAAAGAGGGTAGATGCCAAGGATGCTACTCTTGTTCAGGACGTTGTAGAAACTGCATCAGACAATGAAAGTGTTAAAACCACATTAGATGAAGAAAGTATGGAAAGCGCCCCAGATAAAGAATGTATGGAAACCGCACCAGACATGGAAGGCATTGAAACCATATCAGATGAAGGTGTGGAAACTGCACTTGATGAGGAAGGTATGGATGTGGAAGAAGGTGATGAAGGTGGTGATAAAGATGATTTGGATGATGGTCAAGAATCCAAAGGACCATCAGTAGGACATTCCGGTGAAGGTTGTAATGGTGGCCATGAAGACCACCAAGGAGAAGAAAGGAACAAAACTGTAGGATCCGAGGAGGCAGATGCGGTACAGAACAAAAATGGACATGAAGAAAAAGGCATTGATACAGAGAAACAAAAGGGTGTTGAAGAGGATATTGTGTGTGGTGCAGGAGATGGTGAGGATCCTTCAAAGGATGTGGATGGAGAAGGGGAGGGTGCCAAGGAAGAAGTTGTGGGTGATGGGGTAGAGGAGGCTGAGAAGGAGGGCAGCTCAACAAAGCCCAAAAGTGTTACCATGTCTGCCTGTCAGACAGAGTTTCATTCTGAGGAGGAGGTTGATGATGTTGAAAGAAAAAGTGAGAGTGTGAAAGATGATAATGACAATGATAAGGACACTGTGAGCACTGTAACGGCTGAGGAGGGTGGAGAGGCAGTGGTGGAGATGGACAATGCTGAAGAGGAGGAGAATGGAGGCGAAGGGGGTGACGACTCCTTTCTCACGGCAGAGAATGTCAACAAAATTGCTGAGCATGATGATGACAGTGACACAGAATCCGAAGTTGATGGCGTTAAAGTTGTGGGTAGATCAAACAGACGTGGCCGCAAGTCAAAAGACTTTGGTGCCTCATTTGTTACAGAAGAGGATGACATGGGCTTGATGATTGATGCTGAATGGAAGGAAAAGAAAAGAACATCAAGTAACTAAATAAGTGTTTGACTTATAATTCAGACCATGGTCAGTTCTATTTGTAACTAGAACAACAGTCATCAGAATTGATGTGACAGTACTAACCACTACTGAAATTAATGTCATATTTGAGCAAACCAAACCAAATGAAGCTGACATTAATTATACAATAAACATGATAATAGGTCTCTCTCTCTCTCTCTCTGAAAAGAGATAATAATGTCAACATGATCCTTAATTTCAGCACCTCGTCGTCAGCATGAGTACAAGCTGGATATGTCACTACTGAGGGTGCCCTTTGATTATGGTAAGGAATAATGTCTGTCGTTACTTCCTTGGGTATTTGGGTTGGAAATAGGTCCCTAGCGGTCTCATAAGAAGCGACTTAATGGATCTTGTGGTTAGGTTCGGTGACTTGGTCGATCCTTTGTCACCATATTACCCTGACACTAGTGACAGTGTGTAAGATAGGTCATAATATCAATCAATGGATTGTCTGGTCAAAACTCAATCAATTCCTAGAAATACAAGACCTTTATGTTTGGTTGTCGTCACAATCTTCAGATTTTCAACAGTCAACTATCCATAATCAGTTTTGATGCTAATAGTATCTCCCTTGCTAAACCTTTTACCCATGAACAGACAGGAAGTCTTCACTTCTTTCCAACATCAGTCATCCTAGATACAGAATACTGGGGAGGTGGTTGGTTGATGTAACAGAGTTGGTTCCTTTGAATTATTAACAATGATAACTATTGTTTCTACCTCATTTTAAGCATGTAAAGAACCTACAAGACCTGCACACTCTTCCTTCATTGTCCTTTCCATCATGGCCCGTGTATAGTTCCCTGGTAGAGGTGTGATGTTAGAACTCCCCCAGTAGGTAGGTGGTAGGGAGGTACCATGCTGAGAGTTCCTGTGCTGTGTGCTGCAGGTTGGAGGAGGGAGGTGGTGGTGCGTGCAGTAGTGGAGGGATCCAACACCCAGATGGACACTTACTACCACCCCCCAGAAGGATCCAAACTGGTAAGTGTTTGAGTTACTGTGCTGACCCATGAAGATCTGGGTTAGAATAGTTCTTCAGTAACCCATGCTTGTCGTAAGTGCCGGCTAATGGGATCGGGTGATCAGGCACTCTGACTTGGTTGATGCATGACATTGTATCCCAATTGTTTGGGACCACTTTGGTGGTCTAGTGGTAAAGTGTCCACCTGGAGGGTGGAAGGTCTGAGGTTCGATCCCCGTCCGCTTCATACCAAAAGATGTAAAAAGATGGTACTTATTGTTACCCTGCCTGGCACTAGGCATTAAGGGGCTAAACAAGGACTAGACGGATAGGAGTCAGTATACTGTGTCAGAGTGGGGTATACATGGTAAACTGTGGCATGGTATCTCATTGGGGAAGCACTATAAAATCAGCATTAGTCCAGACTAGTATATGCACGCACACTTGCGTGGATTGATGCTCATGATATCAATCACTGGATTGTCTGGTCCAGACTATTATTTACAGACTACCTGAGGATAGATTACATTGAGATAAAAATAACAAGTATCTACACAATCGTTTATTGAAATTGTAGACTCTAACAACAGTAGTAAGATTTTCTTTCTTATATCATCATAAGGACTTGTGACTTATGTTGTTGTATTGCACTTATTAAACACAATCCATTTACTTTCAGAGGTCCATGGTCCAGATTGCTGATTATTGTAAGTAGAAACTGTGATGATTTTCTGTGTCTGTCCTCCACTGTGTGTCCTTGAGACAACACTTTGCACTTTACTGTTGGGAATGTATACCAATATAATTTATGATCCACATATTTCAACATGTTGATTAACTGAACTGGTTTACTGCTGGATGGTATTTTAGATTGTACATAGTTGCTCAGACGTAGTTATGTTTCCAGTGCTGGGCAAGGACAGGAAGCAGTTTAGGTTTTGAAGGGTGGGGATTGAGATCCCTTACCATGAAAGACATGCTCAAGGCATGGAGCATTTTAACTCGCTCACTCAAAGCTTGACTCCTCTACATGGAGGGTGTGCTCAAAGCATGACTCCTCACCATGGAGGGTGTGCTTAAAGCTCGACTCCTCACCATGGAGGGTGTGCTAATAGCATGACTCCTCACCATGGAGGGTGTGCTTAAAGCATGACTCCTCATCATGGAGGTTGTGCTCAAAGCATGACCCCTCACCTTGGACAGTGTGCTCAAAGCATGACTCCTCACCTTGGACGGTGTGCTCAAAGCATGACTCCTCATCATGAAGGTTGTGCTCATAGCATGACTCCTCACCATAGAGCGTGTTCTCAATGCATGAATCCTCACCTTGGATAGTGTGCTCAAAGCATGACTCCTCATCATGGAGGGTGTGCTCAAAGCATGACTCCTTATCATGAAGGTGTGCTCAAAGCATGACTCCTCATCATGAAGGGTGTACTCAAAACATGAATCCTCAGCTTGGACAGTGTGCTCAAGGCATGACTCCTCATCATGGAGGGTGTACTCAAAACATGACTCCTCACCTTGGAGGGTGTGCTCAAAGCATGACTCCTCACCTTGGATGGTGTGCTCAAAGCATGACTCCTCATCATGGAGGGTGTGCTCAAAGCATGACTCCTCACCTTGGACGGTGTGCTCAAAGCATGACTCCTCATCATGGAGGGTGTGCTCAAATTATAACTCCTCACCATGGAGGGTGTGCTCAAAGGATGACTCCTCATGGAGGTTGTGCTCAAAGCATGTCTCCTCATCATGGAGGGTGTGCTCAAAGCATGACTCCTTATCATGGAGGTTGTGCTCAAAGCATGACTCCTCATCATGGAGGGTGTCCTCAAAGCATGACTCCTTATCATGGAGGTTGTGCTCAAAGCATGACTTGTCATCATGGAGGTTGTGCTCAAAGCATGACTCCTCATCATGGAGGGTTTGTGAATCATTGTGGTGCGTGCGTTGTAACCATGTTTTGCTCTTTGTTCATAGAATCAAAAATGTCTGACATGGAAATGTCCCCGGTTCCAACCCCCTCTACCCCTGCTCCTCGGAGTTGCGGGGTATGCCGCAAGTTCTTGTCGACCCGGGATCCCCACGATCGTTGCCCGCGGTGCAGGGTTCCTTGCGGGGACACCCGGTGCACCCAGTGCGAAGGTCTGGGGCCTGCGGCGTTTGAGCGCTACCGACTGTACGTCCAGTCCGTCTCCACCCCTGTGGTGGCCGGCTCATCCGGTCGGGGTCCCCTTGCGGGTACCACCTCCAAGGCTGCGGCAGATCCCTTGGTGGCCCTCGGGCTGTCCGGGGATTCCGTCGCCGCATTGCTATCTAAACTTGTGGACTCCAAGCTGGCGGCCTTATCTCAGGAAAGGCCGCTGGCTGTTCCGTCACCGGCCTCTTCGGTGGCCGCGGGTTTCAGACGCGGGGTCCACCGGTACGGCGACGGCTGCTGTGGTCACCGGTCCTTCCCCCGAACCGTTGCTCCCTCTATCGGTTAAGGACCGCATGGCCATGGTTTATGACCTCTTCGAGGACATGCCCAAGCCCCTGCCGATACTGCGGGGAATCCACAGCTCCGTGGGTTCCTCCGAGGTGTACGACGAGTCGTCCGACAAGGCTTTCCCGGCATCAACCTTGCTGTGCAGGATTAAGCCTTCCTGTGAGAAAGCCTTCGCGGCTGCCTCCGGTCGGGGTCTCCCGTTACCTCCACCGTTGTGGAGAAAAGGGTCCTTCCCGGTGCATGACCTTGCCTTTCCCGAGGCTGGTCCTACCGCGGAAGCCCATGTTGAGCGTTTTGGTGTCCGTGCCCCTCCGGCTGCCACGGTATCACAAGGTACCTTGCAGCAGCTGGACACCCTCGCTCGACACTCCATGCTGGCAATGTCTCACGGAGACACATACCTGGCTGCAGCGGCCAGTCTGGTCGAAGGTTCTCCCACAGACCGAGACCAGCGCATTTATAACTGCCTGATCTGTTTAAATGCTTACCTGGAGTACGTTGCCGGGGCTTCGGCCTTTATTTCCGGCACGTGCCATTTTCTCCGGCGCCAGTCGTATCTGGTTGCCTCAGGGTTGGACGCTGCTAATCAGGAGGTGCTCCTTTCGCAGCCTTGGTCTGCTCGGACCCTGTTTAATAACAAGATCCCTGGAGTTCTAAAAGAACAACAGGCCGCTGTGTCTGCCGAGGCCTCAGGAGCGCGCCTCAGGATGCTGCGGCCGGCAGGCCTAAGGGGTCGGGTTCTTCTGCCTCCGGGAAGAAGCCCCGCCCTGAGGGCTCCGGTAAGGGCTCTCAGCAGCCATTTTCACGGGCGAACCCGTGTCACTCAGCCCTGGACAGTTGCGCCTGCCGCAGCCAGGGCCCCCTCTCCTTCCCCAGTGGGAGCCAGACTCCAGACTTACTGGGAGAATTGGGAACAAGTGTTTGACGACCCGTGGGTGGTCAACACAATCTGGTACGGCTATCGGCTAGATCTCAAAGCGAATCCGCCGCTCACCGTTGCCCTCGTCGGCAGGTTTCTATTCGGAAACCGATCTTCCCATCCTCGCCGATGCTATCGGAGAAGAGGGCAGTTCAGGAGTTATCTCTATCAGAAATAACACCGGGGTTTTACTCAAGGATATTTCTCTTTCCCAAGAAGGACAGTGCCGAATGATTCACAACTTGAAATCGTTCAACGGGTTCTACCTGCACAAGCCGCCCAAGTTCAGAATGTTGAGCTTGGCGGACCTGAAAGCTCTGATCATGCAGGCCGACTGGCTCGCTTCGATCGACCTGAAGGATGCTTATCTGCATGTTCCGATTCACTCGGATCATCACAAGTATCTCAGGTTTGTCTTTCAAGTCAGGCACTACGACTGGGTTGTACTCCCATTCCGTCTTTCATCCGCTCCCTGGCTGTTCACCCGGTTAACCACCCCCATAGTGGGGTTCCTCCACCGGAGGGGTGTCCGGTACTTCGCGTACCTGGACGACTCGCTAGTAGCAAATCGAATGACCGACACCCTGTCACGCCATCTCGCTTTCGCACGTCAGCTCTTGGAGCAATTGGGGTGGATTGTCAATCTCCCCAAGAGCGAGTTAACCCCCTCACAGAACTTGAAGTTCATCGGAGGTCAGTTCAACACGGTGACCCATCGCCTCTTTGTCCCCCCAGACCGGTGGCACAAGATTCAGGCGATGATTGCCAAAGTCTTAGCGGTGCAACAGACTGTTCACTTTTGGGAACAGCAGTTAGGGTTACTTTTGTCAGCCCAGGACTTCACCGAACAGGGTCGTCTCCAACTCCGCCCGCTGCAACGGTTTTTAATCCAGTTGTTAGCACAGGAGGAGAACAGTGCGACCGTCGCCCTCCCGGATCGGAGTGGTGGACAGTCCCTTACAATGTCTTATCAGGAGTCTCTATGCGGCCCTACCGGGCCATGTTGAACCTGTATACAGACGCCTCTCTAGTGGGCTGGGGTGCCCGTCTAGAGGGGGAAGGTGAGCTCGGGGCTGTGGTGCGTAGACGAACTAGGTCTTCACATCAATTGTCTCGAGTTCAAGGCAGTGATCAACGCAGTCAATCACTGGAAGCATCGTCTTGTCGACGCCCGGCTCATGCTGGCGACCGACAACACGACGGTAGTGTCCTATGTGAACAAACTGGGGGGAACCCACAGTCACTCGCTACTCGATCTCACGTTCGAGTTTTACGCTCTGGTGGAGAGTGTCCCGTGCCAGATACCCGCCCGTCACATCCCAGGTGTGCGGAACGTACTGGCCGACGCTCTATTGAGGCCTCAGGATCCAAGCCCCACAGAGTGGATCCTGAACCCAGTAGTGTTTCAGTGGCTGTGCGAATGTTTGGGTCGTCCGATGGTCGACCTGTTCGCAACACGGTTCAACAATCAACTCCCGTTGTTTGTATCACCAGTCCCGGACCCGAGGGCCATCGATCACGATGCTCTTGCGTTAGACTGGACGGGCTTGGACGCTTACGCTTACCCGCTGACAGCGTTGATACCACTCATTCTAAGCCGGCTCCAAGGAGTTCGCTGTCGAATGTTACTGATTGCGCCCATGTGGCCGAACAGATCGTGGTACCCCGACTTGCTGACCCAGGTCACGCAGTCGCCACTTCCACTGCCTGTGAGACCGGATCTCTTGATCCACCCTCACACCCGTCAGCTTCATCCAAACGCAGGGCAGTTCAATCTGCACGCGTGGATGTTGTCACAGAGCTTCTGAGGAGTAAAGGTTTTTCTCGTCGGGCGTCTCGGGCATACGTTAGTATGCATCGTGATTCTACCCTGAAGGTGTATAATGCACATTGGGTTATTTTCACGAAGTGGTGTTGTAAACATCACATTCATTCGCCAGATAAGGTATCTGTGCAGGATATTTCTCGTTTCATGCCTCACTTGCGAGAGACCCGGAAACTCTCCGGGGGTTCCATTGCCAACTATGTCTCGTCCGATGCTACGGTACGGGATGTTGCTATGGGTACCAGTCTCTCCAAAGAGCCGGTGATACGGGGTATTATCAAGGGTTTCAAACAGCACGATCTTAAGAAGGGCCGCCTTCGGGCACCGGCCTGGGATCTTTCCCTAGTGTTGAAGCTCCGTATGAACCCTTGCATAGTGCATCGTTCCGGCATGTGACTTGGAAAACAGCATTTCTCCTCTCCTTTGCCACGGCGGCACGTGTATCCGAAATTCATGCACTCGATGTCGCCAAGGTACAATTCGATAGGGGTGACGATGGAGCGGTCCGCCTGGGCCTGCTCATGGCCTTCGTCGCCAAGAATCAGAGAATCGGGCAATCGGAGAGAGAATTCACTGTAAGATCACTCAAAGAAATCTTACATCCTGCTGATACTGAGGACAGAGCGCTGTGTCCGGTTAGGGCCCTTAAGTATTATCTTAAGGCTTCGAATGAACGTAGACAAGGGCGTGACCGTCTGTTCATATCGTGTAACCCTAATTGCATGGTTGACATAACTCGCAACTCGATTGCGTTATGGCTTCGTTCTGTCATCAATCTGGCGTACCAGTCTCGGGGGTTACCGGTAGCGGGGTCAAACCCGCACAAGATCAGGGCGCTAGCTGCAACATTTGCCCTACACTCGAATATCTCTTTTCACAGAATATTACGAGGTTGTTACTTGCGTTCTGACTCGGTTTTTGCCGATGAAGACGTGGAGGGGGTGCACCGTCTTGGGCCGCTGATCGCGGCACAAGCGGTCATCTAGGGGGTGTGTCCAGCGCCATTCCACACTCCGCAGTCGTCGGTCCTTGCACGGTGGTCAATCTGGGTCGTCTCCAATGTTCCCACGCCGTGGGTACAGGAGTGGGGGGTCCTGCAAACCAGCACACTCACACCACAGGTGAGGCGGTTTTTTGTGTGTTTTGTCCTTATTTGTATTTTGACAATTATGCATTTAATTGTCTGTCGTGTATTCCAACCTTGTGATACATGCTCACGAATACTGGAATTAGGTCACGCGCCTAATACATACGTTAAGTAGGCTTGCTCTTGGATATACGGTTTGAATGAAATTAATTTCCCTCTTTCGACTGTTTAACCTGATCTGAGATTTAGCTCACGCGGATACAGTGTCTCATCCGCTGCGGCGATGAAATACCTATCCAGTGGGGCCGTTTGGAGTCACCAATCGTTTTGGCAATGACGATTGAGCCTTACGGTATGCGCTTGACAGTGCTTTGGTATTCCTAGTAACGCCTAGCTAGGTGCATGCGCAACAGTGCTTCCGCCTTGGTGTTTACTTCCGCTGGTCGGAAGGAACGCTAGCAGTCAGGATTCGGGTTGTAGGTGCTCCCCACCGCCTACTGTGGTAGTCAGCCTCGGTATAACAGTGGTAACGTATTACTTAATGTTATTTGTAGAATTTTCTGAATATTCTATAAGTAATACGTTACCACTAGGCTGCTGCCCGCCCGTCCGTCCCCTGAGCACTTGCTCTCGCAAGAGACAAGAGTTAAGGGTGTCACATGGCAGCTAGGTGGCTACGCACGTGCTGCATGAGGTAATTGAGATCTCTGTGGTAGATTTCGCTATAGCAGCAGTTGTGGGAGACAACAGCCTCTGTATAACAGTGGTAACGTATTACTTATAGAATATTCTGAATAGGAAAATTCTACAAGAATCCTTATCATGGAGGGTGTGCTCAAAGCATGACTCCTCATCATGTGTCATTTCACATATCAATCGGGGCGGTCGGGTAGCCTAGTGGTTAAAGCGTTCGCTAGTCACGCCGAAGACCCTGGCTCGATTCCCGACATGGGTACAATGTGTGAAGCCCATTTCTGGTGTCCCCGGCCGTGATATTGCTGGAATATTGCTAAAAGCGGCGTTAAACCATACTCACTCACTCACTCACATATCAATCAAACCAAGGCAAAAGTTTAGCGTGTTGAATTCAGTGTTAAGTACTCCATTTCTCAGTGATAGTACAAATTGTTTTAGAACATATTTCACATTGGGGGATGTATATATTATAAGCAATTTAAGCATCAAACATTCTGGACAGGCATCAACTCTGATGCGAAACCTGATAACCCTGATAACCCTGAGAGACTGCCTATGTGCGTAATATGGGAAGAGTGTGAAGGATATTATCAACCTAATGTCATTAAAAGACAAGGAATGGGCACACTATCCCAATCATTGTTGGGATTGTTACAGCTTTTTAGAGCTTCCGCCTGGAGAGTGGAAGGTCCAGGGTTTGATCCCCGGCCTCTTCATACCAAAAGATGCTAAAAGATGGTACTTGTTGTTACCCTGCTTGGTGCTCAGCAATAAGGGGCTAAAACAAGGACTGGTCGGCGTTGAGTCAGTATACTGTGTCTGAGTGCGGTATTCAAGTTAAACTGTGGCATGATATCTCAGTGTGCTAGCACTATATAATTAGCATTAGTCCGGACTAGTACAAGCAGCCACACATGCACTTGCAGACAAGTCGCTATATACCGTATTCAACGTAATAAGCGCCCAGGGCGCTCTCAAAATTAGAAATAGGGGGCTCTTATTAGAATATTATTTTGGTGAAAAAAACAGAGTTGAAAGATAAATTTCGTGATTTATGCTGACAGCCTGAAATGTTTATGTATGACAGATATATGTTTCAAAAATTTAATTGCCAATAATAAAGGGTGCATATATCACACAGTGCGTATTATACGCGAATAGGGGAAGGAAGCGGTGCGTATTATATGGAATAGGGGTCGGAAGGGGTGCTAATTGGGATTGTTCACTAGCCAATATATCAGCAAATCTCGCTGTGGGCGCTTATTAGAGCGGGGCGCTTAATACGTCGAATACGGTAAGTGCAATAATCTTGGACATGAGGTTACACCCATTTCCTTATCTTCAACAGTGACAAAGACCAAGTCCCCATTGTCCATCGACAACTTTTCCTTTGCCCGGAAGTGTATCTCTCAACCACCGTTTGAAGTCTTGAGGCAGGCAAACAGAGGACGGAGATGTTTCCAGAAAAAGTCTCGAGGAGGTGGTGGGGGATTTGGGAGAGGTCGAGGAAGGGGGAGAGGAAGGGGTCGCGGTCGAGGTCGAGGCGCATCTCCAGGTCGAGGTCAAGGTTTGCGCTCAGCCTCGCCGAGTCCAGAGAATAGTACAGTGTTCCGAGTGAGGTGGGTCTCTTTGACAGTATTGTATGAACTGTGTACTACGAATCACATGCAACTCAATGATCAAGAGATAATGAAATGATGAGCGTATAAATGTAGATTATAAATCCATATTTTCAACTCATGCCTTTGCAGTGAAATAATGAATATTATTTACAACATTGAAAAATAAAGGAAATGTAAAAATGTATTAAGGGTATCGTCACCAGATAATCCTTCAGCAACCCATACTTGTCCTAAGAGGCGACTGTGCATGTCGTAAGAGTCGACTAATGGGATCAGGTGGTCAGGCTCGCTGACTGATGCATCATGTCATCATATCCCAATTGCATGGATTGATGCTTATGATGTCAATCCCTGGATTGTCTGGTCCAGACTCGATTATTTACAGACCGTCGTCATATAACTGGAATATTGCTGAGTTCGGCGTACAACAAACATTTTGGTTTTGCCATTTCCCCTAAACATGCATCTACTCCCTTTAGAAATAACGAGCTTGCGTTTTCTACTGGTAGCCTCAAGGCAGAGAGTCCGGTGTCAACAAGGAATGCCACACTTGCATCTGACAGTATAGCCTCCCCCAGACGTAGACCAGGCCGTCCGTCCAAGCTGTCCTACCCTCCCCCCGAGGTTGTGATTGAGAGGGAGGAGGAGGAGGACGAGGAGGATGAAGGGGACACTGATGTCAACTTCAGCCCCACTGTCCGGTTTGCCTCGCCTGCTGTCAGCATCAAGCGCTCCCACAGCGATGTGGACACGGACAGTGATGATGATGCCAGTGGCTCCTTCACGAGCTCTGGCCCGCCACGGAAAAAAGCTACTGCCAGGAAGAGCACAACTCCACGTATCCCAAGCTTTAAGCCTCCGAGGTAGGGATTTTTTTAGATTAGCCCTTGTAACTCAATGATTGTCATTGCACGCTCAGGTTTCACTTTTCTGATTCCAATTATTTCATTAATGTCAAGTGAAAATGTTTCTAATTATGCAATGTAGAGGTTGGGATTTCTTTTGATCTTTTAGGGCTCGGGATATTTGTTCAAGTTTTTATCTTATACTGTATTACTACCTTCATGCTTCTACTGCTGTTCTTTGACCTAGGAAACGGAGCAGTGAGAGGTCCTGGCTTCAGAAATTGTTGTACCGACTAGTTGTGTGGCTTCCTCCCTCCCACAGCTACCATGTGACTGGAGGTGGAGATGTCACGTATAACCACATCACTGCTAGTCATCTGACTGTACAGACGTTTGAGAATAAAGCTCCCCAGTTTGAAGAACCAGATAGCATCCTTTGCCTATCCTTTTGCTTATCCTTTGATAACCAATACGTTCTCAGTTGTATATATTATAGTCTGGTGTACTAGGGTATGATCTCTGCAACCCAAGCACATGTCTCCAACTTTGGAGCATGTCTACAATCAGCACAAATTATACCAGCTAAAACAGGCAATTATCAGCCTAGGCGCACCTCTCTTAAGGCTTGCCCTCAAGTCAAGACCGTACAAAGCCACAAGGCAATTATCAACCCCGCCATCGCCAACACAAGGGGTCTCCCACCACCAGTCGTCCCAGTTATAGACATGCCCACAGGTGGGAGACTGGCCAGGTTTTGGGCCAGTTGGACAATTCTTTAAGATCCTTTTGTCACCAACATCATTTGTCAGGGATACCGGTTCTCTCTCATAGAAGACCCATCACTAACTTCTTACCCCATGGGACCGCCTCCGTGGTCTTGTGGTAGAGCGTCCGCCCGGAGAGCGGAAGGTCCGGGGTTCGATCCCGGGCCGCGTCATACAAAAAGACGTTAAAAGATTGTACTTGTTGTTACCCTGTCTGGCGCTCGGCATTAAGGGGCTAAAACAAGGACTGGTCGGCTCGGAGTCAGTATACTGTGTCTGAGTGGGGTATTCATGTTAAACTGCGGCATGGTATCTCAGTGAGCTAGCACTATAAATCGGCATCAGTCCGGACTAGTACAAGCAGCCACACACACACATACACGTGCATGCACGTCGCTATATAAGTGCAATAATCTTGGACGCGACGTTAAACCCAATTTCACCTCACCCACCTCTTACCCCATGGCGGACGCCCGACTCTCTTGTCTGGCTTCTGGTGCTCAAGCAGGTGGTCGGGACTGTTCCCGATCTAGTGGCACATCCAGGATTATATTCTCCAGTGTTCCTGATGCCCAAGAAGGATTCATCCAAATTCCGGATGATACACAATCTCGCTGTCTTCAACAAGCACTACCTCGATTGTCCTCCCTACTTTCATCTAACTACATTGAGACTGCTCAGGACCAGAATCAATGCCAACGATTCCCTGATCAGTCTCGACCTCCAGGATGCTACATGTACCCATCCGCCCCAGTTGCAGGAAATTTCTTAGGTTCTCTTTCCAGGGTATCCACTACTAGTGGCCGGTCCTCCCATCTGGCATTTCCACAGCCCCATGGATGTTTACCCAGATCATCAAGCCAATTACGGCATACCTGCACCTGAGTAACGTTCAGTTCGAGTCTTACATCGTTGACTGCCTACTGAATCATCAGGACACAGAAACGCTTCTACTTCACAGGGATTTCGTGAGTCGTCTACTCACACAACTGGGATGGATTGTCAACGAGCTCAAGTCGGAACTCACTCCGTCTTTCAAGCTCTGGTTTATATGCGGCCAGTTTCGCACAGACCAGGATCTCCTCCTGGTACCAGACGACAGGTGGCACAAAACACAGCACCATCTTCTTCCTGCCCTTCACAAAGCTAGCACTCTGCATCAATGGCATGTATTAATGGGCCTTCTCACGTCAGCTCAGGATCTGACATCGGCAGAACCCACGGACCTCTATAGCCCTCCAGACTCACCTCCGCCTGTATCTGCGTTTGTGGACGCAAATGTGAGATCAAATGTCTGTGACAGCGTCACCTTGACAGCGCTCAAGCCTTCACTCCACCTGTTCATTGACGCCTCATGACAGGGCTTGTGGGGGGGGGGCACATCTGGAGGACCAGACAGCCTCCGATCTGTGGTCATACAATCAGCTCTGGTGGCACATAACAGTTTGGAACTCGAAGAACTCATCCTGGCCATGTCTCACTGGCAGTACTGGCTTCAGCGCCAAGTGCTCGCCATGTCCAAGACAACATCACAGTCGTCTAGTGCCTGTCACTGATTCACTTATTTGCCACCAGCCAGACTCCGAACCTACAGCTCCCAAAGGTGGCCACACCTACTGGTACATCCCCACAGTCAGTTGCCACACCTAGCTCCAGTCAAGTTTTGTCTGCACGCTTGGCACATCTCCCCTGTGCCCTAGGTGATAAAGGTTACTCGGCTTCTTTGCACAAAGACCTTTGACATGTACTCTGTAGTTTATGGCTGAATTCCTTCAGTTTCTCTGCAACAAGCAACACTTCAAGGGTAGTACCATAACTATATATCTGGTAGCCCTCAATTAGATGTTAGCAGTTCTTACGGATCGTAGAATGTTTAAGATCCCGGAACTTTAGTGCTTGGGATTTGAACGTGGTATTGAAGTTGCTCCGTACTGCTCCCTTTGAATCACTCCACTCGTCGCTTTCTTCAATCTTACAAAAAAGACGTTTTTCCTTTTGGCATTTGCTTGGTATGAGTTACATTGTTGTATCCCGAGTACGGTTCAAACATAGAGCACACGGTGCTGTCCATCTTGGGCTGTGCTGGGATTTCATTGCTAAGAATCAACTCCCAGGACAGCCGGACAGATCTTTCGCCGTTCCTCCTTTATCATCAATAGTGGGAGGATGAACTACTTCTGTGCCCAAATGAAGCCTTAAGGGTTTTCCTCCATCAATCAAAGTGTGGATTTTGGAAACGACTGTTTATTCCGGACTCGCCTACCTCCAAGACGGGAGTTAGTCGTAACACTATCTCACTATGGCTGTGTTCAATTATACTGCAGGCATACGACCTAGACCCAACAATACCCATGAGATTCGAACTGTCGCCTCGACCATGGCTCTTCACAGCAATTGTTCCATCCACTCCATCATGGATACTCGGATAAGCTCGGATACGGTCTTCGCCAGTCATTATCTCTGAGACGTGGCTCTTCAGGATGTGCAAGGTGCTCATGGTTTCGGTCCACTGGTGGTAGCACAGCAGGTGACTAACCCCAGACAATCTTAACCCCAGACCCCAGATTCTTACAACTTGGAACTGACCCTGCAACCTCTCTGGTAGTAATTATCCCAGACTAGTAGATTCCCACTCAGGATGCTATCTGGTTACCCGGACTGGTTGGAGGGTATATCCTGAATTCCATCTGAAAGGTGTGCTCCTCTCTGTTCCGTCTGATAAAGATGCAGAGGTAAAGATGCAAGGTAGTAATGAAGAATAAGATAACAAAAATTGTAAAATTTTAAATATTACTTACTTTTGGATACTTATCCTGCATTAGAACGTCTAAAGTGCCCTCCCATTGCTTTGGTACCTCCCTGCAAAATTCTTTCAGATGTCCGTTACTAGCAGTGATGTGGTAATGGCTGTCATCGCCACTTCCAGTCACATGGTAGCTGTGGGAGGAAGTAAGTGGTTGGTACAACAATTTCTGTAGCCAGGACCTCTCACAGCTCCGTCTCCTAGTCACAGAACAGCAGTAGAAGCATTGAGGTAGCAATTCAGGATAAGTATCAAAATGTTAAAAAAAAGTTAGCTTTACTAATTTGAGAAGACTTATACAGTGTTGAATTAATGGTTTCTTTCTGCGTCCAGCAAGACGACAACGCCCCTGTCTCCCCCGGGCTCCCTGGGTCAGCTGTGCACATTGCAGTGTCCAGGGCTGGAGGGGACCCCCCCCACTCTACAGTGTGCTGGATGTATGTGTCTCTTCCATCCCCGGTGTGTCAACTGCAAGGAAGACAAGGTCACCTTCCTCTGTCTGGTAGGTTCAGGGGCTAACAGACCAGCTCTCTGTCTGGTAGGTTCAGGGGCTAACAGACCAGCTTCCTGTCTGGTAGGTTCAGGGGCTAACAGACCAGCTTTCTGTCTGGTAGGTTCAGGGGCTAACAGACCAGCTTCCTGTCTGGTAGGTTCAGGAGCTAACAGACCAGCTTTCTGTCTGGTAGGTTCAGGGGCTAACAGACCAGCTTCCTGTCTGGTAGGTTCAGGGGCTAACAGACCAGCTTCCTGTCTGGTAGGTTCAAGGGCTAACAGACCAGATTCCTCTGTCTGGTAGGTTCAGGGGCTAACAGACCAGATTCCTCTGTCTGGTAGGTTCAGGGGCTAACAGACCAGATTCCTCTGTCTGGTAGGTTCAGGGGCTAACAGACCAGCTTTCTCAGTCTGGTAGGTTCAGGGGCTAACAGACCAGCTTCCCCTGTCTGGTAGGTTCAGGGGCTAACAGACCAGCTTCCCCTGTCTGGTAGGTTCAGGGGCTAATAGACCAGCTTCCTCAGTCTGATAGGTTCAGGGGCTAACAGACTAGATTCCTCTGTCTGGTATGTTCAGGGGCTAACAGACCAGATTCCTCTGTCTGGTAGGTTCAGGGGCTAACAGACCAGATTCCTCTGTCTGGTAGGTTCAGGGGCTAACAGACCAGCTTCCTCTGTCTGGTAGGTTCAGAGGCTAACAGACCAGCTTCCTCTGTCTGGTAGGTTCAGGGACTAACAGACCAGCTTCCCCTGTCTGGTAGGTTCAGGGGCTAACAGACCAGCTTCCCCTGTCTGATAGGTTCAGGGGCTAACAGACCAGCTTCCTCTGTCTGGTAGGGTCAGGGGCTTAAAGACCAGCTTCCTCTGTCTGGTAGGTTCAGGTTAAATGGTGCATTTTGCTCATGTGTTGATAGTGTGTTGTAACAATATCAAACAATATGAAACCTTCAAAATTTTAAAGAGATTTTTGAAAATGAAAAATATCAGAAATGGATTCATAATCCAATATGACGGCCTCTGTGTTCTAGGGGAAGTGCATTCTCTCAGAGAGTGGAACACACAAAACACACAACACACACAGAGTGAATGCTATATAAGTGCAAAAATCTTGGACACGACGTTAAAACCCATTTTACCCCACCTTCACTTCATAGGTTATAAAGGAGTATCACATCCTACAACTAATTGAAGATTTCAGTGACAAAACTAGAACTGATGTTCTAATCAATTTAACCTAGTCCTATGTGTTTTGTGGAATGTGAATGTTGTGATGGTTGACAGAAGAAGTCTTTCTGATTCTGCAGATATGTGCCCAGCATCCCACGAAGTCTCTGAGCACTCCAGCCAGCACTGTGTCAATCCGACCCACACTAGTCATGCCCAACTCGTCTATCCCGACACCAACCTCTCTCGTAGCTGTGTCTGGGCCGTTTGTGACCCCGACATCCACTATAATGATGCGTCCAACCATTCCTGTGGCAGTTACCCCCGGTGTTATACGGCCCAGCAGGACAGTCCCAACAACAACAACAATCAACCAGAATTCAGATGCCATTGGAGCATTACGATCAATCCTTGACCGGAGACAGCCCAACTTGCCCAACTTCACCAGTTTGAATATAGTGACATCTGTGCCTGTGTGTCAGGTTCCAAGGATGACCAGTTTACTGGCTACCAACAGTGTAAGGACTATGAGTATCCCCACGGCAACGGTGAGAGCACCAGTGCCGGTACATACTCTTGTCAATACCAGTGTGAGAGCACCACCCATTCTCCCCACCCCAGCCACAATTTCCATCCCTACTTCAGGTGTAGTACGGGCCGCGCCCCCTCTCACTTTGTTACGCCCCCCACCCCAGCAATCTCTCAACAAGCCTGCTCAGGCCACCATGCCCACTATTCCACCCCCCAGGCTTACAGTGGCCCCGGGGGTGCTTGTACCGGTGTCTCAAGGTTCAAATGGAATCCAGCCTAGGACTGACGCACAGCTCACTACAAGCACTTCCAAGCAGTCGGAAATTCCTCTCAATGCACAATTATTGACTCTACCAGAAGGTGTGACAAAGAGATTAAAACTTTCACAGCCTTTGGCCTTGAAAATCAACAATATTCAGATTGTGGTGCCTCCGTCATGTGTAATAAACTCGAGTGACGGGTTGAAGGTGCTGCTCCCTCCCAACACGTTCCCTCTTCCAACAGATCCCAATGCCAAACTTAGTGTGACAGTGTCCAATAACACAGCTTCTATGGATAGTGCTGACCCTAAACAAGGCAGCCCAGCAGTGCAACCCCCAGGGGAGGAGCCACCTGCAGCTAAGAAGGACATGTCCATCATTTCCTCTCCCTCCACTCGAGCGTCTAAGCGGAGACAAGCTATTGATGCAACCTGCTGCTATATAAAAAAACTGTATGCAGGTTATGACTGTATGTTACAAATCTTCGAATATTTACGGACTAAAGATCTCCTAAGGTGGGTTTTGAATTGTGAAATTTGTACTGAAAGTGTTCATTTTATTTTCTAGTTTGTAGTAGAGATCTTGCATTTGGACTGTTGTAATGTATGATGTTGTTGATTTACGTTGATAAGGTTTAAATTGATAGGTTCGAATGCTTCTGCTGCTTCTGCTGATTATGTTGATGTTGTTTTGACAGGGCTGGAGCAGTTTGTCGTACTTGGAATAAAATCTCCTTACAACCATGTTTGGTGAGTATTATTACAATAATTGTTCCAATTATCAAGTCATGGAAAAGTTAACAATCTTTATGCTTTATTACCATCTTAGAAGTTATTGTATGTTGATGTTTGATCACTTGTTTAGAATATATTGTGTTTTGTGACGAAGTTCCTTAGTAGCTGCGTGGGATTCCAGCATAGAGTGGACAATGTTTGTTGTAAGAGGTACCTCCATGGATTGTACGGTTAGGCTAGCCCCTTTTGTAACTTGTTACTGTAACCTGGTGGTGTCAGATGTTGCTCATAATATCAGTCACTGGTTTGCCTGACCCCAGATTCAATTGTTTACAAGCTGCTGTGCTACTGCTGTGCTACTGCTGTGCTATTGCTGAATGCAGCATTAAACAAAAAGTCCCTGATGTTTGAGTGTTCTGTGTTGTTGCAGTGGAAGCGAGTTCGTCTCCGGAGCACAGTGATCAGCGAGTGGGAACCTGCAGCACAGTTCTTTAGGAAGGTCCGAGTCGAGAGTCTGGTAGGTTTCACAACCGTGCATGTTTTTAGTCTTCCTGTCTGTTGGTAGTACAGGGTACTGCAGGTCCCAGGTGCCTACGGCTTATAAGGGCAAACATCAGAAATGTGGAGTTCTCTTCATTGGCAGCTTATCATAATATCTAACATGAATAGTGTATAGATATACATACTTGACACAGGGTCAACTTTCCTCATTTTGTGAGAATATAGTCTGTTGACGATGTTCTCACAGCTGTAAACTGCCTAATATATTATGTCACCATTCCCTTGCAGCACAAATCATGGCAATAGATTCTTGCCGCAGTGACATTGTGCCAGGGGATTTGGTGCTTGTGTTATGGCTGACTACATGGATCGGGGGGGGGGGGGGGGGTCCGACTCAGTGACTAACCTGCTTGCAGTTATTGTACCCAGATGACGTGGACGTTGATCATGATCTCTGTCACTGGTTTGTGTAGTCCAGATTTGATTGTAATTCACAGGAAGCTGTCATATGGCTGGAATATTGTTGAATGAAGCATCATGTAACAAACAAACAACAGTGACAATTTGATACTGTGCAAGTGTACAATAGCTGGTTCACTTCATTTCAGTTGTAAATGATAAACATGCTCCCTTTCAACAAAATTAGGTTTTCATACTCACTTGATAAACTTTTGTGCTGTAGCAATATTTTGATGTATTGTTATCTTCGAGGAATCGAAGCTAATCCCAGGTTGTATTATTTACTTCATGGGATTGAAGCTAAGCCCATGTTTTGTTGTATTACTTCTTGGGACTGAAGCTAAGTCCATGTTTTGTTGTATTACTTCATGGGACTGAAGCTAAGCCCATGTTTTGTTGTATTACTTCTTGGGACTGAAGCTAAGCCCATGTTTTGTTGTATTACTTCTTGGGACTGAAGCTAAGTCCATGTTTTGTTGTATTACTTCTTGTGACTGAAGCAAAGTCCATGTTTTGTTGTATTACTTCTTGTGACTGAAGCTAAGTCCTTGTTTTGTTGTATTACTTCTTGGGACTGAAGCTAAGCCCATGTTTTGTTGTATTACTTCTTGGGACTGAAGCTAAGTCCTTGTTGTATTACTTCTTGGGACTGAAGCTAAGTCCATGTTTTGTTGTATTACTTCTTGGGACTGAAGCTAAGCCCATGTTTTGTTGTATTACTTCTTGGGACTGAAGCCAAGCCCATGTTTTGATGGACGTGCCCATCATGTCGACGGCCTGGTTTTATGTTGCAGTGCCTGCAAGGGATGTTCCACAAACATGACAGGAACAGGACATGGCATTTGATGATTGCCAACCTGCATCACCTGGTGGGTCTGCGAGAGATCGAGTTCGGCCATGTCCCAGCCTCTGTGCTCCACCTGGTGTGTGAGAAACTGGGCAACCTCGAAGTCTTCAAATCAGAGTACATCTCAGAGGTCAACGGAGATCAGAATAGGTACATGGCCACATCTGTAACTTCATACTGCCCGTAGATGATGGATGGACTTGTACACATATGTGCATCACACCAAGTTAATTTTTAACATTACTCTTGAAACAATATACTACACTGATAAGCATTACCATAAATAGCCTCAGGCAGCACAAGACATTTTAACAAATATTGATGACCAATTGAACTTGTAAACATGTCATATCTAAACACATGAATGTATGACCCAACATTGTGAGGAAGACTTTAAAGTGAGTTAAAGGAAGTGGATTCTGTGTTTGTCATGTGTTGTGCAGATCAAGGAGTATTTGTGGTCATCTTCATAACCCCACACTATGCTACTGACATATATTATGAAACGTTGCTATGTAACAACATGGGATATTTGTGACATCTTGTTATATATCCTCATGAATATACTGTCTTCTTCCCACCAGGAACATACCATGTAAAATTGACCTGGGCAAGTTCGTGTGTCTGAAGCACCTGCGTGAACTGCGACTCCGAGGTACCGGGGGCCTCACTCTACCTGCCTTCTCATTCAATGGAGGCCTGGCGGAACTGGCAGCTCTCAAGAACCTGGAAACCCTGGTAAGACAGTGTTTGTTTTCTACTTGAACACGCTTCATGCTTTGCTGGAATAAGTAGGACAACTCTATGTGACTAAGTGTTACCTGTGATTAACTAGTTCCTTCTTTGTGTTCAGTCCCTGACTACGCTGAAGTCCATCCCAGATAATGAATTCCACTTCCTCCGTGACATGAAGCAGCTCAAGTTCCTGGAGGTCGGCAACTGTAACACCTGGTCATCAGAGGTGAGTTGAAGCAGGGTGTACTAGTGAGGCACATGTAACACCTGGTCATCAGAGGTGAGTTGAAGCAGGGTGAACTAGTGAGGCACCTGTAACACCTGGTCATCAGAGGTGAGTTGAAGCAGGGTGAACTAGTGAGGCACATATATCACCTGGTCATCAGAGGTGAGTTGAAGCAGGGTGAACTTGTGAGGCACCTGTAACACCTGGTCATCAGAGGTGAGTTGAAGTGTGGTGTGTGAAAGGTTCCCTGTGGACATTCTATTGTAGTAGGGGCAATGATGGGACCCTGTGAGGATTCTGGGAAATTCTGATATAAGTTGATCACAAAGTAAATGCAATTGCCAACCTCTAGCCTTAAAGGTGTCAAGCTAATGCGATTAGCCTTTCCTTAGAAATCTAAAGACACTCATCAGCAAACACCAACGGCAAGACTATTTACTTGGACTTCCATGATATAATATGGGGTAGTAGTAGTTAATAATTATTGTTTGCTTTCCCGCCATGACATTCGCATAAAACTCCAGATGAGGCAGATTCAAATGAAGTAGGTCAATCCAGCGGTGATTGTAGTCCATGTGTTGTTACTTGTGTAAAACAATTACATTAAGTAATACGTTACCACTGTTATACCGAGGCTGTTGTCTCCCACAACTGCTGCTATAGCGAAATCTACCACAGAGATCTCAATTACCTCATGCAGCACGTGCGTAGCCACCTAGCTGCCATGTGACACCCTTCACTCTTGTCTCCTTCGTCTGCTTAGCAAGACGTGTTTTCTCCTGCTGAAGCGTTCCTTGAAGATTTGGTGATATTTATTATAGTTTATTCTCTAATAAACTGTGCTTTTAATGGTCGTTGCGGTAGCTACGCTTGGTTATAATTTTCCCGCCCTTTTTTCTATATACTTGCGGGGTTCGCGTATGCACGTTGTGTTTTACGTTTCCCCTGTTCTTGTATGTTTTGGGGGTTAACATAACTTATTTCTTTAATAAAAGTTATATGTGTATGTTATATGTTCACATTGCTCGTTTATTTTCTTGTGAAAATGTTCGTTTGTGAATCATTGTGGTGCGTGCGTTGTAACCATGTTTTGTTCTTTGTTTATAGCAAACAATCAATGTCTGACATGGATATGTCCCCAGTATCCACCCCCTCTACCCCTGCTCCTCGGAGTTGTGGGGTGTGCAGAAAGTTTTTGTCTTCCCGGGATCCCCACGATCGTTGCCCGCGGTGCAGGGTTCCTTGCGGGGACACCCGGTGCATCCTGTGCGAAGGTCTGGGGCCTGCGGAGTTTGAGCGGTACCGGCTGTACGTCCAGTCCGTCTCCACCCCTGTGGTGGCCGGTTCGTCCGGTCGGGGTCCCCGTGCGGGTACCACCTCCTCGGCTGCGGCGGATCCCCTTGCGGCCCTCGGGCTGTCTGGGGATTCCGTCGCCGCATTGTTGTCGAAACTTGTGGACTCCAAGCTGGCGGCCTTATCGCAAGATAGGCCGCTGGCTGTTCTGTCCCCGGCCTCTTCGGTGGCCGCGGGGTCCACCGGTAAAGCGGCGGATCTCTTGGCGGCCCGTGTGCTCTCCGGGGATTCCGTCGCTGCATTACTTGCATAACTTGTGGACTCCAAGCTGGCGGCCTTATCTCAGGATAGGCCGCTGGCTGTTCCGTCTCCGGCCACTTCGGTGGCCGCGGGGTCGGACGCGGGGTCCACCGGTACGGCGGCGGCTCCCGTGGTCACCGGTCCTTCCCCCGAACCGTTGCTCCCGCTATCGGTTTAGGACCGCATGGCCATGGTTTATGACCTCTTTGAGGACATGCCCCGGCCGGTACCGCGGGGAATCCACGACTGTGGGTTCCTCCGAGGTATACGATGAGTCTTCCGACACGGCTTTCCCCGCATCGACCTTGCTGCACGGTTTCAAGCCTTCCTTGGAGAACGCCTTCGCGGCGGCCTCCGGTCGGGGTCTCCCCTTGCCTCCGACGTCGTGGAGAAAGGGTTTATTCCCGGTACATGACCTTGCCTTTCCCGAGGCTGGTCCTACCGCGGAGGCCCATGTTGAGCGGTTGGGTGTCCGTGCCCCACCGGCTGCTACGGTAACGCAAGCTACCTTGCACCAGCTGGACGCCCTCGCTCGGCACTCCATGTCTCACGGAGACACTTACTTGGCTGCAGCGGCCCGTCTGGTCGAAGGTTCTCCCACGGACCATGACCAGCGCATTTACAACTGCCTGCTCAGTTTAAATGCTTCCCTGGAGTACGTTGCCGAGGACTCTCGGCACACAATTGCTCTTGTTGGGTCCCTGCATAGGCGCCTGGGTGCCGCTCCTAACCGGAGCGCGCCCCAGGCTGCTGCGGCCTGTAGGTCTAAGGGGTCGGGTTCTTCTTCCTCTGGGAAGTAGCCCGCCCTGAGGGCTCCGGTATGGGCAATCAGCTGCCCTTTCGCGGGAAGACGGGGAACTGGGGGAAGCCCAAGTCGTCGACGGACGGCAAGGGCCCCTCCAGGTGACTCTCATTGGAGGGGTTCGTATGCCGACAGCGCCAACTTCGGTTGGCCCTTAGGCGAACCCGAGTCACTTGGCCCTGGACAGTTGCGCCTGCTGCAACCTGTCAGGGCCCCCTCTCCTTCCCCAGTGGGAGCCAGACTCCAGACTTACTGGGAGAATTGGGAACAAGTGTTCGACGACCCGTGGGTGGTCAACATGATTCGGTACGGCTATCGGCTTGATCTCAAAGCGAATCCGCCGCTCACCGTTGCCCCGTTGGCAGGAAACCGATCTTCCCATCCTCTCCGATGCCATCGGCAGGTTGGTGGAGAAGGGGCAGTACGGGAGTTAGCTCTACCAGAAATAACACCAGGGTTTTACTCCAGGATATTTCTCGTTCCCAAGTAGGACAGTGCCGAACTCAGAATGATTCACACGTCCGCTCCCTGGCTGTTCACCCGGTTAACCACCCCCATAGTGGGGTTCCTCCACAGGAGGGGTGTCCGGTACTTCGCGTACCTGGACGACTCGCTAGTAGCAAATCGAATGACGGACACCCTGTCACGCCATCTCGATTTCGCACGTCGGCTCTTGGAGCAATTTGGGTGGATTATCAATCTCCCCAAGAGCGAGTTAACCCCTTCTCAGAACTTGCTGTTCATCGGAGGTCGGTTCAACACGGTGTCCCATCGCCTCTTTGTCCCCCCAGACCGGTGGCACAAAATTCAGGCGATGTTTGCCAAAGTCTTAGCGGTGCAACAGACTGTTCACTTTTGGGAACAGCTGTTAGGGCTACTTGTATCAGCCCAGGACTGCACCGCACGGGGTCGTCTCCAACTCCGCCCGCTGCAACGGTTTTTAATCCAGTTGTTAGCAACGGAGGTGAACAGTGCGACCGTCGCCCTCCCGGATCGGCTCCGACCGCATCTGGAGTGGTGGACGGTCCCTTACATTGTCTTATTAGGAGTCTCTATGCGGCCCTACCGGGCCACGTTGACCCTGTATACAGACGCCTCTCTAGTGGGCTGGGGCGCCCATCTAAAGGGGGAGGTGAGCTCGGGGCTGTGGTACGTAGACGAACTAGGTCTTCACATCACTTGTCTCGAGTTCAAGGCAGTGATCAACGCAGTCAATCACTGGAAGCATCGTCTCGTCGACGCCCGGCTCATGCTGGCGACCGACAACACGACGGTAGTGTCCTATGTGAACAAACTGGGGGGAACCCACAGTCACTCGCTACTCGATCTCACGTTCGAGTTTTACGCTCTGGTGGACAGTGTCCCGTGCCAGATACGCGCCCGTCACATCCCAGGTGTTCAGAACGTACTGGCCGATTCTCTATCGAGGCCTCAGGATCCGAGCCTCACAGAGTGGATGCTGAACCCAGTAGTGTTTCAGTGGCTGTGCGAACGTTTGGGTCGTCCGATGGTCGACCTGTTCGCAACGCGGTTCAACAATCAACTCCCGTTGTTTGTATCACCAGTCCCGGACCCGAGGGCCATCGATCACGATGCTCTCGCGTTAGACTGGACGGGCTTGGTCGCTTATGCTTACCCGCCGACAGCGTTGATACCACACATTCTAAGCCGGCTCCGAGGAGTTCGCTGTCGAATGTTACTGTTCGCGCCCATGTGGCCGAACAGATCGTGGTACCCCGACTTGCTGACCCAGGTCACGCAGTCGCCACTTCCACTGCCTGTGAGACCGGATCTCTTGATCCACCCTCACACCCGTCAGCTTCATCCAAACGCAGGGCAGTTCAATCTGCACGCGTGGATGTTGTCACCGAGCGTCTGAGGAGTAAAGTTTTTTCTCGCCGGGCGTCTCGGGCATACGTTAGTATGCATCGTGATTCTACCCAGAAGGTGTATAATGCACGTTGGGTTATTTTCACGAAGTGGTGTTGTAAACATCACATTCATTCGCCAGATAAGGTATCTGTGCAGGATATTTCTCGTTTCATGCCTCACTTGCGAGAGACCCGGAAACTCTCCGGGGGTTCCATTGCCAACTATGTCTCGTCCGTTGCTACGGTACGGGACGTTGCTATGGGTACCAGTCTCTCCAAAGAGCCGGTGATACGGGGTATTATCAAGGGTTTCAAACAGCACGATCTTAAGAAGGGCCGCCTTCGGGCACCGGCCTGGGATCTTTCCCTAGTGTTGCAATCACTTACGGAAGCTCCGTATGAACCCTTGCATAGTGCTTCGTTCCGGCATGTGACTTGGAAAACAGCATTTCTCCTCTCCTTTGCCACGGCGGCACGTGTATCCGAAATTCATGCACTCGATGTCGCCAAGGCACGATTCGATAGGGGTGACGAAGGAGCGGTCCGCCTGGGCCTGCTCATGGGCTTCGTCGCCAAGAATCAGAGAATCGGGCAATCGGAGAGAGAATTCACTGTAAGATCACTCAAAGAAATCTTACATCCTGCTGATACTGAGGACAGAGCGCTGTGTCCGGTTAGGGCCCTTAAGTATTATCTTAAGGCTTCGAATGAACGTAGACAAGGGCGTGACCGTCTGTTCATATCGTGTAACCCTAATCGCACGGTTGACATAACTCGCAACTCGATTGCGTTGTGGCTTCGTTCTGTCATCAATCTGGCGTACCCGTCTCGGGGGTTACCGGTAGCGGGGTCAAACCCGCACGAGATCAGGGCGCTAGCTGCAACATTTGCCCTACACTCGAATATCTCTGTTCGCAGAATATTACGAGGTTGTTACTGGCGTTCTGACTCGGTTTTTGCCAATCATTACCTCAAACAGGTCGCTGATGCCGTCGTGGAGAGTGTGCACCGTCTTGGCCCGCGGATCGTGGCGCAAGCGGGCAACTAAGGGGTGTGCCCAGCGCAATTCCGAACTCCTCAGGCGTCTGACCTTCGCAGGGTGGTCAATCTGGGTCGACTCCAATGTTCCCACTGCCGTGGGTACAGGAGTTGGGGTCCCGCAAACCAGCGCACTCACACCACAGGTGAGGGCGGCTTTTTGTGTGCTTTGTCCTTATTTGTATTTTGACAATTATGTCTTTAATTGTCTGTCGTGTATCCCAACCTTGTGATGCATGCTTACAAATACTGGAATTAGGTCACGCGCCTAATGCATACTTTAAGTAGGCTTGCTCTGGGATATACGGTCTGAATGAAATTAATTTCCCTCTTTTCGACTGTTTAACCTGATCTAAGATTAAGCTCACGCGGATACAGTGTTCTCATCCGCTGCGGCGATGAAATACCTATCCAGTGGGGCCGTTTGGAGTCACCAATCGTTTTGGCAATGACGATTGAGCCTTACGGTATGCGCTTGACAGTGCTTTGGTATTCCTATAGGGTAACGCCTAGCTAGGTGCATGCGCATCGAGTGCTTCCGCCTTGGTGTTTACTTCCGCTGGTCAGAAGGAACGCTAGCAGTCAGGATTCGGGTTGTAGGTGCTCCCCACCGCCTACTGTGGTAGTCAGCCTCGGTATAACAGTGGTAACGTATTACTTAATGTAATTTGTAGAATTTTCCTATTCGGAATATTCTATAAGTAATACGTTACCACTGGGCTGCTGCCCGCCCGTCCGTCCCCCGAGCACTTGCTCTCGCAAGAGACAAGAGTGAAGGGTGTCACATGGCAGCTAGGTGGCTACGCACGTGCTGCATGAGGTAATTGAGATCTCTGTGGTAGATTTCGCTATAGCAGCAGTTGTGGAAGACAACAGCCTCGGTATAACAGTGGTAACGTATTACTTATAGAATATTCCGAATAGGAAAATTCTACAACATCTTTCGATTGCAATGAGCAGTGTTGTCAATTCACCAGAACTGCTGTTTGTCTTCTGGACGTTTTCTCTCCATGGGTGAGAAGTGTTAACCTTGTAATTATGAGATTATTTGGCAGTGAATCCGACTCCATTAAACTCTAATATGCCGGATTATGACACATGTCTGTGTTGATGAACAAGGAACCTTTACATGTTCAGCGAGATGTAGGTTACTGAGAGAGATTGTTATGATTGTGTTCATTGTTACAGACCTACTTTGTGCTGGGCTCGCTGACGAACCTCACTCACCTCCGCCTGGAGTATGGGGGGGAGATCCCTGACATCGGCCTCGGCGATGCTCTGTCCTCCTTGGAGAAGTAAGTGGAGCTACCAGTCGTCACATTCCAACTGTGCAGCTCTGTTCAATATTACACAGATTAACATTCTTCAAAGAAACCTTCAGTTGATAAGAATAGAATTATATTGTTGACATGAAAGAGAACAGAAAGATGCCTCTGGTTGATGGTATGCACATACATTAAGCTGTCAAGTATGACAAGTAGTTAAAAAATGGAAGTTTTTTCAAAATACAAATTATTTGAGTTCTACTTCATTTTCCTTCCTGATAACCAAACTGGCAATAACCAATTGCGATACAAGTACACTACCAACGAAAAATAAGGGAACTAATGATTTCAATGTACAGAGATACATTTACAATAATGAGGCGTTGCATGTGAATGTAACATTTAATCGCAATGAAATTTCAAATCATGCATGAACAGCACGTGATGCATGTGCACACAGAAACCATAGTGTGTGAGGTGAGCCTATAAGGGAGCTCATAATCACTACTGCAATTGATCTGCATGCCTAAAATTTAACAGACATTTATCGTCATTAAAACTTCACTGTCATTTCATCAGTTCACTTATATTTTGTCAGTAGAATAATAGCAATACCTATCATGCTTACTTCATGCTGGATGGTTTACTGTATAACTCTTCATAACATGTTAATTACTTGTTGTAAGAGGCGGCTGACGGGATCAGGTGGTCAGACTCCCTGATTTGGTTGATGCATGTCATCATATCACAGTGGCGTAGATCGTTGCTTATGATGTCAATCACTGGATTGTCTGGTCCAGACTCGATTATTTACAGACCACTGTCATATAGCTGAAATATTACTGAGTGCGGCGTTAAACAACATACAAAAAAAATACAAACAAATAACAAACAAAATTATGATAAACAATCTTTTGTCAAAGTAATTGTTTCACATGAATTTGAGGGATATTTTTACCTACTTGGAAACAAATTTGCAACACTTTGACCTAATGGCCCTGAGTTGGCCTGTCAGTATCTGTGTGGACCCATTATACGGAGTGTATCTCTTTGTCAGCCTGGAGGAGCTTCAGCTGATTCACTTCAGCCTGGCAGACACGCTGTACATCACACTGGAGCAGCTTACCAAGCTCAAGTCCCTGGTTGTCTGGCCGGAGGCAACAGATGTAAGTCGTGATCCTCACCATAGTCACCAATTACCATTTGAACTTGAAGCTGCAACCTTAGCAACTCTCCTCCCATGCACCATCGTGAAGGATGATGATTTGGTGCCTAGCCCAGTGGTTAAAGTGTTCACACCTCACGCAAGAGGCCTTAGTTCAATTCCCCCTGCATGGGTACAATGTGTGAAGCCTATTTCCGGTGACCCCCATAATTAATATATTATGTTATTATTATTAATTATTTATATATATATTTTACTTATCCTGCATTACTCCTTATTGCATATTACTGCTTGTTATTGACAGAGAAAAGAGCTGTGTGAAGGTCTTTGCTTGAAGAAGTTGCTCCAACTAGCTGAGAGGCCAGCCCTATCACACAGCTCCCATGTGACTAAAGGAAGTGACGTCACAGATCCTCACATTACTCTTATCACTTGCTGAGTAAAGACCTGTTTTCCATCTGTAGCATAAACTTGTTCAAACCCTCACGTGTTTGCTCCTTGAGTTAATGTTTATTGTCTTTGGGTTGTGCATACGGTTTGTATTTTGTACATTCTATGTTTGATAACATGTGCATAACATTTTTTGACACCTGCTGGCGTTTTCTCTAAAGAAAACAATGAATAATCCCAGGTGTCTTGTTTCAAGTAGCCATTTTGAATATTTTACGTGGCCAGCGACTTATGAACTGGCCTCCGTTCTATATTCTTCTTGCTCGGTACCTCACCATTGTCGTACCCTTGCAAGTATTTTGTCTTCATTTTGTATGTTCTCATATGTTTTTCGTATATAATTGTTTCATAACCGCACGAAGTGGGATAAACGAATTATAGCATACATAATCGGCCGGGGATGCATTGTGATTTTACACTGCTTCATTGCAGATATCATGCCCCCCTGCTCAAAGTGCTGGCGTAATATGTTGACGTGGGTTCCCCACCCCCTGTGCCTTAATTGTACATCTCAATGCCTCCAAGGTTCAAGATGTAAAGACTGTCTCCTGCTTTCCCCCACAGCTTTCAGACAGTACCTCTGTGTGTCAAGAAAACGGAGATCACAACAGGCCAGGAAACACCGGCGCAAGATGTCTGACCTTTCCTAGAATTCGCCCACTACTATATCGGCTATCTCAGACGACAACTCCCTGGCCTTCACTACTATCATGATGTCGGTCCCCACGGTCGCAGCCTCTACCCAGAGCACCCTGACGACCACTACTATGTCATGTCTATTTTTACGGCAGTGGACACCACCATGACGCTCTCCTACCAAACGGCGCCTATACAGTCCACTGGCCAGACGCATGGTTTCCTACAGGCACCCCCGCCTACGGCACAGATGCCCATGACAGACACCTCTCTCCTCCAGTACTTACAGGCCATGCAGACGTCGACGCCTATTGCCCCAGCGCCTATACAGATGCCTCTAAAAGCGCTACCCATAGCGCCTCTGCAGGCGCCTCTCCAAGCGCCTATACAGACGGTGCCTATCCACCAAACAGCTGCTATACAGACGCCCACGCCCTTGCCAGCGCCTCGTCGGACGCCTATACAGACACCATCTCTGTCATCGCTCATTGATGTCCATCTACCTCTCGTTACTCAGCTTCCCCAAGTTCGCCCTTACGTCAGAGTGACAGTCGGTCGTCTCGTCGGGGTCCTCGACCTGTTCGCAGATGCTCAAGTAGCTCCTCGGAGGGCACCTTCATCCGATGACACCCCCACAGAAGGCGAGTCCCACCTTTGCCTAGGCCAGGTTGCAGACTGGTTGGCGGATGGACTAGAGACAGCCGCTCCCTCTCCTGGCCTAGAGGTCAATAGCAAGACAGCAATCCTGGAACCTACCTCGCTCCCACCAGACCCGCTGATCAAGGACATGATTTCGGTCCTGGATGAGGACTTCAGCAAACTTTCTCTGACTCCGTCCTTCAGACCTCCACGCTATTAACGAGGCAACTACCCGATCTGATCTCTCCAGGTCGTGGGCCACGCTCATGCTTTAGATGAGGATCTGCACCGCATGACTGGGTCTAAGCACTCCACCTCAGTACAAGTGTCTGACAATAAACTCACCTATGTGGAGACCGAAATTCGCCACACTCTCAAGCTTCTCTCACTTATGGACTTTCTCCAGGACTTGTTGGAGGATAACCCTCATAGGAAAGACCACCTGACCACCGTCGTATCCTACCTCCAGCAACAAGTTGAGCATATGCACTCCCATATGCATGCCGCCCTGATTGTGCTTACAACCACGAGATGCCTGGGCTACCTTGCTCTACCTGACTGGGAACCAGAGTTCAGGAGAGATCCGCTTCATCAACAATGGGTCAGCTCCTGACCTATTTAACGGACAGATCTCCAAGACTCACTCCCGAATCTCAGCCATCAACTGAGACGAGACGGCTCTCAAGGCCCAGGCCAGGGTGTCAAAGCCATCCTTCTCTAAGACGTCCCAGTCTGGCTCCTAACAGCCGCAAAGCAACTCCCTCCACCTCAACCTCTCGGGCAGTTATCTTAGGTAAAGGCAAGTCCTCTGGCTCATACCAGTCTCGCTGTGGCCACTCCCAAGGAAGGAAGCGCCAACTGCAGGGACTCCAAGTGAATCCCCAGACACGCACGACTGGGACCTCCCGCCCCCAGTTGTCCAAATTGTCGACACTCCAGTAGGTGAGAGACTGGGTCGATTCTGGCAGAATTGGGAAATCCTGTGGGACCCATATGTCACGAACATCCTCCAACACGGGTATAAGCTGGCGCTTATAAACGACCCGCCTCTCATGTCGTCCCCTATAGTGGACACCTATCCCCCTACTTAACAGCAACTACTAAGCCAGAACATCTCGGCGCTGCTGGACAAGAAAGCAATAGAGGTCATACACGCCCTAGCCATAACACCGGCCTTCTATTCACCCATCTTCCTCGTCCCCAAGAAGGACTCAGACACACGAAGGATGATTCACAACCTCGCCGCTTTCAACAATCCACATCCCGGATCACGTCAAGCCGCGTCTCCGGTAGTGGACGGTGGAATCGAATGTCTTAGGCGGCATCTCCTTGACAGGGCTTACTACCTCTCTATGCCTATTGGTAGACGCTTCCCTGCAGGGATGAGGCACACACCTAGAGGGACAGGTCACCTCGGGGCTGTGGTCCGCCGATCAGCGCCTATGGCATATCAACTATCTCAAACTGGAGGGGCTTATCTTGGCCATTGCTCATTGGGAGCAGGCTCTCCATCTTGACGGACAACATAAGCGTCGTCTGGTGCCTACTTAGCCAGGGTACAACTCACTCGACCTCGCTCCTTCAACAGACATTCCGATTCTTTCACCTGGTTGATTATCTGGGGATACAGTTCCAGGTCGAACACATTCCAGGCTGCCGAAACATCCTAGGCTGCTCTATCTCGGCCAGGCAAGGTTGCCCCCACAGAGCTCAACCGAGAAACCTTCGCTCTTACTTTTGAGACCATGGTCTCCTCAACATAGACCTATTCGCCACCAGCTAGAACTACCAGGTACCGACCTACAATTCGCAGGTGCCGGATCCCCTGGCTTGGGCAGTCAACGCCTTCAGCATCCCCTGGGCGTACGCTTTGCCACCACCTTGGCTTGTCCAAAGGATCCGATCAACACAGAACCTCGATCTGACTTTGGTCGTGCCCTTGTGGCTGGCGAGGGTTTGGTTCGTAGACCTCAGAGTGCTAGCACTCCCAGACTCCCAGATTGGCCAAACCTGCTGATCCACCCTCGCAGCAGGCAGCCACACCCAGGAGCAGACAAGTTATGTCCTCACATCTGGTCCATTTACAGAGAGCACTGAACACCACAGGCTACTCAGCCAGAGCGGCAAAGGCCATCACGATAGCGCATCACCAAACCACCAGGAGCCTCTATGACGACAAGTGGCAATCCTTTGAGAGCTTTTGCAGAGGCAAACATCAAGACCCCACTACTGCATCGCCTCAATTCCTGTCTGAGTTCATGCTCTATCTTCGCCACAAGCGCAAGCTCAAGGGTAGTACCTTCATGACCTACCTTGTGGCACTCAACTCTGTCCTGGCAGTTCCAGAAGATCGGTGCATGATGAAAATCCCGGGAACTACAGGCTCTGCTTCTCTCATTCAGTTTGGAAGACCAAAGGCGAAATTTCATCCACCGGCTTGGGACTTGAATGTCATTCTCACCTTGCTGAGCCTCTCAAAGCGACGTCCTTTTACAATCTGACGAAAAAGACGGTCTTCCTACTGGAGCTCGCAACTGCAGCCCGTGAGAGTGAGCTACATGCCTTCTACGTCACGCGTGTCGTGCATCTCGGACTGTGCCGGGACTTCATTGCCAAGAATCAAGGACAGCCAGACAGATTGTTCCTCATCCCTCCCCTATCTTCGATTGTGGGCGCGGAAGATGAACAAGAGCTCTGTCTATGTCCGGTTAGAGCACTCCGTTGCTACATCAAACGATCCAAGGACCGCCGTAGAAAACGACGATGCCTCCTCATACCAGTATCTGCGACTTTGCGAGCGGAAGTCAGCCGCAACACGATCGCCCTCTGGCTACGAGCCATCATTCTCCAGGCCTACGAGGCAGCTGGATTGGGGCCCCCATGCTTAAACAACCTGCATGAGATCTGGGCAGTCTCCTCCACCAGCAACTGTTCTCTACGTGCCATCATGGAGGGATGTTTCTGGCGATCAAACACAGTCTTCGTCAGTCACTACCTGCGAGAGGTCGCATTGGAGGATGTGGAAGGCGTACACAGTTTTGGCCTGTTAGTAGTGGCCCAACAGGTCACCACTGCTAAATGCCACTGACCTCGCCTCCAAGTCCAGAGCCGGCCTCTCAACCTCCCCTGGCTTAAATGCCCTGGACTAGAAGGTTCATGCCCCACTCACAGCTTGGTACACCAGTCTACAACTTTAACTTGAGAGGGTTATCGTCTATGGCTGTGACGTACCTGGACACACCGCATACCTGACTCTTGGTTCCCATCCATGAAATGGTCATTGATGCCGACCATACAGCCGAGAACGTACTGAGGGAAACGGAGGTTCCCATACATGGATTGGTCACTCGAAGCCAACCACACAGCCGAGGATTAGCTGAGGGAACAGTTCTGAGATGAAAGTGTACATCTGAAGGTATTCCCTCCACTGATTCCGTCGGATAAAGATGCATTAAGGAGTAATGAAGGATAAGTAAAAATTGTAGTAAACTCATAGATATTTTTTATATTTGTATACTTATCCTGCATTACTGCGTCTAAAGAGACCCGCCCATCACAGAGCTGCCTCCCCACGATGTCTTCCGATGTTCCAGACTCCAGAGTAATGTGAGGATCCATGATGTCACTTCCTTTGGTCACGTGGGAGCTGTGTGACAGGGTTGGCCTCTCAGCTAGTTGGAACAACTTCTTCAAGCAAAGACCCTCACACAGCTCTTTTCTCTGTCAAGAACAAGCAGCAATATGCATTGAGGGGTAATGCAGGATAAGTATACAAATATAAAATATATTTAGGGTTTTACTAATATTATTATATTATACATTTATATAACGCACCTGATGTGGTTTAGTTGTTACCCGACCAGTGGATCATATGCAGTTATCATTCCCAACTCCCTGGGGAGTATACAGCTCAAGCTGCCTTCGGGAGCAAGAGGGTTTTAACATCCACCTCACATATTGGGTACCTATTCCCTGCTGGGTGAACAGAGGCATATTTGAACTAAGTCACTTGCCCAGGGTGACACCACACATTTTGACACTTGTCTTTTGGGTGTATGTACGTATTCATGTTTTCACCATCTGGTCATCTACCATCGGACGAGTGGGTTCTTTTTTATCTGCTTGAATCAATGGTATTGTAACATATAATTATCCAAGGTTTTCTGGCATGAAAGTCTTGTATTATTGTTTCAGATGGCAGCAGTCAATTCCAACACTCTCACTCTGGTGTCGAAACTCCAGAAACTTCAGCTATTGGAGTGGGGTGTGATTGTCAACTCTGACATGTGTGCCCCCGATCCCCCCTCCGACCATGACCGACAGGCCATGTGGATCCCCTTCTATCCCTCCAACTATGTGGAACTGCAGAAGCAGCCTGAAGCCCCCACTGTCCCCATCAACCGACTCAGCCTCATCCAGTTGACGGAGAGCCTGGCAGACTGTCTTCCGCATACAGACATCAAGGTCAAGAAGATCAAGTCTCAGGTCAAGGTGAATGGCTGGGCTAATGACTCATAGCGAAAGATTGAGAACTTTCTCATCCAGTAGAACAAATTCATCAACAAACCACTGGCCATAAGCTGCTGGTAGAATGCATACATCTACAGGTTTTGCAACTTGGTGAACAAGGACGAAAAATAATTCCTTGCAGTTGTATTCATCAGCTTGTATTCTCTAAGGCAAGAGCATTCTCCATGTTGTCTGAGCAGGGTTATTCTTTTCATCATTTTTGAAATCTTGATATTTTTATGACAGTGAAACATTAGTTTGTTCTTTTATTTGAAATCATTAGGAAAGATGTTTTATCATTTTTATGTGGTTATAATTTATTTTGTTAAAGAAGTTGAAATATCAGTAAACACTATGGTGGGATCAGGACTGGGCATTTTCTTACAAACTAGTCAGCAGAACAGGAGTACTGTACTTGATGCATGTGTACAGAATTGTTTTCATACATTTTGCTACACTTTAATGCAGTGAATGATTCATAATGTGTCATTTAAAGTAACAGTGTGTAGCTATATATGTTCAAACAAGTTATGAGTTTTTCAAGTGACATAATCTTTTGATACAGTGGAATGGATATATGTTCAATAAACATTTTTAATAAGTGCAATGTGCTTATAAATGTGACCTATACATAGAAGTAATGTTACATTAACATAGAAGATGAAGATATATTTTTAAGGGGCAATCCTAGGTTATTCTATAGCTGACCAAAAGTAGGTAATGATGTATTTCAGTAAAATATTGTGATCACACAAGTACATATGACAAGCCATTAGGCATGGCATGAAACTATGTCTTCTGTTATTGAAGTGAAGTCCTGCATACAAGATATAAGGGATGAGTAAAGGAATGATTTGAATACCATTATTCAGTTGGCTAAGGCTTGAAACTGTTAAAGCCATGTTGTCCTTGTGTATGTCCCATGGACTCTTGAGCTGCTTGTTGTTGAGTACCCTGTGCACCCACCCTCGTCTCCATCAGCAGTCCTCTATTCACTGCATTCCCAGTAAGGCAATTAGGAGATAGTAAGCTTTTCACACTCAGGACTGGCATAGGCAGATGTCGTTATCATGGACTAACATGTATGGAAAAGACCATGATACATGTACAATAAGGTAAAAATAAGTGTTTCTTTTTTTTAGCTTGTCAAGAAATGAGATAATTAGTTCGGTTCCTTTCAATGACTGGCTTATCTTTAGTGAAGGGCATCAAATTTGCTCTCATATCTTGAAATACAGATTTATCTGAATGGTGATGGAGCTAGAATGGGGCTCCCAGTTAGGTCCAGGAAACCGGAAACATACACATATTGTTTTGGCATAAATAGTGCTCCAAATTTGTGTGAATGAACTTAAAGTATTTTGTGCAACTACTTCCAAATGCCTAAAGAAGTATTATTAATTGTCTTTCATGAAATGGGTAGTGTATGCCAAATGGAAAAATCCATAAAAAAATAATATAGTTTCATATAGTAGAATATAGATGATGGGTGCACTTGGCCCACATTTGTTAGCGTGAAGTGACTTGCCGAAGAGTGGGTTGTGTTGTGTTTGTCTGGAGGAATGTGTACTGATCCACACAGGCCCCTGAAGCCGCGACTGAGCCAACATTTCGATAAACTCACCCGATATAGGTAATAAATTGCCAAAAATGAAGGTTTGTGGCATGCAGGTCCTATTTGGAGGTAGGTGGGGAGGTATTGTGAACATGACATGCATATATTTCCATTTAATTTAAACGATACAGCCGATTTCAACTTCGGTCAAGATGGCGAGTGACGTCCCTTGTCTATTTATATATATGAGTCTAGTGTTTCAGTTATATCACTATCCTGCTTCAGGGGCCTGCGTGATATACATGGCGCTGTTTCTTTGTAGTCAGACAGTTTTCATTGTGCATACTACATGGCATTTCTACCTTTCAAATCATGTAAGGATTCTGAAATGACACATTTTAATGAGTTGTGTGATAAAAATTATTCAGAGGGCATCCTTACCCTTTACCTGAAACCTACAGTCAAAGGTAACAATTCATTAATCTTGTTGGTTCATTTGTTCTTTGTTCATAATACCAGAGACCATGCAGTATATGGTCTCTGATAGTACAGTGGTAATAACCTTCATCATATCATTGTATATTTCATCTGCACTTGTATATAGCCTTTTTAAGAAATGTACACTATTCATCTAGTGCTCTATGACACCTGTGAACTTTGTTACAAAGATCAAATTGGACATTACTCATTATGCAATAAATAATGTTTATGATAGCTACGTGTCTGTATGGTGTTTATTTGGATGCCTCTGGAGGATTATATGTCCTACACAACTACCTGCATGGCTCCAGCACTGATTGTTTACTATGGTATACACAAATTCCTTTAATGTTCCTGAAAGGGATAGTTCAGTATCAGTACCATCTGCAAGAGGAGAGCTCCTGCCTTAATCCACATCATAGGGTTGCCTGGAGCAAACTGGACCCAAGAGCTTTAATCATTGACTCGTGACACCGAAGCCATGTATCCAATTCCCCACATGGGTACATGAAGCCTATTTCTGGTGTCCTCCGCAGTGATGATGCTGTATTAACGCTAAAAGCAGCAAAACTCATTTATGTGTATCACACAATTCAGCTTACTAGGCTTGAGACCTGTGAAAATCCGGGTTAGAATAGGTCTTTAGCAACTCATTCTTGTTGTAACGGGCGACCAACGGGATGGGTTGTCAGGTTCGCTGACTTTGTTGATCTATGTCATCGTATCCCAAATGCGTAGATTGTTGCTAATGATGTCAATCACTGGACTGTCTGGTCCAGACTCAATTATTTACAAACTGCCGTCATATAGCTGGAATATTACTGAGTGCGGCGTTAAATTACAAACAAGAATAAATACCTACTAGGCTTCAGGTGACCTTATTGGCTGGTGTGAATAGTTTCTGTGATCAGCCATTACAAGGCCAGCAGTGGCCCTGTTGATGTAGCCGGTCTGTGTCTCACTGTCACAACCACCGACCTGCCCTTTCTAGGTGAGATCTACCAAGAAGGCTACCAGGACAAAGTTTGCTTTCAACATCTTGTATTCACCATATGGATAATAATTCATAACTTTATTAATTTGAATCTTGGAACAAAAAAACCAAATTGTCATTTGCTTGTAAAATCATTTATATTCCACTTCACTGAGGATGTTAGATGTTAAAACACGGAAGTGTAAAATAACAATAAAAAGTACGTGTTTAATAAAAGCTTGTCAATAGTCTTCATTTATCCCATCTAGACACTTGTTCAATAAACGTTCCTAGTTCCATGCTCAACGGTCATTCGCTGGTGCAGTAAGTGTATTAAAGCCATTTCTATTTACTATTTAGCCAGTTTGACTGGCATTCGTTCTCCTCTGAGACATTTATGCCATATAATGGTGCTGAGCTTCCCTTTGCTTTTGTAAGGGAGCAAAGACTGTTCAAGCACTCTGATGAACTCATTTTTCTGTCTTCAAAGGCATTTGACATAATGCTGCGATTAGTATCTGTAAAACAGCAGGTAATGATATAGCCTCATCTATTTCACTGCCCAGCAGGAGGTAGCGGTGCTCTGTTACTCAGGGCGTCAGTCAGTGTCTGGAGGAGCTCTGACCAGCTGCTGCCCTTGTCTAGTTTGGCTGGACCAGGAACCCCGTAAGGCAGTATCTGGTCCCCCCTCCCAGCTGACTCCTGTAGTAGGCCACCACACCATCCAGGGAGATGAATGTCAACAGAGACGACTTTCCCTCGGAACATGTGCGGCCTGTGACGTCCTTGGCGTGGGAGTCGAAGACCACGACACCACCTTCGGGGTTCTTGAAAATGGCTGAACTGACACCACAGGATGTCAGCAAGCAGCCAGCAGATCCGGCACTAAAACAGCTGCTGATGGCGTCATCTAAATCCCTCAGACGCTGGTCGGGTATACCGCATTCCGTCAGCTGGCGTCTGAGGGAGGACAGACAGGTCAGGTCAGGGTGAATGAAACCCTGGTACTCAAGGTTTCTCTTACACTTGACCCCCCAAATGCCATGCGTGTCCTTTGGCTGAGACGGCATCTCATCCGCAGCTAGGTGGCCATTGCAGGGTGCCCATCTGCCCATCTCGGCCAACAGACAGGCGTGGAGCTTGTCTCCGAGGAAGAGAATCCTGTCCATGATGGTTTGGGTCCACAATCCCACGGGAAGAAACCCTGATGTCAAAATGGCAGTGAAGGCCATCGAAGTGCACTGTGAACCAGGATGCTTCGATCTGAAAAATACATTAGACAAGGGTAAGAGCTATTCAGCTGCGAATCTTGCGTTAAGATGACAGGCATAGTCAGTAACCTCAAGTAATGTGTATGTATAAGTTATTGCAGATCTTTTGCAAGTATTCTGATGTTCTGTTGTTCTTGAAAACACACTCCATTGTACTTACGGCTTCCATTCCCTGGGCAGCTTAGACTGGTGATGACTGGCCAATACTGACTTTTGGCACTGAGGGAATGTATCTGCCATTGTTGTTCGTGCCTCTGAGGCCGACTTGGACGACCTCGAAAAAAGGTCTTCATGGCTTGTCTGTGTGTGGCCTGATCGGGAGGGGACCAAGGGGTGGTTGCCAGTCCCCTCGCATGGACACTTCCGAAACTGTAAACGCTCATACTGATCAAAACTTGGCCTGAACATCTTCTTCAGATCTAACACCCGTCTGAAACAAATGGTACTTTTATTGTCTGTGATGACTTCAGACGATCTCAGCGCTTCGTATTTGCTTATATAAACAAACTTTCACAGGGTAACCAATTAAATTTGTGATGTCAACAAAGAAATAGTAAATCTGTGATTACATTACTTTGTTCTCTTTTATCGTTAACACGGGGATACAATGTACTTACTCTTTCTCCGTTTCTGTACTGGTCTTTGTTTGTGTAGTGTTTACAGATACGGTGTCCTTAGTCTCAGTCTCCTTCTCGAACCTGAAAATACACAGAAAACCCATTTATTGTGTTGTCAAGTTCCAGACAAGTTGCACATTTTCTATCTCATGACACCCTGTCTCACACTAACTAACCGAAAGGCAGTTTAGACGTCATCAGATATCACATGTCACTGTTTTGACTCAAATGATTAAAATGGTTTGCGTCAGTACAGATGAAAACTACGTTTACATATCTTGGAAGCGGAGCACAGTACCTTAATTACATTTGACACAGTTACAACATGTACAACCTGTACATGTGTCCTGCACGAGTCAATATCAACAATGTACCATTTAACAGTTCTATTGGTTGATCATTATAGCTTTAGCTTCCATGTGAAAGTTAAGTTCACTCTGAGATACGACAGTCCATTAAATTGCCAGTACTAATTTTCAAGCTTGACCCAGATGAATGTAAACTCACATATCTCTGTGGACGATGGGTGCGGCTTGAAGATACTCCTCCTCCCCATGGCCCTAGCAAAACATGTTTCACCCTATGTACAGTTTAATTAACAAAATGACGCTGTTAAGAAGACAGTATTTCCATCTCAAAATCAAGTTCCTTCTTAATGTTTTTGTGAAGAAAAGATGTAGAAGTAGGACGAACATGAAACATGTTATGGAAACTTCGTTACAAGGAGTAAAGAAGTTGTTATCCACAAAGGTTTTATGTCTTGAAGAAAACGTGATAATGTTCCTTTCCGCGGAGATTTTCTAGTCCAAATAGAAGCATTTATACACGGTTGCACATATCTATTTCATCGCATGTTATCGAAAATGAACGACCAATAAAGAATGAAATCGGGTGCGCGTGTACGATCTTGCGTGTGCGTGTGCGTGTGCGTGTGCGTGTGCGTGTTTCTGATGTTCTCAAAGCCAAAAAAATATTGACATTTCGATAATCGGAGAAAATATGTCCTCTTACCTTGTTTGTTTTTCTGGAGCTTAGCTTTTTATATACCCAATCCTTAATTCTCCGTATGTGGGACTTTTTCTCCCTGTTGCTGTTTCGCCTTCCCATCCCACTAGAGGTCGAACAGCTCAACTGTAATAATCTCCCCTGAATCTACCAGCAAATTTCAATGTCCGCGCCAAAGCAACAATACTGTGACGTCATAGATCAGGCTCCATACAGCCCGATCTATGATCTTGCCTGACGTAGCACGCGCCGAGACGGAGCTTTGTTTACTTGGACTGCACCTTTTTCATAAATCGAAACATATAGCGCTTTTAAGCCCATTAGCGGGTGGCCCAGTCGTCTAAGGCGCCGCGATTCGCTGTGAGGAGTTGCGTCCATTTGGCACGCCAGAAACCTATGATTGTGGGTTCGAATCCCGGTTCGCCCCGATTATGTTTCTAGGTTTGTCAGCACCATACCCGTGCTCGTGGGTTTCACCGAAGTGGTAAACGTCTGAGACCTGCATCACTTCGGGCTTTCCTCCCACATTAAGCTGACACGCCGCGATATAACTGGAATACTGTTAAAAGCGGCGTTAAACCCAACTCACTCACTCACTCACTCACTCTGTTAAAATGTTACCCAATTAATATAGTCAAAATCTGTAAGCTCAGGGCTTAAAAACGTGCAGTCCCGGTATCGTCCGCTGAAATGTCTTTCCCGGACTTGGAATTGCCACGTCGTAATCACAGGAATGCGTAACTGTATATAAAGTATCAATTTTCGTAGTAGTTTGCATTCGAAGTATACACTATTCAGAAAACGTCATGTAAAATGTGCCTCCTTCTTCAGGCTGATGTATAACGATGAGGCTATACCTGATACAACACTCAAATATATTTTGCGTGGGTTAAAGAGTCTGTATCGGATTGTGCAAGCACATTTTACCGCTCTGGACTAAAAGAAATAGCTTCATGTATAATATATATGAGAGTGAATCTCAAAATCCGTAACAATTTTACCGCCTATACATTTGCAAAATCAGTTTTTCATATTGCCATTTTTCAGCTTATGAACTTGTAATAAATGATGTTAATGACAAATTACGCAAAGCTTAATCTTTCTCCATTTCGCTTTTGTAACATTTAAAAAATACCACGAGAAAACAAATATGCCATTGCCGTTGCATAATTTTAAACTAAATTGTATAATAAAAATAATCACAATCAATTTTTACAACCTTTTCTTCAAAACAGATTTTGCCTATGATTAAAATGTGCATTTATCTGGTTACACTTTTTGGCCAAATAAAGCTGATATCTCTTTACGTAGGAATAGGTTTGTGTTTTTGTGTGAGCTGTTAACTTAAATTATAGAGGAAATTGAAACAGAAACTAGAACTGGTATTTGTTTACATTTATACATCACAACAGGATGTCCCATATAGCATTTTGTGTCAGAGCCCCGTATACGGCATGTTGTATAACAGTCCCATATAGCCTTTAGTGTGAGGGCCCCATATACGGCATGTTGTATAACAGTCCCATATAGCATTTTGTGTCAGAGCCCCGTATACGGCATGTTGTATAACAGTCCCATATAGCCTTTAGTGTGAGAGCCCCATATACGGCATGTTGTATAACAGTCCCATATAGCCTTTAGTGTGACAGCCGCATATATGGCATGTTGTGATAGTCCTATATAGCCTTTAGTGTGACAGCCCCATATATGGCATGTTGTGATAGTCCTATATAGCCTTTAGTGTGACAGCCCCATATGTGGCATGTTGTGATAGTCCTATATAGCCTTTAGTGTGACAGCCCCATATATGGCATGTTGTGATAGTTCTATATAGCCTTTAGTGTGACAGCCGCATATATGGCATGTTGTGATAGTCCTACATAGCCTTTAGTGTGACAGCCCCATATATGGCATGTTATGATAGTCCGATATAGCCTTTAGTGTGACAGCCGCATATATGGCATGTTGTGATAGTCCTATATAGCATTTAGTGTGGCATGCAGTCCCATATATGGCACGTTGTACACCAGTCCTATATAGCCTTTAGTGTGACAGCCCCATATATGGCACGTTGTACACCTGCCCTATGTACCATTTCCAGTGACGGTCCTCTATATGGCCTCGTTAGGGAGGTGCGGTTGATACATTAATGTTTATTTATAAAACATGTAACTCTGATGATTAGCTGACTGCATGCTTATGATGACATGGCGAATACAAGCACCTCAGTACATGGAGAACATTGCACTGTGGCAATTTGGGGGTGTCCTCCATAATTGTATATTGTATTACAACTATTGAAAACGGAAGATGCCCTGTACTCAACTGACAAGTCTTCACGTTTAGTTTCATTAACACGTTGTCATTGTTGCCATGGAAACTAAAATGCAAACTCGCTATAATTGTGTGAAGAGTAAGCAGTTGCTAAGCAGCAGAAATGCATATTGATATATAGTTTAAAACAACTGAGGAGTAGTAGAGGAATCCAGGACACAATCAAAGCCGCAAGTGAGTTTTACTCGGTGTATTCCTTTATTTCATAAGTCACAGCTCAGCATGAAATGGGTCAGTTTTAACTCCCTTCACAAATTTGACATTTCTGATTGTAACCAAAATTATTTTCTCATTAACAGAACAAGGAACTGCAACCCTTCTTAATTTTCATACCAACTACTCTTTAATTGTCTTTGTTGTGATAGGCGGCCAAGTTCATTATTTGTATTTAGAAATTGCTAAATATAATGTCCCCATACAACTACTCACTGGGCTACATGAAAACAAGTATTACATATATTGAGTTCTCTAAACGTAGCGCTTTTTCTGGAAAAAAATATTTTCAGCTTTAGTGTCAAAATCATGATAAATATTGGCTGCAATGTATACGTGCTTCAAGATCAAGGGATAAGTTATGTATACTGAACCGCAAAAGAAACGTCACCCCAAGTAACATTGCATGAAAAGTTGTCATTTAGATATCTGGTTAATTTTTGTCGAGGTATTTAACATTACCTTGTCCGAAATTTGATGATAAAAAACCCAGAGCAGATGACAAAAAAACCGATCGCCCAAACGTATCACGGCAACGGCCATGGTAACCCGATGCACGTGAGTTCCGTGCAAATTGAATTGCACATGCGTTCCCCCATTTTTTGCCCTATAAAAATCACCCAGATCGGATAACATTCATTCGTTATTGAATTGCTACCACATGCCAAGATTGACAAGAAATCAGCGACACCAAGCCCTTGGACGATTGCAAGCTGGATAAACCGCCCGGCAAGTAGCCAGTGCATTTCAAGTCCACGTAAGGAGGTGAGGTGAAATGGGGTTTAACGTCGCGTCCAAGATTATTGCACTTATATAGCGACGTGCATGCACGTGTGCGTGTGTGTGTGTGTGTAGCTGCTTGTACTAGTCCGGACTGATGCCGATTTATAGTGCTAGCACACTGAGATACCATGCCGCAGTTTAACATGAATACCTCACTCAGACACAGTATACTGACTCCGAGCCGACCAGTCCTTGTTTTAGCCCTTTAATGCCGAGCGCCAGACAGGGTAACAACAAGTACCATCTTTTAACGGCTTTTGGTATGACGCGGGCGGGGATCGAACCCCGGACCTTCCGCCATCCGGGCGGACGCTCTACTACTAGACCACGGAGGCCGACTCCACGTAAGGACCATATATACAGGCTCCAGCAACGGAACCTGACCACCAACACTACAGATGACCGACCACTTAGTGGAAGACCAAGGGTCACCACCCGACGTCAAGATCGTCAGATTGTGCGACAGCATCTTCGTGATCTCTTTGTTACTCCTGCGGAAACTGCTCGACATACTATGGGGACGCACCAGCGAAACATTAGTGCGGACACCGTGCGTCGACGATTGACGAGCAGACCCCTCCACTGTCACAGGCCACACCGAGGACCCATTCTGACACCACGTCATCGCCGGGACCGTCTTCAGTGGGCAACACAGCACCAGCATTGACGCCACTAGCAGTGGAGAAGAGTCCTCTTCTCAGACGAGAGCCGTTACTGTATCTCAACAGCAGATGGCAAAGAGAGAGTCTGGCGACGCCGTGGTGAACGTTATTCGGATGCTTGTGTTGTTGAGAGAGACTCGTGAGGTGGGCCGAGCATCATGGTGTGGGGTGGAATTGGTCTTCCAGAACATCGGTCCAGGGAGAGGCAATGATGTCACAGCAGCTCGGTACTTTGATCAAGTCTTGAGACCACACGCCATACCTCGCCGCAACCTCGTCGCCGCAACCACGAGTTTCAGCATGATAACGCCCGTGTCCTCACTGCGAGAGCAACAAGAGACTTCCTCTAGCAGAATGGCATCAGAACCATGCAGTGGCCTGCCCTCTGTCGCGATTTCAATCCCATTGAGCACCTGTGGGACGAGATTCAAAGACGGCTGAATGCACACTCCTGCAAGTGGCGACTCAGCATAACACCGCTGCCACAGGCCAATTTGCATATCCGGAACTTTTCTCTTGTTTGTAAACAAACGCGCCTTTTCAGAAATCAGAATAGAACGGACTAATGCAAGTATTTAGGGACGGTTTACATATTGATTTGCATAGTTATATAGATATGCTACTACAACTGCGACAGTGAGTTGCATGGCAATATGTATTTATACATCAAAGTGACCGTATCGCTAGCTCTCCGTTGGGCTTGGATGACAGCACGTGGAGCCGTACAACCAATTTTCACGTTTTAGGATACGTTCTTAATGAACCGTAACCATTCTTTGACATTTGTTTATGAATATGTGAAAACTTGTCAAAAATGAAACGGATGAAAAGCATACGCAATATCTTGAATGGACTGTGAAGGATGTGACGAATCGTCACATGGCGCTGGCCTGTGGCAGAGGTACTATGCTGGCTGCCGACCGCAAGGACCTCTGGGTAGGAGAGTGGGCTGAATGACGTCCGACCAAGGCCGACAAGTGCAGCTGGACTGCGTCAGGCGTTCCTCCGAGTGTGGGCTCAAGTGCCTATGGCCTTCATCAACCGCCTCATCCATTCCATGTATCGACGTTGCACGGCAGTCATCAATGCACATGACGAACACACGAGATACTGACTTGTGATGCCATTTTCTCAGAAACTAGTGTTGTGTTTCACTTTAAGAACATTTGACACTTTAATTTCAACCGTGATGAAAAGTTTTGCCAAGTTTCATCTTTATAATATGTCTCAGAGTATGTTTATAGTGTTTGGACAAATAAGGTTTCTCATATATCTATCCATGGTGACGTTTCTTTTGCGGTTCAGTATATATACACGCTTACCCAAGTATCTCCAATCTTATTTAAATCAGATCTTAGTTCTGGCTTCCGCTAACTTTGTTTAGCGTTAGCGAGAACTAAGATCTGATTTTAATGAGAATGAAAAAATTCTTTCAAGCATCAATGAGTTATATTTAGCGAGGTGCAATACATCAATCAATCCAGTGTGTAGTATTAGTAATATAATGTATAAGGGAATACAACAAAGTCGCTACTGCCTCACACAAGACCGCCATTTTTTATAGTGTCCATTGAGGTAGTACATGTGTTTGTGATTGTATACTTGTATATAAGGAGCAGAGTGTCTTTTTGTTCATTGAATTAAAAAATACCATCAGTCGTTTAGAAAACAAATGAAAAGAAAATCCAAGCATGGGTTTTTGTATTGGAAGTCGCTGGAGATGTGATGACAAAATTAGACTACAGTATATACGCATATATACTCAATAACAAAAGTTCCCGTGACACCAATATTTTAGTGTATTTTTCAAACAAGTAAAGTTTGGTTTTCAATATTGTAGTACATGTATGGGATCAAGTCACAAGAACGCAACTGCTACAGAAAAGCATGCATTCCATGCAAAAGTTGACTTTTATGCAAGCCCCATGCATTTGACTACCCAAGAATGGGTATAAAAACATGTGCGTTAACGGGATTCCATATGCAATGTTTATCATCGTGCTGACAACAACCACTCAGAAAAACAACAAAATTACGCAATTATTCAACATTACGAAATGCCACGCCTGTCCGAAAATGAGCGTCTGCGAGCCATAGGTATGCTTGAAGCAGGATCGAGTCAACGTGATGTTGCATGACAATTTAACGTCCACAGAAACACCTTTTGGTGTTTATGGCAACGTTGGCAACAGACGAATGCATTCAGAGAGCATCCTCAGAGTGGCAGGCCACGCGTAACCAATAATCGACAAGACAACTGGATTCGAACAACACACCTACGATTCCAGCCAGCAACAGTGACTGCAAGAAGCATCCCTGGCCTTCGACGAATATCTTCACAAACCGTACGTCGCCGCCTCAGATGTGCAGGGATTGTCGCCAAAAGACCCGCGAGACGTCCCATTTTGACAGGAAACCACCGTCAAGCACGTCTACAGTGGTGCAGACAGCGTCTACGCTAGACGACCATGCAGTGGGGACAAGTTCTATTCACTGACGAGTCTCGTTTTCACCTCAGCCACAGCGATGGACGGATTCGAGTGTACCGACGTCGAGGTGAACGTTACGTCAATCATTGTGTCATGGAAGAAGATCGGTTCGGGGGCGGCAGCGTTATGGTATGGGGTGGGATTACAGCAAAACAGAGGACCCGTTTGATAGTGGTAGAGGGAAATCTCAATGGACAGCGTTACCGCGACGAGATCATCGGCCCTGTTGTTCTACCGTGTTTGCGTCGTCATGGCCCAGGCATTACCTTTCAACATGACAACGCCCGGCCTCATATTGCTCGACTTGTTCAGGATTCCCTTCAACAAAACAACGTGAATGTCATCCCCTGGCCGGCTCGCTCCCTTGATCTTTCAGCAATCGAGCACAGAGGTGGACACACACGCTATTGATTTGTAAATTGACATTTTGGCATGTTCATGTTTTTTTTAATGAAATCACGCATTTTCTGAAGTCAGTATGGCAAATTAAACCATTTGAACACTTACAAGAGTCTTTTATCTGTTGCAAACCGAAATTGTTTCAGATTTGGTAAAAAACATAACTTTGCATTAAATCTTATTCAATGTCACAGGAACTTTTGTTGTTCAGTATATTAGAAAACCTGCAACGCATACAGTATGTCCACTGAGATATGTGCATTGGTTCTTTTGTAGTCTTGACCTTTTACAGAAGATATTGACCAGCGTAACTCCCCTCATGGCGCATGCGTCTCAGGTAAGCACATGATACCTCAATAACGTGAATTAAATAACTTTCTGTCAAGATCTGACACAGACTCCATAGGAGGTCACCTTAGGTCAGCCAGTTTTATTCAGCCAATCAACGCACTGGCTTCTAAATTCTCGGTACGAATGGAATAACAGAGGCTTTATATAGGATCATTTCTATATAATGTGGACTATATATACATCTTGAACCGAGGCAAGGGAGTTAACTGACTATAAAAATCCAGTTTCCAACCTTGCCGAAATAAGCTGGGATTACGGAGTTATATTTTGGCCTGACTAACAAGTTTGTGCACAGTCCAATCAAAATCGAGTAACGAAAGCGACACTCGGTTCGAAAACAACACGGCGACTGCCTGCAGATTTCGATCGATTGCAGGATTTGAAAGCATGTGTACTGTCAACTTGGCGTCGACAGGTATTTTCCTAATCTTTCCATTTTTTAATCAAAGTGCTCAAGTGATTTGATGCACTTCGCGAGGTAAAGCCCGCTTTATTACAATATAGATCTTGATTATGGATCAGATCGTCTTGGCTGGGCGCCGTCATATTATTTGAAGCATACGCAAGTAGTGTTCGAAATACGCGCCTGCCCGTAGGGCCGTGGCAGGTAGATCTCGTATCGGGCCCGTAGTTTGTACGAGTCCTTACGGCTTTAAAGTTACGTGTCGATTTATGTGTCATATTAAGCGCCATATTTTTTCATGCGGGCCTGAAGACTTTAGTCAGGGCCTGCAGCTTCTAAAGTCCTGATGACAGCCTAGCAATTTATTTTATTTCGGATGAAAATCTGATTGGTCGATAGGAGTGACAAAGAATGGACATAACTCGTAATAGGTACTGGTGACGCTACGATCGACTCACGAAATTCCATTCTAGTTCGACAAGGGTGGAAACTGGGCTTTTGTAGTCAGAAACTCCATGGCCTCAAAAAGAGGGGTTTCTTAGCGCCGTGACATCTACACCTAAAAGGATTTGGTGTCGAGGGTCGTGCGTTATGTAGAAGACGAATCCTTTTAGAAAGTTGATGTATGATTGGCTTTCTGTTTGATTGGCTGGTCGAAGTACAGTCATGGGTCATATGACGTGACTTCCTCTAGGGGTCTTGTCAGATCTTGACGTATGGAAGTGCAAAAAAAGAAAAAATCTGGTTGAAATGAAATTGTACATTATCCGGATACTGAAACATAGAACAACTCACACTTTATTTAACAAACTGCTATATTTTCTAAACTAAACCTATAGTTAAAATTGTTAACCCTTTCCGTATTAATATGATTTAGTCATATAGCATGTTATCACGCGCAGCAAAACGAATTAAGAGTTGATGGTGGAGGGGTTACGTGCATATTACCGAAAACCACATACTTCCGTGCTACACTGGATTGTCTTGCCGCCATCATACAGCAAGGGAATAAAAACAATCCTTAGAATTTGAGGCTTTTCATACGTCGAGGTTATATAGTTTAACTGTAAATATCGCCGTGAAGACAGACACTGATGGCTCAAACCAGATACCACAACTATGAAGATTTGTCCATATTAACTTTCCAACTTGATGTCACTGTAGCTCCCCTGTTCGTCGGTGAGGAAGAAGAGCTACGACTCCACCTACTTGAGGCCGAGAAACCCAGCGGATGGTATGTTTCATAGCAACACGCTTTTTAACATGATAACTGAAATCATCACAAGCTGTAACTTGCCGCGAACAGTTGCAAAACTGCTGATGAGGGTAAAGAAATTAATCTCTCACTGGGAATGTGAAAGAGATTACGAGCGAGCACGTTTAGTTTAGCGTCTCTTTGAACAGCATGTCAACTTGAGTGGGAAGAAATCCCGAATTTATTTACCACTTGGTACTTGGGTCATGAGATATAATTTATTATAAACACAAGAAACACGAGGGACATTTCCGACATTATCGTTGATTCAGATTGACGTGCAGTGCACCGATCCTGAACAAAAAATATTTTACCCTGAAAGCAATATGCCATCATGGTATAGAGGTTTTTATTACTGAGGCTATCTATACATTGTTTCTCGATATATTCGTTAACGGGATAGGCCAGGGTTTCGAGCAAATGCCCTATTACTTTTTCTTAAACCATTTGACACGGAGGGCATTTACTGACCCCGCTTGTGTATGTGTTTGTAAGGTGCCAAGGGACGGTCCAGGAAAGGGTCTTGCGTCACACTACCTCCGATCGATGTTGTGCCGTCACCCATGTCGCTCAAAAGAACAGACTCATCACGACAGATGAATAACATTCAGTCGCGGAGACGCTCTGTGTGTGACGACGACACGAAATGGCTGATCAGTAAATTGGCGGAGATGTCGTTCGGTGACAAGGACGAGGAGATGCTGCACGAGGAGGATCAACCGGAAAGTATGACACCGGAACCGGAACTGTTCAAAGAGTTTCGTGTTTTCGAAAATGGCGTCGCTGTTCTGACCGAGGAACAGAAGATGCGGAGCAACTTTCGGCCTCGCTATTGTTGGTGTTACCGGTGTCAGACGATGTTCACCATGTACAAAGCTAACGATCCTGCCCTCGAGAACTGGGGGAACTACCCGTGTCATCAGTGGTAGAGCTGAACGTCCGAATGTCACTGTGTATGATGTCATCAACAACTGCATCAAGACTGTAGTGTTGAAGGTCTAGTCATGTTCATATCATGTATGTCAATATCAAGTAGTTGTTTATATAATCAAGGGCAACGGTGACTTTGTGATGAACTGATTACTGGAAAGTAATGATTGTGATGACATGGCCTACATCAGTCTTCTGCGTGCAACGTAACAATCACTCACCAGGAGAGTTTCATGCAAGTGCGTAATGTGGTTACAAAAAGCCTCCTAAGTCCTTTTCCCTTTCAAAATGTTGTACTGTAATCGAGAATAAAAAACAGACGTTTCGCCATAACGCGTATAGAGAGCACAAACAATTCAAGCCACGACTTGAAATATGTTTTTGTTTTTAAATTTCGATTTTGAGAAAATATAACTCTTTGGAAAGTCAAAGGCGTCATCGGCCAAAATAAATCAGCAACACACAAGTCTTAAGTAATGTGCTTCCAGAAAAAAATGTGATAAGTCGCGCGATCACAGCATCAATAGCCCTTTTTGTATGTATGAGTATGTATGTGTGCTAAAATGTGTGTTTTTACAAATATAATACCCACACTAACTTTAAGATATGACGTGAAGGCGTCGTAGATGTTACTTTGTACAGTTCCTTTCATAGTACAATGGCGATTGGGTTTTGTTTGTTTGTTGTTTAACGCCGTATTGTTTGTTGTTTAACGCCGTACTTAGCAATATTGCAGCTGTATGAAAGCGGTCTGTATATACTCGAGTCTGGACCAGACAATCCAGTGATTGACATCATTGGCATCGATCCAGGCAATTGGGATACGATGACATCAACCAAGTCAGCGAGACTGACTGATCCCGTTAGTCGCATCTTTTAAATATCCGAAAGGCATGGGTTGCTGCAGATCGGTTATTAATTAATGAAGTGAATGTCATTGATTTACATGACATCCCCCAAAACTGGTATTCATGTCCGATCGAGTCGGGTAATGACAAACGAGATCTCCACCCGTTACAGCTCTAGTGTCCATGTATCTATGGGGTTTCGTGAAAATTAGAAATGTCTGTCGGTATTAGATAATCCGACTAGGAGCAATGTAAACGTTGTCCACAGTTGCGCGCGCGCACACGCGCACACGCACACGCACATAGTCCCGTCTGTACGTGTTGAATGTTAACTTTGTGTTGTGTCAATTGTAATTCCTGCATTCTGATTAGCTGAAGTGGTCACGTGTTATTGCATTCATTTCCCACTCTCCTACCCAGAGTTCCATGCTGAGTCACCACTGCGACGGAGTGTGTTCATTTCCCAAAGGTAAAAAGATTAAGCCACGCCCACCGAGACGGACTACTTTTAATACTACGGAATGTCGGGGAATCCCAATATTACAATCGAGGGAATTCCCTTTCTGCTCACGTGTATCGTCATGTGTATCGACATTAAGCGAAATTCATGCATATTCATTGTCCAAACAACTCTTTGAGACCGAAGACCGAGAAGGAATTAAACAACAAAACGTGCAGGCTCGCTCGCCCGAAACAGCCGCCTTCTCCCGGACATATTTGTTCCGGTTCTTTACAGTCTGACTGTTGCAGTTCTTCTTGCCTCTTGCCTTCATTGACAGGTCCTATGAACTTTGTTTTTATCCTACTCTTCGTTGATTGGCTACTGACTTTGTAGGTGTGTCAAGATATGTGCCTAAATTAAACAATCACCTTATTCATGTCACGCCACAGTATACATTCCTACACCTGGAATGTTTATCAATCTCGTCAGTTTTGTCCGTTTTCATATGTACAACTGTTTTTGGTTAAACGATTGTAGATAAAACATGTATTCATTGTCGAATTTTATTATAAGCATTGACTGTGTATTTTTATCGGTTCGTTGAGGTAGGAATCGAAAAACCGATGTGCAAACTGTATGAATCCGCGTAGCACCGAAAACAATCACACAGTCAATCCTTAACTAATTTGGGGGCACGGATGGCCTAGTCGTCTAAGGTGCCGCGATTCGCTGTGCAGAGTTGCGTCCCTTAGGCACGCCAGAAACCTATGATTGTGGGTTCGAATCCCAGTTCGCTCCGATTATGTTTCTAGCTTTGTCAGCACCATACCCGTGCTCGTGGGTTTCACCGAAGTGGTAAGCGTCTGAGACACGCATCACCTCGGGCTTTCCTCCCATATCAAGCTGACACGCCGCGATATAACTGGAATACTGTTAAAAGCGGCGTTAAACCCAACTCACTCACTTAACTAATTTTTTTAATTTGAAGTTTACACGATATACAGCTTTCACAAATTGTCGTTCATAAGTGTATGAACGACACAATATGACGTTCATACGTTTTTCAGGAGACCGTGTTCTTCAAATGACGTAAACACTGACGGACTAGTTCCACATTCCCAAGCACATACAGAAGCGTTCTTTCTGATCATTTAGACCATTTAATCTTGAACTTAGTATTTCAGAATACATTAAAAAAGTCAGAGAGTTTGACTGCATGATTGTTCACTAATAGGCCTATCCCTGCTACGACCCCTCCGAATGAACAAAACGAAGAAATGCATGCACATCCAAACGTAGTGTATCGACTCGATCCGTGTCTAAGCTGACAGTGACAGTCTACAGCAATCTATGAATTTACCTTAGTGTCTGTTTGATACATCTTTAATCACCTTTCAATGATCGGCCAGTTGATCAATGATGACTAAAACATGTAACCGCCACAGGTTTATGAACAACTTCCGAAATCTCTCCCGTCACGTTTATCGTGTCGGCCATTTTGACGTCTTGTACTTGATGTAAATGTATTACGACGCGCTGTCACTGTGACTTACTGAGTTCTTCACATACCTTTCTTATCTAATGAGGATATTATTTGAGTACATTTGTTTACAGAAACTACCAAGTTGTCCCCGTAGAGTATACATAAGTTCATGTCACCTCTCGTTTTGAGGAACTATTTTATTCCGCGATACAGCTGGTTGTTGTATGGCTGTCAGTGTTGACATGAAGTCACAGACACGTGTATAGATCAAGGTGTACGTCCTTTGAGGTAAATATAGTGATATATAAACATTATAAGAATTGACTTTCACTTTGTGTGAGTTCATTGGAGTATGAAGTTCCATACAGTGAGGGCCAAACTGTATACACGTCGGAGCTTCTTGTTATTAAACGGGAGATCTCTTCACAAGGAATGAATTAAAAACTGTTAAACGATGAATGCTTAGCCGCGGGTTGCAACAGAACAGATCCAGGCATTCCATAAATTAATGTATGTACTTGTGATGTTGTACTCACCCGGAAAATAAAAACTGAACTTTCACCATCGATTAACTCATTTCTTTAATACGGCTTCACTGTATTTTACAACAACTTCAAACAACATATCAATTCTAACTGCTCAATTTGTTCATAGGAACAAACTTATTGATAAAACATGACAAAATCAGACGCCCTAGTGTGGAATCAGGAAGAATGAATTAGGAGAGAAACATACTGTGTTTTCAATGTAGCTATGTGACCAGTAGATTTAACCGCACTAAATTGAATTTGGAACCGAACCCGCAGCGTCACTCCCTAGTGACAAACATGACAAAGGCGATCGTCGGATGGAGTTTCCAAAGGTTTCCAGCTGCACATGTTGAGCGAGGTTTTCACTATTGTCCCGTATAGCCTATAGACTGACCCCTGTGTGTTGTCCGGGGTCTAGGCCGTAGTGCAGCTCCCCTCCCCGTGCCCACGCCCACGCCATCCTGTCCGTGGTGAAGGAGAAGCCGACGTCACCCTGAGAACTGACCACCACCACCCCTCCAGCGCTGCCCACTCGCTCAGTCATGTAGGCCAGGCCACGGTCTGCCGCCTCCTGACACGGGACGCCTGCAGGGAGAAGGTTATCTATGGGAGCTGACGTGTGCAGTGGTGCTGTGGAGGTGGGCATCCTACATTATGATTCAAACTGAGGTAGAATAACTTTAACAACCCCGATTGTATAGGAAGACAATGAAGCCAAACGTCCTACACATGAATTCATATGATAGTGTTTGTCTTGTTCAGAACGAAAACATGTCCCGTGTAGCCAGCGGGAGGTGGGGAAGCATAGTGCGCGTGAGAAGCCCACTTCTTGGGTCTCCACAGTGATATTGCTTGAATATTGCTCAAAGCGGCATCAAACCTTACTCACTCACTCATTCGTATAGGCATCACGTGGACATTGGATACACTGTGTATAATTATAAGTTACCAATCATTCACCTCATTCGCTGAAATTGTTGTTACCTTGTTCCATCAGATCGGTGATACGCTTGGCGAGACACACCCTGATGATCCCCTCCCCGTGTCCTGTAGAGGAGACAGCACCGGACCGATTGTCGGCATACCCCCCAGCACCTGCAGCAGATAGACACATGTAACCACAGAACCTGCAACAGATAGACAAATCTTTCCTCAGATAGACATATGTACCCCTAGATAGACACATGTACCCCCCAGAACCTGCAGCAGATTGATACATGTAACCCCAGAAATTGCATGTCCCCCGCCCTGCCTGGACTCTCTGCCCCGACGCCTCACTCACCCACTATAGACGTGTCCCCCACCCTGTCTGGACTCTCTGCCCCGACGCCTCACTCACCCACTATAGACGTGTCCCCCACCCTGTCTGGACTCTCTGCCCCGACGCCTCACTCACCCACTATAGACGTGTCCCCCACCCTGTCTGGACTCTCTGCCCCGACGCCTCACTCACCCACTATAGACGTGTCCCCCACCCTGTCTGGACTCTCTGCCCCGACGCCTCACTCACCCACTATAGACGTGTCCCCCACCCTGTCTGGACTCTCTGCCCCGACGCCTCACTCACCCACTATAGACGTGTCCCCCACCCTGTCTGGACTCTCTGCCCCGACGCCTCACTCACCCACTATAGACGTGTCCCCCACCCTGTCTGGACTCTCTGCCCCGACGCCTCACTCACCCACTATAGACGTGCCCCCCGCCCTGTCTGGACTCTCTGCCCCGACGCCTCACTCACCCACTATAGACGTGTCCCCCACCCTGTCTGGACTCTCTGCCCCGACGCCTCACTCACCCACTATAGACGTGTCCCCCACCCTGTCTGGACTCTCTGCCCCGACGCCTCACTCACCCACTATAGACGTGTCCCCCACCCTGTCTGGACTCTCTGCCCCGACGCCTCACTCACCCACTATAGACGTGTCCCCCACCCTGTCTGGACTCTCTGCCCCGACGCCTCACTCACCCACTATAGACGTGTCCCCCACCCTGTCTGGACTCTCTGCCCCGACGCCTCACTCACCCACTATAGACGTGTCCCCCACCCTGTCTGGACTCTCTGCCCCGACGCCTCACTCACCCACTATAGACGTGTCCCCCACCCTGTCTGGACTCTCTGCCCCGACGCCTCACTCACCCACTATAGACGTGTCCCCCACCCTGTCTGGACTCTCTGCCCCGACGCCTCACTCACCCACTATAGACGTGTCCCCCACCCTGTCTGGACTCTCTGCCCCGACGCCTCACTCACCCACTATAGACGTGTCCCCCACCCTGTCTGGACTCTCTGCCCCGACGCCTCACTCACCCACTATAGACGTGTCCCCCACCCTGTCTGGACTCTCTGCCCCGACGCCTCACTCACCCACTATAGACGTGTCCCCCACCCTGTCTGGACTCTCTGCCCCGACGCCTCACTCACCCACTATAGACGTGCCCCCCGCCCTGTCTGGACTCTCTGCCCCGACGCCTCACTCACCCACTATAGACGTGTCCCCCACCCTGTCTGGACTCTCTGCCCCGACGCCTCACTCACCCACTATAGACGTGTCCCCCACCCTGTCTGGACTCTCTGCCCCGACGCCTCACTCACCCACTATAGACGTGTCCCCCACCCTGTCTGGACTCTCTACCCCGACGCCTCACTCACCCACTATAGACGTGTCCCCCACCCTGTCTGGACTCTCTGCCCCGACGCCTCACTCACCCACTATAGACGTGTCCCCCACCCTGTCTGGACTCTCTGCCCCGACGCCTCACTCACCCACTATAGACGTGTCCCCCACCCTGTCTGGACTCTCTGCCCCGACGCCTCACTCACCCACTATAGACGTGTCCCCCACCCTGTCTGGACTCTCTGCCCCGACGCCTCACTCACCCACTATAGACGTGTCCCCCACCCTGTCTGGACTCTCTGCCCCGACGCCTCACTCACCCACTATAGACGTGTCCCCCACCCTGTCTGGACTCTCTGCCCCGACGCCTCACTCACCCACTATAGACGTGTCCCCCACCCTGTCTGGACTCTCTGCCCCGACGCCTCACTCACCCACTATAGACGTGTCCCCCACCCTGTCTGGACTCTCTGCCCCGACGCCTCACTCACCCACTATAGACGTGTCCCCCACCCTGTCTGGACTCTCTGCCCCGACGCCTCACTCACCCACTATAGACGTGTCCCCCACCCTGTCTGGACTCTCTGCCCCGACGCCTCACTCACCCACTATAGACGTGTCCCCCGCCCTGCCTGGACTCTCTGCCCCGACGCCTCACTCACTCACTATAGACGTGTCCCCCGCCCTGTCTGGACTCTCTGCCCCGACGCCTCACTCACCCACTATAGACGTGTCCCCCGCCCTGCCTGGACTCTCTGCCCCGACGCCTCACTCACTCACTATAGACGTGTCCCCCACCCTGTCTGGACTCTCTGCCCCGACGCCTCACTCACCCACTATAGACGTGTCCCCCACCCTGTCTGGACTCTCTGCCCCGACGCCTCACTCACTCACTATAGACGTGTCCCCCACCCTGTCTGGACTCTCTGCCCCGACGCCTCACTCACCCACTATAGACGTGTCCCCCACCCTTCCAGGTCTCTTGGCCGTGATGCCTCCAGTAGAGGTGCCGAACGCCACACAGCCAGTCTGATCCACTGCTACTGCCCCAACTGTGTCATGGCCTAGGGGGACCTCTCTGTTATAAAAACACCTGGGATGCAATATTTCATTGGAATAACGAACACAAAACAATCGTGACATGCTCTGAAGAAAAGACAAATATAATTTCACTTTGACGATGTAAATACTGCAATGTTATTTTACACGCTCTATGTTTGATTAAGACTGTCTGTCAGAATGAGATATATGACAACTCCACACCTGTTGTTAAAGAGTTGATTGACGGTAGTTTTGTACTTCCGGAAGTGTTCCAGTTCGGCTCTGGCAGTGTCTGTTATCAACGACTCATCTGGCACTGTTGGAATACCGCACTCGGACGCGAACTTGTTGGCACCCGGGCCGACCAGCAAAACATGCTCTGTCTGCAGGCGAACACAGAACCGTCAACATGATCACATGGCACGACAATACATGCTCTGTCTGCTGGCGAACTAAGAACTGTCAACATGGTCACGTGACACGACAAAACATGTTCTGTCTGCAGGAGAACACAGAACCGTCAACATGATCACATAGCACGACAATACATGCTCTGTCTGCAGGCGAACACAGAACAGTCAACAAAGGTCACGTGACACGACAATACATGCTCTGTCTGCAGGTGAACACAGAACAGTCGACATGGTCACGTGACACGACAATACATGCTCTGTCTGCAGGTGAACACAGAACAGTCGACATGGTCACGTGACACGACAATACATGCTCTGTCTGCAGGTGAACACAGAGCAGTCGACATGGTCACGTGACACGACAAAACATGCTCTGTCTGCAGGTGAACACAGAACAGTCGACATGGTCACATGACACGACAACACATGCTTCGCTTCAATCTACCTGTTCACTTGAACCACTGAGACTTGTTCATTTGTTAATACGTGAATTATTCCCATGGCACAGTTTTTAGTTGGAAATGTTTTTAACAATACATTTACACTGGCAAATGTAGCTCCGAATGGAACCAATTCCACGGGGAACTGACCATCGTTTACACAGCAGGTTGTCTACTGACATAAAGATATCAAGAGGGAGACATTTTATATGGCTGCACTTGATTCGCAGACCAGCGCTACGATCGGCGTACGAGGCATGATCAATCGATCCTAAACAATACCCATTTGCTAATATTTCTGCATTTGGACAGAATAAACTCGATTATCACCATTCTATTTACCATCATAGAATGGAGAAATCATACCCTGGATAATCGAGTGACCGACCGACCTTTTCCAGCACCTGTCTGGCCAGGACGCACGGGTTTTTGATGTTCTGGACGCAGGCGATACCCCCTGCTTTTAGGTTACGTCCTTCCATGACGACAGCATCCATCTCTACCTCACCATCCAGCGTCAGCACCGACCCCGTGCCTGTTGGTTGTAGAAAACAACATGCAAAGACAATAACAAGAAAATACCGATGCAAATCTGACCGCATCTGGTCAACGTATGATTATGATATTGAAGAATGTTTGAGACACAGAGACAAATCTAGTCCCCACATTTTGGCCTTCACTACTCTCCAGTAGGTTAATATGACCTTCATATAAGAGGATGTCTAAAGTGAAAGTGAACGACCTCCAGATACAACGAAGTCCAATTTTTATCTTCTAAACGCAAACAGAAGTGTTTGTTCATAAAGCAGAGGAACAGTAAAACTGTTTCCACGTGACAACTCCCACGTGACTAAAATATTTTCTCTGTGTGTTTTGTTTGTTTGTTGTTTAACGCCTCACTCAGCAGCATTCCAGTTATATGACGACGGTCTGTAAATAATCGAGTCTGGACAAGACAATCCAGTAAATGACATCATGAGCATCGACCCACGCTATTGGGATACCATGACATGCATCAACAAAGTCAGCGAGCCTGACCAGACGATCCCGTTAGTCGCCTCTTACGACAAGCAAGACCTATTCTAACCAGGATCTTCACGGGTTGCATACACTGTGTGTTGATAAGTCGGACACTTTCACTTGGACCAACAGTTGTCTGGAAGTAATTTAACTGTCCTGAAGGGCTTATGGAAGGCTAATTTAAGTCTATACGTAACAAAATATAACTTGAGGGATAAACCTTCTCTTATCATAATTTGGAACCAAGTATCGTAGGCAGTTTGGCAGAGTATAGGTTTTAACAGGGAATATGTATATGTCTTATATATTCCCTGAGTTAAATAAGTTAATTATATATATAGATAAATATTCACATCGTTGCCCAAATCAAATTATAACAGCAGCGGGACTATTATTACTATGGCAAACAGCACGGAGTCATGTGCAGGTCAGTGGCTCCTAATTAGTGCCAGAGAATGGCCGGTTGGCCACTGAAGCTTAACTTTGTGGATGAGGTGCGGAATACTGCAGGCTGTCAATGTATGTAACGTAACACGATACATGGCAGTCTGACAGTGAGGGTTAAAGGTAGTACGCTTTCTGTTAGTCGGGACTTGACCCTCGGACAGCGGCTAGGCAGGTTGGCTCTCTGACGCCTCTGATATGCTGCCTGGCCATGTCTGTCCCATTACAACAATCGTGATTATGCACATGCTGTAGCTGTTATATCACAAATAAAGTGTTGTGGACCCACTGATGGACTCCTGTGTTTGAAGGACAGATATCCCAAACGTAAAGGAGGAGCGACACAACCCAACAACTGATTTCCAACCCTCCCCAAACAAGGCTTTCCCCCATCAAACCCTTCCCTCCCACTGGTCTCCCCCTCCCCTTTCCATTCCACCACCTCCCATCTTCCCACCCCCAGTATACCATGCGCACACACACCCATACAAGTGCGTCCACTGTGGGTTATACCACCTGAGTCCCCAAGAGTGTCGCCTCAATCCACCCACCCCTGTTAATTACTTTCTGCCACCACTTAACGCTTTCTTTGTACATGTATACAATTTTCTGTCCCTTTTCTTTTTTCTCTCAGCTGTAGCATACACCTGTGTGTATATGTCCCGTCAACTTAGTAGCCTGTGCCCCTTCCCGACGTTTAGTAATATGCACTAAAATATATCAATTTGATTAGGGCGTTGTTTCACTGCTATTTGATGTATGAATGTATGTTTTAAGTACGTCTGAGATCCGCTCGTAATGCTTTGTTTGTCATGAGCAGTAGTGTAAGAGAAATATTATGCGCCTGAAATTGAAAATGATGTTTATGATAAATGTAATGATGTTTATGGTATAAATTTATGATTTATGTATGAGGATGCTCGTGAACCTGATATGATGTATTAATAAGTTGTATAGTTGACTTAAATGGTGTGATGTGGTGAGAGTAAATGAGAGACAGGTAGAAAGGGAGAGAGATAAAAGTACGTACGAGAGAGAGAGAGAGAGAGAGAGAGAGAGAGAGAGAGAGAGAGAGAGAGAGAGAGAGAGAGAGAGAGAGAGAGAGAGAGAGAGAGCATTTATAGGTGTGACTGATCATTTACCGTAAGAATGATAAGCTATCTGTGAGCAACTGTGTGAGATTTGAGCGTCGTGTATATTATTAGTGACGGTGAATTGGTACATGGCACCTTACCATGATTCCTGTAAAGCTATATTTTTAAAAAAAAATAGGTTCTACCTCACTGCTCAGTGGAAACGTATTTGTGTAACCATGTTATTTATACCTGGTGTCCCTTATTTTATTGTGTTAATCCATGTACTTGACGTAATCTGGTGTTAATTAACACATTGAAATGTGCCGTCTGTTGTAGCAAAAAGAAAATCGGGTTCCACAACATATATCTCAGTCTGCTTTCCTATTGTGAAAATATTGTTATTATTATACTAACTTATGGATTAATAATATACAGCTTATCGTGGATGTTGTTCAATTTTAATAGGAATTCATCATTTAAACTTTGTGAATCAACCATGGTTGATACATGGTTGATACATGGTTGTATAATTTGTCACATCAGTACAATCGGAATGGTATGGCTATACCGTCTCTACCCTATTGTATTAATTTAACATGTTTCATGCTTTATAATTTAACTTGTATCATGTATATTGTAATTTAATCCCTACCTCATTCACAATGCTTTATAAGGACGTGGGGCACGTCCTTCTTTACAGAAAGGGCGTATATCGTAGGCAGTTTGGCAGAGTATAGGTTTTAACAGGGAATATGTATATGTCTTATATATTCCCTGAGTTAAATAAGTTAATTATATATATAGATAAATATTCACATCGTTGCCCAAATCAAATTATAACAGCAGCGGGACTATTATTACTATGGCAAACAGCACGGAGTCATGTGCAGGTCAGTGGCTCCTAATTAGTGCCAGAGAATGGCCGGTTGGCCACTGAAGCTTAACTTTGTGGATGAGGTGCGGAATACTGCAGGCTGTCCATGTATGTAACGTAACACGATACATGGCAGTCTGACAGTGAGGGTTAAAGGTAGTACGCTTTCTGTTAGTCGGGACTTGACCCTCGGACAGCGGCTAGGCAGGTTGGCTCTATCACGCCTCAGAGATCCTGCTTGGCCATACTACTATGTAGTTATATAGATATAGTAAGATCAAGAATAAACGTTGTGGACCCACAGACGGACTTGTGTGTTGTAATAAGAGAATTATCCGGTAGAGCACCAACGTCTACCTAGGATACAAGCGTTTTATAGCATTGTACCACAAGACAAGACAGAGATCTTCTGAGAACGGTGATCTCGTGGAACGCACGTTATCAAACCCATAGGCAACTAGCTACTTTAGAAGGTGCTGACAAGGAGTCACAGATAGTAGAGACAAACATACAGCATGTTACTCGAGTTCAAGATTAATATTACTTACATTTCTTAGAGTAGTTCTAAACAAGCATGAAATACTCACATCCCCCGCCAATATGACATGTTTGGTGTGTGCAATGCATTAGCTCCTGTGAACTATGTTCACTGGGCCTTTTTGTAAAGAAATATAGTACGTTTTTCAAGATCTGCTCCGGAAATGAGGACTACCGCAATTTTCATTCTAAATCAAAGTCGTTGCCATGGAAACTCAAAAATTAACTTTTTTTAAAATCCCAAACTATCAAAAGGCACCAGTTCACCACTAGATCTATCTATGTGCCAAGTTTGGTGAAGAAATATGGTACGTTTTTCAAGATCTGCTCCGGAAATGAGGACTACCGCAATTTTCAGTCTAAATCAAAGTCGTTGCCATGGAAACTCAAAAATTAACTTTTTTTAAAATCCCAAACTATCAAAAGGCACCAGTTCACCACTAGATCTATCTATGTGCCAAGTTTGGTGAAGAAATATGGTACGGTTTTCAAGATCTGCTCCGGAAACGAGGATTACCGCAATTTTCAGTCTAAATCAAAGTTGTTGCCATGGAAACTCGAAAAATAACTTTTTTAAAAATCCCAAACTATCAAAAGGCACCAGTTCACCACTAGACCTATCTATGTGCCAAGTATGGTGAAGAAATATGGTACGGTTTTCAAGATATGCTCCGGAAACGAGGACTACCGCCATTTTCAGTCTAAATCAAAGTCGTTGCCATGGAAACTCGAAAAATAACTTTTTAAAAAATCCAAATCTATCAAAAGGCACCAGTTCACCACTAGATCTATCTATGTGCCAAGTTTGGTGAAGAAATATGGTACGGTTTTCAAGATCTGCTCTGGAAACGAAATGTGACGGACGGACGGAAGGACGGACGGCACCCATTCCTATATCCCTCTTCCACTTCGTGGCGGGGGATAATAATTGCTATAATGGTTACCGAAAACAAAATGTTTAAAAAAGAACTGATGAAATATCCCTCCATATTATAACTCTATGTATTGTGTAACCATTATATTACATGTATTTAGGACCAATCTAAGAAAGATCGGAATATACTGGAATATTGATAACTGTTAAGAAACTTGTAAGCAAAGAATCACATACGCAATGTTAAATGTTCTAACATTCCTCTTTTGTGAGTCTACCAATCTAAGAGGGCCGCCTCCGTGGTCTAGCGGTAGAGCGTCCGCCAGGAGAGCGGAAAGTTAGGAGGTAAAAAGATGGTACTTGTTGTTACCCCGCCTGGCGCTCGGCATTTAGGGGTTCAAACAAGGACTGGTCGGCTTGGAGTCAGTATTCTATGTCTGAGTGAGGTATTCATGTATTCATGTATTCGTGTTAAACTGCGGTATAGTGTTTCAGTGGGCTAGCAGTATAAAATCGGCATTGGTCACACACACACACACACACACACACGAACACGCGACCCCAGTGTCCTGATGTTGGCGTCCAGTAACAGTAAGTCAACATATAGCCCACGTGCGGAAACTGATTTTTTTGGGGAAAGAAGGGTGCATTTTGTGATCAAAATCCGCAAAAGGATCTGCATTTAAGGGATCATATAAAAACCTTCAAAGTAAATATAAGTATATTTTAAAAATGTGGAGCGTTCCCGTGCATTCCCTTCTGGACCCGAGTGTGTGACCAGTGATGTGTCAATGTGACTTTATCCCACAGCAGTGATAGAGTATATTACCTCAACGTGGCGTAACTGAACACTATAAAAATGACAACGAAATTGTACACCTATTTTGACCTGCCGACATTATTAACTTTGAAATAGACAATGAAAAAAAGGCTGTTGTCTTCTGACCTGCATCAAAGACCGGGTCATCCTCCAGGATGCAGATAGCGGCTACCACGGCGTCCAGGGCGGACCCACCCTCGGTGAGAACATCGTACCCAGCACGGGCTGCACGCTGCACCCCCTCCACGCTCGGCCCGGCCAGGCTGTCGGGAATACCCCATGCCCCACCGTGGACAGCTATTGCGGGCAGCTTGGCAACACTCATACCCGCGGGAGAAGTAGCGGTTGTGGTGGGGTAGCGCCTGGGGTCAGACAGGAGCGTCAGTCAGTGTGGCACACAATAGCCACGCGGCCTTTATATCTAGCAGGTTTTTTTGTGGACCCTGAACAGATAGTCCAAGTTAGGTATGGATGTCACAGTGTACCAAATGTCAAATACAACAAGTATATATAGCACGTTATATGTTACAAGTGGTTGTAAAATATATCTGGTGCAGGGTTTGTTTCCAGTGACAGGGGAGCTTACTGTCCCAAAATGTCCGACATTTATGTGAAACACGTGGACCATCTAACAGGACAGCCACGAGCCGTCTGTACAACACCTGCAACAGCAGACCCACTGACCTGCTGTTAGAGTCGGAAAATTTGCGCGTCACGCAGCGCTCCCTCCTGTGAAAGATATAGTATTGCCAAGTTTGACCTAGTTTATCTGGCCGATAACAGAAACAACTCTGGCCGATCTCAAGTTATCACGACAATTTGTATTGATGTTTAGTCTTAATAACATACCAAACTCATATATGAAGCCACTTACATGCTCAATTTTCCCCAGAAACGAATGCCAGCACTGTGTCTAGAATTGCTCACCTGTAAATGCACAACAGGCAGATGCTCCTCATCCAGGTGTAGCTGAGCCAAGAACATCATGGGATGTTCCCTTGGGTGCAGTTGTGATATGTCATGCCTAAACAGAAACAACTTACCTACTTTTCCAGAAGAAATGGACTCTGACGGTGACTAGAGGTGACATTATTTCACGGCTCTTGACTCTATGGTGTAATTTATAATACTACAAGTATTCTCATGGTTTTTTTTCACTCAAATGATAAACTAGACAAAAGTGCAGTATATCTACAATTTTGAGTGAAACGATGTCCATTTTATTAAAATCCGACTTTGGAGGTTTGTTGGTGTCGCTAGTGAAATTAGCTTTCGATATATTATTTGTTCTATTGTTGGGGATAAGATTACCACAGAAGTCAGTGAATAAGGTACATCATTGAAAAGACAATGTAAAAAGCTTTCATATGATATATTACATGACCATGTTGAAGAAATATATTAGATCTTGATTTTGAAAACAGGTCAAAATGGCGGCCATCTTGAAATTCGTAGATGTTCACAGAAAAACTTGAAACATCATTTTTTTTTATGAGTTTACTAGTTTGGTGTTTTTAAGCATTGTTGCAATTATCCCACTCATCCACTTCATCAACATAATCTACCACCATATCTCAATAAACAATTTTCGTCAATATTGATTTTTGGGGTGTGTGGTAACATTGTATACAATATCTCAGCCCCTATGTAATATATTTTGATTTTGTTTTGTGTATAGGATAGTACAATGGTTGAGGCAGATTTTGATACCCAGTTATAGTGGTTTTAGTGTCACAATTCAATGGAATTAGTGTTTTACCTACTTACAATATTTGAAAATGAAGTAAAAAAACATGATTTTTATCAATGTCTCACTGAGAATTAGAATAACAGTTATATGAAACAAAATGTTTGCCAAATTCAGATAGGCGAACACATTACCTTTAATCAAAGACATAATTTGGATAGTTTAATGACTTAATAAAAATGTTACTGCCAATGTTGTTAAATTATGCATTTTTCCTTCAATTTATGCAATTTTGACTTCCTGAAAATTCACGCACACACTTGCAAGCTTACTACCCAATGAAAATGGTGTACAGATACCTCCTTTATGCAATAGAAAAGGTTTAAGGTATACAGGAAAATGTGGGAACGAAAATCTTGTTTTTCACCCCTGGCCAACTGACTATTACACAGTGAATGGTTGGGGGTTTGGTTTCGCGAACAATTTTTCACAATTATGTTGCATGACGATAGAAGACTCCTGACGTGTATAATTTACACAATAGTCATTGGAAATAAGTACGTAAGTGTGTAGATGAGTAAAATATGCTTCTTTTTATTTTAGCGTGTACATGGCCTGAAATTGTTAGGGCCAAATCGTATTCTCTGGAACAGTGACCAATGCTAAACAGAAACTCAGGGTAGGGCTGGGACGGGTAATTTGGGTACTCGGGTCGGGTTGGTCCTGAGTAGGACCCGGGTACCCACAGTACTACCCGGACCCATGGTTAGTCACGTGACATATTGTTTAATGACAGAAACTCACTAGAGCTCAGTGGTTACACTACAAGTTGCTGATGTTCGCATTTCTTTATGATGATGCACACATTCCTTTTGACTTGTATATGTTTGAGTAAAGATAAAGCTTCTGTCAACTTCAGGATACGCATGATTCGATCGTTTCATAAGAGATCATATATATCTATTATATGGTTTCATACATGAATCTAAACAGTTTTTGCCAGGGCTACAGTTAAACTATTCCCAATTAGACGTTATGTTCCCAACTCTTGAGACCTACAGTGGGTACCCGGGTAGGGTCGGGAAATAGGGGGTTGGGTACCCGGGTAGTAAATTTGGACTCGTCCCAGCCCTAAGAAGTAGATAACTTAAAGGTACGGGAGTCTGAAGTCCAAGGTTCACTCGCGGCCAAAAAACAAGTTGCCATAGCAATATACTCCTGCTGTAATATTGCATAAAATGTATATGTATAATTAGATGTCTACTGGCGTTTACGTGACGGAACTACTCACATGACATTTGTGCTGTTTTGCATGTGTGTACAGTATACACCTGTAAGCATGTTAACGGACTGTATGTCGCACAAAGTATAGCGTTCGTCTCAAAAGTAAATGAGAAAAATAATGACAGCTTTTAAACGAAAGTGGTAAAACAAGCTCAGTGAACTTGGTTTTTCAGGCACATGGATATTTTTCAGGATTATGAATTTGCTAAGATAAGATAGAACCAATTCTACATACAATATTCCTAGTTTAGGCGGACCCTGTAATCCAGCTCTATTGTATTACTAGGCCTAGACTATTTGTTAACTTTGCACGTAGATCTACATTATTACTAGTATTTTAACAGTGCGCGTTTTCACTTTAGTTCTGGCCATAACTCTAGATACATACGTACGTACATATATTAGTCCTTATTCACTTCTAAATGCAAATGGAATAATTTCGTGTGGATATTGTTAATTTTTGAATTGCTACTGCTTATATCAGACATTTTCTTTGTATTTCTGACAACTTTGTATGGGGGCGTAAGATCTTTCATTGCCAAAATAATTGAAAAGCTATGACAACCTCTACCATCATCCTCTGGACACCCTACCAAGCACAATGCATCTTTCGTGTAAAGTTTGTGTAGACGTAGATTGACATTTAGTCCCAGAAAGTAAGTTTTCTCATTTAAGAAATATATATATATATATATATACTCAGTAACAAAAGTTTAGCAACACCGTATTTAAATACACAAAATAAGAAAACTCAACAGAGAAATGGGTTTTTTGTTATCTTGACCATTGTGTTGTTCAATGTGACATTCATGAATGTTCGACACAGTTGTGACAGCAATAGGAGAGATTAGGAAAAGTCACTCAAAGGACATGAGGGTTTGTTGACCATTTTCACACATGACTGTTGCTATCCCTCAGTAGCGAGTGTGACGCCCACCGGCCTGTTGTACCGCGACACAACGTTTACGCATTCCTCTAATGAGCTTCCTGATCTCACCAAGAGTTATAGTTGCCCATGCTTGTTGGAGGGCAAGGCCAAGGTCACGAATGTTGTTGACGTTAGGATGGTTCCTTCTTAAACGTCTCCCAAGGATATCCCAGGCGTGTTCAATGGGAGCAAGATCTGGAGATCTAGCCGGCCAATCGAGGACGTCAACGTTGTGTTGTTGCAACAGATTCTGAGTCAGTCGAGCTGTGTGGGGGCGCGCATTGTCTTGTTCGAAGATGTGTCCAGGGTGAGCTCTCATGAACGGTAGAACCACTGGCGTTATCACCTGATCGCCGTTGGGCAGTCAGAGTGTTGTTCAGCACAACGAGGTCTGTTTTCCCACTCCAGTGGATTCCTCCCCAAACCATTACACTTCCTCCACCATATCGATCATGTTGAATGACGTTATTAGGGTCAAATCTCTCTCTATGTCGTCGCCATACGCGGGCTCTTCCATCCGTAAACCGAAGGCAGAAGCGGGATTCATCCGTGAATAACACTTATCTCCATTGTGCGTGGCGCCATCTTTGGTGGATCCGTGTCCATGCGACTCGGTCTTGGATGTGACGTGGCGTTAAGGGGATGCGTCATAGTGGACGTCGAGCCCGCAAACCGGCTGAATGGAGGCGATTACGGACAAGCTGTGCATGTACACGTGTTCCAGTTGCGCGATGAAGTGCTTGAGCAAGTTCTGGTGCACTGTTTAGTCGATTACGTCGTGATGACGTCACAATGTAGCGATCTTCCCTTGCTGTGGTTTTACGGGGTCTGCCGCTGCGGGCTCGATCTTTCACGGTCCCAGTCTGTGCAACACGTGTCTGTAGACGGGAAATGGTGCTGTAATGCACATTAAAGTGTCTCCCAACTTGTCTCAAGCTCAACCCTGCCCTTAACATGCCAATGGCTTCATGTCTGGCATTTTGGGGCATACCTCTGCGTCGACCCATAATTTAAATCGTGTAGCGTCCAGTGTTTTCCTTTCAACAATGTGTGCCACTAACGTTTCATCGAGGTTTTATAGCGATTCATGTGACGAGATTCACGGGAGTCCCGATGTGAATAAAATCATGTGCAATGCACGTTTAAATGAAGATGTCACTAAAAATCAGCGTTACTTGGTGTGTTGGCGCGATATGTTCTCTCCGTGAAGTCAGTGCATTAGTCCGTTTCTGACATTTTCTCATTTTCAAATAATGCTCAAGATTTGGGTGTTGCTAAACTTTTGTTACTGAGTGTATATACAAAATGAAAACAACAACATTAATCCAAATGGAGCCCAGAACAATCCTTAATTTCAGGTACTAACAAATCTGCAGATCTCTGATTTGTTGGAATTACTGTAATCTTGTCAATGTCAATGTTCTGATTACGTGCCACAGCTCCACTGTCACTGGATTGTTTGGTCCAGATTCGATTATTTACACTCCACCGTCAAATAGCTGGATTAATCCTGAGTGCGCGTTAAGTAAGAAAACTGTTTTAAATAGACCTGCCCTATGCAAATGTATCAACTGTATTGCCCAATACTCAAAATATATAACATTTTTTCCACAACAGTATTGTCTTATTTGTGGTTAACATAATTATGCCCCGTCATGCCTTTCAGTAACATCATAAAAATGCGTTTGTGAGGCATCACATATGGCGGGGAACTCTGATCCTCTGCATCAATGTTTTCTTGTACCTTACTGGACTCCGATTGCAAATCTATCTGTGAATGTTTATTGTAGGGACGCCTCCTCTTCATGAAGGCTAAACCCAGTTTATTGTGTGACGGGAACCTCCCGCAGCTGGCATTCATTTAGTTTAGATAGGGGACAGAGGGGGAGAGGGAGAGATACTAAGTTGAACTTTCAAGATGATGACTTCAACTTATGTATCTTGAAATTTCAACATAGCATCTTCAAATTTCAACTTAGAATCTTCAAATTTCAACTAAGCATCTTGAAATTTCAACATAGCATCTTGAAATTTCAACTTAGTATGTATCTTGAAATTTCAAGTTTGTGGCTTGAATGGACTAGATAAACACGTTCACTGTCTCGTGCTCCAGCTTCTGCCATGCACCGCATCCCCTTACTGGTTCCTGGCTTAACATCAGATGTTCTACAAGTAGCCGCTGTATGAGACGACAAGGGCAGATTCGTGAGTTTGCCAATGTGTGCATTTGTGATTAACATCTACTGATAATTCAGGATATGTTGAACCAACTCACAAAAGGTGGTGTACAGAATTTGGGCAAACATATTTGGTTTGTTCGAGGTAGAGAGGGTGAACGCATGTTGTGCACGTGCAGAACAAGACGATGAAATTGACTTCAGTCCCGTGGACACGCATGTAGCGTAGCAAAACGGAGTACATTTCAATGTACATTTCACATACGGCCGTGTTAGTTGTCTGTGCGTTCAAGAATAATTGTAGAAGACACGTCCCAGGACGAAACAAATGGTGGAGATGTAACAACGATCCTTTGTCCTTTCCGCCTCATACAGTTAACATGGCTTCCTCCAATCTGATATTGGAACCATTCTTTGAATTGCCCACAGAGGACCTTAGAACGATTTAAGGCCTGGTTTGGCATGAAACCAATTTGAAATTGAAAACAGACAGTAAAACTATCAGCATTTATTTGTAGACTTAGGCCAGCCACCCGAGCACCAGTATTACATAGACTAACCTAATTCCAAGACGCGATAAAGTTCGCGAGACTTGTGATTGAGTCAACTCTTCGTATCTCCTCACCAGTGGTCAACACTCTTGCCATGGTGTTTGACAACTTGACCTCTCAAGTCACCACATTCAGTTAAAGGTGGAAGAGTTGACAGTAAATTTAAACAGACGTCCACGTGATACCAGCATCATCGATGCCATGGCTCATTCACAACCGACTGTTTGCCAGATTTGCAATAGGAAAGGACACACAGCGAAGACGTCTAAACAGATATACCAAATATGACGACAACAAATCTTGGCCATCTAGGACTGACATGTTGTTTGTGTGGTGGAATAAACCACACAGCTCGCATCTGTCTTGCTGGAGGCATTTCAGCATGCAGGACACGTGTCAACTCTAATAATGAAGTCCCGGTTGTCAGAACACAATTAGTAGGGGGTTATCCGAAATCTACACTTGATTCTCAGGATTGTGTAATTGGAACCCTTCTCACCTCGACGAACTCGTGCTCCTGTTGACACTGGATCCAACTTTTGTGTTTTAAAAGAATCAGTTGCACAAAAGTTTGGCGTTATCGTAGTTTAACCAAAATCTCCAACACACATCCAATGCCAATAATGTTAAAGCCCCAATCACTGGGACAACTCATCTTCCTTTGACAATTCTCAGATTAAAGTATTGTTTCATGCAATGTGTTCTTTTGGATGCTCACCCTCTACCTACTACGCAGGATGCGCTTAAGAGTCCTGGAACTGAAAATCGCGTTTATTTCACGATCCTTGACTTAAAAAGTGGATTTTACCAAGTAGCTATTGATCCAGAGTCTCGTCCATACACAGCATAGAGGTGTCATCTAGGTCTGTACCAATTCTGATGGCTACTAGTTGGATTAAAGAAGAGTCCTGCACCTTTCAGAGAGTTATGGAAGCTGTTCTGAGGGGACATTCCTGAAAGCAATGTCTGATATATCTGGATGATGTCATAATCTTCAGTAGGAACTACCAAGAACGTGTGAAACACATAAGGACAGTGTCTGATCGCCTCAAAACTGCCAACTTGAAGCTGCATCCATGATAGTGTCATTTTGCTCATTCCAAAATAACATACCTAGGTCATATGGAATATCTTCAGATTCCAAGAAAGTTGATGCAGTATAGCTTCATATCCAAGTCCAGCTTCACTGAAAGACTTATGTACTTTCCTTGGAATGTCTCGATATTACAAAAGAATTCATCAGAAACTATTCCAAGATTGCATCACCTCTTATGCTCTGTCTAAATCAGGTGTTCAGTTTCAATGGACTGATGGTTTGTCAAAATTCGTACTGGAAGAAGCACTGGTGTCAGCTCCTATATTAGGATACCCAAAACCTGATCTGCCTTTCACCCTCTATACAGATGCCAGCCAAAAATACTGAGACCAAATTACAAGCAATGCCTGTTGAAACCCAGCCCTTCCAATGGGTGAGTACAGATATTCTCGGACCACTTCCTAAATGTAAGGAAACCGGTAATCAGTATGTGTTAGTCTTTGTTGCCAATTTGACAAAATTTGATAGTGAACTGATATTACTGATATTAAGGCTAGAACTATCGTTTCAGAATTCACCAGGAACATAAACTGTCGACATGGCATTCCACAGTATCTTCATTCAGACAGAGGAACGAACTATCTGAGTAACATTGTGTTAGAGACCTGCAAGTTACTCGATATCAAGAAAACACAAACAACAGGTTAATCACCCATGCTACAATGGCCAGAGTGAGTCCTAGGTCTTCCTATGTGATTTCGTTATTGAAAGGAACAGGCTAGGAAATTGTCCATAGAAATACTTACAGGAAAGAAGCAATGAAGCACTAAAAGCAAAGACTCCAATGTATTCAGATGGAAACAGCATTTCTCTACCGGTCTGTCGTAGTCTTAGGGACCATCCCAATCATACTTCACCTGTTCCTGACGAAGAAAGTGTGGAACCAGCATAACTAGACGTAGATAAAGTAGAGGACTTGTTGTATAGTGATAATTCTATTGAGAAACCTGTGCCCGGGGACATTCAACCAAATGACAAAAATGACAAATCTGACAACGCTCCTAATAATCAAGACTTTGAAGTTGAGAAAATTCTCAAAAAGTATTACTAGAACAATGAGTGGTTAAATCGTGTAAAATGGTCAGGATTTCTGCGTTCCATTTTCAGGCCCTTCAGAAAGATGTCAGCAATATGTAGACGACAAACATAACAGAATTCCTATGGATAAAGGACAGTGCAAGGAGGCAGTGACGTTCTCTGTAAGGATATTGTGCCTGTACTGACTGAACAATAACGACTGTCTTCTCTTTGTATCAAGATAATGACACTATGGCTAATTGTGACTCGTTTGTTTTAGACCAAAATTCGTTGTCTTTGTATTAGTTCCTTCAGTAGATAGTTAATATTCATCACAAGTTTCATTTGGATGAGGAGACGTCCTTGCTGATCCCGTTATTGCCAACAACATATTTCACTAATGGTTGCCAAATGTAATGATGCCAATACTCAAATTTTGTCTAGAAATGTGTACTGGAGATCAGATTCACTCCTCAGCCATAATAACAATGTTTGTTTATTACATGGTACAGGAATATCCAGTAAAACTTAACCTAGATATTGTTTAGTTACTATAATCTTTATTCAGTCGTCTAGCCGGCAACAGCAACGACATTTATGTTTCAGGCAAACTGAAACAATTAGTACTCCCTTCGTGTCATCCATGTTTGATGGTATAACCCTCCACCAGTGTATTTGTCGTCATTCACTTGATTTGTGGTAGAACTGCTCAGATTACCTGACAAAGACTGCAAAAAAGCTCAGTAATGTTCACCGCTACCTCCAAGGGTGTCAAGGTAATAAAGCGCTCAGTGGTTCGCATTTTGTCTTGGGTAATTATTTAATCTACGATTGGGGTTATATATCAGGTGTCGGCCCGAGATCGCAAATTTGATATTTAGGAGGGAAACTCCCCGTGGCGTTCCTGGGACCAGTTAGGGCTCAGACACGATTCACTGACACGGGATTTGGCGCTCCCGGTACCAGAAAAATAAAACAAAAGAGAACCACTTATCAATTTTACTACCGTATTTATACACATTAAGTTCAAATATTTAAAATGTTAAAATGTATATATTCATGTCAATGTTCAGTCCAGGTGAAGAAGTTCCGACACATGGTCTGTGTAGTCAGTGTCAGCTAGATGGTGGTTGACGAGGTCGTCCTCCAATGATCTGAGGCGGGCGTCGATCTGGCGGTAACTTCGCTTAGGTGCAACCTCAGGATGCTGACTTAGGTGTTGGACTGCCCTTGCTGGAATAGCTGCACCACCTCCTAGACGTTAGGGTGGCTCTTCCTGGCTAGCTGGTTGATCCTGAGGTGCCACCCTTCAAGATTGTTAGTCTGATGACCAGAGTTGCCAAAGTGGTTCCAGGACTGAACTGCCTCCCTTCAACCCAAGATGATGTGACGTCCATGACAGCGCTCATCTTAGGTCCTGCTAGGCTATTGGAAATTGTCTGCAACAACACATTTTCTACATTGACGGGTGGCACAATGGGAACCGCAGCGGCATGCCTACCTACCTTCTTGCAAATAAGAGGCTGTACATAATATTGATTATCTCATATAAAAAATAAACGACTCGTGGTCTCTGTTTATTATACAATAAATCACTTCCGGGAGTATAAACCATGGGGGCGCATATTTGAAGTATGAAGTAAAAGAATTATACGGTTGGAAGGAAGATGTTTGTTTTGTTTGTTTGTTTGTTTGTTTGATGTTAAAGGTCACACTCAGCAATATTCCAGCTAAATGATGGCGGTGTGGACATGACAGTCTTGACCAGACATGCATCAACCAAGTCAGTGAGTTTGGCCATCCGATCCCGTTAGTCACCTTTAACGACAAGCACAGTCACATTGTCTGGAGAACTATTCAAACATGGACCTTCACAGGATGGAAGAAAATGTGAGGTACCGGAAACTGTGAAATATTGGGAGAGGTAGTTGAAGAAGTGACATTTGGAGTTTTTTTATGGAGATATAAGGGAAGTGTATATTAAACATGGTAATGCTTGACAGCGTTAGAAATTGTCACTAGTCCTATAGTCCCTGCCAAACTGCCCAATAGTGGGGTATCTAAGGACGAGTAGAAATATGCCCGGGTTTTGCTATCTGTAAGATCATTATAAGGACTAGAGGACTGAAACAGTTAGTTTCTATCACTGCTTGACATTACAATTAAGGATTGACTGTGTATTTTGTTCGGTTCATTGAGGTATGAATCGAAACACCGATATGTATCCGTAGCGGATTCTTACACAAGTTTGGACATCGAACCGAACAAAATAGCAGTCAATCCTTATAATTAAATGCGACTACGAAAACATGTGTTATGTACAATAGTTTAATCAAAATACGTTATAGAAATCAAAGAAGACAAAAATGTCCAGATTGATAAATATTCCAGGCGTAGGAATACATGCCGTGGCGTGACATGTATTTTTTTAAATTAATGCACAAAACTTGACACGCCCACAAATCGGTAGCCAATCAACGGAGATCAATACTAACTTCATAGGACCTGTCAATGAAGGCAAGAGGCGAGAAGCACTGCAACAGTCAGACTGTAACGAACCGGAACAAATATATGTTTCGGAGAAGGCGGCTTTTTCAAATGACATGGTCAGTTACCGCCAGATCCAAACATTAGTTCGATGAGAACGGGAAGACACAGTTGGAAATGTGCGGGTTAGAAATGAAACCGAAAGACATGAAATTTGTGGAACCCAAGCGAGCGGTTAAAAAACAGGCGAGCGAGCCTGCACGTTTGCTGTTTCATTCCTTCTCGGCCTTCGGTCGCAAATGGTAGTTTGGGTTAATGAAAATGCAAGGGCTTCGCTAAATGTCCTGTGCATAACGATACACGATACACGTAAGCAAAAAGGGAATTCACTCGTCTGTCATCTTGGGATTCCCTGACATTCCGTACGTAGTAATAAAAGTAGTCCGATTCGGTGGGCGTGGCTTAATGTTTTACATTCATTGGGAAATGAATGCAATAACACGTCACCTATTTCAGCTATAATCAGAATGCAGGAATTACAATGAACACAACGAAAATTTCATTAATTTGCCCATACATCCATTTAGCTAAATATGGCTATGTGTCAATATATGTGCTCAAGTTGGTCCAATATGAATTGTATATTGAATGCGCATTTCATAACCCTGTCGCCAAAGGCCGATATGCATGCAAGTACCAAAGGCACAGGGAATAACCTTCCTCATCACTTTAAATAGTCCTCGCCACTTGAAACAGAAATTTAACACAATATATCGCGATGATTAATTAACGAAGATAGCTGCATGCGTGCTTGTACTTATAAAGTGAAAACAAGCCATTCCGCCGATAACGAATATTACTTATTCTAGTAATGCCAAAAAACTGCAAAGTGCGCTTTTCAAGAAATGTTTATTTTCTCACCTTTGAGTTTCAAAATGGGTTTATTTTTTTAAAGGCACGTACATTTGCGTATGTAGATGTCTTATATTCAAATATAGTATAAATCACATTGGCATGAAGTTATGAACATGTACATCGGATGTGACAGATCCACGGATATTACTATAAATATAAAGAATATTGTATATTATAATTTTCTTAACATTACTTCGGTAAAAACGTAAACATAATGAGCAGTTGCTAAAAACAATCCTCCAAAGTTTTTCACCTACTCACATAGATCTGCTATTATTTGTAGATATATTATTCATGAAACAGTCTGTTCTGACTCCGGGACACTGCTGGCAGGATCGATATAGATTATGTCACACTTTTACATTCAACGCATGTATCTTGCTATTACACACATAAATATCTCGTTTAATATAGGCCTACTTGCAATACGACAGATGTGTATTGCATTAAATAGGAAGTTCTAGACTCACTCGACATAATTTATCATCCATTCTGGAGCAATATATTCCTTGTGGAATATTTTTAAAGGTTCGGTTTTGTTATAAGCATGACAGGCTCCCATACCCTTGCATCATACATGAATGGGTATGGCGATTAAAACTCTTCTGACAGGTCACCCAGGTCTCGCACTATACCACATAGACTACTGAGGTGGTAACTCTATAATACATATAACAGGGTCCATAGTTTATATTGGATCATCTGTAACCGAGACTCCGTTGTTGAAACTGAATCATGAGTTGTAAACTTCGTTGATCGAATTTCCCTTGTGACTCGTGCACTGCTCAGGACGATGTTGCTGCTCTCAGTTCACTTTGTGTCGCATGCAGTTTGTTTAACAATCTGTCCCGTTTGTTCTGCAAGTACTTCACCCGAAACGTCTTAAGTTTGTATCCTACAAACACACCCGCTGCAAATGTAACGAAGCACAAAATAGTTGTCTGGTGTGGGATCGCCATTTTGAACACCTTGCACGGTAACTACGTGGGAGTTATCCGCCCTTGGTTGGTGCAGCGTTGATCAACTCATCAGAGGCTGGAGTTTTACCATACTTTATATTTCTGTAATATTTCGCAACATATTTCTGTGGATATTCAGTTATCGTACGCTTTACTTTTGCATTTATAAATATTTTTTTACAAGAAAATTAAACTGTTGAAGGAATATTTATTAATATCTGAGTGAATAAGGATAAAACAGAGTTTGACTAATTTCTGAAGAAGTATGAATATCATACCACAACAAACTGGAAACTGTTTTACGTGGTTATGGCCCAACCTCCAAGAGAGGTCCATGGCTATGACAAGAGTCCTTTTGGGCCAACTAGACTTGCTTAAATCATGGAATGTAAAAAACTTTCAGAAAACATTGGAAGAAGATGTATTGATGAAATTATTGTTAATTCTGGACTGAAATGTGTCAGTAAGTTGTTTTTATAGGTTATCAGGAAGCACCAACAAGAATAAGAATAATAGATATAGATGAGAGCAGCGATGAATTTCTCGAAGGATACTCTTCTTACAGCAATCAAGCTTGAGACAGTTGGCCAGTCGCATGGTCTCGGGTTTGGTTCATCAGAAACAACAGCAACAGGAATGAACCGATGTCGAATGTTTTAGCTCACTAACATAGGCTTAAGGTGTAAATACGTCTGGTCTTATTAAGGAAGTTTATTTTCAGTAGAACCAGAAATAAATAATATATTCTATAGCTCAGTTTGTTTAAAGACATATACACTCATAACCAACTCGTAAAGCGAGTTTGAGACAAGTAGGCGGTGCATTGAATTTGGGAAAACATATTTGGTTTGTTACAGAGGTTATACGTATGTTGTGATCGTGCAGTCTTGGCGATGAAACTGACTACACTCCCGTGGACGCGAGTGTTGCTCATAAGACTATTAAGAGATCAGTGTGACAAGTCGATACCAGAATTCTTAGCCGAGACACGCACATATCCATCGTACTGCTTGTCGCGGACCGTCCGCTACCCCTTTCTTCACAATGATACGCGCCAGTGGGTTGACCTCCTACATAGTCATACGGGGTAAATTCTTAGGTCACAACTCAACTTATCCTGGATTACCAGTGGCAGATGACTGGTCGTAAACTCGACGACCCACAGTGTATTATATAGGATTAAAAGTGAATCAGAATATTTGTGAAAGTCTATAGTGTTTATAATTGAACACTGCGTAACACCCATTGTATTGGTGTAATTTCAGTGTCTTTTTACCAGAAATATACCTTTACAATAAAAGAATAAGGATTATCAATGTTGTATTATTTTATACCTGATCCTCTGTCGATGTGAAGGCGTAGTTAACAGGTTTATTCTCCATATTTCATTGATACTGAGTCATCGTGTAGAAAGAGGCGTCAGTAAAATGCATTATAGCCACCATGCATTCCCTTTACATCGACTGTGGAACTTTAGCAAAGTCAAACAAGAACATATATCGAAACTAATAACGGTGTCACATGCCCAAGTTGTTGGGCCAATAGCTTCTGTGATATATTTAGAGCTTACTTTATGGCAGTTTTCATATCATGTCCCCTATCAGCCCGAGATCCCCCTTAGGCCCTCGGGCTGATATCGGGGGTCTCGTGTCGATAGGGGGTATGATATGAAAACTGACACATAATAACCTTTATGCATATACCACAACATCATATTGTAAAATGTATCTATTTTACAAGTGAATAGAATTCATGTTGCCCTTGTTTGGAAGATGTCACGGGAAAGCTTGCCGAGCAGACAACGCACTAAGGGACGTAACTCCAATTCCTTACCACCCAGGCTGATATCGATCGCCCATTCAAACTGCATTGACTAGCTTTATCAGTCCGACAAGGAGTGTAATACGGGTCTGGTTATTACACCCCCTGTGATATGACCGTCTCCATGTTGGCTCCATCGCAAAAGCAAAATGAATCATATCATTGATAGGTACATGATGATATTAGTTATGGTGTCTTAAATTGCCGTATACGGTGTCTCATTTGATTAGCAGAAAAGAAAATATAAGGCGAGGCGACAATAATATGATTTATGCCGCTTTTACGAAAACCATCAATCCAATGGTTCAGTTAAACTGCAATTTTATACGTAAACAGGGGTCCTTAAAAGGTATAGGTCATAAGCAATTTAAGTCCAGAATCTGTCACTTTCGGTTTCGGAAATACATTCATGGCTGCGTAAGATGTATTTTAAAACATATCCCCCCTGGAGTGGACCGTGTACGAATCATTGTCGATTGCTCATGATTAATTAGTCATAAATGTAATGGTGCTTCTGGTTATGTTTTTGTCACTTCATCTGTAGTGAGACAATCCATAAAATCACAGTGAAAGGCGTTTAAGACAAAAGTTCAAAGCTGTTGCTTCACCTTATGAGACAGTGAGTTTTCACATTATTCGTCACGTCTTTCTGCAGCATTTGCATGAGACCTCTTGTAAAAACATCGAATCCAATATGGCTGCCAAACAATACGATCTGTGGCCGACTGTTATTCAAGTTTTTCTGTTACAGGGGATGGATGTAATAGTATGAGATTTTAAGTGATGTATAGAGCACTGCTGTCTCAATAAGTTGTGAGGGACTATTTCATATTATGGAGAGGAGAGGCTTGGGATTTTGTTTGGATAACAAATATTGCTTCAGCTACAGCTGCAAGACCAAATATCCATTTTAAATATTTTAATTTGTAACTATTAGCTTGAATATTAATTTATGAAAAACACCTTGCAGTGTCATTTTTGTGGCCGATAGTTGATTTTGTTCTTCCACAATCTGAAACATTGGGACAATTTAACAAAAACTCAATCTCACTATATAACGCCGCATATACACTTTCAAAAAAAGAAAAGCACAGCTAGGTTTTTAGTACATTATTGTACCTAATAAAGTCGATATATTTAATTAATGTCATAGATACAAATATGAAAATTTGGAGCTCGATAGTCACATGTTGTCGATGTACAAAGGCAATGAAAACTGTTCATTGTCATGCCACATAAGGCCACAAGGTGGACTCAGTATCTCGTGTGACCGCCCGTGGCAGCAATCACGGCTCTGCATCTCCTCGGCACTGACTGGATAAGTGTACAAATTCTGTCCTGTGGAATTCTGCGCCATTCTGCTTGTAACGCTTTGGCCAGATTCACGAGTGTCTGCGGCGTGTTCTGACGTTGACGTACACGTCGATCAAATTCTTCCCAGAGTTGTTCGATTGGGTTGAGATCTGGAGATCTCGACGGCCAGGACAAATCGTTGATGTTGGCATTATGAAGGCAGTCTACCGTGACACGAGCTGTGTGCGGTGGAACGTTGTCCTGTTGAAACAGCTCCCTCTGGCGGTCAATGATTGGAAGAAGGTGAGGTTGAAGAATTTGATTCATATAGCGATTTGCTGTCAAATTTCCCTGAACCACAACCAAGTCAGATCTCTTTGTGTAGGATATGGGAACCCACACCATGACACTACTGCCACCGAAATGGTCGAATTCACGTACACAGTGTCGGGCAAAACGCTCATTTCGACGACGATAAACACGACGACGAAGAAATCGTAAATCACTGCTAAACCACACTCGTCTCCAGTTTCTCAAATTCCAAGGATGTAAGGTATGGCACCAACGCAAGCGTCGCTGTCGATGGATCTGTTGCAAAGCAGGGACGATAACTGGTCCTCTGGGTCGGATTCCAGCCTCGTAAAGTTCTCGGACGGTCTGCAGTGGAATTGAATTGTGTATATCGGTTTACAAAGGCGGCAAATGATGCTGTGGTGGACGTTGAAGTGGCGTGCCACAGAAGACTGCGATTCCCCTCTTTGGATACGTCCTATGGCGATGTTCCGATCGGCAGCGCCGAGTCTTGGCATTTTCGAACTTAAAAAATGTTGACAATTGAATGACAAATTATTGGCTTATAGTTGCCTTTTTATAGCCACTACCCCGAGTTACGAATGCCATAACTTGCACGTGTTGTGCATTATTGTTTTCCTCCATGACATTTTTGAACAAGTGTGAAAACAATGCCGTTTAAGACATTGCAAATCGACAATGGCTGCGTTTTGACGCACCGTTTGTCGAATATCAGGCCACCAACATTTTCCAATAACATATATCCAATTTATATACCGGATTTTTTGTGTAGTCAGGTTCAATGAACTACATACTACCTGTGCGTTTCCTTTTTTTTTGAAGAGTGTATGTTGCAGCTATATGACAGCGGTCTGTAAATGATCGCTCGCAAATTGATTGCATATTGGACGACGTTGTTTTTAAGCGGGAAGAGTCGAGTGAGTTGTTCCCCATAGATGTGAGTGGGCAACGTAGATATATGTTAGGTTTGTTTGTTGTTTAACGCCGATCTGAACAATAATCCAGCTATATGACGGCGGTATATATTAGGTAATACAGTAGAGAAAGTATTTGATACGTTTGGTATGCAATAATACATACAACATACAACAATCATTGATTTTGTACTACCTAAAACAGTATAACCAGGGAAATTCGTTGATTTCAAGATCCGTCATCATGTTGTCTCGGTGTGTGGCCTCTCCTTCTTCAGTATGTCTATAAATGTATACAAGTGAGGATGTTATGTGCCGATCTTGTTCAACCCAGCATGCCATCCTTCTTCTTGGTTCCAGTCTCCGCCCACGGCTCAGTCAGATAGTGCCTGTGGCGAGTAGGGCGATCCCCTCGAGAGAGGCAGGTTGTAGTGTCCTGTGCACATACATGTATGCCGTGCTTTTGGGGAACACTAGGGTGACGTCGTACCCGTCCATGTCGATCATGTGTGGGTAGTGGACGAGTGCGTTGGCGGACAGGAGGCTTGATGGAGGTTAGAACTGGCTCTCTCCGTCAATGGTGGCGGGCGTGGAGCCGCCGAGATCCACATCTTCGAATACCTTTAGTGCCTCTTGGAGGAGTTCCTCTGATGGACAGATGGTGTCCCTGGTTTGGGTTGTCAATTCCCTAGTTGAGAAGGTGATACCGTCTTCAGGGGCGGCAGTATGCGTGCCCCTGAAGCCTCTGGATATTAAATATTAAGGGGCGGGTGAAATGATTTGGTTGTAGTGTTGTAATAGGTTTACACATATGGTAGTTGTGTTATATTTGTTGAAAAGATACATGATTTGATTGTAGTGTTGTAATAGGTAAACACTTATTTAGTAGTTATGTTATACTTATTGAAAAGATACAACATGATTTGGTTGTAGTGTTGTAATAGGTATACACTTATTTAGTAGTTGTGTTATATTTGTTGACAAGATACAATAACATGATTTGGTTGTTGTGTTGTAATAGGTATACACTTATATAGTAGTTGTGTTATATTTGTTGAAAAGATACAACGTGATTTGGTTGTAGTGTTGTAATAGGTATACACTTATTTAGTAGTTGTGTTATATTTGTTGACAAGATACAACAACATGATTTGGTTGTAGTGTTGTAATAGGTATACACATATGGTTGTTGTGTTCTATTTGTTGACTAGATACAACAACATGATTTGGTTGTAGTGTTGTAATAGGTATACACTTATTTAGTAGTTGTGTTATATTTGTTGAAAAGACACAACAACATGATTTGGTTGTTGTGTTGTAATAGGTATACACTTATATAGTAGTTGTGTTATATTTGTTGAAAAGATACAATATGATTTGGTTGTAGTGTTGTAATAGGTATACACTTATATGGTAGTGTGTTATATTTGTTGACAAGATACAATAACATGATTTGGTTGTAGTGTTGTAATAGGTATACACTTATATAGTAGTTGTGTTATATTTGTTGAAAAGATACAACATGATTTGGTTGTAGTGTTGTAATAGGTATACACTTATATGGTAGTTGTGTTAAGTTTGTTGAAAGGATACAACATGATTTGGTTGTAGTGTTGTAATAGGTATACACACAAGGTAGTTGTGTTATATTTGTTGAAAGGATACAACAACATGATTTGGTTGTAGTGTTGTAATAGGTATAAACTTATATAGTAGTTGTGTTATATTTGTTGAAAAGATACAACAACATGATTTGGTTGTAGTGTTGTAATAGGTATACACACATGGTAGTTGTGTTATATGTGTTGAAAAGATACCACATGATTTGGTTGTAGTGTTGTAATAGGTATACACTTATATGGTAGTTGTGTTAAGTTTGTTGAAAGGATACAACAACATGATTTGGTTGTAGTGTTGTAATAGGTATACACATATGGTAGTTGTGTTATATGTGTTGAAAAGATACAACAACATGATTTGGTTGTAGTGTTGTAATACGTATACACTTATATGGTAGTTGTGTTTTATTTGTATTTGTGTTTAGACACTGTGGCAACAACGCTTGCATTTTCTGTTTGCTACTTCTTCGCTTAACCGTGCAACATCAAGTCTTACAAAATAAGTATCACGTGTAGTTATGAAGCCTGATGTGATCATCCTCTAGATGTCAGTCGGACAATAACACCGCATCACCTGTCAACAGGGGCCAAGGTACAACGATATCGGTAGTCTCGGTATCTTGTAGGTGTGTTATGCACTGTTTGTGAAAATACCAGCGTAAAAATGAGAGAGTTTGTTCGAATGAACGCAGCCTTTTCTGGCTCGAGTGTGGTGTTCGTGGCCGCGGTGTCGTTGCTGGTTGGAGCATATCTCGGCTACAGGATCCGCGACAAGATGGACCTTAAGAAGAAGAGAAGAGACTGATTTCAGGTGAGAACCACAATTAAAACATGTATTTGAGGAAACTGCATTAATATGACTCATGCATCAAATATTTATGATATCCGTAATGATAGCATTCTGGCACCCGTAACCAGCTGCAAATGTATTGACATTATGTTTACTGGTGACGGTGCAGTCAGGAATATGTCGGCAATATCACCGCCCACTTTGTGTAGGAAGAATATTATGTTGTGTTTGTTTGTTGTTTTACGCCGCACTCAGCAATATTCAAGCTGTATGGCGGTTGTCTGTAAATTATGGAGTCTGGGCCAGACAATCCAGTGATTGACATCATGAGCATCGATCTACGTAAGAGACAAGCATAGTCGCCTTATACAGCAAGAATAGGTTGCTGGAGACAAATTCTACCCCGGTTCTTCACGGGTGGCATGGGCGGATACGAATTTTTTTAAAGGGTGTGTGGGTGTGTGGGGGGGTGGGGGTGTGTGTGCACAATTAAGATCTATTTATTGTCTTTGGTGGTAATTTATACACCCCCCCCCCCCCCCCCCCCCCACACACACACACACACCCTGTATCCGCCCATGGGTGGTGTTATGTTGTGGCAGTTACCAGTACTCAAACTGTTGGTGCATGTATTCCGCTATCCCCCATCCCGTCATGGTAGAGTCACAACCTGTTGTGTTGCAGGGACACAGGGAGCAGATGAGGACTGGGCGGTGTACAGTGCAGGACACGTGGTTATGATAGACGGAGAGACGACTTGAATTGGACCTGATGTTGAACATTGTAGACATACGTTTAGTACGCTGACGTGGGATTATTGTTCATCGTCCATTGGAAAAAGCACTTAAACACCACACCAAGATTAGAAAACTCCGCTGAGTGATAAATGATTTTCCACTATTGTGTTGCTTTCTTTTACTGAAATTGAAGACGGACGCCTCGTGCATGTCAACATTTCACACACGTCGGCATTTACAACTTGGAGTGAAATATATTTCACCAAATGAGAATGCTTGGCGTGTACTGCGTCTTTGCAGCAGTGCATTTTGATGTCTAACTGAGATGTCGAAAATTGTCGCTGCCTAGTACATAGGGTAAACATTCAATTGTAGACTTAACACATCTTCTGAAACAATATTGTGTTTGTTTGTGATTAAACGCCGCACTCAGCAATATTCCAGCTATATGACGGCGGTCTGTAAATAATCGAGTCTGGACCAGACAATCCAGTGGTTGACCTCATGAGCATCGATCCACGTAATTGAGATCGATGACATGCATCAACCAAGTCAACGAGCCTGACCACCAGATCCCGTTAGTCGCCTTTTACGACAAGCATGGTCTGAAACAATATGGAACGGACTCAAAAGGTACATATTTACGAAATAAACGACGAGTGGGAGTTATTTATCGTACAATAAATCATTGCAGGGAGAATAATCTATGAATGACGCAGCCGCCAGTTGTGTATTTTCCCTGCAGTGTTTTATTTAGGATAAACAACGACTGCGCGTGTCGTTTGTTTCTTATATGAGATATCAACATAATATTATGTACGGGCTCCGATGTTAATAAAATGCATAAGCTTTCAAAAATATTTACCCATATCTTAACGCATATTCTTACAATCCCCACGTCGATTATCTGTAGCTATTTTCCCAATACCGATTGTCATATCTCTCCCACTTTGGGATGCGAAATCATTCGGTCATTGCGTTTATCAGCGCTGACCAGCTACATCTATGGAGAGCAACTCACTGGACACTTCACTCTCAAAACTAACGTCGTTCAATGTACTACGTCATCAAGTTGCGAGCGTTCTGTAGAAAGACAAGCTATACAACGAGTGCGTGTTTGTCCAACAATAGTCCTGCTAGCAACTGAACTCCACATATACAAGCATGAGTCTGGGCATGCGAGCGCAGCGTTGAGGGAGCATCCACTAAATATTACAATTGGTTAATAATATTGTATACAAATACATGATATGTAGTTACCTGTATTATAAATATTATTTGTAACTATATGTTTAATACATTCAGTATTAAATCCTGTTCATAGTATACTGTGTGCTCACACAATAGACCTAATGGAAACGCTTTGGTACATAATAATGACTGCTCCCGCAATTTGTTTACATCTCCTTGGCTACAGTGGGATTCCCCCTCCGTTGAAAGCTATCGCGTGGTCGATTCCGATATAGTAAGGATTGCAACGTTTGACGGGACATAAGGGGAAAATCGCTTAATACAAGATGGAAAGCGGGGAAATGAGACAAAGACTTTCTTTGAAAGAAAAGATCAAGAATCATTACCAAATGAATCCGCCAAAATTTGCACCGGAACCGAAAGAAGCCAATAAGGTCGGTGTGACATATTTCACGTGCATGCTGCTGAGTTTGGCGATTGAAGGGATATTCATCCTAATTCCCTCGAATTTTAGGGGAGAGTTCTATTCGATTATAATCTTTGAAGTTCTGGCAATTTTCGTTTTCATGGAGACTTGTGCAAACTGGTATCGTACGTGGTACGATGTTGCAAATTACGTGCGAAAGACCACAAAGGAGAAATACTTTTCGGGTGACAATACCCCCGAAGGATGGAAACAGTGCTTCGCCTGTCAGCTGGACGCCCCTCCTCGCTCGCACCACTGCACTCTGTGTAACAAGTGCATGATGAAGAGAGACCACCATTGTTACTTTACAGCATCATGTATAGGATTCCAAAACCAAAAATACTTCATAGTATTCTGTTTCTACACAGTCTGTGGGTGTGCCCTGGCTCTGTACCTGCAACTTACTTTCCTCGGTGAAATATTCCCTCTCAATACGACTGCTGCCATCCATTACTTTCCTGTCATGCCCATCTGGGATTGGATGACTGGTGTGATATCCTTCCCCCTGCTTGTCCTCATGATCCACATGTACATGACACTGACCTGTTTAGTGGCAACAGGAATGTTTGCCACATGGCAGATGCTGATGATCATCTGCGGGAAGACGAGCTACGAAGCTAAGAGAAACATCGCAACATACAACCAGGGAACATTAGACAACCTAAGAGGTGTGTTCGGACCACTCAGGTTCTGTGCGGTTCTGCTACTAGCTCCGATTTCTTTGCCACAACTTGGTGATGGAATACAGTGGAAGATTAACCCCAAATGTCAAAAGAGGTCCTGAGCAGAAACTGCACAGACTGTTGTTTACATCAATGCACATTTCATCACCTTAGCATGATCTCACCTGCTGAATGCTACTGCTGAATTCAATTTCTCTGGTTATTCCTGTCTTGGAGTCTTGAACACCTTGTCTTGTAATTATCTTACATTTGTTATGTATTGCAGTGCTTGGAACAAGGGATATCGCTGTTTAATGTTTAGAGGTCCCTAAAGCACAATTAGTGAATAAGTGAGTGTGGTGTTCCATGACTTATAGCAATACACCAGTGGTATCTCACCAGGGGACACAAGTAGGCTTCACATACTGTATCCATGTGGGGATTTGAACCTGGGCCTTTGGTGTGATGAGGGAATGCTTTAGCCACATGGCTATTGGATAGACATACTCAAAACCTGGGTTTGAGTTACCATATGCATCAATACAATATGTCTGAAGCCAAGTCTTGACATTCTCCACAGTCATGGGAGGAATAATGTCTTTAAGTGTAAAAGGTATTTCTATACCGTGTAGACATTTTCAGCCTTTAGAGAATCTAATCATTTCTATCCACGATGAACCTAGCCTGTTGTAGTGTGATGAATGTTGTAGAGAGAACCACAAATCTGTTCTGTCACATTGTTATACACAGCTTGTACATCCACACTGTTAATACAACTTCATTAAGTTCAAACACATTTTCTGTAAGTAAAAGACTTGCTCAAAGAAAGACAAGTTGCATTAAAGTATATTTCTGTCGGCACCTTTCACTTTTTATCTTAGTTGTCCATTTCAGATATTCATCTGTCATACCTATTGGTCCTACCTAATATGTAAGCACAAGGCTCTGGAGGTCCTATAAATGCTTTCTGGAATACTTCCAACATTAGATCTCAAGGTTATCATACAACGTGTAAACGAGAATTTGTAAAAAATATATAACAAAGATAACAGTGTTTACCTTATGCTTATTGCATGTACATTAATGACAGATTAGTATGGCAGAACCAATGATACATCAACGGAAAAGTTGTGAAATACCATTGTTAGAGACCGCCTCTGCTGTCTAGTGGTACAGCATCTGCCTGGAGAGCGGAAGGTCGGGGTTCGATCCCAAGCCTCCCCATGCCACAAGACATTAAAAGATGGTACTTGTTGTTACCCTGCTTGGCGCTAAGCATTAAGGTGCTAAAACAAGGACTGGTCTGCTTGTTAAACTGCAGCATGATATCTCAGTGAGCGAGCACTATAAAATCGGCATTAGTCCTGACTAGTACAAACAGCCACATACACACACACGTGTGCACACACGTTGCTATATGAGTACAATCATCTAGATCATGATGTCAAACCCCATTTCACCTCACCATTGTTAGAGTGAGTGAACATTGCTAAACACAGCTGAAGGGTAGATGACTACCAACACACCACACTATAGCAGGATGAAGGGCAGATGACTACCAACACACCACATTATAGCAGGATGAAGGGCAGGTGACTACCATCACACCACACTATAGCAGGATGAAGGGCAGATGACTACCAACATACCACACTACAGCAGGATGAAGGGCAGATGACTACCAACACACCATATTATAGCAGGATGAAGGGCAGATGACTACCAACACACCACACTACAGCAGGATGAAGGGCAGATGACTACCAACACACCATATTATAGCAGGATGAAGGGCAGATGACTACCAACACACCACACTACAGCAGGATGAAGGGCAGATGACTACCAACACACCATATTATAGCAGGATGAAGGGCAGATGACTACCAACACACCACACTACAGCAGGCTGAAGGGCAGATGACTACCAACACACCACACTATAGCAGGGTGAAGGGCAGATGACTACCAACATACAACACTACAGCAGGATGAAGGGCAGATGACTACCAACACACCACACTACAGCAGGATGAAGGGCAGATGACTACCAACATACCACACTACAGCAGGATGAAGGGCAGATGACTACCAACATACCACACTATAGCAGGATGAAGGGCAGGTGACTACCAACATACCACACTATAGCAGGGTGAAGGGCAGATGACTACCAACACACCATAAACCCAGATACACTAGAAATGAAAGACACCATGAACAAATTAGAAAATATTTAATATGACATTTCAATGCTGTTACACAACTGGAACAGAACATCAGCATAATACAGGGTGATAGACTCTAACATAGACTCGGAAAGATTCCTGGCCACTTGTCAGGTTCATCAGTTTTCAATATAGGTAATGGATAAAGTATAAATTAAAAACACCCTAGCATTTCAACAATTTCTCCCTCCAGTAGCATCACAAGCCACCAGAACAAAGAGTCTCCTTCAAGGGAAGCAACAGCACAAGTGTTCACCAACAACACTCACACTTCCACTGTGTCACTGACAAACCTTATAGGAAGTCATTCAAACCAAATTTGTGAATCTCACCTGAAAAAGAAACTCTCTCTTACGAACTATTTATTACTGTATCTGGTAATCTAAATATTTCAGGGCAAATCGAGCACTCCTGAGGGGCATTGTCCTGCTTCATGTGTGCAGTTTATTTCCAACCAATAAATATAATCAGACATGTAGAGGGAGATGCTAATTATGTAGTTTACTGTACTTGTTTCATGAAAAGGACAGAAACATGTGGGCAATCTAATTCTAGAAGTCTTGTGACATATCTGTCTATATAACATATATCCTGTATCATCTTCTACTTCCTAAGGTACTACATTGTATTTACTAACAGACATGGTAGATATATGTACCAGCACAGGGTAACTATGGTTTTAAGCAGCAGACAGTGTAGAATCCCATACTTTGTTTTGTTACTGTCTTGGAAGAAGTGCACACACTGCGCTGTGTATTACTGGATTGCTCATACAACTCATAAGGCACAGACAACAATACACAGGATTTTGATATGGCACATTTTAGTTGGGCATCTTCTTCTTTCACTCTGTCTAAATTAAAACAAAATAACAATTGAGTTTTCACCAAGGTCAGTAGAGTCAGTATCAATATCTCTATTCAGCACTTCAGAACATGCACCATGTTCATCTGTACAGTCAAGTCCTGTTAATCCCACATGGTTGGTTGCATATTATTATGTCGGATTAACGAATATGTCGGATAAACGAAATTAACTACATGATAGATAACAATACAGAAATGTAATAAAAAAATAAAAATGAAATATTTATATTGTTACGTTACATTGTTAGCGGAATATGTTTTCTAATCATGCAACCTCTAACGCTCAACACAAAATAACTGTTACTGACTGTATGACGTATTCAAAATACTTTAAAAAGCTGAGTTTGGAATGGAAGTTGCAAGTTTGAAACTGGTACCGCAAAGCTTAAGATAGCTGCTTTCTAAGTGGCTAACGTTGACTTCATTTTATTGGTCGGTCATAGTTTGTGAAAGGTTCTGACGTGACCTGTAATGGGATGTCCTCGGCAACAGCGAGAACTTGTATCTGATGTTAATGAGATTGATGTAATCTAAGCATGTGATTAATCCTGTTTTCTTTATTTAAAGCATTAATTGTTTATTGTCAAGCAAGTTTATCTCTGCAGCCGTTGTAATATGCAGCCATCAGCCGACTCGCTTCGCATCAAAACAAGGGCTGTGGACTCGTGGGCTGATGACCACGGAGTACGCTGATGACTGTGTCAGATTAACAAGGCTGATTAATGAGTGATTTCGGAAATTCGTTGCAAATTAGGTGTGTCGGAGTCGGAGTGCAAGACTGTCAGATTAACGGGTCAAAATAGCACTGATTTACTCGGTTCCCATCATTAGTGTCGGATAAAGCCGATTGTTGGATTAACGAGTGTCGGATTAACGAGACTTGACTGTATATTGTTTATAAAATTCATTTTCTATATTTTGCATCTTCTCGAGGCAAGTGAGTTAACTGACTGTAAAAGTCCAGTTTCCAACCTTGCTGAACTAGACTGGAATTTATGGGCTCCATTGTAGTCCCTTCTACTGACTGATCAGATTCCCCCTCTCATATTACTTGCATTTGCTTCAAACAAAATGGCGGCACGCAGTCAAGACGATTTGATTAATTATCAAGTCTATATTGTAATAAAATGGGTCTTACTTCACATAGTGCATCAAATCACTTGAGCACCTTGATTACAACCATGAAAAGATTTCGAAAATATCTGTGGACGCACTGTTGACGGTACACATGCTCTGCAAATCATGAAATCAACTGAAATCTACATGGCAGTTTACGAACCGGATGTTGATTACGTTTTGAGATTGTGGCTGGACTATGCATAGACTCGTTAGTCCAGCATAAACATAACTCCATAACTCCAGCCTAGTTCAGCAAGAGATGAAACTGGACTTTTGTAGTCAGTTATCTCCCTTGCTGCAGGAAGGTGATATTTTGTTTTGTAATTTCCTATTTCCTGGACAGAAGTGACAGACTACTCCCTTGTTAGTAGAGAGTTCTTGTTGATGGCCTATAGACACCTGCTGTTATCACTGTTGTGCCAATAATCAATGGTGGTGGAATAGTTTGTCTGAAGATAAGATATGTACTGTAAGTCATATTTACAAGGAACATTACCAGAACAGATTAATGCATGATTCATTCATGTCATCACTGGCTAACCTATTCAATGCTGCTGAATCTCCGCATATCAACAGGAGATTTAATGTGATATTATTAGGGTAAACACATGATTTTATCATGTGATTCTGCCAATATTCCGGTAACCATGGTGATGTTTTTTCCCAAGATTCTTATTATTTCTTAAAAATGTACTTGGGTTTCACAGAATGGTCCTTTAAAATCATATTAACCTTGTTTGCAAAATATTTGTTACCTGGTAGATTTCTGTAAAGTCCATCCCAACTCTGGGCTCACGTTACTATCATTGTTATCTTCATCTCAACAAAACCCTGGTATGTCAGAATCAAACACATCTATGTACATAGGCTCTGCTAACAAACATGAACACACAATGCCAGAACATGTGTGTGAATTGCCATACTAAGAGAGTTATATATAACATTTGTTACATATATGATGTGTATGGAAATTCACACCATCTGTACAATGCTGTACACTGTACAGCACAATGGCCTCTACATAACAAAATTCATGTTATCCTAACACTATATCATGCTATATTGTCTTATTTTTAAAAATCTTTATGATGCGTGGATATTTTGGTGTCTTAATTTTGATTTAGTTGTATTAAAATTGATATAAACAAGATCACAAGTACTGTGCACATTTTGATCATCTTAACAATGGTGGTTTCTGATACTGTCCAAAGACATAATGAAATCCATATGAAACAAAACAACGGGTATCTCCTTTGTGAGGTGAGACATTCTCACCATGACATCACAATGACAGCATGCTGACATAGTCTGTATACAGAACAAAAACAAGTCAGGGACCTGTGTCCCCCCCCACTGCCTCTAAGGTTCATTTACCATACTACTTCATTAATCTCTGTGTTATGTGTAATGTGTGTCATGTACATTTGACAGCAATATGTCATTAATTAATGTGACACAGGCAGCAGAGCGGCCCTTGTTTCAACTTTGAAAAACTTATGGGTCCAGGGTGCAACCTAGTTTTGTCTGGTGCAACTTGACTTTCACGTAAACATGCACCTGGAGCAAGGTAAATCAAGATCCTTAAATCGAACCTGACTAGTTCAGATGTCCTTTCACAATGAGAACATCACACCTATGGATAATATTGTCAGGGAGCAATTAGTTGCACCAGGGTAAACATAAGACACCCACCCATAGACCAAGGGATTCAAACCCACAACTGACACCATGAACTAATTCCAACTAGTACATCAAATTACTTTGGGAGACACCTACTAGATCTTACAAACTTTCACACTTCAAATTTGGAGCATGTTGATAACAATGAAAAGATAAAATATGTTTGTTCGTAGTTTAATGCAGCACTCAGCAATTTCCCAGCTGTATGAAGACAACCTTTAGATAGTCAAGTCCGGACAAGACAACCTTTGAATAGACAAGTCTGGACAAGACAACCTTTAAATAGTCAAGTCTGGACAAGACAACCTTTAAATAGTCAAGTCCGACAAGACAACCTTTAAATAGACAAGTCCGACAAGACAACCTTTAAATAGACAAGTCCGACAAGACAACCTTAAAATAGTCAAGTCAGGACAAGACTACCTTTGAATAGACAAGTCTGGACAAGACTACCTTTATATAGTCAAGTCTGGACAAGACAACCTTTAAATAGACAAGTCTGGACAAGACAACCTTTAAATAGACAAGTCTGGACAAGACTACCTTTGAATAGACAAGTCAGGACAAGACTACCTTTATATAGTCAAGTCCGACAGGACAACCTTTAAATAGTCAAGTCCAACAAGACAACCTTTAAATAGTCAAGTCCGGACAAGACAACCTTTAAATAGTCAAGTCTGGACAAGACAACCTTTAAATAGTCAAGTCCAGACAAGACAACCTATAATTAGTCAAGTCCGACAAGACAACCTTTAAATAGTCAAGTCCGACAAGACAACCTTTAAATAGACAAGTCCGACAAGACAACCTTTAAATAGTCAAGTCAGGACAAGACTACCTTTGAATAGACAAGTCTGGACAAGACAACCTTTGAATAGACAAGTCTGGACAAGACAACCTTTAAATAGTCAAGTCCGACAAGACAACCTTTAAATAGACAAGTCCGACAAGACAACCTTTAAATAGTCAAGTCAGGACAAGACTACCTTTGAATAGACAAGTCTGGACAAGACAACCTTTGAATAGACAAGTCTGGACAAGACAACCTTTGAATAGACAAGTCTGGACAAGACAACCTTTAAATAGACAAGTCTGGACAAGACAACCTTTAATTAGTCAAGTCTGGACAAGACAACCTATAATTAGTCAAGTCCGACAAGGCAACCTTTAAATAGTCAAGTCCGACAAGACAACCTTTAAATAGTCAAGTCAGGACAAGACAACCCAGTGGATGACATTATGATCCATGCTGTCAGGGTGTGATGGCACTCAAAACCTGGCCAACTCACCCAGTCCATTAAATGAGAAATCTCACAGGAAGCAAAATTAAAAACACTTTGACAAACACTAAACTGGCAATAATATTTTACACAGAGATGGTGGAAAACACACCAGCAGAACTGTAATGGTCATTGACCATATAATTTGTTATGACTTAATGGACAAGAAATAATGCAAACACACAAAGCAAGCTCCTTCAGAGATCACCTACTTCATTTTCATAAGGTACCGACTGTGGGGATTCCTCAAGAGAACATGACCTCAGTCTCCAGTGGCTCCATGCTTGTTGTAGGAGCCAGTGTAGATGAGGATCATGCAGTCGCAATGAAGACACACTGTACACCCCGGCCAGCGCCATGGATTGTCAATCACGCACTCTCCCGTTTGTTCAGCTGTATCTGAGCTGATTATTTATAGGCTGCCATTATATAGCTGGAATATTCCTGACTACGGCACAAAACATTCACTTCCTTGTGAGTTACAGATCAACACTACGTGGCCATTCATGCTTATCAAGCCAGCAGAAAAAGCCAGATTGATTTGTTTCAAAAACCTTTCTAAAAATGGAATTGGTGGTGTATCTGAGATCCTAGAAACAGTATTAGTTTGAGTTGATACATTACCACCATCATGGACATGATGTTGTGAGAAGAATAACTAGCCTTCCTTTTTCCTTGTTTGCCTTTCACAGTGATGAATAAAACATCTTGACAAGATGGACACAAAAAACCTTAAGAAGTTACTTTCCTGTATACAGTGTCAAAGGCATAAAACTATAAAGATCTTAGAATGTATAACACTACACTGTAAGATATCCAATTCGATTGAGATATTCAGTAACTTGTGTAACACAACTGTGGGAGTCAGCCTGATTTCGCCTCCTCTGTGTTGTAGTCCACAAACCAGTCTCTCCTGAGAAACATCTTGAGCACACACTTTGTATCCTGCCTCACAATTGGAACTGGAAAATGATGTTCCAAAGATGCCTTGTTGACATGTAACACTAAAACCATTGCTCTGCTATCCACATGAATGCTTGCTTGATGACAACCTTATCACTGAGGCTTTGACACGATCAAAACAGCTGATGGAACTAAGCCTGAAAAAACAACAACATAAAAACTATCAAATCTTCAATGATTTAACCTACCATGAGAGATTTATTCATGAATAAAGAGTAAACTACGGTTATAACTACGTATATAACAAATTCAAAGGGACCGCTAATTTTCATTATAACTGTAGTTATAGTCATAAGCAGTTTGACTATTAGACATCTTGCATCAAGTCATGTGATTGCGACAGAATATATCCACTTCAAAAACTTTAGCCTAATCACGGTTTACTATTGTTAATCAAGGGTGTAAATTGAGGAAATTAAACATCTGCGTGTGGCAGTGGACATTTTGACAGGCTGATTAGTGACACGAGAGCAGCTCAAAGATTAACAGTTTGTTACATACGTAAACATTGTCCTTAACAGTGTACATTCGGGACCACAAAGTGTGTTCTCCATATCCGTTATTTCGTTATAAGCATGTTCTTTTTGGCTATGAACTTTATATAACAAAATATACCTGAAAATGACCAGGAGCCAAAAATATCAGTTTGTTATATCTGTCAGTTTGTTATAGGCGTGTTCGTTATTAACATAGTTTACCGTATCAGGGAACTGAAAAAGTAGAGCCACAAGGCACTGTAGCTCAATTGACATTTGAAATATTACCTAGGATCGGAATGGTCATACAAGGGTAAAGAAATAACAGAACATTTCAAACCGAAAATATCCTCACACACGTTCATTATCGTACACAATGAAAGTTACTTTGTTGCATTAATGAGATGCACAAGTATAATATATAGATATGAAACACACCTAATGTGTCTAGTGGTTTCTCCATGTCTTCACTGGAGAAGACTTTACGGGGGAATGATGTCAGGAGAGAGAAGGGTCCGGTGCCATCGGACCGGTTCATCTCGATGTACAGACGCACTGCTGCCAGAGGTTCCTTAGCCTTGAAGCTTTGGGTCAGTACTTGGCCATTGGTCAACCGGATCTGCCAACGCAAGTAGCAACAGAGTAAATGAAAAACTTGATTGTAGGTGAAATAGCTAAGGAATACATATTCATTCAATCATGTCAAGCTTGTTGTTGACAAAAGATTACATCTAAAGATCATTTATTTAGTTTGTGTACTGCCATAAGGTCATCATTAGTTCAATTAATCTGTAGTCTGTATTGAATATTTTACACTACTCATGTGTGACCAGGATGAGTTATCACTTAGAGGGCTGAAATGTGACCTATTTAGCATTGTTTAGTTGGTGACAAGCAAGCAATGCTGTGTGACATGATGACAGATGCTGCTACCAGTCCCCTCACTGCGGAACATACCTGTAGTCGGCAGGTGTCGTACTCCTTGGGGGCTGCTGCTGCTCCTGTTGTCTGGGTGGAAGCAGGGGGGCAGGCTGCTGATGGGGGGGAATGCTGGCTGGTCTTGCCAAACTACAAACAGTCAACAGTGTACCAGCATCACGACCACACTGAACACAGTCATGCCACACTACACACAGTCAATAGTGTACCAGCATCACGATCACACTGAACACAGTCATGCCACACTACAAACACTCCATAGTGTACCAGCATCACGATAACACTGAACACAGTCATGCCAAACTACAAACAGTCCACAGTGTACCAGCATCACGACCACACTGAACACACAGTCTGGCCACACTACAAACAGTCCATAGGGTACCAGCATCACGACCACACTGAACACACAGTCATGCCAAACTACAAACAGTCCACAGTGTACCAGCATCACGACCAAACTGAACACACAGTCTGGCCAAACTACAAACAATCCACAGTGTACCAGCATTACGATCACACTAAACACACAGTCTGGCCAAACTACAAACAGTCCATAGTGTACCGTCATCACGATCACACTGAACACAGTCATGCCAAACTACAAACAGTCAATAGTGTACCAGCATCACGATCACACTGAACACACAGTCTTGCCACACTACAAACAGTCCACAGTGTACCAGCATCACGACCACACTGAACACAGTCATGCCACACTACAAACAGTCCATAGGGTACCAGCATCACGACCACACTGAACACACAGTCTGGCCACACTACAAACAGTCCATAGTGTACCAGCATCACGACCACACTGAACACACAGTCTGGCCACACTACAAACAATCCACAGTGTACCAGCATCACGATCACACTAAACACAGTCATGCCAAACTACAAACAGTCCATAGTGTACCAGCATCACGACCACACTGAACACAGTCTGGCCACACTACAAACAGTCCACAGTGTACCAGCATCACGACCACACTGAACACAGTCATGCCACACTACAAACAGTCCATAGGGTACCAGCATCACGACCACACTGAACACACAGTCTTGCCACACTACAAACAGTCCACAGTGTACCAGCATCACGACCACACTGAACACACCGTCTGGCCAAACTACAAACAGTCCATAGTGTACCAGCATCACGACCACACTGAACACAGTCATGCCAAACTACAAACAGTTCATAGTGTACCAGCATCACGACCACACTGAACACACAGTCATGCCAAACTACAAACAGTCCACAGTGTACCAGCATCACGATCACACTGAACACACAGTCTGGCCAAACTACAAACAGTCCACAGTGTACCAGCATCACGACCACACTGAACACACAGTCTGGCCAAACTACAAACAGTCCATAGGGTACCAGCATCACGACCACACTGAACACACAGTCTGGCCACACTACAAACAGTCCATAGGGTACCAGCATCACGACCACACTGAACACACAGTCTTGCCAAACTACAAACAGTCCATAGTGTACCAGCATCACGATCACACTGAACACAGTCATGCCAAACTACAAACAGTCCACAGTGTACCAGCATCACGATCACACTGAACACACAGTCTGGCCAAACTACAAACAGTCCACAGTGTACCAGCATCACGACCACACTGAACACACAGTCTGGCCAAACTACAAACAGTCCACAGTGTACCAGCATCACGACCACACTGAACACAGTCATGCCAAACTACAAACAGTCAATAGTGTACCAGCATCATGACCACACTGAACACAGTCATGCCAAACTACAAACAGTTCATAGTGTACCAGCATCACGACCACACTGAACACACAGTCTGGCCACACTACAAACAGTCCACAGTGTACCAGCATCACGACCACACTGAACATAGTCTGGCCACACTACAAACAGTCCACAGTGTACCAGCATCACGACCACACTGAACACACAGTCTGGCCACACTACAAACAGTCCACAGTGTACCAGCATCACGACCACACTGAACACACAGTCTGGCCACACTACAAACAGTCCACAGTGTACCAGCATCACGACCAAACTGAACACACAGTCTGGCCACACTACAAACAGTCCACAGTGTACCAGCATCACGACCACACTGAACACACAGTCTGGCCACACTACAAACAGTCTACAGTGTACCAGCATCACGACCACACTGAACACAGTCATGCCACACTACAAACAGTCCATAGTGTACCAGCATCACGACCACACTGAACACACAGTCTGGCCACACTACAAACAGTCCACAGTGTACCAGCATCACGACCACACTGAACACACAGTCTTGCCAAACTACAAACAGTCCACAGTGTACCAGCATCACGACCACACTGAACACACAGTCATGCCACACTACAAACAGTCCATAGTGTACCAGCATCACGACCACACTGAACACACAGTCTGGCCACACTACAAACAGTCCACAGTGTACCAGCATCACGACCACACTGAACACACAGTCTTGCCAAACTACAAACAGTCCACAGTGTACCAGCATCACGACCACACTGAACACAGTCATGCCAAACTACAAACAGTTCATAGGGTACCAGCATCACGACCACACTGAACACACAGTCTGGCCACACTACAAACAGTCCACAGTGTACCAGCATCACGACCACACTGAACACACAGTCTGGCAACACTACAAACAGTCCACAGTGTACCAGCATCACGACCACACTGAACACACAGTCTGGCCAAACTACAAACAGTCCACAGTGTACCAGCATCACGACCACACTGAACACACAGTCTGGCCACACTACAAACAATCCATAGTGTACCAGCATCACGATCACACTTAACACACAGTCTGGCCAAACTACAAACAGTCCACAGTGTACCAGCATCACGACCACACTGAACACACAGTCTGGCCAAACTACAAACAGTCCACAGTGTACCAGCATCACGACCACACTGAACACACAGTCTGGCCACACTACAAACAATCCATAGTGTACCAGCATCACGATCACACTTAACACACAGTCTGGCCAAACTACAAACAGTCCACAGTGTACCAGCATCACAACCACACTGAACACACAGTCTGGCCAAACTACAAACAGTCCATAGTGTACCAGCATCACGACCACACTGAACACAGTCATGCCAAACTACAAACAGTCCATAGGGTACCAGCATCACGACCACACTGAACACACAGTCTGGCCACACTACAAACAGTCCATAGGGTACCAGCATCACGACCACACTGAACACACAGTCTTGCCAAACTACAAACAGTCCATAGTGTACCAGCATCACGATCACACTTAACACACAGTCTGGCCAAACTACAAACAGTCCACAGTGTACAAGCATCACAACCACACTGAACACACAGTCTGGCCACACTACAAACAGTCCATAGGGTACCAGCATCACGACCACACTGAACACACAGTCTGGCCACACTATAAACAGTCCATAGGGTACCAGCATCACGATCACACTGAACACAGTCATGCCACACTACAAACAGTCCACAGTGTACCAGCATCACGACCACACTGAACACACAGTCTGGCCAAACTACAAACAGTCCACAGTGTACCAGCATCACGACCACACTGAACACACAGTCTGGCCACACTACAAACAATCCATAGTGTACCAGCATCACGATCACACTTAACACACAGTCTGGCCAAACTACAAACAGTCCACAGTGTACCAGCATCACAACCACACTGAACACACAGTCTGGCCAAACTACAAACAGTCCATAGTGTACCAGCATCACGACCACACTGAACACAGTCATGCCAAACTACAAACAGTCCATAGGGTACCAGCATCACGACCACACTGAACACACAGTCTGGCCACACTACAAACAGTCCATAGGGTACCAGCATCACGACCACACTGAACACACAGTCTTGCCAAACTACAAACAGTCCATAGTGTACCAGCATCACGATCACACTTAACACACAGTCTGGCCAAACTACAAACAGTCCACAGTGTACAAGCATCACAACCACACTGAACACACAGTCTGGCCACACTACAAACAGTCCATAGGGTACCAGCATCACGACCACACTGAACACACAGTCTGGCCACACTATAAACAGTCCATAGGGTACCAGCATCACGATCACACTGAACACAGTCATGCCACACTACAAACAGTCCATAGTGTACCGTCATCACGATCACACTGAACACACAGTCTTGCCACACTACAAACAGTCCACAGTGTACCAGCATCACGACCACACTGAACACACAGTCTTGCCAAACTACAAACAGTCCACAGTGTACCAGCATCACGACCACACTGAACACAGTCATGCCACACTACAAACAGTCCATAGGGTACCAGCATCACGACCACACTGAACACAGTCATGCCAAACTACAAACAGTTCATAGTGTACCAGCATCACGACCACACTGAACACACAGTCTGGCCACACTACAAACAGTCCACAGTGTACCAGCATCACGACCACACTGAACACACAGTCTGGCCAAACTACAAACAGTCCATAGGGTACCAGCATCACGATCACACTGAACACACAGTCTGGCCACACTACAAACAGTCCACAGTGTACCAGCATCACGACCACACTGAACACACAGTCTGGCCACACTACAAACAGTCCACAGTGTACCAGCATCACGATAACACTGAACACACAGTCTGGCCACACTACAAACAGTCCACAGTGTACCAGCATCACGACCACACTGAACACACAGTCTGGCCAAACTACAAACAGTCCATAGGGTACCAGCATCACGATCACACTGAACACACAGTCTGGCCAAACTACAAACAGTCCACAGTGTACCAGCATCACGACCACACTGAACACACAGTCTGGCCAAACTACAAACAGTCCACAGTGTACCAGCATCACGATCACACTTAACACACAGTCTGGCCACACTACAAACAATCCATAGTGTACCAGCATCACGATCACACTTAACACACAGTCTGGCCAAACTACAAACAGTCCACAGTGTACCAGCATCACAACCACACTGAACACACAGTCTGGCCAAACTACAAACAGTCCATAGTGTACCAGCATCACGACCACACTGAACACAGTCATGCCAAACTACAAACAGTCCATAGGGTACCAGCATCACGACCACACTGAACACACAGTCTGGCCACACTACAAACAGTCCATAGGGTACCAGCATCACGACCACACTGAACACACAGTCTTGCCAAACTACAAACAGTCCATAGTGTACCAGCATCACGATCACACTTAACACACAGTCTGGCCAAACTACAAACAGTCCACAGTGTACAAGCATCACAACCACACTGAACACACAGTCTGGCCACACTACAAACAGTCCATAGGGTACCAGCATCACGACCACACTGAACACACAGTCTGGCCACACTATAAACAGTCCATAGGGTACCAGCATCACGATCACACTGAACACAGTCATGCCACACTACAAACAGTCCACAGTGTACCAGCATCACGACCACACTGAACACACAGTCTGGCCAAACTACAAACAGTCCACAGTGTACCAGCATCACGACCACACTGAACACACAGTCTGGCCACACTACAAACAATCCATAGTGTACCAGCATCACGATCACACTTAACACACAGTCTGGCCAAACTACAAACAGTCCACAGTGTACCAGCATCACAACCACACTGAACACACAGTCTGGCCAAACTACAAACAGTCCATAGTGTACCAGCATCACGACCACACTGAACACAGTCATGCCAAACTACAAACAGTCCATAGGGTACCAGCATCACGACCACACTGAACACACAGTCTGGCCACACTACAAACAGTCCATAGGGTACCAGCATCACGACCACACTGAACACACAGTCTTGCCAAACTACAAACAGTCCATAGTGTACCAGCATCACGATCACACTTAACACACAGTCTGGCCAAACTACAAACAGTCCACAGTGTACAAGCATCACAACCACACTGAACACACAGTCTGGCCACACTACAAACAGTCCATAGGGTACCAGCATCACGACCACACTGAACACACAGTCTGGCCACACTATAAACAGTCCATAGGGTACCAGCATCACGATCACACTGAACACAGTCATGCCACACTACAAACAGTCCATAGTGTACCGTCATCACGATCACACTGAACACACAGTCTTGCCACACTACAAACAGTCCACAGTGTACCAGCATCACGACCACACTGAACACACAGTCTTGCCAAACTACAAACAGTCCACAGTGTACCAGCATCACGACCACACTGAACACAGTCATGCCACACTACAAACAGTCCATAGGGTACCAGCATCACGACCACACTGAACACAGTCATGCCAAACTACAAACAGTTCATAGTGTACCAGCATCACGACCACACTGAACACACAGTCTGGCCACACTACAAACAGTCCACAGTGTACCAGCATCACGACCACACTGAACACACAGTCTGGCCAAACTACAAACAGTCCATAGGGTACCAGCATCACGATCACACTGAACACACAGTCTGGCCACACTACAAACAGTCCACAGTGTACCAGCATCACGACCACACTGAACACACAGTCTGGCCACACTACAAACAGTCCACAGTGTACCAGCATCACGATAACACTGAACACACAGTCTGGCCACACTACAAACAGTCCATAGTGTACCAGCATCACAATCACACTGAACACACAGTCTGGCCAAACTACAAACAGTCCATAGTGTACCAGCATCACGACCACACTGAACACACAGTCTGGCCACACTACAGTCCACAGTGTACCAGCATCACGACCACACTGAACACAGTCATGCCACACTACAAACAGTTCATAGTGTACCAGCATCACGACCACACTGAACACAGTCATGCCACACTACAAACAGTCCACAGTGTACCAGCATCACGACCACACTGAACACAGTCATGCCAAACTACAAACAGTTCATAGTGTACCAGCATCACGACCACACTGAACACACAGTCTGGCCACACTACAAACAGTCCACAGTGTACCAGCATCACGACCACACTGAACACAGTCATGCCACACTACAAACAGTCCACAGTGTACCAGCATCACGACCACACTGAACACACAGTCTGGCCACACTACAAACAGTCCACAGTGTACCAGCATCACGACCACACTGAACACACAGTCTGGCCACACTACAAACAGTCCACAGTGTACCAGCATCACGACCACACTGAACACACAGTCTGGCCACACTACAAACAGTCCACAGTGTACCAGCATCACGATAACACTGAACACACAGTCTGGCCACACTACAAACAGTCCATAGTGTACCAGCATCACAATCACACTGAACACACAGTCTGGCCAAACTACAAACAGTCCATAGTGTACCAGCATCACGACCACACTGAACACACAGTCTGGCCACACTACAGTCCACAGTGTACCAGCATCACGACCACACTGAACACAGTCATGCCACACTACAAACAGTTCATAGTGTACCAGCATCACGACCACACTGAACACAGTCATGCCACACTACAAACAGTCCACAGTGTACCAGCATCACAACCACACTGAACACAGTCATGCCAAACTACAAACAGTTCATAGTGTACCAGCATCACGACCACACTGAACACACAGTCTGGCCACACTACAAACAGTCCACAGTGTACCAGCATCACGACCACACTGAACACAGTCATGCCAAACTACAAACAGTCCACAGTGTACCAGCATCACGACCACACTGAACACACAGTCTGGCCACACTACAAACAGTCCACAGTGTACCAGCATCACGACCACACTGAACACACAGTCTGGCCACACTACAAACAGTCCACAGTGTACCAGCATCACGACCACACTGAACACACAGTCTGGCCACACTACAAACAGTCCACTGTGTACCAGCATCGCGGCACCTGAGACGACTGGCCCATCCATGCCCCTTTAGGATCAGAAACACCTAACACATTAATTGAGCTCAATCCACTGCATGGTCTGAAGAACTTCAATTTGTGAACAGTACACAAACAAATCAGAGAAATATCTAGGATTCCACACTAACTGCACCTGGACACCAGGAAAACAAGCATTGATAGGTTCAAAATTGGGATTTTTTTAAACATCCTATTTTCTCCAAATGAGAGATTTTTTAACAAAGCATTTAATGCAATGATGTAAAACTACCAGTAAGTATCAAAGTCGTTTCACTTTTATCAGCCACAAGTAAAGAGTGCTTGCAAAGCTATAACTTAGCTTACCTTAGCAGCTCTGTCAGCCTTGTCCTTCGCTATCTGCTCTCTCACACGCTCTCTGGAACAAGAAGTCAACAGTCCAAGAGAGGAACTCACTGGTACACACATATTGTTGCAATTTTGCACATTCAACCACAAATAAAACTTACTGATCCACATAGTATGAAACAACAAGTTTCACAGTATGAAGCAACAACACTACTCTGTGTTTAAAGGGACACTACACCCAGGCCAACTTCACTCTGAGTCTGCTAGCCTTCCATTTGGGTGTTATTTTCAGTCTTAGTATGCAGACTAGTACAAGCTGATCTTACTAGGTCATTAGAAATGTTACTAGACAGGGGCTTCGGACTAGTAGGCAACTGGGAGTCCTAGCACTACCACTGAACATGTTAAACGCTGAAAACGATTCTGTGAGCAGTATTTAGAAACATCATAGTTGGGACCATTCATGCAAAGTTTCAGCTTCATACTCACATAGGCCTTGGAGTTTAAGACATGTTGAAAATGAAAAAAGTTGGAAGACAGACAACACGCCAAAACATAAGCCCACTTGACTTTCTGTCGGGTGAGGTAACAACAGGAAATTTGGCCCCCATACAGTTTTGATCCCTGACCTACAAACTTCATTATAGGTAAAGGGAAGCAACTCTGAGTGTGTGTCTCCTGCTCACCTGGCCTGCCTCTCCTCCATCTTCTCCCGCCTTCTATGCTCCGCTATCTTCTTTATCTCCTCCTCCTCAATTCTGTCAGCAGAATAAACACACTATCTACTTGCAACTCAAGGGACATACCAAGGTGTACAGCTGTGACCTGCATGTGTACTCACATATACCCAGGTGTGCAGCTGTGACCTGCATGTATAATTACATATACCCAGGTGTACAGCTGCGACCTGCATGTGTACTCACATATACCCAGGTGTACAGCTGTGACCTGCATGTGTACTCACATATACCCAGGTGTGCAGCTGTAACCTGCATGTGTACTCACATATACCCAGGTGTACAGCTGTGACCTGGATGTGTACTCACATATAACCAGGTGTACAGCTGTGACCTGAATGTGTACTCACATATACCGAGGTGTACATCTGTGATCTGAATGTGAACTCACATATACCAAGGTGTACAGTTGTGACCAGAATGTGTATTCACATATGCCCAGGTGTACAGCTGTGACCTGAATGTGTACTCACATATACCAAGGTGTACAGCTGTGACCTGCATGTGTACTCACATATACCCAGGTGTACAGCTGTGACCTGAATGTGTATTCACATATACCCAGGTGTACAGCTGTGACCTGCATGTGTACTCACATATACCCAGGTGTACAACTGTGACCTGCATGTGTACTCACATATACCCAGGTTGCAGCTGTGACCTGAATGTGTACTCACATATAACCAGGTGTACAGCTGTGACCTGAATGTATACTCACATATACCGAGGTGTACAGCTGTGACCTGCATGTGTACTCACATATACCCAGGTGTACAGCTGTGACCTGGATGTGTACTCACATATACCCAGGTGTACAACTGTGATCTGAATGTGTACTCACATATACCAAGGTGTACAGTTGTGACCAGAATGTGTACTCACATATACCCAGGTGTACAGCTGTGACCTGAATGTGTACTCACATATACCCAGGTGTACATCTGTGATCTGAATGTGTACTCACATATACCAAGGTGTACAGTTGTGACCAGAATGTGTACTCACATATACTCAGGTGTACAGCTGTGACCTCTATGTGTACTCACATATACCCAGGTGTGCAGCTGTGACCTGCATGTGTACTCACATATACCCAGGTGTACAGCTGTGACCTGCATGTGTACTCACATATACCAAGGTGTACAGCTGTGACCAGAATGTGTACTCACATATACCCAGGTGTACAGCTGTGACCTGCATGTGTACTCACATATACCCAGGTGTGCAGCTGTGACCTGAATGTGTACTAACATATACCCAGGTGTACAGCTGTGACCTGAATGTGTACTCACATATACCAAGGTGTACAGCTGTGACCTGAATGTGTACTCACATATACCCAGGTGTACAGCTGTGACCTGCATGTGTACTCACATATACCCAGGTGTACAGCTGTGACCAGAATGTGTACTCACATATACCCAGGTGTACAGCTGTGACCTGCATGTGTACTCACATATAACCAGGTGTACAGCTGTGACCTGCATGTGTACTCACATATACCCAGGTGTACAGCTGTGACCTGAATGTGTACTCACATATACCAAGGTGTACAGCTGTGACCTGCATGTGTACTCACATATACCCAGGTGTGCAGCTGTGACCTGCATGTGTACTCACATATACCCAGGTGTACAGCTGTGACCTGAATGTGTACTCACATATACCAAGGTGTACAGCTGTGACCTGCATGTGTACTCACATATACCCAGGTGTACAGCTGTGACCTGGATGTGTACTCACATATACCCAGGTGTACAGCTGTGACCTGAATGTGTACTCACATATACCCAGGTGTACAGCTGTGACCTGCATGTGTACTCACATATACCAAGGTGTACAGCTGTGACCTGAATGTGTACTCACATATACCAAGGTGTACAGCTGTGACCTGCATGTGTACTCACATATACCCAATAACTCACTTGGACACAGCAGATTCTGTATCATGTGATCATGATCACCATTTCTCTTCCCTCAAAGTTGACATAGAGACATATGCAGATAGATTTTACCGATGTGAAAGTTTCTGGTAACCATGACAACTGGTTTCTTACAATCTGATCTTCTTTATTTTAATTATTCATTTTGCAAAAATATACATATCATGTCATTAACACATCAAGTCATTAACACATCAAGCTAACATCTTCAGGTCATGTTTAGAAGCACAGACAAAGGTTGGTGACAAGATGGTGCCTGCCTTACTTCTGCTTGGCCATGCCTAGTTCCTTGTTTGTGGTGCGCCGGGCCTTCTCCCGGGCGATCTGCTCCTTCTTCTCCTCCTCATCCTTCGCCATCCGCCGCTGCTTCAACCGGTCCTGTAGACTGACAACAACTTCACTCACTAGTACACACATGCCTATCAACCACATAGTTGAACAATTAACATAATAATCCAAAATTAATTAAATTTAAAATATATTCCCAGCATCTACTACACTGGACATGAACAATCGTCACTACTGAAAGGAATTCACAGGTGTAAGAATGAAGCCTTTGTTGGCTCACACTGTCAGTATCTATGCATCCTACAGCCCAGGCTTCTGTAAGCTACAACAATATGGCACTAACTCACTCACTCTCTCCAGACACATTTGTCAACTCACTCTTGAAGCTTTTGTTTCTTCTCCTCGTCTGTGAGGGGTTTAATCTCTTCTGTGCTCTCAGAGAAGCTGGCATGTTGTGTGCGAGCTGCATGGGCCTGAGCGTCCATCTCTGACCTCAGCAACTTGCCACACCTGCAGAACACATAGGACGTAACAATTCTTCTCTTGATCTAGGATATGAGGGATGCTTCATCCAGTATACTTTGTAAAACATGTATTGTAAGCTCCTTATCTAACTTAGCCATCTGAATGCAATCTTGCACAAACCAAAGAAGGTTGTAGATTGTGGTCATTATAATATAACAATGATTTGTAGTACTTAACACTAGACCGCTAGCCCTCGCTACTACAAATTCCTGTTGGCTGGTACAAATTTCCCAATTTCCCACTGTCTTAAAATTACAAGGGCATTTTATCTTTGCCCGGGGTAGCAAAACTTCGAGTTTAGTTCTAACCCTGCATTACAGCTGACTGTTGTCATCTTGAGTTTCAGTATTACCTATTAGTGGTGGGCTACACAACACTTGTCACTGTGTGTGAGGCTCACAGCAGAAATAGGGAACATGGTATAGCATAGGTAAACTAACCAACTAATCAGACATGCTTACGGATCATTAGAATGCTTAATTAGCATAATTAGTATACAGAGGTGTACATTGACACTAGCCTGCTGGCACAAGTCAGTTTGTCCAAGGTTAAAGTATCCTCAGGGGTAGTATTATTTCAGGTTAAGTTGCATCCTTGAGGCCATCATCACCTGTGAAATGGTGATGTAGATATAGCATGCTGCTGTTGCTTCTACCCGGGTACTCACTCATCACACTTGAGTGACCTGGCTTGCATGTTTTCTTCACCTGGGGCGTCCGGCCCCTCTCCCCCTGCAGTTGTGGGAGGGGCAGGGAGATCTGAAACCACACATCTAATATGGCATTCTTGCATACTGGTGCACAAACAAGTATATTTCATGCCAGGTATGATATTGAAGCAAAACACTTATGTATGATGTGCAGTTAATCTTCCAAATTGTGAGTAGCATAAGAATGACCAGGGTCTTAAACAGGACAGGAAACTGTAAAGAACCTTTGCTGACTATGTAAGGAGTCCAGCTTTACAAACAGTGTCATGGTGAAGAGGCTGATAACTGTGATCCCTACCTTCTGTTTTACCAAGAACATTTCCCTTGGGAGCTTCGAAAGGTTCATCAATGTCTGCATCTCCATCATGGGCAAACAACCTGCATCAGACAAGTAGAGGAGTCAGTGGCCAAACAGACATGTGTCCAACTTTGAATTTACAATGAAATGTTGATAGACTTCAAATATCCAAACCATATGCCCACATGAAATAGCAGATTTCTGTGTCATAAAACTTTATGGTGAATACTTCTGCAGGATACTGTTATTATTAATAACAATATCCTAAACTGAACACTTTTGGACAAGATGAATGCTCAATCGTTCATGCATACATGCATGCAGTATGAGTCCAGACATTTTCCTTTGGCTGATGTTGGTTGCCATTGGGGTTTTCTCAAGCTCTACCATCTCTACCTATTGATCATATACCAGCCATAGATCTACCTTTCATATCTGGATAGAACTAATAGCCTGGTACTTCAAACCACCAGGTATAGCATGGTCTGGGCAGCTGGTTATGTGCATCTTCCCGAGGCAAGTGAGTTAACTGACTATAAAAGTCCAGTTTCCACCCTTGCCGAACAAGGCTGGTATTATGGAGTTAGATTTTGGCTGGACTAACGAGTCTATGCATAGTCCAATCAAAATCGCGCACCGAAATCGAAATCCGGTCCGCAGAGTGTCATGCAGATTTCGGTCGACTGCAGGATTTGCAAAGCATGTGCACCGCTAACTTGTTGTCAACAGATATTTTCTAAATCTTTTCATGTTTTCTATCAAGGTGCTCACGTGATTTGATGCACTTCACGATGTAAGACTCGTTCTATCACAATATAGATCTGGATTATCGATCAGATCGTCTTGACTGGGTGCCACCGTTTTGTTTAAAACAAATGCAAGTGATATGAGAGGTTGAATCTGATTGGTCAATAGGAGAGGCATAGAAAGGACATAACTCGTAATAGCCAGTGGTGGCGCTATGATCGAACCCAGGAATTCCAGCCTAGTTCGGCAAGGGTGGAAACTGGACTTTCAAAGTTAGTTAACTCTCTTGCCTCGGGAAGATGGTTATATGAAGATTTCACTCATTTTGACTTCACTGTGAACCTGATGAAAACAATCAAGGTGTATGATGTGTGTGTGAGATATTGATCATTTCACTTTACTTGTTGTTTAGCGCTGCATGCAGCAATATTCCAGCGATATGATGGCAGCTTGTAAATCATCAAGTCTGGAACTAACAATCCAGTGATGGATATTGTGAGCAACAATCCATCCCGTCAGGGTATGATGACAAGCAATCAAACCAGGTCACCAAGCCTGACTACTCAATTTGTTTGATCGCCTCTCATTACCATCATCGGTTGCTTGGGACCGATTCTATCCTGGAATCCCCAAAACGTCATACCATCGTAGGGACTTGTATTAATCATGGTAATCATGATAATAGAAAACTGTTTTACTCACCAATCCATAGCTAACTGAACTCCCTTATAATTGGTTTTTGCCAAGGCCCTTTGCCTGAAACATGTGAAAATATCAAAACAGTTATCAGCAATGATCAGATTCAGCTCGCTCAGGACAAACACAAGTGTGTTATGTGATATCCGGCAGATATGTTTAGGCTGTGATACTGTTATTATTTTTTGTTTGTTTACCGATGTACTCACAACTATTCCAGGGGGTCAGCAGTCGAAAATGTGAATGACAATGTATAGTGACATTGAAAGACATATTTTATATTCAGAATGGGGATATACACATGCGTCCATATATAAACGTGTTAACAATCTCCAGTTGGGAAATGTGCAGCTCGCTCCCGATACTTGCTGTTATTGAGCTGTTTCACGTGTTAGTTCCTTCGCCTGGTCTAGGACACTGCTCAAAATCATATAATATTATGTCACCATTTTGGTTAACTATAACTATAAGAATATCGGAAATTGAACAATCTGAAACCCTGTAGATAAGTCTCAAAAGCAGTGTTATTTCTTTGTAACTAGTAATGATCATGTGTATTTAAATTATGAAACAATACCCGTAGCTAAATATAATCAAACGTGAAGTTTGCATCGTTTCAATCTTCGAGTCAGACAGACACTGAAGATTCAGAAAAATGTATGAACTGAATTGTCAGAGCCTAAAATCATACGCTTTGTTCCTGGAAAATCCCATTTCCATGAGTGTATCGACATCGGACGACATAGTTGACTTGGCTGGATTGTCTCACACGTTCCAATTTTGGTATAAACTTTCCAGGGGCAAGAGTTGTCGCCCTTTTATATTACTCTTTCTACCTCCAAGTAGGAAAGATTTCAGTAGGGGAGATAAAAACACAAGCGAAGGGCAGTTTCCATGGTCAAATACGGATTCCCAAGTTCGTATCCTGTATGTTTGAACGCAATTGACGATATATCATTGTCATTTATATCCAATATTTTATTTTGAAATGACGTTATTCATGGGTGTCTCTTCCCAAATATTCCACTTAAATAGCGATATAAAGCGCGTAGTAATTTAAAATTACTTTCTATTCACTTGCCTTACGTGAAAGATCATGCGGCATTCTTATATATCTAGGTTTTTGCAAACAATAAGCACCAAAGGCGCCCTAAATTACTTCTACAATCCCTGGTTGAAGCTGACATCATCTGCTGGGTCTGGTGTAAAACGACGGAAATTCTCACGAGAGATGATAGTCCTGTTCAGGAGTCAGAAGCCTGGCAACCAAGGATGCTGAAACCTTTGTCATGTCCAGTTCGTTCCTCAGTTCATTCTCATGAGAGATACGAGGGGTGTTCATTAAAGATTTCCCCTGACCCACTTCCGATGGACCTAGTGGAATGAAACTTGGCATAGGTATTAGTCTTTCTCCACATAGGAACCACCAAGAGTTACACACTTCTCCCATCGTTTTATGCAACTATGGAGACCACGCTTGTAAAAGCCCTCATTTTGCGTCTCAAACCAGGACTTGACTTCAGAAATCAGTGAAACGTTTTCCCTTCAAAAATGACTTCATGGTTGGAAAGAGATGGAAGTCAGATGGTGCAAGGTCAGGAGAGTAAGGAGGATGTGGAAGGATTTCATAGCCACAGGACCTCGCTTGTGCCTGGGCAACATGAGAGTTGTGTACTGGAGCATTGTCTTGCAGGAGACGGACACCCTTGGTCAGCATGCCACGCCTCTTAAGCTTGATAGCGTCCCGCAATTTCCGCAGCAGTGAAGCATAATAAGCTCCTGTAATTGTGGTACCCTTTGCCAAGAAATCCATCATCACTACTCCGCGCTGGTCCCAAAACACCGTGAGCATGACCTTGCCTGCAGAGGGTTGGACACGTGCCTTCTTTGGGGGTGGTGACTCCACATGCTTCCATTGCATCGACTGAACTTTAGTCTCAGGATCATAGTGATGGACCCATGTTTCATCCTGTGTGATAAGTCTGTCAAAAAAGTTTGCCTGTCCAAAAGATCCTTTGAGCAATTGACTCGTTCCTGCTTTTGGAAAGGTGTGAGCAACCTGGGAATCCATCGTGCAGACACCTTATGCATGTTCAAATTGTCATGGATGATTTTTTCCACAGACCCTACACTGATCTTGACATCTTGTGCTAACTGGCGAACAGTTATACGTCGGTCTGCCAAAATGGCGGTCTCCACTTGATGGATAGTGTCCTCATCAATGGCTGAATTGGGGCGACCAGGAATGGCAGCTGTTTCCACAGATGTCCGACCACACTTGAACTGGCGATGCCAGTGTTTAACAACGTCATATGATAGGGCTTCTTCCCCATAAGTTGTTTTCATTTCATCAAAAGTTTCTTTTGGTGTGCGACCTTTCAAATATAAAAACCTAATCACTGCTCGGTATTCTACTGGCTCCATTGTCACACCCTACTCGATCATAACACCTGTAAAAGTGGTAAGATTAATAGTTCGCGATCGGTGCTGCAAGTTCAGACATAACCCATAGATACATGTATCATTACACATGTGAAATTTCAACCAAATATGATAACCCTAAGTGGTTTAGGGGAAATCTTTAAGGAACACCCGTCGTACCTACGTATTGGCCATACATGACGTGTGTACTTCATATAAAACATACTGTATTGGCTATACATGACGTGTGTCGATCATCTGTAACCTACTGTATTGGCTATAGATGACATGTGTACCTCATCTATAACCAACTGTATTGGCAATAGATGACGTGTGTACCTCATCTATAATCCACTGTATTGGATATACATGACGTGTGTCGTATCGTATATAACCTACTGTATTGGCTATAGATGACGTGTGTCGACCATCTTTAACCTACTGTATTGGCTATGGATGACGTGTGTACCTCATCTATAACCTACAGTATTGGCGATAGATGACGTGTGTACCTCATCTATAACCTACTGTATTCACAATAGATGGCGTGTGTACCTTATCTATAATCCACTGTATTGGCTATAGATGACGTGTGTCGACCATCTTTAACCTACTGTATTGGCTATGGATGACGTGTGTACCTCATCTATAACCTACAGTATTGGCGATAGATGACGTGTGTACCTCATCTATAACCTATTGTATTAGCTATAGATGACGTGTGTACCTCATCTATAAACTTCTGTATTGGCTATAGATGACGTGTGTCGACCATCTTTAACCTACTGTATTGGGTATAGATGACGTGTGTCGATCATCTATATCCTATTGTATTGGCTATAGATGGCGTGTGTACCTTATCTATAATCCACTGTATTGGCTATAGATGACGTGTGTCGACCATCTTTAACCTACTGTATTGGCTATGGATGACGTGTGTACCTCATCTATAACCTACAGTATTGGCGATAGATGACGTGTGTACCTCATCTATAACCTATTGTATTAGCTATAGATGACGTGTGTACCTCATCTATAAACTTCTGTATTGGCTATAGATGACGTGTGTCGACCATCTTTAACCTACTGTATTGGGTATAGATGACGTGTGTCGATCATCTATATCCTATTGTATTGGCTATAGATGGCGTGTGTACCTTATCTATAATCCACTGTATTGGCTATAGATGACGTGTGTCGACCATCTTTAACCTACTGTATTGGGTATAGATGACGTGTGTCGATCATCTATATCCTATTGTATTGGCTATAGATGGCGTGTGTACCTTATCTATAATCCACTGTATTGGCTATAGATGACGTGTGTCGACCATCTTTAACCTACTGTATTGGCTATGGATGACGTGTGTACCTCATCTATAACCTACAGTATTGGCGATAGATGACGTGTGTACCTCATCTATAACCTATTGTATTAGCTATAGATGACGTGTGTCGACCATCTTTAACCTACTGTATTGGCTATGGATGACGTGTGTACCTCATCTATAACCTATTGTATTGGCTATAGATGACGTGTGTCGACCATCTTTAACCTACTGTATTGGCTATGGATGACGTGTGTACCTCATCTATAACCTACAGTATTGGCGATAGATGACGTGTGTACCTCATCTATAACCTATTGTATTAGCTATAGATGACGTGTGTACCTCATCTATAAACTTCTGTATTGGCTATAGATGACGTGTGTCGACCATCTTTAACCTACTGTATTGGGTATAGATGACGTGTGTACCTCATCTGTAACCTACTGTATTGGCGATATATGACGTGTGTACCTCATCTATAACCTACAGTATTGGCTATAGATGACGTGTGTACCTCATCTATAATCCACTGTATTGGCTATAGATGACGTGTGTACCTCATGTGTAACCTACTGTATTGGCAATAGATGACGTGTGTACCTCATCTATAACCTATTGTATTGGCTATACATGACGTGTGTCGATCATCTATAACCTACTGTATTGGCTATAGATGACGTGTGTACCTCATCTATAATCCACTGTAATGGCTATAGATGACGTGTGTTCCTCATCTATAACCTACTGTATTGGCTATAGATGATGTGTGTACCTCATCTATAAACTACTGTATTGGCTATAGATGACGTGTGCCGATCATCTAAAAACTACTGTATTGGCTATAGATGGCGTGTGTACTTCATCTATAACCTACTGTATTGGCTATAGATGGCATGTGTTCCTCATCTATAAACTGCTGTATTGGCTATAGATGACGTGTGTACCTCATCTATAATCTACTGTATTGGCTATAGATGACGTGTGTCGATCATCTGTAACCTACTGTATTGGCTGGCTATAGATGACGTGTGTACCTCATCTATAACCTACTGTATTGGCAATAGATGACGTTTGTACCTTATCTTTAATCCACTGTATTGGCTATAGATGACGTGTGTCGATCTTTTGTAACCTATTTTCTTGGCTATAGATGACGTGTGTACCTCATCTATAATCCACTGTATTGGCTATAGATGACGTGTGTACTTCATGTGTAACCTACTGTATTGGCAATAGATGACGTGTGTACCTCATCTATAACTTATTGTATTGGCTAAAGATGACGTGTGTACCTCATCTATAATCCACTGTGTTGGCTATAGATGACGTGTGTACCTCATCTATAACCTACTGTATTGGCTATAGACGACGTGTGTACCTCATCTGTAACCTACTGTATTGTCTATAGATGACCTGTGTACCTCATCTATAACCTATTGTATTGGCAATAGATGACGTGTGTCGATCATCTATAACCATTGTATTGGCCATGCATGACGTGTGTACTTCATCTAAAACATACTGTTTTGGCTATCCATGACGTGTGTCGATCATCTATAACCTACTGTATTGGCCATAGATGACGTGTGTACCTCATCTATAATCCACTGTAATGGCTATAGATGACGTGTGTACCTCATCTATAATCCACTGTATTGGCTATAGATGATGTGTGTACCTCATCTATAAACTACTGTATTGGCTATAGATGACGTGTGTCGATCATCTATAAAGTACTGTATTGGATATAGATGGCGTGTGTACCTCATCTATAACCTACTGTATTGGCTATAAATGACGTGTATCGATCATCTATAATCCACTGTATTGGCTATAGATGACGTGTGTTCTTCATCTATAAACTACTGTATTAGCTATGGATGACGTGTGTACCTCATCTATAATCCACTGTAATGGCTATAGATGACGTGTGTCGATCATCTATAACCTACTGTATTGGCTATAGATGATGTGTGTACCTCATCTATAAACTACTGTATTGGCTATAGATGACGTGTGTCGATCATCTATTAACTACTGTATTGGCTATAGATGACGTGTGTCGATCATCTATAACCTACTGTATTGGCTATACATGACGTGTGTCGATCATCTATAACCTACTGTATTGGCTATAGATGATGTGTGTACCTCATCTATAACCTACTGTATTGGCTAATGATGACGTGTGTACCTCATCTATAAACTACTGTATTGGCTATAGATGTCGTGTCGATCATCTGTAACCTACTGTAATGGCTATACATGACGTGTGTCCGTCATCTATATTCCACTGTATTGGCTATACATGACGTGTGTACCTCATCTAAAACCTACTGTATTGGCTATAGATGACGTGTGTCGATCATCTGTAACCTGCTGTATTGGCTATAGATGACGTGTGTCGATCATCTATAACCTACTGTATTGGCTATAGATGACGTGTGTTCCTCATCTATAAACTACTGTATTGGCTATAGATGACGTTTGTACCTCATCTATAAACTACTGTATTGGCTATAGATGACGTGTGTCGACCATCTTTAACCTACTGTATTGGCTATAGATGACGTGTGTACCTCATCTATAAACTACTGTATTGGTGGTACATGACGTGTGTCGACCATCTTTAACCTACTGTTTTGGCTACACATGACGTGTGTACCTCATCTATAATCCACTGTATAAGCTATAGATGACTTGTGTACCTCATCTATAATCCACTGTATTGGCTACACATGACGTGTGTACCTCATCTATAAACTACTGTAATGGCTATACGTGACGTGTGTACCTCATCTATAAACTACTGTATTGTCTATACATGACGTGTGTACCTTATCTTTAACCTACTGTATTGGCTATAGATGACATGTGTCGCTCATCTATAACCTACTGTATTGGGAATAGATGACGTGTGTCGACCATCTTTAACCTACTGTATTGGCTATAGATGACGTTTGTACCTCATCTATAATCCACTGTATTGGCAATAGATAACGTGTGTCGACCATCTATAACCTACTGTATTGGCTATAGATGACGTTTGTACCTCATCTATATTCCATTGTATTGGCTATAGATGACGTGTGTCGATCATCTTTAACCTACTGTATTGGCTGTAGATGACGTGTGTACCTCATCTATAATCCACTGTATTGGATATAGATGACGTGTGTCGACCATCTATAACCTACTGTATTGGCTATAGATGACGTGTGTACCTCATCTATAATCCATTGTATTGGCTATAGATGACGTGTGTCGACCATCTTTAACCTACTGTATTGGCTATACATGACGTGTGCACCTCATCTATAATCCACTGTATTAGCTTTAGATGACGTGTGTACCTCATCTATAATCCACTCTATTGGCTATAGATGACGTGTGTCGACCATCTTTAACCTAATGTATTGGCTATAGATGACGTGTGTACCTCATCTTTAATCCAATGTATTGGCTATAGATGACGTGTGTACCTCATCTCTAAACTACCGTATTGGCTATAGATGACGTGTGTACCTCATCTATAATCCACTGTATTAGCAATAGATGACGTGTGTCGACCATCTGTAACCTACTGTATTGGCAATAGATGACGTGTGTACCTTATCTATAATGCACTGTATTGGCTATAGATGACGTGTGTACCTAATCTATAGTCCACTGTATTGGCTATACATGACGTGTGTACCTTATCTATAACCTACTATATTGGCTATAGATGACGTGTGTACCTCATCTATAAGCTACTGTTTTGGCTATAGATGACGTGTGTCGACCATCTTTAACCTACTGTTTTGGCTACACATGACGTGTGTACCTCATCTATAATCCACTGTATAAGCTATAGATGACGTGTGTACCTCATCTAAAATCCACTGTATCTGCTATAGATGACGTGTGTCGACCAACTCTAACCTACTGTATTGGCTGTAGATGACGTGTGTAATTCATCTATAACCTACTGTATTGGCTATACATGACGTCTGTCGGCCATCTTAAACCTACTGTATTGGCTATAGATGACGTGTGTACCTGATCTATAACCTACCGGATTGGCGATACATGACGTGTGTACCTCATCTATAATCCACTGTATTGGCTATAGATGACGTGTGTCGATCATCTGTAATCTACTGTATTGGCTATACATGACGTGTGTCGACCATCTATAACCTACTGTATTGGCTATAGATGACGCGTGTCCCTCATCTATAACCTTCTGTATTGGCTATAGATGACGTGTGTACCTCATCTATAACCTACTGTATTTGCAATAGATGACCTGTGTGCCTTATCTATAATTCACTGTATTGGCTACACATGACGTGTGTCGATCATCTGTAACCTACTGTATTGGCTATAGATGACGTGTGTCGATCATCTATACCCTACTGTATTGGCTATAGATGACGTGTGTCGACCATCTATAAACTACTGTATTGGCTATAGATGACGTGTGCCCATCATCTAAAACATACTGTATTCGCAATAGATGACGTGTGTCGATCATCTATAAACTACTGTATTGGCTATAGATGACGTGTGGCCATCATCTAAAACATACTGTATTGGCTATAGATGACGTGTGTCGATCATCTAAAACATACTGTATTAGCTATAGATGACGTGTGTCCATCATCTATAAACTACTGTATGGGCTATAGATGACGTGTGCCCATCATCTAAAACATACTGTATTGGGAATAGATGACGTGTGTACCTCATCTATAATCCACGGTATTAGCTATAGATGCCGTGTGTAGCTCATTTATAATCAACTGTATTGGCTATCGATGACATGTGTATCTCATCTGTAACCTACTGTATTGGCTATAGATGACGTGTGTCGATCATCTATAACCTACTGTATTGGCTATAGATGACGTGTGTACCTCATCTATAACCTACTGTATTGGCTATACATGACGTGTGTACCTCATCTATAACCTACTGTATTTCCTATAGATGACGTGTGTACCTCATCTGTAATCTACTGTTTTGGCTACACATGACGTTTGTCGATCATCTGTAACCTATTGTATTTGCTATAAATGACGTGTGTACCTCATGTGTAACCTACTGTATTGGCTATACATAACATGTGTCGATCATCTGTAACCTGCTGTATTGTCTATACATGACGTGTGCCGATCATCTAAGACATACTGTATTGGCTATATATGACGTTTGTTGATGATCTAAAACCTACTGTATTGGCTATAGATGACGTGTGTTCCTCATCTATAACCTACTGTATTGGCCATAGATGACGTTTGTACCTCATCTATAAACCACTGCATTAGCTATAGATGACGTGTGTCGATCATTTCTAACCTACTGTATTGGCTATAGATGACGTGTGTCGACCATCTGTAACCTACTGTATTGGCTATAGATGACGTGTGTCGATCATCTATACCCTACTGTATTGGCTATATATGACGTGTGTCGATCATCTATATCCTATTGTATTGGCTATAGATGACGTGTGTACCTCATCTATAATCCACTGTATTAGCAATAGATGACGTGTGTCGACCATCTGTAACCTACTGTATTGGCAATAGATGACGTGTGTACCTTATCTATAATGCACTGTATTGGCTATAGATGATGTGTGTACCTCATCTATAATCCACTGTATTGGCTATACATGACGTGTCTACCTCATCTATAACCTACAGTATTGGCGATACATGACTTGTGTACCTCATATATAATCCACTGTATTGGCCATTGATTACGTGTGTACCTCATGTATAACCTATTGGTTGGCTATAGATGACCTGTGTACCTCATCTATAATCCACTGTATTGGCTATAGATGACGTTTGTACCTCATCTATAAACCACTCTGTTGGCTATAGATGACGTGCGTCGATCATTTATAATCTACTGTATTAGCTATAGATGACGTGTGTTACTCATCTATAAACCACTGTATTGGATATAGATGACGTGTGTTCCTCATCTATAAACTACTGTATTGGCTATAGATGACGTGTGTTCCTCATTTGTAACCTGCTGTATTGGCAATAGATGACGTGTGTACCTCATCTATAAGCTATTGTATTGGCTATAGATGACGTGTGCACCTCATCTATAATCCACTGTATTGTCAATAGATGACGTGTGTACCTCATCTATAATCCATTGTATTGGCTATAGATGACGTGTGTCGACCATCTTTAACCTACTGTATTGGCTTCACATGACGTGTGTACCTCATTTATAACCTACTGTATTGGCTATAGATGACGTGTGTCGACCATCTGTAACCTACTGTATTGGCTAAAGATGACGTGTGTCGATCATCTATACCCTACTGTATTGGCTATAGATGACGTGTGTCGATCATCTATAATCCACTGTATTGGCTTTAGATGATGTGTGTCCATCATCTATAATCCACTGTATTGCCTATAGATGACGTGTGTACCTCATCTATAAACTACTGTATTAGCCATAAATGACGTGTGTACCTCATCTATAAACTACTGTATTGGGTATAGATGACGTGTGTACCTCATCTAAAACCTACTGTATTGGCTATAGATGTCGTGTGTCGATCATCTATAATCCACTGTCTTGGCTATAGATGACGTGTGTCTATCATCTATAATCCACTGTATTGACTATAGATGACGTGTGTACCTTATGTATAAACTACTGTATTAGACCATAAATGACGTGTGTACCTCATCTATAAACTACTGTATTGGCTATAGATGACGTGTGTACCTCATCTAAAACCTAATGTATTGGATATAGATTATGTGTGTCGACCATCTATAACCCACTGTATAGGCTAAAGATGACGTGTGTCGATCATCTATAACCTATTTTATTTGCTATACATGACGTGTGTACCTCATCTATAACCTACAGTATTGGCGATACATGACGTGTGTACCTCATCTATAATCCACTGTATTGGCCATTGATTACGTGTGTACCTCATCTATAACCTATTGGTTGGCTATAGATGACCTGTGTACCTCATCTATAATCCACTGTATTGGCTATAGATGACGTTTGTACCTCATCTATAAACCACTCTGTTGGCTATAGATGACGTGCGTCGATCATTTATAATCTACTGTATTAGCTATAGATGACGTGTGTTACTCATCTATAAACCATTGTATTGGATATAGATGACGTGTGTTCCTCATCTATAAACTACTGTATTGGCAATAGATGACGTGTGTTCCTCATTTGTAACCTACTGTATTGGCAATAGATGACGTGTGTACCTCATCTATAAGCTATTGTATTGGCTATAGATGACGTGTGCACCTCATCTATAATCCACTGTATTGTCAATAGATGACGTGTGTACCTCATCTATAATCCATTGTATTGGCTATAGATGACGTGTGTCGACCATCTTTAACCTACTGTATTGGCTTCACATGACGTGTGTACCTCATTTATAACCTACTGTATTGGCTATAGATGACGTGTGTCGACCATCTGTAACCTACTGTATTGGCTATAGATGACGTGTGTCGATCATCTATACCCTACTGTATTGGCTATAGATGACGTGTGTCGATCATCTATAATCCACTGTATTGGCTTTAGATGATGTGTGTCCATCATCTATAATCCACTGTATTGGCTATAGATGACGTGTGTACCTAATCTATAAACTACTGTATTAGCCATAAATGACGTGTGTACCTCATCTATAAACTACTGTATTGGGTATAGATGACGTGTGTACCTCATCTAAAACCTACTGTATTGGCTATAGATGTCGTGTGTCGATCATCTATAATCAACTGTATTGGCTATAGATGACGTGTGTCTATCATCTATAATCCACTGTATTGGCTATAGATGACGTGTGTACCTTATGTATAAACTACTGTATTAGCCATAAATGACGTGTGTACCTCATCTATAAACTACTGTATTGGCTATAGATGACGTGTGTACCTCATCTAAAACCTAATGTATTGGATATAGATTATGTGTGTCGATCATCTATAATCCACTGTATAGGCTAAAGATGACGTGTGTCGATCATCTATAACCTATTTTATTTGCTATACATGACGTGTGTACTTCATCTATAACCTACAGTATTGGCTATAAATGACGTGTGTCGACCATCTTTAACTTATTGTATTGGCTATAGATGACGTGTGTACCTCATCTATAACCTATTGCATTGGCTATAGATGACGTGTGTACCTCATCTATAAACTACTGTATTGGCTATAGATGACGTGTGTACCTCATCTATAAACTACTGTATTGGCTATAGATGACGTGTGTCGATGATCTATAATCCACTGTATTGGCTTTAGATGACGTGTGTCGATCATCTATAACCTATTGTATTGGCTATACTTGACGTTTGTACTTTATCTATAACCTACTGTTATGGCTAAAGATGACGTGTGTCGACCATCTTTAACCTATTGTATTGGCTATAGATGACGTGTGTACGTCATCTATAACCTATTGTATTGGCTATAGATGACGTGTGTACCTTATCTTTAACCGACTGTATTGGCTATACATGACGTGTGTATCTCAACTATATAATACTGTATTGGCTATAGATGACGTGTGTCGATCATCTATAATCTACTGTATTGGCTATAGATGATGTGTGTCGGTCATCTATAACCTACTGTATTGGCTATAGATGACTTGTGTCGACCATCTTTAACCTACTGTATTGGCTATAGATGACGTGTGTACCTCATCTATAACCTACAGTATTGGCGATACATGAGGTTTGTCGATCATCTATCATCCACTGTATTGGCTATAGATGCTATAGATGACGTGTGTACCTCATTTATAATCCACTGTATTGGCTATAGATGTCGTGTGTGGATCATCTATAACCTACTGTATTGGCTATACATGACGTGTGTATCTCATCTATAATACACTGTATTGGCTATAGATGACGTGTGTCTATCATTTGTAACCTACTGTATTGGCTATAGATGACGTGTGTTCCTCATCTATAACCTACTGTATTGGCTATACATGATGTGTGTCGATCATCTGTAACCTATGGTATTGGTTATAGATGACGTGTGTCGATCATCTGTAAGCTATGGTATTGGTTATAGATGACGAGTGTACCTCATCTATAACCTATTGTATTGGCTATAGATGCCGTGTGTACCTCATCTATAACCTATTGTATTGGCTATAGATGACGTGTGTCGATGATCTATAATCCACTGTATTGGCTATAGATGACGTGTGTATCTCATGTATAACCTATTGTATTGGCCATAAATGACGTGTGTACCTCATCTATAACCTACTGTACTGGCTATAGATGACGTGTGTCGATCATCTATAACCTATTGTATTGGCTATAGATGACGTGTGTCGATCATCTGTAAGCTATGGCATTGGTTATAGATGACGAGTGTACCTCATCTATAACCTATTGTATTGGCTATAGATGACGTGTGTCGATGATCTATAATCCACTGTATTGGCTATAGATGACGTGTGTCGATCATCTATAACCTACTGTATTGGCTATAGATGTCGTGTGTCGATCATCTATAATCCACTGTATTGGCTATAGATGTCGTGTGTCGATCATCTATAATCCACTGTATTGGCTGTAGATGACGTGTGTACCTTATGTATAAACTACTGTATTAGCCATAAATGACGTGTGTACCTCATCTATAAACTACTGTATTAGCTATAGATGACGTGTGTACCTCATCTAAAACCTAATGTATTGGATATAGATGATGTGTGTCGATCATCTATAATCCACTGTATAGGCTAAAGATGACGTGTGTACCTCATCTATAACCTATTTTATTGGCTATACATGACGTGTGCACTTCATCTATAACCTACAGTATTGGCTATAAATGACGTGTGTCGACCATCTTTAACCTATTGTATTGGCTATAGATGACGTGTGTACCACATCTATAACCTATTGCATTGGCCATAGATGACGTGTGTACCTCATCTATAAACTACTGTATTGGCTATAGATGACGTGTGTACCTCATCTATAACCTATTGTATTGGCTATAGATGACGTGTGTCGATGATCTATAATCCACTGTATTGGCTATAGATGACGTGTGTCCATCATCTATAATCCACTGTATTGCCTATAGATGACGTGTGTACCTCATCTATAAACTACTGTATTAGCCATAAATGACGTGTGTACCTCATCTATAAACTACTGTATTGGCTAAGATGACGTGTGTCGACCATCTTTAACCTATTGTATTTTCTATAGATGACATGTGTCGATCATCTATAACCTATTGTATTGGCTATAAATGACGTGTGTACTTCATCTATAACCTACTGTATTGGCTAAGATGACGTGTGTCGACCATCTTTAACCTATTGTATTTTCTATAGATGACGTGTGTACAACATCTATAACCTATTGCATTGGCTATAGATGACGTGTGTACCTTATCTATAACCTACTGTATTGGCTATAGATGACCTGTGTACCTCATCTATAAACTATAGTATTGGCTATAGATGACGTGTGTACCACATCTATAACCTACTGTATTGGCTATTCATGACGTGCGTCGACCATATTTAACCTATTGTATTGGCTATAGATGACATGTGTACCACATCTATAACCTAATGTATTGGCTATAGATGACGTGTGTACCTTATCTATAAACTAATGTATTGGCTATAGATGACGTGTGTACCTCATCTATAACCTACTGTATTGGCTATAGATGACGTGTGGACCTCATCTATAACCTACTGTATTGGCTATACATGACGTGTGCACCCCATCTATAACCTACTGTATTGGCTATAGATGACGTGTGTCTATCATTTGTAACCTACTGAATTGGCTATAGATGACGTGTGTTCCTCATCTATAACCTACTGTATTGGCTAAACATGACGTGTGTCGATCATCTGTAACCTATGGTATTGATTATAGATGACGTGTGTTCTTCATCTATAACCTACTGTATTGGCTATACATGACGTGTGTCGATCACCTGTAACCTACAGTATTGGCTATAGATGACGTGTGTCGACCATCTATAACCTGCTGTATTGGCTATACATGACGTGTGTCGATCATCTGTAACCTATGGTATTGGTTATAGATGACGTGTGTACCTCATCTATAACCTATTGTATTGGCCATAAATGACGTGTGTACCTCATCTATAACCTACTGTACTGGTTATAGATGACGTGTGTCGATCATATATAACCTATTGTATTGTTTATAGATGACGTGTGTACCTCATCTATAACCTATTGTATTGGCTATAGATGCCGTGTGTACCTAATCTATATCCTATTGTATTGCTATAGATGACGTGTGTACCTTATCTATAACCTACTGTATTGGCTATAGATGACGCGGACAATGACCTATAATCCACTGTATTGGCTATAGATGACGTGTGTCAATCATCTATAACCTACTGTATTGGCTATAAATGTCGTGTGTCGATCATCTATAATCCACTGTATTGGCTATAGATGACGTGTGTCCATCATCTATAATCCACTGTATTGGCTATAGATGACGTGTGTACCTCATCTATAAACTACTGTATTAGCCATAAATGACGTGTGTACCTCATCTATAAACTACTGTATTGGCTATAGATGACGTGTGTACCTCATCTAAAACCTACTGTATTGGACATAGATGACGTGTGTGGATTATCTATAATCCACTGTTTTGGCTAAAGATGACGTGTGTCGATCATCTATAAGCTATTTTATTGGCTATACATGACGTGTGAACTTCATGTATAACCTACTGTATTGGCTATAGATGACGTGTGTACCACATCTATAACCTATTGCATTGGCTATAGATGACGTGTGTACCTCATCTAAAACCTACTGTATTGGCCATAGATGACGTGTGTGGATTATCTATAATCCACTGTTTTGGCTAAAGATGACGTGTGTCGATCATCTATAAGCTATATTATTGGCTATACATGACGTGTGTACTTCATGTATAACCTACATTATTGGCTATATATGACGTGTGTCGATGATCTTTAACCTACGGTATTGGCTAAAGATGACGTGTGTACCACATCTATAACCTATTGCATTGGCTAAAGATGACGTGTGTACCTCATCTATAACCTACTGTATTGGCTATAGATGACGTGTGTCGATCATCTATAACCTGTTGTATTGGCTATATATGACGTGTGTACTTTATCTATAACCTATTGTATTGGCTATAGATGACGTGTGTACCTCATCTATAACCTATGGTATTGGCTATAGATGACGTGTGTACCTTATCTATAACCTACTGTATTGGCTATAGATGACGTGTGTACCTCATCTATAAACTACTGTATTGGCTATAGATGACGTGTGTCGATGGTCTATAATCCACTGTATTGGCTATAGATGACGTGTGTACTTCATCTATAACCTATTGTATTTGCTATAGATGACGTGTGTACCTCATCTATAACCTATGGTACTGGCTATAGATGACGTGTGTACCTCATCTATAACCTACTGTATTGGCTATAGATGACGTGTGTACCTCATCTATAAACTACTGTATTGGCTATAGATGACGTGTGTCGATGATCTATAATTCACTGTATTGGCTATAGATGACGTGTGTCCATCATCTATAACCTATTGTATTGGCTATAGATGACGTGTGTCGATCATCTATAATCCACTGTATTGGCTTTAGATGATGTGTGTCCATCATCTATAATCCACTGTATTGCCTCTAGATGACGTGTGTACCTCATCTATAAACTACTGTATTAGCCATAAATGACGTGTGTACCTCATCTATAAACTACTGTATTGGCTATAGATGACGTGTGTACCTCATCTATAAACTACTGTATTGGCCATAGATGACGTGTGTCGATGATCTATAATCCACTGTATTGGCTACAGATGACGTGTGTCGATCATCTATAACCTATTGTATTGGCTATATATGACGTGTGTACTTCATCTATAACCTATTGTATTGGCTATAGATGACGTGTGTACCTCATCTATAACCTATGGTATTGGCTATAGATGACGTGAGTACCTTATCTATAACCTACTGAATTGGCTATAGATGACGTGTGTACCTCATCTATAAACTACTGTATTGGCTATAGATGACGTGTGTCGATGATCTATAATCCACTGTATTGGCTATAGATGACGTGTGTCGATCATCTATAACCTACTGTATTGGCTATAGATGTCGTGTGGACCTCATCTAATACCTACTGTATTGGCTATAGATGACGTGTGTCGATCATCTATAATCCACTTTATTGGCTTTAGATGATGTGTGTCCATAATCTATAATCCACTGTATTGCCTATAGATGACGTGTGTACCTCATCTATAAACTACTGTATTAGCCATAAATGACGTGTGTACCTCATCTATAAACTACTGTATTGGCTATAGATGACGTGTGTACCTCATCTAAAACCTACTGTATTGGCTATAGATGACGTGTGTCGATCATCTATAATCCACTGTATTGGTTATATATGACGTGTGTCGATCATCTATAACCTACTGTATTGGCTAAGATGACGTGTGTCGACCATCTATAACCTACTGTATTGGCTAAGATGACGTGTGTACCACATCTATAACCTATTGCATTGGCTATAGATGACGTGTGTACCTTATCTATAACCTACTGTATTGGCTATAGATGACGTGTGTACCTCATCTATAAACTACTGTATTGGCTATAGATGACGTGTGTACCAGATCTATAACCTACTGTATGGCTATAGATGACGTGTGTACCTTATCTATAATGTACTGTATTGGCTATACATGACGTGTGTCGACCATCTTTAACCTATTGCATTGGCTATAGATGACGTGTGTCGCTCATCTATAACCTACTGTATTGGCTATAGATGACGTGTGTACCTCATCTGTAAACTACTGTATTGGCCATAGATGACGTGTGTCGATTATCTATAATCCACTGTATTGGCTATAGATGACGTGTGAACCTCATCTATAAACTACTGTTTTGGCTATAGATGACGTGTGTACCTCATCTAAAACCTACTGTATTGGCTATAGATGACGTGTGTCTATCATCTATAATCCACTGTATTGGCTATAGATGACGTGTGTACCTTATGTATAAACTACTGTATTAGCCATAAATGACGTGTGTACCTCATCTATAAGCTATTGTATTGGCTAAAGATGACGTGTGTACCTCATCTATAACCTATTGTATTGGCTATAGATGACGTGTGTACCTTATCTATAACCTACTGTATTGGCTATAGATGACGTGTGTACCTCATCTATAAACTACTGTATTGGCTATAGATGACGTGTGTCGATCATCTATAACCTACTGTATTGGCTATAGATATCGTGTGTACCTCATCTAAAACCTACTGTATTGGCTATAGATGACGTGTGTCGATCATCTATAATCCACTGAATTGGCTTTAGATGATGTGTGTCCATCATCTATAACCCACTGTATTGGCTATAGATGACGTGTGTACCTCATCTATAAACTACTGTATTAGCCATAAATGACGTGTGTACCTCATCTATAACGTACTGTATTGGCTATAGATGACGTGTGTACCTCATCTAAAACTTAATGTATTGGCTGTAGATGATGTGTGTCGATCATCTATAATCCACTATATAGGCTAAAGATGACGTGTGTCGATCATCTATAACCTATTTTATTGGCTATACATGACGTGTGTACTTCATCTATAACCTACAGTATTGGCTATAAATGACGTGTGTCGACCATCTTTAACCTATTGTATTGGCTATAGATGACGTGTGTACCACATCTATAACCTATTGCATTGGCTATAGATGACGTGTGTACCTCATCTATAAACTACTGTATTGGCTATAGATGACGTGTGTACCTCATCTATAAACTACTGTATTGGCTATAGATGACGTGTGTCGATGATCTATAATCCACTGTGTTGGCTTTAGATGATGTTTGTCCATCATCTATAATCCACTGTATTGCCTATAGATGACGTGTGTACCTCATCTATAAACTACTGTATTAGCCATAAATGACGTGTGTACCTCATCTGTAAACTACTGTATTGGCTATAGATGACGTGTGTACTTCATCTATAACCTATTGTATTTGCTATAGATGACGTGTGTCTATCATTTGTAACCTACTGTATTGGCTATAGATGACGTGTGTTCCTCATCTATAAACTACTGTATTGTCTATGCATGACGTGTGTCGATCATTTGTAACCTATGGTATTGGTTATAGAAGACGTGTGTACTTTATCTATAACCTACTGTATTGGCTATAGATGACGTGTCGACCATCTTTAACCTACTGTATTGGCTATAGATGACGTGTGTACCTCATCTATAAGCTATTGTATTGGCTATAGATGACGTGTGTCGATCATCTATAATCTACTGTATTGGCTATACATGACGTGTGTACCTCATCTATAAACTACAGTATTGGCTGTAGATGACGTGTTTACCTCAACTATATACTACTGTATTGGCTATAGATGACGTGTGTCGATCATCTATAATCCACTGTATTGGCTATAGATGACGTGTGTACCTCATCTATAACCTACTGTATTGGCTATAGATGACGTTTGTCGACCATCTTTAACCTATTGTATTGGCTATAGATGGTGTGTCGACCATCTATAATCCACTGAATTGGCTTTAGATGATGTGTGTACATCATCTATAACCCACTGTTTTGGCTATAGATGACGTGTGTACCTCATCTATAAACTACTGTATTAGCCATAAATGACGTGTGTACCTCATCTATAAACTACTGTATTGGCTATAGATGACGTGTGTACCTCATCTAAAACCTAATGTATTGGCTATAGATGATGTGTGTCGATCATCTATAATCCACTGTATAGGCTAAAGATGACGTGTGTCGATCATCTATAACCTATTTTATTGGCTATACATGACGTGTGTACTTCATCTATAACCTACAGTATTGGGTATAAATGACGTGTGTCGACCATCTTTAACCTATTGTATTGGCTATAGATGACGTGTGTACCACATCTATAACCTATTGCATTGGCTATAGATGACGTGTGTACCTCATCTATAAACTACTGTATTGGCTATAGATGACGTGTGTACCTCATGTATAACCTATTGTATTGGCTATAGATGACGTCTGTCGATGATCTATAATCCACTGTATTGGCTATAGATGACGTGTGTCGATCATCTATAACCTACTGTTTTGGCTATAGATGTCGTGTGTCGATCATCTATAATCCACTGTATTGGCTATAGATGACGTGTGTCTATCATCTATAATCCACTGTATTGGCTATAGATGACGTGTGTACCTTATGTATAAACTACTGTATTAGCCATAAATGACGTGTGTACCTCATCTATAACCTACTGTATTGGCTATAGAAGACGTGTGTCGATCATCTATAAGCTATTGTATTGGCTATAGATGACGTGTGTACCTCATCTATAACCTATTGTATTGGCTATAGATGACGTGTGTACCTCATCTATAACCTATTGTATTGGCTATAGATGACGTGTGTACCTTATCTATAACCTACTGTATTGGCTATAGATGACGTGTGTACCTCATCTATAAACTACTGTATTGGCTATAGATGACGTGTGTCGATCATCTGTAAGCTATGGTATTGGTTATAGATGACGAGTGTACCTCATCTATAACCTATTGTATTGGCTATAGATGCCGTGTGTACCTCATCTATAACCTATTGTATTGGCTATATATGACGTGTGTACCTCATCTATAACCTACTGTATTGGCTATAGATGACGTCTGTCGATGATCTATAATCCACTGTATTGGCTATAGATGACGTGTGTCGATCATCTATAACCTACTGTTTTGGCTATAGATGTCGTGTGTCGATCATCTATAATCCACTGTATTGGCTTTAGATGATGTGTGTCCATCATCTATAATCCACTGTATTGCCTCTAGATGACGTGTGTACCTCATCTATAAACTACTGTATTAGCCATAAATGACGTGTGTACCTCATCTATAAACTACTGTATTGGCTATAGATGACGTGTGTACCTCATCTATAAACTACTGTATTGGCCATAGATGACGTGTGTCGATGATCTATAATCCACTGTATTGGCTACAGATGACGTGTGTCGATCATCTATAACCTATTGTATTGGCTATATATGACGTGTGTACTTCATCTATAACCTATTGTATTGGCTATAGATGACGTGTGTACCTCATCTATAACCTATGGTATTGGCTATAGATGACGTGAGTCCCTTATCTATAACCTACTGTATTGGCTATAGATGACGTGTGTACCTCATCTATAAACTACTGTATTGGCTATAGATGACGTCTGTCGATGATCTATAATCCACTGTATTGGCTATAGATGACGTGTGTCGATCATCTATAACCTACTGTATTGGCTATAGATGTCGTGTGGACCTCATCTAATACCTACTGTATTGGCTATAGATGACGTGTGTCGATCATCTATAATCCACTTTATTGGCTTTAGATGATGTGTGTCCATAATCTATAATCCACTGTATTGCCTATAGATGACGTGTGTACCTCATCTATAAACTACTGTATTAGCCATAAATGACGTGTGTACCTCATCTATAAACTACTGTATTGGCTATAGATGACGTGTGTACCTCATCTAAAACCTACTGTATTGGCTATAGATGACGTGTGTCGATCATCTATAATCCACTGTATTGGTTATATATGACGTGTGTCGATCATCTATAACCTACTGTATTGGCTAAGATGACGTGTGTCGACCATCTATAACCTACTGTATTGGCTAAGATGACGTTTGTACCACATCTATAACCTTTTGCATTGGCTATAGATGACGTGTGTACCTTATCTATAACCTACTGTATTGGCTATAGATGACGTGTGTACCTCATCTATAAACTACTGTATTGGCTATAGATGACGTGTGTACCAGATCTATAACCTACTGTATGGCTATAGATGACGTGTGTACCTTATCTATAATGTACTGTATTGGCTATACATGACGTGTGTCGACCATCTTTAACCTATTGCATTGGCTATAGATGACGTGTGTCGCTCATCTATAACCTACTGTATTGGCTATAGATGACGTGTGTACCTCATCTGTAAACTACTGTATTGGCTATAGATGACGTGTGTCGATTATCTATAATCCACTGTATTGGCTATAGATGACGTGTGAACCTCATCTATAAACTACTGTTTTGGCTATAGATGACGTGTGTACCTCATCTAAAACCTACTGTATTGGCTATAGATGACGTGTGTCTATCATCTATAATCCACTGTATTGGCTATAGATGACGTGTGTACCTTATGTATAAACTACTGTATTAGCCATAAATGACGTGTGTACCTCATCTATAACCTATTGTATTGGCTAAAGATGACGTGTGTACCTCATCTATAACCTATTGTATTGGCTATAGATGACGTGTGTACCTTATCTATAACCTACTGTATTGGCTATAGATGACGTGTGTACCTCATCTATAAACTACTGTATTGGCTATAGATGACGTGTGTCGATGATCTATAATCCACTGTATTGGCTATAGATGACGTGTGTCGATCATCTATAACCTACTGTATTGGCTATAGATATCGTGTGTACCTCATCTAAAACCTACTGTATTGGCTATAGATGACGTGTGTCGATCATCTATAATCCACTGAATTGGCTTTAGATGATGTGTGTCCATCATCTATAACCCACTGTATTGGCTATAGATGACGTGTGTACCTCATCTATAAACTACTGTATTAGCCATAAATGACGTGTGTACCTCATCTATAACGTACTGTATTGGCTATAGATGACGTGTGTACCTCATCTAAAACTTAATGTATTGGCTATAGATGATGTGTGTCGATCATCTATAATCCACTATATAGGCTAAAGATGACGTGTGTCGATCATCTATAACCTATTTTATTGGCTATACATGACGTGTGTACTTCATCTATAACCTACAGTATTGGCTATAAATGACGTGTGTCGACCATCTTTAACCTATTGTATTGGCTATAGATGACGTGTGTACCACATCTATAACCTATTGCATTGGCTATAGATGACGTGTGTACCTCATCTATAAACTACTGTATTGGCTATAGATGACGTGTGTACCTCATCTATAAACTACTGTATTGGCTATAGATGACGTGTGTCGATGATCTATAATCCACTGTGTTGGCTTTAGATGATGTGTGTCCATCATCTATAATCCACTGTATTGCCTATAGATGACGTGTGTACCTCATCTATAAACTACTGTATTAGCCATAAATGACGTGTGTACCTCATCTGTAAACTACTGTATTGGCTGTAGATGACGTGTGTACCTCATCTAAAACCTACTGTTTTGGCTATAGATGACGTGTGTCGATCATCTATAATCCACTGTATTGGCTATAGATGACGTGTGTACCTCATCTATAACCTATTGTATTGGCTATATATGACGTGTGTACTTACTATAACCTATTGTATTTGCTATAGATGACGTGTGTCTATCATTTGTAACCTACTGTATTGGCTATAGATGACGTGTGTTCCTCATCTATAAACTACTGTATTGTCTATGCATGACGTGTGTCGATCATTTGTAACCGATGGTATTGGTTATAGAAGACGTGTGTACTTTATCTATAACCTACTGTATTGGCTATAGATGACGTGTCGACCATCTTTAACCTACTGTATTGGCTATAGATGACGTGTGTACCTCATCTATAAGCTATTGTATTGGCTATAGATGACGTGAATCGATCATCTATAATCTACTGTATTGGCTATACATGACGTGTGTACCTCATCTATAAACTACAGTATTGGCTGTAGATGACGTGTTTACCTCAACTATATACTACTGTATTGGCTATAGATGACGTGTGTCGATCATCTATAATCCACTGTATTGGCTATAGATGACGTGTGTACCTCATCTATAACCTACTGTATTGGCTATAGATGACGTTTGTCGACCATCTTTAACCTATTGGATTGGCTATAGATGGTGTGTCGACCATCTATAATCCACTGAATTGGCTTTAGATGATGTGTGTCCATCATCTATAACCCACTGTTTTGGCTATAGATGACGTGTGTACCTCATCTATAAACTACTGTATTAGCCATAAATGACGTGTGTACCTCATCTATAAACTACTGTATTGGCTATAGATGACGTGTGTACCTCATATAAAACCTAATGTATTGGCTATAGATGATGTGTGTCGATCATCTATAATCCACTGTATAGGCTAAAGATGACGTGTGTCGATCATCTATAACCTATTTTATTGGCTATACATGACGTGTGTACTTCATCTATAACCTACAGTATTGGCTATAAATGACGTGTGTCGACCATCTTTAACCTATTGTATTGGCTATAGATGACGTGTGTACCACATCTATAACCTATTGCATTGGCTATAGATGACGTGTGTACCTCATCTATAAACTACTGTATTGGCTATAGATGACGTGTGTACCTCATGTATAACCTATTGTATTGGCTATAGATGACGTCTGTCGATGATCTATAATCCACTGTATTGGCTATAGATGACGTGTGTCGATCATCTATAACCTACTGTTTTGGCTATAGATGTCGTGTGTCGATCATCTATAATCCACTGTATTGGCTATAGATGACGTGTGTCTATCATCTATAATCCACTGTATTGGCTATAGATGACGTGTGTACCTTATGTATAAACTACTGTATTAGCCATAAATGACGTGTGTACCTCATCTATAACCTACTGTATTGGCTGTAGAAGACGTGTGTCGATCATCTATAAGCTATTGTATTGGCTATAGATGACGTGTGTACCTCATCTATAACCTATTGTATTGGCTATAGATGACGTGTGTACCTCATCTATAACCTATTGTATTGGCTATAGATGACGTGTGTACCTTATCTATAACCTACTGTATTGGCTATAGATGACGTGTGTACCTCATCTATAAACTACTGTATTGGCTATAGATGACGTGTGTCGATGATCTATAATCCACTGTATTGGCTATAGATGACGTGTGTCGATCATCTATAACCTACTGTATTGGCTATAGATATCGTGTGTACCTCATCTAAAACCTACTGTATTGGCTATAGATGACGTCTGTCGATCATCTATAATCCACTGAATTGGCTTTAGATTATGTGTGTCCATCATCTATAACCCTCTGTATTGGCTATAGATGACGTGTGTACCTCATCTATAACCTACTGTATTGGCTATAGATGACGTGTGTACCTCATCTTTAATCTACTGCATTGGCTATACATGACGTGTGTCGATGATCTTTAACCTATTGTATTGGCTATAGATGACGTGTGTCGATCATCTATAACCTACTGTATTGGCTATAGATGACGTGTGTACCTCATCTGTAAACTACTGTATTGGCCATAGATGACGTGTGTCGATCATCTATAATCCACTGTATTGGCTATAGATTACGTGTGAACCTCAATTATAAACTACTGTATTGGCTATAGATGACGTGTGTACCTCATGTAAAACCTACTGTATTGGCTATAGATGACATGTGTCGATCATCTATAATCCACTGTATTGGCTATAAATGACGTGTGTCGATCATCTATAACCTATTGTATTGGCTATACATGACGTGTGTACTTCATCTATAACCTATTGTATTGGCTATAGATGACGTGTGTACCTCATCTTTAACCTATTGTATTGGCTATAGATGACGTGTGTACCTTATCTATAACCTACTGTATTGGCTATAGATGACGTGTGTACCTCATCTATGAACTACTGTATTGGCTATAGATGATGTGTGTCGATGATCTATAATCCACTGTACTGGCTATAGATGACGTGTGTCGATCATCTATAACCTACTGTATTGGCTATAGATGTCGTGTGGACCTCATCTAAAACCTACTGTATTGGCTATAGATGACATGTGTCGATCATCTATAATCCACTGTATTGGCTATAAATGACGTGTGTCGATCATCTATAACCTATTGTATTGGCTATACATGACGTGTGTACCTCATCTATAACCTATTGTATTGGCTATAGATGACGTGTGTACCTCATCTTTAACCTATTGTATTGGCTATAGATGACGTGTGTACCTTATCTATAACCTACTGTATTGGCTATAGATGACGTGTGTACCTCATCTATAAACTACTGTATTGGCTATACATGACGTGTGTCGACCATCTTTAACCTATTGTATTGGCTATAGATGACGTGTGTCGATCATCTATAACCTACTGTATTGGCTATAGATGACGTGTGTACCTCATCTGTAAACTACTGTATTGGCCATAGATGACGTGTGTCGATCATCTATAATCCATTGTATTGGCTATAGATGACGTGTGTCGATCATCTATAACCTACTGTATTGGCTATAGATTACGTGTGAACCTCATCTATAAAATACTGTATTGGCCATAGATGACGTGTGTCGATCATGTATAATCAACTGTATTGGCTATAGATGACGTGTGTCGATCATCTATAATCCACTGTATTGGCTATAGATGACGTGTGTCGATCATTTATAACCTATTGTATTGGCTATAGATGACGTGTGTACTTTATCTATAAGCTATTTTTATGGCTAAAGATGACGAGTGTCGACCATCTTTAACCTATTGTATTGGCTATAGATGACGTGTGTACGTTATCTATAACCTATTGTATTGGCTATAGATGATGTGTGTACCTTATCTTTAACCTACTGTATTGGCTATACATGTCGTGTGTCGATCATCTATAATCCACTGTATTGGCTATAGATGACGTGTGTCGATCATCTATAATCTACAGTATTGGCTATAGATGACGTGTGTACTTCATCTATAATCTACTGTATTGGCTATAGATGACTTGTGTCGACCATCTTTAACCTACTGTATTGGCTATAGATGACGTGTGTACCTCATCTATAACCTAAAGTATTGGCGATACATGACGTGTGTCGATCATGTATAATCCACTGTATTGGCTATAGATGACGTGTGTACCTCATCTATATTACACTGTATTTGCTATAGATGACGTGTGTCTATCATTTGTAACCTACTGTATTGACTATAGATGACGTGTGTTCCTCATCTATAACCTACTGTATTGGCTATACATGATGTGTGTCGATCATCTGTAACCTATGGTATTGGTAATAGATGACGTGTGTATCTCATGTATAACCTATTGTATTGGCAATAAATGACGTGTGTACCTCATCTATAACCTACTGTACTGGCTATAGATGACGTGTGTCGATCATCTATAACCTATTGTATTGTCTATAGATGACGTGTGTCGATCATCTGTAAGCTATGGTATTGGTTATAGATGACGAGTGTACCTCATCTATAACCTATTGTATTGGCTATAGATGCCGTGTGTACCTCATCTATAACCTATTGTATTGGCTATAGATGACGTGTGTACCTCATCTATAACCTACTGTATTGGCTATAGATGACGTCTGTCGATGATCTATAATCCACTGTATTGGCTATAGATGACGTGTGTCGATCATCTATAACCTACTGTTTTGGCTGTAGATGTCGTGTGTCGATCATCTATAATCCACTGTATTGGCTATAGATGACGTGTGTACCTCATCTATAACCTATTGTATTGGCTATAGATGACGTGTGTCGATCATCTGTAAGCTATGGTATTGGTTATAGATGACGAGTGTACCTCATCTATAACCTATTGTATTGGCTATAGATGCCGTGTGTACCTCATCTATAACCTATTGTATTGGCTATAGATGACGTGTGTACCTCATCTATAACCTACTGTATTGGCTATAGATGACGTCTGTCGATGATCTATAATCCACTGTATTGGCTATAGATGACGTGTGTCGATCATCTATAACCTACTGTTTTGGCTATAGATGTCGTGTGTCGATCATCTATAATCCACTGTATTGGCTATAGATGACGTGTGTCTATCATCTATAATCCACTGTATTGGCTATAGATGACGTGTGTACCTTATGTATAAACTACTGTATTAGCCATAAATGACGTGTGTACCTCATCTATAACCTACTGTATTGGCTATAGACGACGTCTGTCGATCATGTATAATCCACTGTATTGGCTATAGATGACGTGTGTACCTCATCTATAATCCACTGTATTGGCTATAGATGTCGTGTGTCGATCATCTATAACCTACTGTATTGGCTATACATGACGTGTGTATCTCATCTATAATACACTGTATTTGCTATAGATGACGTGTGTCTATCATTTGTAACCTACTGTATTGACTATAGATGACGTGTGTTCCTCATCTATAACCTACTGTATTGGCTATACATGATGTGTGTCGATCATCTGTAACCTATGGTATTGGTTATAGATGACATGTGTATCTCATGTATAACCTATTGTATTGGCCATAAATGACGTGTGTACCTCATCTATAACCTACTGTACTGGCTATAGATGACGTGTGTCGATCATCTATAACCTATTGTATTGGCTATAGATGACGTGTGTCGATCATCTGTAAGCTATGGTATTGGTTATAGATGACGAGTGTACCTCATCTATGACCTATTGTATTGGCTATAGATGCCGTGTGTACCTCATCTATAACCTATTGTATTGGCTATAGATGACGTGTGTACCTCATCTATAACCTACTGTATTGGCTATAGATGACGTCTGTCGATGATCTATAATCCACTGTATTGGCTATAGATGACGTTTGTCGATCATCTATAACCTACTGTTTTGGCTATAGATGTCGTGTGTCGATCATCTATAATCCACTGTATTGGCTATAGATGACGTGTGTCGATCATCTATAACCTATTGTATTGGCTATAGATGACGTGTGTCGATCATCTGTAAGCTATGGTATTGGTTATAGATGACGAGTGTACCTCATCTATAACCTATTGTATTAGCTATAGATGCCGTGTGTACCTCATCTATAACCTATTGTATTGGCTATAGATGACGTGTGTACCTCATCTATAACCTACTGTATTGGCTATAGATGACGTCTGTCGATGATCTATAATCCACTGTATTGGCTATAGATGACGTGTGTCGATCATCTATAACCTACTGTTTTGGCTATAGATGTCGTGTGTCGATCATCTATAATCCACTGTATTGGCTATAGATGACGTGTGTCTATCATCTATAATCCACTGTATTGGCTATAGATGACGTGTGTACCTTATGTATAAACTACTGTATTAGCCATAAATGACGTGTGTACCTCATCTATAACCTACTGTATTGGCTATAGATGACGTGTGTCGATCATCTATAAGCTATTGTATTGGCTATAGATGACGTGTGTACCTCATCTATAACCTATTGTATTGGCTATAGATGACGTGTGTACCTCATCTATAACCTATTGTATTGGCTATAGATGACGTGTGTACCTTATGTATAACCTACTGTATTGGCTATAGATGATGTGTGTACCTCATCTATAAACTACTGTATTGGCTATAGATGACGTGTGTCGATGATCTATAATCCACTGTATTGGCTATAGATGACGTGTGTCGATCATCTATAACCTACTGTATTGGCTATAGATATCGTGTGTACCTCATCTAAAACCTACTGTATTGGCTATAGATGACGTGTGTCGATCATCTATAATCCACTGAATTGGCTTTAGATGATGTGTGTCCATCATCTATAACCCACTGTATTGGCTATAGATGACGTGTGTACCTCATCTTTAAACTACTGTATTAGCCATAAATGACGTGTGTACCTCATCTATAACCTACTGTATTGGCTGTAGATGACGTGTGTACCTCATGTATAAACTACTGTTTTAGCCATAAATGACGTGTGTACTTCATCTATAACCTACAGTATTGGCTATAAATGACGTGTGTCGATCATCTTTAACCTATTGTATTGGCTATAGATGACGTGTGTACCACATCTATAACCTATTGCATTGGCTATAGATGACGTGTGTACCTCATCTATAAACTACTGTATTGGCTATAGATGACGTGTGTACCTCATCTATAAACTACTGTATTGGCTAAAGATGTCGTGTGTCGATCATCTATAATCCACTGTATTGGCTATAGATGACGTGTGTCTATCATCTATAATCCACTGTATTGGCTATAGATGACGTGTGTACCTTATGTATAAACTACTGTATTAGCCATAAATGACGTGTGTACCTCATCTATAACCTACTGTATTGGCTATAGATGACGTGTGTCGATCATCTATAAGCTATTGTATTGGCTATAGATGACGTGTGTACCTCATCTATAACCTATTGTATTGGCTATAGATGACGTGTGTACCTCATCTATAACCTATTGTATTGGCTATAGATGACGTGTGTACCTTATCTATAACCTACTGTATTGGCTATAGATGATGTGTGTACCTCATCTATAAACTACTGTATTGGCTATAGATGACGTGTGTCGATGATCTATAATCCACTGTATTGGCTATAGATGACGTGTGTCGATCATCTATAACCTACTGTATTGGCTATAGATATCGTGTGTACCTCATCTAAAACCTACTGCATTGGCTATAGATGACGTGTGTCGATGATCTATAATCCACTGAATTGGCTTTAGATGATGTGTGTCCATCATCTATAACCCACTGTATTGGCTATAGATGACGTGTGTACCTCATCTATAAACTACTGTATTAGCCATAAATGACGTGTGTACCTCATCTATAAACTACTGTATTGGCTATAGATGACGTGTGTACCTCATATAAAACCTAATGTATTGGCTATAGATGATGTGTGTCGATCATCTATAATCCACTGTATAGGCTAAAGATGACGTGTGTCGATCATCTATAACCTATTTTATTGGCTATACATGACGTGTGTACTTCATCTATAACCTACAGTATTGGCTATAAATGACGTGTGTCGACCATCTTTAACCTATTGTATTGGCTATAGATGACGTGTGTACCACATCTATAACCTATTGCATTGGCTATAGATGACGTGTGTACCTCATCTATAAACTACTGTATTGGCTATAGATGACGTGTGTCGATGATCTATAATCCACTGTATTGGATTTAGATGATGTGTGTCCATCATCTATAATCCACTGTATTGCCTATAGATGACGTGTGTTCCTCATCTATAAACTACTGTATTAGCCATAAATGACGTGTGTACCTCATCTATAAACTACTTTATTGGCTATAGATGACGTGTGTACCTCATCTAAAACCTACTGTTTTGGCTATAGATGACGTGTGTCGATCATCTATAATCCAATGTATTGGCTATAGATGACGTGTGTACCTCATCTATAACCTATTGTATTGGCTATATATGACGTGTGTACTTCATCTATAACCTATTGTATTGGCTATAGATGACGTGTGTTCCTCATCTATAAACTACTGTATTGGCTATGCATGACGTGTGTCGATCATTTGTAACCGATGGTATTGGTTATAGAAGACGTGTGTACTTTATCTATAACCTACTGTATTGGCTATAGATGACGTGTGTCGACCATGTTTAACCTACTGTATTGGCTATAGATGACGTGTGTACCTCATCTATAAGCTATTGTATTGGCTAAAGATGGCGTGTGTCGATCATCTATAATCTACTGTATTGGCTATACATGACGTGTGTACCTCATCTATAAACTACAGTATTGGCTGTAGATGACGTGTTTACCTCAACTATATACTACTGTATTGGCTATAGATGACGTGTGTACCTCATCTATAACCTATTGTATTGGCTATAGATGACGTGTGTACCTCATCTCTAACATACTGTATTGGCTATAGATGACGTTTGTCGACCATCTTTAACCTACTGTATTGGCTATAGATGACGTGTGTACCTCATCTATAACCTACTGTATTGGCTATAGATGACGTGTGTACCTCATCTATAATACACTGTATTGGCTATAGATGACGTGTGTCTATCATTTGTAACCTACTGTATTGGCTATAGATGACGTGTGTACCTCATCTATAATCCACTGTATTGGCTATAGATGACGTGTGTCTATCATTTGTAATCTACTGTATTGGCTATGCATGACGTGTGTCGATCATCTATAAGCTATTGTATTGGCTATAGATGACGTGTGTACCTCATCTATAACCTATTGTATTGGCTATAGATGACGTGTGTACCTTATCTATAACCTACTGTATTGGCTATAGATGACGTGTGTACCTCATCTATAAACTACTGTATTGGCCATAGATGACGTGTGTCGATGATCTATAATCCACTGTATTGGCTATAGATATCGTGTGTACCTCATCTAAAACCTACTGTATTGGCTATAGATGACGTGTGTCGATCATCTATAATCCACTGAATTGGCTTTAGATGATGTGTGTCCATCATCTATAACCCACTGTATTGGCTATAGATGACGTGTGTACCTCATCTATAAACTACTGTATTAGCCATAAATGACTTGTGTACCTCATCTAAAAACTACTCTATTGGCTATAGATGACGTATGTCGATCATCTATAATCCAATGTATTGGCTATAGATGACGTGTGTCGATCATCTATAACCTATTGTATTGGCTATACATGACGTGTGTACTTCATCTATAACCTACTGTATTGGCTAAGATGACGTGTGACGACCATCTTTAACCTATTGTATTTTCTATAGATGACGTGTGTACCACATCTATAACCTATTGCATTGGCTATAGATGACGTGTGTACCTTATCTATAACCTACTGTATTGGCTATAGATGACCTGTGTACCTCATCTATAAACTATAGTATTGGCTATAGATGACGTGTGTACCACATCTATAACCTACTGTATGGCTATAGAGGACGTGTGTACCTTATCTATAATGTACTGTATTGGCTATACATGACGTGTGTCGACCATCTTTAACCTATTGTATTGGCTATAGATGACGTGTGTACCACATCTATAACCTATTGCATTGGCTATAGATGACGTGTGTACCTTATATATAACCTACTGAATTGGCTATAGATAACGTGTGTACCTTATCTATAACCTACTGTATTGGCTATAGACGACGTGTGTACCTCATCTATAAGCTATTGTATTGGCTATAGATGACGTGTGTACCTCATCTATAACCTATTGTATTGGCTATAGATGACGTGTGTACCTCATCTATAACCTATTGTATTGGCTATAGATGACGTGTGTACCTTATCTATAACCTACTGTATTGGCTATAGATGACGTGTGTACCTCATCTATAAACTACTGTATTGGCCATAGATGACGTGTGTCGATGATCTATAATCCACTGTATTGGCTATAGATGACGTGTGTCGATCATCTATAACCTACTGTATTGGCTATAGATATCGTGTGTACCTCATCTAAAACCTACTGTATTGGCTATAGATGACGTGTGTCGATCATCTATAATCCACTGAATTGGCTTTAGATGATGTGTGTCCATCATCTATAACCCACTGTATTGGCTATAGATGACGTGTGTCCATCATCTATAAACTACTGTATTAGCCATAAATGACGTGTGTACCTCATCTATAAACTACTCTATTGGCTAAGATGACGTGTGACGACCATCTTTAACCTATTGTATTTTCTATAGATGACGTGTGTACCACATCTATAACCTATTGCATTGGCTATAGATGACGTGTGTACATTATCTATAACCTACTGTATTGGCTATAGATGACCTGTGTACCACATCTATAACCTACTGTATGGCTATAGAGGACGTGTGTACCTTATCTATAATGTACTGTATTGGCTATACATGACGTGTGTCGACCATCTTTAACCTATTGTATTGGCTATAGATGACGTGTGTACCACATCTATAACCTATTGCATTGGCTATAGATGACGTGTGTACCTAATATATAACCTACTGAATTGGCTATAGATAACGTGTGTACCTTATCTATAACCTACTGTATTGGCTATAGACGACGTGTGTACCTCATCTATAAACTACTGTATTGGCTATAGATGACGTGTGTACCTCATCTATAACCTACTGTATTGGCTATAGATGACGTGTGTACCTCATTTATAAACTACTGAATTGGCCATAGATGAAGTGTGTCGATCATCTATAATCCACTGTATTGGCTATAGATGACGTGTGTCGATCATCTATAATCTACTGTTTTGGCTATAAATGACGTGTGTACCTCATCTATAACCTACTGTATTGGCTATAGATTTCGTGTGTACCTCATCTAAAACCTACTGTTTGGCTATAGATGACATGTGTACCTCATCTATATACTACTGTATTGGCTATAGATGACGTGTGTCGATCATCTATAACCTACTGTATTGGCTATAGATGTCGTGTGTCGATGATCTATAATCCAATGTATTGGCTATAGATGACGTGTGTCGATGATCTATAATCCAATGTATTGGCTATAGATGACGTGTGTCGATCGTCTCTAAACTACTGTATTGGCTATAGATGGCGTGTGTACCTCATCTATAACCTACTGTATGGGTTATAAATGACGTGTGTCGGTCATCTATAATCCACTGTACTGGCTATAGATGACGTGTTTCGATCATCTATAACCTATTGTATTGGCTATAGCTGACGTGTGTCGATCATCTATAACCTACTGTATTGGCTATAGATGATGTGTGTCGATTATCTATAATCCAATGTATTGGCTATAGATGACGTGTGTCGATCGTCTATAAACTACTGTATTGGCTATAGATGTCGTGTGTACCTCATCTATATACTATTGTATTGGCCATAGATGACGTGTGTCGATCATCTATAACCTACTGTATTGGCTATAGATGACGTGTGTACCTCATCTATAAACTACTGGATTGGCCATAGATGACGTGTGTCGATCATCTATAATCCAATGTATTGGCTATAGATGACGTGTGTCGATCATCTATAACCTACTGTATTGGCTATAGATGTCGTGTGTACCTCATCTAAAACCTACTGTTTGGCTATAGATGACGTGTGTACCTCATCTATATACTATTGTATTGGCTATAGATGACGTGTGTCGATCATCTATAACCTACTGTATTGGCTATAGATGACGTGTGTACCTCATCTATAAACTACTGTATTGGCCATAGATGACGTGTGTCGATCATCTATAATCCAATGTATTGGCTATAGATGACGTGTGTCGATCATCTATAACCTACTGTATTGGCTATAGATGTCGTGTGTACCTCATCTAAAACCTACTGTTTGGCTATAGATGACGTGAGTACCTCATCTATATACTACTGTACTTTCTATAGATGACGTGTGTACCTCATCTATAACCTACTGTATTGGCTATAGATGACGTGTGTCGACCATCTTTAACCTATTGTATTGGCTATAGATGACGTGTGTACCACATCTATAACCTATTGCTTTGGCTATAGATGAAGTGTGTACCTTATCTATAACCTACTGTATTGGCTATAGATGACGTGTGTCGACCATCTTTAACCTATTGTATTGGCTATAGATGACGTGTGTACCTCATCTATAACCTACTGTATTGGCTATAGATGACGTGTATCGATCATCTATAACCTACTGTATTGGCTATAGATGACGTGTGTCGACCATCTTTAACCTATTGTATTGGCTGTAGATGACGTGTGTACCTCATCTATAACCTACTTTATTGGCTATAGATGACGTGTGTCGACCATCTTTAACCTATTGTATTGGCTATAGATGACGTGTGTACCTCATCTATAAAGTACTGTATTGGCTATAGATGACGTTTGTCGACCATCTATAACCTACTGTACTGGATATAGATGACGTGTGTCGATCATCCATCGATCATCACACCAATTTTATACATTTATTTATTCACCAGTGACAAGGGGGGGAAATCACCCCCTAAGGCTTGCACCCCCAGTTAAGCATGGATGACTGTTAAAGTTAACCGTTTTAATTGATTGCGCTGTAGCCATTTTTTCCATTTTCGTCCGGAGAATATACACCTGGTCACGTTAATGCCTGCAGAATAATGCCTGGTTGTGTATTTGGTTTACATAGATCCTGTAAGCATGGGACGCATGGTACTCAACACATGCAGACTGTTATGGGCGTACTATACACTCTCTCTTAGTTAGTCCAGAGATTTGCGTCCACCCTGGCCTACAACCCCATAGTATATGTACTATAAATAATGAGAGTGTAGCCTTTCAGTTGTGTGAATAAAGAATATCTCTATAAAATTTATATTCGACCATACGGTGAATTCTTTCACGTCCGACAGCATCTTTCGATGGCTGTGTGGTCTAAGGGAGGTAACTCGTACATGCCTCTTAAACACTGTTCCAACTTTCTGCGAATTGAGGAGACATTCTCTCTGCGTTAAGGGACGAAACGCGCTGTTAACATTCTTGTAGCATGTAGAAAGGACCATTGCGGCCTGTAGACTGTATCTTAAAATGTCTGTTTAAGTCTTGGAAGAAAATGACTCCTTACGTCAAATATTATTGCGATGAAGATGGTTTTCAGTTGGCAAGTCACTCCTCGTAGTTCCGGGCCAAGGGGCGAAGGAAGTCTCATAATTTGTGTTTGTTTGTTCTTTAACGATGCACTTAGCAATAGTCCAGCTATATGACGGCGGGCTAAATAATCGAGTTTGGACCGGACAACCCACTGGTTGACATGATGAACACAGATCTATTAGGATACGATGACATGCATCAACCAAGTCAGCGAGCCTGACCACCTGATCTCGTTAGTCGCCTCTCACTACAAGCAGGGTCTACTGAAGACCAGTTCGACCCCGGATCTTCACGGGTTGGAAGGGTCGTCAAACAAGTTACTGCTGTCATACCAGGAAATAGTGGAAAGTCCGTCTTCTGTATGCCAGAGGAATTCGGTTTGATTTCAGCTCTCTGATAGCCAATACGGAGTATTAAGGAGTGAGTAACCGAACGTTGGTTAATGTCACCACTATATCTAACCGGTCTGTAAGGCTGGAGTCAGAGATACCATGCAGTGGTTGATATTAAGAAAACCATTCCAAACCCGAACAAATGTAATCGCCATTTATGGCACGTATTTCCCCAGGTTCTAAAACACATGTAGTAGTTGATACTATAGTCTGCAGCCAACTGCACTTATGCCATGCACGGCTTGCTGAAAAGAAATATACCAAACCTCGATGAGAACGATTAGTGATTCGCCATCATGAGTAAAGATCTGTTACTTTAAGGCACAACCCCACACAATCAGCAAGATCAGCGCCTTACCCAACCGATCCCCTTTTTAATCGAATCTTAAGGTGAGGCAACATTATTTTTTTCTGTCAAGAACTCCCATAGAACTCGTCATACAGCTGGAATATTGCTGAGTACGGCGTTAAACAGGTGAGGTAAAATAGAGTTTAACGACGTGTGTGTGTTTGTGTGTGTGTGTGTGTGTGTGTTGCTGCTTGTACTAGTCCGGACTGATGCCGATTTATAGTGCTAAGCCCACTGAGATACCATGCCGCAGTTTAACATGAATACCCCACTCAGACACAGTATACTGACTGACCAGTCCTTGTTTTAGTCTCTTAATGGCGAGCACCAGACAGGGTAACAACAAGTACCATCTTTTAACTTTTTTTGGTATGACGCAGCCCGGGAACAAACCTCAAACCTTCCGCTCTCCGGGCGGACGCTCTACCACTAGACCACGGAGGCGGACACGGCGTTAAACAAGAAACCAACCAACCAACTGCAAAAGCAAACACATGCCTGGTCCCAGCGCCACTTAGGAGCATCCGGGACATGCTATAGTCTCGTTAAGTAATGACCATATTGTCCGTAAATATTGTATTTAATTTCGTACATCAACCCATACACCTGTACTGGAAGCGAAAGCTAGACGACATGTGAACGTTCTTATTGTGGGTAAAATATTAATTTTGTTACGCAATTGGAAAAAAAACACGACCTATTTTTTAATTTTTGACGAACCTTCTTCACGAAAGGTGATAAACATACGCGGTATGACGCCTGAATATATGTATGTGCGGATGTTTTGCCACATTCATAATGTGTTTCCTGACACGCGTGCTTATTTCTGACATTTATAAATCTTGGCATAAAGTAGTGCTGTTATTTCACGATATCCCGTGGCCATGGACTGACGATTAACAACGATGTAGCAAATGGGAGGTAACTCTATACGCCCTCTTTGGACTAAATAGGGTTATATCCCTTAGAGCATACAAGCGACTCACGGGCTAATCAGACGGGCGCTCGAGACGGACCGGCAGTATTTTTTAAAATGGCGTTAATCACGATTATTCAAAGGAATTTATGTTAACAATAACGACAAGTAACGTCAAACACGGTAAATGTTCAAACACTAAATCTTTCATCGATATTGTGGACTACAATAATAATAATACTAAAGATCATGTATATCCTGATTTTTACTGTAAGTTGAAATACCACCTGTGTACATATCCTAACTTGAAGGGTTGTTATTAAAAAGAGAATCTCTGTGTTTTCGCTTATAAAAAGACACGAATCAACTATAAGTTTTAATTATTTCATAAGATATGGAATTGAGTGTCGTAACGACATTCAAACAGTCGTTGATCGGAGCGTAGCTGCGAGACCGCATAATGACTCGTCGTGCACTGAGGATGTACTGGACTCGGCTTAATCTCAAGGAACCTACACGCTTGTTTTATGTAGAAAAACTAAAAAATCAGCTCAGTATGATGAAACATTGCAGTATTACAACATAAATAATACCCATGGACAGGCATTGTATTCGCTGTTTGAAAGGATTGTGTGATTAAATCGGATTGAAATATATATTTATACGTACTTCAGTATCACTTTTGTATACTAAGCATGATGATACAATGTACTTATTTATCATAGTTGTAATATTTCTGTAACGAAATATTTTTTTAAAATAATGTATATCTTATAAATGAATTGTGCGAATATATATGTATGGGCACCGTCACCCTTGTTATTCATAGACACCCAGGGAGAACACCTGTCCGAATGTCGTCACAGAGTAACGGAACCACGGGTTATAGTTCAAAATCTGCCATTATATGTCCGTGAAATGAGAATAGTCGGGGAAAATTGTTTTCTATCTTTTGGCAAGAAGGGCGCTTTTTATCGGGCGATGACGTATGGAGCCAGATTGACGTCAGGGGCAGGTGACTGACACGGAAGTAACGGGGGCATGGTCTGAGTGCAATGTGAATATACCGGCTAGTCACACGCCAGCACAATACACAAAGCAAGACGACGTCGCCTTTAAAACACATCACCTTATTTCAATGTTCTTTTATTTCAAGCCAAAAAACAACAGACTGTTTCACCTATATCGGGTCGGTGTTTTGTAATCACTGAACCTTGTGTTATGACACTTGCTCCTATTTCTTTCGTTTCCAATCACAGCTTGTGTAAATAAATTCATGAAATTCAGTAAGTATGGAAGTGACGTATGAGTCGGTTCAAAATTATTACACGGCGCGACGTTGATTTCACTGACAATTTGAAAGTGCATAACATTGACTTGGAATTAGTTCATTTAATTTAGTTTGCCTAGAAATGGGTTTTAAATGCGCTCATAATGAATGCGACCTGACACATCGTTTTCCTATTGACGTATTTCTTCATCTTCAAAGATATCAACAACGTTTTGCAGAAACTGATTTTGCGCATATATAAACAGCGTGTTTTGTGATACGAACAAACCCATCTGGATTATGTTCAGTAGATTTTCTTTGTTGCTTATCTGCCTGAGTTGTGATTTTCCGGTTCATTCTACCATAATCCTATATGCCTTTCTTTTCCCCCTTACAGTCATTCTACAAGCTACTTTAAGACGTATCCAAGTCTCCGACGTGTGCATATAAAGTAGATATTCCAAACCCAGATCCAAATGGAGAAGTGAAAGTTGTATTTTGTGTGTGGTGAATTGCTGTTGATACATAAACTGAGACGAAAGCTCAGCAGCCATAAAACAACGTTTGCACATCTCGCAGTTTCGAAGGTCGCGGTTTTTGTTTGGCACTTGGTCACATTATCTCTCAGTAGGCGGAAGTGTCAACATTACGATAAGTGCAGCCCGGCTTCAGATAATTTATTTAGGCCATTCAAAAAGGATGAAGTATTGAAAAAAATTGTAAAATTAGGAAGAAAAAATATTAAGTCATTTGTACAGAACGTATCTTTCAGGGCGTTTTATAATTCATTTACGCATCTTGCACAAAGGGTTCATCAAAAAGTCGTAGACCGGAAAACATATTTTCCAACGAACAAGACAAAAAGTCACAACTATTTGTATGTGGTCTAAGATACGGAACGTGCATAATAATTGTTAACATACTCTTTATAGACGAGCATTGTAAGCCTAATAAACAACAAGCTTCGCAGACGATCGATTTAATTAACTGTATTAAGATGTTATGCATTTTCATGCGAATTATATAATGTGAAAATAAACATATTATGCGCACACTTCAACAATATTACACAATGCGGTTTAGAATTAAATGACTAAGCTGTAGGAGATGAAGCAGAAGTTTAATGTCACTCTGAGTGTATGCAATACGGCAGTACATCAACTGTGTCTCTTGCCCATGGTTGTATCATGCAGGGATCTATTTATCTGGAGACACCTCATAGAGATGTTTAAAAACCTGAATGTGTTCAGCGATTCTTACTCTATGATCATAAAGAATCACACCCTGTCATTCAATTTTAATATCTCAAATAAAATTAATTTTTTTATTGATAATTGTATGCACGTATAACCAAAGTAAACATACGCCAGTCATGGCTGTTTAAGACCCTTATTGTTGTGTACAGACACCCCGAGGAGTCATTTTGTTAAATTGTTATTTCTTACATTTTGTAAACAGCTTCCCAAGGAAGATGGGGGTATTTCGATGATGGTTTAGCCACGCATCTGACCAGAGAGCTCTTAAAGACAAAGTAGCAGAAGTAAATCAGATGGCAGTCTGAAGGCACCCTGTCCAGGACATGTTTCTCATAAACAAAGCTACGCAAGCAAAAAACAATTTAATTATCTGTATAACATTATTCAACCTGGTTAATTCCTAACCCGGACTTTGTAAACCAAACAGTACACGTTTTGTGGCCCACGTAAGTTAAAAACAAGCAGACTGGACAATTTGCAGATTTGAAACACATCAATTTTGAAGGCCCGAGCGACAAAACGACATTCCTGTTTCAGATTATCATTACGTTGAAAAAACAATCCGAATATGTACAGCGCCTTGAGGAGAATACAGTAGTATTGTTTATGTCTGGTGAAGGATATCAACATTTTTAACAACAACGCTTTTGTTCCGAAACAGGATTAAAATTCCGTCTCTGCACCATAAAACAAAAACATGTTAAAAACTAAACACATTTCCTCCAATCATGGACAGCTAATTCTTTCAAGCATATTTAATAGATCCACAGAAACACTTGCCAGATCGGGTTACTTGAATAGTTTTTGTCTTTTAACCTAATAATTCTTGTGAAGTTTCTTAATACCCAAATCCGAGCATTCTCTGGCAGGGACGTTGGACAAAAACGTGTATGGATGGTTTCAGCACGCTATTCCGACCACGCATCACGGAACATGTAGCTGTGGTAGCTGAACGTCGTACAAGTATATGCTTTCCACTTGAGAGCTGTACATATCGAACGCCGAGACTCTAGAACATCACTTTGTCTTTGCAACAACCAAAAATGATGGCAAAATGCAAGATGCAGACCAACTTTATAGTTCGGAATATCCGCAGTTCGAAATTCGAACTTGATGTTCGAGTTATGACAATTGTCGTTTCAAAAGCACGTAAAAACTATGACGCCTTTTCCAAAGCACAAATCAACTATAAGTTTTGTTTATTCGTCGTTAATTCAAAATATCCATTTGTGAATTATATTTCACTCAGCTAGATACTGGTTAAACAGGGTAGCGTTGTGGATAAAGCCGGACACCCGGGGTGGATCCCAACTACTGCACACGTCATCTCTCTAGCACCCCCGTCATTAGAATGAAATCGTTTAGCGCGTTCTAAAACTGACTTGACCGTGTCCGCGAAGAAAGTCATTATTGAACATGTTTGGTTTCATAAATTGCGACCCATTGATGAAACCAAAACATTTGGAATAAGAAGTATTCAGAGAAGAACCACACAACTCACACACGTGTACTCAACACTTACTCGTTCAATTTGTTCGTCCAAAAGTAAGGTGGTCCTGACCTATTTTGTTTCCTGCATTATCTGTGGCGCGGTTGAAGAATCAAAATCTGTGAGATCTGACAGTGTTAAATAGCTAGTTGTGGATAATGTTATTTCAATTGTTTTGAACACACAATATGTCACCACTTGAGAATAGTCTGGCAGAGAGATGACAGTGGGCGAATGTAAAAGGCATTTGTTTAATCCTGTCAAGTTTGCATCGGATATGTTGACACTGTACTTTCACACGATCAATTACTGCAGTTTCACCATGTCAACTATTTATATGCGGGTCACGTACGATTGTCATAATACACTAAACTCGTCAGGAAATGTCGAAGAATGATCCAAGTGGAATGCGATTACCAGTATTACGAAAAAATCCCATAATTTCAATACTTTGAAGTTTGATCCGATCTATTCCTGTTTCATCGGCTTCCGAGATGCTCCTGTTAGTAATCAGTTTGTCTAGACGAGCTCAATTATTAATTCAGATGCAGTTATGTTAATATTACAAGTACTAGTGCTCCAGAACATCCAATCACAAAGGCGGTTATACATAGCCCCAATTGAGAATCTGTTGTCTGCACATATTAAAGGAGTTCTGAAGTAATTTGGTTCTTATCCATCATTGTGTCAAAGTTCATAGTTACGACTATTTATTGTTACCCTGTAATCTCAATAAAGGTTAAAGGCCAGTTGAGTGGATATGCGTGTGGACGTGGGTGTGGGGTAGAGGGTGCGCGCGCGCGTGTATGGGTGTAGGGGTACAAACAGGGTCTCGTCAGCATCTAGGAAACACCTAAACTCTGGTGTTTGTGTTTTAATAGTACAGTATACTTTTAAGAGAAGATACGGCACATTGGTCGTGCATATGTATAACTAAATAAATGATGCATGAAAAAATGAACGAATAAACACATATACATATAACTAAATACACGATAACTAACTAAATCTCAACACACAGCGAACTGTAAATGTTTTGTAATGCATCGATGCATACATGTGCACCAGGGGATGCATACGGCTCTGTTCAGTGGTCAGATCGTGCATGTAGACGCATGCTGACATGCAGGTGATTGTGACAGGCTTAAAGCCCTCACTGCGTGACCCTCACTGCATACTTCAGTCAAGTGCTCCGCCTTCACACGACAATCGATACACGAATATACCCATCACGCAAACGAACGGCCGCTTAAAACAGGTGTATGCTAAAAACTGCTTAAGCATTTCCTGGAAAATCTTTCATATAATAGTGAAAGGTATGTGAGTTGTGCAATTAATTTCTCCAGGCACGGTAACGCTACTTTTCTGGACGAACCGACCGTCATGACAACCTTTACTTGGTTGGGTCTTTGTAATAAGGGTTGACGGAGATGACCCCTTCCTGGGACAGGTTTCGCCGTACAAGGTGACGGCGTCCTACCAGCAGGAATATATAGCTCATTGAGAATGGGAGTGGATGTCCGAAGTCCCAGAACTGCAGTATTACATGATACAGAAAAGTGAATGAATATTGTTTTACACCGATGTTACTACATTCCTACTATATGAAGGGGTTGGGGGCGGGGGGTGGGGGGTGGGGTGGTGGTGGAGGGCATCAGCAATGGGCTCAACATGCCGTTAGCTAGTGCTCAGTATGGTATTGAGTTGGTATATAAATGGTATGCTATGGCATAAAATTCGTCGCGAGTAAAACTATCTACATATCGGCCCGGTTAAAACCAACTTTTATAAATACTATATGCTTTCCTTATTCTATTAATACGCACGTCTGTCTATAAAGCGTGTGTTCAGATACCTCTGGTTTTTCACTATCTAATGGTAAAAGATGCTGTGGATGAGTGTCTGTTTCATGGCGCGACTGCATTCAATTTTTTCAGATAAAGGTTGTTCACAACGTGAAGTACCACCGCCCCCTGTCTCCCTGAAGCCAGGGCTAGTATATTAACATTCTGTTCTGGTGAGCTACACAGCGGCACTGATACCACAATTAACTGCATTAAGACTACAGTTTATCTCCTTCTCCGTCACTGATACAAATTTGCAACTAAATTAATACGAGACAACAGGCTCCTTGGCACTGGCGTCTGCGCATACCAACACGATTACCAGTTAAATATGGATGTAGCATGCTATGCTACGTCCAATAATGATATGCGTTTGTTGTTGTTGTTAGTTTCTATACATTATTACTAAAGACAGGTGACCAGAAAGCCCATAGCGATTAGTAGCACAAGGGGCAAATGGTACGAATTGAATAACAACAGATCAGGTCAAGTAGTGTCCGGTGATGCCCCCTTGGATGTGGTTGAGCGTGGCCTGGTATAGTCAGTGGTAGCCAGGGCAAAGAAGGTACACTCATATGGTTTCCCAACGCAGTATACGAATACACTCCACTCTGGTAGTTGGTGGTTAAATGGACGTCACCTCACAAACACATCTTACATATTCCTGTCATATACCTACTTTCACTCTTTGACAAATTGATGGATGTTTGAATCGGTTCCCTTCCTCGTCTTCAATAACTCGAGACAACATCTGATCTGTGTCGGGATGAAGTGCGGAACCGAAGTGAACACGGCTTATCTGTGGCAGCTTTATTCCATCTTAAGATAAGCTCCGAGTTGCTGCGTTTTTCATAGTCATTGAATATGTAGATACATAAATACCTATCCAAATACATTTCCGTTAGGAAATTATGTCTCGGACGAAAACGGAGTGCATAATTGTTTAGGTGAGGGAAATGGGATAGTTGGATGTTTGAAAGAAGCAGTTATGGCATTATGACATAGAAATAGAAACAGAAAATCAATTGTAAAGTAGGTGGCGTCATTGAATATCCTGACATTACGGTGGGACATACTGAAGCCGTAGAACGTCTTGGCGCTGTCTTCACGCTGTGATGGAACATCGTGACACTGGGTGGAACAAACTGACACTGTGGTGGAACATTTTGACACTTTTGTAGAAAATCATGATGTTAGGTGGAACATCTTGAAGCTTGGTGGAACATCCTGACACTGAGTGGAACACCCTGGCGCTGAGTGGACCATCCTGACGTTGGGTGGAACATCTGGACACTGTGGTGGAACGTCATGATGTTTGGTGGGACATCTTGGCGCTTGGTTGAACATCTTGACGTTGGGTGGAACATCTTTACGCTGTTGCGGAACGTCGTGACACTGTGGTGGAATATATTGACGCTGAGTTTAACATCTTGATGTTGGATGGAACATCTTCAAGCTTGGTGGAACATCCTGACACCGTGGTGGAACATCTTCAAGCTTGGTTGAACATCTTGACACCGTGATGGGACATCTTTACGTTGGGTGGGACATCTTGACGCTAGGTGGAACATCTTGACACTATGGTGGAACATATTGAAACTGTTGGGAAACGTCACGATGTTGGGTGGAACATCTTGAAGCTTGGTGGAACATCTTGACACCGTGGTGGGACATCCTGGCGCTGAGTGTGACATCCTGACACTGTAGTGGAACATCCTGACACAGTGGTGGAAAATCCTGACACTGTGGTGGAACATCTTGACACTGTTGTGGAACGTCACGATGTTGGATGGAACATCCTGACGCTTGATGGAACATCGTGACGTCGAGTGGAACATCTGGACACTGTGGTGGACCACTTGACACTGTTGTGGAACGTCACGATGTTGGATGGAACTTTCAAGCTTGGTGGAACATCCTGACACCGTGATGGAACACCTTGACGTTGGGTGGAACATCTTGACGTTGGGTGGGACATCCTGACGCTGGGTGGAACATCTTTACGTTGGGTGGGACATCTTGACGCTTGGTGGAACATCCTGACGCTGTGGTGGAACATCTTCAACCTTGGTGGAACATCTTGACACCGTGGTGGAACATCTTGACGTTCGGTGGGACATCTCCAAGCTTGGTGGAACATCCTGACACTGTGGTGGAACATCTTCAAGCTTGGTGGAACATCTTGACACCGTGGTGGAACATCCTGACGTCGGGTGGGACATCCTGACGCTGAGTGGGACATCCTGACGCTAGGAGGAACATCCTGACACTGTGGTTGAACATCTTGACACTGTTGTCGAACGTCACGATGTTGGGTGGAACATCTTGACACTGTTGTGGAACGTTACGATGTTGGGTGGAACATCCTGACGCTAGTTGGAACATCCTGACACTGTGGTGGGACATCTTGAAGCTTGGTGGAACATCTTGACACCGTGGTTGAACATCTTCAAGCTTGGTGGAATATCTTGACACCGTGGTGGAACATCTTCAAGCTTGGTGGAACATCTTGACACCGTGGTGACGTTGGGTGGGACATCCTGACGCTGAGTGGGACATCCTGACACTGTGGTGGAACGTCACGATGTTGGGTGGAACATCTTAGAGCTTGGTGGAACATATTGACACCATGGTGGAAAATATTGCGGTTTGGTGGAACATCCTGACGCTTGGTGGAACATACTGACACTGTGGTTGAACCTCTTGACACTGTTGTGAAACGTCACGATGTTGGGTGGAACATCTTGAAGCTTGGAGGAACATCCCGACGCTGTGGTGGAACATACTGACACTGTGTTGGAACCTGTTGACACTGTTGTGGAACGTCACGATGTTGGGTGGAAGATCTTGAAGCTTGGTGGAACATCTTGACACCGTGGTGGAACATCTTCAAGCTTGGTGGAACATCTGGACACTGTGGTAGAACATCTTGACTTCGGCTGGAAAGTCCTGACGCTGAGTGGAACATCTTGATACTGTTGTGGAACATCGTGACGCTGAGCGGGACATCTTGAGGCTGAGTGGAACACCGTGACGTTGGGTGGAATATCCTGAAACTGTAGAAGAAGTCTTGACGATGTGGTGAAACATCCTGACACTGATGTGGAACATCCTGACACTGATGTGGAACATCCTGACACTGATGTGGAACATCTTGACGTTGGGTTGAACACCTTGACGCAGGATGGAACACCTTGACGCAGGATGGAACATTATGACATTGGATGGAACATCCTGACACTGTGGTGGAAAATCTTGACGCTGAGTGGAACCACCTGACGCTCGAGTAATATCTTCAATGGATATATAACCTGACACTGTGGCGGAACATCTTGACACTGGGGTGGAACATCTTGAAGCTGGGATGGAACATCCTGATGCTGTGGTGGAATATCATGACGCTGGAGTGACGCATACCAAGAAGCATTGGACGAGATTAGTGAACACTATTTCTCGAATGACCTCATTCGTTTTCATCCACCTTAGAGATTTACCTTCAATACGATTAAGTAAATTACAAAAAAATAAGGAATTCCAGACAGCGCAATTTTCAATCATATCTCTTTCCCTCATTTGAATACATATCAAGGGCGGGTAACTCTCACCGCACTTCAATGATATGCTCTTCATGTAATTGACCACACTTGACGTAAATGAAGCAAATATTTGGTAAAAACATAATATAGGATTAGTGCGTATCACTGTAGTTCACCTGGATATGTAATCAACAGTTAAAAATGTTATCAAAGACATTCAAAGGTGGATAGGTAGGTGTAGGTATTACAACCCTAAGGCAAAATGGTATTTTTATCACTAATTTCTGGAATAAATTATTCTTAAAATACAATCCTAGCACTACTACTCCAATTAACAGTGGTCCCTTAACGTGAGAGAGTGTTAAACATCTCGGTATTTGTAGGTGCTATGTCGGCCACGAACAGCGCCAAGTGAAACCAGTTCGTTGAACATTGCCAAATGAAGTCAGTTCGTTGATCAGCGCCAAGTGAAGTCAGTTCGTTGATCAGCGCCAAGTGAAGTCAGTTCGTTGATCAGCGCCAAGTGAAGTCATTTCGTTGATCAGGGCCAAGTGAAGTCAGTTCGTTGAACATTGCCAAATGAAGTCAGTTCGTTGAACAGCGCCAAATGAAGTCAGTTCGTTGAACATTGCCAAGTGAAGTCAGTTCGTTGATCAGCGACAAGTGAAGTCAGTTCGTTGAACATTGCCAAGTGAAGTCAGTTCGTTGATCAGCGACAAGTGAAGTCAGTTCGTTGAACATTGCCAAGTGAAGTCAGTTCGTTGATCAGCGACAAGTGAAGTCAGTTAGTTGAACATTGCCAAGTGAAGTCAGTTCGTTGAACATTGCCAAATGAAGTCATTTCGTTGATCAGGGCCAAGTGAAGTCAGTTCGTTGATCAGCGACAAGTGAAGTCAGTTCGTTGAACATTGCCAAGTGAAGTCAGTTCGTTGAACAGCGACAAGTGAAGTCAGTTCGTTGAACATTGCCAAGTGAAGTCAGTTCGTTGAACAGCGACAAGTGAAGTCAGTTCGTTGAACAGCGCCAAATCAAGTCAGTTCGTTGAACATTGCCAAGTGAAGTCAGTTCGTTGATCAGGGCCAAGTGAAGTCAGTTCGTTGATCAGCGCCAAGTGAAGTCAGTTCGTTGAACATTGCCAAGTGAAGTCATTTCGTTGATCAGGTACAAGTGAAGTCAGTTCGTTGATCAGCGACAAGTGAAGTCAGTTCGTTGAACATTGCCAAGTGAAGTCAGTTCGTTGATCAGCGACAAGTGAAGTCAGTTCGTTGAACATTGCCAAATGAAGTCAGTTCGTTGATCAGGGCCAAGTGAAGTCAGTTCGTTGATCAGCGACAAGTGAAGTCAGTTCGTTGAACATTGCCAAGTGAAGTCAGTTCGTTGAACAGCGCCAAGTGAAGTCAGTTCGTTGAACAGCGCCAAGTGAAGTCAGTTCGTTAACATTACCAAGTGAAGTCAGTTCGTTGAACATTACCAAATGAAGTCATTTCGTTGATCAGCGCCAAGTGAAGTCAGTTCGTTGATCAGCGCCAAGTGAAGTCAGTTAGTTGAACAGCGCCAAGTGAAGTCAGTTCGTTGAACAGCGACAAGTGAAGTCAGTTCGTTGATCAGCGACAAGTGAAGTCAGTTCGTTGATCAGCGCCAAGTGAAGTCAGTTCGTTGAACATTACCAAGTGAAGTCGGTTCGTTGAACATTGACAAGTGAAGTCAGTTCGTTGAACATTGCCAAGTGAAGTCAGTTCGTTGAACATTGCCAAGTGAAGTCAGTTCGTTGAACATTGCCAAGTGAAGTCAGTTCGTTGAACAGCGCCAAGTGAAGTCAGTTCGTTGAACATTGCCAAGTGAAGTCAGTTCGTTGAACAGCGACAAGTGAACTCAGTTCGTTGAACAGCGACAAGTGAAGTCAGTTCGTTGAACATTGCCAAATGAAGTCAGTTCGTTGAAAAGCGCCAAGTGAAGTCAGTTCGTTGAACATTGCCAAGTGAAGTCATTTCGTTAAACAGCGCCAAGTGAAGTCAGTTCGTTGAACAGCGACAAGTGAAGTCAGTTCGTTGAACATTGCCAAGTGAAGTCAGTTCGTTGTACAGCGCCAAGTGAAGTCAGTTCGTTGAACAGCGACAAGTGAAGTCAGTTCGTTGAACATTGCCAAGTGAAGTCAGTTCGTTGAACATTACCAAGTGAAGTCGGTTCGTTGAACATTGCCAAGTGAAGTCAGTTCGTTGAACATTACCAAGTGAAGTCGGTTCGTTGAACATTACCAAGTGAAGTCAGTTCGTTGAACATTACCAAGTGAAGTCGGTTCGTTGAACATTGCCAAGTGAAGTCATTTCGTTGAACAGCGACAAGTGAAGTCAGTTCGTTGAACATTACCAAGTGAAGTCAGTTCGTTGAACATTGCCAAGTGAAGTCAGTTCGTTGAACAGCGCCAAGTGAAGTCAGTTCGTTGAACATTGACAAGTGAAGTCAGTTCGTTGAACATTACCAAGTGAAGTCATTTCGTTGAACATTGCCAAGTGAAGTCAGTACGTTGAACAGCGCCAAGTGAAGTCAGTTCGTTGAACGGAAACCTGCAACCTACACCAATCAGTCAGGCAAAAGAGTAACCACCCGATCCCGTGTTGTTCGACCTTATATCCCAACCATGACTCTTTGTGTGATACTAGGTCATATTTCAACAGATGTAGAATGTCCCGTTGGGCTGAGGGTCGATAGTATGGGCACCGATTATGAACACGGACTTCTATGCTACACAATGCCAGTCAGGCCACAACCGAATGCTTCCAGTAGGTATCCACACAGCAGGGGTTTTGTCCTCCGATTCCGAGAAGACAAGACTGAAACACGGAGCACGGAACACGGAGCACGCAGCACGGAGCACGGAGCACGGAGCACGCAGCACGGGGCACGGAGCACGCAGCACGGAGCACGGAGCACGGAGCACGAAGCACGCAGCACGGAGCACGGAGCACGGAGCACGCAGCACGGAGCACGCAGCACGCAGCACGGAGCACGCAGCACGGAGCACGGAGCACGCAGCACGGAGCACGGAGCACGCAGCACGGGGCACGGAGCACGCAGCACGCAGCACGGAGCACGGAGCACGCAGCACGGAGCACGGAGCACGCAGCACGCAGCACGCAGCACGGAGCACGGATCACGGAGCACGCAGCACGGAACACGGAGCACGGAGCACGGAGCACAAAGCAAGAAGTTGCTTGCGTTGTAAAGTGCCTCCATCCGTGTGTTCATCTTCCAACATCTATCACAGAATAGAATGCTCGGATAACGAATGCTTTTATGATGCATTTACATCGTAACGACTAATTTATCCGTATAATGAAATCTTGAAGGGTTCCTTTCCTACAGTAAATACCATAAGAGTTCAGGGTATTTCGTGAATACCTGGAAAGATATTGAGGTAATCCTCAGTAGATTGGTCCGCAATCTGGCGATTACCACGGTAAAATGGACCGTGCATGTTGAGAGAACTCTCAGAACAAACTACATAGAAGGATTATATTGCTGTAACGTGTACTCCTACAGGAAAGCCTTCTGGACAGTTCGACGACGTCGACGATGATGATTATGATGATGGTACAATTTATTGTGTGGTGTGTGCATATACCACTTAAGTTTACGGAGACTTTGTTATGATATGGATTCTCTCTCTTTATAAAAGTATATTCCTATTCGTCCTATTGCACTTCTTTTCAACAGTGTGTCGTGAATAGTTGACAAAGCAAACCCTAAATCTACAAGTGCGTGCATGTAATGAGGGCAGTTCCTACTTGCCTACCAACTCTGTGATCCAAGACAACTATATAATATTGATCGGACATACGCATCTATACTACGATGGCAGTAACAAAACAGTTTGGAAGAGATTTAATGGTAGTCAAATACTGTTTTACGATGTCTTTGTATCTCGCAAAGCAGAGCGAAGAATGCCTTCACTGCAAAGGGTATAGTTATCGTTAAATTTCCTAACGACTAAAACATAAAATAGAAATAAAGTGGTTTCAACTACTTACAGGAACGTTTTCGCAAGCTTTGCTGTACAGAAAAAGTGCTATGTTAAGCTGAATTTAAGTACCTGTCTAGAGCGATAGTACCACTCCACAGCGCGTCCTTGGTACTACGTGCTACAGGTTAGGTGTGTCCGTGTGTCCGATGTGATGTGTCCGTGTGTGTACGTGTAGACGTCTATATGTAAATACAATGTAACACGGTAGACGGTCATGGGTATACAGAATGTAAAATTGTAGTCGGCAATATATATATTCAATGCAACATTGTAGACGGCAATATGTATATACAATGTAACATTGTAATCTGCAATATGTACATACAATGTAACATTGTAGACGGCAATATGTATATACAATGTAACATTATAGACGGCAATATGTATATACAATGTAACATTGTTATCTGCAATATGTACATACAATGTAGACGGCAATATGTATATACAACCTAACATTGTAGTCGGCAGTATTATACAATGTAACATTGTAGTCGGCAGTATGTATATAGTAATATTTACTATATTACATGATAGACAATAATGTGTACATAAAATGTAATATTGTGGACAGCAATATCTGATTGTAACATTGTAGACAGCAATATGTAAATAGAAATGTTATATTGTAGATGGCAATATGTATATACAATGTAACATGGTAGACGTTCATGGGTATACACAATGTAACATGGTAGGCGGTAATGAGTTAACTAAATGTAAGATTGTAGGCGACAAAATGTGTACACAATGTAAGATAGCAGACGGCTACACACACACACACACACACACACACACACACACACACACACACACACACACTGTAACATAAATGTAAGATGGTAGCAGGCAATATGTATACACAATGTAACATAGACGGTAATATGTATATACACTGTAACATGGTAGACAGCAAAATGTACAATAATTTAACATGGTAGACGGCAATATGTATATACAATGTAAAATGTAAGACGGCAGTATGAGGGTGCAATGTAACAAGGTAGACGGCAATATGTATATACAATGTAACATAGAAGGCAATATGTATATACACTGTAAAATGATAGACAGCAATATGTATATACACTGTAACATGATAGACGGCAGTATGAGGGTGCAATGTAACAAGGTAGACGGCAATATGTATATACACTGTAACATGGTATACAGCAATATGTATATACAATGTAACATGGTAGACGGCAATATGTATATACAATGTAACATGATAGACGGCAATATGTATACACAATGTAACATGGTAGGCGGCAATATATATATACAATGTAACATGGTAGACGGCAATATGTATACACAATGTAACATAGACGGCAATATGTATATACAATGTAACATAGAAGGCAATATGTATATACACTGTAACATGGTAGACAGCAATATGTATATACAAAGTAACATGATAGACGGCAGTATGAGGGTGCAATGTAACAAGGTAGACGGCAATATGTATATACACTGTAAAAAGGTAAATGTAACAAGGTACATAGAAGGGAACGTATGCAAATTAAAAAGGGCGAAAGTAATGAGTTTATTTTTTCCTAATGCAGAAAGAAATAACTTTATACAATGTAACACGGACTATACTAATTAGCTTTTACAATCTCAGTGGTAGATTTTCTTCCGAGCGGCTCATTGTTCAAGGTACAACTTTTATCTTGAAGTCTCCTACCGTTGCTGCTGGCACTCGACCGGTGCTATGAATCGTTGGTCATCAGGTCTTGTATCTGCGTCCTAAGCGTGGACTGCGGATGATGCGGTAGACGGATATGCAACCAGATTGCAGATAACAGTATGTGTGAGGTCATTGCAGTAACTTGATTTTCGCGAAGTCCCGAATGAAAATTAGATTTTGTCAAATTTCATTTGAGCTTTGAGGTCAACTCCCGTGCGAATATTTGCATTCTTCGAAATTCTTTGACTGACATAAAACTATTCCCGTGACAGCAACTAATCCAAACAATGTCCTATTTTGTCGAAGAAAAAGTATGGATGGCTACATTTATTCGAACCGAAGTTCTTTTGGTGTCTCCGACTGTTGGAGATATTACTAGTTCCCCTGCCGAATAATTAGCCCTGTTCTTTATTTTAAAAATGTCAAGTAAGGCTTTCAGTAATGTGGTTTGGAAGACGATTATTACTTGTGTTGTAATGGCGGCTAGGATGTAGTTGACGGTTCGGTGAGCTGGATGTAGACTGTGATTAAACTACGTTAGTTGGCCTGGGATGCGCTAACTCGAGCTGGACAACCTCCTGGCGGACTGCGGACAACTAATACCATTGAAAGGTCACATCACAATGCATTCCCTCATTTCGTTTGTGAGCAGCTTCAAAGAAGGACGCTTGTATGTGTCCATCATTCCGAATAAACATCTTGAGCAAGTAGAGGTGAGATGTTCTAACAAGACATTAGAAGACACTAGGATGTGCAAATAATTAACATAACAACCTTGTAAGATTGAATTAATGCGGGTGCATATAAATAAATGGAGCTTTAACTTTTATAATATTACACTGGGTCAAAATTATGTGCCCAGTGCCCAGTTAATGATATTTCATATTTAGATATGATGGCGTGACTTACTCTTCTCATGTAATGGTTATATGTTGTACCATTCATAGTGTGTGGATATAGTTAGATAGTGTGAATATATGGATATTAAAACAGTAAGGTATTATAACATGGCTGTGCATTCAGGTGATAGGTGGCTGAACAGTTCTGAGCCTAACAACGAAGGATGTATAGCACACCCTTATTTGCATATATTCAGTACAACACCTTCCATGCTTACAGGTTGCATTTGAACCAACTGCACAACCAATCAGTATATGTCTGCAGGCATCGAACTGACCAGGTATTCCCTTGTTGATGAAAATGCACAAAATTGGCTACTGCGCTGTCAGGTATCTCCAACTGAACAGCCAGCCATGCAGACACTATGATCCTTCCTTTGCCACTGTTAAGGGATGGAGTGAGTGAGTGAGTGACTATGGTTTTACGCCGCTTTTAGCAATATTCCAGCAATATCACGGCGGGGGACACCAGAAATGGGCTTCACACATTGTACCCATGTCGGGAATCGAACCCGGGTCTTCGGCGTGACGAGCGAACGCTTTAACCACTAGGCTACCCACCGCCCCTGTTAAGGGGTGGACAGTACAGTTCAAAGGGGAAGGGGGAACCTCGGTGATGATCTAAGATCAGGAAGACCTTCAACGTCTCCGAAGAAGAAGTCAAAATCTGTTCCATCACCTGGCACGATGGCTTCAGTGTTGTGGGATTCCTGGTGGACTTCTTCCTGAAAGGTCAGACCCTTGATGGCTAAAACTATAATAAGCTTCTGTGGCACGTGCGTTAAGGCTAAACATCGTGCAAACATCACTGAAGGTGTGTTGTTCGGACAGGCCATTGCGCATGTGCTCAAATCTGTTGTCTCCATGGCTGCAATGCATGATTGTGGCTTCGAACTCACTGAACCAATTTTGGCACCGTCAGATTTCAGCCTATTCCCAAATTTGAAGAAAGTACTGTCTGGCAAACTTTATGCAAATTTCAGCTGTGGAGGACTTTTTACACCACTTGGAAGAAGTCTTCTACACCAGTTGGGTCTAGGCACTCCAGAAGTGGGTGGACTTCAGAGGGGATTATGTTAAAAACTAATTAGCAGCAACTAACTCCCTATACCAGTCCATCATAGTTAGGCTCAGAACTGTTCAGCCACCCCTCGTATATATAGACTGTATATTCACATACGACAACAAGGCTTCAGATTGAGATATTGCAACATCGTAGCATATTCAAATATTTTATCAAATGGCTGTATTTCCTGAAACCATTACATGGTTGTATATTCAGATATGTCAACATTAATATATATTTAGATATAATTACATTTCGTTATGTTGGCACTACAACAAGGCTGTGTACTTTAGATATTATGAAATGACTGTCATTCAGATATTGTAACATACATAACTTATATGCAGGTAATATGTCAAAGACGTATATTGTTTATTCAGCTATCATAACGAAGCGATTCATGGATGCTAACTTAAATATTATGACACAGCTGAATATTAAATAACACTACTACTACTACTACTACTACTACTACTACTACTACTACTACTACTACTACTACTACTACTACTTTCAATTTGAATTTCATGTTTAGCTACTGTACTCTCCGCAACCAGCGGCGTTGCATCTAAGGATTGATATCCAGATATTATATGGAGACTGTATATAAGGACATATCACATGACAGTAGATTCAGGCATTGTGAGGTGACTATAGTTTGATGAAACTTATATATAACTTGACTTCAGGGGATGGTATACTTGTATTCAGATATAACGAGGAGAACGCACATTCAGACTTATCATATGTTATACAGAGACGGTTCAGACGATTAAAAATGAATGTGTTATCCGGGCATCACAACGTGGCTGTTTATTTGGGCATCACAACGTGGCTGTTTATTTGGGTATCACAACGTGGCTGTTTATTTGGGTATCACAACGTGGCTGTTTATTTGGGCATCACAACGTGGCTGTTTATTTGGGTATCACAGCGTGGCTGTTTATTTGGGTATCACAACGTGGCTGTTTATTTGGGCATCACAACGTGGCTGTTTATTTGGGCATCATAACGTGGCTGTTTATTTGGGCATCATAACGTGGCTGTTTATTTGGGCATCATAACGTGGCTGTTTATTTGGGCATCACAACGTGGCTGTTTATTTGGGCATCATAACGTGGCTGTTTATTTGGGCATCACAACGTGGCTGTTTATTTGGGCATCATAACGTGGCTGTTTATTTTGGTATTACTACGTAGCTGTTTATTTTGGTATCACAGCGTGGCTGTTTATTTTGGTATCACAACGTGGCTGTTTATCGGGTATAACGAGCTGTGAATTCAGGTTTTATAACGTGGCTGTTTATTTAAATAACATAACTTAGCTGTTTATATGAGTATTCTAACGTATTTGGGTACAATAACATTGATGCTTATTTAGGTACTATAATGGTGTCTTTATTTGTGCATCAACACGTATGTTAGGTATTATAACGTGTCTGTTTGGGTATCGTATCGTAGCTGTACATTTGGCTATCGTAACATGGCTGTTTAATCAGACATCGAAACGTAAATGTTTATTAAGATATCATTACATGGGTGTTTATTTAAGTATTATAACATGACTGCTTATCGGGTTTCATAACGTGAATGCGTATTTAGGTATCGTAACATTAATGTATACCCCGGTATAATAAACTGTTTATTTAGGTATCACAACGTGTCTGTTAATAGCCCGATATAATAGCGAGAAATGTATATCCTGAAGTGACTACGAGATTGTATTTCAGGTCGACCTATATGAGGAGATACGTTCAGAGAGTATAACAACTTAACATACTCACATTCTACCATGACTGTATGTTCAGATATATATCTTTACATGGGTGTATATCAGACACTCTAAGGACATAATTTATTCAGATATTACAACGAGAAAGACAATATTGATATCCTGTAACTTGACTTTTCACATGTATACTGACGAAAAACTTCAAGGTTTATAAGTTTCCATTCTGTCTGTGTAGGTATTCAACTATCAGTCAAAGTTGTAGCAAATTGCTTTGCTAGATATTACGACAGAACTACTAGTATTTACTGATAATATTACCAAGCTTATATAGTTATGATCATCATAAAATGATCTTTTTCCATTCTATGAACCTAATAGAAAATCAACAAATTTAGGACCAGCAACACTGAACGCTAAGTTTAAATAATACAACATAACTCTATGAACAATACTTGAACAATAGAATTGTTTTATTCATTTTAATTATCAATATACTTTACAATAAACAATCGGGTGGTTAAACTTCGTGTGAATCAAAGTTGGCGTGAGAAAGTATATTAAGTTAAAAGCCTCTTCCACATAATCTAAACAAACAGCAGACAGCGATGACGAGGGCGTGTATTTGCGTTGTCTGGGTGGGGGGATACCATGCGCCTGAACCCACTAGGCTGGGAACAGAAATCTAGAGCTTTCCCTGTGGGTCTACACTGACAGCCTCACCCCACCATGCTCCTCCCCCACCCCCACATCCTGGTATTGATCCCTGTCATTTACGCGACTTCATTGCCAGCTGGATTTAGCGCCGGATTAGGGTGCCGATAATCCACTATTGTGTAAGCCTGTGTATGGGCCAAGATTAGCAGTTTGTCGCCCAGTCGATTCGTCTCCGAGCTCCGCCAGATAACCTCACACGACCTTATTAAAACCTGACTGTAACACATAAAAAGAGTTGAGTCTCTTTTTACACAAGGTCTTATCATTCCTCAATTTGGAGGATTTAGGAGATGCACCCCGCGGTCTTTGATCGATTATCGATTAAAAACGATCGATATGTATTGATTGACAGGTGGTATAATTTTTGCAGTGCGTGGAGAAGGTGCGAAACTTCAGAGCTCTTGAGAAATGTTCCCTCGGTAGCCTGGCCGTCTAAAGACCTGTTGCCTTCAGGTGGCGACGTCCACGGGGACACTGATCAGTAATTACACGTGTTGTATCAGCCAAGTAGTCAGCGTCAACACGGGGGACATGACGGCGCCGTGGGCAACGACCGTCGGTGAGAGGAGGGTGAGGGTTTGGTCGGAGTGAGGAGGGTGGGGGTTTAGTCGGAGTGAGGAGGGTGGGGGGTTGGTCGGAGTGAGGAGGGTGGGGGGTTGGTCGGAGTGAGGAGGGCGGGGGTTTTGTCGGAGAGAGGAGGGTGCGGGGTTGGTCGGAGTGGGGGGTGGGGTGGGGTGGGGGTGGGGGGTGGGGGTGGGGGGGGGGGGTGGTCGGAGAGAGGAGGGTGGGGGGTTGGTCGGAGTGAGGAGGATGGGTGTTCCGCCAGGAATCTGATGACCAAACGCAGAAAACATGTACAACACATACATGACCTGATTTTCAAAATGATAGGCATTAATAACATTTTGATTATTTAATCTGTCGTTATAAAGTATATTTCATATCAAAGGCATACCATTTATGAATACAGCATTAGATGTTGTTGGAAGATATTTATTTACTTTTGATTGTAATAAACAGGTTCTTGATGATTTAAGTTAATATTTTGGAATCACACGTGTGTTTATTATTTTTTATTATCGATATTTGGCCATTATTCTTAAGTTTGAATAATTCATACTGATTTTGCTGCGAATGTCATTATCTGTTATCAAAATATATCGTTCCATGATGACGTTTAATTTTTTGTTGAAACGTTGTAGTGAACATCTCTTGTAGAGGTTTTAGCACTCATGAAAAGACTTCCTGATTTATGTGCAATTTTACAATTTAATTTGAAATCATGCAATAAAATCAAATAATAAATCCAAGCCCTGAAGTTGATTTTATTACATCCAATTCCTCAAATATTCAGTTCGACCGCTGAACACACCCAAACACACCGCAAACTCCGGGGCAAGAAATGAAGGACAACGTCGCCCCATGGCAGCAACAAAAGAACAAAGAAATTCTTACAATACCTCGTAGCGTTATTTTAACATTAATGTAATAGAATTTTAATTTGTAATTCACGTGGAGAATAGATAATGACTACTGATTGCCATCGCGAAATAAAATCGTTAGACAGGAGACTTCACTAGCTGGTCGGGTAACGTTCACGCTTCATAACACTGACGTTGAACGTGCAAAACATGCTTTGTCCTTCCTCCAGACGGATTAGCGCTAAATGCTTATCTGGGGAAACGGGAAGCCTTCCGTGACCTCCCCACGGCTGTGAAGACGTGATCAACAACGTCAGCTACACCTCAACTACTGCAAGGGCGTAACTTTCACCTTGTTTCTTGTGAATATGTCCAAATTACATCGATTTCTGATCTTGCGTGGAACCAGCGTTCATGGCCCTTTCATGTCAGAGAATGGTAAAGTATGCCATTCTTTGACGGATGGCGTTTTCACGGCCGTCCACGTCAGAGGGTTCAGTGCAATTAGCTCGGTCCTCACCCTCGTAAATTCTGTCTAAAAAGACCATATCACACCTTTGACATGCCTTCTCGCACCCGCCTCGCAGAATGGTACTTTAGTTACACATACTCCGTCTCGGGTTGATGACAACAGTTAAGTAGCGACCGTAGGTGCTGTCTACATTCTTGATAAGACATTCATTACATCACGTCTAAATGCATTGCCACATCTACTAAGCACTAATGTCTGCTTGCAACGGAAGAGTCGTTATGTGAAGGGGGGTACCTGCCAAGCTTTTTACTGACATCAACAAAACCTGTTGCAAGTCGCTTTGCAGAGTGAAGAGTACCTTTATTCCCTGCATACATCCATTACAGTGGCTAAACAATAAAAATTGTCAGCTGTCTGATCGGATTGCGGAACAATCAACTAATTCACAGCACAATATATTGTTCATTGTGGATACAAGGTTGGGCAGTTCTTTGGGAATAAATGAGAGTTTCGCCTTTTGTAAAAGGATTTGCTTACATTCTTCAGAGCTCCGCCTCGGATGCCAGTGTCTGATGCTAGTGTCTGATGCTAGAGCTGATGCCAATGACTGATGCCAGTGTCTGATGCTAGTGTCTTATACCAGTGACTGATGCCAGTGTCTGATGCCAGTGTCTGATGCTAGTGACTGATGCTAGAGCAGATGCCAGTGACTGATGCCAGTGTCTGATGCCAGTGACTGATGCCAGTGTCTGATGCTAGTGTCTGATGCTAGAGCTGATGCCAGTGCCTGATGCCAGTCTCTGATGCAAGTCTCTGATGCCAGTCTCTGATGCAAGTCTCTGATGCCAGTGTCTAATGCCAGTGTCCGACGCCAGTCTCTGATGCCAGTGTCTGATGCTACGGTATGATGCCAGTTTCTTATGCCAGTCTCTGATGCCATTGTCTGATGCTACGGTCTGATGCCGGTGTCTGATGCCAGTTTCTAATGCCAGTCTCTGATGCCAGTGACTGATGCCAGTGTCTAATGCCAGTCTCTGATGCCGCTGTCTGATGCCAGTGTCTGATGCCGGTGGCTGATGCCAGTCTCTGATTCCAGTGTCTGATGCCGGTGTCTGACGCCAGTCTCTGATGCCAGTCTCTGATGCCAGTCTCTGATGCCAGTGACTAATGCAAGTCTCTGATGCCAGTGTCTGATGCCGGTGTCTGACGCCAGTCTCTGATGCCAGTGACTGATACCAGTCTCTGATGCCAGTCTCTGATGCCAGTGTCTGATGCTACGGTCTGATGCCAGTTTCTAATGCCAGTCTCTGATGCCAGTCTCTGATGCCAGTCTCTGATGCCAGTGACTGATGCCAGTGTCTGATGCCAGTCTCTGATGCAAGTCTCGGATGCCAGTCTCGGATGCCAGTCTCTGATGCAAGTCTCTGATGCCAGTCTCTGATGCCAGTGTCTGACGCCAGTCTCTGATGCCAGTGTCTGATGCTACGGTATGATGCCAGTTTCTAATGCCAGTCTCTGATGCCATTGTCTGATGCTACGGTCTGATGCCGGTGTCTGATGCCAGTTCTAATGCCAGTCTCTGATGCCAGTGACTGATGCCAGTGTCTAATGCCAGTCTCTGATGCCGCTGTCTGATGCCAGTGTCTGATGCCGGTGGCTGATGCCAGTCTCTGATTCTAGTGTCTGATGCCGGTGTCTGACGCCAGTCTCTGATGCCAGTCTCTGATGCCAGTCTCTGATGCCAGTGACTAATGCCAGTCTCTGATGCCAGTGTCTGATGCCGGTGTCTGACGCCAGTCTCTGATGCCAGTGACTGATGCCAGTCTCTGATGCCAGTCTCTGATGCCAGTGTCTGATGCTACGGTCTGATGCCAGTTTCTAATGCCAGTCTCTGATGCCAGTCTCTGATGCCAGTCTCGGATGCCAGTGACTGATGCCAGTGTCTGATGCCAGTCTCTGATGCCAGTCTCTGATGCCAGTCTCTGATGCCAGTCTCTGATGCCAGTCTCTGATGCCAGTGACTAATGCCAGTCTCTGATGCCAGTGTCTGATGCCGGTGTCTGATGCCAGTCTCTGATGCCAGTCTCTGATGCCAGTGACTGATGCCAGTCTCTGATGCCAGTCTCTGATGCCAGTCTCTGATGCTACGGTCTGATGCCAGTTTCTAATGCCAGTCTCTGATGCCAGTGACTGATGCCAGTGTCTGATGCCAGTCTCTGATGCCAGTCTCTGATGTCAGTCTCTAATGCCAGTGACTGATGCCAGTGTCTGATGCCAGTCTCTGATGCCAGTCTCTGATGCCAGTCTCTGATGCCAGTCTCTGATGCCAGTGACTGATGCCAGTCTCTGATGCCAGTGACTGATGCCAGTGACTGATGCCAGTGTCTGATGCCAGTCTCGGATGCCAGTCTCTGATGCCAGTCTCTGATGTCAGTCTCTGATGCCAGTGACTGATGCCAGTCTCGGATGCCAGTGACTGATGCCAGTGTCTGATGCCAGTCTCTGATGCCAGTCTCTGATGTCAGTCTCTGATGCCAGTGACTGATGCCAGTCTCGGATGCCAGTGACTGATGCCAGTGTCTGATGCCAGTGACTGATGCCAGTCTCGGATGCCAGTCTCGGATGCCAGTCTCGGATGCCAGTCTCTAATGCCAGTCTCTGATGCCAGTCTCTGATGCCAGTGTCTGATGCTACGGTCTGATGCCAGTGTCCAATGCTAGTGTCTGATGCTAGTGTCTGATGCTAGTGTCACGGGTGTACCTTCTAGTTCAGGCATTACAAACATCATATTTATCGTACATGTTGTTTGTGTCAATTGAACTCGGACATTGCCGTACTTCCTTCCCAAATAAGTCAGTTGTTAAGCTACTCATGACAGAGACTTAGGTCATTGTGGATCTATCGTCACCATTGCGTGCATATTGTCCTACCGTTATCGTCTTAATATACACGCGTATGCAGCGAGCAACTGTGGTGTTCATGTCGACATGCTGACTTTGTGTACTATACAATACAGGTGTAACTGGAAGCAGATATAGCAATCTGGCATTGTGCACGGATGCGGGATGAGCTTGGATGAAATGGCATCCTCTCATTTGAGTATTGAGTCGGAGATGGAACATTGTTTTTTCTATGTGAGTAGGTACTTCCGATCACCGTGTACTTCTTGATAGGTGTAGTGTGTACGTGGTATATCACATGTGCCGGAATGTTGATATCGTCTATGACACAGGAGC